>NC_054371.1:48407691-49811441 GCF_017654675.1 Xenopus laevis
GGAGCCTATGGGAACTGGCCTTCCCGTAATTCTGAGTTTTCTGGACAACAGGGAGTAAATGTTAGGTCTCTTCAATCTACCCCTGAACACTATCATGAGTGGTGCTCTGATACATTGGTATCATTCACATGTTAAGTTCAGCACAAGACTGGGGGGCAACCATAACTGTCCAGGAGCACTTAAAACCAACCAGGATCCGACTACAAGTCTACAAGTGAGCATGCTCCTTCTTGGTAATCAGTGCCTGGGGATCCCAAACACTGGATAAGATGGGGCCACACATATATATATATATATATATATATATATATATATATATCACTATATTACCGGCACTCAACAAAAGCCATTATTACGCCTGGTTGCAGAATCATCAAATAATTTCCATTCACTCCGAAACGTCAGTCCTTAGTTCTGCAATAATTTTTTTTTTTCAATTTTAAAAAAAAAATGTAATTCTTTCTGAGTGAATGTATATATATATATATATATATATATATATATATATATATATATATATATATATATATATATATATATATATATATATATATATATACACACATACACACACACACAATAAATATATACACTTTGAGCAGCACATTAACAGAAAGTCTACCTGTTTCAGATAACATGTTAAGCCCCTGATTATTTAAAAACCCCTGAGACCCAAGTTTGAAACTGGAACACCAAGTGTCCAGGGACACAGCAGTTTTCTCACGGCAAGAGAAGCAATCACTTGTCACTGACTTACAGGCATTTACATCACCGTGGCTTGCATATTCAGCCCTGATTCTACAAATTGCATCATAAGATGACAACGGCTTATCGTTATGATTCACATTTATTTATGCATCACCGATGTGCACCCATGCAAGTTACACACCTTGCTGCACACCTTGCATCATCACTAGCAATCGCCCCTAGGTACCGCACACATAATACAGTAAAAACTGGATATTTGACTATTTCCCAAGATCGCACATATTCTGTTCATTTCCACCTTTCTACATGTAGACTGGGGATGTGCAACCTAATGTTATTGAACCACAACTCCCAGCATCCTGGAACAGCTTTGGTTAGCAGCTGCACTTCAGCAATGGCTGCAGGGCTCAGGAGAAGAACACGTTAAAAGTGTGATGTTTTATAACTTTCAATTACAATATATAAATAAATATACCATTTGCATACCAAACTAATTACATGTTGGATACTATGGACTACAAGTCCCATCATGCTTATCCGTCTAATGGCCTTTATAGATTCTAACATTACTCGGCATACTGCAGCAAGAGCACAAAGGCTACATTCATTAGAAACAAAAAGGCTAATACAGGTCAGATAGGGAGGTGATCAGCGTAGAAAAACACAAATAAGCCCATGGAATTGCATTCTATTCACTTTGATCATTAGAGAGACAGTGCCTTTAAAGACTTGCTTGTTTTTACCTTGCTGTAAACGTAATTTATGTATCGCTTATACAAAATAATAGGTTGTTTTGAATATATTTGATATGAAACATGTCAGGTTTTACATTTCAAAGCCCCTATCCAAGCTTGAAAAATTAACAACTCGCTGTGAAAATGTCTTGCTTATTCTCTTTAATAGATACCATTTCCAGGCATCGTCACGGGACACAAAACTCGGCCAGGCCTTCGGGGGTTAAACCATTTTCCCAAACTCAAGGAGCAAAAATTCTCTCTCGGAGCTAAAAACTGAAGGCTGCAGGTCTCTTCTCCTAATTGCTTAATAACAATTTAAAAAGTAGCCGTAACAGCAGCCTTATTGCAAAGAGAACAAACATTATCATTAAACGAGTCTTAAAAGCAGCGATGGAATGGTCAGGCAGCTGCATTTTTAATGAGAAGACAAATCTGCCCCTATCCATCAAACGCACAAAATAAACGCAGGAGCAGAAATCTGGAACGTCGGGGGGCTTGTCTTATTGTATCACAGACTTACGGATTGACATCGAAATAGGGCGACGGGGAATGTGACAAGAAAAGGAATGAATACGGTATGTGGTTAGGTAAGACATATAAACAGAAAAGTATTAAAGGGGACGATCATAGTAATATTCTAAGGGACTTTTTTAATGGGCTTTTTTTCTGATCCTTTTTTAATGTATTTTCCACATTATTGTAAGGCCCTCTGTTATCTTATTTTCGAAGCTGACTTTCAGACTGCTGCCTAGTTGCTAGGGTAGCGACCTGGCCAGTATTTTACCAGCCTGGCCGGTAAAAATGATGGTTGATCCCAATGTTTTATTAATAGGGAGAAAAGATAAATATATAGGAAGACCGGTATTTTTTTTCCAGAAAAGGTGGCAACCCTAGTAGCGACAAACCAGCTGTTAACATCTGAAACACCAGTTTGTCTCTAACTCCCACTGTATAGAACACCGTAAAAGGTGAACTAGCCCATTAAACGTGTCATAACAGCTGACTACCCTAAATGCAGTGAGAATCAGTAAACAGCAACAAAAATGTACCACCATTATAAATAGGGTTAAATAGGGCTTCAGCTGAGGCAATTTTAATCATAAATGCCGAATCTTCAAAGCATTTTTCATAGGTGAAAGAGAATTCCTTTATATGCGATGAGGGCCTTTAATTAAATGTAAAAAGGTAAAGATTAGTGATGGGCAAATATGTCCCGTTTTGCTTCGTCAAACATTTGCAAAATGCATTGAAGTCAATGGGTGTTTTTCTACGCAACTTTTTTTTTTTTTTTTTTTTTTTTTAAATGCATTGGAGTCTATGGGCATTTTTATTGCTGCAAAACGTCTGTCGTGCTGGCTGTAAAAAAAACTACAACTCCCAGAATGCAACAGCTGGCTTGCCAAGGGTTGCCTGTGATTTCAACGCATGATCTGTCCCTAATAGTTATGTTGCTGTATCCGACAACCATGGGATTAATCAGCTAATTGGAAATGTTGTCACTACTGTATGATGTAACTGCAATGCCATAATGCTCCAGTTCTGCTCAGTAGGATAATAGTCTCAAACTGCTCACTTACGTCTACCATCGACCTTATCACAAATCTAAATAGCCTTATTTAAGTACACTGGCCTTTAAGCATCTCCCTAAACAAAGATTCACTTAATTAAGAAGATGTATTGCCCCCCTGCTATCGCGGGAATCGAAACTTTTAAGAGCTTAACCAGCTGTCTCCTTTGCTCTGGCACGCTTTTTTTTTTTCAAATTGATGATTAAAATTAAAGTGTTTAATAATTAGGGAAGGTTAACAATGTTAGCATTGTTAAACATAACATTCTGCTTTATTTAAAGTTAGTAACCTAGAAAGGGTTTCAGGCTACAATTTCAAGCTCCCTTAATAACTACTTAAAACCGTTTATGAACTTAACCCATTTAGCTCCCAGAGAGAAGGAGGCAAATGGAATCGTTCTGCGACACAATGCAGCCATTACCCACCTAATAGTATTGGAAATAGATTGAATGCACCCGGGGCTATGGGAAGAAGATCCATACGTGTTCATGGTGCTTTCCTTTAGATGAGCACAATTAATTTATACATCGCTCTCTCTATTCATTTTGGCAACAGGTTGTTCAAATAGGAATATATTACAGCTCGAGATATGGTGATGGTGCCATGGTATTCACCAAACCTCAGCCAGGTAGTTAAAAAAAAACAAAAAAAAAAAAAAAAACTTCTTTAGGCTTAGTAAGTTTTGGATTCATTAGAATAAGAAGGCATAGCTTGTTATTTTGAACTATTCTGATTTATTTGGAGATGTCATATAACCTCAGAGGTTATACAAACTTCCATTAATGGCACCCCTAATGGTGCCATTAGCAGCAGTGGTCAAAGCAGAAGGGAAATCTTGATGCTTTCTATTAAAAAATATAGGTTCAGCCCAGCCAATGTTACTAAAATTTCCCGTGTCCCCAGAAGCTGCACAACTATAGCTTTTAGCATGCCTTGAACCTTCAGAAAGTCAGAGACAGTATACCCCCACTTCATGGCAAGCTTTGCAAATATAAATGTTCTATAGCAGAAGCTTCTTTTTCTTTAAGTGTAATGAAATCTCATACAGGCCATAATTTTCTATATTCTAAGCCAGTCCAAAATCTAGACTCCAGGATACCTCTAAACTACAGCTGCCAGTATCCCCTGAAACCCATCCTAGGAACAGCCTTGTCCAAACAATATTCTCTCTTTATATGCTAGATGGGAGCAACGTGCTCCTCCTGTCTTAGAGATCTTAAATATGTCAATGCACTGGTTTGGTCATATAAAGGGGGAACATCAATGTGGCATCCATAATTCTTATATCCCTTGAAACAAAGAAAAGTCAAGCCTTTAAGTTACACCCTTTAAAGGGGTCGTTCACGTTTGCGTTACCTTTTAGTATGATGCAGAGTTGAGTTGATGCCAATTGATTTTCATTATTTATTATCTGTGGTTTTTTAATTATTTCAATTTATATTTCCAGTTTGCAATTTCCGCAATGTGGTTGCTAGGTTCCAATTAACCTTGGCAACCATGCACTGATTTGAATAAGAGACTGGAATATGAAGAGGAGAGGGTCTGAATAGAAAGATGAATAATAAAAAGCAGCAATAACAATACATTGGTAGCCTTACAGACCATTTGTTTAAGTGACCTCCATTTGAAAGCTGAAACGAGTCAGAAGTAGAAGGCAAATAATTCAAAAACTACAAAAAATAAATATTAAACACCAGTTGAAAAGTGGCTTGTAAATTGCTGTTCTATAACATATTAAAAGTTAACTAATAGTTGAACACAATTCTCTGGTAGATGGGGTGAAGCGGGGTGCAACTCAATGGGTCACATTTTCTTTGTTTCAAGAATTGTTCCCATTTTGATCCTGCAGGCCATTTTCCTCCTATAAGTGGAAGGTGCTTCCCCTTTACCCTCCATGTGTTTTTGTTGCTCTATCTCTACAGGACTCAAAGGCAGAGGCCTTCTCTCCTCCTGGGACATGTGATCTCTCACAGACTGCAGACAATACACCACAGCCGGATGTAATGAGATCTGGAAATGGAAGTGAGAAGATATATATATATATCGTTTTTTTTTTAAATATATAATAAAATAAAAGAGAGATGATAATGTGCCAATAGTCTGCAATGTAACTGCTATTAGGCAATAATCTATGAGCTCTATGTAGCAGGCTGATGTGCTTCCTATCAGATTGGCAACAAATTATCTGTCTTGTGTCACAAACAAGTCTGGATTCCATCTGCGAGACGTAGAAACATTCTCTTGTTCTCCCCAGACAGGGCCCCACCCAAGCACCAACACCACGTCTCCTCTCTCAAATCTACCTGTATCTGGGATGCTAGCGTGGGTGCCCATTACCATCTGTTCGTACATAATTGCATATATAATTACACATTCTCAGTTTGTCCACACACATTTAGGCCTTATTGAGTAAGGAATTGCTTTGGGATTCCTACAGGGGCTGCTGCTACCAGCAAACGGACTCTCCATTACATAGTGAATAAAGTACCCACTCTTGAAAAATATAAGGATATTATAAGTTACTGAGGAGTTCCATGACCGTATAAAAAGGCCAAGGTGACTTTCTAATATGCTCATATTTTGCAAGAGGGAGTACTTTATTCATTATAATACACAGGTTTCGATGAGTCATGTGACAAATTACAAACGACCGATCTCCGCCGGACGAAAAATGTCGGGACTCTCCACACATGGTCCGAAAATAGTACGAATCCTTGATCAGATCTTTGTGTCTATGTCCATCTTAAGTCTCGACTTTGACCTTGAATAGGACTAGTAGGTTGCGACCCCCAACAATGCTATATGTATAGTATATAGTGTCAAAAGCAGACTTAAAATAGAATCTCTCTAGCCATTTCTGTTCTATGCATGACTTCCTGAATCCGGAAAAATGTAGCAAATGTCGTTTCTACCCCAGCCAAGACTCCAATTCACATTATGCCTTGCACACGTCACAGGGATGTCAACTACTTGTAATGCATTGTGGGAACTGGAGCCTTAACTAGATGAAAAATGGCTTTAGTACATTATTTAAGAGTAAGAACCAGCAGTGCATAGACTAACAAAGGGATGGCAGATACTGAATTTCAGCGCAAATACATTTACAGATAACTGTAAAACAATCATTATGCATTGAAAATTGCTCTTATTCTGCAAAGCTGTAATTTTTTATGATTAAAAAATAAGGAAGAGTAAAGGTGAACAATTCTTTTATTATGACCTTCCCCTGACCTTCTCTGATACATGCTAAAGGTTTATCTGACCGTGGGAATACAACAGATTTAGTCAGGGTATGAAAAATGTCACACATGTTAAAACATGCTCTGCTTGGAAACTGTTATTTTGTTTGTAAAAAATGAAGTCATGTTGGACTCTAGGTACAAACATACAAATTGCACTTATTGCAGAGGATGTTGTAATAATTACAGAGTATTTAAACTGCCGTAGGCACGACATGATAAACTGGTGCAAGAATGAGAGTTCCCTCCAGCAAGCGGAAAAATAAAGCACAGGCAATTTCCCCCTAGCTTTATTATGAAGCAAATTATCCACATACTTATGGAAATACAATGCAGCAGGGCCCCAGAAAGCAATATATATATTATTGTGCTGGGGGATGGGTGCCTTATAGGCGCAGATGCCCAAATGTTGCTGCCATTCCTTGCTGTTTGGGAGTTTGCAGCCATATCTTTAAGTCATGTGACTTCAAAGAACTGGACATAAAAGTTTTTTTCCCAGGGTATTGTAATGGTTTGGATTTTGCTTATATTTACATATGCAAATTACAGTTGAGGTTTTAGACTATTTCAAGGTGAAGTTGGCATGCCCTGTATCCAAAAACTGTGGATTCAGAGTATCTCCATCGAAAAAGCCTTTCAAGACCTGACGGAATGACGGAGGCTAAGTCTACGTGTATTCCCCGCAGCCCCTCATGGCCGTCCTATCCAAGAACACATCACAATGTCAACTGTGATTCACTGTAACAACCGAAACCAAGCTGTGATCATCAATATTTCATGTGATATGAGGTATAATGCTTTGTCCTCAGATATCCCAGGCTGAGAAGTAACAGGAAAACCAGGATTTCAATGAATCTGACTCTTGCAGAAATGTCACGGATTTGGCCCGTTTCTCTAAAGTTTTCTAAAACCTGGACTTGGGGCACCCTTATAAAATCTAGTGTGTCTTTTTTTTTTTTTATCTTGTCCTACAATCTGCCAATGAAAACATCTATGTGAAATGCATAGAAGTCCAGCATTCTAAGTATTAACTGAAAAACTGTTTTGTAAGCCCTCCTCCTTCCCCACTATATATACAGTATAAGAGCCCAATAAAAGCTAGCACTCACAGGCCTTATGGTGGAAAAAGGAGTTTTAATTAAGCTTAAATAAAACTCCTTTTTCCACCATAAGTCCTATGAGTGCTAGTTTCTATTGGGCTCTTGTACATACGAGTATACAGCTCTGCACCCAGGCACCATACACTTCTATACGTGTTGTGCCGGCTACCTATAGTCTATATATATATATATATATATATATATATATATATATATATATATATATATATATATATATATATATATATATATATATATATATATATATATATGAGAGAGAGAAAATCAGCAGTGTCAAAGGGACAACAAAAGTTATTTCTTTGTTCCTCGGAGGAGACGCTCCAAGCCACAACCTCCATCCCCTTTCTATTTTTTGGCAGCTTGAGGACACAGAGGAATGCGCTTCTGCTGCACTTCCAAAGGTCTGAGGTTCTGGTTTTTGGCTGATTAAAAACAAAAAGAAAGATCAAATGTTCGATTTCAGCCAGGATTTTGTATTTTCTGTTCCTAAATAAACTGAAATTGTATTGAAATTGTTTGAGAGAGAAGAAATGTTGTTTTTTTTAGTTCTTGTGAAATGTAACTACTTCCCACCTCTTTCGTTAAAGAGTTCTTGAATGAAGTGCCCCCACAAACCTTATTTTAAAAAAAAAGCCCAGTGAAACTGTAAAGGCGTCTGAAATGTCATATGTATAATTGAGCCGTGGCTGGAATTAATCCAGAGGCAACGCATTTTAATTGGTGAATCACCATGTGGCTTTTTTCCTGATAAATGATGGTCATGAGGCATATTAGACATGAAATTGCTGTCTGAAAATGGAACGCTTTCAAAACACACAGAAACAGGAAAAAAGATCACACAATGGAATGATTACGGATGTCTTGCTAATTGCCTTTAGTCACATGTGACATTTTCTTCAGCAAAAGCGTATAAGCCCGTTAACACGGGCAGCAATGACAATTGGAAGATATAAAGAGGGGTTCAGGATCAAACAAAGCCCCACGATATACAGAAATTCCTTTATTTGTATTTTCCTATTCAGCGGCAAGAGGAATAAACTGCACGCCACAAATAACAAAAGGTGCATTGGAAATAAAGTCACGTGTATCGCAGGGTCCGGATTCAGTGCAGGACCTGAAGAATTGATTGTATCTGCTGCATTCAATACATGTCACGTTTAAATAGGGGGACAGAAAAGAAAGTAGTAGAATAAAAGAGTCCTCCTGCATTCAAAATACATTGTGCAGGAAGCATTTTATGCCTTCATTACCACTATCCTTGGAAGGGGCTTTTATTTCGGATACAGGTATGACTGCAAAGCACTGGCTGCCATGCAATTCTAAAGGCTGGAGCAAACTTCACCATATGCTCCACCAGAGGGGGCTAGAAAAGTTTCATGGAAAAGGGTTAAACTGGATGGGGATTTTGAAGCTGAATGGAATGAATCTTAGAAGCTCTATCCTTTAATTGGCAATCACAATGAAAAATAGGATTTTGTTCCTCTCAACAGCCATTGTACCGGGGACTTGTGAAGGCTTTAGAAATGCACTTAAACCATAGCTCAGTGTAAGTGCAGTGGCTGGGTCACTTTAAGTTACTGGCCCTGGTGACAGGTGCTTAGCAACACTTATATAATGTGTCTATTAAAGAAACAAACACCGCCGATGCAGGGTTTTAATCCATCTCCCTGCATTAATTAAAAGAATGCTACTCGCATTAAAGAAGCCATCACTTTCCCTCTTCTGCAGTCCAGGAGTAATAAATGCTACTTAGCAGGAAAAGTTGACCGCCACCAGGCACGTTAAAGTTGACCGGGGGGCTGGGGAAGCAGAGAAGTTAAAATAAAAATAGATGTTATAATTAAATACTACTGACAACTGAGTGCTAAATTAATTTATGGAGTTGATCCCCACTATAAGTGATGGGTGTTCCACCCACAGTTTGTTCTAATGGTCGACTTAACTTTGTGCCCTCTCCTTATAAACACACACAGTCTTCCAAATCTCATATACCTTACAAACTGTTTTATGATACAGACAGACAGATAGATAAAAACAAACATGAAGCTAAAACAAATGAAAAGCATTTAAGTCTCACCAGGAATCCCATTGAAGTCCCAGGTGCTTCTCGTTTGCCCATAAGAGTCAAGAAATGGTCTATAAAGTACAAAGTCTGTTGTACAGTGACTATAGATCTATCTATCTACCTGTGTATCTATGTATTATATCTTTCTATCAGTGTATCTATCTATCTTTCTATCTATCTATCTATCTATCTATCTATCTACCTGTGTATCTATCGTCCTTTCTGCTCATGTAGCTATCTTTCAGTCCGTCCCGCTATATATCTATTTATCATCCATCCGTTTGTCTGTCTATCTATCTGTGTATCTATGTACCTGTGTATCTATCTTTCTTTCTGCATATGTATCTATCTTTCTGCTCATGTAGCTATCTTTCAGTCCGTCCCTCTATCTATCTATCTATCTATCTATCTGTCTATCTATCTGCATGTGTATCTCTATATTTCTGTCCATCTATCTATCTATCTATCTATCTATCTATCTATCTATCTATCTATCATCTATCTATCCATATATCCCTCCTTTTATCCATCCATGTATCTTTATATCGGTCTAGCCAATGTATCTACTTATTTGTCCACACACGCGTGTGTGTTGTACATGTAGTTTATTTCTTTCTGTATGAATCCACAGATTCAATAATGTACATATTACATATACACACACACACTTCCCTTTAGAGTGATAAATAGTTGTTGCAAGTCCCACAAGAAGGAGAGAGTTGTGTTCCAGTCCTTGCAAGCACTTACATGAATTTTACAGAGTGATTTACTGCATTGAAGTGCACTCCAAGATACTCATTTTTCTACTGCTGTTAAACCTCTGTCCCACCGCCCTATGACTTCAGCCCTGGATGGAGAAACTTGGCCGGACATTGCCGGCTGTAATGCAACGTTCCCTTTGTGAGTACTGGGCTTCTGTTTCTTGCTTGAATATAAAGCAGAAGCAATAGATTTTGCCTATCCCTCAGCGGATTAGCCTCACGGATTGGAACCTTACAGTAAACGATTGTTAGTAATGCTCCAAGTTCTGCCTCTGATTATTCCCCTGCACTATAATACATGCACTGATTGCTTATGCAGGGCTTTAAGTGAAGCGCATAATCAATATGGCTGGTCTGGAAGGGGTTAGGAGGAGTTCAACAAAAGTCAGCTTTCATGGTACAAATAAATAGCTTCTGCACTGGGAAACAACACTGGTGCTGCTACAGGGCTCGTCTTGCACCAAATAATTCAATCTGTTCTTCTTGGGCCAAATGAGTTAATCTGATCTACAAAGTTACATTTACTCTCTCTTTTTTATTTTTTTTTATTTTTTACAAGATGGGGTCTATGTGGAGTTGGCAAGCGTTGAACTGCAGAGTCCTTGTAGCAATAAATGTACTTTATGCCTTTCGTTCTTGTATGAGTCACACTATAGTGTTCTATATAGTAAATCACTATGCGCGTCAGGTCGCACCTCATCAGGGACCCTTGTGGAGAATATCAGATGTTCTCAGGTATTTTAATCGTGCAGGGATGATCCCCCCTCTTTCCTGTTTAATCTCACATCGCCCAAATGAGAATGCTAGGCTTCAGATGAGGAGCCAAGACTTGCTCACCCCACCACCAAGCTCCACTAAATCACAGTGCAGATCCCTCGCACCTCGGCGAGACAATCAATTCCACTGGAAAGAGAGACAAAACCACAAAGTTAAACCCCCCCCCCCGATCAACGCCAGGGTATCCCTCGCTACACAAAAAACAACGAATTAAAGGGAGCTAACGCCGCTTTCGTTTTTGTTACATCACAATTCTGTTTATTGATTGCATCACCAATATCTACTATTTATTGACATCAGCACTTAGCACCTTGAGTGCCATAAAGCACACATCCCAATGAAATGGTCAGTGCCATAAAGAAGTTTCTTTACTGCTTTCAGAGGGTTCTGTTCATGCCCAGCGTATCCATGTCATCTGTGCTTTATAGCAAGGGGCCTAATGCATGCATGAAATGCGTTGGCACCTGTACTGAGGAATCCATTTGCAATATAGCTGATTTTACTCAACGTACACCTTCCAATTCCTGTCCTTCACCATCACCTTTTGTTCTGGGTGCCCACATGGGAAGAACTGCTCAGTCTATTGTCTGTACGGTTTCATACTAGGATCCTGTGTCCTGAATATAAAAAATCCCTGCAGACAATCAGATTTTTGTGTCATTTTTCTGGGGTGACCGAGAGTTCATAGATAACAGGAGAACCAGCTACAATAGGCAGAGTTGGAAGTTCCGACCTGTCTTGGTTAAAGCTAAGAACTGAGAAAGCACAAGGAGTTAAGGGAAACATTCAACATGCTAGGCGGGATGTGAGCGGGGATACAATGTCACACTTGTACGCAGAGCTGACAATACTAATACACACACAGACACGTCCAGAGATAGGCACAGGCTGCTAAGCATTCACTGAGCGTAAGAGTTCCATTGACTTAATTCCAGCTGTAATTATGGGCAATTTATCGGGCTAAATTATTAATGGTCAGGCGCAGATCTACGAACATTTAAGAAAGTTTGGCCGAACAAAAGGTTTATTTTAAGAAAAGAAGCCCCTGCCTTGCACAACTCCAGACGGGAATCTGCTTTCAATTACCGAAAGTATTTCCACTCCGGGGAGGTGGGGGAATCAAATCCTCAACTGCACAATCTCCCATCACTGCATCTGATTATATTAAAGCCGTGGACATCCCCAAATTACAGTGTGCCCCCACCTTAATCTGTCAAGTCAGGGAGCCGCACGGCATTGGGCAACGCCAGTGGACAATAAACCCGGAACAACATGCCATTGGGGAATCGCTGGACAATAAGCACCGTTTATTCACCCAGCCCTGCTGCTGCTGCTGTACATTGTCTGGGCTGTGCAACGCTACCTGCCGGGTTTTCAGGAGGGATTAGCCACTTATGCCACTAATCAGTTATTCACATGCTGCTCTGTACAACAAGAGTGACCCATGCATACATATTAGCTGAGACCCTGATCACAAGAGCTTACAATCCAAAGGGGGCATATGAATAGGAATGAAGAGAACAGGGTGAAAGGAAGCACTACTAACACATGGAATGAGATGAGATTGCAGTACATAGATGCCACAGGCCCATTGAATGAAGGGAGCCCCCCTGTCCTCTGCTCACTGTACCCACATATACATGCGTTTCCTGCATCACCCCAGTCCTGACTGAACTACACAGCCCAGCATTCCCTGACAGCCATGGCTGAGACTATAGAGAGAAACAGCCCTAGGCGTTATTAGAATTAAAGTTGTACTACATTTAGTAGAGGTCTGCAGACTGAATATGCCCCAGCACCAAGCAGTGTGTTCTACATGCAACAAAAGACATGGTGGGATCCCCACTCACACCTCCTAGTCTACTGCTTCAGTACAAGGCAAATGAGCAGCTCCAAACAGAAAGCAACAGAATTAAAAAAAAACAACATTTTTTTGTTACCTCTGTGGATCTTCAGTGGGTTCCCTCAGGGGTTAAAATGCCACCTCATTTCAGATGCTAATGGTGCTTTTGTGAAGAGGGGGATTCTAACAGGCGCAGCCTCCTCCCATTCCAGCAGCAGCAGCGTTACACCGGGGCGCAGTGAGGATGGAGCGGATCCAGGCGGAATGTGCCACGAGGTGCAGAAGGGAGGGGGGGCTGCTGGGTACCGTGTGCTCCTCGGCTGCCGACCCCTGTGTGTGTGTGTGTGTGTTAGTGAGTGAGTCTGTGTTAGTGTGAGTGAGCGAGGGGCAGAGCTGAGCCTGTACAAGTGCAAGTACCAGTCTACAATGTATCACGTTACAGAGTCTGGATCTCTCTCTCTCCCAGCGCTCAACGCCAGTCACACAGGATAGGCTGACGCTCCTCTGTTTACACCCAGGCAGAAGGAGGGGGCAGACACGGGCTTCCCTTAACTCTTACCGGCACCCGAGTCCCCGCTCTCTCACCCGAGTCCCATCTCTCTCCCTATTGGCACCCGAGTCCCCGCTCTCTCACCCGAGTCCCCGCTCTCCCCTTCAATCAATCGTGGAAGTTCCGTGCGCCTCCGGGGCAGAAGCCCTTGTATATAAACACTTACATATAAATCCAGATCTGACGAAAGAAAATGTCATTCTTAGCAACGTGCCGAGGAAAGTGTTTAGTAATTGCTACTTTTCTCTGTCCTTTGCTATTATTCTCTGCCCCGGCGGTTGTGACTGTGGCAACAATGTAGCGCGCTAGAGTCGGGACTAGCAGGGCAGACAATCAAGGACGCACAGATACTGTTCTACATTGCTATTCAGCTTTCAAATGAAACCCAAAGACATGTCAACAGTGTCTACTGAAAAATGCTTGCAGAAAAGTTTCTTTCATTAGAGATTTGATTTGTGGAGGCTTACACCCCTTATGTCTCTCTAGTGATGTAAATGTACCATGGGCACACTGATCATAAGTAATTGGGTCTATTAATATACAGTCAGTCATGTGAAAAAGTTTGGGAACCCCTCTCAGCCTGCATAATAATTTACTCCACTTTAAACAAAAAAAGATAACAGTGGTGTGTCTTTCGATTAAAGTGTGCTTCAAAAGCGGATTAGGCTCTTGCAGCCCCAGAGTGGCATGTCTTTCATTTCCCAGGAACATCTGAGTACGAGGGTGTTTTCTGAACAAAGATTTTCAGTGAAGCAGTATTCAGTTGTATGAAATTAAATCAAATGTGAAAAACTGGCTGTGCAAAAATTTGGGTAATTGTGCTAATATGAATGCATGTAACTGCTCAATACTGATTACTGGCAACACCAAATTGGGTGGATTAGCTTTTTAAGCCTTGAACTTCATATCCAGGTGTGACTAATCATGAGAAAAGGTATTTAAGGTGACCAATTGCAAGTCGTGCTTCTCTTTGACTCTCCTCTGAAGAGTGACAGCATGGGATCCTCAAAGCAACTCTCAAAAGATCTATAAACAAAGATTGTTCAGTGTTATGGTTTAGGCCAGGGGAAGACTACAAAAAGCTATCTCAACAACTGTCAGTTTCACCTGTAAGGAATGTAATCAGGAATTGGAAGGCCACAGGCACAGTTGCTGTAAAACCCAGGTCTGGCAGGCCAAGAAAAATACAGGAATAGCATATGCGGAGGATTGTGAGAATGGTTACAGACAACCTAAAGATTACCTCCAAAGACCTGCAAGAACATCTTGCTGCAGATGGTGTATCTGTACATCATTCTACAATTCATTACAATTTGCACAAAGAACATCTGTATGGCAGGGTGATGAGAAAGAAGCCCTTTCTGCACAAACGCCACAAACAGTCGCTTGTTGTATGTAAAAGCTCATTTAGACAAGCCACAGTCATTTTGGAACAAAGTGCTTTGGGCTGATGAGACAAAAATTTAGTTATTTGGTCATAACAAAAAGTGCTTTGCATGGAGGAAGAATATAACCGCATTCCAAGAAAAACACCTGCTTCCTACTGCCAAATTTGGTGGAGGTCCCATCATGCTGTGGGGCTGTGGGGCTAGTTCAGGGACTGGGGCCCTTGTTAAAGTCGAGGGTCGGATGAATTCAACCCAACATCAACAAATTCTTCAGGATAATGTTCAAACATCAGACACAAAGTTGAAGTTACGCAGGGGTTGGATATTCCAACAATACAATGACCCTAAACACACTTGGAAATCTACAAAGGCATTTATGCAGAGGGAGAAGTACAATATTCTGGAATGGCCACTACAATCCCCAGACTTAAATAAAATTGAAAATCTATGGGATGATTTGAAGCAAGCTGTCCATGCTCGGCAGATGTATGGTCAAAAATGCCGCCATCCAGACACTCTTCAAAGGCTAACTGTGCTTAGAGCTGTTTTCCTACTTTGCACCCTCTCTGCCTTGGGCAAGGCTTTCCTATAGCAAATACCAGTTAGATGACAAAGCTCCTACATCCAACTGGGGTAAAGGTCTGGTCTGGCATTAAAAATAGGCCCTGGCATTTCAAGTACACAAAAGGTAAATAAATAATGACTTTCTAATTTCTATGACATCTTAAAATGGCAATACACAGGCAGATTAAAGATAGCAATTTAGGTCCCCATTCGGAAATTTATCTGCCCTTGTATGGGGCATTCCAATGGCCCTCCCGACTGATATCTGGCCAAAGATCGGGAAGGTTTGATTTTCCCCTGCGATCGAGAAACACATGTGCTAGCTGAAGTGGTCCTCGTCCCGTCAGTGCCTATTTCCATAATTTTAATCCAATCATTTTGGCCCTAGGGCCGAACAATCAGATTAGCCTGATATCGCCCTGCCTGCATTTTTAGTCTGTACCTCACAGATAGAAGGAGAGTAGCTGAGGGCCCAGGGCTGTGTTTAAGGAAGGCAGAAAGGACATATATTTCTGGATCCTCAGTTAATTATCACAGCTTTTTTAAAACTGTTCATAAAAGGCTACAAGGCAGATTATGTTATAGTTTAACACCATTATATACATGCATCTGCAGATTTGAATCTAAACCTATATAAGCACACTTTTTTTCAGTGAAAATACTCTATACAATGAAAGTCAATTTCCAATAAATATTCATTAAAAATGTAAATGATTTTCACAGTTATTTTTATATGTAACTGCAGTTGAAAGTGTTTTTTTTCTCTCTCTTACCATTCCCTCCTTTCCCTGACTACTCACAACACAGCAACATTGCATTGGCAGTCTGCTCACCGCCCACCAGGACTCCAGATCCCACAATGCTTTGCAAATTCTGGGATTAACCTGAGAAATAGAATAAACAGAGGCGTGCAAGGCATTGTGGGAACTGAAGTCTTGGCTGGACGAGAGCTGATTTCTAATGAAATGTTTGTGCAGTCTGCTTTCAGATTGGTAATTAAGAAATACATCTGAAATTACTGAAAATGTTTAATGTACGTTGGAAACGTCAGTATGCACCAAGAAAAATCAGTATTTGCATGCAAATTCCCATTCAGATATTATCTAACATGATACAATAACACATTGGGATCTCATTTATAGATTTACTACTTTGAAATAAAACATCGAGAGAGCAAAATATCAGTATTAGGATCTTTATTTAAATTGGTGGCCTTAAAATATTTGAAAGGACCTTTATCTGTCTATCTATCTATCTATCTATCTATCTATCTATCTATCTATCTATCTATCTATCATCTATCTATCTATCTTTCTGTCCGTCTATATCTATCTTTCTGCCCATGTATCTATCTATCCATGTATCCCTCCTTCTATCCATCCATGTATCTTTATATCCAAAGTATCTATCTATCTATCTATCTATCTATCTATCTATCTATCTATCTATCTATCTATCTATCTATCTATCTATCTATCTATCTATCTATCTATCTATCTATCTATATCTATATCTATCCCATTTATCTATCTATCTATCTATCTATCTATCTATCTATCTATCTATCTATCTATCTATCTATCTATCTATCTATCTATCTATCTATCTATCTATCTATCTATCTCACTACATATGCTCTTCATAGTTACCAGAACAGCAGTTATAAAGAAATTGTTTTTTTACTAGGAAAATGTATTGGATGAAACAAACAATATGGCAGTTCTTGCTTATATGTATACATGCAAGCGCACAGAGAAGGAATATGTGTAATGAAGACAACAAGATGTACTACCAAATATTACTTT
This sequence comes from Xenopus laevis, assembly GCF_017654675.1. Classification (NCBI taxonomy): domain Eukaryota; kingdom Metazoa; phylum Chordata; class Amphibia; order Anura; family Pipidae; genus Xenopus; species Xenopus laevis. Next base: position 48,424,818 of record NC_054371.1, read on the forward strand.
CGCATGAAGGGTGAAAGTAAAATAGTCTTTTAATAAAAAATAAAAAGGTAATAGACATTTCCTCTACTTTTGCTCCCATATAATGAAGAGCCTTTACTCTCTCACATTCGGGGAAGGGCTGTGCTATTAGATTAGTTTTCTCTAAACTACAGGAAAGTTCAAGCACTTTTCAGATTGCACCTAGTAAGCCAAAGTTTTACAACTTGAAAAAAGAAGAACACAAAAAACCGTTTCATCTGTTGATTAGAGGCTTCTCAGATGACACATATTTTGCTGCAAATCCATGAGGGAAAAGAGAAAGTGCAGAACTCACTGGAATCTTCAAAACCCAGAAAATTGCTTTGACATGTTGCAGATTAATATGCAAATAAACACAGGACTATTGCTAAAAACAAAATATGTTATTTCATTAGAATGTATGCAAACACCAAGCTAATGGGGGAGTGTGTATAAAGAGTTGTATATGTTTGTGTTTATTTGCAAAGTCTTGATTCAGACCATTAACGGATTCTCATTTAACTGAATAGTAAATCCTAAAGAAAAAACATAAAAAGCGGAAGAATTTGATTAATCCCCACTTATTTAAACCAAGTAGAATAAACTTTGGCAGCAAATATTTATGTACTCTGGGAGTAATTGTGGCTTATTGTTTAGGTCACATTTGCTCCATGTTGTACAGTTTAATATGATGAATTTGTGTGACATGCATCAGAATATTCCAATAATGTCACTCATTTTTAGTTGAAGTCGAGATCAGGGCTTTGAGTGGATCATTGTAGGACGTTCACCTTTTTGTTCTTGATCTTCTATTACCTTGGCCTTTGTGTGGGATCATTGAAAGATGAACTTACATTTTTGTATCAGGCTGAGATGTTGAGTATGAGTATTTGTACCTCTCCATTAACATAGTGCCCTTTACCTGCTAAGGAAAAGCAGCACCACAGCAGGAAGCTAGCACCACGATCTTTCAATCTAATTATAGGCCAACCATTAAAAGAGCTGTATGTATTGCTGTATCACCATTACTCAAAATGAACCATGAAAAAATACATCTGTTGCTTGCCAAAGAGCATGAAACTGACCAAATTGCACTGGGGAAAAGGTTTTGGGTCAGATGAGACCAACACAAAACTTTGGCCAATGTTCTAAGCAACATGTGTAGTGGTGGTGCAAAAGAACACTGTGGAAAGCAAGTACATACTCACCCCAAAAGACTTCAGGAACTTTCTCCTTGACCTATAACCCTCCCACACTGATATGAAAGCATACACCAGATTTTAAAAACGGAGCAGGTGAATAGTATCTGTGAAGACTGCAACGCAATCACTTAAAATAGTTGGTGAAGAAAGAACTCAACACTCAAACTGAAGTTGGCCAATAAATGACAACATTAGCTGATTATCTCTTTCAGAATTTGCTCTGATCAATCTTACCTCATTCTAATTGTGTTTGTTCTTCAAGTCTCTTCCTAAACCATCTCTTGCCAGCCAAGTTCCTACATTGTAAGAGTTTCTCTACACTTATCCTATTGGTTTATGCTATTTATGCAGTCAAGCCTGTCTTATCCAGGCTGTTTCTGATGAAGAATACCCTCACACTGCAAGTTAAGGTCCCAGGGCACTAAACGCCAGGAGCCAAACAGCACCAAGATATGAATTAATAATTGATGTCTAGTTGCCATCATCTTGACCAGTGATCCCCAAACAGTGGCTCATAAGCAAAATGTTGCTCACCAACCGATTGGATGTTACTCCCAGTGGAGTAACATCCACTGTATTCCTGGCTTGGAGGCAAGTTTTAATGGCATAAAAAAACAGGTGTACTGCCAAACAGAGCCTCCTGTAGTCCACTACTAAAAGCCAGCCATAGCCCATATTTGGCACACCTAGGAACTAACTTTTTTATATTTTATTGTGGATCACGGGTAAAAGAGGGTTGAGGACCCTCCTATACCATGTTTCTGAATCACCAGGTCTTTCTCAGAAGTGTACTTAACTAGTGAACTTGAACAATGAAAAAATCTATTTCAGCTTAGAGATATCTATCACCCCCATTCCTCTAGCAACGGTCATTTCTCCAGGATGGTACGGCGAGAAGAAATACTCCACTCCTGCAGCCTGTAATTAATAAAGTCTTAAGAATTATTTGTAGTAATTACATGAGTTTGTGTCCTTGATCTCTAAAACAAGGCTTTGGTTTGCATGAGATCTGAGCATATGTTGAAATAAAAGAAATCCAACAAAAAGCTCTTAATGACTGCCTCGATTCTCCAGTTCTAGCGGAAAAATCACTTGGTTCTCTCAACAGAGCTGTCAAGCTCCCGCTCAATACCATTTATGGCTCAGAAGTTGCAAGCATTTATCAACATGGGCTAAACATGAAACAGCCGCTTGACCTGTAATTATGTCAGTGAAGTGCTTGCTATCCTGATGCTTAATTTCCCCGTAATACTGTTATTTTTATGCACTCCGCTGGAAACGAAAGGCAGGCAGCAAATATAAACAAGTATAACTTCCTCTGTCTCATTTATATGTAAAACCTGCTTAAATGGTCTGGATTCATTCAAAAGAAAATAGAAGGTATATATATATATATATATATATATATATATATATATATATATATATATATATATATATATATATATATATATATATATATATATATATATATATATATATATATATATATATATATATATATATATATATATATATATATACCTTCTATCTCCTGTTGTAGTGTAAGCAAAGTGCATGCAGTACAAGGAAAATACCACTAGGGACACTTGCTTGTTGCTCTGTTGTAAAGGCTGAAACCAGAAGCCTGTAGCTTGCCTCTGTACATCTGGTAAGTTATCCAGTAAACCAGAATGTGTGTGCGGGGGTTAGGATTTATTTAATAAGCACATTTTTTGGCCTCTTTGCCATGAGAATTATCAAAACCATATGTGCGTAAAAGAAAAAAAAATGCATACATTAATATATGCAGTCGAAATTTCCCCCCTGTCTGGTATGCACAAATCCTTTAATAGTAGGGAGAGTAAATGGCTTATTCATCAACAGAGTATACACTTAATCATAAAGCATTCTCCCCTGAGTATAACTGGTGATTTTAAAAAATGGGAAGGCTAGTAAAATGGGTCTGGCAACCAACCATCTGCTTACCTGTATATTACAGTGATCTGTTTGAAGGAATAGACTGTAAGTATAGGTATGGGACCTGTTATCCAGAATGCTTGGGACCTGGGGTTTTCTTGATTTGGATCTGTTTACTTTAAGGGGGTTATTTATCAAAGGTCAAGTTGGTTAGTTTTTTTCTACCTTGAATAAACTCACAATACGAATGTTTGCTTATTTATGAAAAAAACCAAATGTAAAAAACTCGATTGAATGCAATTGGAAGGAAAAATTGAATACTTGAATTGATTGAGTTATCGTTGAAAAAAACCTTGAATACCTGGAATTGATTGAGTTTTCGAGCAAAAACCACCTTAAAAAATCCAAAAATCATGAAGGCAAGTAACATCTTCAAATGGTTCAAGAAACCTCTGCCATTGACTCCTACATGGCCTTGGCAGGTTTTAGCTGGTATATTTTTGGATTTGGGCTTTTAGCAGAGTGGGGGCATAATAAATCTATTTTTTTTTTATCCTGTTTTAGTGAAACTACCCTTGAAAAACTTGAATTTTTTGGGGGAAAAACACAACTTGACCTTTAATAAATAATCCCCTAAATTTTAAAAGTATTTTAAACATTACATACTTCCAACAGGATTGTTTTGCCTCCAATAAGGATTAGTTATATCTCAGTTGGAATCAAGTACAAAATACACTTTTATCATTATTATTCGAGATGCACCGAATCCCCTTTTTTCAATTCGACGAATCCCCGAATCCTTGGTGAAAGATTCGGCTGAATACCGAACTGAATCCTAATTTGCATATGCAAATTAGGGGCAGGAAAGGAACAACAAGTAGTAAAAAGTCTTCTTTTGTGACAAAAAGTCATGTGATTTCCCTACCTGCCCCTAATTTACATATGCAAATTAAGATTTGGATTTGGTTCAGCCATGCACAAGCATTCGGCCGAATCCTGCTGAAAAAGGCCGGAATTCTGACGAATCCCGAAACCAAATCCTGGATTTGGTGCATCCCTAATTATTATTAATTTTATTATTATTATTATTATAGAGAATTTTTAATAATTTGAAGTACTAATGGAGTCTACTAAAAAAAAATATTTAAACATAAAATAAGTCCAATATGATTGTTTTGCTTCCAATAAGAATGAATGATATCTTAGTTTGGATCAAATACAAGCTACTGTTTTGTCCCTAAAGAGAAAAAGGGAATCCTTTTTAAAAATCTAAATTATTTGATTAAACTGGAGTCTGAGGGAGAGGGTCTTCCAGGAATTCAGAGCTTTCTGGATAACAGATCCTATACCTGTATGAGGAATTTCAGTATTATGCTCATAATGAGAGCAGCAGACTAACCTATGTGGTTGTTTCCAAAGCCTGATCCTGTTTACAAAGGATTCTACTACATTGCTGCCCTACAAGTTCCTGGCCTTAGGGAAGCAGCAGAACTAAGATTTGAACTGTTAGGTTACAAGTAGAGATGTCGCGAACTGTTCGCCGGCGAACTTGTTCGCGCGAACATCGGGTGTTCGCGCTCGCCGGAAGTTCGCGAACGTCGCGCGACGTTCGCCATTTTGGGTTCGCCATTGTTGGCGCTTTTTTTTGCCCTCTCACCCCAGACCAGCAGGTACATGGCAGCCAATCAGGAAGCTCTCCCCTGGACCACTCCCCTTCCCTATAAAAACCGAAGCCCTGCAGCGTTTTTTCACTCTGCCTGTGTGCTGCCTGTTAGTGATTTCAGGGACAGTTGAAAGTTTGCTGGCTAGTAATCGTTTTGATACTGCTCTGTTATTGGAGGGACAGAAGTCTGCAGGGGTTTGAGGGACATTTAAGCTTAGGTAGCTTTGCTGGCTAGTAATCTACCTTCTACTGCAGTGCTCTGTATGTAGCTGCAGTGGGCAGCTGTCCTGCTTCTGATCTCATCTGCTGACTGCTGCAATAACAGTAGTCCTTGTAAGGACTGCTTTTATTTATTTTTTGTTGTTTTACTACTACTACTACTACTACTACTACTACTACTACTACTATAAGAGCCCAGTGCTATTAGTCTAGCAGTGTTGGGGAGTGGGACTGGTGTGCTAATCTGCTGCTCCTAGTAGTTCAGCAGCACCAACTTTAATTTTTTTTTTTTAATATTCATTTTTTTTTTATTTTACTTTTTTTTATTTTACTACCGCTGTAGTAGTGTATAAGTTGACCTTTTAGGCATTATTTGCCCTGTAGGCATTATTTGCACACTGTTTTCTTCAACCCGCCATCGAGCTGTGTGACCTTGTTCACATTCTGTCTAAATATCCATAATATTACCGTCTCCAGAAAAAACACCGGAGTCACTTTTTTCAAGCAGCCATAATATATTTTACGTAATCCGTATCCACCGCTGTAGTAGTGTATACGTTGGCCTTGTAGGCATTATTTGCACACTGTTTTCTTCAACCCGCCATCGAGCTGTGTGACCTTGTTCCCATTCTGTCTAAATATCCATAATATTACCGTCTCCAGAAAAAACACCGGAGTCACTTTTTTCAAGCAGCATTCATATATTTTACGTAATCCGTATCCACCGCTGTAGTAGTGTATACGTTGGCCTTGTAGGCATTATTTGCACACTGTTTTCTTCAACCCGCCATCGAGCTGTGTGACCTTGTTCACATTCTGTCTAAATATCCATAATATTACCGTCTCCAGAAAAAACACCGGAGTCACTTTTTTCAAGCAGCATTCATATATTTTACGTAATCCGTATCCACCGCTGTAGTAGTGTATACGTTGGCCTTGTAGGCATTATTTGCACACTGTTTTCTTCAACCCGCCATCGAGCTGTGTGACCTTGTTCCCATTCTGTCTAAATATCCATAATATTACCGTCTCCAGAAAAAACACCGGAGTCACTTTTTTCAAGCAGCATTCATATATTTTACGTAATCCGTATCCACCGCTGTAGTAGTGAATACGTTGGCCTTGTAGGCATTATTTGCACACTGTTTTCTTCAACCCGCCATCGAGCTGTGTGACCTTGTTCCCATTCTGTCTAAATATCCATAATATTACCGTCTCCAGAAAAAACACCGGAGTCACTTTTTTCAAGCAGCATTCATATATTTTACGTAATCCGTATCCACCGCTGTAGTAGTGTATACGTTGGCCTTGTAGGCATTATTTGCACACTGTTTTCTTCAACCCGCCATCGAGCTGTGTGACCTTGTTCACATTCTGTCTAAATATCCATAATATTACCGTCTCCAGAAAAAACACCGGAGTCACTTTTTTCAAGCAGCATTCATATATTTTACGTAATCCGTATCCACCGCTGTAGTAGTGTATACGTTGGCCTTGTAGGCATTATTTGCACACTGTTTTCTTCAACCCGCCATCGAGCTGTGTGACCTTGTTCCCATTCTGTCTAAATATCCATAATATTACCGTCTCCAGAAAAAACACCGGAGTCACTTTTTTCAAGCAGCATTCATATATTTTACGTAATCCGTATCCACCGCTGTAGTAGTGAATACGTTGGCCTTGTAGGCATTATTTGCACACTGTTTTCTTCAACCCGCCATCGAGCTGTGTGACCTTGTTCACATTCTGTCTAAATATCCATAATATTACCGTCTCCAGAAAAAACACCGGAGTCACTTTTTTCAAGCAGCATTCATATATTTTACGTAATCCGTATCCACCGCTGTAGTAGTGTATACGTTGGCCTTGTAGGCATTATTTGCACACTGTTTTCTTCAACCCGCCATCGAGCTGTGTGACCTTGTTCACATTCTGTCTAAATATCCATAATATTACCGTCTCCAGAAAAAACACCGGAGTCACTTTTTTCAAGCAGCATTCATATATTTTACGTAATCCGTATCCACCGCTGTAGTAGTGTATACGTTGGCCTTGTAGGCATTATTTGCACACTGTTTTCTTCAACCCGCCATCGAGCTGTGTGACCTTGTTCACATTCTGTCTAAATATCCATAATATTACCGTCTCCAGAAAAAACACCGGAGTCACTTTTTTCAAGCAGCATTCATATATTTTACGTAATCCGTATCCACCGCTGTAGTAGTGTATACGTTGGCCTTGTAGGCATTATTTGCACACTGTTTTCTTCAACCCGCCATCGAGCTGTGTGACCTTGTTCAGATTCTGTCTAAATATCCATAATATTACCGTCTCCAGAAAAAACACCGGAGTCACTTTTTTCAAGCAGCATTCATATATTTTACGTAATCCGTATCCACCGCTGTAGTAGTGTATACGTTGGCCTTGTAGGCATTATTTGCACACTGTTTTCTTCAACCCGCCATCGAGCTGTGTGACCTTGTTCACATTCTGTCTAAATATCCATAATATTGCCGTCTCCAGAAAAAACACCGGAGTCACTTTTTTCAAGCAGCATTCATATATTTTACGTAATCCGTATCCACCGCTGTAGTAGTGTATACGTTGGCCTTGTAGGCATTATTTGCACACTGTTTTCTTCAACCCGCCATCGAGCTGTGTGACCTTGTTCACATTTTGTCTAAATATTGATAATATTATCGTCTCTAGAAAAACCACTTGAGTTACTTTTTTTCAAGCAGCATTCATATATTTTACGTAATCCGTATCCACCGCTGTAGTAGTGTATACGTTGACTTTGTAGGCATTATTTGCACAGTGTTTTCTTCAACCCGCCATCTAGCTGTGTGTATTATCGTTTCCAGAAAAACCAACTGAGTTTTTGTTGTTGTTGTTGTTTTTTTAAAAATAATGCCAGGCAAAGGCAGGCCGCCACGCAGAGGCCGTGCTAGGGGCCGTGCTGCTATGCAATCCTGTGGCCCTAGCAAATTGCCCAGTTTTAAAAAGCCAATGACCCTGAACTCCCAAAATGCTGAAGAGGTAGTTGACTGGCTTACACAGCACACCCCATCCTCTACCGTTTCTAACTTTACCACAACATCCTCCTCATCCTCCACTGCTATGGCCACCCCACGTAACACTTCCTCCACCACCGGTGCCCCTTCTTCACTGGGGTCAGAGGAGTTATTTTCCAATGAGTTTCTTGAACTGAGTAATGCGCAACCATTATTGCCAGAAGAAGATGAAGGAGATGAGGACCTTACACCAGATTTAATTCTGGCAGAGAACACGATAGAGATGGACATAATGAGTGATGAGGAGGAGGTCCCCGCTGCTGCTTCCTTCTGTGATGTGTCAGAAGAAATTGATGCATCTGAGGAGAATGATGATGAGGAGATTGATGTTTTGTGGGTGCCTAGTAGAAGAGAGCAAGAGGAGGGTAGTTCAGATGGAGAGACGGAGAGTCAGAGAGGCAGTAGGAGAATAAGACTTAGAAGAAGCAGGGAGGACAGCCCGCAGGGATCAGCAGGGCAACAACATGTATCGGCACCTGTGTTCAGCCGGCCAACGCACCCGCCATTGCCGCCAATACCGCCAACTCCGCCAACTTCTACTGTTACCGCCAGATCGCACACTTCCAAAAAGTCAGCAGTGTGGGATTTTTTTAATGTGTGTGCCTCTGACAAAAGCATTGTAATTTGCAATGAGTGCAGTCAGAAACTGAGCCTTGGTAAGCCCAACAGCCACATAGGTACAACTTCTATGCGAAGGCACATGAGCGGCAAGCACAAAGCACTTTGGGAGCAACACCTCAAAGGCAACAGGCAAACTAAAAGCCACACTCCTTCTGGTCCAGCATCTTACTGCTCTACCTCTGCTCTCCTTGACCCGTCTGAACCACCCTCCACTCCGCCTTCCACCTTGACCACCTGTTCCCATTCCCAGTCATCTGCCACCAGCCAAGTTTCTGTGAAGGCCATGTTTGAGCGTAAGAAGCCAATGTCTGACTGTCACCCCCTTGCCCGGCGTCTGACAGCTGGCTTGTCTGCACTCTTAGCCCGCCAGCTTTTACCATACCAGCTGGTGGACTCTGAGGCCTTCCGCAAATTTGTAGCAATTGGGACACCGCAGTGGAAGGTACCCAGCCGCAATTTTTTTTCTAAAAAGGGAATACCACACCTGTACCAACATGTGCAGAGCCAAGTTACCGCATCTCTGTCACTTAGTGTTGGGCCAAAGGTCCATATGACTACTGACGCATGGTCCTCCAAGCATGGTCAGGGCAGGTATGTCACCTACACTGCCCACTGGGTGAACTTGGTAATGGCTGGGAAGCAGGGAATGGGTAGCTCAACAACAACAGTGGAGTTGGTGTCACCGCCACGGATTGCACGCGGTTCTGCCACCACCTCTACTCCTCCATCGCTCTCTACCTCGTCTTCTTCTTCTTCTTACTCTGCTGCTGGGTCCTCCTTCTCCTCCTCCACACCTGTGCACCCCCAGCTCCCCCTAGGCTATTCGACGTGCCAGGTACGCCGTTGTCACGCTGTCTTGGGGATGACGTGCCTGGAAAGCAAAAACCATACCGGATCTGTACTCCTGTCATCTCTGCAGTCACAGGCCGATCGGTGGCTGACCCCACACCAACTGCAGATCGGAAAAGTGGTGTGTGACAATGGAAGCAATCTGTTGGCAGCGTTGAGACTAGGCAATTTAACACATGTGCCCTGCATGGCACATGTGTTAAATTTAATAGTCCAACGTTTTGTCTCCAAGTACCCAGGATTCCAGGACGTTCTCACCCAGTCCAGAAAGGTGTCGGCCCATTTCAGACGTTCCTACACAGCCATGGCACGCCTTGCTGACATTCAGCAGCGCTACAACATGCCAGTCAGGCGTTTGATTTCTGACAGCCAGACTCGCTGGAATTCAACGCTCCTTATGTTGGAACGTCTGCTGCAACAACAAAGGGCCGTCAACGAGTACCTTTTTGAACTGGGTGGTAGGACTGGATCTGCACAGCTGGGGATTTTTTTCCCCCGTTACTGGGTGCTTATGCGCGATGCCTGCAGGCTCATGCGACCTTTTGAAGAGGTGACAAATATGGTCAGTCGCACCGAAGGCACCATCAGCGACCTAATACCCTTCGCTTTCTTCCTGGAGCGTGCCGTGCGACGAGTGACAGATGAGGCTGTAGACCAGCGTGACGAGGAGCTGGAAGCGCACGATTTCTGGTCGGAATCACCAGAACGAACCCAGGCACCTGCTGCAACGCAGGGAGAGGTGCCAGAAGTGGAGTCAGAGGAGGAAGGTGGCTTTGTGGAGGAGGAGGAGGAGGAGGACCAACAGGAGCAGGCTTCCCAGGGGGCTAGTGGTGACCTTTTGGGGACCCCTGGTCTTGTACGTGGCTGGGGGGAGGAGACCGTGGATGATGCAGTCCTTGATAATGAGGAAGCGGAGATGGATAGCTCTGCATCCAACCTTGTGAGAATGGGGTCTTTCATGCTGTCATGCCTGTTGAAGGACCCCCGTATCAAGAGGCTTAAGGAGAAGGACCTGTACTGGGTCGCAACGCTACTAGACCCTCGGTACAAGCATAAAGTGTCAGAAATGTTACCAACATACCACAAGTCCGAAAAGATGCGGCATTTACAAACCAGCCTGCAAAACATGTTGTACAATGCTTTTAAGGGTGATGTCACTTCAGGAACTCATCAACATTCCAGGGGCAGAGGTGCCAGTAATCCTGCCACGAGCACACCTGCAAGGACAAAGCCCTTTGGCCAGTCTGTAACGTCAGACATGCAAATGTTTTTCTGTCCAAGGCAGCGCCACAACCCTTCTGGATCCACCCTCAAAGAACGCCTCGACCGGCAGGTAGCGGACTACCTGGCATTAACTGCAGATATCGACACTCTGAGGAGCGATGAACCCCTGGACTACTGGGTGCGCAGGCTTGATCTGTGGCCAGAGCTGTCACAATTTGCCATGAACCTCTTGTCTTGCCCAGCCTCAAGTGTGCTCTCAGAAAGGACCTTCAGTGCAGCAGGAGGGATTGTAACTGAGAAGAGAACTCGCCTAGGTCACAAAAGTGTCGATTACCTGACCTTTATTAAAATGAATGAGGGGTGGATCTCGGAGGGTTACTGCACGCCGGAAGACTTGTTCTGACTTCTATGCAGCTGTCCTTCTCTTCAAGCCTCATGACTCCACACACAGCTGTCCTTTAGCGTCCTCCTCCTCCCTCCGCCACCGTTACAAACTAGGGTGCAAACCCTACTGGTTTAATTTTTTCTGGCCTCTGTGCTTCAGTGGCTGCAACCAAAAAAACTGGGCAAACAATGTCTACAAGGTCAACGTATGGCAAAAAATGACTATTTTCAGCATTTATATGGCATATTTTTTCTGGCAACTGTGCTTCAGTGGCTGCATCCAAAAAAATGCATATTTTCTGCATTTATATGGCATAATTTTTCTGGCCTCTGTGCTTCAGTGGCTGCAACCAAAAAAAATGCATATTTTCTGCATTTATATGGCATAATTTTTCTGGCCTCTGTGCTTCAGTGGCTGCAACCAAAAAAATTTATATTTTCAGCATTTATATGGCATAATTTTTCTGGCAACTGTGCTTCAGTGGCTGCGACCAAAAAAATGACTATTTTCAGCATTTATATGGCATATTTTTTCTGGCCTCTGTGCTTCAGTGGCTGCGGCCAAAAAAACTGGGCAAACAATGCCTACAAGGTCAACGACGTTGACCTTGTAGGCATTGTTTGCCCAGTTTTTTTGGCCGCAGCCACTGAAGCACAGAGGCCAGAAAAAATATGCCATATAAATGCTGAAAATAGTCATTTTTTGCCATACGTTGACTCAACGTATATGGCAAAAAATGACTATTTTCAGCATTTATATGGCATATTTTTTCTGGCAACTGTGCTTCAGTGGCTGCGACCAAAAAAATGCATATTTTCTGCATTTATATGGCATAATTTTTCTGGCCTCTGTGCTTCAGTGGCTGCAACCAAAAAAATTTATATTTTCAGCATTTATATGGCATAATTTTTCTGTCAACTGTGCTTCAGTGGCTGCGACCAAAAAAATGCATGTTTTCTGCATTTATATGGCATAATTTTTCTGGCCTCTGTGCTTCAGTGGCTGCAACCAAAAAAGTTTATATTTTCAGCATTTATATGGCATAATTTTTCTGTCAACTGTGCTTCAGTGGCTGCGACCAAAAAAATGCATATTTTCTGCATTTATATGGCGTAATTTTTCTGGCCTCTGTGCTTCAGTGGCTGCAACCAAAAAAATTTATATTTTCAGCATTTATATGGCATAATTTTTCTGGCAACTGTGCTTCAGTGGCTGCGTCCAAAAAAACTGGGCAAACAATGTCTACAAGGTCAACGTATGGCGAAAAATGACTATTTTCAGCATTTATATGGCATATTTTTTCTGGCAACTGTGCTTCAGTGGCTGCGTCCAAAAAAACTGGGCAAACAATGCCTACAAGGTCAACGTATGGCAGTTGTTTAAAGAGAACAGTAGATTACTAGCCAGCAAAGCTACCTAAGCTAAAATGTCCCTCAAATCCCTGCAGACTTCTGTCCCTCCAATACAGAGCAGTATCAAGCAGATTACTAGCCAGCAAACTTACTATCATCTGTCCCTGAAATCACTAACAGCTCTCCCCCTACACTATCTCTTCCAAGCACACACAGGCAGATTTTTCAGATACATTTTTGCCCTTGATCCCCCTCTGGCATGCCACTGTCCAGGTCGTTGCACCCTTTAAACAACTTTAAAATCATTTTTCTGGCCAGAAATGTCTTTTCTAGATGTTAAAGTTCGCCTTCCCATTGAAGTCTATGGGGTTCGCGAACCGTTCGCGAACCGCTCGCGTTTTTGCGCAAGTTCGCGAATATGTTCGCGAACTTTTTTTCCGACGTTCGCTACATCCCTAGTTACAAGCAAATGTATTCACTTATTTGTAGTCATTTAGGTATCATTTCTAGATATAAAACAAGAATGAGAACACATACACTTATTACACACTGACAATTCCAGAACACTTTGGCTGATTTACTTTAACTGAGGAGCCAGAGGGGCTCACTTAAAAAGATAGGCATACAATTGCAATAAGCCATAAGTTAGAATTCTCTGTTATTTAGCAAATAATTCGGAAGCACCACATGGTTACTGTGCTTCAGATCCACTTGGCATCAGAATCACTGTAACGTCTATTTTTGATGTTACCAACTATTTTTGTCTCAATCTGTTTTAAAGACGAGGGGCCCAGGATAATTAAAAAAAAAATACCAAAAATGTATTTAAAAAATCAAATATTTTGAACAAGGACAAATTTAAACAACCCAAAAACTTGAATGCTGCAAACATCTCCCTAGACCTTTCCCATTGACTTAAACAGTAATTTGGCAGGTTTAAAATTGGATAATTCTCTAGTCGAATTTGACAGTTTTGACCATAAAAAATATTCGAGAATTCGAATTTGAATTTTCAATTATTTAGCTCTTTATTCTCCAGTTTGCAATTTTAGCAACCTGGTTGCATTGATTTGAATAAAAGACTGGAATATAAAAAGAGGGCCTGAATAGAAAGATGAGTAATAAAAAGTAGCAAAAACAAATCATCTGTGGCCTTACAGAGCATTTGTTTTTAGATGGGTCAGTGATTCCTTTTTGAAATCAGAAGAAGGCAGCCAATTATTCAAAAACTATTTAAAAAAGGCCAATTAAAAAGTTGCTTAGAATTAGCCATTTTATAACATACTAAAAGTTAACTTAAAGGTGAACCACCGCTTTAAACAACCATTATCCCTTCCCGCCAGCAACATTGGCTCTGCTGCCTCTTCACTGAAGATGGTGCTATACTTGGCCTTGTCCTGAAACTAACTCTAGGGGGCCAGGGTCGGACTGGCCCACCGGGATACCAGGAAAACTCCCGGTGGGCCCAGGTGTCAGTGGGCCCTCCTGCTTCTAAACATTTGGCCTATTTCATGGTCATTGCCTATTTCTATGAGAATAAAGAGGCTAAATAGATGGAATAATAGGTTATAGTATGTAAAGAAAAGAGAATAGGAGAATAGAGGTTAAGTGCGGAGAGGAAGAAAATAATACTTAGAGTGGGCCCCAGGTCTAAAGGTTTTTGGGTGGGCCCCTGGTGTTCCAGTCCGACAATGTAGGATTCCGGATTCAGGATTCCAAGTTCAGATCTAAATAAATCAACCCCACTTCGTTATTCATTTAACATCAGAGAGTGACCCACATATCAGGCAATTTTTACGTTTTAGTATATTCAAACTACCTTACTCACAGAATTAGCCGGTAATGTTAAATCAGAAGCGTGAAAAACACAGAATTACTTTTCCATCTGTCCAGGCAAAAATTTAGAAGGCATTCTCCAGCTTTTATTGGCTTTCTACCACATGCTTTATTTTGATGAACGCTGCATGTATTTGAAATTCTGTCAAATATTTTAACATTATGTTCGTGGTGTGGGAGGGTTACAAAGAGTGAACAGAATCAATCAAGGTTGCAGAAGTCAACAACCGTCTGGAATTGAATGCAAAGAAAATACTTTCACATTAAATTAGTAATGGGAGAGTTGAAAAGAGAAATGGGATTATAGTAACATTTTCATAAGAATATATAATACGATATTCCTTTGATACTGCACTGATGCACTTTATTAGCTGGTGTGCAGAAATGACAGAATGGAGCAAGTTTGTATATATGTAAGTAATGAAGGCCACAAAGTACGATAATTAAGCTTCCCATGTAGAGTTTTAGGTGACCTTAAAGGGATACTGTCATGGGAATTTTTTTTCATACATACAGTTAATACATACATCCAGCAGAAGTCTGCACTGAAATCCATTTCTCAAAAGAGCAAACAGACTTTTTTATATTTAATTTTGAAATCTGACTGGTGCTAGACATACTGTGAGTTTCCCAGCTGCCCCCAGTCATGTAACTTGTGCTCTGATAACTCTTTATTGCTGTACTGCAAGTCGGAGTGATTTCAACCCTTCCTTTCCCCCCAGCAGCCCAACAACAGAACAATGGGAAGGTAACCAGATAGCAGCTCCCTAACACAAGATAACAGCTTAGATCTAAGAACAGCACTCAATAGTAAAATCCAGGTCCCTCTGCGACACATTCAGTTACATTGAGTAGGAGAAACAACAGCCTGCCAGAAAGCAGTTCCATCCTAAAGTGCTGGCTCTTTCTGAAAGCACATGACCAGGCAAAATGACCTGAGATGGCGCCTACAGACTTTTACAACTTAAAAAAATACACTTGGCGGTTCAGGAGTGAAATTTTATATTGTAGAGTGAATTATTTGTAGTGTAAACAGTGTAATTTAGAAATAAAAACTACATCATAAAAATCATGACAGAATCCATTTAAAAGGGGCTGTTCACCTTTGAATTAACCTTTAGCATGATTTTATTTTATATTATTTGTGGTTTCTGATTTATTTAGCTTTCTATTCAGCAGCTCTAAAATGTGCAGTTTCAGCAATCTGGTTGCTAGGGTCCAAACTACCCTAGCAACCATACATTGATTTTAGTGAGAAACTAGACATGAATAGGGGAGGATCTGAATAGAAAGATGAGTAATACAAAGTAACAATAACAATACATTTGTAGCCTTATAGAGAATTTGTTTTTTTAAATGGGGTCAGTGAGTACAATCTGTAAGCTGAAAAGTCAGAACAAAAAGGCAAATAATTAAAAAAACATAAGCGATAAATAATGAAGACCAACTGAAAGGTTCCTTAAAACTGGCGATTCTATAACTTAATACAAGCTAACTTAAAGGGGAACCACCCCTTTAAGGTCAACCTTAAAGGAGAAGGAAAGCTACAGAGGCATTTTATTGTCAATAGATTAGCTACAATAGTGCAAGCTAGAATGCTATATTTATTATGTAGAATGTTTTACCATACCCGAGTAAAAAGCTCTCTGTTTGTTTAGGATAGCAGGTGCAGTATTAGCTTGATGTGACATCACTTCCAGTCTGAGTCTCTCCCTGTTCACTTATAGCTCTGGGCTCAGATTACAGCAGAGAAGAGGGGGGAAGAGGAGCAAACTGAGCATGCTCACGCCCAGGGCAAGGAGGTTTAAGCTGAAAACAGGAAGTCTGATACAGAAACCCATGTATACACAATAGAAGGAAAGAAATGCAGTGTTTCTTTTGACAGAGCAGCACTACTTTGAGGGTTTAATGGTATATTTAGGTGGACCTTTCTGATAAGGCTTACTTAGTTTTAATCTTTCCTTCTCCTTTACAGAATGTCATTGCATAACAATCAATCCTCATGCCGGACCCTGTATATTGGACAACTGAGAATGTCATTAGGGTTTATTTACAAACTGGAGGGCAAAGCTTCAATGAATTGCCACAGAGACTTGCCCCCCCCCCATGAACACTGCCCTGCCTGCATTTGGCAGTGCTGTATTCAAGAGGAGCAGGGAGAAGGGATAGCATTTACAAAAAGGGTTCTCATGTGACATTACACCAAAACTCTTGAATGCAGTGAAATGACCAATCAGGAGGCCTGTATTGAAATGCATCTGTGTATCATGTGTAGCTCATACTCCCAACATCTCTAAATGTGCTGTGAAGACATAAATAGGCAGAGGTCCCAAGATTCCCAATTGATAAATGTGGACATTTAAACCCTTGTCCCTGATCCAAATCAATCATGTCTGCTAACATCCAATCATGCCCAAGTAGCACAACCGTGGTCACTTTTTGCTAAGCTTCTCCTTGTTGGGCCTACAAATTAGAATGGAGCCAACTCTGAGATCTGCAAAAGATGATCTGCCTAGTACAACATACACATTTACTAAAGTCATTTTTAGAAGGCTATATGTGTATCCTTTAAAATCTGCCTCTAATTGACTCAACAAAGAAATCATATTTCATCTCATTAAGCAATCCAAATATGACAAGCGGTTTAAGTAGCCAAAACCACCAGTGCTTAACTAGCAAATGTGTCTCCCACATGGAAGTGCTTCTGAGGGACCTTTCTTCTGTGGAAGATTAAGCAACATGTGATTTAAATTGACTCCAGAGAACATAGTGACAATTTAATCTTCCCTTTAGCAAGTGTCAGTCAACAGAAATAGGAGTCAACTGTGTCTCGACTGTAGGCAGGTTTAGTAATGAAGAGTGATCGGGCTGCAATACCATGGGGCAGGCGCAAGTGCCATGTTTATGTAAATTACATAATTGTAGCCATCTGCAACTAAGCTTGAATCTAAACTCCATACAAAATCAATCATTATCATCAATTCTAGACATGCATAGACTTTACATTTCAAAAAAAACTTTCCCTGTACTTTGTATGTGCACTTTAGTTCCTTGGATGGGTATGTTTAATGTGTCCACAATACAACAAAGGTTTATTTATCAACTGCCACATTTCTTTCCCAGAATCCTGTTTGTATTTAGCTGGGATACCCACAATGCCATTTTTATGTTGCACTGGCCATACAGAGCTTTCTTATCGGGAAAACAAATTAATTTAAATTCTCTCTTCATTGCCCATTTCCATGCCTAGGTTTATTGTAGCTTCAAGCATGGATATGTTTAGTATCATATTACTTTTACACTTCTAGCAATTAAAAGTAGCCCTGTGGTAAGGATACAAACTAGAGAAACCTACTGTCTGGGGAATTTCGTTTCCCTTATTAAAACAGTCATGCAAGAATATGCCCCTTTCACATCTAAGGCATGGCCAAAATACTACCCTACTAAAATGCTTCCCTTTTAACGTTAACCCCTCCACTTGACTGTTCCCTGTTTTTATTAAATGTAATGTCCTAGCCACCATCACTAAGAGAGCACAGACACAACAAGTATTGGGGTGCATAGTACAGGTATTTGACCCGTTATCCAGAATGCTGGGGGTTTCCCTGATAATAGATCTTTCCGTAATTTGGATCTTCATACCTTAGGTCTACTATAAAATTATGTAAACTTTAAATAAACCCAATAGGCTGGTTTTGCTTAATTATATCTGAAGATCCCTATAGACGCAAAGATTTTTCTTGCCAAACGACCGATTTTAGCAAAGTCCGACCAATCCTTCGAAATTATCGTGTGTTTAGTGGGATTCGAGCAATCGTACATCTTATGATTTTTCAGCCGACATCTGTCAGGAAATTGATCGGCCAGGTCAAAAAATCTTTGTCGGTCCCAGTGCAATCTATCTATGTTTGCAGGGCCAAGCAGGCAGCTCCCCTTTGTTTTCCTGGCAAATGGTTTTTTTAGTTGATCTAAAATTCATACGATCGGATCTTTTAAAAATCTTTACATCTATGGCCAGCTTTAGTCTGGAACAAGTACAAGGTACGGTTTTATTATTACAGAGAAAAAGGGAATCATTTTTTAAAGTTTGGATTATTTGGTATAATGGAGTCTATGGGAGACAGCCGTTGCATGATTCAGAGCTGTCTTGTATCTCTCCTGCTGTTACTCTCTCAGTCAAATCAATAGGCAGTGCATAAAATCACTAGTCTTGGGCCTTCTTTGGCATTAATCCAGCTCAACCGTAGAAGCCCAATACATTTTGAATTCATATGAGCATTGGGAGGTCATTGGACAGTATCTGCATCCAGTATCTACAGCCATTTGCCCACTTGAGGACCATTTTACAAATGCTGAGCCCACATGCTGCGTACACTTATGGGAACAAAATTTGACCCAACAGTGCACAATATAGATCGTTATAGGGAGAGTAGTACATCTGGCTCAAGGTACATAAAGGTGTTACATAAAAGGCTCTGGAAAACCATGTATTTCCTTGCACTCCTTCCTCTGCACATTAGGAATGATGAACAAGGGAGGGGTATGCAACAAGATGCATACTGCATACCCATATAAGTGTAGAACTTTGTGGTTCTATTTTTGCAGTTTGCAACTTGGACCCCTGTAATAAATAAGCCCTATTATTCACTGCATGTCACTTCCTCTAAATTCCAAAAGCCTGGGCAAGTGTCTGCATCTTATGACAAAGACAACAGCATTGTTACTTGCCCCAAGTATCCACAATGATCTCAAATATCCTCGAGATGTTATGAACTTTCTGGCTGGCATAACCATTTTGGTTCCAATGTTTAGAGAGACAAGGTGCCCCAGAATATATTGTAAATATCTCACCGAGTAGTAGATGTGATCCGGGTGCACCTGCCCCAGACCCCCAGCTTTAGGGAGCGGCACACCAGAAAAATCGAAAAAAAGAACAGGGCTGCCCGGCACTCAAAATGGATCCACAGGACCAGAAAAGTTAAAAAATATATCTTTTTTTACAAAGTTAAAAATGTTGCATCTCCATCCGCTCTACGCGTTTCATACCTACCAGGGCATTTAATCATGGGTTATCATAACCATTTTGGTACCCTTTGTGTCACCTGTCCCTGTTCATATTCAAACCAGTCCCCAGTTACTGTACCATACACAGGCAGAACCTTATGGACCGGAACTGCATCTGATCAGCCCATGGATGGATACAATATGAGAATATGAGCGGCCATATGCATTAGTGCTGAAGAATATGTTTGTGCTCCATAAATAAATGTCATAAGAAGAAATATACATATGTATTATATGGTTTACTATTAATAATACATTCGGTTTTGTTTATTTCAAAAATATTTGCCAGTTTTCACCCCCATTTTAACTGTAATTGGCAGCTAAGCAGCAAGTAATTCTGTCAGATAATTGCTATCTACAATCAGGATGGAAATATATAAACAAGTTACAAAGAAGAAAGAAACCCTTTGCACGTATATATTGTATATTTAGTCACAGGCATGTCCTGAAATGAAAGTTACCATAACTATGTCTTTTTGTGAAGTGGCCAAAACAGATGGGGGTTTGTTTTTTTTTTGTTTGTGTGTTTTTATTTATTTATTTTTTTTTTTCAGTGTCCATTAAAATAAAAAAAAATCAAGACGACTTGATTGAGATTGTCAGGTGTCATAACTTTCCTATTGCGAGATTCTGGAGGAAACTGAAAAGAAAGGCACTGAAAGAGCTCATTAGGCGCGCAGAAGGAATATATTCCACAAATCCGTACTTAATTAGAGAGCAAAATAAATATGTGCATCTATTTCTCAGTCTCCAAGGGTGGTAGTGGCAACATATGCGACTTCTCGCGAAAATTAACTTTTCCAAATTGCTCCGCTATTTCAGCCACAAATATTGGGAAGGGGTTTTTTTTGGGAGTGGGGGGGGGGATTTGTTTCACACTATGTGTTTACTGCTTCACATAACTTTGTTGTTTTGTTGACTTTTTTTTTTTTACATTTTTACATTTTTCGGGAGCTGAAACAGTCATCATGAGCCACCGTGTTACAGATTACCATGTAATGACAGCATTAGGCAGCTATCTGTGAAAACAGTTCTGCAAATGTACAATGATTTAAAAAAAAACACATACGGTCCTTAATTAAACTATATTCACAGCTCTTAAATAAAAAAAAAAATGCTTTGTGTGGAATGTTATTTTCGCCCATCCTCGGCGACTACCATTACCCATCTTTGCTTATCAATACTGAGAGTTCGGGGAAAAAATAAAATGAAATAAAAGCAAAGCTGTGTTTTATCTGAAAGAAGAATGTTGCTCGCAGATTCCGGCAGACAGATCTACTGGTCGAAATCACCACCGTTCTGGTGGAAATAACTAAGTGTAATCCATGTAAGCAGCTGTCCTCTTTCATTTGCAGAGATGATAACAGAAGTATTTGTGCTTTATGCATTCCAGGAACTGTTTCCAATCCTAGACACTTTGGCCTATAGACTTTAGCAGAAAAAAAACCTGCATAAAACTGATCACATCATTTGAGCAAATAGCCCAGGGCAGGACAGCTAATTACACTACTGTTTCAAACAAGAACTTATCAGGCTGTGAAGGCTCGTTGAGAGAAGAAGCCAAGTCGTACTTTAGACAGTCAATATGTGAGGCAGTAGATTTCTTTCTTGACAAAATGATCCACTTTTGAGGTTGGGCGGCAAGCAGGCTGTATATTGGGTTACGTCTCACAGATGGCCGTTTAAGCCTTTCATCGTGTGCCTTTTATAAATCCATTTCTTACACTTGCACAGAAGGTACTGACATATTTACTGTCAAACTTACAGGACTAAAAGTCCCATGAGATCTATCTCGTTTGCATGTGTGTGTAATAACTATAACCTGTGATGTCTAATGCACTTCCCTTCTTGTCTAACAATGTTGTCCCGTGGACATGCTCCTCCTATTAGTTCAATGTAGACTTTGGCATTTCTCTGTTTGGAAAGAACTATTAAAAAACAGAAATGGGAGTTGAACATGTTGGACTTTTGCTTTTCTTAAGTAAATATGGGGCAGATTTATCATCAAGGGTCGAATTTTGAAGTAATGGGAGTTTTTTTTGAACTCCCATAACTTCTAAATTAAAAAAATCTAAAGTTGTTAACTTCGTGTGAATAGGCTGCATTCAAATCGTTCGAATCTAAAGTTTTAGCGCATTCAAAAATTCTAATCAAAGGATTTCCCACAAAAAAAACTTAGATTTTTCAAAGTCCACCAAATGACTTCAAGTAGGTTCTAGGAGGTCCCCCATAGGCTGCAGTTCAGCAGGTTTTAGATGGCAAATGGTCGAAGTCAAAGTCTTAAAGAGATAGTACATGATAAATTTTCAAATTCGATTCAAATTTTGCCCTATTCAGTGGCGTAACTTCGGATGCCAGGGCCCCCCTGCAAAAAAAATTTCAGGGCCCCCTCTACACAAAATAGTGGGAGAATTGCATGTATAATATCCCCAGAACTCATAGAAGGATGGCACAGTAGTGTCAATTTCACATACAAATACCCCAGAACTATAGAAGAATAGCAAAGTATCAATTCCACATATAAATACCCCAGAACTATAGATGGATGGCAAAGTGTAAATTTGACATATCTCTCTGTAAAGGCTATGAGCAAACTTATGAGCTGTTACTGCAGAAGAATATAGAGATAGCTAAGCATCTATTTTAGCTCTTCTTCTAAACCTCTTCCTATAAATCTCATTGTTCTGAAAAAAAGCTACTGATGCAATTTCATTTATAATGCACATAAAACACTTGGCAGAATGAATGCAGTGGCAATTTCATGTAAAATACCCCCAGAACTCATATCAAGATAGCATGGTAGCAATTCTATGTATAAATACTCCCAGAACTCATAGAAGATGGCACTGTGGTGGATTCATAGATAATAACCTCAGCACATATATTAAAATAACTATCAAATTTCCATGGGTTAAAAATTAAAATGGCTAATTACAGCAATGAAATAGTCCAAGTCCTTACTAGGTATCTTCCTGTGCTGAAATGGAGGGGTGGGGGGTGTCACTGAGCCACCAATTTGCCTTTTAGCAAGTCCATAGTCCAGCTTACAGAGCCAGTGTGGGAGGGAAATTCAAATCCGTCAGGGCAGCGAGTCTGTCACCGCTTCGCTCTTCTGCTGCTCTTGTTCCTACCCCCCCTCGAAACCAAAGGGCCCTGATGAGAACATTTTACAACTAGGCTACCCAGACACCACGGACTGGACCACAACTGTAACTGACCTAATTTTTTTATGAAGTAGACAAAGCTGCCCATCATTTGTTTATAGATTTTGAATTATACAGCAGTTCTTGATAATTTTTTGGCTGAAGGTGGCTAGGGTCCTATTTACCCCAATAAGCAGACAGTAGGTTAAAAGATAAGTGAAAAATAAACAGAGAACATAAATATAAAGTAATAAAAAATATAACAGTGTAGCCTCAAAGCAAAAATTGTTTGGAGCATTGTGGGAATTGTAGTCCACCAGCACCCTGACACTGCTCCTGCAACAAACATAGCACTGGTCATGAAGTTTGTGGATGACTGAAAATTAATATACTGAATGCCCAGTAAGAGGAGGGGGTAATCATAGTTCAGTTGAAGCAGAATCTTTAAGCCATCCTCCAAAATGTGCACAAGAGAATGATCCACACCCCTCACCCCATTACTTTATGCCTTACCTGGGGTGGCTTCCAGCACATACCAGCAGCAACATTTAATTTATTGGTAACTTCCCCTTCTGACCCCATCGCTGTTGCAGGGGGGCAGGGGCCCTGGTTCAGAACAGTCTGAAGATGCGATAGATCGGTGCCAGACTAGCATCATAAATCAGTGTGTGTGCTCTTTAAAAAGAAAAAACTCTGTGCAGCGCAGTTATGTGAAGTAACGCATCTTCAGTCAGAGAATCCCCTGCTTTTCATCTTCCGGTGTGGGGGAGGAAGTAGAACTCACACTCTGACGGCTGTTCTGGCACAGGCCCCGATTGGAGGATATCTGCCTAAGCCGGCAGTCTGCAGAGGTGCTGATTGCCTGTACAAATGTCCTGCAAATGTGCGCATAATACTGAGGAAGCAGGCCCCGTCCGGGCCCCCTGTACCCCCGGGCCCCCCTGCGACTGCGGGGTCTGCTTCCTCGGTAGTTACGCCACTGGCCCTATTCCATAGTCAAAGTACACAAAAATAGCTCAAAATTATAATTTTTTTACTTCGAATTTTCACTTCGACCCTTGATAAATCTGCCCCTATGTCTTTTTCTTAATTTATCCCACAGGATTTTGCATAGTATCTTCAAAGTTGATTGGGATAGGGGTGTTCAGAAATAATGTAGGATAATGGAGAATACAGAGGTCTAGATTTTTTCAGATTTTTCCGAAGTCTTTCAGTTCTAAGTACTGGGTGGGTGGTGGGTGAAGCTGTGTGAAGTTGGGGCATAACAGGGTGTGTTTAGGTATATAATGACACATGGTGAGAGCAAAACGAGGCCTGGTCTTGGTGTGAGAGATGCATGTCAAAAAAAACCTGCTGGAAATTACATACTGGGGGGGGGTTCGTTGTCTTTGAAATTTACACACAAATTTACTACAGCTGTCTGAACTGATATCCTTACATGCCTTGAAATATCTAAGATTTTCTCTTTCATGCTTGAAATACACAATTTTTAGTAAATACAATATTTTTTCGTGCTGAGGGCTACAGACTAGAACTTTCCAGAAGAACAAAGAATTCAATGGGCATGCAATAAACACGATAAAAAGAATAACAATCTGTAAAATGAAATATAAAGATTCACAGTATACAATGTAGTATTGTTCCTTAGACAGTGATCTCAACACTTTTTGTCATGGAAGAAAGTTTTTTCCAGTAAGTTCTACTGCACACAATTTTTGCGGCAAATTTGAAAATTTTTGCACTTCTTAGTGTTTGGCCAATTTGTCCCGTTTCGCCACGATTTTGCAAATTTCCTGTGAAATTCACAAAACGGGCGAAACGATGATTTTGTTTCAACAAAATTGGTGCGACAAATTCACAAATTTATTCGCCGGCGGCAAAACGCAGAAGTTCGCCGCGAATTTGCGTCTGGCGAATTAATTCGCCCATCACTAGTGAGCACATACAATATACTTTATCTTGTCAGTAAGGGTTGATAATAAGTGATCCAAGGATCTCTCTGAAGCTCTGATATAATAACAGTTTTAGGAGGGGCACAATCCCCGACTGCAATATTGGTGTGTGCGGACCGTTTTTCGAAATTACAAAGCAGTAAGGTGACCTGGCAAGGTCAACGGGAGACCAGCACCACTACGCAGAATAAGTGGAAGGAGGTGTGCGGTAATATAAAGTTTCATTGATAATAAGTGAGGCATTACAGCATGCAAAGTACACAAGACATGCTTCCTTAGCTGACATTTAGATATATGCCTGAAGGTGGCCATACAAGGGCTAGACCTGCATTGTACCTATCTGTATTGGTTGACCCGCAGGCCACATTTGCACTGTTCTGTTGGTTCAAGCTTAATGCCCCAATAACCAGAACAGTGGATTTCTGTAGGATCTCAAGATTATCAGTGTAACCGGCCCACAAGTTTCAGGTTTGGAATGATTTTTGTTTGGTGTGCGTATAGCTCTGACACATGCAACCAGAAGCTCCCGTGTTGTCATACAGGAAAATGACACCAAGCCACTTAACAAAGTATACATAGCACTGCTATCCTCATGGCCTCTTGACTTTCCAAGAAAAGCTTATGCGGATGTTCTTATTAAAGGGAAGAAAATGCTTTGAGTATTCATAAATTTTCCAAACAGATATGATTGAAATAAGCTCAACAATGGGCACTTGCACAAGCTGTTTTTAAATTTCTTAAGCAAAGTCTTTTTTTTTTTTTTTTTACAATATCTCCCCCGTTTTTTCAAGCACACAGGCTCCTCAGATTTCTTCAGTAACATTTCTAATGAGCTGTTGCACAATGGTAAGGATTTCAGCGGGTCTAAGGAATAAGTTAGCACCAGAAAAGTAGGATATTTGAAACTAATGCATATTTTTCTGTCAAGAATGTTTACGTAGAATACATAGTTTTCAGATTAAGTAAGAAGTACTAGAGCAACAGATAATGTTAATTTGGCATATGAATACATTCTCTCTCTCTCTTTATATATCTATCTATGTAAATATTAAAGAGTCTAAATAAGATTTTTTTAACTAACAAATAACTCCTATTTTTTTATACAGTTATGGGACACGTTATGCAGAAATGCAGAATGATCAGCATCTGGGGTTTTCCAGATAAGGAATCTTTCCATAATTTGGATCTCTATGCCTTAAAGGGGGAAAACATGGGAAAACATGTTTTTTCCAGAATTCTGCACTGAAATCCATTTCTCAAAAGAGCAAACAGATTTTTTTATATTCAATTTTGAAATCTGACATGGGGCTAGACATATTGTCAGTTTCCCAGCTGCCCCAGTCATGTGACTTGTGCCTGCACTTGAGGATGGAACTACTTTCTGGCAGGCTATTTCTCCCACTTAATGTAACTGAATCAGTCTCAGTGGGACTTGGCTTTTACTATTGATTCTTGGATCTACCAGGGAGCTGTTATCTTGTGTTAGTGAGCTGTTATCTCATTACCTTCCCATTGTTTTGTTGTTAGGCTGCTGGGGGTGAAAGGGAGGGGGTGATATCACGCCAATTTGCAGTACAGCAGTAAAGAGTGATTGAAGTTTATCAGAGCACAAGTCACATGACTGGGGGCAGCTGGGAAATTTACAATATGTCTAGCCCGATGTCAGATTTCAAAATTGAATATAACAAAATCTGATTGCTCTTTTGAAAAATGGATTTCAGTGCAAAATTCTGCTGGAGCAGCACTATTAACTGATTCATTTTGAAAAAAACATGTTTTCCCATGACAGTATCCCTACTAAAGAATAATTTAACCATTAAATAAACCCAATAACATAAGGATTAACTATATGAGGTACAAGGCACTGTTTTATTATAACAGAGAAAAGGGAAATCATTTCTAAATATGGGAATTTTGAACAACATGGAGTCTATGGGAGATGACCTTCCCCTTACTTTGGATAACAGGTTTAGGGACTCCATAACTGTACAAGCTCATGTTTCATATAGGTGGTATATTGCCCTTTTACTTGTATAGGATAGTGGGAATCTAATAATCTATAGAGTAGCTTCTATTTCCCTATTTTTCCTGATTAGCTCAAGAAATAACAATAATCAAAGATATTTTTATGAAAACAATAGGAAAAATGAATGCTCAGCACATGCCCTATTCATTGCATTCATATTGAACAATGGGGTATTCTGCCTCTTTTAAGATTTATTTCCTGCAAATCTCTAGCTTAAATTTGATATCTGTTTGAAAGGGCCCCACTTCCCCTAGCTAGCAGTCAGTGTTTGTAATGAGATATTTGAATAGGAAAAAGATAGAACCTGATCAGGTAGATAAATATGATTAAATAATAATACTCTAGTATTTATGTACACTTCTGTTGGGTTGCTGGGGTGAATAGTCCAAATATAAAATACAATACATACTAAGGCTCATTCCCAATGCTCCATGCAGTGTGAAAATGTGCACAAAAAGGGTGTAGTGCTTTTGTGTTGACAGCAGCAGCATAACATGAAAATTTTCCATTTTTTATTAAATGGTACTCTGTTTGTCTGTTTGTGTGGTCAAGTGGGAGTGGTCAAAAGGTTACATAGTTAAATTGGATTAAAAAAAGACCAAAGACCATCAAGTTCAACCTCTCCATATGAATCCCAGCACCCGTACATACATACACACACACACACTCACTGAAACTATAAATACCAATATCTATATTAAATGTAGATTTTAGTATCACTTGGATATTATGCCAGGAAATTATCCTTAAAGGCATTAACAGAATCATCCAGCAGAGCATTCCACAACCTCTGTGAAGATCCACCTACTGTGCTTAAAATGAAAGTTCGTTGCCTCTAGTCTAAAGGGGCGGCCTCTGGTACGGTGATCCATTTTATGGACAAACAGATCTCCCACTAACAGTATCTAATACCCTCTAATGTACTTATAAAGAGCAAATAAAAATTTGTGCAAGTGTAATTGACTTTGAAAGCCCGGTAGTCTTATTATTTGTTGTAATATTATACAAAATCAATAGAGGAACACAGGGTTATGGAAGATAGCTCATAGTACAAGTTCAGGGACTAGTCCTATTGCCATTTTGGAATCAGAAATCAATTTTCCCCCAGTTAGGCAAATTGGCGAGGCTTCAGATAGGGTTTTATTCGCCTTTCTCTGGATCAACTGGCAGTTAGGCAGACTTGACAGATGTGTAGTTTTTCAACCTAACTTTCTTACTGTGTATGAGGGAGGAACTCCATGGGAGATTTCGGCGCGATCCGTTGTGCTGCGCAAAAACACAGGCATCACGTTAGATGCAACGGAAATAAGTTAAGAGATGGAAATGTCGGATGGTGTTGCAGCGTTGATCCGACGCGACACGATGCATACGACAGTCATGTCGCGTCAGATCAACGCTGCAACACCATCCAACAATTCTATTACTTATCTTATTTCTGTCGCATCCGACTTGATGCCTGTGTTTTTGCGCAGTTTGTCGGATCGCACTGAAATCGTCCCGTGGAGTTCCTCCATGACAGTGAAAGATGCTACCTGAGTTAAAATTGCTTACAAGTCTACTTTTGGGTGCTGATCAGGGGGCGATCCTGGACCCTCCATCGCCTGAGGCAGCTTGCTGTTGTTGCTGCCCCCCTCCCCTGTGCACTCACCTTTTTTGCGCCGGAGGGGGTCTGGGGGGTCATAAGGATGGTGGAGAGGATCAGAACGCTAGCACAGAGAGCGTATGAAAACAGACTCTTAAAGTACGAGAAGCGACATTTTTGCTGCTCCTTGTACCTAGTGGGGCGCTGCTGCCTGAGACGAGTTTCTCAACTGACCTATTGGCGCAGTGCCCCTGGTGCTGATGTGTTTTTCTGTGTGTTTTTGAGTCTAGTTTAAATCTAGGTCAAAACAATACTGAACCTGAGTTATGTAGAGCTGTAACCATCTCCATAGATAGAATATTTATTTTTGGCACCTTTATGTTTGACTGGAAGCTGCCATGTTGTGGAACACAACTTGGCTGCTGATTTTTACAATATAAATATACATATGGAATGTTCTATGTGCACAATAAGCCCACATGCATTCCTGCCTTTTAAAAGCAAAATAAGTGAAAGTCATATGATTTAAAAAAAAAAACCCTCCTTTTAAGGAATAGCCCTTTTCACTTTTAAAGACATTCTGACCAAGTGTTGTCATTACTGAGACAATCGAGTTGGAGTTTTAAGCATGTGGGATGTTGAACAAAGTATGCTGACGTGCCTTTCCGTTAAGCACTCCAGAATTAGACACGCTTAGCTGCTCACTTTCATCTTAGAAAAAACAGCAATACTGGCGTTTGGAAGGTAGTTGAGAAATGAAAGTCATTGCAATGTATTAGCATACCTGTATTATGGAGGAGATAAGCTGGTTTGGGCTTGTTCATTGTGTGATGAAAACGTATACCCTTTAACTGCTTGTTAGCAAAACGTGTTGTTGGTGTGTGTGTGTGTAAGAATGAAATAGAATATTGCCTCCGTCTTCAATAATTAATGTATTTATAAGTACAGTTAAAAAAAAAAGAGGACACAATGATTGAGAGCTCTGCCCATGAGAGCTTACAGTCTACAAGGAAATAAGAAAAAAATGTTAGCCTCTTTTTGTGGTATTATCAAACTACAGAGAGGCATAACTAATGGTGCAATAAAATATATACAGATATGGGACCTGTTATACAGAATGCTTGGGACCTGGGGTTTTCCAGATAACGGATCTTTCCGTAATTTGAATCTTCATACCTTAAGTCTTCTACAAAATCATATAAACATTAAACCCAATGGGCTGGTTTTGCTTCCAATAAGGATTAATTATATCTTAGTTTGGATCAAATACAAGGTACTGTTTTATTATTATAGTGAAAAAGGAAATTTATATTTGGATAAAACTGAGTCTATGGGAGATGGTCTTTTCGTAATTCGGGGCTTTCTGGATAACGGGTTTCCAGATAACGGATCCCATACCAGTACAAGTATGGGACCTGCTTTCTAGAATGCTTGGCACCTGGGATCTTTCCATTATTTGGATCTTCATTCCTTAAGTCTACTAAAATGATTTAAACATTAATGAAACCCTATAGGATTGTTTTGCCTCCAATAAGGATTAATTATATCTTAGCTGGCATCAAGTACAACCTTATCGCCAGATTTTAATGAACAGTAACTGCCAAATGATCAGGACAAATGGGGATATGCCCATTCGGTTTTACCAAGCAATAACTCTTGATTGCTCATACATGGGAGAACCGTTAATGTAATAAGGAGAAAATGTAAAAAAAAAAATAAAAAAAAAAAATAAAGTTTTTGTTTGCAGCCTAGTGGTACATGTATGAGACCAAGAGGAGGGCCTGCATAATAGGTATCTGATCAGGGATTCTTCCGATATCAAGTGTGAATTATGAATAATCCCATCAGGTGACAGCTGCACAGTCCTCAGTCTGAATGGGCTCACTAAGTATTATTTTGTATTTTTTGTTATATCTTTTCTTTTTGTAACAAGTTTATTTTTCTTCAATTGGGTGTGCTATCCGTTTTCTGATTATTTTAAGTAGCTATTTTTGGACACCCTCCTATGGATTAGCATTTTATTTGTTTATTTATAATTCTATAAACAAGTCTGAATGGGACACCCATGTATCATTGGCAAGATCAGCACATTTTGTCCCACCCCCAGGGATGGTCAACTTGGGTAAAGATCTGCTCGTTTGATTTACAAACAAATACATAGTTCCTTTGGGTTAAATATATATATATATATATATATATATATATATATATATATATATATATATATATATATATATATATATATATATATATATATACTGTATATATTCGTATCAATATATCAATGAGACAAGACCATTTCATCACCTTTACCAAGATGTTTCTATAAACCATTTTTTCTAATTTCATATTTTTTTAAAAAAAATCCACCACAAACAACACTACCATATTAACCACTGAATTTCTAGAATTTCTTTTAATAAGTCCCATGTGCTTGAGAAGGAAGCAAATATCAGTTTGTAGGATCTAATCCCTGACCCTCTTTGTTCCTTTTCTTTTTTGTGTCTAAACCAGAGCAGCCACCTAGCGATCATTTTAACACAAGGTTCTGCCTCATTCCAGCCAGCGCTATTGTTGCTTTTCTGTCACAGACGCTGGACTTACAAAGAGCAAAGTCGTTTCATTTTCCTTTCCCCACTGAAAAATGGTAAAAAAAACCCCCAGCTCAGGTCAAAGCAATGATAAGGGGGATTCATAAGAGTATGTAATGTATTTAGAGACCACTTCTGTGAATGACTGGCAGGCACGGCGGATGCTTCTGTGGAAACGCGCCTCATTGGGATAAAAAGCTCCTTTATGTGTTGTGTTGTTATTCCTTTGTCATGCCAGTTTGTTTTGCTCAGCTGTGGTAATCGATCTATAGACGGCTGACCACCTGTTTCATCTCTCTGTTTATACTTTGCAATCTGCAACCCCATCAATTCTGCTTCCCCCCTCCCCTTACTACACCATAACAATTATAGGTGACTGATGAAGAACCTTCTGTAGAGCCGAGTGTGGGGATTTGGTGTGTAGATCAATATTTATTTACTGTTGGTACAAAATAAATACATGAAATAAAATAACGGCATGGCTTCTTGTGCCTACACAGCTGCCTGTGATGGAACCACATCCATGAAATGGAAATTAAACTTATGGAAAAAAAACTCCCATAAAATTCAGAGGGAAAATAAAGAGGAAAATCTCAAATCAAATCAGTTGCTCATTTCTTATAAATGTACCCTTGGGCTCCACACAATAATCATTTAGGGGATTAAAATCACTGCCTGTCAACTACAAGGTATGGAACCTGTTATCCAGAATGCTGGGATATTTCCAGATAAGGAGTCTTTTTGTAATTTGGATCTCCATATGTTGTCTGCTTAAAAAAATAAAATTAACATTAATCCAAAAGCATTGTTTTGGCTCCAATAAGGATTAATTATATCTTAGTTTGGATCAAGTACAAGGAACTGTTTTATTATTACAGAGAAAAAAGGAAATTATTTTTTAAATGTGATTTATTTGATTAAAATTGAGTTTATGGGTGATGGCCTTCCCATTTCCAGATAACGGATCCTATACCCAGCATCGTACTGGGATGTCTGTCTGAGGCCCAAGGGCCCTCTTTGTCACCTAAAGGGCCCATCCTACAGATGCCTGCCTTCCCATAAGCCGACTGCACAGTGTATTGTACCTTTTACCACCTTCCTCCTGTGATCACTGTATGATCATTAAAAGGACAATTATATTCCATGGGAGGAAGATATTATATTGCATTATTTTCCTTACAAATACAAACATTAGTGAAAATAGAAGCAACAATTCATAGAACCCTGCGTGTGTATCTGAATCTACACATTCTAGTGTCAGCAGCCATGTTCCTTGCCACAGGTAACTGCAACTGAAGCACAAGTAGCTGACATGAAAAAATTGATTATCTTGCTAAAATATTATAAAGGAAGCTCGGTGTACCCAGTACAGCAAAAAACCTAAATTTTACAAAACCTCCCAGATTTTCAAAACTTGAATTTTGACGACCACGTAACTTTTGATGCCTGCATTAAAGTCAATAGATGTCTGAATAATGTTGACACGCGACAGTGACTATTCCGACACTCGTCCAAATTATTTTGACACTGGCGAATTTTCGCTGCAAATTAGCGTCTGCGGAATATATTCGTCCATCACTAATTATGAGGTTAGGAAGTGCTGGCTGC
The DNA here is from genome assembly GCF_017654675.1 of Xenopus laevis. Taxonomy (NCBI): domain Eukaryota; kingdom Metazoa; phylum Chordata; class Amphibia; order Anura; family Pipidae; genus Xenopus; species Xenopus laevis. The sequence continues at coordinate 48,457,105 of NC_054371.1, forward strand.
TTTACTCGCCTCACTACTCCCCTGGCACATTGCTTTGCAGTGCATCACCCACCAACACGTTCAGGTGGAGGAGCCCAACAAAACCAGGGCCCACTAAGTTTTCTTTCTCTTCCTCGGGTGCCAGTCCGACCTTGAGCATAAGAAGAAGACAGCAAAAAGGACCTATCCTATAAAGTAGCTATTTAAGCAGAATTACATTAACTAAAGCTGGTCATAAACTGAACAAAGACACCGAACACTTTGCAGACTTAAGAAATACCTGGAAACGTCTGGCTCACAGCTTGCATTTCAGACATTTTGGCATCTCACCATTATATACAGCGCCATCACTTTGAAAACAGAGCGACAAATGAAAAGAAAACGGAATAGTTTGTTCAGCATGAAAGCATGTAATGTAAATGGAAAGTTGGAAGCAGACTGGGCATTTCCCTGCCATAACAGTTGCATGCTTATTCTCCTGTATGGGCACATTGCACTAATGAAATTCCTTGGAGCAGCTGAAGATTTGCTGTGACTTTCAGCTGGCACCGTCCTCCGGGCAGCAAACAGTTGCCTACATAACTGATAGAACAATGGATGGAGCCTAGATGTCTTTGTCCTATATCACAGAAACCACCAGTGACAGGCCTAATTGATTTACATTAAGCTCCACAACTTTCTGTACTAACTTACAGAATTATGTAGACATTGATATGTATTTAATTCGCTTCCAGCTCTCAAATATTATATTTACACAGATGGTGGATCTCTTATCTGGAAACATGATATTCAGATATTAAGCCTTTAATTATGAAAAAGCCATCTGCCTTTTTTTTTTCTTTTTACCTTGTATTTTCTGGTAACTAAACTGCATGAATCCATACGTATATGTGTCAAAACAATCCTATTGGGTTTATTTAATGATTAAATGATTTTTAGCAGCCTGGAGGTATGGTGATTTAACTTACAGAAAGATCCCTTACCTGGAAAACCAGGTCCTGAGCATTCCATGTAACAGACCCTATACCTGTATTACCACATGTAATTGTTAAGCACACTTACCCAAAAAATTAAGAATATAGAAAAAATCAAAAAGTACTTTTTTCCCCACTGTCCATGAGATTTCCCACTTTTCGCAGAGCTCTCAAATTGTTAGCCAATTATTTCCACCAGCTTTTTCATCACGGTGCTTCTGCTGCTCATGAGCTCCGTTGTTATCCTTAATTTTAAACGAATGCCATGCATACCAATTGAATAAACGCATAAACATCAGGAGTTGACGGAAATGGATCTATCTTTATGTTACAAGGTATTTGTGCAATCGCAACGGGAAAGGAAAAAGCAGAAGCTATTGATTGATTTCCAGCTAAAACAACACTTCTGCAAGTCAATTCAGAGCTGACAGTCAGCAGTGCAAGTTCTGGAAGCCTTCAGGGGTTAAATATGCATTTCCACATTTCTAGTATTTTTTTCAAAGCTGTCAGCTCTCATTGATTTCTTTCTTTTCTTGAGTAAGTCACTGATTTAGAGTCAGCGTCACTGATTTCTACCAATGGCAGAAGCCTCTGCAACAAGTACCCTGTTTATAAAAGGACCGTCTTAAAATAAACATTTTTTGGGCACATACTTGCATACACTTATTCCATTAATTTGATCCCTACACTAAATGCTTGGGGGATGTGGGTATAGAATTTTACCTGTAATTACTAGCCTGTGTATTTCACTATACAGATATGGGATCTGTCATCAGGAAACCCGTTATCCACTATAAACCTCAGAATTATAGAAAGAGCAACTCCCATAGACATTTTATACAAATAAAATTAAAAAATGATTTCCTTTTTTCTCTGTGATAATAAAACCTTGCACTTGACCCTAAGGTATAATCAGTCCTTACTGGAAGCAAAACCAGCCTGTTCGGTTTAATTAATATTTACATGATTTTCTAGTAGACTTTAAGGAGAAGCAAACCCAAAAGTTAAAAAACCCCTACCCTAAATAGACCCCCCTCCCTCCCCCCCAGGCAAATGCCCTTAAGTCTTTACTTACCCTCCATGCAGATTCTGTCCAGTGGAGTTCATGGGCGCCATCTTCTTCTCTTCGGTAATCTTCGGAATGAGATCAGCGGAACAGTGCATGCGCAGTTGGAGCAATTTTCTGTTTCTCGGCAACTGTGCATGCGCCTAAACTCACGAAAATCGTTGAAGCGCCGGTCTCATTCCGAAGATTACCGAAGTGGTTGAAGCGTGAACTCCGATGCCTGCATCTGCACCGAGGGGTAAATAAAAAGTTAGGGGCAACCAGGCCCGGATTTGTGGCGAGGCCCAAAAGGCCCGGGACTAGGGCGGCGAAATTTTAGGGGTGGCATGCCGCCCAGCCACATCCTAGAGGGTATGGAGAAAGCATCGCTCCCCAGGGCGATGACGTGCACTTGCGTGAGAAGGAGGAATGGTGCGCGCCAATATCGGGAACTAGGACCCAGAGGCCTCAGGGCGCCCGGGAGAGAAATCTGACGCTGGGGGCAACACTTAGGCTGGGGGGAGGAGGGAGTCGGGTCTATGTAGGGTAGGGGTTAGGCGTTTTTTAACTTTTGGGTTTGCTTCTCCTTTAAGGTATGAAAATCAAAATTACAGAAAGGTCTCTTAACCAGAAAACTCCAGGTCCCGAGCATTCTGGATAACAGGTCCCATACCTGTAAATTCTTTGTCAGTCCCATTGGAATACCATGCAGCTGTAACTGTAATCTACAATTGAAACCTCAGATATACCAGCAATAAACATTCCATTTTTATTTTTGAAAGCAGCAATGTGATGGGGTAGTTGTTACAGAACTACAGTGTGAATCACAACTGAGAAAAATGGAGCCTAATAATGATGTGGCTAGCGGGAACAAGACCGCTGATATTGAATACACAGGAATCCCAGCTGCAGTGACTGACATTTGCAACAGTGAAGGACTGTCATAGCATCCAGACAGATCTATGAGCTCTTTGAGATGACTGAAACCATTTCTTGCAGTGAGAGTTCATCCACTCCATATTCTTATAACAAGCGCTAATTAGACTGCACTCAATTAAATGTTAAGCCACAGCTGTTTCTGGTGATCAGAGCTATATATATTGTCAGCTCAAGCAAGGCATTGTGCCAAAAATGACATGCACGGCTCACATGTACTGTTACATCCAACTAGAAAAGCCCTGATCTTGTTTTGTATATTCACCGGAGACAAGCACATTCATAGGAAGGCTTGCCTTGCTTGTAGTCATATACTTTGTTGTACCTTGCTGTAAACATAAACAAAAGTACCAAATATAGTTTGGCCCTTATCACCCTTGCTGGTAATCAATTCTCCTTCTGAAAAATGTATTCCACCTGTGTGAAGGTTTCTCTGAAAGCATCTCCCTCGTCTTCTCTTCTGAGCTACACATGTTAAAGTTCTTTTTCCTGATATATTTCATTATTTACACTGTTTAGCAGCTCTTTGAACATTTTCGCTTGAATTAATGTCTATCTGTAGATGAGGCTTCCAGAGCAGATGCAAGATTCAAGGCAAAGGCTTCTTGGTGACCTATAATGTAATGAACCAATGTAACCACCCACTCCATGCTGTTAATATTATTTCAACTCATTTTTCTGTAGGATTGTTTGCTCAGTGACTACCTCAGTGTCGCCAAGATCACCACTATGAAACACATTTCACAGGTTATAAGGAAGAAATTAACAATACAAAACAGTTAACAATCTGGTGCTATACCTGCTTGGTATTGGAAATTACTAGATTATTCAGTTCTATTGTTGATTGATCTCTCAAGGGTAAAATAGTGCCTTTTAAAGGGGATCTATGGTCAAAAATTTAAATCCCCCTTTGGCTTTGGGGAGTTAATATAATCGTTTTTCCAATAGTGGTTAATTATTTTTTATGAACAGTTTTTCAGGCAATCGTAGCGGAATCATATGCCCCACATACCTGCACCAGCTTTAGCTCAGTGACTACCTCAGTGTCGCCAAGATCACCACTATGAAACACATTTCACAGGTTATAAGGAAGAAATTAACAATACAAAACAGTTAACAATCTGGTGCTATACCTGCTTGGTATTGGAAATTACTAGATTATTCAGTTCTATTGTTGATTGATCTCTCAAGGGTAAAATAGTGCCTTTTAAAGGGGATCTATGGTCAAAAATTTAAATCCCCCTTTGGCTTTGGGGAGTTAATATAATCGTTTTTCCAATAGTGGTTAATTATTTTTTATGAACAGTTTTTCAGGCAATCGTAGCGGAATCATATGCCCCACATACCTGCACCAGCTTTAGCATCGCGCAAAACCTTCACGGCCCGTGGCCATCTCCTCTTCTTGGTCCGCCTGCCTGTGCTAGTCCCCACCCACCTACTAATGAAAAACAAGTAGGCACATCGAGCTGCATCTGCAAACCGTCACTGCCTACTTGTTTTTCATTGGTAGGTGGGCAGGGACTAACAGAGGCAGGCGGACCAAGAAGAGGCGACGGCCATGGGCTGTGAAGGTTTTGTGCGATGCTAAAGCTGATGCAGGTATGTGGGGATATGATTGCACTGTGATTGCCTGAAAAACTGCTCGTAAAAATAATTAATCACTATTGAAAAAAAGGCTTATATTAACTCCCCAAAGTCAAATGGGGATTTATATTTTTGACCATAGAATCCCTTTAATTGATACGCTATGGCAGACACCTTATCAGTGGCATAACTAGATATTACTGGGCCCAACAGAAAAATTATTTTTCAGGCCCCCAAAATGTCTAGGGGTTGATCTGTTTTACCAATATTTATTGAAATGGTATATGAATTAGGGTCTCATGGGGCCCCTATACCTCTTGTAGTTACGCCCCTGCACCATATAAAAGTTTGAACAAACAAGCCAAGCAGCACGCCATTTGCAAGCAAAATGATGTTATAATCAAAGCATATATGATAAAATATGATAAAACTCCAGGTCCCAAGCATTCTGGATAATATATCCTATATCTGTACATGTATACTGCACAAGACCTGTGTGTGTGTGTGTGTGTGTGTATATATAAATGTACAGGTATAGGATCTATAATCCAGAATGCTTGGGACCTGGGGTTTTCCAGATAAGGGGTCTTTCCTTAATTTGGATCACCATACATTAAGGCTACTTAAAAACATTTCTACATTAAATAAATCCAATAGGTTTGTTTTGCCATTTAGTTAACAAAAAAAGTACAAGCTACTGAAGAGGGAAATAATTTTTAAAAATTCGAATTATTTGCCTAAAATGGATTATATGGACATTAGTCTTCCTGTAATTTACAGCTTTCTGGATAATGGGTTTCCATCTCATACCTGTATATATTTCCCATCCCCCCTCAAAAGTTCCATCTCCCATTCCAGATGAACTTCCCCTGAGTTTTTTGATCAAATCCTTTCAGTTCGATTTTCCATTGCATTCCTACCTACTCCATTTATATTTAATGTAAAGCCTGTATAAAACCCTTGACAAATATTGACAGAACTGTATGGTCATCACAGTTTTTCACATGGAATAAAATAATGAATATTGTTGTACAATCCATAGCTTGATACAGTGGCCCCCAGATATTACTGAACAGATTCCTAGTGAGGCATATAACAGGCTAGTCCACAGCGTTGTTCTCCTCTGGTGCATTTATAGTCCACCACTTGTGGTGTGTGTTCTTCCAGCTCAGAAAACACTGAACTCAAATGTTCTGCACCTTTCACATTTCCTTGAATCCCATTTGCTTACTGTAATAAAAACTGGAGGAATATGTATCCCAGCCATTACAAGAGGATATCTAGCTCAGCCTGAGACCAGTAGCTTGCATATCAAACCCACAGGGAAATGGCCTTAAATCAAGTATTCTCGGTATGAATTAAGACAATTGTGTAGAGTGTAGCATACAAGATGTTCCAAAATGCAATAAAAATTGCTTATATATTTTTTGCATATGCGTTTATGCTACGTGAAAATCTCTCAGGTGAACAAGCGCACAGCCATTAACGTTATTGTGGACGGGAAAAAGGTCGCTCCCATACTTTCGCAACAAATCATGTCTCTGGACCAACCTTTTCAGCGCCAGAGGGCCTAGAAGAACATTGCCAATCTCTCTCCCAAATAAAATATAAAATTTTAATCAAATACAATGCATAATGCATCTGGTTCTTATTTCGTGTTCCCACAGCCTACTGAACCAAGATCAGCAAAGCCATGTTTATTATCATCCAATCTGGCTGCAAAACAAACACCTGACTCCCTTTTGTGCATTTCCTACATTTCAGCAAAAAGAAATATCAAGATAATATGTCTCTTCTGGTTGTATGATTCTTCCTCAGATGATAAGTGGAAAAATCTTTGCCTTGGGCAATGAAAAAGTGTGAAAATGTCAGCCTTCTTTGAGCCAAACATATAACTTTGCCGACCTCCTATAAATCATTGGAAATTTTAATAAAAGCAAACCAAACTGTAAAATTGCTTTTAAAAATGTTACAGTTGACAAGATGTCTTTGTTTTATTAAGGTTAATAGCATTAAAGCTGGCATATTTTCGCTAGATGTGACTAGGAGGTCGCTTCAAAAATGTTAATTATCTGCTAATGTGTTTTTTTCTTCAAGAAAAGAGGCTACGTAGCGACATCTATTTAATATTTAGGCTGCATTGAGAACTGAAGAATGTAGCGTTACGCCAACATAATGCCCTGCCTTGGATTTACAAAAGCAAAACCAAATTCATTCCTGGGCCAAGAACATCAAAAATGAAAATGTTCAATATGAGTTGTGCTCAAATATACCTAGCCAACATTGCTGCATATAAAAATATTTTCCTCCGGAAATTTGTTAAAAATGTGGTCCCTTGTTATTAACAGAGATGAGCAATTCGATTCAAGTGGATCAAATTTGAAAGAGTTTTTTTTCCCCCAATGTTAAATTTTGTAAAATTGCAGAAAAATGTGACATGCAATTTGAATGAATTCATTTGTGGGGAAATTGCATATCGATTCACAATTATGTTCTATGAATTGATTAGTAATTTAGTGCCGCAAGCTGATGTGTAATACTGCAAATTTGTGATTGGTTTCAAGACGTGCCACCACAAATCAATTTGAGGAAACAGATCAGAATTTAATTGGTTGGTCAATTTGTGACTTGCCTCAGTTGTTAATTAGATTTGTGAGCCAGACATATATATGTATGTGATTAATTACCAACGCAAACGATTGGAATTTTTGCAGATTTGATCAATTATAAAGTAGTATTAATAAAGCAGATTGGAACAACAATAGCTGCAACATTAGTCTAGAACAGATTAAAGTCAATTTTTTGTAATTAAAAATGCATACGGTATGAGTGGAACTTAGGTATCCAAATGCAATATGTAACAGCAATGAAGCTTGTGATAGTGTATTTTATTTTTTTACTTTAAATATTTCCAACCTGCTGGCAGCTGTCTAGGGACACTGGGATTTGGAGAACAAAAACAGTTGGAGGTTGGAGATCCCTTGTTTAGCAAATATTTTTCGGGAGCAGTTCTGGGACCAGATTTGCACTTTACTTTTATTTTCTTTTATCTACAGAACAATTCATATTACAGACCAGGATGAAAATAAAAGAACACATATTTCCACCTTGTTGCTTAAATTTCCCAAATAAAGAAGTCATGGTAAATAAACAATTACAAATCAGTTTTTGTTGTTAGAAATTCATTTGAATTTCCTTTTAGTAAGAAGAATGTGACATTTCAATGTGAATTGTCCTATGTTCATTTTTAAGGGGGTTATTTATCAATGGTCGAGTTGTTTTTTTTCCACGAAAAATTCCAGTTTTCAAAGGTATTCAGCTCAAAGCTGAAAATACAGCATTTTAAAACCTGTAGAGGTCATGTAGAAGTCAATGGCAGAGGTCCCTTGAACCATTCGAGTTTTTCCAGTGGGTTTTTATTGAATTCTATTAGAGTGATTTGAGTTTTTTTCACTGAAAACTCGATCAATATGAGTATTCACGTTTTTCACCCCAACTACACCGATTCAAGTTTTTAACATTAGAGTTTCTTTTTAAATTAGAAACCATTCAAGTTGTGAGTTCATTCAAGTTCATGCAAGGTATAAAAAAAAAAAGCTCACAAAGCTCTAAAATTCAACTTTTGATAAATAACCCCCCTTATGTTTGTAAAACTGAAGGGTTTATATTATTGTGGCAATCGGCTGAAGCAATCTGCAGCCATATGTTGTGAGAATTTGTGGTGGCAAAGTCAACAGACAAAAACTAAGCACTTTCAGTCTTTCTACCATAAACAGCTCTACCCGTAGACACTATAACATGTTCTATAAAGAAGGCACGCTCCGTAACATGGCACTTATTCACAGTAATGACAATACATAATCAAATAACAGAACACAGGCCTGCATGCAACAAGAAGCTACAAGTCCCCAATTCACAAGCTTTAATCACCCAGCAACCACCATGAAACACAACATGACACACCTAACAATTACACTCAGTACAAACCTTACCACATCACAAACTATATAAATCCTCTTCTCAAAGAATTGGCCTTTTTTTCCAGTCAACACCCTGATACCACAAAGCCACATGGAAACATTGCTTTCACTTCAGTCTGTCTATCCTTTTGTCACGGGGAACTATTTCAATGGTTTGGTTGTGTAGCGTCTACCTAACTGGAATGTGGACATTTGTGAAAAGAACATATGAATTATAAAAATTTGGCAGCCAATACTGGTTCTCACCATTTGATTTTGTAAAATGGTAAGAGGGTTGCACTTTAATATGTAATATGCCATTATTTCATTACGGGATTATCCAATAACTTATTAGAAAATTTAAATTTTTATGAAAATACTTTAGTCATATGATACGGTGTTTTACCAGGCTTGGGCGAATTTGACCCGAAATGTCACCGACGCCCATTAAAGTCTATGGGTGTCAAATTTTTTTGATGCACGTCATTTTTTGAAGTCTATGGGCGTCATTTCCGCGGCAAAACAAGGCGAAAAAAATTCGCTCATCCCTATGTTTTACACATGGGTTATTTTATGTGACATATTTCTAGAGAAACATGCAAATGTTCAGGAATATTCAAGGATTCCCTTCAAAGGAGAACTAAACCCCCTTGCTAATAAAAACCCCTAGCCCCTACCCTCCATAGTCCCCCCTCCCTGTTCCCCCCTACATAGGTGTTAACATCTGTAAATGCCCCAAAGCCTGTAATTACCCCTCGTTGCAGAGTCAGCACAGTGGAGCTCATGGACGCCATCTTCCAGCGCTTCGGTCACTTTCGGCGCATGTGCAGTTATAGAAGACTGCTCCAACTGTGAATGTGCAGATACAGCGCTTAGTTAACGAAGATTAGAGAATCGATGAAGATGGCCCCCGTGAGCACCACTGCCCTGACTCTGCAACAAGGGGTAATGAGGCTTAGAAGCATTTACAGATGTTAACACCTGTGCTGGTGGGAGCAGGGAGGGGGGGGGACTATGGAGGGTAGGGGTTTTTATTAGCAAGGGGTATAGTTCTCCTTTAAATTCATGAAGAGTAAATATCTGTTGGCAGTAACATATTCAGCAGGTATCACTGTATGGCTATTCCATTTACTAAACTCAGAGGGACCGTTTTTTGTAGACACTTCCAGCACAGGTAAGAATAATGGGCACACTTGTACTCTTCTACAGCTTGTCGGGTGCGAAAGATGTATGCTAATCCAGGTTCGGATTTATTTCAAACACCGAAATTATTTATACTTCTTTTATTCCTCTCTTTTTTTTTTTACAGCAGTGCATGCAACATTTATAAGACTTTATCATCCTAGATGAATTCCCTGGTTGTTTATTCCTCCAGGAAAAGCTGCCAAGTGTGGCACGGCCATAAGAAAATGTTATGTCTTTCTCTCGAAAGTATCAATTTACCCAAATAGCACGCATAGATTTTCTGTCTTGGGCCTTTCACCATCTAGTTTGCTATTATTTTCAACTGTATTGCATTAGTGCTACATATCCAGTTTATTAATTATGTAAAAAGTGTAATGCAACACTGAATTGCATCTGTTGTGAAGTTCCACTGACCCACTGTACAATGTTCCACCTTTTGGGAGTGAAAGTGTCTACACACAAGATTATTTGGGGTACTGTACGTCCAGGTGTTCAGTTCTAGACTCACTCTATCTCTGATCCTTTTAATGACAACGGCCCATACATGACAAGTGCAGAATTCCAACAAATGAGCAAATAAACAATGGGAAATGCAACCAAAACTATACTGCTCCTACTGCTGGCCTTTCATTCTTTTGACAAGTAGGGGCTGGAGGGCAAATGTAAAGGTTTAGGGTCAGTCCACACAAGCAGATTTGGCGATATTAGTTGCCCCAGCGACAAATCGCCTCTTCTTCGGGACGACAATCTCCCCGAACTGCCCTCGGCCACCAAAAATGAAAATCGTCTGCGTCAATTCACATGCGGCGCTTCGTTTTACGAAGTTGCCACACGAGGAATGATCGAATCAGCACAAACGAGTGGATCTCTTCGTCTATGGCCACCTTTAGCCCTAGTGAAGCCAGTATCTGAATCTAGTTAATCAGGGGTCATAGAACCCCAATATCATATGGTTTATTTCTCTGGGGAATTAAACCACAAATTGTTTAATTACATTTTTTTTAAATTTGTATAAAATCCCAAATCAGTTCTCCACAATGATGATTTCCACCCTTAGATGTTCATGTCTCCTAAACTCTATTCCGTCATCTCTAACTTCTATGTTCTGATGCCTTAAATAATACAAACAAAAACATCTTAACACCATGACTTATTTGTTTCATACCAGTATTGCATATAGACATACACTTCTGCTACACAATTTAATGAGGAACCAGTGTGCATCGTAGCACTACATGAAAATATGGCACACGTATAGTAGAGCTTGCTAAACCCCAGGCAGAATCACTATGCGCTCTCACTTTCTAACATTTTAAGAACACATCACAATCTGCAGTTTCTGTTCCTATTATATATCACAGTAGCAATTTGAAGTCATGGAGAGAACTCGCCCAAAATTGCCTAGCATAATTAGGTTGCCCAGGGTACTGTGAGATAAAAGGATTTGGCCAGGGGGCCTTATTTAATATGCTGTGAAGCCACATTTCAGTGATGGTAAAAACATCAGTTCCATTCATATGAATGGGATTAAGATGTTCTGAAGCAACATCAGAACATCAGAAAGTAAGCTGAAAGACAGGACAAAAATTAATTGGCATGTTAAAGAGCAAGTAACATCAGAAAAAGTCAAAGGTCTTTATAAACATTTGAATATAATGCACTCGGTCTACACTTCAAAGAATGTGTCATTGTTTCACAATCTGCAGCAGCTTCTATTGAAATCCATTTATATATACTGTAGCTGTGGAAACTGCCATACACGGCTCTCTAACACTCATAGAGCGTAATGATTACTGATTTGAAATCCAGTTGTTTTAGTATATAAAGGGCCAGTAACATGTATAATAGTCCTTATAGAATTCAATATTATCTCTCTGCTGGATTCTAAATAAAATAAAATGTGTTTATAGTGGGAGTCCTGCTTTCTGATGCAACAGACACAAAGAGCCTTGAATGACATTTGACCCCGTTATTAACACCCGGCGTCTACAAGAATGTGGGCAGCCCACCACCTCAGGCGGCTCCCTGTTTGAAAGAACTGCCATGGCTGCTGTGCAGATAAGCTGAGAAAGTCAATATTTTGACCATCTGATATACAGCTGCTGTGAAAGCTAAACTGTATGTTCCTATCATTGAACAAGAAGCCCACAGCTGAAAAGACTCCATTAAAGAATAATAGTGAATCTAATAACAATTGTCTGGACACTGGGGAAGACAGACGCCGACTATTCTATTGGAAGAATACGAAGAGCGGGGTTCCTGGTCTATATTAGATGTGTGGTCTTGTATATTCTCTTTAGCATGCTATTAATATTTAGCCAGAAACCGAAGAAGAGGGCATAAGCTATCTATAAATATTTTTTTATGGGAAAAAAGAACGACCAACTCCATATATTTACACTTGTGCCGCATAAAGGAAACATTTTTTTGACCTGTGCAACCCTGCAAGCCAAAATCCAGCAGCAGGTTTAAATGTGTGCAATAATTTACCACGTGTGTACAGAAAGGATTAGAGGAGAGTGATCAAAGTTCAAGAAGGGATTAACAATAAAGTGTAACACTTGTCCAGGAAAATTGATAATGAAAGGTCTCTCAAAACTATTTTTCCACCCGTGACCTTTAGACAGGGATATTTATCATAGGGAATTTTGTAAAGACTGTGTGGGCGCATACTTAAACATTTGTATTGCCTAGTAGAATTTTAGATTTATATAACTGGCTGGGATTAAATATATTTAAATAGTGTTTAAATATATGAAAAATACCTGCTCTTCTTATGAGCTGAAGGTGAACAGATGGAGCCTTTTTTTTTCATTATTAAAGGGAATAAAAAAAAAAACGTGAATGTAAATTTTGATATTTAGGATGGGTTCCCAGATATGATAGATCCTATGCTAGTAAAGGAATGGGATCCGTTATCCGGAAGCTCATTATCCAGAAAGCTCCAGATTACAGAAAGGCCTGCTCCCATAGGGGTATATTTATCAAAGAGTGAAGTCATCACAGTCCTCTAGAGTGAAATTCCGTCACTCTCCATTCATTTCTATGGGATTTTGAAAGGCGTATTTATCAAAGGATGAACTTTCACTTTCACCCATTGATAAATACTCTTTTAAAAATCCCATAGAAATGAATGGAGAGTGGCGGAATTTCACTCTAGAGGACTGTAGCGACCTCTAACTTCACTCTTTGATAAATATACCCCATAGACCCATTATATCCAAATAATCCACATTTTTTAAAAAAAATTCCTTTTTCTCTGTAATAATAAAACAGTAGCTTGTACTTGATCCCAACTAAGATATAATTAATCCTTATTGGAGGCAAATCAGCCTATTGGGTTTATTTACATGATTTTCTAGTAGACTTAAGGCATGAAGGGAGAATGGGAGATGGCCTTCCCGTAATTCAGAGTATTCTGGATAATGGGTTTCTGGATAATGGATCCAATGTCTGTACATTATATTTCTCCTAAAACAACAAATGGGTAAAAACATCTATACAATATGAAACATTGATGACAGAAGTGCCCAAACTGTGTGGCTGGCCCTTCTTGAAGGTCATTTATCATTAATTTATATAGTGCCAAGTTACGCAGTGCTCAACTACTGTGAAATTTGAGATAGACGTTTTGTTTTTGGTGCCCCGGAGGCGTAGCTGCCATAAGGCAAGTTGAGTAGCAAAAATCCACTCCACCAATCCACTTCTGATTTTTAAATCAGAATTTTGACTCTTCTAGTGCTGAGAGGGCTATTGAATTCTCTGCACTAGTGAGAAACTGGGTGGCAAGGGGGAGAGGCAGTATTGGCTAGGCTGCCTCAGGGCCCTGTGCTGCCCTATATATTGAAACTATGACTGATATACAAATGTTTTCCTGCAGAGTTGGACTAGGGGGTCCGGAGCCCACTGGGCTCCGACGGGTCAGTCGCCGGAAAAATTAAACCTGGCCACGATATTGATTGGGAAGACCCGACGGAAGCCCCCATACACGTGCAGATAAGCTGCCAAATTGGTCTAAAGGACCGATATTGCCAGCTTTATCTGCCCGTGTATGGCCAACTTTAGGGACAAATTTACTAAAGGGTGAAGTGGGCTTTTCTTGTGAAAAAGCTCAGGGCTAGGGAAGTTTCGTGCCTCTTCACCAGGCGAATTTTCGCTCAGGTGAACGTCCAAATTTATCGAACTTTCCAATACGTTACCCTTTTCGCTAGAGTATGTCTCACCAGCTTATACCTGGTGAATTGATAATATGAAGCTACATCCTCAACAATCTTGTGTCAGTGACATCATATCCTGTATGTCAAAAAAGTCTTAAAAAAGACAAAACGTGTCTTTTATTAATGTGGGATTAGTTGTAACTGTTAAATATATATTTTTTAAAAAATGTTTTAAACCATTTGAAGCTCATGCCACATTTGTTTTAGGGTGGGCTCATGCCTAGGACAATAGAAGATCTCTTTTGTATTTATTTTGCTTCCTTGGACATTTTTAACAAGTGGTCACTTCAAGCAATTTAACCAACAATCACTGATAAAGACATATATACATATAATTCAATACAAATAATATACAAAAATTCACCCTTTAGTAAATTTGCCATAAATGATTTGATTCAAAATATTTAAATAAACGAATAGGGAATACAATATAATAGTAATAACAAGAGAGTGAATCAGAGGGAAATATTTATTTAAATATTTAAACAAAGTTTGAAGACAACAGTTCTAAAACTTAGCTGATGATTAATGTCAGACAAACATCAGTGAGCAGCCCTGTGAGTCTTTCTGTAATGTGCTGTATATTTATCACTAGTTTATCTCCAGATTAAGTACACAATGTAACTGATTGCACAATGGACATTTCTTCTGATATGCGTAAACCCTTTACTTGGGGGGTCAGGAATCCGAGCGCATTGTCTTGATAGTATAACTGAGTTTTAAACAAAGATGAGGAGAGGTCAAGTTACATTATTATGAATTATGAGCAAGAGAAAGGGAAACAATGCAGTTGAATTTAAATTGTTCATCTCAGAATCCACGTAACACAAAAGAATTAGTAGCATTTAGTTTAAATGTACAAGTAAGGTTTTTATTTCACCCTCATATATTTATTGTCCAATCAGTTTTATTTTTGCACAGGTAAAGGGACATAATCATAAAAACTATATGGTGCAATGATCTCAAAGTCCAGCTATCATTGAAAAATTGCTTCTCCCACTGGTAGAATATCAGACTAGTGATGGGCAAAGTTGTCCCATTTCTCTTTGCCAAAAAAATCATGAATTCCCTGTGAAATGGCGAAAAATTAGCGAAACGCATTGAAGGCAATAGTGATGGGCGAATTTCTCCTGTTTAGTCGAAAAATGTGCGAATTTCCAGTGATATTCACGAAACGGCGAAAGATTCAGGGAAAAAAATCAGTGAAACTTGAAAATTGACACCCGGGTCCATTTTGGTCGCACGTCCGACAAGTCGGCTCATCAATTTTGACGTCTGCATTAAAGTCAATGATCGATTTTTCAGACACACATCCAAAATAATGTTTTTTGCGAACTCTGCAAATTTATTTGCAGGAGAGAAACACAGAAATTCACCTCGAATTTGCGCCAGGCGAATTTATTCACCAATCACTAGTCAAAGGGTGTCAAAATTCATTTGACGCGCATCAATTGCGACTCCCACCAGAATTGTTATAGTCACGCCTATTTTGGCTAAATGCATTAAAGTCCATGGGCGTCCGAATAATTTTGACGCGCGACAATGGTTATGCGCTCGGCTATACACATTTTTTCAATGTGGCCGATTTTTCTCCAGCGACTTTTCATGACAGTTTCGCAAATTTATTCGCCAATCGTGGTTGCCATTTGAGGGTCACAATAAACTATGTGAGAATGAATGCCATAAAGTCTGAATTAAGTTTGCTCCATTAATATTTTTTTTTAATTTACTTTGAATACGGGGTTATACTTTATAATAAATACCTCTGGTTGTGCTCTTAGAACCCAAGCAACACTCATCTACTCATGTTGTAATAATTTCTCATTCTAGCCTACTGCCTTATGCAAAGGTGCAAACCAGATGAGTAGACCCATCTATTAATGGAACAACCTTTGTGCCTACCTCTGCCTTTTCCCTCTGTTTTATGTGAAGCAATGGACTTACTTTCTTAAAAACACCAAAGGTTGCAAATGGTGAGAGGTCAGTTCTGCAAAGAAATGGTTCTGCATCACATTCTGTTTCTCAGGACTCTGCAGTCCGTAGTCTTTTGTCTTTGTTCGGCACACAAAGAATATACATTTTGCCCTAATATGGATAGACACAAGGGCACTTGCAGATCCATTTCTTTCTACATGTCTCCTGCAACAGCATTACGGGATTATTAAAATGGTGAAGTAGAGAGAGCACATAAATAAAAGGTTGCACATGTCAGCCCGAATATGCAAACTGTAGAGAAAAATGATTGTTAAAAAAAAAAAAAGATCATTTATATTTTAACTACTGTGCCTTCTGTGATTTCAGGCGTCGGCTCAATGAAGAATTATACGGGAGTAATTTATATACATCCTCCAGGTAAATCAGTTTATGAGATTCTGAACTTTAATTTCCGCTCATACTCTGACATGTAATACTTCACAGAAATGCAGGTTTTAATCATGGAAATCATGAATAGCATATGCATACTGCCTTTATATGTATAAACATACATACATGCCGGTGGGAATAATTGTCCCTTTGCGGAGGATTTTCTGTCTGGAAATAAGTTGTTGGTTCACTACATATTTTATAGGACCAGTGAATTTGACTTTAGTAGATCGTAAAGGGGTGGTTCACCTTTAAGTTAACGTCTACAGAATGGCTAATTCTAAGCAAATTTCAATTGGACTGAATTATTTCTTTTATAATAGTTTTTGAATTATTTGCCTTCTTTATTTACCTTTTTCCAGCTTTCAAACGGGGGTCACTGACCCCATCTAAAAAAACGAATGCTCTGCAAGGCTACAAATCTATTGTTATTACTCACCTTTCTATTCAGGCCTCTCCTATTCATATTCCAATCTCTTATTCAAATCACTGTATGGTTGCTAGGGATAATTGGACCCTAGCAACCAGATTACTGAAATTGCAAACTGGAGCGCTACAGGATAAAAAGCTAAATAACTAAAAAAACGCAAATAATACAAAATGAAATCCAATTGCAAATTGTTTCAGAATATTACTCTCTACGTCATACTAAAAGTTAATTTAAAGGTGAACCACCCCTTTAAATCCAAGCCATTTCACAAAAAAAAAAGGACATCAATGGAAAGCGAAAATAAATATTTGATTCTAGATAGGGATGCACCGAATCCAGGAGGCGGTTCAGGATTTGACCTTTTTCAGCAGAAACCCATTATCTAGAAAGCATAAATCCATACTGGTCCTAGACATGGTCCTCAGTCCATACCTAGGGTTCATCCTGGCTATTATTTCACTGGCTTAGAGACAAAATACCAGCCATGGTCGGGGCCAGTATTCTAAATTTACAGACAATGAACTGGTATGGGATCCGTTATCCGGAAACCCGTTATCCAGAAAACTCAGAATTACGGAAAGGCCGTCTCCCATAGACTCTTATTATAATCAAATAATCCAAATTATTAAAAATGATTTCCTTTTTTTTATAATATTAAAACAGTAGCTTGTACTTGATCCAAACTAACATATGATTAATCCTTATTGGAAGCATAACCCGCCAATTGGGTTTATTTAATGTTTAAATGATTTTCTAGTAGACTTAAGGTATGAAGATGCAAATTAAGGAAAGATCCGTTATCTGGAAAACCCCAGGCCCTGAGCATTCTGGATAACAGGTCCCATATACCTTTACTTGCTATAAAATTTGTAATAACTAGTCTTCCACCCTCAGCATGCCTCAAAACCGCCATCAATCCCCCTCCCCCAGCTCCCGTTCTATCCCACTGAAAAAATAAAAATTCGGTCAATTGCGCCATGACTTTGCCCAATTTGCACCACAACCCCTCCCCTTATGTCATACACCCGCCTCCTCACTGACCCGCCTCCTACTCCAGGCTGTATTACACAAGTCAAGAGGTGACAATCCTATCCATACTTGGGGGCCCATTTACTTAGCTCGAGTGAAGGAATAGAATAAAAAATACTTCGAATTTCGAAGTATTTTTTTGGCTACTTCGACTACGACTTTGAATTGAACGATTCGAACTAAAAATCGTTCGACTATTCGACCTATTTGCGGTAAATCCTTCGACTTCGATTTTCTAAGTCGAA
This sequence comes from Xenopus laevis, assembly GCF_017654675.1. Classification (NCBI taxonomy): domain Eukaryota; kingdom Metazoa; phylum Chordata; class Amphibia; order Anura; family Pipidae; genus Xenopus; species Xenopus laevis. Next base: position 48,475,052 of record NC_054371.1, read on the forward strand.
GGATTTACATTCGGCAGTCGAATGTCTAGGGTTAATTAACGCTCGATATTCGACCCAATGTAAATCTGCCCCTTGATGTATTGTAGCCACAGTCCCATCGTTTCTCAAATCTGCCTTTTCTTTCCAATATAATATTAGTACATTTATCATTCAGCAATTTCAAATTAAGTTGCTGTAGAGGAAGCAAGGGTGACAACCTTGATTTAGTTGCTGATTTCATCAGTATAAATAAATTTAATTTACATAGTAATATTGTTTGAAAAAAGACCAAAGTCCATCAAGCTCAACCCTTCCAAATGAATCGCAGCGTCCATATCTACACCCACAGAAAAAAAATAAAATATATATATAGCAACATCTATATTAATTGTAGATTTAACGTAATAAAACTATTGCTCCATAAATGGAGTCTCTGTGTAGTTGAACGAATAGTCTCTTTCCCAGAACCACCTACTGACCTTGGGCTCTGCTACAATGTATGCACAATTATGCCTGAGCTATGTCTGTTATGGAGACTCACACAGGTACCTAGTAAGATACTATGGTCGAAATAAGCCATAATTACTTTTTCTTATTTATTACCCACTGAAAGACAATTTAATGCCTTGCATTGTTTCCCGAAGCACCCGTATATTCTTCAGCAGAATATCGGTGATATGTATTTAGTCTTTTAATTAACGGACACTTCTTATAATCATTAACAGAGGGAAGTATTGAACCAATTTGATTACCATTAAACAACAGCTTTGAATAGCTAATTATGTGATGTGTTATTGTAAATTAATATATTCAGGTTGCTCATGCTCAAAGAATATTTCACACTGTACTGCATATCATTTTGCTTGAAGTCATCTCCATGCGATATCACAGGATTAATGGGGTTAAAAGAAGTCCATTAAATAGCAGTTGCCAAGTTCACAGAATTACTTGTTGTACAAAAAGTGCTGACAGGTTGTTAAATAGTGTATAAAATGAAGTGTTTTATTGCAGTAAACAACAGACTGAGCTAGTGACTATAATAAAAAGTATGCTGTCTTTGTATAAGGATCCTTAAATGATCATAGAAGCAGATGACCAGTATTTAAGGGTACAGGAATAAACCCATCTTGGATGCTTTTAAAGGGCGCCATGCCACATGAGCGAGGGAATCACCCTGCAGATTATATTTTGGCACAACCCAGTGTCGGACTGGCCCACCTGGATACCAGGAAAACTCCCGGTGGGCTCAGGTGTCAATGGGCCCTTGTGCTGCTAAACATTTGGCCTATTTCATGACCATTCCCTATTTTTAGAGGCTAAATAGATGGAATAATAGATTATAGTATGTAAAGAAAATAGACTAGGAGAATAGAGGTTGAGTGAGGAGAAGAATAATATTAGTACTGAGAGTGGGCCCCTGGTCTAAGGTTTTTGGGTGGGCCCTGGTGTCCCAGTCCGACACTGTCCCAACCCCTCACCTCTTTCATTTAGAGAGTTTGGTTGTTGCCAGCGAAGGAGATAGGAATGTTCAATTTGTTGAGGAAATACCATTTTCAGGATTCATACGTGCAACATTTTTAAATACAAGTTTTGTAAGCCTATCCTTGACAACAGAACTAGAAATAACGCTATGCAGGGGCATAACTACAGAGGAAGCAGACCCTGTGGCTGCAGGCGGCCACAGAAGGTATAGGGGGGCCCAAGGAACCCTAATTAATGAGCAATTTCAATATATATTGCTAAAACAGGATAACCTCTAGATATTTTCGGGGCCCCAAAAAATGAATTTGCTGTGGGGCCCAATAAAATCTAGTTAAGCCACTGTTGCTACTAGTAGTGTTAATTCTCCAGAGACTCGTTGAGGGGCTCATTTATCAACACTGGCCATATTTACCCATGGGCTGTTACCTATAGCATCCAATCGGCGATTAGCTTTTTAAAGCCAGCTGCAAGTAAAACAATGAAAGCAGCAATTTGATAGGTTTCCATGGGTAAAAGGGCAAATGTGCCCAGTGTTGATAAATGGCCCTCCACTGTCCCTAGCAACAAACTTCAATGTCCCCAAGTGCATAAAAGTGTTTGTCCATAGCTGATATATGGTATAATACTGGAGATATTGCAGCCTTCGTATATGTACAGTGACAAAGCATCTCATATACTTCTAGAAATGTGAGTCATTTACTCACACAAAAAAAGCTTTCAATGCTCAAGAAGGAAGTCCTTCCCTGAGACTTCTTCAGGAATTGTGCTCCTAGGCTCTGGCTAAGACTCCTTAAAAATGAACAATAGCAGAAACATTTCTACACTTCACCTTGAGATTTCTTAAATCACACAAAAACTCTCATCGATTCATATTCAATGGATACAATTGCGGTTATGTTCAGAGTTAAATGGAAATGTCAAAGTCTTGCTTGGAGGTTCTCAGGTTGTGGGCATTATGGTATCATTATAATCTGAGAAGAGTAGCATTATACTCTTTGATGATTAGTGGGATCTTAGTGGAGGAAGCTGAATGGTACTTTGACTCAATTCAGTATAATTGCATCGGACGGATAATACACAATAGAAATAACCGATAAATGAACTGTATAAGGTCAGGATCTTTAGTAAGTGCATGTGCATGATAAACAGCGAAGCCTATTACAACATTTCTACCTACTGACCATTCTGAATAGAGAGCATGAAGTGTGATTATTTCCCCTTCTGCATATTTGCAATGAATACAAGGTGCCATATTCTTTGGTTCATAAATTCTTCACATGCGGCTTGAAGAGAACCCCTACTGTGCCACTTAATGGTTGTCTGCTTTACCCATGGACAGTGAATATAGCAGCCTCCATAAATATGTATTAAAGTAAAGAAGATGCAGAAGAGCAAACTGTGTGTTTTTTTTATCCACCACAAACCTGTGCAAAATGTCGCCCAGTTAGTAAATTGTGTGTAAGCATATATTTTCACATCCATAAACTGTGTGTCATTTCACAGGCACAATGCATGTGTGGGGGAAGCCCTTTCCTTAAAGGGGATCTAAACCCAAAAAAAGACATGAATGTAAACTTACTCTCTTACTTCTCTAAGCATTTTTTAGCAGTTTTTGAGATATTTGCATTTTAGATCTTTAGAATTGGTTTCGGAGATACTCAAACGCTGGCGTCGATTCGGATGCGATAAGGTTAGTTGTTGGAATGTCGGAATGCCGGATGCATTCGACAGTCGTCTCGGATCCACGCTGCGACTTCATCAGACATTTCTATATCTTACCTTATTTCCGGCGTATCAAGCATGACACCAGTGTTTCGTTGCGTGGCTTTGGATCGGACCTAAATCGTCCATGTAGTTCTACTCTAATAGCAGGCTTTTTGTTCAACTGTGAGCCAGTAACCTGAAGGATAAGTGAATACAGGAAGAACATAGAAAGTGCATTGACAGGGTCACTGACACCCTGGGCCTTCTAAAAGAGCTGTTGAGCCAAGCCGGCTGTAGGAGTATCTCAGAAACCAATTTAAATAGAAAGTAAAGTGCAAAAGTGCTCAGGGACTACAATTTGCTCTCTCTCTCTGTAACCCCCCCACCCCCCCAAACACTTGCTTTGGCCATCACAAAGTTTTATGTTATTGCTTGCCGTTGGGTCTTGATAGACCTCTAATACATGTGCCCAACTCTTCTACATCTTCTCCAAACTCTTCTGAGCCTCCAAAATGCCTTTAGCAAAAGCAGCAGCACCACCAAGCTGATGGGTCTGGGTATGATATACAGGTATGGAACCTATTATTCAGAATTCTTTGGTTTTCCGGATAACGGACCTTTCCTTAATTTGGATCTTTATACCAGAAAATCATGTAAACATGAAATAAACCAGGCTGGTTCTGCTTCCAATCAGAATTAATTATACCTGAGTTGGAATCAAGTACAAGGTACTGTATTATTATTAAAAAGAAAAAAGGAAATCATTTTAAAAAAATTGGATTATTTGGATAATATAGAGTCTATATGGGAGATGGCCTTTCCGTAATTCAGAGCTTTTTAAATAACGGGTTTCCGGATAACTGATCCCATACCTGTATTGCCCTTTAAAAATCAGTTAGATAATGTTTTAATTTACTGGCAATTGATCGAACCTTCCCAGCATCACAGAAACAGTATGCATATATCACATAACAATTAAAAATATGCTAAAGGAGATTTCATCAATCAAGGTATTTTTGGCTTATTGTAACCTTGAATCTCTTCTTCCTCCACTTATATACTGATGTATGTATGTATGTATGAATATGTGTACACATTTAGGGGGCTATTCATTAATGGTTGAGTTTATTAATTTTTCTTTAAATTCATGTTTTCGAGGGTATTTTTTAGTCAAAACTCGACTTTTTGGGTTTAATAACAAAAAAAAAAAACAACTAATTTTTTGCGATTCATTATACTCCAAAGCTGGAAATAGCTTTGAATCTGAAAATATTCCAGCTAAAACCTGTCGAAGTCATGTATAAGTTTATGGCAGAGGTCCCTTTAACCCAATTTGAAGATGTTTGTATCTCTCATGATGTTCAGGTTTCTTTCGGTGGGTTTCACATGTAAACTCGATTAATTTAAACGATTATAATTTTTTTCCTGCTTAAAACTCGAATAACTCCAGTTTTTGAGTTTTCACCCCAACTACATTGATTCAAGTTTTTTACATTTGAGTTGTTTCATAAGTAAGAAAACATTCGAGTTGAGAGTTCATTCAAGGTATAAAAAAAACCTCAGGAACCTCTAAAACTTGACCTTTGATAAATAACCCCCCTTAATCTGTGATCTGTGAGCTCAATAAAAGATTAGAAACAAAGCAAATATTCTGTTTCTGTTTGATAGTTTTTACGCAGGCAGGAGTCACAATATCTTGACTTCACCATATATCTTAAGGTGGCCATAGACGTAGAGACCCCCGATATGCCTACATTGAAGAGGGTGATATTGGGCTAATCCGATCGTGGGCCCTAGGGCCCAATGATCGGATCATAATGGATCCGATACGGGTGTGCAGATGCGGGCGCGATTCGACGGGATTTTTTAACCGGCCCGATCTGCCAGACTTTCGGCCAGATATCTATTGGGGAACCCCGTTGGATGGCCCCAAACACGGGCCAATAAGCTGCCGACTTGGTCTGTTGGCCGCTTTTATCGGCCAGTGTATGGGGGCCTTAAAAGTCAAATAAATGATTGCCAGGTACATTGTGACAGATCTTTGTTTAAGCCGACCCCTCTTCTGCTCTCCCTAAACAGAGATTTCAGGATGGCTTTCTATTTAGTCTTTTTATTTTTGTATGTTTAATAGACAGGTATGATTCAATGGTACGTGGCCACTTCCATACAAGATAATAGGTGCTGTTGAGAGTGTACTCTATCATTAGCATTTAGAAGGGAGTTGCATCCGTTCCCATGCAGTTATTTTCATCGTACACCTGCAGCCCCATGTTTAGTAAGTTATGCCAGAAATAAAGGGAAACAAGTATAATTCCCACCAGCAGCGTGCAAATGAAATAAGTTATACACCTGCATATAGACATTAGAAAGATAAATACATACTATTCAGTTCTAATCCTACAGCATCTTTTTACATGGCCTCACATATACACAACTCGTCCTTATTTTTAGCATGAGAGAATTAAAATTATTCATGCAAAATTATACTTCAACACGTCTTATCATATACACTCAAAATTCAGCCTTTTTTCACAAGCCTTCATTTTCTTATGGGAACCATATAAGTCTGGGTGTCAACTGGGTGACCCAAGCCCTGATTATATATCCATTTAAACAAATGTAATCTATTGTCGAGATATAATAACCACGACGGATAATTGACACCCAGTCTTAACATGGTCACCAGTTTGGGCGTCTGATTATTTATTCTACCCGGTCTATTTGCATCAACACACGAGGATGGAAACTAACATGATTTTTTTACCTTGTTAGAAGCATTTTTCTTACTTTTAATGGCTGCAGCATCTGATTATGGTGATATTTTATTCAGGGATTTCCACCTACATTCTTCCCGCATGATATTATGGGCCTTTTTGATAGATGATAGATTGATAGATAGATAAATACAGTATATGATTGATAGATAGATAAATAGATAGATACACAGATACAGTAGATAGAAGGCAGTCAGATATCAGTGCACCAAGGATAGGACTAATTGGTCTTTATTCTCATGCTTTCAATGATATTTTTAGGATTTCCAGGGATAGAGAAAATGCTTATCTTTCAAATGAAGGAGGGTCTATTACAACAGAATACACAGCACTGCTACTTTATTGGTATAAAGGAAATTGCAGGGCACACATTTTCCACCTTCTGTTGTATTATTACATGAAAAAGGAAGACGAATGATGCCAAGACGGGGGATTTTTCTTGCTAAATCGTATTGACCTGAGCGTTTTCGAGAGATGCCATACCACTTAGATTTTTTTTAGGCTGTAAATTGCATGTAAGATTTATGATGCCAGACTGACAGCTTGGAGAAACACACCTTTGAAGCTTTCCTGCAGCAACGTTCTATCTGGCAATTAAATGGTTACCTTCAAAGCCATATGACGGTGTCAGGGATAAGAAAATGGGTGATTTCAGTGCTCCTGTGAGTGGCACATTTGGACTCTTTACACGCTACTTACAACTAATTGGAGAAATGCCTCCCATCTCATACTGCAGGGATTTCTACACCCGCTAGGTGACAAACAAACACGCTTAGATGAAAGCTGTGTACTTCAGTGATAAATCAGCAATCAATAATTTGATTGCAGCTAATCATCCTTGCCGGCTCTAAGAACAATGGTTGCCGCATCCATCTTTTACTGGGACATTTAGAAAATGCAGTTCTTGCCACGATGGATTAACTATTTCCAGTTTTGGCTCATTTCATGATATGTCAGAGATGTTTGACAGACTATGTCACACGCAGTGCACACTCTGTAAAGGTCACTAAGCAGGAATTGTTTTCTAATAGGAGAAATAAACACCAATCTGTTTCCTTCCTCTTCCACGGCTTTTCAGTGACTCCTCTCTGTGTCTTTCAGCCTCTTGCAATATATTTCGCTTTTCAATAAATTAGCCTCCACCTCAAAATGTACATATTTCCTTGTCTTACTTTTATCTATCTATCTATCTATCTATCTATCTATCTATCTATCATATGTCTATCATCTATCTTCTATCTATCTATTATCTATCTACCTATCTCTATCGTCAATTTATCAATCAATGTATCTACAATATCTATCATCTATCTGTCTATCTATCTACAGCAGTGATCCCCAACCAGTAGCTTGTGAGCAACATGTTGCTCTCCAACCCCTTGGATGTTGCTCTCAGTGTCCTCAAAGCAGGTGCTTATTTTTGAGTTCCAGGCTTGGAAGAAAATTTTAATTGCATAAAAACTAAGTATAGTGCCAAGTAAAGCCTCCTGTAGGCTACCAGTCCACATAGGAGCTACCAAATAGACAATCACAGACCTTATTTGGCACCCCAAGGGTATTTTTCATGCTTGTGTTGCTCCCCAACTCTTTTTACATTTGAATGTGGCTCACAGGTAAAAAAAAAAAAAGGTTGGGGATCCCTGATCTACAGTATCTATCTAAATATATACATTAACATCTATCTATCTATCTATCTATCTATCTATCTATCTATCTATCTATCTATCTATCTACTGTATCTATCATCTTTTAACTGCACATTAGACTGGGTCCCTGTATACTTCAGTGCCTGTCAAGGAATTTTGGATTAATTATATTGTATGAATGATGTACCCACAGCCAAAATATTAGGCACCCTCCAGTGATTATAATCGCAGAGGCATCCCTAGGCCAGTAAATGGAAGCGCCAGCCTGAGGTCTCAGGTTAGCCCTTATATTCACGGGGGAGGGCTGCCTTTTACCTTTCAGTCTCCTTTAAAGACTATGCCAGGGAATTTTCTGCCAACAAGGAGCACAATTTCTCAGTGGGCAACAAAGTGTCCATCCTGCTCTTACACAATTGCTATTGAGTTGAGTATTCTAAATCAGAAACAGAAAGGTACTATGGATTTACTTCCTATAACCTAGGATCTTCTATTTTCTTCAGCATCTTTATTCCATTACAGAAAACAACTGGGAATGAGTGTGGGAGAATTAGAAAAGAACAATTAACTTTTTTCAACTCTGAAAACTATCCTTTGGCAATGAAGGAGTCCATAACCTGTATGTCTGTGTTCAACGCAAATGCTGACAGTCAGAATTCTGAACATGACACTCCAATTAAGTCGTTTCATTTTCTACGGTAGAAAAAAAAAACAACAACATCTGCTAGCATATGGCAAATGGAAATTCAAGTTGTTTGAGATGTTTGAATTCCACAACATGTGCTTCATCCTCTTCGGATGTAGGCTTTAGGGTTTTGTAAAGGGTTTGGTGAAAACACGAAGATTATAAAGAACCCTGTTTAGCACAGTGACAAAATACCAATATGCCATACATAATTCAGAAACGATAATCTCACAAGTATGTGACTCTATACAATATCTTACAAGGCCCTTTCTTTGGAACAATATAATGTCCTGACTAGTATTTCAAACTTTGCCTGGGATACTAGAGGAGGAATCAAGCACCCAAACTATTTTGCAGCAAAATAAACGGGTTATTAAACAAGATTTATGAAACCCAACTGTAATATTACAAGCAAGATGTGTGGAATCTTTGGAGGCCCTGGAAATAGTTTTTCTCAGAAACTTGTTAGACTATCCTTTTCCTTTCTTATGTGGCTTGGCACTCTACTCTGAAGTTGGCCCAAATTAAGCCTCCCCTTTTCTCTCCTACTCTGCCCCTCATACTCCTATTTTCAACACTTCTGTAATTCAGATGCAATTTGGTATTGGTCCTCAAAATAAATTCACCTTTAAATTAACCGTTAGTATGATGTAGAGAGTGCCATTTTTTATTATTGGTGTTTTTTTTAGTTACTTAGCTTTTTATTCAGCAGCTCTCCAGCTTTCCATTTCAGTAATTTGGTTGCTAGGGTCCACATGTGTTGATTTGAATAAGAGATTGGAATATGAATAGAGGGGGGCCTGGATAGAAAGATGCATAACAAAAAGTAGCAATAACAATAAATGTGTAGCCTTACAGAGCATTTGATGGGGTCAGCGACCCCCATTTTAAAACTGGAAGAAGGCAAATAAAGTTTATTTAACATATATTTTTGTGACAAACCTATTAACCCTGAATAAGACTCAATCTCCTGCTTAAGAAGAAATGCAGGGACAGGCAGGGTCGGACTGGGGGGCCCGGGGCCCACTGAGACTGCTGTCCAAGGCCCCTCCTACTGTGACGTGAAGGCTCCACTTGGCCGTTGCATCGAAAAACTGTCGGGAGAGGGGATCTGGCTCAGCCCACCAGGGTCGGGTCCACCGGGTTTTTTCCCGGTGTCCCGTTGGGCCAGTCCGACACTGGGGACAGGGATGGTCCAGTTACTAATCTAAACACGTGATAGCAGTATAGGCACTTCCTTGGGTTATGTTTATATTAAACATGTACTGCACCCCATCTTTCTTTCAACCTATCCTTATTCTTGTTTGAAAACCAATACCAATTTAGCCTGTTCAAAAACGAAAACACCTGAATATGCATAGTTATTGACATTCTCAGAATAAGCCCTGAGTAGAATCCAACCTGTTACTCTGTTGCCTAGTTCTTTTTGAGTGAATGTGGCATTCCTCTATTGGAACATCACATAAGAGTGCAGAGTTCCACACCACTGACCATACACAGCAAAGAGGTGTAAGGATTGTATTTACCTCTCACCTAGCCCTTTAGCTTAAGGCGTGATAAGAAAAAGATACAACCTCACATCCAATATCTAATCTTATTGTTAAGGTAATATAAAGAATAAGGTCATACAAAACAGCCGAATATCTTCTGCCACGTGCGGGCTGAGGAATGAATCACAGCTGAAATATCATCTCTAACCTTATTTCCTATTCATAGCTTCAATTTTAAGCAACCTTTTTTCTTTATTGGATTTTTGGAATAAAGTTGTTCTACAACCAAAGGAAACACAGGAAGATCTGATGCAGTCAGGCATGTAAACCATACTGGAACAAATATTGAAAGCTTTATTTATCTACAGGATTTCAACTCTATTTCCATATGTTTTTGTTTTAGCACAAGAACACATTTTCTAAATGGAAACTGGGGGGGGGGGGAGAAAAAAAGAAGTACATTGTTCAGGGTCAGTGATAACTCCAGCAGTTTATTTTTTTCTCGAGTAATAGAACTTTGCTAGATTAGCCAAGGGAAGGGGAAAAGTCGGAGAAATGATGGTTAATGTATTCCATTGCAAGCGAAAGAAGAAGCGGAGTGCGGCGTAAGCACATTTCATGATGTTCTTCTTCAGGGGATCTCGGAAAACTTTCACCAGGTTCCTTGTGGCTTTTAAGGCTTCTCAAGGCAGTGCTTTAATTGCAAATATGGTTGCATCTTCTGAGCTGCTAATAGCATATGTGAGCATGCAGACTAATTAGCAAACTCTGGTAAGGGAGACCTACAGACCAAAATAATGATCGTTTTCTACTTAGTAGTCACCTTGAGAAGCCATTCAGAGCCGAGAAACAATAAGGATTAGTTATCTTTGGACAACAGAAGGTGCTGCTTCAAGTACTGTACATAGAGACAGCTGCCGTGCTCGGTGTTAGCTTAGCGCAATGTTGGGAGACTGACGTTAGAAACCTGTCACAAACCCATTATAAAGGCTGCAAGGCGGTGACAAATTCATTATCTTGACTTCCGGACAGGCAATGTTTTTGTTTGTAAAAGATACTTCATTATGTTAGAGAAAACTATTGATCCTTTGGTTTAACTAAGCTCACTTTTGTTTTAAAAGACAATGATATGTTTTGACCTAAGAAATGACTGGCAGCGACATCTACACATATATACACACATACTCGGAGTCTGTCTATCTGTAGAGGCACACACACTCCGTTTGTCTATCTATCTAGATACACAGAGACATAAAAAATACTGCAAAGATTACAAGGAAGAAATAAAATCTGAAAGGGCTCCTAGGCACCAAGACCAAATGAAGCTCGTTCTATATTTACACACTCCAGTGTGATTATCAGGCTTTTTGGATTCACGCCTCCCCCCCAACTTTGCATTCAAAAATTTGTTTATAGCAAGGTCATAATAATCACAGAAGAGCAGATTCACCCCAGATCTTATCCTAAAATCTATTCATTCTTTACACCATGCACTGCTCCATAAGGGAGATGGGGGCAATTCTGCAGCTCAGCAATCCCTACCTCTCAAAAGGCTGACCACATTCCTCTAAATAGAACTTCTGTACATTTTGTTCATACTCAGTTGTGCCACTGCCTCACTCCGGACCCACCCTAACTTCACCTGCTTTCCAGGAAGCTCCAGAAGACGTTCTCAGCATTTGTTCAACAGGATTCCTCATCGTTACTGCATAATCCAGTTTGGTTCCAATCATAGTTACTTTTTGGACCAAAACTTTTAACCTGACAGATTCTACGACCAAGGGGGTTATTTATCAAGCTCCGAATTTATCTCAGCTTTTCTAAGATAAAAATCCGAGTGGATAGAAATCCTGAATGAACCTTATTTATAATTCAAAAATATAGGTTCGGGCCAACTTTGGTCCTTTGCCCGAAAAGTCTGAAAATCTCAGACTTTTCCGCAAAAAAACACAAATTTTTAGTGGTTTTCTGACTTTTTTTTTTTAAATCATCAGATATCAGTACTGACAACAGTGCAGACACTGAAACCTTCTCCTTTGACTAATACAGGACCCCGAGAGCTTTGAGATGCCAGGGTTTTCGAATTCTGAGTTTTCATACCATCGAACTTTAATAAATCCCGAAAAATTCTGATTTTTTTTTTTTTAAGGTCTGAAAAATTTGAATTTTTCAGATTTCAGGTATTCAGAGCTTAATAAATAACCCCCCCCCCCAAGTATTCAGTTATAATAAGTGTATAGACTGGGTTTTACAAAAAACATATTGTTATATATTCTTTATTTCCACAGAGAGAACACCTTATAGACTTCTTTTGTTTTGGGTCAGGGAAACCCCTGGTGATTACAATAAATGGAGCAAGCAGACTGCTTCCAGTATGTACATCAATGTTCAATTGAAGGCCCAACACTTGGCCAGGAGTCCAGCCTTTAGTCAGGACCCCTCTTAGCTCATAAAATATTGTTGTATCAATTCAATTCAAGTAATTCAATCATGGCCTCTAGGATAACTAGGACAGCATTACGTGTTCACCCTAAATCTTACTTTAAAGACCTACAAGCTGGAATCTCAATGGTATGTTGGAGAGAGAATGGCCATTGTCTCGAACTGGAACAAGGCCTTTAGCCCTACCCTGTCACTATTCCATTCCCCTCAGAGATGGGGGCAGTCACACATTTTGGAAACCACTAATAAAGAGTGATCACAGCAACCAGTACAGTTCAGAGGTGATGTTAAAAGTGTAACCGTTGCCTATATTCTGAGTGCATATTCAGCACATACATTTAAGAAACAATCCTCACCACACTTTTAATACTACAGCCAAGGTTCATTTCATACACAATGTTATTGGTTCAGCATTTTGAAGCTACGCATTGATTAGTTACAACAGAGAGATTACTTGTAGCTTTGCTCTGAACCAACATAAAGCTTAAAACTCATCTAATTGCCCTGCAAACTTTTTTTCCTTTAAAGGTTTATGTTCTAATCGATGCCTAAATGGAAATCTATAAAACCGTAAACCTATGGATTACTTAAGAAATAAATTAACTTAAAATAAGGTAACCTTTCATGTAAATAATACCCGCCAGTATCTTTTCTTTTCCTTTAAACGTTTCATCTATCTAAGTTACAGGAACAAAACACCATATTTCCTCCTTGAGTCAGCTTTATTGTTTCATAAATAAGCAGACAAACAAGACTAATTAAAAATCTCATCATCTGTCCCTCACTTTTTGCTGTAGAAAATTTCCACTCTTCTCTGTAGATCTTATTTTCCATTTAATGTGTTCCTGGTTTGGCACTACCCTTCTGACACTGTTTCAATGAAGGAGTGTTTTGAGGACCCACAAAATCCTTGGGGGGTTTGCTAAATTGGTTTCCTGGGACTTGTTTTCCTACACAGTAGTGCCCTAATTTACACTTCATAATTTGCAGCACTGCATGTGAGGCATTTTGATCAGCCCGAACAAGAAAAACCAAACCATAATTAATTTCTAAGGCAGCGGGGACTTGGTTATAAAGTTTGGAAGAAAGAACAGGAGGGAGAGAGGAGAGTGGGGGAGTTCCTGCAATAGCAGGTTAATGCAACTGCACTTTTTATTGTCGCTGTCAACCAAAATGAAGCTATCACACTATTTCATATTTATGGAGGCGTCTACAGCTATAACAATCTCTTGGACTGCTCACTGGTATTCTATACATTTGCTTCATAAATACACATTTTAACAAAAAATATAAAAATATATATATAAAAATATATATCTATAAGCAAAGCAATGCAGAAGAAGGGCACTCACAGAACTTGCTGAATCCATCTTCCAAAGGTTTATTTTACTCAACGTTTCGGTCCACCACAGGAACCTTCATTGGGAATCAAACAGTGCCCTGCACTTCTTGTGTTGTTGCTTAGCTCAGGCACCCAGGTGATATACTGTGTATATATATTTTTTTTTATATATATCCAATCCTGTCTGGTGCACTCTAAACCAATCTCGCAACTGCCTGGGTGCTGGTAAAAAAGTATCATATAAAACAGAAAAAAACGCACTCCAAGGGCTTTATACATTTCGGCACCCTAACTCGGGCTCCTCAAGACGGCCCGAGTTACGGTGCCGAAACGTTGAAGAATAAACACAATTTGTTTTTTCCATTATAAAGCCCTTGGAGTGCTTTCTTTCTGTTTATGTGTATGTGTATGTGTATGTGTATGTGTATATATATATATATATATATATATATATATATATATATATATATATATATATATATATATATATATATATACATATATATATATTTCAAAGGTAAACCAGTCAAGCTACTTTGGTCTGAACACATTATCAAAATCAGTACAGAAAGGTGTTTGCAAAGTTTGATCTTCATCAGCTGTCTCTTTCAGTCTCAATTTGGGAAACATTTCCTAAAGGTCAAGTTTTTTTTTCTAACACAAAAATCTAATTAGACCGTTTTCCCCATAGTTCAAAAATGTCCTCAAACGTTAAAAGTCAAATACTTTTTTAAAATTTTATTTCAAGATGAATTATTCCTCGCTATCAGGCATTTTTCAAATAGAACACATTTTTCCCCATCAAAATCCACTATGGCTAAAACTGTTGCAAGTTTGCACTTGACAAATTCCTACAGTGGAGTCGCTGCTGCTAAAGTAATGCTTGTATATGACCCATAGAATATTCTTCTTTTTTAGTGCTGTATCCTGCTTCTATCGTGCTTGGCAATCATCAATTTGCATCAAACATGCACGTTTTCTCCGATTCAGCACTGTCATTGCCCAGTGTAGGCGTGGAGAGGTTCTTTGACAATTAAATTGTTGCCTTTGGGGTCCCCTAAAGGAATAGGCCGCAGCATTTGCTAAAGATATTCCTGTTAGGGGCTCTTTTCCCATTTTCTGCTTCATTAATAGAATGTGTGGCATGGCATGTTCACTTGTTCATTTGTTTATTTATGAAGGATGTTTTGCTAGAAAATAATAATAAAATAAACTCAGTAAAAAGATTAACTTTATGGAATTCTTCACCAGTTTTTGTCTCTCGCTGATTTAGGAATTTAGCAAAATATTAAAGTTTTTGTATTTTGCACCCAACCCTGGCATGTGAAGTCTTTATACTCCAGAATGGAATGAAAGGACTGCACTTTTAGGACAAATACAGTGCTACATGCACTGCTGGACTCCATCTCGCAATTGATTTTAATTTGCCATGAGGTACAGAGATCCTATATCTGGACATAGATGCCCAAAAAACAGTGATAAGGGGCACAATTTGGCACAATTAGTAATTAAGCAATAGCATCTGGGCATTATTAAATTACCCCATTTTCTTTGATCTGAACCCTCAATTCCAAATTGCTGATCGGTGATGGAAAAGTTGCCCAAAACAATTACATTTAATAAGAATGAAGTTAGTTACTTGGTTTATTTAGCTGCTGCAACCCCCTTTAACCTTCACAACCCCCTTTACACTTTACACAAGTTCATAACTACACAGATTTGTATCTTCCTATTTGAAAAGTGCCCTTTAATTTTTAATTCATTCTTTACATATGTATATATATATACAGTAGATATGTATTCACTGTTTGATGAAATTCAAAAAAAGTTCACGTACAAGGATACAGACAAAGAGACAGACAGACATGTAGTTCACAAGCAATGAGGGATTTCAAAAATAGCTCGAAAACACCATATACCACAGTTTCATTGTTAATTTAAACAGCGTTCTTTATCGTGTTGGAAAAAGTTCCAAATAACACATTACTTTTGCATCTCCTCTTGTATGTTTAATATTCTGTTTTAGACATTCCTGCATCTGGCTATTAGCTAGCACTTGCACTTTTTTAATCCAATTGTCATTAGCTAATTACAGCTAACATTTTATTCATTTGATTATAAAATAATCTTTGAGGATTCTGAACTGGGACCGTACATTAGTCTGCCCAGAATTCTTTGGCCCCTGGCCTGGCCTATAACGTAGAATTATAGTATGTAATAGGGAAATATTAGTAAAGAGAAAATATAAACTCAAGTTAAAAATGTTTTACATTTTTGAAAAGAAGAATATTTTTATGGATTTTTTTTTTTTTTACCAGAAATGTAATTTTATTATCACAATTTCTAAACTTTTATGAATACTTATGGTTGCTAAAGACCATTATCAGATGGGTTGAATTTTGTTTGTATATTCAAGCCTACATGCCTAGAAAATCATTCCTTTCTAGCTCTCTCGGTATCATCTTGAAACCATGTTCCATTCATTCTGGTTCAATCAACACTTACGGGTCAGTTTGCTCTGCAACAGAGTAAAATACAAGCAGAACATTGTAGTAACAGGGAGGGATGTGAAACCAGTAAGCCAACTGTGCAATGGAATTTGGAGAAAGAGAGAGAGGCTACATTAGGGCAAGTGACAGATGTAATGTAAGAATGTTCAGTTAAACCCACCTAGAGGGGTACTGAGGAATAAACAAGGGAAGTACAGGGGTGGGTGAGTGGAAGCAGTAGATGTTGGGAAATCTGAGGAATCACTATGATATTAGAAGCACGTATGTAAAAGACAGCATCTGCATTTGCTCAAGTTCACAGAGGAATGGACATTCTTCATGCTTCATTAGTGTTATAAAGATGAGCAATGGCATATCCCCATGAGACAGGTGCACTTTCTCATCGGGAAAGCATGAGTACATACCAATACAACCATCCATGTTTTCCCCACTATATTTTAAGCAACATTGTGTCTGCCCTACCAATGCACTTATTTATATGGCTGTAAAACCATTATATACCAACCAGATACATGTAAGCACTCAGGTTAGCTACTCCTTCTACAAACTGATTTGCAGTGATTTGACTTTCTTTATCAAAACTGAGCATATTTGCCAATGGACAGTAACCCATAGCATCCAATCAGTGATTGGCTTTTTTTTCAGCCAGCTGTAAGTAGAGCAAGGAATGCAACGATTAGATTGGTTTCCATCGGTTTCTGCACATGGGCAAACCTACCCAGTGAAGATTAATGAAATTCAGACAGTGTTGCCTCTATGTAATGTGAATGCTCTGCTGGTAGGATCCAGATATATTTTGCAACGTAATATTGCTGGTATGATACAACTGAAATGACTGCTCTTAAAGGCCACATTTCAACTCCTTGATCCTTGCCCATTCAAAGCCTCCTAACTATTTGCTGGATCTAGACAATGAGAAGAGTTCACCAGACATGATTTTAAGCCATTTTCTGGGCTGAGAAATAGCTGCTTTTTTTTTTAGCAACGGAACATGCTCATCTCTAGTTACAGACCGAGTCAGCAGTTTATTGGCCCGTGTGTAGGTTCCTCTGACAAGCTTCAATCGAGAAGGGTTAAAAATCCCGTCTGATCGCGGCCGCATCTATTTGTTGACGCGGTCGTGCAATTTGACCGCCCGTATTGGCTACATTATGATTCGGAACATGGGCCCTGGGGCCGAAAGTCAGCCAGATGTCGATCGGGCAGGGTTAAAAATCCCGTTGGATCACAGCCACATCTATTCATTGATGTGGTCCCGCTTTCCCACCGCCTCTATTGGCTACATTATGATCCGGCCCTAGGGCCGAATGTCGGCCAGATGTTGATTGCGCAGGGTTGAAAATCTTGTCGCCCCAGGGCTCACGGTCGGATCAACCCGATATCACCCACATCAATGGGCCAATTTCGCCAAACGAGCGGATCTCTACGTATATGGCCACCTTAAATTAGGCTGATTAGCCAATAGTAAACAATGGACTGAGAGATGGGACTCCACTGCAATGGCCCAGATATTATTATAGACTTTTCAGGAATAAATCTTGCACTGTGTTTCCCATGGAAACAAAATAAATTGCTGATGTGTGGTACAACATTACAGAGGCTGACAGTGAGTGGCCCACCCTAGCAGTCTGTGACTGAGAGCACGTATCAGTAAGAAAATTCCTCTGTTGAAGGCAGCGAGTGAAGCAAGACCTTCTAGCACTCGAAGCCTTCTGAAGGCTTAATATAATAGTTCGATAACAGCTTGATGGCCTACGATAGAACGTCTCTGATCTCTGCCTTCTCAGGGGTTAATAACCCAGATTAATTAGTCAGTAATCTGCAATTTCACCTTGGCTTTGGCCTGTCAAGCGCTGATTCCATATAATTTGCCACACTACAAACATGTGAAGCGAGTGATCAATAGAGAAGCAGAGGTGGCTATTTGCTTCAGATAAGGGAGTGGTGGAAGGCCTTGCTTCATTTCACCCTGAATTGCTGCTTCCATAGAAGGAATTCTTTCTTGCAGCTCCTGTGTTATATTTCAGCGCAGACCTGTCATTTTATCACAACTTGGCCCATAATTAATGCTGATTACCTTAACCCCTGCCTTATCACACCGCTTCAGAACACACTGAACTTTCCATTTCTGTGGCAGCGCGGGGATTTGCGAGGGCCCCAATGTATCAAATAAAATGCAGAGGTAGATAATAAGAGCTCGTTGTGTCCAATCAAGGAAAAAAAAACCTCAGCTCAAAGAACATTTAAAGGCCAGATTTCTATAAAGGGAAAGGATGAAATGCACACTTGGAGAAAATGTACAATAAGTACCTGTCTTTTCCTCTAATTATCTGACTGCACTTACCATTCTTACAGCTGGCCAGCTCTATCACATTACAGACAGAGACGGAATATTACATAGCACAACCTGTTAACAGCTGTTTAACAACACACTGGGAGACACACTACTGTGAACATGAGCGGGATCTTAAAGAGCCACTTGACAGCCTATGGCAGATTTCTCAAAATAAATTGAACTTTCTACTTTAAAGAGACACTAATTTGACCGCAAAAACAAACAACAAAAAAAGAAGGTAATAGCCTCCACTGTATGTGTTGTGATATATGTAAAGCTGGACAATGTTTACTCATTGTAGCCATTTGTGAGTGAGTACATGTAAAGGTTATTGATCCATGGGAGGGACTAATTATTGATCCAAGTAATGGCTGATTGACATGTAGTGATGAAGGAGTTTAGTCCCACCTTTATGGCTCCACTGGTGTCTTTGTTCATTATAAACAGGGACGATATAATCTAAGTTTACAGTTGGTTCTTTTAACCTCTGCTACAATATTACTCTACAGTACATGCCAATCAGGAAATTACTTGTACTAACTGTCATCTTTAGCTGTGGCAGGACCTGGGGCAAAATAGACTTTTATCAGCTCTGCAATTACTTTAAAAGTCGATGTCCCGTCCAATCTATAGCCATTTAGTTGCTGTAAAGTCCCCTGTCAACAGTTTTTGTGCTAGGAGTAATGAGAAATGCCAATATAAAGTGTCACTTTTAGGATTACTTTTCCCGCCATTTATGAATTTTAAAGTCCATAACTTTTTAATAAATGTCACCAGATGCTGGTACCATGGATTCTGATTCATCAAAGAGCATGTTTGCCCCATAAAAGTGGTCACCAGGGTTCCGTCTGTGGATTCCATGCTCTTAAATAGATTATGTGAACATTTTATATAAATCAGACAATACAAAATGGCCCAGATATGTGACTGGGGGAGAATGTTTCTCATTATGTGTATAAATAAGGCTCCTTCCTGTTTTCTACTCGGATTGTCACATTGGGCACAAATGAGCGGTCAGATATCAAGCCAAGGTTTCCTCCATTGGTAGGCTTGTTTGTTTTTTATTGTATTGTACTGGGAGTAGCTTATTACTACTATCAGCTGCTACCAGATTTAGAAGGCATTTCAGCGTTCCAATATTTCTATGTTGAGAGACTTTGTAGACTTTGGTGAATAGATTTCATGTGAGATAAGAGGAAAGAACAAGCTTGTAGGGCACGGAGCATATGTCTATTGGATGAAACTCATTCTGTTACTATGTTTGCTCCGTACTTCATGACTGCTCCTCCAAAGTCTATAATCCCCCTTTATGGGACTAATAATTGATTCCTGCTGCCCTGTGCTGAGCTTTTGTGGGAAAGTGACCCATTAACTTGAATGAATTCCACTGAGCCCACAGGAGGCATATACTGTACCAACAAAAGATAAGATGTGGATTGGCTCCCACAGTGAAAGTGATATGGCTGCTCCCTCTTGAAGTTGACTTAAGACGGTAGGTGAAATATCCCATCTCATATCCCGAGTAACAGAATCTATAACAGTAGCCCTTATGCTACCGGCTGGAAATCTAGCTTTAGAGTGGCCAAAGATCTGGAGGTAGCCATGAAGGCAATGGATTAAGTTTTGTAATGAAGCACCATCAGACCAAAGGACGGCTGACAATTTATCTTTTTTAAATGAATCAGCCCTGGATCTGCCACTGACTGTGCTGCTGACCTGGGTTCAGAAACGCTGATCCAAGCCGGATATCAGATTACAGGTTAGCATCCTCATTTTGTCTGTCATCTTCTGTCTTCCGGAACACCAGCCACTACCGTCTGTATATGTTCAGTAATAAGAGCACTCAGATGAATGCACATATTCACTATGTATTATTTATATTAGCATTTTAAGTAGGCACCTGCAGACCTCCCCGAAAGATCAGTGAATAATAACCCTGATTTATGCGTCCAAGAGGAAAATGCCTATACTGAGTGAGAACCAACTGTTAACGTCTTCCCGGCTTTTGCACCTATTATCCCTCTATACATAAGCCGAAACTGTCAGCCTGTCATGCCTTGAATGGAGCGATGGCTGGGAATAAATACAACTGACACTCATACTGCAGGCTCTGAGTTTAACCCTTTGTCTTTGTCATTCGCAACCTCCCCACTTGGTGGCAGGAGTGAGAGAATGCCATTTTCTCATTAGAATTATCAGAAAATTCACCAAGCAGGGCTGTGTTATGGTTTACTATAGTTGCAGCCCAGCAACTTGCATTTATTACAAGTTGTCCGGATTTTTCAAGCAACCTAATATATAGTATATAATGTATGCAACATTCAAACTATCTGGCCAAGAAGTGAAGCAGCTTTGACTAACATAGATATATAAATATATATAAATTACTTGTTTTTATCTCTTTGTAAAGAACAATCTATTTTTTTATTTCAGTCTAGTTTCTCCTTTCATCTCTCTGATATAGTGTCATTTTATAAATTTAGAGCATGTGCTCAGATAATCCTGAGATGGTTTGAAAATAAGTGTTTAAAAAAAAAAATATATATGAATCTGTGCCAGATATTGAACTCAATATAGTATTTGTTAAGGTTACCGGATCACTGAATAATCAATGCGGGTGGCTTCGCTGCAGTTCTGATTTTCTAGAAATGTCCCTGATTGTGACAGGATCTGGTAGATGTAGTACATTGTATATAACCACAGGAAAATGTGTTGCCTTGAAATAAAACACAGGGGATATGTGTATAAATCTATTAAACAACAAGTAAAATGAGAAAATGGCATTCTCTCACTCCTGCCACCAAGTGGGGAGGTTGAGAATGACAAAGACAAAGGGTTAAACTCAGAGCCTGCAATATGAGTGTCAGTGCAGTTGTATTTATTCCCAGCCATCGCTCCATTCAAGGCATTACAGGCTGACAGTTTTGGCTTATGTATAGAGGGATAATAGGTGTGAATGCCGGGAAGACGTTGGTTCTCACTCAGTATAGGCATTCTGTTCTTGGACGCATAAAGCTGGGTTATTATTCACTGATCTTTCCGGGAGGTCTGCAGGTGCCTACTTAAAATGCTAATATAAATAATACATAGTGAATATGTGCATTCATCTGAGTGCTCTTATTATTGCACATATTCAGACGGTAGTGGCTGGTGTTCCGGAAGACAGAAGATGACAGACAAAATGAGGATGCTAACCTGTAATCTGATATCCGGCTTGGATCAGCGTTTCTGAGGCCAGGTCAGCAGCACAGTCAGTGGCAGATCCAGGGCTGATTCATTTACAAAAAGATAAATTGTCAGCCGTCCTTTGGTCTGATGGTGCTTCATTACAAAACTTAATCCATTGCCTTCATGGCTACCTCCAGATCTTTGGCCACTCGAAAGCTAGATTTCCAGGCGGCAGCATAAGGGCTATTGTTATAGATTCTATTACTCAGGATATGAGATGGGATATTTCACTCGCTGTGTTAAGTCAACTTCAAGAGGGAGCAGCCATATCACTTTCACTGTGGGAGCCAATCCACATCTTATCTTTTGTTGGTACAGTATATGCCTCCTTTGGGCTCGATGGAATAGGCCTCACTGAAGTCAATGGGTCACTTTCCCACAAGAGCTTGGAGACTCCGCACAGGGCAGCAGGAATCAATTATTAGTACCACAAAGGGGGATTATAGACTTTACAGGAGCAGCCACGAAGTACGGAGTAAACATAGTAATAGAAAAGTTTTTTACAATTTGGTATTTATAGATCTAGCCAGATGACTGACGCCTGTATATTCCTCATCTCACAGTTTATTCAACAAATATTTAAGCATGTACACAAAAAAACATGTGTTCTAAAGCTGGGTGCAGGTGACAGCAGTAATAAAAACAGGTATAGGATCCACTATCCAGAGAGCGCCAAACGGAAGGCCGTGTCCCATTATTTATCGAAAAAATAATTCAGATTTTAAAAAATGATTTCCTTTAATAATACAACAGTACCTTGTTGATCCAAACTAGGAAAATAGTGTATCCTTGGTGGAGGCAAAACAATCCTATTGGGTTTAATTAGTGTTTACTTAGTAATTACTTTTTTTAGTAGACAAGGTATGGCGATTCAATTTATGGAATGACCCCTTATCCTGAAAACCCCAGGTCTCAAACATTCTGGATAATAGGTCCCATACCTGTATTTTCCAATGAAGCACAAAGCAACAATGCAGACCTAGAGATGAAACAAAAAAACAAAACATTGCTTTGATATTGCACTGCTCAATTGTGCCAAAAGCTTTGGACTGAGCAGAATATATATATCAAATGCTACCAGATTTAGATATGATAAGATGTAAGATATATACCTAATTAATTTAAGAACATTGGAGCTCCCAAATACTTCACTGGATCCCCCCTGCTGGGGCAAGAAGTACACCTTAGTTCTGTCTCTTTAGTCCTTTAGTTTGCTTGTGTTTACAGAAAAGTTACTATAGCATTAAAACATATATATAAAACCCTCGAAAGTGCAAGAAGACAAGTTTTTTGACGTTTTGAAGTTCAGTGTGGAAACTGATTTATAGGTTAGAGGTTTATAGGTTAGTGATATCTGTGTGTGTGTGGGGCTAAACCATGTGTGTGTGTGTGAAACACAGAACTGGCTCATAAACACCAGTTTGGAACCTACTGGGCCCAGCCAAAGGGTTAAGCTGTGCGTCTAGTTATTGCTGGGTCACTCGGCACTGCAGCCGCATGTACAACTTACTCCGAGCATGATTATTGCCATTATATGTGAGTGACAGCTTGGGATGTAGATGCAGTCAACAAGAACCGACAATAATTAACACTACCGTATACAGCCTGTAAAAAAAAAGAAATGCACAAATGTGCCTAATTTGTAGGCGCTGTGGAGTCTATTAAATTTCTCGCATATCTTCATGTGTTCTAAAAGCAACCACTTACCATTTTATTTAGCAAAGCGTTGCATGCCCCCGCTATGCCCCCAGGCATCCAAACACTCGACCGAAACGTGTTTTTTAGTCCTCAGGAAAGTATTTGTAAATCATGAGTAATGAGTCTGTCTGGATTTGTTGTCAGGATGTTTCCTAATTGCTTCTGGGCTTTAGGCAAAACATTTGGGCTGCAATTCGTGCTTCCAGCAAAACCAGCAGTATCTACGCATTTTATAGCCTGCTTTATCAGTGAAGGATCGTGCCTGGTGGGTGCAAGAGAAGTAATTACTCAAAGGGGCTCTAAGAATTAAAAGCTTTGTTGTTGCCAGCGGCAGCGAATGTTAGATGCTTGGCAGCGTGCGAGAGTGTGAGCGTAAGCAGGTAGGTAGCCAAGGAGAGATCGGTTAAGAAAGAGGTGTCCAAACACGATCCTTTGGAGTTAATTCACACATAAGGACCTTTGTAAATACAAGACTGATTTTGCACAGTTTTATAGATATGCCCCCTGGTGTGTCCCTCCTGTCAGTGGCATCCCTTGTGCTGAAGGCTTGTGGCTCATGCTAACAGGAGGTGATTTCTCTGCAGGGTGGGGAGCAGTAAATGGCTCTGGAGAACAGGATTACTTTATATAGAAATGACCATCAGCTCTGAGATAAGCACATTTTAAGTGGAGTTTAGATAGATTTATTGCCAGTTCAATAGATCCATACAAGCATCCAGAGCAATCTTGAAGTGCTACTAGCAGATTGCAAAGATTTGCCTCCTAAAAACAATCATTCCTAAGCACACTATTACATCTGTTTATAGTTCCTAAATCTGGCCTATCCCAGCTCTGGTTGTTAAACTGCAAGTCCTAGTATTCTTTATATATGGAGCAAGCACAAAAGCAACTACACTAGTGTCAACTGAGTTGCTCAACAGAGAAATACTATTTCCTACTTGTATGGGACCTGTTATTCAGAATGCTCTGGACCTGGGGTTTTCTGGATAATGTACTGTTCCATAATTTGGATCTTCATACTAGGAAAATCATTTACTAGGAAATCATTTAAACATTAAATAACCCAATAGGATGGTTTTGCTTCCAATAAGGATTAATTATATTTTAGTTTGGATCAAGTTCAAGGTACTGTTTTATTATTACAGAGAAAAAGGAAATCATTTTTAAAAATTTGGATTATTTGGATAAAACGAAGTTTATAAGAGACAGCCATCCCATTATTCAGAGATTTCTGCATAATGAGTTGTTGGATAACAGATCCCATACCTGTAA
Source organism: Xenopus laevis (assembly GCF_017654675.1). Lineage (NCBI taxonomy): Eukaryota > Metazoa > Chordata > Amphibia > Anura > Pipidae > Xenopus > Xenopus laevis. Next base: position 48,499,636 of record NC_054371.1, read on the forward strand.
ATGTTAGCAGTACAGCAACTTCACTCCAGGAATAGGTTAGAGCCACATCCCAAACAAAGGGCTCAGCATTTCCATCATATTTTCTTGAGCTACAGGTAAAGAGTCACAGGGGTGCTTCACCAATGAGGCGAGTTGAGGCTGTTGCCTCAGGCGGCAGCACCCCACTAGGTACCAGGGGCAGCAAAAATGCTGCTCCTGGTACTTTAAGAGCGAATTTCCGGGGGAGGGGGGGCAGCAGCAAGTGCTGCTGCCTTAGGCGGCAGAGGGGCCAGGATCGCCCCTGTCTATCTCTCTCTCTCTCTCTCTCTCTCTCTATATATATATACACATATATACACATATGTACACACATATATATATGCCGTCCACTTCCTCATCCACTTTTTTATAAATAAATGCCACCTCAATAGACATCTAAAACCTACACCAAATTTATTAATTTCCAGTTAATGCAGATACATTCTGCGTGTCTGCACAAAACAAGTGCAACCTATGCCCCTACATTAAAGTACAGTATGCTCCGTGCAGTATGGCCTAACATTGTTGTACAGTATAACTCTACATTAACATCCAGTATGCTTCTAAATTAATATACAGTGTTCTCCTACATTAATGTACAGTATGCCAGTATATTAACATACAATATGCTCCTAAATGGATACATAGTGTTCTCCTACATTAATGTACAGTATGCCCTTACACTGTTAGGCTTGTACATTATCTGTTAATTAGTTAATCAGCATGTGAATTTCATACATGTTTGACCCAGAAGATATATATGTCTGTTTTGTACATCTGTCAGGCACAGGACCGCCATCAGAAATTGCAGGGCCCCATAAGTCAAAATCTCCTGGGCCCCCTGGGCTGCTGCCACCGCAAGCCCCGCCTACAGGTCCACCCTCCCCGCCACACAGTAAAAAAACAAAAAAAATTATTGGTGGCTAGGGTTCCCACATGTTAATAAAAAAAAAAGATATTTGTGGCCAGGGCCCCCCCATTAAAAAATATTGGTGGCTAGGATCCCACATGAGAAAAAAAAATTGGTGGCCAGGCCCCCCTCCATACATTATAAGAAAATTGGTGGCCAGGGCCCCTTAAACGCCCATGCCTTCCCGAAGTCAGCAGCTCTCAGAACGATGGGGGGCCCGGCTAATCAAGTAAGTGTGGTGTGGCCGAGGCCCCCCTTACCCTCGGGGCCCCTACAACTCTCCCCCCTGTCCACCCCCTGATGGCTGCCCTGGTCAGGCATATCCTTACTTGACTACAGATTCTGGCTGATCCCAGCTCATCCCCACGTTTGCCATATCACCCAGTGAAATTGGAGGCACAGACTAGCTTTGCAGTGCAGGAGGTAGATGCACATGAAACTGCTGACCTGGTTGTGTGTACTTGGCAAAGTGTCAAAACGACACAAGTCAAAGCACTTCCCACCACCTGAGTCAGTTTATTTGCATGCCCTCGCCAGCTTTATTAAATATTTGAAAGTGTTAATCCGCCAGGCATGGTGCAGGGGTAAAGAGAGGTGCAGTTGGCATGAGCATAATGGTTCCTAAATATTTTATGACGACTGCAAAAAGCTTACAGTGTTAATGATTTCTGCATCAATGTCATCACTGTAGGAAGTCTAGACTGTTTGATCTTGATTCTTTATGTCAGAACCTGCCGCATCTAGTTTCACATGTAGCAGGACCCAAACCTTTAAAAGAAATGTGCGCGCGGCTTGCTATTCGTGAAAGTCATGCTGTGAATTAGCGTGGCAGATTCATCAAAATGACTTTCACTGTGAGCCCTGATGGATGTCAGGCCTTTCATTCTGCAATATACTCGTTATGCAATGATAGTTAGATCTGCAACAGATTTGTAAATTAAAATGTGACTGGGAAGGGAGATACGGCTAAATGTCATCAAATGGTGGCACTTTGAATCTCTGATGCCTACACATGCTAGGATAAAAGGAGGAAGGAAGTGGAGCGTGAAACTCATCACAGTTATTGTTATATAGAAATATCGATTGTAATGGGAAATTGATTGTTTGCAGAGTTTATCACATCTACATAACAACTACAAAGCCACAGACCCCATTATCTACTCAGACTCTATTATCTCTGCTGTAATCCCTCCTGGCACAGAGGCAGCCAATCACTTCCAATGACTTTACTCAAAAGCTCCATAGTGGCTCTCTTAATATTCCATACAGTGCATACACATATATACAAAGGGCACTCGTCGGTTAATGATTCACCTTGCACCTGAAGAAGCTGCCAGAGCCCCTCAAAATATCTGTTTTATCACTGACTTAATAAATAAATAATTTCTATTTTGCATCTGTTCTGTTGTGTAAGGTGATTTACTGTATTTACATTTTTTCAGCAAACAATCCCATATGCTATTTGCATAAATATTAACCCATAGAATTAAGGCTTAGACAGTAGTCGCCAGTCTGCTTTAATATATGTGTCCCTCCTGTACCCAGAATCCTGCACTGCTGATGTGTGTCCCTCCTGTACCCAGAATCCTGCACTGCTGATGTGTGTCCCTCCTGTACCCAGAATTCTTCATTTCTAATGTGTGTCCCTCCTGTACCCAGAATCCTGCACTGCTGATGTGTGTCCCTCCTGTACCCAGAATTCTGCACTGCTGATGTGTGTCCCTCCTGTATGTACCCAGAATCCTGCACTGCTGATGTGTGTCTCTCCTGGTACTAGGATCCTGCACTGCTGTGCCTGTCCCATCATAGATGACAACCAAACCCACATCATGAGTGAGATAATGATCCCTTCTGGGTTTTTTGAGACTTTATTTCATGTTATTATTTATTTAGTGTGAAGAGGAATTTAAGTTTAATGTAATCCAGGACCGGACCATTATCTCTCTTATGACATGGGGTAAATTGACATCTCTGTTTCACATATTAGTAGCACTTACGAAGCCTGATTTTCTATTTGCTGTATTCTTTGGCGTAATTTATGGTTACAGATTAGGGATGCACCAAATACACTATTTTGGATTCGGCTGAACCCCCGAATCCTTTGCAAACGATTCGGCCGAATACCGAACCGAATCCTAATTTGCATATGCAAATTATGGTTAGGAAGGGGAAAACATTTTTGACGTCCTTGTTTTGCGAAAAAAAGTCACGCGATTTCCCTCCCTGCCCCTAATTTGCATATGCAAATTAGGATTCGGATTCGGTTCGGCCGGGCAGAAGGATTCAACCGAATCCGAAACCTGCTGAAAAAGACCGAATCCTGGCCAAATCACGAACTGAATCCTGGATTTGGTGCATCCTTATTACAGATGCATATTTCTTATGTATAGTCCTCCGAACAGGAAGCAACCCCTGGCCTACTATTGTAAAGCTATTGTAATATGCAGGACATTATTCTGAGATATTCATATTCAGAGCCCTAAGCCAGATACTGAAACCTAATTATAAATCAATGTTTATGCAACACTACAATATAGTTTTCTCCTCTTCTATAAAGACCCTGCTGGTAAATCTGGCTTTGCAGGGCACTCCCATGATTGGCATTTCTTTTGAAATTAATGTTATAATTCTGATTTAATAAGTGCTTAATTTTCAGTTTCATTGAACTTTTGATAAAAACACCCAAAATCCAGGAATGTGGGTTTTATTTTTGCTTCTGAAGGCGACAAAATGAGGAATGGCAGGTTTGCTGTACAGAGCGTTAAGGCAGTTATCATATCGATATTATTTGTCTGAATTTTATCCCTCCTCATATCAAACAGCTGCCAGATGAGCACGCAGCCGGATTCTGTGCAATCATCCTAGCAGAACATTGTGGCTTTAAATTGGATGACCCTGAGAGGCATGTTTATCCTTTTACTTGTGACAGCCTCCCTGTCAAACTATAAATAAAAAATAAGCATTAATAAAAATGAGAAGAAGACAATAAGGTATTAAATTACGGGTCTATAGATGGGTGACATGCTGCTGACCCATTCAGTGTATAGGGACTACAACTGATGGATTTTTGAGCTTAACTTGTTCTTTATTAGGAGAATACATATGTTCTGCAATTCTGCTGGGTACTAATGAAGTGTTATTCTTTTCCAGGCACTAAATAAACACACGCTGAACCCTAGAATAGAGAAGGTGATTCTTTACTCAGCTACAAAACTACTGACCAGAGGCAGTCGAAATACATAAAGCTAAAGAGAGATCCACTATGACATTTGTTAACTCAAAGCCAATAGGGAGCAGGGGATCTGCCCAACCATGGCTAATTCATCATCCTAAATCCTGCTGCATGCATATGTTCAACCTGAAATAGACTTTACTGTCTCCAATTTATTTTGAAATTATTTTTCTCTACCAAGCCTACCATCTCTTCTGGGGATAGATTCCGTTAATTTGCAAAGTAATAGCTTCATACAGTCTCCGAGAACATGACATTCTTTAGATCTTAAGGCAACTTCCCTGGTGTTTCTCTGCATGTTATACCAGAGATTGGTTCTCCATGGAGTCTGGTGGAGAATGTGGGAAGATGTCACAATGGGGCACTTGCCAGCATTCTTGACAATTGGCTGCACAATGCTCAATTTACCCATGCCACTCTCAGACTCACTCACACAGGTCCGGACTGAGAATTAAAACAGGTCCTGGCATTTCAGGTACACGGAGGCCCAAACAGCCCCTACCAGGCAACTAAATACTGACTTTTTATGGGACCTTATAGCAGCCCCTCTGGCATTTGCCAGAACCCACAGATTGCCAGTCTGGGCCTGCACTCAACTCCCTCTGCTCCCTCATCATACAGGCAGTTTAATTGTCTGACCCCTACCATTGTGAACAGCTGAAATCATGCCCAGCCAACCTGTAGACACAACACTAAAGAGATTTATTGACCATTGCTCCATTTTAGCAACTGTCTGGTGGTTATTTCAGAAAGTTATTTTTAGGGCGAAGGTAAGAAATTGCCAACGGAATGCCTGCATCTAAAGGTTCTGCTTTCTTGTAATTAGATGGAATGTATTATGTATGAACAGGGGCCAGAGCATTTACTTAAGTATGCATCAGAGAAATTAAAAATATACATGTATACAGAAATAATACCATCACAAATGGACGGAATGTGATTTACAGTCAAGTAGGCCTCATAAACTGCCTGTGAAGGACTTTCTAGGCGTTGAATGAGATGCCAGACCTAGATGGTGAAGCAGTTTAAGTGTCCCTCTCATATTTTATTGATTGCTCTGATATATGAATTAAATCCTTATTCCATTAGAGGCCTCTAAAGCTGTTAAAATGTAAATCAGTACTTCCAAAAGAATATAATATTTTGTTTACAATTACCCATGCCATAAAAATGGAAATTGATCACCTTATTTGGTGAGTTCAACTAACAGCATTGCTATCTTTTCCAAGTAATTAGGAAAATATACATTTTCTGTATATATATATATATATATATATATATATATATATATATATATATATATATATATATTTATATCTATATATATCTTGCAATTTATCTTCAGCGTCAGAGATTAATATATACAGAGAGCATGAAATAGGATTTAAAAGATAGATTATATGGAAGCAAGAGATAGATGGGGGTTCCTAAAATGCAGGAATTTGAGGGGTGAAAAATCACATGTATTAGAGATATCGGATTTGCAGGCTGAACAGTAACTTTCAATATTGCACCAACAGCCTTCAGCAGTTGCTGTTTTTACTGACAGCATCTATTTTTTAACACTGTTCTAACCAAATGGACACACTTATGCTGGGGGCATAGGGCATACGCAAATTAGTATTTGAAGATAGTTCAAATAGTGGATTCGGTGTATCCCTAATATAATTATCAGATGCCCCCTTGATGGTTCAATCTCCTATTTGGATAGGATATTATGGATATTATATGACTGACAATCACATGTGGAATAGAACATGAATATTATACTTGCAGAAATGTCAACTAACTCCACATCATAAGATTGATCCACCCTGGGTATGTAAATGACCTTACTTTGTTTTACCCCTTAGTATAAAGAGTAAAGGTGGTGGATTTTAGCTGCAGATTCGGCTCCTTCAGTCCAAGATGGCAGCTAATCTGCTTGTGTATGAAGCCCACAGATAGATATCTCGTTGAAACTCTGTTGGATATCAATATCGTTGATGTAGTCCTTACCCTGGCAGCCAGTATCTCCACTGCTGCAATCCAATCATTTGGACCTAGGGCCACCCACCTTATAGGAGAACTAAACTCCCTTGCTAATAAAACCCCCCACCCTCCATAGTCCCCTCTCCCTGCTTCCCCTGCACAGGTGTTAACACCTGTAAATGCCCCTAAGCCTATAATTACCACCCATTGCAGAGTCAGCGCAGCAGAGATCATGGGGACCATCTACAGCGCTTCGGTAAGTAATCGCCGTACCAGCGCCTGCGCAGTTGGAGCAGTATTCCACTTTGTGATAACTGCCCATGCACTGAAAGTGACGAAAATTACCGAAGTGCCGGAAGAAGACCTGAAGATTACCAAAGTGCTGGAAGATGGCATCCGTGAGCTCCGCTGCACTGACTCAAGGGGTAACAAGGGGTAATTACAGGCTTTGGGGCATTTACAGATGTTAACATTTGGGTGGGGGGAGCAGGGAGGTGGAACTAAGGAGGGTAGGGGTTTTATAAGCAAGAGGGTTTAGTTCTCCTTTAAAAGAGAACTAAAGCTTATCTAAAGAAGTAGCTAGAAATGTTGTACATTATGTGTTGGGCTTCTGTACCAGCCCAAGGCAACTACAGCCCTTTAGCAGTAAAGATCTGTGTCTTCAAAGATGCCCCAGTAGCTCCCCATCTTCTTTTTTGCTGATTCACTACACACATGCTCTGTGCTGCTGTCACTTACTTATCTTAGGGACCCACTCACAATATACAGTACACATAGAATATAAATGTCACATTATAAGGCTGATTAGTAATTAATACAGATAATTACTACATGGCAGCACAGAAACCAGTAAAATTAGCATCAGCATTTAATAATCTGCCCTGTAGCATCATCTTATATTACAGGCCAACCTCATTTTCTGCTGGATAATAAGTGACAACCCCTAAGCTTAGCTTCTCAACAGCTGCTCAGAGCCCACTGAGCATGTGAGTGTCACAGACACTTTCCAAGATGGTGACCCCCTGTGACAAGTTTGAAGTCCTGGATCATTGCTGCTGTTGACAAGCTGAAACTTTAGGCTGGTGCAATAAGTACACTATATAAAATATGGCATTTTTGGCCATATCATTTTTAGGGTTTAGTTCTCCATTAAGGTAAGCATATCAGGGAAAGATCCGCCAAATCAGTGGATCTTTCAAGTTATGCCACCTTAATTTTTGTGTAAATAATCCAGGACTGGATCGTTATCATCGTAATGAGATGGGGTTGTTTAACATCATAGTACTTGGTGAAGAGAGTTTTAGGTGCTTGCTAACTATGGCTAATGGAACAACTGGTAACACTGCACACACTAGTAAAGCTGGCCATAGACGCAAAGATCCTATCATACGAAGCGAGGATTCGTGCGATTTTCGGACTGTGTATGGAGAGTCCCGTCATTTTTCGTCCGGCGGAGATCGGTCGTTTGGTCGATCGGACAGGTTTGATTTTGTCCCGACCGTCCCGCCGGAGCCCATTGCGCTGTCATCGTAATCCGATTTTTCAGCCATAGGGCCGAACATTCAGATTACCCCCGAAATAGCCATGCCCGTTAGTGGCATATCGGGGAAAGATCGGATCGTTTGGCGATGTCGCCAAACAAGCGGATTTTTGCGTCTATGGCTACCGTTACAGTCTCAAAACCAAATGAACTTAAACTAACTGAAGATACAGTAGCTCTATCTTACGGATAAGCCCCTTGGCCAACTCTATTATCACCCAAAAGTTCTTAGCGCAACTGGCTGCTCCACAAGCACATGATGATTTTGTGTGAACAAGCTTGGATTCTGGGAAATGCCAGGAAGTCTTGGTACCGTGTTTCAATTTGTTTCAATAGTTTAATTTACTTTAATCTGCAATTATTAATTAAGGCTGATAACTGTGCTGAGGGGGGTTAATCACCAATAGTTTTATTTATATAGAAGGCAAGCTCATGGGACATGGATTAAAATAAAGGCCCTGAGAAGGCAGGCAGTACAACAGATTGGCCTATGACATGCGTCAGTGTGGTGAGCCTTTCTATATTGTATTATTATCTGTCTCTCTAGGGGGAACAACTGCTGACCCTAAGACACTTGCTCCATAAGGATCAAATGGTCTCACTTTGATTGATCTTCTTGTTTATTGTTCACTGTAAAGCTGACCAGCTTGACTTTACTAACCAGGCAGAATACATGATAAGGAATTAGAATGAAACAAAGAGAAACCTGAGTACTATTATATTATTTCTTTGGGTTTGTGTAACTGTTTCCTTGCCCTACAATATGACACCAGAGCATGAGCCTCACTCCGTATAATTAATATGGAACATGCTCTCAGCCAGCTGTTCATGGATGTTAAACTTCAAACAAGTATTGTGATTCGGGAAGTCTGCAAACCACACTGTCAAGCAGAGGTCAAGTGCCAATCTCCGTTATGGGATATTGACTGCCGACACAATTTCTGGGAGACAAGAACAAAAACCACAGGGGAACAAAAAAGCAAAGTGTGAAAAAGAAAAATCCAAACGGAAACAGAAATATTACAAAACTTTTAGGAAGTGATACTGTATACAGAATGAGCTCAGGAGAGTAACGTGTGTAATACTCACTGCCTTGTAGCTTCAGTATAAAGGATAAGATGGAAAGAGATAAAGATAACTCACCATTATACAGACAGCTATCTTCTTGCAGCCATTTTGTTCTTAATGTCGAGTTAAGATTCTCTGTAGACAAACAGGCGGAAGAAATGCTTAGTTTTTTTGTCTTTGTTAACAGGTTTTTTGTTCCCCCCGCACATTTGTTTTAATAGGTTAATCAGCACTAACTAACAGGTTTATTAATCAACAGCTTCCCAGCTATAATGAGCCCTCAGTTGTCCTAACAATTATATAGCTGTATATACTGTACACCCAGTTTCCATGCATTTCCATAGAGATGAACGTGGCAACGAGGACCTTGTCATATCAGAGTTCATTCGTGTGTGTTATCAGCTGAGGACGCATGGCATCAGCACATCCATTTGACTTCCACAGACATATGGGGCTCATTAAAGGGGTTGTTCACCTTTTAATTAACTTTGATTATGATGGAGACAGTCGTAGTCTGAGACAATTTGCAACTGGTTTTCATTTTTTATTATTTAACAATATATATTGAAATTGTAAAGGAATTAGGGCCTCATGGGGCCCCTATACCTCATGGGCCCCCCTGCAGCTGCAGGGTCTGCTACCTCTGTAGTTACTCCCCTGGCCCTATAGGTTTGATAAGCGATGTTTATGAGTTATTTAGCTTAGTGTTCAGCAGCTCTTCGGTTTGCATTTCCAGCAATCTGGTTGCTAGGGTCCAAATTACCCCAGCAGCATTGATTGAGAGTCTGGGATATTAATAGGAGAGGTCCTGAATAGAAAGATGAACAATATAAAGTAGCAATAGCAACAAATTTGTAGCTTAGGGTTCAAGCACACGGGCAGATTCGGGAAGATTTCGTCGCCTGGCGACTAATCACCGCTTCTGCAGGGCGACAATCTCCCCGAACTGCCTTCCGCCTGCTATAATGTGAAAACGCCAATGCACTCGCAGCGCTTCGATTTCCAAAGTCGCCCGAAGTTGCCTCACAAGGAAACTTCAGGCGACTTCGTAAATCGCTGGCGTTTTCTCATTATAGCAGGCAGAAGGCAGGGGGAAGGCAGTTCAGGAAGATTGTCGCCTCGCAGAAGAGGCTATTAGTCACCAGGCGACTAAATCTCTCTGCCCGTGTGCTTGAACCCTAACAGAGCATTTGTTTTTTTTAAGCCGGGGATTAGCGTCTCTCCATTTGAAAGCTGTAAAGAGCCAGAAGAAAAATGTATGTAATTAATAAAAATATAAAAAATAAATGTAATGAAGACCAATTGAAAATTTACCAATTTAAAGGTGAACCACCCCTTTTAATATGATATTTGATGCAAGTGTTATTAAAAGAATAACAGGCAACATACTTTATATAGGAAGTTCTGAATTTAAAACAAAATGGCTACCCATATACTCTTTTTCCTGTAAGCTCTTTTGAGCAAAACCCTCTTTACCTTAGTTCTAAGTTATATTTTTCTGTATGTTCAATGTTTACTGTATGTATGTTATACAACAATAATAACAATCGTGCTATTCATGGTTCACTGGCAGAGGAAAAAGCTTCTCATAATAATAATCTTTATAACTTTTGGCCTGAACAAACAGACCAGCGGTGATACCATAAATGGACACTTTCATGGTATCCGTCCATTCTGCCCATGGGCTGACAGGTAGAATAGTGATAAGTATCAGCCAGTGTACATCCACTTTAACATTCTCATTGCACCAACTTGTTCTCCAATAAATTTCCTGACATGGGGATTCTGATATTTGTATTCCAGACCATGGTGCTTGTACCTTAATGGATTTGCAAAAAAAAAACCCCCACAACTTTTCATAATTGTATTCCCTTTATACTGATTGTTAGCTCTGAAAAAAATTAGGTCATTTATTTAATATAGTGGGTCTGGCAGGCCCGAATCAATATTACAATATATTTGTTTTTATTATGCCTGAGGCAAATAAATGCTACGGTCTGCCCCATCACCTCCAGTTAATTAACAATACAAGCAAGGTGTGTGGGCTGCGAGGTTGCTTCGGAAACGCAGCTGTAGCCACCGCATATGTTTTTAATATTTTAACTAATAGCTCGTTGTTGGTTCCATTTTCCTGCTTCAAATTCCTCCGGTTATATTCATGGCATGAAAACAAGGCATTTGTGCAGCAAGCGGATTTCGCTCAGAGCCTCTGCCTCCAACCATATTGTTATTAATAACAGATACATCAGCTGTTGTGCAGGAGTGCCTTGGAACATAATTATTGATTTATGAGTTGTTGCACATCATGGGGTTAAACAGATGCAATCATTCCTTTTGCTACCATCAGCCCGGAGAAGAAAAAGAAGAGATCTCACTTATTTTGCTGCTGAGTAATTAAAACATGATGAGCCCTGCAAATGAGCAGTCATATCCGATATCAAGAATACTGATCCGCCTGCTGAACCCCCTCTCTCGCTTTGTCTAATGGGCTTTGTAGCTGCCGTTGTGTTAGCAGCGCACATAAATATGCCGGGAGTTGAAATACATCGCATTGGTGACGATAACTTATTTCTGAATGGATTCTGCCATTCCAAATGTTTCCATTCGGAGCTAAATCTCAACCATAAAGCAGGGCAGAAGTGCTGCTCTGTGAGAAAGAGGAAGGCAGCTCACCAATTCAATTACACCTTCAAAAGTGACTGCACATTTTTCAAACTTAAAGGGGTTGTTGACCTTTGAGTTAACTTTTAGTATGATGTAGAGAGGGATATTCTGAGACAATTTGCATTTGGTTTTCATTTTTTATTATTTGTGGCTTTTGAGTTATTCAGCTTTTTATTCAGCAGCTCTCCAGTTTGCCGTGTCAGCAATCTGGTTGCTAGGGTCCAAATGACCCTAGCAACCGTGCATCGATTTGAATGAGAATATGGAATATTCATGGGGGAGGGTTGAAACAGAAAGATTAGTGTTTAAAATATTTGATTTGATTTTTCACAATAAACCATAAAGACAATATGACAACAAGTAGAATGCAGAAAAAGAAAGATTAGTAATAAAAAGTAGCAATATCAATAAATGTTGTAGTTTTAGAGAGGATTTGTTTTTAGAGGGGGTCAGTGACCCCCTTTTGAAAGCTAGAAAGAGTCAGGAGAAGAAGGCAAATACTATAATAAATAAATAAACAATGAAGACCAATTGAAAAGTTGCTTAGAATTGGTCATTCTATAACATAGTAAAAGTTAACCTGAAGGCAAACCACCCCTTTAAGTCAATCAAAAAATACAGGTTTGGGGTCTGTTATCCAGAAACCCGTCTGAAGACTCCATTTTATCCAAACAATCCACATTTTTAAAAAATAATGTCCTTCTTCTCTGTAATAACAAAACATTACCTTATACTTGATCCAAACTAAGATATAATGAATCCTTATTGGAGGCAAAACAATCCTATTGGGTTTATTTAATGTTTACATGATTTTCTAGTAGACTTTAGGTATGGAGATGCAAATTACAGAAAGGTCCATTACCTGGAAAACCCCAGGTCCAGAGAATTCTGGATAACAGGTCCCATACCTGTATTACACATTCTTTTCAGTATTTATTTTTGAAAGTCAGTGCTCTTTTTAATGGCAAAAAAAAGGTTGAGGAAAGCGTCTGTTACATTTCTGTAATGAAGGCAGGCGGGTGTCCAAAATGGGAGGGGATTGGAGACAGTTGGGGCTCATTTATTGCCATTGGACTAATTAGCAATTGGGCTGTAACCCATAGCACCAGGGGCATAACTACAGAGGAAGCAGACCCTGCGGCTGCAGGGGGCCCAGGACATACAGGGGGCCCTACCAGGCCCAAATTCATATAGAGTTTCAATAAATATTGGTAAAACAAGTTAACCTGTAGACATTTTGGGGGACTGAAAAAGAATTTGCTGTTGGGTCCAGTATCTAGTTAAGCCACTGCATAGCACAAAAATGTGATTGGTAGCTCTGGGTTACTACCCAGGTGCAAATTTGCCCAGCATTGATAAATGACCCAGCATGTTTTATGCACAGGCTTGCTGTGCTTCAGGACAAATACAACCCTATGTTGTAAGGCTTTTTTTCTGGGCTTTAGTCGCCCTTTAAAGGTACAGCAGCTTTCAGAATATGCCAGGAAAATGAAAAGGGCTGCATAAAGCTGACATAATGATATTCAACTGGCACTTCTTTTCCTATCTCATTTGTTAGATCTTATCTAATAAACACTGAGGCAGCAAAACCATTTCCTATGGAGGAAATTGCAAACATATATCTCATTGAGGACCTGCTGTATAATATTCGGGATGGGCCTGGATTTCTAGTCACTACATCCCCACAGAGCATTGATACGCTCTCTATTTAATGCTGGTAATTGTTAGATGATGTGTTTTTTATGCCCTTCCCAACACCTCACTCTGTGCGGCACACTTTGCATGCCTTTTATTAATGAAGCAACTTGTATTTTAGGTCAAGTGCCCTTTAAATTACAAAAAAAAGCCTTCAAGGCTTTGATAAACTGGCACGTCATGCCTAGAATGTTTTATTTTGTGGAAATTGTGTTTGTTTTCTGAAAAGTTAGGACCATTCTTTATCTTCCTCCAGAAATTTACAGTGGTTACAATCTAGGTTATAGATCAATCCTAGCCACCTGCCGATCGCCAGCTGCTGGGAAACTACAACTCCCATCAACCCATCATCAATATAATAAAAGCAAGTGGAGCAACAACAGCTGGAGATCGGCGGGTGGCCTAGCGCTGCAGTAGGTTCCCTTTCTGGTTTTAAAGTCCCCGACAGAACAGATTTTACAAATACACTAACACACTGCACAAGTGGCTCAATCAGTGGATCAGTCATGCTGACAAATCCAACTGTGCTCAGGTGAGATATTCTTCTAAGAAGTAATAATTTAAATACAAAAATCCCTGTTTTATACAGAACAAGAGCTGCTTTTTCTCTTTCTTCTTTTATACAAAAGCTGTCAACTATCAGGTAGGAAAAGCTGCTTGTTATTATTGACTTCAATATAAATCTTTCCTCCTCCTCCTCTCTCAACAATATACAGCAGATACAGTCATGTGAAAAAGTTTGGGAACCCCTCTCAGCCTGCATATTTTTTTTACTCCACTTTCAACAAACAAAAGATAACAGTGTCTTTCATTTCCCAGGAACATCTGTGTACTTGGGTGTTTTCTGAACAAAGATTTTTAGTGAAGCAGTATTCAGTTGTATGAAATGAAATCAAATGTGAAAAACTGGCTGTGCAAAAATTTGGGTACGCTTGAAATTTTGCTAATTTGAATGCATGTAACTGCTCAATAGTGATTACTGGCAACACCAAATTGGTTGGATTAGCTTTTTAAGCCTTGAACTTCATAGGCAGGTCTGTCCAATCATGAGAAAAGGTATTTAAAGTGGCCAATTGCAAGTCGTGCTTCTCTTTGACTCTCCTCTGAAGAGTGACAGCATGGGATCCTCAAAGCAACTCTCAAAAGATCTAAAAACTAAGATTGTTCAGTATCATGGTTTAGTGGAAGGCTGCAAAGAGATTTAAACTGTCAGTTTCAACTGTAAGGAATGGACTCAGGAAATGGAAGGCCACAGGCACAGTTGCTGTAAAACCCAGGTCTGGCAGGCCAAGAACAATACAGGAGCGGCATATGCGGAGGATTGTGAGAATGGTTACAGACAACCCAAAGATCACCTCCAAAGACCTGCAAGAACATCTTGCTGCAGATGGTGTATCTGTACATCGTTCTACAATTCATTACAATTTGCACAAAGAACATCTGTATGGCAGGGTGATGAGAAAGAAGCCCTTTCAGCACTCACGCCACAAACAGTCGCTTGTTGCATGCAAAAGCTCATTTAGACAAGTCACAGTCATTTTGGAACAAAGAGCTTTGGATTGATGAGACAAAAAAAAAAGTTATTTGGTCATAACAAAAAGCGATTTGCAAGGCGGAAGGAGAACACCACATTCCAAGAAAAACACCTGCTTCCTACTGTCAAATTTGGTGGAGGTCCCATCATGCTGTGGGGCTGTATGGCTAGTTCAGGGACTGGGGCCCATGTCGAGGGTCGGATGAATTTTACCCAATATCAACAAATTCTTCAGGATAATGTTCAAGCATCAGTCACAAAGTTGAAGTCACGCAGGGGTTGGATATTCCAACAAGACAATGGGGGTGATTTATAAAGACTGGGCAAATTTGCATCTGGGCAGTAATCCATTGCAACCAATCAGATGATTGCTTTCATTGTTCAACCTGCAGCTGGATGAAAAAAGCTAATCACTGATTGGTTGCTAAGGGTTACTGCCCAGGTGCAAATTTGCCCAGTCTTTTTAAATGAGCCATACTGACCCTAAACACACTTGGAAATCTACAAATCATTTATGCAGAGGGAGAAGTAAAAGTACAATAATATACTCTGGAATGGCTGTCACAGTCCCCCAACCTGAATATCATGGAAAATCTGTGGGATGATTTGAAGCAGGCTCTCCATGCTCGACAGCCATTACATTTAACTGAACTGGAGAGATTTTATATGGACAAATGGTCAAAAATACCGCCATCCAGAATCCAGACACTCATAAAAAGGCTATAGGAGGCGTCTAGAGGCTGTTACATTTGCAAAAGGAGGCTCAACTAAGTATTAATGTAATATCTCTGTTGGGGTACCCAAATTTATGCACCTGTCTAATTTTGTTATGATGTATATTGTATATTTTCTGTTAATCCAATAAACTTTATGTCATTGCTGAAACACTACTGCTTCCATAAAGCATGTTATATATTAAAAGTAAGTTGCTACTTTGAAATCTTAGCGAGTGATAAACAAAACTCCAAAGAATTAAGAGGGGTTCCCAAACTTTTTCATATGACTGCAAATCCAGCGGTTGGAGGGTGATGGAACTGTAGCTGAACAATAGCTGGAGGGTCATCCCTGAAGTCAGAAGGCACACTGCAGCTCACATGTTTCTTAATACTCAATAACATTCTAACAATCCCTTAAAGCGGAAGGAAAGTCGTCTTGCACTTGGGGGTGCCAAATGATCCTGTTCCAGCTTCTTCTTTCTTCAAATTTCCCGGGGCCAACGCATGTACAGTAGAACGAAATAGCTGACTTTTTAATTAAAGTTCGGCTTTTCGCTCTACTGTGCATGCGCAGCCGCGCGAAGAAAGAAGAAGACGGAAGAGTGGTGCTCCGTGGTGCCGCTGCAGTTTTCTGCTGATAGGAACACTGGCCCAGATTTTCAGGTAAGTAAATACAATCACTTGGGGTGCCTAACATTTGGCACCCCCAAGTGCAAGACAACTTTCCTTCTCCTTTAAATGGGGAAGCTAATAATGCAGCTCCAGTTAATTCTATAACTGGTCCTTACACTGCAAAGGTAATGTCCAACCAATACAATCACAGGGCCACAATATACAATCGTGAGTCATTCCAGCAGGAACTGCACAGACCTCAGTGCTTCTTTGGCACATTACACAGTGCCCTAAGTATCTCAGTAGTAAAATACATACTCTATTATATTCTATATTACTTTGTTCAATGATGGAAAGCCATCTAAGTGTGCACAGTTTTAGGTGTCTGCATTGACCCCCAACATGTCGAGGGGTTTGTGCAAGATACACCACAGCACACTAAAGAGTTTTAAAGAAAGTGCTCCCATGTTTAACATAAAAGAGGCAAACCTTCGGGCCACTGTAGGTCCTTTGTTAAGCCTGAGTGTGCTGCAGTATACTTTGCATATTTTCTGTATAGGCATCCAAGGACACAGAAAATTCATAGTTGTATAGGCTGGCACAAACTGGAGCACCCACAACAAAAAGTGGTGCAAGGATTTAGCCTTTGTCACATTTTGCAAGCTGAAGATTTATTTGGGCTATGTGCACCTGCACTCCGGTAAAATAAAGAGAATTTACCCCAATGAATAACAGTTGGATTTTTATTCATATTTAATTAGCTAAGGACACATGTTTAGGGTGGAAGTTTCAAGGGGAGGTCGTTGGGTGCCTATATATTAAAAAAAAATTTTTTTTTTAAATTCTGGAATCTGGCACAGGACACCTGTGGCTGAATTAAATGGCAGGAGGCTACCCATCTCTTAAGAGATGTACATGTAGAGATCTGCTTGTTTGGCGATTTCAGCAAATGAGCGGATCTCTCCCTGATATGCCCACACTGAGGTGGGCGATATCATGCTGATCCGATGTGGGCACTAGGGCCTAACGATCGGATCATAATGCAGGCAATACAGCCGTCTGATTGTGGGACCGCATCTAACAGGATGCGGCCGCAATCTGAGAGGATTTTTAACCCTGCCAAATCAACATCTGGCCTACTTTCAGACAGATTTTGATCAGGGAAGCTGGTCGGAGGGCCCCATACACAGGCCAATAAGGTGCCTGTCAGAAGCTTTTATTGGCCCACATATGGCGAGCTTTACCCAATCACCAGATGTGCATAGACTGTACTATTCCTACCAGGTAGGAGGGGGCAGGCAACATCAGTTGCTGCTCCCAGGTCCTATGCACTGATTATATTTGGCCAGTATCCAGTGTCGGACTGGCCCACCGTGACACGAAGAAAACTCCCTGCGGGCCCAGGTGTCAGTGGGCCTCTTGCTTCTAACAATTTG
Organism: Xenopus laevis; assembly: GCF_017654675.1. Classification (NCBI taxonomy): domain Eukaryota; kingdom Metazoa; phylum Chordata; class Amphibia; order Anura; family Pipidae; genus Xenopus; species Xenopus laevis. The sequence continues at coordinate 48,517,032 of NC_054371.1, forward strand.
GCCTATTTCTTGGTGATTCCCTTTTTCTTTATGGGAACAAAGAGGCTTAATAATGGAAGAAAAAAGTATAGTATGTAGAGAAAAGAGACTAGGAGAATAAAGAGGTTGAGTGAGGAGAGGAGGTTTAATAGTTTGGAAAGTGGGCCCTCAGCCTAAAGTTTTTTGGTGGGCCCCTGGTATCCCAGTCTGACACTGCCAGTATCCCCGCAAAACTTTGTACAGAATTCAAAACATGAATGTAAGTTTGTATCAGACTAAGTTTGCACATCCTAATTCCGCATGTTTCAGGTCAATGCCCACTATTAGATTTACCCCCATATGTAATAAACGGCACTAAGCTTGCCCAAGAGCAGTAACCCACAGCAACCAATAAGATATTTACCCTGGAAATGCTACCTGTTGATTGGATGCTATGAGTTACTGCTCCTCGGAAATGTAATGTCTTTTATTACATAACCCAATTAATATGAATATGAATGTGTTACAGGGCAAATGCTTGTGTTGCAAATGCTAATGTCACAGTCCCACCAGTATCATTATGTGTAATTACTTATGTGAATGGGGGGCAATCATGGGTACAGGGTATGTTTTGCTGAATATATCATGACAAATTGAATAGTTTATCTGCCATGTTTTAAACTCTAAACTGGATTTATCTAATATTGGGGTTATAACATGACTAGATGGCACCTGACAGACAATGTATTGACTGTAGCTATGTATACGCCATAATACACACAATTCTGCAGCAGCGGTTACATGTGAGTGAGCACCCACTGTACTGTGAGACACACCTGTGCTGGTGTGACATTCTCCTGTAGTAATGAGAGCAGACACTGGTGCATAGATAAGAGCAGCTGCTGTAGAGGTAGGCACAGAACAGGTAAAGTAGTCAGGCAGCAGCAGGGAGCAAAAAGATAGCATATTTTATCTTGCATGTTAGCCCTGTCTATTCATTATCTAGACAGTTTTATGACTGCCATGGATATCAGAGTCTAAAAGATTCCGATGATGGATGGAGAGACTAACTCTGGAGATTCCATAGTGTAGTGCTGCATTTCCCGGCCCTTAACTCAGCCATTCATGCCTATGGCATTTTATCTTTGATTGATATACAAAGTAAACAACACTGGAAGCCAGAGAGTAGATAATATTTCCCAGTGAAGAAATGGAGACTTAGTAAATTACCAACCACAATTCCCTGTGACTTGCGGTAACAATAAAAAAGGGAAAGAAAAAAAAAAAACACAATAGTTGCTATGTTGTGATTTTATCAGAAGAGCGGCAGTGGATTTAGGAATGCGTTCCTATGGCTGTGGTTGAACAACAATGCCCACCATCCCTTGACAGCCTGTCTAACATCAGCAGGAGGGTTGCAAGTAGCCCAAACCCTATTTAAAACTTTCTATACAAGGATAGATCTGATCATAAAGCGGTCGACAATGCTGCTAACATTTGGCAAAGGAATAGAAATGCATAGGTTGTACTATCAACTTCTGAAACAATCCAAGGATATATACTCGTGAGGGTTTTAAATTGTGTCTGACATAAAATGTATTTCCTTGCATTTCACTGCATGGCAACAGGACTGTTAACTGATTGGGTCCCTGATGGTCTGTGTCCAGTGAGAGGACATCCACACTGCAATAACATTCCTTATCACCCAGCTCATGACAATGCTCACAATATATTATAACATATTTAGTGTATCTATGTAAGCACAAATAGGGTTGGAAATCAATTCCAAAAATAAACTCCAAAAAGTTGTAGTGTAGAACTAAAAGTAATAACCTGGATAGTTTATGTATTAACACAATGCACTATTTGGATGCAATTTACCATGGGTTTTTTTTTTCCACAAAGCTGTGTTTTTTCCCCCACAATTCCAGCATCATTGCTACAGCCACAAAAAATGCAGGCAATGTTCCAAGATGTGCACTATGTACCTTGTGCATTTCCATGAACCGGACGCAAGTTGCACTTCCTAAGCGCTAATGTACACAATGTAAATAAAGGTATTATCGTGCAATTCATTTGGCACAAGACTACAGCAGCTATTTACACAAGCCCCTGTAGGAACCCTGGAGTTGTCACCAAGTCCAGAGTAGCGGTAATTCCATCAGTAGGCACACTTATGCATCGTTCATCCCAAAGGATGGGTAGGTGGGGATCATCACAAGTACAGTATGAAAAGTGCAAGGCGCAAACTTGGGCACAAGTATCTTTTATGAAAAAGTGTCGATTAGGGATGAGCGAATTTTTTTGCCGTGTTTCGCCGTCGAAATGACGCCCATAGGGAGAAAAAATATATTTGCCACATGTCAAAAATTTTTTGTTGCTTATAGACTTTAATGCATTTCGGTGATTTTTTGCTGGCGGCACATTTTTGGCGAAATGAACGGGTTAAATTCTCCCATCCGTAGTGTCAATACATGCACAACATATTTTTGTGTGCTGCACTTGGTGGTTGCATTTATAAATGAGGTTTGTGTACAGTGGTGTAAACTGTTAGGAGGGGCCCGGTGCACTGCAAAAACCAACCAAACCTCTCACCCGCGGCCAGCTTCATACTCCTTCCCTGGCTTAAGGTAAGAAAGCAGCTGGGTATGGGGGGGGGGTTCCACATAACTTTAGAGGAAGCAGGTCTGGGCCCCCCCTGTTCCCTGAGCCCCCCATGAGCACCACCTCTATAGTTAGAGCACTGCTTATGTAGTTTTGCCATAGTCACACTAACCGATGGACTTTTGATCTATGTTTTTGGGTTTTGATTTGAACTATTAAATCCTGGTTCAATCCCACAAATGTGGATTTCTTATAATGGAATTCGTTTAGACCATCATGGTTCAGAAATGTGCAGATGTGAGCAGTGCTGGATTACAAATGTCCATGCCAATAAACAGCAGAAGGAGAAGAATGTCAGAGAAGTGTTTTCTTCAAACACATTGGTTTGTGAGCTACAGACTGGAGAGTTGGTCTCTTCTGCCGAGTTTAAAGCAACAAGCCTAAACATCAAATCCATTATTAAAATATATATAAGCTTAAATACATCTTCTACTTGCTGGACTTGAGGTTTAGTGCTAGAATATGTCTCAATGTTTAATTCATTAGCTGAGGGGTAGATAAGACAGAAGGCAGACATGTCTATGTATTTGTACATGTGAGAAATCCAGTTGGTCAGGGATTTACTAATGACCCCACCTTTCTCTTATCTTCTGCAATGGGGGTAGAGAATATCAGCTCAGGGGGAGAGGTTAAGAAACACATTGACTATCTGAGCACTGAGAAACAAGAGGGATTATTTATTTATATATAGTTTTGTATTATTTATAAACAAAAACTTTCTGTTACCCCCATAATGCACACAACAAAAGAACACACCACTGAACCCAAAGAGCCGTAATGAGAAAAGGCAGGTCAATTGTTTGAAAGAAAATGTAGGCTGATGTTCTGAGGTCTAAACTTCTGAAGGGTGGGAGCCCTGCTTTATAGGTTATCTGCCTTTAAATCAATATACACAGTACAGAACAGTATTAACATAAATACTCACACAGAAGGTTCAGAGGCCACATTCTGCAGAGTATACACAGACTTTACAGATTGTTTTAACCCCTTCCCTAAAGGAGCCGAGCTGATATCCAATAATATACACGTGACCCAGGCTTAGCAATGTATTATATATTGACAATCCTGCTGATGAATGATCATTTCCCCTTGCTTCTGGAACTCACTTAAGTATTAAAATCTTGTGTTTTATTATTAATCTTTATTTATATAGCACTGGCATATAATAATTTCAGCAGCATTGGACTTGGAGGGAGTATTGTGCCACTTCAATGCAAACTGAATTCAATTGCAATGAGTATGTTCAGTGCCCAGATGTTATAATTTTTTACATCAAAATACACTTGTGTCCGATTATTTAGGCACAGCATCCATTGACACAGGCCACTGTGGGAACCCTGAAGCTACAGCCACCAGTGGTGTAACTACAAAGGAAACGGACCCTGCAGCTGCAGGGGGCCCCACGAGGCCCTAATTAAAACAGATCAACCTCTGGATATGTTGGGTAGTAATGGGTGAATGTGACCTGTATTGCTTCACAGAGAATTGGTGAAACAGCAAAAAATTTGACAAAAGCATTGGAGTCAATTACCAATGTTTTTCAAACCATGCAACATTTATAACTATGCATCAGGGTTTATGTGCCTTTTTGCAACAATGGGCTTATCCCTAGTTGGGGGCCCTATAATTAATTTTCTGTGAGACCTAGTATTATTTATTTACACCACTGACCACCACCTTAGCAGGTCTTCAGGGTTCTATTGTGTCAGTAGATGCACTGCACATGATTCACAAAAGGAGAAGGGGCTAATAACATAACACAAGGCTACAGTGCGCAGTATCGGTGGATGCAAGTCAGCCCTGTGTTATGGCAGGCGTCAAGTACACAGCCCCATCGTAGCCGACATCTGTCGCCCCTTTCCAACTATAAATTCTGTTTCTAAATAATGCCCAAGCTAATGGATAAATATGGTTGTGTCAAACCAAGGCCTCATGAATACAGTGCTGCTGCACTCTGGCAGTGCTGTATTCACAAGGACAACCACAGAACAAACGCAGACACCTTTGTCAATTCATTTGGCGTGCAGCAAAGGGTGCACCCATTTTTTTGCTCTTTGCACCATGTCTTGCTCTAATAACTTCCATTGTAGCAATTGGGTGCCGTCTTTTATACTCTTCTACGATGGATTCTTTTTGAAGGATGTAACTCTAAAATAGTGTATATCCACAAACGCGAAATAAGGTCTGGATCATACTATAGCTGAATACAATTGGCCTCTGTATGACTGTATCTTATTCTCAGCTCTGGAAAGAACTTGTGTTCCTTTGAGTTCCTTCAAATGTGCCTTGAAGGGCTTCTGTGTCAGGTTGAAGGCCTCTCGTAATGAAGGCACCTCAGATAAATCTCTGCTTTCCTGTTATATTTTATTCTTTTTGAATAACAGGAATTGGGTGTTAATTAAACATACGGCATGTGCTTAGTGACTCAGGAGCTAATTGTGTGCCATAGAAATCTCCCCAATACTCCATCAGCCTATTATGATCTTGCTGCTCTATGGGAAGATTTGCTACTAATATTTCATGTTGCTCTTTGTGCTTTTATCTTCCATGCCTTCAAAGGATGAAACGTCAGAAGTAGTTAGGGATGCTCTGACCTTGTTTTCTTTCTCTCTTTTCCGTTCTAACACATAAAAAGCACTGGGTAAACAACTGAACAAGAAAAAGAGGCTGTGATAAAACTTGAAGAATTTTAACTGTAAAGACAGATACAGCAAGTTCAGCTGATAGCAAGAGTCCTGAACAGCCAGATCCATCAGCATTTGCCCAGTGCATTCTAAATGGAGATATGAGTAGGGGACAATATTTCTCTTCCACAATGAAAACTATTACCCCTTTGGCTAAAAAGATGTGGAATATCTAAATCCAACTTGCAAGGTCCCATTTCACGCATTCAATCGCTTGGCAAAATTACACTTAGAACTGGGGGGGGGGGGGAATCCTGCACTCAGATCCAGACTTCCATGATGAATGTGGGTGCAGGGTCAAATAATATAATAATATATATAATAAAGTAGTATGTATAAATCTTTTCAAAGACCCGCACTGCAAATTTTTATATATATATCTATATATCTATATATATATATATATATATATATAGTTTCCAAACCAGCACTCCCTTTAATGAAAAATTGAATTTTTATTGTTACATAGTATCTGACCGAAACGTTGGAAGCAGATACTATGTAACAATAAAAATTAAATTTTTTCATTAAAGGGAGTGCTGGTTTGGAAACTATTGGTGTATGCAAAATTACCGTGCACCCCTCTCTTTTCTATATTTCCTTGGAGTGCGGATACTCATTGGAGAATATATATATATATATATATATATATATATATATATATATATATATATATATATATATATATATAGATATAATATATATATATATATATATATATATATATATATATATATATATATATATATATATATATATATATATATATATATATATATGGGACTGTTATCCAGAATGCTTGGGACCTGGGGGTTTCCGGATAATGGATCTTCCTGTAATTTGGATCTTCATACCTTAAGTCTACTAGAAAATCATGTAAATATTAAAAAAAAAACAATAGGCTGCTCTTGCTTCCAATAATGATTAAGTTTATCTTACTTTGGATCAAGTACAAGCTACTGTTTTATTAATACAGAGAAAAAGGAAATACTTTTTCAAAATTTGGATTATTTCATTATAATGGAGTCTATGGGAGACGGCCTTTCTGTAATTCAGAACTTTCTGGATAATACATTTCCGGATAACAGATCCCATATGTATATATACAGACACTTTCAGTTACACATATATGCATGGCTTATTCTGCAGATTAATTTACTTGCATTTTTATGCATATTGTATTATGAAACTGCCATAACAACTACATAACATATGTTTACAACATTCATTCCTAGTATATTTGGATGCCCGTTAATATGAGTGAAATGTAATGATTTAGAATATGCACATGTTTTGCAGAAAGCCAGGTGCCCATTAATATTATTTCAATGGGCATCTGTTGCAGGAGCTGAGAATAGCAGCTTTGGCTCTGAGGAGTTAAAGGGTTATTCTCCTTTTAATCATTTTTAGTATGACGTAGACTGTGATATTCTGAGACAATTTGCAATTGGTTTTCATGTTTTATTATTTTTGGTTTTCGAGTTATTTAGCTTTTTATTCAGCAGCTCTCCAGTTTGCAATTTCAGCAATCCGGTTGTTATGGTCAAAATTAACTCAACAACCATGCATTGATTTGAATAAGAGACTGGGATATGAATAGGAGAGGGCCGTGATTGAAAAACAAGTCCTAAAAAGTAGCAATAAAAATACATTTGTAGCATTACTGAGCATTTGTTTTTTGATAGAGTCAGTGACCCCTCCCCCATTTGAAAGCTGGAAAGAGTCAGAAAAAGAAAACAAAGGATTCAAAAACGATGAAAATGTAGGCCAATAGAAAAGTTACTTAGAATTCAAGGTTTCCCGCAAAACGTGCGAAATGGCAGGTGTCAAATTTTTGACACCTGCGTCAATTCATGTAAATTTTGATGCCAGCGTTAAAGTCAATGGGCGTCCGAATAGTGTTGACGCGCAATGGTTTTGACTCAAGCGACTTTTCCGGGGGAACATGCAAATTTTTGCGGGAGTTTCGTGAATTTATTCGCCTGCGGCAAACCACAGAGATTCGCAGCAGTTTGATACATGGCAAATTTATCCGCCCATCACTATCATCCATTCTAACATGCTACAAGTTAACTTAAAAGGTGAACCGCTCCTTTAATCCTACCAGAGAGGAGTATCTGGGAGACACGGTGCAAAGTGTATGTATCTATGAAAGTTCAGAGAGTGGGAGCAGCCACAGTGCTTGCCAAGAGGAGACCCACACAACTAAATCTATGAGAAATTTAGATGCAGCACTGAGCAATGTGGCAGTTCATACTCATGCATCTCTATTTAAATATGCAGAACTGGAATACTGCGTGCACAGCAAGATATGCACTAATAATGTCTTTGTTTAATAGAAATAAACGGCACATAAACCCTGCCTAGAAAAAAAAACAGTATACTTTCCATTTAATTATTTTCTGTGGTATTGTAGCTGAATTCCATTGATTTGTAATGTTGCCCAGATGAAATCAGGAAGAAAAAAAAAAAAAAGAGATTGTTTAAGTGGAATTTATTAAGAAGCCAGCTAAGATTAACTGCTAACCACTGAACACAATGTGTTATATTACATACTAAAAAGCTGTAACTTTATAGCGAATCAGAAATGTGTTGCTACGGCGTAACCGGGACTCCAACCCCTTTGCCCTGTTTGTGGTTACAGTAACAGACTTTGGCTTCATATCTTGAAATGTTTAAAGCAGGCTCACATCTCAGTGCCAAGACACTCGCCTGCCAATAAGTTCTTTCTAAAGTAAATTGATATCACCCCCAAAATGAGAATAGAATAGTGCTCCTCCATTTCCGACTACATACTCAGCCAATGTGATGCTTTAGTGTAAATCACAGCAATATGGCTCCTTATGAGTCCAATAGATTCTACCAACTCCCACACAGACCTGGCCTTTGTGGTGCTGTGGCCCAGAGCAGCCGCCTGCACAGTTGGTTAACCTCGTCTAAAACTTTTACTACCTCACTGTAAATAGAAAATCAATGTAAATTGCAGAAGCACTTAGAGAATCATTTTGAGTAAGCAAATTAATTAATTTTGGGGGTTAGATACACAGAAAGATATGGTAGTGGCCGATCCATCGTTTAGTCTCCATATGGAAAAGAGTCTTTTTTTTTTTTTTTAACAATAAAACTCCAGGACATGGTGCTTCTTCATTATTCTGGGTGGAAACAGATGAGATTTGCAGAAAAAAAGACAGTTTTATAACAGAAATAAGTTCAGTTGATGTATTTTTCGCAGTGTGATTGTTATATTTTCCCTTTAATACCAAATAAAAGTGGTCAATGGCCAAATGACAATAGTTTATAGTCAAACACTCTATGCTGTACCTTGTCTGGGAAGTGGGCTAAATCTCCTACAAGGTATGGGATTCATTACAGTATTTTAAAAATTATCGAGAAAGCTCCAGAAGACTCAATTTTAATCACATAATTAAAGGGCATGTATAGTCTAAAATAGAATAAGGCTAGAAATGCTGTATTTTGTATACTAAATATAAACATGAACTTACTGCACCACAAGCGTAATCAAACAAATAATTTACGCTTTCAAAGTTGGCTACAGGGGGTCACCATCTTGTAACTTTGTTAAACATCTTTGCAAGACTAAGACTGTGCACATGCTCAGTGTGGTCTGGGCTGCTTAGGGATCGTCATAAACAAAGCTGCTTGAGTTCTTCATCGCTGGGAAGTAAGGTGGGGCTCCCCCTGCTGTTCATAAGTATGATTGTTTCCCTGCTCAGCAGTTAGGGACCATCTGACGATTCCTATCCTCAGCAGTAAATGAAGGGAGAATTTCACTGCATACAGTCAGGTTTCTTATAAAAACTGTACACATTTTTTAATTAAAGTATATTGGAGATAGGTTTATTTTTCATTAAAGAAAGTAAAAATGGGATTTTATTTTTTTGCCTTTACGTGCCCTTTAAATTTTTAGACGTGTTTCCTTTTTTTCTCTGCAGTAATAAAACAGTACCTGGAACTTGATCCCAACTAAGATAATTAATCCTTATTGGAAGCAAAATCAGCTTGTTGTTTATTTAACGTTTAAGTGATTTTTAGTAGATTTAAGATATGGAGATCCAAATTATGGAAAAAAATCTCTTATTCAGAAAACCTAAGGTCCCGAGCATTTCTGATAATAGGTCCAATACCTGTATTAAGTGTTAATAAAAATAATCATCAGCGGACGCATGGGCTAATGGTTGTGGGGTGCTCCCATATTTATTATGGTACCACTGAGTACTTTTAGACATCTCGGCCTGGGATATATAGTGAATAAAGAACCCCCAATTGTAAAATATAAGGATATTATAAGTCACCAAGGAGTTTTATGAGTTTTATAAACATATAAAAGCACGAGGCTGATGGCCAAGGGGTATATTTATGAAAGAGTGAAGTTAGAGATCACTGCAGTCTGCTAGCTTCTCTACATTCATTTCTATGGGATTTTTAAAGGCGTATATCAATGGGTAAAAGTGAAAGTTCACGCTTTGATAAATACGCCTTTAAAAATCCCATAGAAATTAATGGAGAGAGTCGGACTGTGGTGATCTCTAACTTCACTTTTTGATATATATAACCCCATGTGTTTTTATACAGGTCATGGTACTCCGAGGTGACTTCTAATATCCTCATATTTTGCAACAGGGGGTACTTTATTTATTACAATATACCTGTACAAGTTTCAGTGAGTCATGTGACAGAAATGACATCACTAAGCTCTGATTAGAACCAATGACATCACTAAGCACTGTTTATAAGGATATCATTTACAGGATATTCATGGCTCTTGTGTGTTATATACTGTTACTAGTATATGCATCTCTGAATATAACTTACAATACATTTATATCATGCACAGAATAAATCAGCTTGAGTAAATACATAATGAATAAATGTCAAAAGATCTAAAAGATTCTGAAGTGACAACATGGTTATGGGTAAAAGTTTTTAGTCTATTAAAAAACATCTCTGACTCTTAGATTCTGCACTATGTATGTATGTATGTATGAGTATGTGACTATGATTTCAGGCTGGATTGAAGTGCAAAGACCTGGTACTAAAGCAGAGAGAACAGATTTTCTGTGTGGGGGTCACAACCTCTTCTACCCGTGAGCTGTGATGGAACATTGTGGACTGGTAGCCTACAGGAGGCTCTGTTTGGCCCTACACCTGGTTTTTATGCAACCAAAACTTACCTCCAAGCCTGGAATTCAAAAATAAGCACCTGAATTAGAGAGGCCAATGGGAGCAGCATGTAAAGTGCTGGTGAGCAACATGTTGCTTGTGTGTCACTAGCTGGGGTTCACTAGCCTATAACATTCTTGATACTGACACATTCCTATAAAAATCATAGGAACGTGGCAGTATCAAGTAATTGCTGCACTCAGACTATTTTCCCTCAAAGCCGGGGGAAGAGTGATCCTTCCATAGACTGAAGTCCTGTTTTCATTTGTAATCAGCCTATGGAAGGATCGTGCCACCACCAGCCCAGTATCTCTGAATCAGCACAGAAGATCTTTTAGCAGTATCGGAGGGTTGGATCAAAACAGGTTCGCAGGGCTGCGGGCGGCTTTGAGAGGGGCTTTGAGGGAAAATATTCCGGGTGTAGCAACTACTTGATACTGACATGTTCCTATGATTTTTATAGGAACGTGTCGGTATCGCTTTAACCCAGAGATACAGATACATGTTCTGGGCTGCTGAAGTCTATATATAGGGGGACACAAGGAAGTCAAGATTATTAGATTATATATATTTAAAAAAATAAACTGCTTCTGCGATAATTTATTGACTGTGACATGATCCTAAAAAAACTGGGACATGGCAGTATTATTTTAAGGGTCAGGTATTGAAAGACACACAAATTAAGGGGTTCCTATGACATAGAGCTTACAGTCACAGTCCCCCAACTTCTAATTAGACTCAATGAATGTGTATCAACATTGTAAAGGTATATATTTCTTCCTTTTTAATTTGCCCTGATAGAAATAATAATTTTGGAATGTTTGTCATCATAAGTTTCTAAATCAGGCATGCCCTGTCTTTAACCATCCAGTTATTCTCATTTTTAAGTTTGTTCTAATGGTGGAAATTTATGTTGTGGTGACAAGACCAAGAGTCAGTGCCCTGGACAGGTGAGAATGTTCCAAAGCTTCATGGGTTAATACAGTTCTGCACAACCTGGAGAGATGAATTAGCACAATCCCTGCAATGCAAAGATACAGACTCACTCATCTTCTCTTTTAATAACTTGAGTTTCTAAAAAACAGCATATTTTTTTTTGTTAGTGGTCTTTCTTAGATTGTTAAAACCTGCATCTCTTGAGGTTTTAGGTGGCAAGGTTCTTATTTATTTTTTTTAAATTAGAAAAAGACCATAGACGGAAAAAAAAAATAAGCTGTTTTTGCGGCAATTGTAATTTGTAGAAAAAATGTAAAAATAAAATAATCTTAGCACCTAAAACCTGCTGATATTTATTGACAGATTTATCAAAGGTCCAATTTCAAATTTATGTGAATTTTTTTTTACTTTTTTTACATTCAAATGTACTCACTCGAATGGGAGGTTATTTAATAAAAAAATTGAATGTCTAATATTTCATTGAATAGTCCTGACCCGAAAATTAGAATAGAATTTGAATCAAGTTTTTCCTCCCAAAAAAACTTGAATTTCAGGAAGGCAATTAACATATTTAAATGGTTCAACGGACCTCTGCCATTGACTTGTAAATTAACTCAGCAGGCTTTAGGTGGCGAATAATCGAATTAGAAGTGTTTCCACGGTCGAGGTTAAAATTTGAATGTGTTAATTTTGACGCAATTTTTTTTAATTTAAATTCAAATTTAATATATCTGTCCCTTAATGTGACATTTTAAATTTGTTCTAGTTTCCCAATTATTCTGAATATTCACTGCTTGGTATTTTTTTTACAAATTAGAAAGAGACCAAAAAAATAAGATGTTTTTGCTGCAATTGTAATTTGTAGAAAAAAATAAAATAAAAATCAAATAAGAATCTTGGCATCTAAAATCTGCTGATGTTTAATGTGACATTTTACATTTGTTCTAGTTTCACAATTATTCTGAATATTCACTGCTTGAGTCATTGATTCAGAAACACTAGCTTTAAGTCCAAGTTGGAGAAAAAGGTAAAATATAAAAAGATGTAATTCAATAAGCACATAATAATATAAAAAAAAAACAAGATAAATCCCAAATGGCAGGCTGCTTGGATTAGTGCTGTCTACAAGATTATTAAGGTTTATTTTAGGTGAACTTTCCATGTTATGTACTGCCCTAGTTTCTCGCTACAATAGGAATCATTCCTGTAATACCCAATCTTGTTATAGAATTGTACACTATCCTTGCTTTCAAGAATTTGCCGTTTGCCCTGATTACAGTGGCCAGTTACAAAATGATATAGGCAGGTAAAAAGGTGCTCACAGATGGCATACAAATCTAACATTTGGGAGAATTCTTTTCATAATATCAAAACTGTTCCTGCGCTGTAGCATATAATTTTGTTTCACACAATTTGCAAGCATTATTATTATTATATATTATCATCATTATTATTATTATATAATTACCACTTTTCCGACAAAAAAATACACACACACACACAAACGTTTCCTATAGTTGGCTATGTATTATGGTATGAAAATATTTTTAAACAATACTGCAAAACGTTTAAAATTTTGCAGCAGAATATACAAATAGTAGTCCCAAACTGAACTGTTTATAGATTTGAAAAATTTCATTTTTAATAGATGTTTAACAGAAAAAAAAAACAGTTGTTAGTAACTCAGTCCCTTGTTTTCCTAATAAAATTATTTTTAGTAGTATTTATTATTATGAGTATGTGCAAGACTGTACCATATTAACTCTTGTATGTTTCCTTCATCCTTCATGAGCCCTTTGTTTCTATCTACAGTATCTATTCATCTATCTGTCATCTATTTATCTATCTCTATCGAGCTCGATCTATTAGAATATAAGCTCATTTTTTAGATTGTAAGCTTGTATTAATTTTCAAGAAAGAGTTTCTAAAAAATCACAATAGCATATTTTTTCTTGATTGTGTTTCCTCCATTGCATTTCATTTTCGGTGGCAAGATTTTTATTTTTTTTACAAATCTTTACCTCTTCTGTTTTATTTTCGTTTTTGCATATACATCTATATGTTCAAAGTATATGCCCATATATTGTATAGCACTGTGGACTATGTTTGCACTTAATAAATATGTGTTATTAAAAATAATACTAAGGGGCAGATTTATCAAGGGTCGAATTTCAAAGTAAAAAAAACGTCGAAATTCAACCATCAAATTAAAAAACTTCAAATTTGAATATCGAATTCAAAGTTTTTTTCAGCAAATTTGGCAATCCTGCGATCAAATAAAAACTGAACGTTTCGAAGGATTTCATCGATCGATGGAAGGATTTTTATTCAATGTGTAAAGACTTAGAAAATGGTTGTAGAAGGTCCCCATAGGCTAACATAGCACTTCGGCAGGTTTAATTTGGCGAAGCATTGAAGTCGAAGTTTTTTTTAAAGAGACAGTACTTCGATTTTCAAATGGTCGAATATTTGAACGAAGTAAATTTAAAGTCGTAGTATCCTATTCGATGGTCGAAGTGCCCAAAAAAATTACTTTGAATTTCGAATTTTTTTACTTTGAAAATTCCCTCTAATTCACTTCGACCCTTGATAAATCTGCCCCTCATACTACATAATTATGTTTTGTATATTTCTCTATGCATTTCTCTATGCAGGCTATGGAAAAAGTTAAAGGGGGTTGTTCTTGATGCAGCAATGCCTGGACTAATCCCATTAGCACTCATTTGGAGAAAGCCATGCTGATAATAATTTCACAACCTGTCTGCTAGCCTATGTTACTGATGGCCGATTGTAAGGGAGTTATATAATGAGGTATATGGATTGAGATAGGGAAGCGGAGGCAGCCTGGTATATCACCTGGACAATGGAGTCTTATGCAAAACAAAAACTGCTTGGTGAGCCAGTTATGTCTTAATAAAATAAGGAACATCTAAGCATTTTTAAATAATTCATCAGCCTCTTACTAACAAGTTAATAAAAGGAAACAACCATTTTAACAAGTATCCTACAATAAAATGGTGGTGTGAGCACTTTATATGTATCTATTATAGTACAAGCAAGCTTATATAACTTCAGCTTACCTCGGGTTAGCCTTACCAGCACTGTGATCTCCATCCCTAAATGTTTTTACTACACAGAGACAGAGATGAACTTCGGCAAAGTATCAACAAAGGGTGGAGTTAAAAGTAATGGACTGCACTTTAGCAATTAGACTGTAGGGAGAAGACAATATAATGGGATGTTGAGGTAAACGAACGAAAACTAATTAAAACCACCAGTTAAAATGAATATTTTATTAAGCAGAACAAGGCTCCATTGTGGCTAAGAACGCTTATCATTAAATTGAAACAATCAAGAGCGCCTGACTATTCTGTTTAGTCCCTCTTGTTTTGGTTCAATATTGCTAGTATTGTAAGTGTGATAATTATCGAACGTAAAAATGATGTGCTAGTTATGTTTGTATCCTTTATTGGTCATTTGGTGCCTACTTAATCAAGATTTTGTTATAAAAGAAAATGAGGCTGCAACAGCATACCTTTATTTAATAAATAATACAAAATGAAATAAATGCAGAGAAAAAAGTAGATTTGTTTTTTTATAGTACCCAGCAGGATATGGCTGAAAATATAATCAGGCATATTTGGATTTTTTTTTTTTTATTCTGCGGGCTAAAGATCATGCTTTCCTATGCAATTACATCACCAGGTCTAAAGACTTCCTCGAGGCGTTTATTAATATACACTGCGGTTGGTAATTTTAGAGAGGGAATTAGTGTGCTTTAAGGGACATTAGACTGGCCAATTATGGGCTTGCAATATAATAAATGTCAAGGGTCCTCCAGGACTTAAAAGGTGTTTAGTTCAAAAGTTATTGCTTGGGAAAACTGTGGAAGAAGTCTACCATTTTTAAAGCTCAATCGAATGCTTAGTGATAAACAATGTGGTCAGTCATATCTGGGCATACATCTGCTTCTAAAGTCAATGGTATTGGCAATATTGGTCCTCTCTTTGCTGCTAAAACAGATTTTATCTTCTACTCTTCTGGGAAGACTTTCCAAAAGAAGTTGGAACATGTTGGTTGAATTTGCTCCTATTCTGCTGGAGGAGCATTAGTGAGGTTCAGTAAACCTAGCTAGCAGTTGGCTATTGCTCTACTGATTTCTGCCATACCCAGACATTTCTCCTAGGCTGCCAGATGGAGTCATGACACTTATCAGTTCAGAGGGTGCCTTTCCACTGCTCCAATGACAGTGACCATTACATGGCTCAGCCAACACTTCATGGTGATGTTAGGTTTATTTGCATTCAATAACCCATAAAAAAACACACCTTTACTCAAAAATTGTTCTTGTGGCGAGGTTGCTTCTAGACTATAATTTGGAACTAAATAATGTGTGTCCCTACTGAGGTCATGCAATTTTAGTTTCTACATACTTCTGGCTTAAAATGCAGAATATTCTATGATTTACATAGCAATATAGAAAAACACAAAACAAAATAAACTGCATATCAAATTAACCCAAAAACCTGTTGAGTGGTGTTAGTTCAAGAGTAGCTGGAGGACAGTCTGTGGAGCAAACTGGACTTGGATTGTCACTGAATTCAAGATTGCAGAGCTTTTGAATTTTAACTTCAGAAAGAATAGGGATATTTTTTTATCCTGTATCACTCAACTAAAATGCTGAATTTCTTCATTTGATTCTCAAGTGTCATATCAGAAATGAGGCAATATGCTGAGAATTGCCTGATAATATCATAACAGGATTAATTCTACAGAACAGATCATCAGTAAGATTACTTTTGGCATCGAATGTGTGCACAGTTCCCCTCTCTGCTTGAAAATCCCTGACACTGCCAAAGCATGAGGACCCATATATTGAATGATCTGCCACTATTCAATATTTAATCCTGCAATTGAAGCCACTAAAGGGATAAAGCAAACTTAACAAGATGAATGAATTGTGACCTCAAACTTGCAAAAAGACAGCCTAAATGATTTATCTTACTGGCCTCAAGCACATCCTACAGCTAATAAGCCGCGCTTGTCTTACCTTCGTTTTGGATCTGATGATAGATCAATGCCACGTTACTAAACTACCTTAGACGACAGTTACAAAAAAGTCAGACAATTCACAAAGAAGTATATTATCAGTCAATAAAGACTATTAGTCATCCACTCTTCCCGAGACAACAATTGTTGGTACTGTCAAGAAACTGAACTTATTTTTTCCCTTTTACATGTGATTCTGATAATACATACAACTCAAAAGAATGGTCTAAACAATAAAACATGTGAATCTTTGACTACTAAGGTTGCTGGAACATATTGAGTCTGTGTCATACTGAAGCCACTGACACTGCATGAGTCATAGATAATAGAAGATAATAAAATCTATATTAACAGAGCTACTGGAATCAGTGATTCTCTCCCTGCGCTTAATCTGTTCAATTAAACTGTGAATATCGCTGTTATTTTTTAAAAAAAGAACCTGTAGTGAAAGTTTAATACTTTTCTTCCATAAACACTCTTACTTTTTTTTCTTACACTTTTGTACTTAACAATATTTGTACAAGTTCCTCAACCTAACCCTTTTTCTGGCTGTACAATACATTCCTGCTGTGAGTCACTGACCAATTTCACTTTCTCTGACTGGTTCGTTACAAAATGTGTTAGTAGTTTGGAAAGCACTGAAAACAGCATGGCTGAATTGTATGCAGTTTAAAATAATGTGTTCAGGAAGCACCGTAATAAACTATGAACAGTATCGAAAAAATTAAAAAAAAGGTATACGTGAGAATTATTAAGCATTCACTACATTTCGGGCACATTTGTATATCAATGACAGCGCCCCTTTAATTACCGCAATATATTTAATTAATGTATGTGATTATTTCTGCAACACCATTTGCCCTAAATATATATATAGTAGTTATTTAATTCTACACCATTAGGAATGCACTGAATCCCAAATTTGCTTCCGGATTCAGCAAAATCGAAGCCTTTTTTACAGCAGTATTCAGATTTGCTCGAATCCAAGTGTCTGGTGAAAAAGTAAATCTGAACCCTTAAAATCTCCCTTCCAACCCAAATTTGCATATGTAAATAAGGTTCAGTTCGGGATTCAGCTAAATCCTTCACGAAAGAAACGGGTCAGCAGAATCCCAAAAAAGTGGATTCTGTGAATCACTAGAATAACAGTAATTATTAAGTTCATTGGTAAGTGCCAGTAGAAAGTAATTGACGAGAACTCCGATCACCCGTAGAATTAAAATAAGTAAGCTTTAATTTTCAATTAAAATTGCCGCGTTTCGTATCAACCGATACGTAGTCATTGGTAAATGCCAACTGGCTATGGAGAGCAAACCTATTTTTGAAAAATGTTCTTATTAGGGATGCACCGAATCCAGTTTTTTTGATTCGGCCGAACCCCCAAATCCTTCATGAAAGATTCGGCTGAGTACCGAACCGAATCTGAACCCTAATTTGCATATGCAAATTAGGGGTGGGAAGGGGAAACATTTTTTACTTCCTTGTTTTCTGACAAAAAGTTACGCAATGTCCCTCTCCGCCCCTAATTTGCATATGCAAATTCGGATTCGGTTCGGCCAGGAAGAAGGATTTGGTCGAATCCGAATCCTGCTGAAAAAGGCATCCCTAGTTCTTATAAGTAAAAGGGTTTACTGCCTTTTGCTAGTCGCTTTTCCCTGTATACATAGAGATACATTATAATAAAAAAAGATCACCTCGTGCACAACACTTTTCCTAAAAATTGGAAAATTGTTCTTGACCCATAAATTATAACTAAACCAGGACCTTGTCCAATACCTTATAATATGCTCCAATAAAGTAGCCATGTGTTATCTTATTTACTAAATTTGCCTTGAATTTAACCAGAGGTGAATTGATGGCCCCAAATGTAAACGACCCTATGACCACCTTCTGCTGAACAGCAGGCAGTAAAGAGTGGCTGTGGTTCTTGATCGATATAATTTTATCCTATAATTTTAATTCCTAAAATCCCATGGTTTGTGGCTAAATTATATAAATCCTTATGCCCACATACTGCAAGCCACCTTGGGAGTTATAATTGCTTGCATTTGTTCTATGAATTCTACCATGTCCCTTAGTTCCTTGATGGTTTGCCGGTGTTCAACTTGGGATATCTGGAATGACTTTATTGAATTGTTTACATAAGCACAGAATTAAGGAGCAGGAGGCTGAAAACTGGTGGCATGTCACATATCTCAGGGTCAGCTCAGCTGGAAATCTCCCAAGTATGCTAATGAATGGAAAAGGTTCAAAGCATCTTTATACTTGCAAATATGACTTTGTATTCAGGCGCTTGGTCTCTCGCTGCATTTCAGGCTAACAAAAATCGGATGAGGATCAGCTAACCTTTTATCTGCCAGAAAAAAGGTCCTTGGCATATTGACTCCAACTTTACATACTTCTAAACACAATTTATGTTTGCAGCAGATACTTTGTTCTTGTTCCTGAGGAAAATATGAACTGGTTGAATTACAATTTAAATAGTAAAAGAGTTCGGCGTTATATCAATGAAGCCATAAAATAGAACATAATGCAGGGAAAACACAGGAGACACATGCTACACTATACTTCATCTCGCCGGCAGCTTTCTGTGGGAGGGCTGGTAGGCACAACAGATTTGCTGTGGAAGGAAAACATATTTTCCAAGCGTAAGATGATCATATTTCAGCCCATTTTTAAGCAGACGGTTTTCAAGATCCATTTTTTTCTTCACTTTTTTTCTCTCACATGCACAGCATTCATAAGAGCATCAAAGGTATATCCTATCTCCTTGAACCCTTTCTAATGTAAAAATTCAGCCGATTCTATAAGCCATGCATTACAACATTAAAAGAAGCCATTTCCATAAAGACAGGTTTTTTTCCCCCTCAAAAATGCACTTTGGAACACAAGCCATTTTAAAAACTTATGTAGCAATTTTATTTGACAAAGCGGAACGTTTTTATTTTCTGATCACAAACCAGGTAAGATATAAAGAGCTCTCAGAGGATTCATACCTCCCCCTTTCCCCTGAAAAAAAGAAAAGATCAAGAAAAAAATGGAATGCGTTTCAGTGAATATCTTCATTTTGTTTCCTCCTATGGCTCAACAGCATCACGCAGACAAATCCCAAAGGACATGTAGCAGTTAATGAATTATTAAGTTCTTTTGGTTCAGAACATCATCACTGGGCAGTACAAAGGCTTGGCATGTCCTGTCAAATGCAAAAGCATCTGAAGAGCTCAAATAAAGAAGTTTTTTTCCAGCTATATAACAGCTGGCTGAGTAGAAATGGAGGCTCACTTGGGATCCACTTACCATTGTACTGTCTTTTCTTGAGCATTGAATGCAAACCAATAAGATGCCACGTGAAGGGGGTTATTTATTAAAATTATAATTTCTCATATTTTATTAAAAAAAAGCATGACCAAACTCCCATGCTCAATTTGAACTTATTTTTAAATAAAATAACAGAAATTAATCGGATCGTTGACAGGGCTGTATTTAGGTCCTAGGCATCGGACCTAAACACGCCCCTGCGGCGTGCGTGCTGACGTCATGCACCGCGTGCGCTGACGTAACATAACGCATTCAGCGGAAGTGATGTCAGTGAGCCGCGTGCGTGTCGTCACTTCCGCAGTCTTTCTTAGACCCAGTCTTTCCATCCCCTCCTAAGGAAATCCGTGCGGGAAGGTGGGGCCTATAAATAAATACGGCCCTGATCATGGATAAAATAGAGCGAAAACCCAAACTCGTTGTTTTTCTGGATTTCTTTCCCTTTTGCTCAAAAATTCAGAAAAAGTCGGATTTTCAGGTTACACCCAACGCAGACCACAAAAACGTCACATTGAGATAGGTGCCGCTCCCATTGACTTTTCAGATTTGGAGTATAATATATCTTGAAAAAATGCAACTTTATTTTCCACAAAAAAATTTACATTTTTACCCCATAAAGCTAGACTAGATAAATTCAAGGTTTAATAAATAACTCCCAAAGAGTACTGGGCAGCAGATATACAGGGTTGTGCCCATAAAACTGACATTACTCACATGTTTGTGTTTATATGCACTCCTCTATAAGGTGCAGCACACTCTACTGTACATCTGCTAAGTACACATGCTCTCGTGTTGCTTATTATGTGCAAATGGCATTCATGGCACTGTGGAATGCTCACACTGATGCCAATATGTAGGGGGTCATTTATAAACATTGGAAACAATCTCACCTGGGCAGGAACCCATAGCAACCAATCAGTGATATAAGCTGCAAAAAGAACTTATCTCATTGGTTGCCCAGGAGCAAATTTGCCTAATGTTTATAAATGACCCCCTACAAGTTGCTGGTGTCCAAAAAAAAACGATGCTGGAATCAAAAACGAGACGCCGGCGTCGTTTTGTGAAATTTTCGCCGTTTTGCAAATCTTGCGGCGAATTGAAACGCCTCAAATTCGCCCATCACTATTAGAGATCTCCCACAATAATGATGGAATGCTGGGGGGAACACATTGTATTGTGATTATAAAACATTGCAAATTGAGCTTTCTTTTGTTACTAAATGAGCCCTACAAAGTCAATCCACTGAATGGATCATCATTAACTGGATGGAAAAAAACTCTAAAATGGAAGTACCTTATACTGCCTAAATCATTCTATCCAGCAGTATAACCAACAGAGATGCTGAATAGAGATGATACTTTAAAATGTGCTTCCAAATCAAAGGGCAGATAGGCTGGAGCTTCCCTAAACTGGATTTTTTTCCCCATTTATTCAACCTAAATTCAAGTAAAATTTTCCTTCACTTTATCTGCTCAATTCTTTTTAAATTTGTGGTTTTGTTCTAGGAAAACATTTTTTTAAATGCCTCTGTTGTAATTCTATATCATGTTTCCATGATAATATTTATGGCCAAAAGTGTTGCAAATTCAGGGGGCAATGAAAGTGGTGTAAGTTGCATTTGGTTGGTCTTTATGGTCCTCCCGCTGTTTGAATGGGCAATACTTAGTATTCCACAACAACATTTACATTTCAGGAGGGATGTGGTTCATTAGAGGGAAGCAGATTTGTTATATATATAGTGAATAAAGTACCCCCTCTTGTAAAATATAGGGATATTATAAGTTAGCGAGGAGTTTCATGACCATATAAAAACACGAGGCCGAAGGCCGAGTGTTTTTATAGAGGTCATGGAACTCCGAGGTAACTTCTAATATCCTCATATTTTGCAACTGGGGGTACTTTATTTATTATAATACACAGTGAGTCATGTGACAGAAATGACATCAGAACTCACCCTTTATAACTGATGACATCAGAACTCACCGTTTATAAGGATATAATTTACAGGATATTCATGGCTTTTGTGTATTATACTGTTATATATACTGTATATTCTATGCCTACACAGCACGGCATTCTAAAGCTTTCCCCTGTAACTATGTAGGTATATAAAACGAAAAGGCGTTTTGCCTTGGATCAGTATATTTAATGCCTAAAACATATGGTTTAGTTAAATGTATACATTTTTGTTCTGCTTCATTAAATATAAATAAAATAAACATTCTTTTTCTTGTATTCCGCTTAAATTTTTCAGATCTGACTTAAGGGTTGCTGGAGCAAGTTAAGAGAAATGGCAGCTGGAAAGATACCTCCGAGCAGGAAGAGGCTGACCGGTACACACAAAGAGAAAATGGAGGAAAGATTAGGAGTCATTGGGGGTTTAATGCAAAAAATGTGTGTACAATAATGTTCAAGAAGCAGAGAGGAGAGCGCGTTGTGGCCTGACAATACTATGGGCAGAAAATTTACACCAAAAAGCCTGTGCTTTCAGTTATTTGCCATTCAAGTAAAATACAGGGCTGTGCCATTAGCCATAGAAATTATGATTAAAAAATAGGTTATATTTGGGTGCCAAAAGTGTATTGATATTAGTATTTTATAAATCTTATTTGTGTGCACATTTAAAATGTACAAGTTGGCTTTATTGATAAGTCTGTTTCGTTGACATTGTGTCTGTATCTGAGATGCCAACACACACAGGACAGCCCTACCTGTACCTTGACTTTACTAATAATGCCTTGTAGATAAAAAGTCAAGCCTTAGGCTAAAGTAAAGCATGAGGCCCCTATTCCTTTAAAAGGGCTCATTCAATAAGGAGCAGTGTGTACAAAGATGGAGAACAAATTTGTTCCCCTTTGTTTCTTGGACCCTGGGCAGGGGCACTGCATTTATATGTACAGGTATGGTACCTGTTATTCAGAGTGCTCAGGACCAGGGGTTTTCCGGATAATGGATCTTCATACCTTAGGTGTACTAGAAAATCATGTAAACATTTAATAACCCCAATAGGCTGGTTCTATTCCAATATGGATTAAAATATCTTAGTTTGGATCAAGTTCAAAACTGTTTTATTATTACAGAGAAAAAGAAAATCATTTTGAAAAATTGTGATTGTTTGATTATAATGGAGTCTATGGGAGATGGCCTTTCCGGAATTTGGAACTTTCTGGATAATGGGTTTCCAGATAAAGAATCCCATACCTGTACAGGTATAGGATTTGTTAAGGTATGAAGATCCAAATGATGGAAAGATCTGTTATGTAGTAAATCCCAGGTGCTGAACATTCTGAATAACAAGTCCTTTACGAATCATGTACAGGCAAGGTGTACCTACCTCTGTAATGCCTCTGGGTGCTCCCCGTCAGTGTTGTGGGCAATACACAAAAGGGCTCATTTATAAACAGAGAAGTTAAATTGCTCCAGTGCAGTGACTCAACCAATCAGACCTTTGCTTTCTTTTCCTAACTCACAGCACAGTGACACCTTTCAACGTTAACTGCTGATTGGATGCTATTGCCAACTCCACTTGTGCAAGTTAGTCCCCATGTTAGTAAGTTATCCTTCAAAACACAAATAAGTCCACAGCACATATTACTTTATTCATCAGTTAGTCCCACTGTAACTAAGTTGGCTTTTATGTGCCCTGACGCAGTGTGTTATAATTCAATGGAAACTAGTGATGTGCGGGTTGGGATTTCCCCAAGCTGCACCCGCCCCGACAGCCACCCTCCCTCCACCCAGCCCGCCCGAGCCAGACTCCCGGGTTCCTTTTACAGCCCTGCCAATGAAGTCACAAAAGGGACGGGGCAAACAGGTGCAGCATCTATAAAAGAATAAGTCGGAAGCCGGCACTGCAAAGTGGCGGGAGAGAAGAGCAGGAGAAGAGCTCAACCTGCCACCACCCGTGAAGAGGAGTGTGAGGTCGGCCAGAACCTGCCCGACCTGTGGGTATTGGGCCAGCGCGCACATCACTAGTGGAAACATATCTAGCACCTTGTCTAAAAACATCATCTTAATTGCGTCTGAAGGCTGAGATCAATAAGATCTTTTAAAGTGACAACTCACCAGTATAGAAGCAGAATGGATTAACACCAGTTTGGCTCTGTATCCAGTTAAAAAAACAGGGTTCCTCTGTAAAGGCCACTTGGTGAAATGTCTTTATTCTGGGAATTCAAAGTAGTGAAACAGAAAAGCAGGCAACTCAGCAGCGGTTTTCAAATATATAATTTCATGCAAAGTTGTTCTCTTATGCACCAGGAAACAACTACTCAGATAATGTAAATACAGGTAACCTGAAATGAGTATTGTGTGATTTTATAATATGATAATGTGATCCTTTTCAGTCTGGGTTACTAGAAACACACCCTTTCTGCGTAGAAAGTAAAGTGTTGTATTTCGATCCACATCAATCACCAGCTGGGAACACTGGCCAAATTATCCTATCTGCGGCGTCGTATTACATCTGAAACGCTTGCTTAAAAATGTTTTTTTTTTTTTTTATAAGTCTCATTATGAGACAGGTGGGCCCGGGGATGCGTGATGTTTTCAACATTTATTTGTTTGCTCAAGAAGAGATGCTTTTGGACAAAGCCCAAGAATAAATTCAAACGTTAAGCCTGCCAAAGTCTGAAAATTGAATAAGCTGCAATTTTCTAATGGCCTTGATTATTAGACATCTACTGATAAATGTAGCAGCAAACATCTCACACTCTTCTTTTCCGAATCTGAATTATACACCCACCTTCAAGCGTCCTACAGAGAGCTCTTCTTGTCCGCGAGGCTCGGAATAACAGGCAATCATTGTTTGTATGCATTTTCAATGAACGCATTTAACCTCTGCTAACAAATTGCTGTTTAATTAGCCTTCAGACATAATTTTATACAAATATTTCTAAATATATATTTCATTGGAGTTTCCTAGTGATTGTACATTACGGGGCGCATTTATTAAACCTCAAATGTATGTGGAGAGGTTTTTAAAGGAGAACTAAAGCTTAACTAAAGAAGCAGGCAAGAAATGTTGTACATTTTGGGTTTCTGTACCAGCCCAAGGCAACCACAGCCCTTTAGCAGTAAAGATCTGTGCCCCAAAAGATGCCCCAGTAGCTCCCTATCTTTTCTGCTGATTCACTGCACATGCTCTGTGCTGCTGTCACTTACTGAGCTTAGGGACCCACTCACAATATACAGTACACATAGAATAGAAATGTCACAATATAAGGCTGATTAGTAATTGATAAAGATAATTACTACGTGAAACCAGTGCAACTAGCATTCGAATTTAATAAACAGCCTTGTAGCATCATCTTATATTACAGACAAACCTCATTTTCTGCTTGATAATCTCAGCTTCTCAACAGCTGCTCAGAGCCCACTGATCATGTGAGTGTCGCAGAGACTTTCCAAGATGGTGACCCCCTGTGACAAGTTTAAAGTCCTGGATCATTGCTGATATTGACAAGCTGAAACTTTAGGCTGGTACAATAAGGTCAGTATATATATATATAGTCTTATGAAGGATCAGCACACACTGTTCTATAGTGAAGTAATAGTGTTTATTTTCAAACAAAACACATTTTTATCCTATTTAGTCATAAGACTATATACGATTTATTGATCGTGCACCACTGGCAACATCTGTCTGAGTACTGGTACTGTGGGACTACATATATATATATATATATATATATATATATATATATATATATATATATATATATATATATATATATATATATATATATAGTTGGAGTTTTTGTCCTTTAATCCCAAGAAGTGGAGATTCATGGAAGGAAGTTTAGTAGACTTTGTTTTCATAAAAAACTCTAGTTATAGCAAATAACCCCCTAAATGTAGAAATTGCTTTTATACTTGGCCAATTTATAGTAAAAAAATAAATGTGTGGTTTAAAAAACATCACACAAAAAAAAAAATTTGACATTTTGCAAATTTTCACGGAAGCAAAACAGGTCAGATGCGCCAGTCACTACTAGGGACTCTAGGAAATTGCACTAGGAAATTCCCCTATATCAATAGAAATGTCCAGTTTCTTGCTCCGGTTTTTTTTTTACTGTGCCAATCTCCTAAAGTTCTTAGATAACTGAAGTTTAACAATAACTTCACAAATGATGTAGAACCCAGTATTTCTCAGGTCTCTTTTTTCTAACTTAGGCTCTAAGGTTTTTTTTTTTTTAAATATGTAATAGGAAATGTGTGGCCCCTCTTTTGGAAGCCACTGTATAAAGTTAGTTTTCCATAGTTCTACCAATGTTACAACCCCACTTCTAGTCGTAGGGAATTTTATTCAACCCCCATACAACTTTTCAAGGAGTAAATATCTTGGTACGTGCATGATAAGAGCCCAGTTTGTTATGACAAAAAATATCTTGATTGTTGATACAAATTACTTATGTTCTATCCCCATCTGAGTGCTATGTAGTGGTCAGTATTAGAGTAACATTGGAGTCTCTACCCTGTGGGTGTTTCATTGCACTAAGGGGCTGATTTACTAAACCGCAACTTTTTCGTGTAGGGTTTTTTTGTCGCCAAAAATCCAAAAAAGTTGCTGAATGAAGTGCATTTTCTGGGATTTATTATGTGACAAAACCACAGTAAAATCACACTTTCGCACCTCTGTGAGTTTCAGCCGACGCCTACTGAATAGTTCAATGGAACCATTGTGATTGGATATTGGTCTCCTTAAAGAGGTTGTATACCTTCAAAAAACTTTTTTTCAGTTGAGTTATTTTCAGATTATTCACCATAAACAAAGACTTTTTTTCATTTGCTTTCCATCTGTTACTTTTTACCATTTTCCCAAAATTGAAGTTTCAAGTTTAAACGTCCGTGTCTCTGGGGTTTCAGTCTGGCAGCTCAGTGATCCAGGAGCCTGCTGAACTGTTACAATTTACTACAGTATATTTAGTTGATACAAACATTTCTTAGCAGTATATGGGGGCATCAATTCACCTTCCTTTGGATCAGCTAACAGATCAGTTCAGCTACTTTCATTAGACACAATTTCTGTGCTGTATTTAAATGTATTAACCACATAATATCAGGTGAGTAATTGTAGTTGATGTCGTAGTGGCCATTTTAACCTTAAAATAAAAATAATAAAAGGCAATTTGAACAAAACTGCTGATTTCCCCAATACTTCAACTCGGTACTATGGCAACCCTTTAATTCGGTCTATCAATTACATTTTTCTTCTTAATACCTTAACCAGATTTGAAAGTGTACGTTACTGGGGAAACTGTATCCCCCTGTACATTTTAATTGGAAGAAACTTCACTGCATTGGCCTTTAGGATGCAAAGACAAGACAATGGAATTATCTGCTCAGACAACTTTCTGACAAGCAAGAGAAAAATACAAAAAATAAGAACCAAAGAAAAGTTCTGCTGTATGAACAGGATATGAATATTTAATGGCTCTGTCAGATAAGGGAAAAAAAACAAGATTCTTAGTTATAGTCAGTGACCTTGATGTGACCGTTTGTGACTCTGCCACACTGCTACCTGTTTATTAGACCCCAAACGGTGCTTATTCAGGGAAGCCAACCCCCCTCCGATTCTTGATCTTTACATAAAGAGAGAGGGGAATTACCTGTGGCATTTGCATTCATGGAATTATTATGACTTGCTATAGTGTCTGTTGCCATAGAACATTACTAGAACACACAATTAGTGAAAATGGAACAAATCTACAGGTTGTTTAGTAGACGACACTATAAGAGTCGTGAGATGATTGCCACTGGAGAGAGTGATATTCTGAGACAATTTGCTTTGGTTTTCATTTTGGGGGGTTTTGAGTTATTTAGCTTTTTATTCAGCAGCTCTTCACTTTGCAATTTGCAATAATGGATCTTTCCATAATTTGGATCTCCACACCTTAAGTCTGTTAAATACATTTTAACATTAAATAAATCCAATAGTATTCTTTTGCCTCCAATACGGATAAATTATATCTTAGTTGGGATCAAAGTACTGTTTTACTATTACAGGGAAAAAGTATATTATTTTAAAAATTAAAAAAAATATTTGATTATAATGGAGTCTATGGGGGGGGAGTATAGTTAACAGGATTTCTAGATAATGGATCTTATATTTGCACTTACACAAAAGGATAGTGGGCAATTTTAAAAGCACCCACTTACATGTAACTGCACCGCTTGCACATCCCTAAGTCTTGCATGGACAAGTATGGGACCTGTAATCCAGAAGGCAAGGGACCTGGGATTTTCCAGATAATGGATCTTTCTGTAATTTGGATCTTCATTCCTTAAGTCTACTAGAAAATCATGTAAACATTAAATAAACCCAATAGGCTGGTTTTGCTTCCAATTAAATCTTACTTTGGATCAAGTACAAGGAACTCTTTTATAATTATAGGAAATCATTGTTAAAAATGTGGATTATTTGGGTAAAATGGAGTCTATGGGAGACGGCCTTTCCTTAATTCAGAGCTTTCTGGATAATGGGTTTCCAGATAACGGCTCTCATACCTGTATAGGGTAAGTTTAGCCCACACATGAGATATTGTTTGACAATTGCTATGAAAATCAAACTAGTATCCCTTTATTTCACCAACCTTGTTTTCCTTCTACAGAAAATGATCTGTCCTGTAAAATCATTGCAACTGTAGAAATACTCTTTCCTGAAGGGCAGAGCAGCATTGATTAGTACGGTATAAAGGATCTTGTATTGCATATATTGTCCGCAGCACTTGTTTTAAAGTTGATTTATTGTAGCAAACGATCAAGCGAAGGGCATGTGAAAAATAGAGCCGCCGGATTTCATGGTTTTTTTTTTGATATTCTATTTTATTTTCACATTTTAAGTACTGTAAATGACGTGTGGGGTGCTTTTTTTTCTTTTTCTTCTAACTAAAATGAAAAGATCAAAATATATTGCATTTATTCTGGTTGCCTGCAACAAACACCATTTCCATTTAGTGGAGCCTCAAATACACTGTTTACATTTCGGGTGTTGCAAATTACTCATGCAACTTCGGTAGGATTGAAGGTTATATCCCGCGGATGACTTTAGCTGCCCAGTGCAAGACAGATGACTTTTAGTTGTATATATGTTAATGCAAAATCATAGCAGAGGCTAATGAGTAGCGAATGTTCTGCCTGGAAAGTACAGGTGATACTTGTAAGGGAGCATTAATGATGTGTAAAACACTCGCTGGGATTGGTGGTGTGAACTTACCATGGCTGTAGCATACATATAACAATCATTACAGCATCTGAACCTTTCTCCCACTCAACAAAACCAAAATATGAATATATACTCTTAACATATTCTGTAGAGAAAATGGAAAATCACTATGTCTAAACTGACCCCATTCTAACCCTTCATGAACTCTATTGCTAGACGCATACAAGGGCATAATTATTAACATTGGAGACAAACATCAAATCTAGTTGCTGATTAGTTGCTACATCACTGGTGATGTTTCTCACCAATGTCCTTATTCTGCAACAAAAAGACTGTATGGCCCCTACCCTTCAACTTCATAGGGGTCATTTGCCTACAGAAAAACGGTGTGCAAAGTGCAACTTTGGATGCAATTAGCATGTTTTTACCCACAATGTAGGCTTTTGTTTTCATAATTTATGGGTAATGGCATCAAGGGTTGATCAATCATAGTTGAGCATGTGCGTTCATGCTATTATCCTGAACATGTTCTAAGACCAATTGCATCCCTTTCGTCATTCAGTATCACAATTGAGTCTGCACCTGACTCCTTAGCTACAAGTTCGCTGCGTCAAATAATGCAGGACATCATGGGAACCCCAAGCTACTGACATCGTCAAGGGTGGTGGTTGCTCTATGGTTCCCCTGCATCTGCAGGTTCACTTACACACAATTGTTAGAATGAACAAACAGTGCAAGGAGCAGATTTACATGCATTTGACTTTAATAAATTGCAATTTTACACCCAATGACCACAACTTCAGGCCATAAATGACCCCTTATTTTTCGAATTACCAAGTGCAACCATAGATGTAACCTTCATTGTGTATATCACCTCCTTCTCATGTTCCATCCTTGGACTTTCCTTCTACATCAGACATTCACACATCCACTTCGGTTCTCTCTAGGGTTGCCACCTTTTCTTGAAAAAAATACCGGCCTTCCTATATATTTATCTTTTTACCTATTAATCAAATTGGGATCAGCCATCATTTTACCGACCAGGCCGGTAAAATACCGGCCAGGTGGCAACCCTAGTTCTCTCCCATATACACTAAAAACTGGTCTACCGATTGACACAACACTTCCATGGTCAATATCTAAAATTACAGGGATCTCTGTTAGTTCTTGCTTCTCATTTTAGATTGTAAGCTTTTGCTAACTGGTTACTCACCTCTATTATCTCGTAAGGCTTTGCATTAGTAATAATATTTGTTTTTTGCTTCTTTGGGATGCTGCTGCTGTTGTTTGTAATGTGTTGGAAAGATTTGTGTGCTTGTAACCACTTATTCAGTAAAGTGCTTTAGGAGATGATAGCTCTATATAAATAATAATAATAAAGTTCTCTGTGCCTAGACACAAAGACAAACACAGGCAACATATACTTATCTTAAGATATGTCTTCCCAAGGGTAACTACAACCATTCTGTATGTCGGTATGCAAGTATGAAGGGATATGTAGCACATAACTTTGTTCCTTGTCATCCATTTGCAATTCCCTTTCTGTATAAAAGATGTGACAACTGAACTGTGTTTGTTCATCAGCCCTTTGACCTGCTTATCTACGTTACTCGGCAACATATAAGATATGCAATGAGGCTACAAAACAAATAGAGAGCATATACCAACAGTGATTTTCTTCCTCTCATATAAAACCCACTAATATTATGTTACTCGCAGGTCACGGCACTAAGGGTTGGAATAAATATGCTGTATATAAAGCCCCTGCACTCAGGTAGCATACGGGAATCTATTTTATAAAGGCAGGCTCATTTGTGTAGCACAATATAAATAGCAGGAGCTTGTTCCACATGGCAGGATACCATTACTTTTTAATAATCATATGGCTGGCTCAGTTTTTCAAGACGCAA
Organism: Xenopus laevis; assembly: GCF_017654675.1. Classification (NCBI taxonomy): domain Eukaryota; kingdom Metazoa; phylum Chordata; class Amphibia; order Anura; family Pipidae; genus Xenopus; species Xenopus laevis. The sequence goes on from NC_054371.1 coordinate 48,547,892, forward strand.
AGTTATATCACCTAAGAGAATCAATTTTAAGTCTGTTCTGAGTTTTGTCTAATAACCAGCAGATCTAAGGATTTGCTAACATGGGCAATGAATTGAAAGATTATCCCTAGATACTAATAAAAGAGCTCACTTGTTTGCAATGGAAGTTTAGAGAAAGACATTTTGACTTCATTACAGGTCTTAAATATATGCTTTTTTAGGTTCTACCGTAAAATGGATGGCTGTGCAAGGAAAATATTTGCATTCTAGAGACATGACTATATTGGCACTGATGTGATATACAAAAGTTCTACTGTTATTCCATGAAACTGCCAGAAAGATACATTTGTAGAGGTAGCCTAAAAAGAGACAATCACAAAATATATTTTGTGTAAGGACCTGTCTTGTTCTTAAAAGGCAAGACAAGCCAGCTTCCTGGCAGCATTAATCTGTCATGGTGTGCCAGTGAGAATGACTAATGTATATCGGTAAAAGGCAACCTTCAATGCTGAACTGCAACTCCAGCATCACATGAAATGGCAGAGGAATGCTGGGAGATGTAACTCTATCAAAGTTACACGCTAAAAGGATAAAGGAACTGAGATATGAACACCACTGGGAGATTCGTTTGTCCCATCACCCCGTGAGATAATAAAGTATAATGGCTAGGTTCCAAAAGAGATGCCGTTCATTGGTAAGTGGCTTTCACCTTCAGTGATTAAGTTAAACCATTGAATAATATTGTGTTAGCATGTTTAAACCAGTGTTTCAGCAGCTCTAGCTGTCTATGTACTTCTTGTATAGTCTGTTAACCCAAAGTTGTTCACTCTCAGAGGCAGCTGGGCAACCAGATCCTGGTATTAGTCTAAAAAAAGCTAATACCTCAGAAAATTCATGTCAATTACAAAAATGCTTGGGGCATCACTCTGAGTAAGTCTACATAAGTCATGTGCCCATTACACAAGGATGGCATTTTTTTATTGAGGGCTCAATACATGGGCTGATAAGCTGCTCATCTGGATCTGGAGAGGCCACACAAATATATAAAGCTTTCTGTTCCTAAAGAATTAGACCTGACTTTATTTGGAAGTCCCCCTATTTTGACCACTCTCTCCTGTAGTAATAGGCCAGTCTCTCACTCTCCATAATTTACACCTGAATTACAGACTGTGTTGGGCAGAGGTTGGAACACTGTGGGGTTTATTTATCAAAGGTCGAATGTTAAAGTTTTTTTTATACCTCGAATGAACTTGAATTAACTTAAATGGTTTTTTATTGCGAGTATGAGTTGGGAAACCCAAAAACTTGAATTAATGGTTGCTTGAATTGCTTGAAATCTCGAATTTTCGTGGAAAACACATCTTGAATAGGGATGTAGCGAACTGCCGTTTATGTGTTCGCAAACGCCGTTCGCGAACACCGGCAAAAATGCGAACAGTTCGCAAACTTCGAACATCCGCAAAATCGTTCGATTCGAACGATCGAAGGATTTTAATCGTTCGATCGAAGGATTTTCGTTCGAATCGAACGATCGAAACCATTCGATCGAATGATTTCATTCAATCGAATGGCTTTGATCGTTCGATTCGAACGAAAATCCTTCGATTTTAGCGGTCGAAGGAATCGAATGGTCGAACGATTTTTGTTCGAATCGAACGCGAACACATATTGGCGAACGTCGCGCGACGTTCGCAAACATTCGGCGGACGCGACCAGTCGAAGTTCGCGCGAACTAGTTCGCCGGCGAACAGTTCGCTACATCCCTAATCTTGAACCTTAATAGATAACCCCATGTGTGGGGTTTCTTTTGCAGGGCCAGAAGTGAGTTGGGGGGGGGGTGCAGGCAGGGCCGAAGGCTGAGTAGTATTGCCTTGCGTGCCAACACACAGTTCTGTTCTTTTGAAATACTGTTTGGAAATAATAGTTACTGTGATTTGACCAGTATCCCTAATTATTTGGCAAGATGGGAGCACAGTGCTCTAATATAGAATTGTGTTCATGCAAAAGGCAATAGGCTAAGACAAGTCCTTGTGGGACTTTGTGATTGCACATAGTATACTTTATCAGGCTCAACTGTACAATTAAATATGCAGACTAATAAAAGAGATGGAGGGAATGTTGATTTTATTGTTATAGGGCATCTCTGGAAATTAAGATGCATCACTGACAAAAGCGATTAACTGCAGACAGTTGCCAAAATATAATTTAAATAGACCCTGTTTATTGCCGACTTTATTTTCAACTTCTACAATTCAAAATGCAGCCTACAGCAAATAACTCTTAAGCACACCTCAGGATTATTTCAGATATTCCTTTGTGTCCAGGGAAACCATTAGTTGCCAAAAGTAACACATTCTTTTCAAAGTCAGACCTTACAATGACTGTTTCTCCCTTTCTCTCCTTGATATGATGGTGGCAGTAGGGTTCTACTGTCATGTATTCATAACATTTGTGTGGGAAGATGCACTGTGAACTATTACCATTTAATCTAGCTCACTACATTATTAACACTCATAAATTAAACTTAGAACATACTGTAGGTGCTAAACTGTACCGGTGCAGTTACCCATAGCAATCAATTGCTGATTGATTATTAGCAACTGCACTTGTGCAATTAAGCACCCATAACCATCCATGGACAGTGTCCAGAACTGTCCATAATAACTGCCTGGGCTATAAAAGATGTCTGAAATTCCAAGGTTTATGAAAATGTTCCAGTATCCATGATGATAACACTTCGGAAAACGACCCCCCCCATGTGCCATCCCGCCGGCGATTAGTCGTCCCAAAGTCAAGGATATTTGTCGCCGGGTGACTAATCTCTCCGAATTCCACCATGTGTCTCTGCCCTTATAGACCACAGAAAGTGACGTGTACAGAACATAGTCATGCACCCAACTTGCTCTTGTGATCTCCTAACTATGGTCCTCTTTGAGCATAGAGACAAAGCACTGTTCCCCTACTTATAGAAACCCAAAGACTCTTGGCCTTAGCACTTTAACACCTGTGCCCCTGTCCATAGTAAATGAGCTCTTACATGTACAGTAGAAACCCCATTTTATGTTTTTCAGGGGACCAGAAAAAAATGGTGTAAAATCCAGGAAAATGTAAAATCAGGGAAATGTGTTATGCATAATATACTGTATAGGAGGGACCACAAAACAACAATTTAAAAAGAGAAACTTAAAATCAGGGGATGTAAAATGGGGGTTCTACTGCATTAATTAAACAAAATCATGATGTGTCCTGTCATTTACCATTCCTGAACTATACATCAGTTATTTTGCACTCATTAAGCAGTAAATGACCTCCACACTGTTAAAGTCCAAGGACGCTACTCCATTGAATTCTACTAAACAAGCCTTCAGTCTTTGATAATTTGGACCCCCTACTTCCCCTCTGTGCTTGGCACTCCCTTGGCATTTTGAACAAAGCCCTCTCCTGTCTTTCTTCCTACTTCTCTCATCAATCCTTCAGTGTATATGTTGCTAGCTCTTCACTCGCCATTGATCTTATGTGTTGATGTTCTGGCCTTGTTCCTTGTTACTCACATTACACTTTTGCTTGTTTAAAAAATGCATTTGAAGTTAAATTTTGTCTTTAAAGGACAGACGTATGCAATGTGACCTAAAGTCCATTATTTGCTTTTTGGGGGGTTTTAGAGAAGGCAAATTTGTTATGTACAAATAGAATGAAACTCATTCATGGGGCAGATATAGAAATTTAAAAGGTTTCTTTGCGCTGCTCTGGAATTACAATCCTATCATCTTCACACAAGCCACTATTGGGGACTAATGAAGCTGCAATAGTCAGAACACAGGTTATAAATCACATGTTTCCAGATTCAGCATGCCATTCAACACAATAGCTATACACAAGCAAATTTGTGTCTTTGTTATAACATGGAGATCTGGAAGGACACTGAACCACTGAAATATCAGCATACATCTACATGGGGGCATTTAACACCTGCAACATATGAATACAAGAGTCTCCTTGATGTGAATTCATTACATCATTAAAATCCAACCACTGCCTAAAACAAATTTAAATATAACTGTGAAATACTACCCATATAAATAATAATAATAAGCACTGATAATTCTAAAAAAACATATTGGGGCTTAAATAGCAGTAAAAATAACAATGGCTAAGAAATCCTAAATATTATAAATAAATATATGGAAATTCCAACAGCAATCGTCATTCACAGACTGTACAAATGTGACCTAGTGACTCTGCATGTTGGAGAGATGTAGGGTGTGTGTAGTCATTCTAAATTTCTGATAGAATTAAGAGAAAGATGGATTATTGTTAGAAGATTGATGACAATGGCACGTATATATGGAAACTGGAATGGCAAAGAATTAAGGCACTTTGACAAGTCAGTGAACAATGGAAATGCAGCTTTGACCTTCATAGAACCCAACGTTATATGAATCCCAATGGCATGTCATCATGTTGCCATTATTCCCCAGCTTGTGAATATCATCAAAAATCAGGAGAGAACAGATGAATACAATTGCGCGTACACTTTGTTTAAATGGCAGGTAAGAATGGACTTCGGTATAGGCATTTCTTTATGTATGCATTAATGCCCTGTCAAAAGACTCCAATTTTCATTAACAGGAAGTCAATTCACTACTAAATAGCTCTAGTCACAGTATTTGCATTATGTTTAAGAGACACAATACTGACTTGATAGTTTTAAACAGAGAGGTAACCAATCCTGACTGCACTGGAAGAGGCTCAGCACTGCACATTGTGTCATAAAAAGGAAATAAGGCAGCAGAGCAGAGACTAAGTTCTCTTACAGATGAGCATTTTTAGCTGCTCTCCCCTGCATTCCGGTTTCATGCGTTATACTATTTACTATACTATTTACTAATGGTTAATTAGCTGAATTTTTGTATTAACTACTCATAGTACTGTTTCAAAAGCATTCATACCTCTTACACAAAGTGCCATGCTCCAATAATTGCTAGGAGTGGTGATACAGGTTGTTGTTAAGAGGGACTGACTAATTATTATTATTATTTTTTTTTTAAAAAAGCCTTAAATGAAACCCCCTAGCCGGGCAGCAAGATGGTCATGTAGGTAGATACAATTAGATATTATGGGGGGAATGTAATAAAAGTCTGCAAAGAGAAAAACAATTCGCACCAATAAGAATAGAAATCCACATCTCGCAATGTAATATTGTTCCTCAAACTGTTATTGCATTGCGAATTTTAGTTGAGCACTCTTAAGAAGTGCTTGAAGGTGTCGTAATCTTTTGGAGCAAACATGACTTTTTCAGTAAGAAGTTTTATTAAATTTACTGCGCATTGGCGCAAACTATAAAATTCACAAACGGTCTTCCACTGTTGGAAGTGGTCGCTAAACAGTTTCTGGGCTCGCGAAAGCGATATTAAATTTGCGCAAAGCAAATTTGTTTGCGCATAATGGAAATAGTTTTTCCATTACTGAATTTAGTACGTTTGCCCAGGAGCAGTAACCCATAGCAACCAATGAGATGTTTGCTTTTAAATAGGTGACCAGTATTTGCTACCGGCTTATTGGTTGCTTTGGGTTACTGCAAACTTAGTGCCTTTTATTACATATTTCCCACTATGTCTTTAAATTACACTGACTATAGTTGTATGGTACAGTTAGCCTACCACTTTCACATTTTGATGTGATAGTTCATGTAGCGCTGCCTATATAAGAGTCATTTATGACACCTTTAAACCCAGTTGCGTTTGTGCAATTTTTCCCACAGTCACTTGTGCATCAAATGCCATTCAATAAAGGTTCTGGCATCAAAATTCACTCCTTGTCCTCAGAGCCACTGTCTTCCTCCTGTTCTACATCGAGTGCTAGTGAGTCAATTGATGCAGGACCAGCCGGTAACTCCAGTTTAGGGTGTAAAGAATCACTCTCATTCCAAACACCAGAAATGATGCCAATTGGACTTGAAAATCTTTCTGCACAATTGTATCCAATTTACAGTGAAGTGTGAACACAACTGTGATCATTTCGAAGTATCGGTGAGAAAAATGTAAAAATTAATTGTTTAACCTGAGAAAAAGTTTTACTAAAGTGCAGAACTTTTAAATGGATATGGCAGTTACTGATTTGAAACACTTTATGCATAATGGTTCTGCCACATAATACATGCATTCTTCATACATCTCACTATTCCCCCAATAAATTTGATTTTGGCATTTAGCCGTTATTCACACATTACTCCATAAAAGCAACTGGCCAAAAGTCAGCTGTATAAGTCCCTGTATTAAAGAATACTTAGCTCTGAAAAGAATAAACTGTTCAAGGCTATAGACACTCACTATATTTAGCACTATGTTCATTTTCAAGGACAGAGCTCCTATCAAAAAAATACACGTAATGCCCCATTTATTTATTGGGAGTGTCAACGCCATAAGCATTGCCACTGTTGCCATAGAGATGGTCACAGCATAGTGTTTTTAATCATAGATTTCAAATGCTTGGAAAATAATATGTTTGCTGTAAAGCGACAATGCGTACATTTATTTAATGTGTGTAATTAATTTAGTTCTGCACTGGAGCCTTAGAATGAGCCATATGTAAAATACATGCCGAAGATGGCAGGGAACGATACATAAATCAAACAAGTAAGCACAGAAACCTGTCTGCGGATTGCCTGGTTTGAAAAGATTCAAGTTTTTGCTCAGTTGGCAGCTTTTAATATTGTAAAAATTGTTTTAACTCATGTCTCAGTGGGACATGGGTTTTTACTATTGAGTGTTGTTTTTAGATCTACCAGGCAGCTGTTATCTTGTGTTAGGGAGCTGCTATCTGGTTACCTTCCCATTGTTCTTTTGTTTGGCTGCTGGGGGGGGAAAGGGTAGGGGGATGATATCACTCCAACTTGCAGTACAGCAGTAAAGAGTGATTGAAGTTTATCAAAGCACAAGTCACATGACTTGGGGCAGCTGGGAAATTGACAATATGTCTAGCCAGTGGCGTAACTAGAAGTAACAGGGCCCCCTGCAAAAGAAAAATTATGGGCCCCCCAACTTATCCTCGTCAATGCAACATAAAGGCCACAAAGCCCTGCTATAGCCACAAGCAAGACTCCTCCATCTGTAGTTTTCACACTTTAAAAAATAAAATCCCCTCAAAACGTTTGACCCCCCCTGTCCCTGCAGCATCGTTCGTATTCCTTTCCCAGTTCCAACACATTTTAGGTCTACAGGCAGTCACAGCCAGGCGGGCCTCTCCCTGCCTCACCTGCACTGTCCGACTCACAACGTGCGCACTGCGTCCACACGGCACACGCGATTACACAAGAGGAAGAGGGAGGGCCTGGCGAGACGCAGACGTCAGACGAGCAGAGAGAGGGCGGAAGTAACAAAATGACAAGCGGCGCAGGGAGAGCGGAAGGAAGACTGAACACTGAAGTATGGCGTATGCCTGGAGGAGGTAGGGCCCGGCCAGTCACAGTGGGGAGGACTGGGGACGGAATATGTCATCATGTCATGTCTGAGTCTGACGGACGGATCGATGCGATGCTGGCCTGGCTGCATTCATCAGCCAAGAGCCAGGAGGACATCAATTTCGGCTGGGCCCCCTCTCCTCCCGGCCCCCCCCCCCCCCGCAGCTGCGGGGTCTGCTTCCTCCCTAGTTACGCCACTGTGTCTAGCCCCATGTCAGATTTCAAAATTGAATCTAAAAAAAATCTGTTTGCTCTTTTGAGAAATTGATTTCAGTGCAGAATTCTGCTGGAGCAGCACTATTAACTGATTCATTTTGAAAAAAAAAATTTTCCATGACAGTATCCCTTTAACTACGCTAATTGACTAACTTGCGCATTTTACTGAACGTTACCTCTTGTGCCAGACTTGCCTTCACCACCTCAGACCAGGCAAAGTGAAATATAGTAGATAGGATTGCTTCAAAAACAGTTAAAAAAGGCTGGATTCTTTTATTTTTTTAAGGGTGATAGGCTGAAAAAGATAGTTCCCTCCTTCCCCCCTACATTTCCTAACATATGGCACCTAAACTATACAGTGGGCACATGTATAGGGCAAAATAACAACTCTATTTTATGAAGCTTTCCTGGCCTTGTGTAGTGTTACATGCTACATATACGTCCATTGTACTTTAACTTGGCGCTGTATGCAAATTAGGCATCGCTAGCGTAACTTCGCTTTGCTCAACGAACTAACGCTAGCGCAATTTCGCTACCTTTCGCCTCCCTGAGCACAACTTCGAAACTTCTGGCGAAGTGCAGCGAAGTAAAGCTCCCCATAGACGCGACGATTCTTCTTGCCGAACGACCTATTTTAGGGAAGCCCGACCGATCCTTCGAAATTATCATGCGGTTAGTGGGATTCGAACGATCGTACATCTTACGATTTTTCGGCCGACATCTGTCAGGAAATTGATCGGCCAGGTCAAAAATTCTTTGTCGGTCCCAGTGCAATCTATCTATGTTTGCAGGGCCAAGCAGGCAGCTCCCCTTTGTTTTCCTGGCAAATTGGTCTTTTTGATGGTAAATTCGTACAATCGTACAATCGTTCTGAGAAGATCGTGGTCTCACGATCAGGATCTGATCTTTTAAAAATCTCAACATCTATGGCCAGCTTAAGTAAACTTCGAAGGTAAGTAAATTTGCCCCTATGTTGGGGTTCATCTGTAATACTAGAAAGGTGATTCCAAAATAGTGTTTTATTATTTACAAAATATTATCATAAAGCCCAATTAATCTAGCAGCACATTTTCCACTGGAGGCAATATAAACCAGAGTTGTTTTTGTTAAATACTATAACTCCCATTGCAATCCATATTGACATTAAAGGGAATGTCACCCGAAAAAAATATTGTTTGTATTCTAAGCAACTTTGCAATATATATTCATGAGAAATGTTCTCAAATTTTGGTTTTTAAATCCATATCGGAGGCAAAACTATTCTGTTGGGTTTATTTAACATTTAAGTTATTTTTTTAGCAGGTATTGTGATCCACATTATAGAAAAATCTGTTTTCCATGTTCCAAATAATTGATTGCATTCCATTATATATATATATATATATATATATATATATATATATATATATATATATATATATATATATATATATTGTGGTAGAGTGACTAGGAAAAGGTGGAAAAAGGTCACTCTAGCCTTTAATTTCTCCCCAGGTACTGAGATAGGCTCCAGGAAGGGAGTTATTAAACAGAGAATCAGCGCTCTGTTTAAAGACTTTAGTAGCCAGGGACTCCCGCAGATCCAGTGCAGAGATTGGAGTTCACCTTCCACAGGAAAGCTGTCCTGTGGAAAGGCTATTTAAAGTTTTTTTAAATTGGAATAGGAGGGTGTGTCTCTCAGCAGGACACAGCAGGTAGGAGACCCGGCTGTGTTAGGAACTTCCAGAGGAGCTGGGAGTGCCGCCTGATTCTGCATGAAGCAGAGGGAGCCTGTGACCCTGACAAAGTTGTGCCAGGAGGCTGAATCAACACTACAGGAAGGAGTCCTGTGAGTACAGGGGTGAGCCAACCAATACTGTTATGTTTTGACTGGTTGTCCACAAGGGGCCCAGCCTAGTCAGGGACTGCTCCAAAGTTTGAAGGTAGTGCCCAGTGGGCTAGGTTTTATTTTATGTTTTGTTTGTATGATACAATGGTCACCCCTGTGTCCGTGCATTATGGACAGTGTTTGTTGGAAAGTTGGAAAATAAACTTGTGTTTTCCTTGAAGAAGCTGTGTGTCCCTGTCTTTCTGCTCCTTTGTCCTATGCTGCCTGCCTACCATTGACTAATTCCCCCAAAAGTTACGTGTTCAAGCCGCCAGCTTGCCACAATATATATAAATATATATATATAGACAGCCCTGTAGAATTTACCCATGAGATACATCCGGAGCTAATACATTTTTTAGACATTGAAATTTGGAAACAGGAGGACCATATTGAATATACATACATAAAAATGTCCTGCTCCATTATAACAGTTGTCACCGAGGGCCTATGAAAAAATCATTGCCTATTTCACAATTTTGCAGGGTTCTTCGGAACAATTCAAATCCAGAGTTGACTGAACAACAACTGATGAGGTCTCGGTTTCTTGATCATGGTTATCCTGAGCCGATTTTAGAGCAGGCACTAGTATTAGCAAAACAGAGGGTAAACACACCACGGGTACAGACAAAAATTCCCCCTAAATTTATCTACAGTACCAAGTACACTACTGGGTCTAATAGGACCAAGAAGATAGTGAGTAACCACTGGAGTATAATTCAGGCAGATACAAACCTTAAAGATCTTTTGGTTAAAACGGATCCAGTTGGGTGTTATCAGAAGGGACAGAACACTTGGCACCGGGGTGCTTTAGGTGCCCGAGTTGTACCTCTTGTAGATTCATGACACCGGGCAATAGTTTTTTGCATCCACAAACAGGTAAACGGTTTATGATTAAACATCACATAACCTGTACAACGACTCACATAATATACTTAATAACATGCCCATGTGGATTGTCGTATGTCGGTAAAAGCGATCAGACATTACGTTTACGCATGGATGGACATCGTTCAGCCATTAGAACGGCATTCCGTGATGGCTATACAAATAAACCGGTGGCGAACCACTTTCTGGCAGTTGGTCATAGGTTGCCTAAGTTGCGGTACATAGCCATTGATCATATCCCCCCTCTCAGGAGATGGGGTGATAGATCAAAAATTTTACTGCAGAGGGAAGTGTTCTGGATAAGAAAGTTGAACACCCTGGCACCGGCAGGGTTAAATGAGCACTGTTCCCTCCTATGTTTTTTGGAACAACGCTGAAGTGATTTGGACAGGATGCTATTTGTTATTATTAGTTTTTTGTAGCTATTTAAACTGTGTCCTAGACAGGATATTTGGATACATTACCAGTTAATTGGATACAATGTTTGATATAGGAACAGGTTAGCTAGTTAATTGCCTTTGAGATAAAGATTTTGCACGTCTCAATATAGTCCATTGATTGATATGTTTCATGTGATTTTAACCCCCGTGAGAGGGGAGTGATTTTTTAATCACATGGGTCATGTGGGAGCACAGGGTTGGGTGAGTGTAATTGGTTTTAGCTATTTATTCACAGAACAATTTTACTGTTGCAAGGTCTTAGACACAGACCGAAACGTTGACCTGTTTTTTTAAATGCATTAAATAAAATTGAACTTTTTTAACTATTTGAAAAAACGTTCCTGGTGTGCACCTCACTTTTTTGTGTGTATATATATATATATATATATATATATATATATATATATATATATATATATATATATATATATATATAATATTCAAAATGGACCAGCACACCAAATCTTCAATCAGAAAAAAGGTTTATTTCAACATCACTCATGTGTCCAACGTTTCGGCCCACATTAGGGCCTTTATCAAGGATAAAGGCCCTAATGTGGCCCTAATGTGGGCCGAAACGTTGGACACATGAGTGATGTTGAAATAAACCTTTTTTCTGATTGAAGATTTGGTGTGCTGGTCCATTTTGGATATTGTATACTCCGACTGACCAGGCACCCACTTTTTGTTAACAAGGAAGGAGTGCAGGTACTTTGTGAATTTCTATATATATATATATATATACACACACTCGAGAAGAATGCTGCTGCACACCATGATTTATCATGAAAAAAGTTGATAATTTATTTGATCGACGTTTCGGTCCTCACCATGGACCTTTATCAATATGTGTGTGTGTGTGTATACACATAACAGTGATCTCTAATAATATTCTTTGATATTAAGTTAATAGAAATTGGGCATGCACATTGCACCTCTCACAGACTTGGAGGGCAACACGATCAATAGAACAGATCAAAAATGTGCCAAAATATACTGGTTCAGTACCATATAATTAAGAACTATGATTGGACAAAGGGGTAAATTTATCAAAGAGTGAAGTTCCGCCACTAGAGTGAAATTCCGCAGCTCTCAATTCATTTCTATGGGATTTTGAAAGGCGTATTTATCAATGGGTGAAAGTGAAAGTTCACCCTTTGATAAATACGCCTATAAAAATCCCATAGAAATGAATGGAGAGCTGCGGAATTTCACTCTAGTGGAGAAACTTCACTCTTGGATAAATTTACCCCAAAGTGCCTACACCAATTACTTACAGTATGAAGGGTTTTCCACATTAGTATGGTGTACTGTATATTACTTTAGACAATATTGCATTTTCTCCTACTGCCTGTCGATATGAGGTACTAGCTTGTGTTATTTACTTTTGGCTATCAAGGCTGATGTATTTTCCTTTTATTCAGGCTCATGGAAAAGCACCAGTATGACTAGATCCATTTGTTGGGTCAAGGCTTATATTGTATCATTTGCTTACAAGAAGACTCAATGCAAGCAAAACTTGGTTGGTTGGTTCCTTTCCTATAACAAAGTGCCTGCCGTCTCAGTGCCATGTGCCTGTAAGGCAGAAGCATGACATGAAAAAAGAGTGTGTGATGTAGCTGAGTAATGGATTTCAAAGGTAAAACACTGATGAATATTTCAGCTAGTGTGACACATGCACTGCAAAGGCAAGTATTAGCAAATAATGAATCCATTGCTATGGGTAACAGGGATGGCTTCGATTCAATGCAGGGAATATAAAAAAGCTTGTTAAAGGTTAAACCAATAAAGCATGTATTTTCTTCAAAAACACCCCCCCCCCCCATTACACCTTTAAAAAAAAAAATCTGCCAACCAAAGAATATTGAACTTCAGCTAGATAGATAATATTGCCTTCATTACCGGAGAACGCCCTTCAACCTGCAAAACCCACTCTGATCCTTAAACGGTCACTGACATTTCCAAGCTTGTCGCAACAATTGCACTTTTGTGAATCTGTAATCCAAGTCTGGCATTTTCAATTCCGCTTATGCCAATTTTGGTTTCAGTTTCTGTGGGAAAATATCTTTTAACGATATTTTCACTCTGTCCTAGTGTCAGAGTGGTCACCACTTGAGAGTGCTTGTTAAAAATGTTAAGTTAAAAAAAAAAACAACTCATTAATTGTTAACAACCTGCTTGGCCCAAACGGGTGGACAGTAGTGAATGGGTTATGGAGCGAGAGAGGAGGAATGAAGACAAACTTCCCTTCTTGTTACTGTTTGCTCTTCAACACACTGGGAATCAGCAATTTTAATCTGCTCACACCCTTAACAATGATTGTAATGTAATAGCAAAACTTTGTGAATAAAAATGGTACTATTCTTCGTTAGGCTTTTATTGCATTGCAAATCTTAATTGCGCATTGCAAACCTTTAGCATCTGCTCTGGAGTTTCGTTAAATATTTTGTTGCAAAAAAATGGTTTGCGATTGCAAGCTTTTATTACAAACACTGCAAAAGCAGTTTGGTCGCAAACTTTGCGAGGAAGTCATTGAGGTCCTAATCGGCCAAAATGGCACAAACATGGTCGCTAATGGGTGCAAGCTCCATCAACTTCTGCTTGGGTTTTACAGATTCAGGTTTTTACACATGTCTCATGAACTCTACTGTACGTGGCACAAGTTTTTTTAGATGTCCTCCTTCTACCCAAAAATGTCATTACTGCTTTCAGATAACTTTTCTTCTTTCTTCAGTAGGGGTAAGAAACTTGTGCCTGATTAGAATTAGAATGTATTGCCTATCATCAATACATAATGTCTATCACAGTGATTCTCAAACTTATCATTGGGACGAGGGATGAATGAAAAATTTCGCCATGTACAGATTTACAGCAAACGTCCACATTGCGCAGATGTCAAAATTTTCACGAAACTGCGTAAAAAATCAACAAGTGGCTCGTTTCTCTTTGTGCAACAAATGAATACTTCATTTTATCCTTCCACATCAACTTTCTGAGCTGTCCCACTATCTATATATGGACATACACAGGCCCGGACTGGCAATCTGTCAACTCGGGCAATTGCCCGTGGGGCCTCTCTATTTCTTGTTCAAATGGGCCGCTCTTGAACAGAGAGATGAGTTGTGTTTCCCCCTCCGTCGCCTTGAATGAAGGCAAGAAAAGAAAAAACGGCACACCAATAGGGCAGCCCGGAATAGAGTTCCATGCGGCCCAGCTTGAAACGCTCGGTTGCCTTTATTATTAGGAGAGAGACTCTTCTGCTGTGCTCTGTGACAGGACGCCGCTCCCCCTCCCTCCCCCCGCAGCTTCGCTGGGCTGGCTGGACTGTTTGCTCGAATAGGAGACGCCACAGCTCGTCATGTGACTCGCCTCATCTAGACCTGCCTCTCTGCATTGTAATCCGTCGGCATGTGAGGTCCTTGTAAGAGGTACTGCTCAGTAGAGGAGTTTAAAGCTACAGACACGGGAAGGGAGCCTGGGAGAGGGATCACTGACTTTATTGCTAAAAATATTTTGTGCTGCGCAGGTACTAGCCACAATCTGATACAATCTGGACCTTTTGAGGGGGGAGGGGGGGTTTGGGGAGTTCTAGTTCAACAAGTGCTTTGTTTTTCAGTTTAACTGTTTATTGCTAAGAATGTTTCGTGCTGCGCAGGTACCAGCTACAATCTGGACTGTTGAGGGGGGGGGGACTTGATGAGTTCTAGTTCAGTGAGTGCTTTCTTCATTTTTGCAGTTTTACCCCAATATACTGTATGTGTGGATGAGTACAAAACATAGTGGGGCAAATTCACTAAGCTTCGTAGTTGCGCCAGCGTACGCTTCGCCACACTTTGCCAGGCGTATTTTCGCCAACGCGCTACGCAAATTCACTAAAATCCGAAGTTGCGCTCAGGGGTAGCGTAAGGTTGCGAAGTTGTGCTAGCGTTAATTCGCCAAGCAAAGTGAAGTTACGCTAGCGATGGTTAATTTGCATACAAAGTTACAATGGAGGAATATGTAGCAGAACTACACAAGCCTGGGAAATCTTCAAAACAGCAAATAAAATGTTTATTTTGCGCTACACATGTGCCCACTGTATAGTTAAGGTGCCATGAGTTATGAAATGTGGGGGGGAAGGAGGGGAGCCCCAAAAAATTTTCAATCTTTTTCAGTCTATCACCCATAAAAAAGAAAAAAAACGCCAGCGTTTTTTGGGACTTAGAAAAATGTTTAACTTTTTTTGAAGCAATCCCTATCTACTCTATTGCACTTCGCCTGGTCTGAGGTGGCGAAGGAAGTCTGGCATAAAAGGTAGCGTTCAGAAAAATGCGCGCGTCAGTGAATTTGCGTAGTTACGTCCGTTGTGCAAATTCGCCAGGCGTAAGGGTGCGAAGTAACACTAGCGAATTTACGCCAGCGTTCGTTAGTGAAGCGGCGAATTAACGAAAATGCACTACGCTAGCGTATTCACACTATTATTAGGCGCTTCGGTGTTTAGTGAATTTGCCCCTCTGTCTTTACATGTGGGCTGCTTTGATTATTTTGCCCGGGCTGCTTTTTACTCCCAGTCCGGCCCTGGACATACACTTAAATATATGGCTCCCTTCATGCCCAGAGTCAATAGGCACAGCACGTGTGCCTAAAGAATAGGCCGCAGACCGGAAATGATGCCAAGCAGTCTTTTGTGCTATTACAATTTCCAACCAAATGTGCCTGAGAACCAGACACAATTGAATCAGATGCAATGCAATTCAATCAGGCGCAATTCCTCCTTGATACTAGAATGATGTTAGAATTCTGAGCTGCCTCCTGCTGATACTATGTGCTCTGTTCTCCATTAACATGCATGTACTAGAGCACCCACACTGACTGTAGCTCCATAAAGCTATAAGGAATAAATGATTCTGTTATAGGGATGCCATATATCTGGGCATGTCCACTAATAGTCCGCCTTTATCCCTGGCTTTGGTTGTCCTTTAAAGAAAGCAGCTGATAGATTGCTGTTCTAGCATAAAGTAAGCACAGTCCCGTAGTAAGGATTTGCTGCAGTCCTGCTCACAATTATGAGATATTTCTGCTTTGCATTGCTAAGCTGCCCTTTTCTGCGCAACACACACACTTGCCTGCAGGAATCATTACGCATTGCTTTGCCTGCTTTCCTCCATCCCTTTTAAGAGTGATTCTAATTCCCCAAAGCTTTGTGTTACTTCATCCTACAGTATGTGCCGCCAAATGCCTTTAGCAGAGAAGGGAAGGAGTTAGCGAAACACAATGCCAAGCTAGAACACCTGTCTTTTAGTGGGCTGCTGGCATCGCACCTCTTATAAATGAAGCCATACGTTGCAGAATGCTAATGTTCATGGAATGCTTTTGAAACAATGGAAGGAAAGGGGGAAAGAAAAGCGGCATATGACAAAGCACAGAGGTGCTAGAAGGCACAACTGACTCATAACAGCAGTGGATGAGGTGATTTGAGCTAAAATGGATTAGAAAAACTACTATGAGGGAGATTGATTAAACATAGACAGCGCTGAGTTACTGGGTCACCAGATCAGGCCGAATTTTCCAGATAACGCATTATACAGAGGGAGGATATATTTATCTTATATTTAACGTTGACATGCGAATAAGCTAGATGTCTCCCACATACATCCAGACCAATTTGGCTTCCTTGTTGTTAGGGGACTGAGGGAAAAAGGGGATTAGATGAATCTTAACAAAATCGGAATTCATTAGTTACTGTTATCGGCATTATTTTTTTTCACTGTGTACTGCTGGCAAGCTGAATATGTATAATCTGAATGCTAACGGGATTTTTTCACCCCCTGCCTCTCAGTAAATTCATGGCAGAGATGGGCACACAGATGAAGCACAGGGGATAGTGAAATGAAAGGCATGGGATGATCCACTTTTATTAAAATATATCAGTAAGGTATTCATATGGTGCATATGTAGCTATGTCATGACGCAGCACACCACCATGCATGTCACTGCAATTATTTCAGTGGCAAGTGATATAATAATGATCTATAGCAGTGGTCCCCAACCAGTAGCTCGTGAGCAACATGTTGCTCTCCAACCCCTTGGAAGTTGCTCCCAGTGGCCTCAAAGCAGGAGCTTATTTTTGAATTACTTGAAGGCAAGTTTTGGCTGCATAAAAACCAAGTGTACTGCAAAACAGAGCCTCCTGTAGGTTGACAATCCACATAGGGGCTACTAAATGGCCAATCACAGCCCTTATTGGCACCCCAAGAACAGTTTTCATGTTACTGTTGCTCCCCAACTCCTTTTACTTCTGAATGTTGCTCATGGTTTCAAAAGGTTGGGGATCCCTGATCTATAGTCTAAGTAGGAGGAGTAGGCAGGGGGCCAAGAGATCCCTGTACTTTACATCTAACGCCAACCTGATTGATGCACCAGCTAAAAGCGAACCAGCCCACCCTGTATACAGCAATGAATTTTGCAAAACTTTGCTGTTGTTTCAGTGACGCAAAACGGCTGTATAATTGTACATAGTATAAGTTAATGATAAAAATTTCTTCTGACTGATCATGTACTGTACATATGTACTTCATTTATTTATATCTAGTGCATTCTCTGTTGCAATTACTCATGTCTATATATTGTTTTTTTATGATACGTCTATTGAATAACTATACTAAACATTTTGTACATTTTTGTATATTTTTGGCAATTTTTCTTTTTTGTAACATATTTTTTCATTTAGCCTCCTAGAGACATTTAAGAGAGGTTGTCTCTTTAAGGATTGTTTTGGTGTTTTTTTTCTATTTTCTTATTTGTGTTTTGATTGGTTGTTCTCTGTATAAATGCTCATATCCTGTGGCTGACATCACAGCCCATGACTAAGTGCCCTAAGTGGGTGTGAAACGCGTAGGGCGGATGGAGATGCAAATATGCATTTTTAACTTTGTACACTAAAAATACATTTTTTAACAAATTTTCTCTGGTCCTGTGGATCCATTTGAGTGGTGGTCGGCCCTGCTTCTTCTTCATATCCTTTGCTGTACCGCACCCCAAAGCTGGGGGTCTGGGGCTGGTGCACCCAGACCCCATTAACTACTTGGTGAGTCATTTACATTTTATTCTGGAGCACCTTGTCTCTTCAAATTATTGCAATGTATAATTGTACATACCTATAATAGCGTTAAATGGTGTCTATGTAGTAAACACTTATACTGATAACAGCATTCCATTAAATTAGGAACAACATTGCGGAGACTGATCATAACAATGGCCATAGAATTCCCAGAATCACAATAATCACAATAACAATGGGCAAATGGCATTGGCTATATGTGTAGATGTTCTGACCTTTCAGAGCAAAGCTAAGAGCACTAAAGGAGAGTCTAATGAAAGTCATAAATGGGGAAAATTTGCATATATAAGAATTAATGCACATATCACGTCATATAAGCACTTGGGTGTTCTTCAAGTGGCTAACTTTTTGCACAACATTGTGGGAAAAAAACATGACTATATGCATATAAAAATTGCACACTGCTCTGTGGTGGTAAATTAAGCTACATATCTCTGTAATTATATACTCATACTTTGGCTAATGAGACTGAAAGGATATTTTAATACATGGCCAGCTTTAGGGGGAATGTAATTAATTGAAAAATACTTGCAAACCAGAAATGTGACCCTTCGCCCAAACAATTCTTCCTTTGTCCACATTTTATATATTTTATGCAAACCCAGAAACCATTTAGCGAGTTAGGTGGCCATACACGGGCCGATAAAAGCTGCCGACAGACTGTGTCGGCAGCTTATTGGCCCGTGTATGGCTTCCCCGATCGAGATCTGGCCGAAAGTCGGCCAGATCTCGATCGGATGGGACAGAAAATCCCGTCGGATCGCGGGCGCATCTGTTCGTTGATGCGGTCCCGCGATCCGACCGCCCGTTTACCGAATGCTAGGATCCGATCGTTGGGCCCTAGGGCCCACGATCGGATCTGCCCGATATTGCCCACCTCAAGGTGGGCATATCGGAGGGAGATCCGCTCGTTTGGCGACATCGCCAAACGAGCGGATCTATCCATGTATGGCCACCAGCGGAAGAAAATGGGAGTATGCCACTTTTAGACACATCCTAATAATGCACCATGCGCAATTAAAATGTGTAATGTTAATACCTGTCTAATAAAAAATAATACACTGTGGACTGTGAAGTTTTCTTAAAAACATCATAAAATAAAGCTATGTCTGGTTACATGTAGGTGAGGATGTATCGTGGCACGAGTTATTCTTTCTGGAGCAGTAAATCTTTTCTGACTGGGAAGGGATGGAACTGGGCAGAACTCATCATTCATGCTTTTGTGCCCCTTGTCTGATGCCTTCTACTTCACTCCTGTTATAAATCTAATTAGTCAGAGCTCTCGACAGAGAGTTAGCAAAATGATGAACCCATTTACTCTGTGAGAATGACCGGCTCTATAAACAGAACACCATCAAATGACACAAATATAATATACATAGATGAAATAACAGAGAGGATTACGATCCACTTTTTCGTTTATACCCAGAAAAGGCACATAGTTCTGAACTAGAATGGCTAAGGTGTCTGCATAGCACAGACCAGGCCACAGCAAAGCCAACAAGGTACAATACAATAAATTATATATTGAATGTAGAAAGTGTACAGTTAGGTGCAAATTTATCAAATTGTGGGTTTAGATTTTCAATTAATAAAAACTCACCCACGTTCTTTTCATTCCTATGGGATTTTTAGAAGCATATTTATCAATGGGTGAAAGTTAGAACTCACCATTTGAAAAATATGCTTTCAAAAATCCCATAGGAATTAATTGAACGTGGGTGAGTTGTTATTAAATAAAATCATACCTCCCAACAGGAAAATAAAAAGAGGGACAAAAAAGTTGCTGCGTGCAATTATTTGACCACACCCATTTTTGAGGCCACACCCCGTAATTACCAAGTTCATTTTAAAAAATATGGCACGTTATGAAAGTTTTGAACATATTTTGTTTTTTCCCCCCAGTTATTACAGTTTTGCTTATGAAGGTGAATTGCCCTTTAAGCCGTGGGTCTAACTTCTCCTAAGAGACCTGTTATCTTATATTGTTACAATTACTTACTTTTATCTCAAAATAAAAGTATCTTATCTGCAGCTGTGGCTGTTCTGGGCTCTCTGCCAAAACCCAATTAAGTTAGAAACATTGTTTCTTTTTCTGCCTTTTTAGTGCAGAGAAAATCTGGACTTTCCAGTACAGACGAGGGACTGCAGGTTGATCTGTCAAAAGAGGGACTATCCCTCTGAAAACGGGACAGTTGGGAGGTATGAAAAATCTAAAAAGCAGTATTGGATAGTAGGCCCGCTCGCACACCCTGGCCTTCAATTCTGGATGCCTGGTGCTCAGTGTTGGAGGGATCGGCACCCTCCCAATTAATCTCAGAGAAAAGTACACTGGCACTCGTGGCAATTCAAGCATGCATTCCTGTGAATAAATACGCAAGGGGTCCTCCCTGCTTGAATTGCCGCGAGTGCCAGTGTACTTTTCTCTATGAAAAATCTAAACTCACATTTTGATAAATCTGCCTTTTTAATGCATAAATGCAGTTTGCCTTAGGTATATTTTTTACTGTCTATTTTATGGTGGCATAGTGCTGTCTTGCACTGTAACAATCACTTCTCACAGTCACCGAGATCTCTTCCTCTAGCCAAAAGAGTTACATTAAAACATGGAAGGCCTAGGGGCTTTATAAGAATCACTGACCATTTGTTGAAGAATTGTGGGGAAAGATAAACCAAAACATAAACCTCAGCCATAGCTGTAAACTGAAACACTTTATGGGGTTTGAGGAAGGTTAAGGTTTCTTGTAAGATGTTTATTTTTTTGGGGGGAGTTGAAAAAAAAATTTTTCCTTCCATACTGTAAGCATTAATATTTGTTAGTAACTCAATTGCAGGTATAGCTAAAAGCAAATAACATGTCGGTTAGCTGATTCAATTATTTAACATTATTTCATCATGTTGACATCACAATTATGAAAGACCAGTGGGCGCTTGGGGAGGTACTGCTGATTTGATTTCACAAATCTAATTTATACACATTTAAACTCCCCTTGTTCAAGGTTCTTCTTCTCCATTCCTATTCTCTGTGGCCATGTGAACTTTGGTTTTCTCTGCACAGTATTACCTGTATATTACTTGCCTGCAGCCCTTCCATCTTGTTATCCCAGACATTGTCTAATTTCTAAATCTAGATCCGAGGCCTATGTTTGCAATCCTTTCCATAACCTATCCACAGAGACTAGCTATTACATTACCCTCACTGCAACACTAATTGCACTTACACCTGCCCTGACCACTCGCATATCTCCAAGTAATGCACTTAACCCTGCGACGGAAAAAGCACTTATGTGCACTCCGCTGTGTGTATGATACACTAGAACTTGCAAAACATGGGATTCCCTTATCATTAGACTTGTTTCTATGCCCTACATTGTGCTTGTGTTGATTTTTAAGAAATATAGGGTCTCCTGTAGCTGAATTTAAGGCATGGATCCCTGCTTTATATGAGCCAGGAACAAACATATCAAGATAACAACTAAATTGACTGTGCACTTCTTTGGAGCAGTAGAAACATCTGCAGACAAGTGAGCACAGATTGCTGTTCCATGGGTAGTTAAATAAAGAAAGATATGTAATATCACTTATCCCAGACTCTTTGAATAGATGCTATTGTTTAAAGGTTATATGCAATCACTGCTGATGGCTACAGGTCATGACTGAAGACTGGCATACTTTCCAGTATTCTAAGTAAAATATTTGGACATTTTGGCCACTTCCCTTATTCCCTTCCCTTATTACAGGCCACATTTATTATGTAATATGTGCAAAAAAAGAGACGGCTTGCAGGTATGCATTAGCAAAAGCAGATTGGATAATAAACTAGAGAAACTTGGACCTCAACAGACCATATTATGTCAGATCAACATCAACATTCTCAACTCAATACTCTAGTGGACATAAAATTAATTATGGAGAATGTCCTGCTCAATTACTATTTTAATATTAACACATTAACTTTGAGTTAACTTTTAGTATGTAGAGAGTGATATTCTGAGACAATTTGCAATTGGTTTTCATTTTTTTTTTTATTTGTGGTTTTTGTGTTATTTAGCTTTTTATTCAGCAGATCTCCAGTTTGCAGTTTTAACTGGTTGCCAGGATCCAAATTGCCCTAGCAACCATGCACTGATTTGAATAAGAGTCAGCGACCCCCATTTGAAAGCTGGAAAGAGTTAGAAGAAGAAGTCAAATAATTAAAAAACGAAGGCCAATTGAAAAGTTGCTTAGAAATATCCATTCTATTACGTACTAAAAGGTGAACCACCCCTTTAAAAATTCATTTATTTTGAAATCAGCTGCTGATTAAAACAGTTTACAGGGTTAACAGTTCCCCATGGTAATCGGGTGAAATATAAAATTCATAATAATTTATTTAGCAAAATACTCAGCCCCTTGGCAGTGGAATTTCGGAGCTTACTTGGTGTAGGAAAAAAAAAGTCTGACTTGTCCGTATTTTTTACCTTGATGAAAAACAAAGGCTTCACATTGGCCGTATTTTTTACCTTGATGAAAAACAAAGGATTCACGTTGGCCACCATAATAAGAACTGCAGTGTTGTCTTCTTCTTTAACTCTCTCTATAAAGCAAAGCCTTTGTTTATTTGAGCTCAGTCACTGGCCGTATAATATTTCATTGCAGGACTGCCGACAGTGCTTGCTTATCTATGAGATTTGGTGTTAAAGGATGTGGCACAGTGTGTAACACAATAAATCCAGAATAAAGTAAATGCCAGGGCTACACAGAAGTTGTCAGTGCCCTGCTAGTTTTTTTGCAATAGTATTTTGTGGCCTGCAGGTAAGCGCTGCTGGATCTGAGAGAGATCTGCTCCTTCCTTTAGCTCTGCGGAAGGAGAGCGGTTTTAAAAGAATGCTATTCTGGCGTGAAAGCTTTCTGGATAATAGATCCCATACCTGTATTATGGCTGCAGCTTTATGCTACATTTCTGCCACTGATTATTAAACATTCTTTCACTGTAAAGCAGCAAATAAATCTCAAGTCAGAGAATTTATGAGATTTAATGTGGGTGGAGTTCTGGCATAAAAATGTGTTCCGACAGGTGATGTAGGGTGGGCTGTTTCATGTTTAAACAGTTTAGGCTTTACCCCCCTCTTTTGTTCCTTTTTTTCCCCTTGAGCCATAAGGGTTGCAAATCAAATCTGCAATAAGTCTGTGGGTTTTCCAGATCACCTTCCCCCTTCATTGAAACTGCATTTGGAGTGCTGATGTTCCGGATCTCTGCATATCAATTTATAAATAATTAAAGTAAGCTATAAACTGCAACATAATGTTAAACTGTGTGATTTTATGGTTTCATACCAGTGTCTGCAGTATCAGCTGCCCTCCCTTCCCTTTCATTTTCAAATTATGCCACAGATTTTTTAACTCTTTCGTTTTTTACTATATAACCTTTATAAGAAAAACGGCATCAGAAAAAGCTGGGGATGCTTTTTTGTAGGTTTTAGATTCTTGACGGCAGGTTTTGAATGCAGATCTGTCTATATGGACTTCCTGGGACCCGAACAGCCCTCTAGTGCATTTATATGACCCCATACTGTATTAGTGTAATAGAAAGAAGTCTCTAGACAAGGATATGATATAGTCAATAACTAGCCTACTACTGGGTGGCAGTGTACTCGAATAGGATATTATATAGGATCTAATACTTAAATATATTGGACTATTTATAATAATAATCACATGTGCTTCATGCTCCGAGACCAATTCTTCAAACATAATGCCTCTGTTCTTATTATAAATCAGTTTAGGATAAGATCCTTATAAAAGAGTCGGCATATTTCAAGGCTGGCCGGGAAAAGTAAACACAAAGAGAAAGTCACTAATGTGGCCTTCGCTGCAAAGATGATTATAGGGATTAGAGGGCAACAAGTTTATCATTCATTATCGCATTTCTTGTCTGTAAGACTACTTAAAGAAACAGCAGTGAATTTTTTTCCCACCAACATTTTCTTCAAATAACAGACAAAAGAGTTAACGTTAAATGAACCCAATAGGTTGATTTTGATCCCAATACTAATTAATTATATCCTTGTTTTGATCAAGTACAGGGTACGGTTTTATTATTACAGAGTAAAAAAGAAAATACATTTTTAAAATTTTGGATTATTTGGATAAAATGGAGTCTATGGGAGATGGCCTTTCCGTAATTTGGCACTTTCTGGGTAATGGGTTTACGGATAACAGATCACATACCTGTATAGAGATAAAGAGATCAGTTTTTAATACACGTCAAAATAGAGCTGATCATTTTTCTGTTACTAAATAAATCCAGTTCTTATAAAATGACTTACAACTATGCAGGTGTGTTTCCTTTGCCTTGATAAACCTTCTCATCTAAATAGTTCACCTAGGCATAAAATCCTGCAGTGATGTTATTACTAAGCGTGAGTTTCTAATTGCATCTCTGATAACTGTGGCCTGAGTGCTCCGTTATAAAGCTTAATGCATGACACACCTATTGCATTGTGGGAGAGAGCGAGAAAGGAGATGTTTAACCTTTCCCAGTGCAAGCACATATTTTCAAAGAATAAGTCAATACAGCCTTTATTTTCGGACGTTAAAAAAAATGATCTTCTGTCTATCTGTGGGTTATCGGCAGCCCAGGCTTTGCGCAGGAAATGTACATCATGTAAATACTTTGTCTTCTGCGTTTCCTTTATCCATTCCTGACATTGCATTTCTCATTTTAAGGTCTAGATCCAAGTCCTATCTTTGTAATCTTTTCCGTAACCTTCCCACAGAGACCAGCGATTGCATTACCCTCACTGCACTTACACCTACCCCAAACCCTAGCAAATCTCCAAATAATGCACTTAACTCTGAGATGGAAAAAGCACTTCTGCTTTTGTTTGTCTGGTACTTACACCGTAACCTGTAATGGATGGGATTCCCTTATTATTATCTTGGTATCTGCCTCCAGCATTTTAACAGTGTGTTGACTCTATTATTTATGAATCCTGTTGGTTTAACTGAATAATTTATAATAGATCGGAAACAATTTTGATAATTTCTCAATTCTGAGATGATGATATTTTTAGCTTTTTATGATATTGACCTCAGTATATCTTTGGAATATGGCATAGACTTAGCAGATTGATCTACTGAGGATGCTGTATAGCCAGCCATTCGCAGTGTACAGCAGGGAAATCAGAGAAAGCTTGTATTTACTAAGAGGCAATACAAATAAGGACAAATATCAATTGAATTGTTATTTTGCAAAATGCAACAGGACTAATTAGCAATGTAGTGAACATTTTAGCAGCATCAGTCACTTTTAAATATATAGCTGCAGCTTTACCAGTGGCAAAGAAGAAAGACTGGAGGACCCATTAGGTCAAAGTCAGGCATAGAACTGTCAAGCGTGGAAGATTGCAGAAGAAGGTTTTTTTTCCCATGAATAAATCAGATTGCTGAATATAATGTGTTTTACAATATTCTGGATTACAAGGTATTTTCTGGTGATCTCCCACTGGTGACCAATCTCTACAACCGACATTGTTCTTAAATGACTGACTGTGCAACCTCCAGCTGAAGTTTAACTTATCCGTGTGATTCTGGAAGTTGCAGTACTTTGTACTTTTATATTTACCCGCTCCATCTGACCTTTCTGTCCTACTCTTAAACTGCTCCTGTTTTAATATGATCATGCCTTACATAAGTAACATTTGGTATTTAATCTTTTGCAGAACAAGTCCCAGAATTACACATTTATACATTAGCTTTTCTGCTGATGGTAATAGGAGGGCAGTTAAGAGAATTGTAGTTCTGCAACAGCAGAAATAGCATGAATGTAGTTTCTCTGCACTAAATGACGGGGTTTCAACCTTGCAAGACCCTTGCTATAGATGAGCTTGTTTTGTTGCGATATGAAAAAGTCATCTGTTTAGATGTTAGGTTGTGTACTTCTGTGGATTTTAATTGCACCATAATCCATTTCCCCAATGCACATCAAAGGCCACACTCCTCTCTTTACTATGATTTCAATTGCTCTCATCAGCCAGAAAGTTTAAAGCATGATCAAATTTGTTCTTCAATCACTTGAGCCCTGTTAATAAACTATTCTGTATGCTCGCTCATCCATCCTAGGATTTTGCAACTTCTTTGAGATGTCTTCAAGAGGAGCACAGAAAGACATCTTTGATTGCGTAGAGGCCCTGGGGATAAATTTTTATAAAAGCTCGCTTTATACAGGTGACATGCACAATCCCCTCTGGCCCACCCTGTTCCTCACAAAGAGAACTGCGAAACAACAGACAAATAAAATCAAACTAATTCTCACAGCACTTTACCTTGTCTCTTCTGGAGTAGAATGCATTCTTTTCACCTCATCTACTGAAGTATAGCACAGCTCTTCATTGAATTGTTCCTGGATTAGTTTGAAAACCACTTTCGCTATCAATGGAAACTTGGCCCAACTTTAATTGATGGGGTACTTACACATAATAAACCCCTCTACTGCTTTAAATTCATGTAAAAAGTGAGAATAGGTCTGTAGGATGCTTTATAGCACGTATCTGAAATCCTGACGAAACCCTGCCTAGCTTCTGCCGTTTCCACAAAGAGAGTTCAGGCCGATGTTATTAATGCATTCACACTGAAGGGCTCCTTTGAGATGTGCCATTGTTCTCTTTGAAGACCTCCTGGTTGTTTAGGACACTTACTTGTACCGTTGCCAATGTTTCAGGTTTTTACTTGCATGAAATTAAAGCAATTGTAAAATCCCTAGCTATTATGTCATTGCTTTCTACTGGACAGCTGCTTAAATATTCTTCAAACACCATTGGAACCAATACTGTTCTGCTTGCTAGTTACAAGCCTCTTGGCAAATGCTGAAATTGCTTTTACAGGAACTAGATTCATTGGCTTTCTCTTTTTTTTTTTGGAGAGGGGGGTGACATTTCCCCATTCACTACACTGGCTAAAAAAAAAAGAAAATGTCCTGTGAATTTATTGAATCCTCTTAAAGCAGAGCTAGACTAGGAATATATTACACGCATGTGAAAATGAATTCACAAATACACATTTGTATACATTCTCGTAAGTGTGATTTCACCAGTGCTGAGCGGGTGAGAATTGGAATGGAAACTTGTTACCCCAGAAGACAGCACAAAGCACAGGGAATTTCAGGTTATTTACATTTTGCAGAGATGTGAAAAAGGCTTCTTTTTTGTTTTTAGTTTAATATTCCTTTCACTGTAACCCAAGGGAATTACACATTCCATAGGGCTGATAATTTGGTATTTTATTTACTCCCTCTATATAATTCTAGGAGCCAGCCTACCTACCTTCATACACTGGCGGATTTAAGCATCTGATTCGGCCCCCTAAAGTCGAATTGGCAGTTTATGTTATGTACGGCCCTCTCAGACTACCAATCCGATATATATATGGTCGAAAATTGCCCAAATATCTATTGGAAAGATTTAAAATCCCGAGCTTGTTGGCTTGGTGATGTGGTCTCATCAAAACTGCCTGCATAGGTACCTATAATCAGTCCAATATTGGCCAGCCATATCAGGCAAAGATCTGGTAATTTGGTGTATGGCCATCTTAAGAAAGCATAGCTAGGCTAGTTATGCACTGAAAGAATATATGTACAGGTTAGAAGGGTCCATTACATCCCAGATCATCTTGGGAACTCACCAGTTGGTTGAATTTTGAGCGCTTTGATTTATAGGAGCACAGCTAGTCAATCACATATTATGGAATCTAGCCAATTGCATGGACTAAATTGGACCAATTAATCAATCATGATACTAAATCACCAAGGAAGCCTGTTCCATCTGCCACTGTTATGGGAATTACCAACATAGATGGGTGTCATTCCCCTGCCAGAATTTTCATTTTGGTCAAAGCAACTTACACTGTAGATGTAGAAGTAGTTTGATGTTAAACTCCTACTGCAGTTTAAAAAAGTGCCATGCCTCTGCACAGTATTGTTTATACTCTAAACAAATAATCAAATGAATCCCAACCATTAAGCTGGCAATGAATACCTAGACTTCTGCTCTAGACTTCCCATACATGCATTCTGTATACATGCATTCTGTAAGAAGCATTATTGTAATCTTTATTACATAAAGCTGCTTTAAATAGAAGAATGTCAAGCAGCTCTATGGAAGCAAATGTAATGTTATAAAAGCAAAGAATGTCATATTGTAAAATATCATTTGTTATTTTCATTTAACTATGTTTTGGCATCACCTCTGTTCTTTGCGTTGATCAAGGTTTTTAAACAAAAACAAACGATTGAGAAAGTGACAGTGTACTTGTCCAGGGACATAAGTATCGGGTTAAACTTATTTTCCTATAGTCCAACAGATATACAATAAGAAAATAGGAATAAGATGCATGTAATCCCCCCTTGTTGATTCAGACAACATAATATCTCAGGCAAGGGAAGGTGTTCTTGATATTAACTATAAGCTGGTGCTTCCCCATTAAAGTATTATCACTTTGATAGAGCTCTAAAATGTAGCTTGTTTGATTTAAACACATCCCATTTGGACTTAGTTTGGTGCCCGGGACTGTGAAGTATTTCAGCGGTCAAAACACTGACCCTTTTTACTGCTTTCTTTCCGAAGAGTGTACTTTTAGGAAGAAAACAAAATTGCTTTGAAATAACAACCTCATTTACCAACCTGCAGCTGATCAAAGCAAACACGATCAAAGGGTCCACCTCCGACTGGCTAAACAGCTTCTCTGCCAAATCTTCCACATACAGTATCTGCGGATTTCTTTTTACTTACCCGACTCACTGTCAGACTTGTTCTCATGCTCTGTGTCGGTCAGTGTCAAGGCTGAGTTGGAGCGGCTCGAGAGACAGGAACTGCGTCCAGATTTCACCCCCCGACCCCAAAGTCTCATGGCATGTTCTGGTGACATGACACCTTCATTCTCAGTCTCGGCATCGGAGCTTGCATTGATAGAGTAACCTCGGTGTGGAAGCCCCATATCAGCACAAAATGCCAGTCCCCGGCGTGATGCTGGTTCACAAACACCCAGCTGCCGTAGAGTGAAATTCTGACCTGTTTAAGTGAAAGGGGGAAAAAAGAGAGAAACAAAAAGTGAGAATGTGTTTTGTTTATAATTTAAAACTATGTAGACACTTCCAAGATCAAATTGCTTGAAAATCTGAAACAGAACTGTGTACCAGATGCTTGCTAGGGTCACATAGAACCCATTGCCAGAAGCACACCAGGGAATTGTTTTTCCTTTTTCCAAATGCAAAGAAATTAGGAGCACTATCAGTTACCCCCTACCACTGTAATATGCCATGTCGTGTCATGTCATGTGGACTAAAAGGTTGAACCTAAAGGCAGCATGTATTATTTCAATCATACCTATTATGTTACATGGAATAATGAACTAATGTAAAATATGAGGTACCCATGGTGAAGTTGACAATCATCTAGAGACCCACAGGTACCTCTCTGATATAATAGCAAATAATTGCCAGTGATTAAAGGCATTGATTTCTACTTTTTTGAGATAATTGCAGTGATCAGATTAGTGCATGAGCTATACCAAGATTTAGTCACAGCTACACTTAAGATCCAGCGTAATTTAAAAATGGATCATTAAAGCTCTCTTATACAGAGGCAGTAGACATCAACTATACCCTTGGGATTGACATTGCGGCTTTGTTTGGGCTTTACATCTATGACATGGTATTTATTAAAAGTGGCACTTTGGGTTTAAAAAAATATAACTGCCTCCCCTTTGTCTACCCTATCATGAGTGGGATGGGGTAAAATTAGAGCAAGACTCACATTCAATAAAGCAAGTCAAATAATTACATGTAACTGCTGTCAGTGGTGATGGGGTATCTCATGGGAACTGGATGAAGCTCCTGGCCCAACATTTATCACACAAACAGGTCAGGTTACTTCTGAAGCCTCTTTCCACTAACGGATTAACACTACATTGACAGACTAGTACAACATAGCTCTGTTGTGCCTTCTTTCTTTCTGGTTCACATACAGCAGGCATCACAACCCAAACCCAATGTTATACTGTATGTATGAACATGTAATTCATTTGTTATAATTGCTATTGGTATAACAGACACTTAACTGGTATATTTATAAAACTTGCATCTCACAAAAAGTACCAGTTGGTTTTAGAAAGCTTTGGCTTCTTCCAAATGAGGTGACAGACATGGTATAAACAAACACTATTCACTTTTGGTGCAATCACAATATTGTGCACAGTTTTCTATGTATTTTGGAAAAACAACTTCCAAAAAAACAAATTTTTTGTGTGATTTATTATACCCCCAAGGATAAATAATGTCTGAATCCGAAAATCTGACTCAGACCTACCGGAACAAGCTGGGTTTCTTGCAAAAGATTTAGTGGTTTTCGGCCAGATAAGCCCAAAAATTTGATTTTCAAGATTTTTTCAAGTTTTTTCCTGCACTGGAATTTTTAGGGAAAATGTATTGATTAATAAGGGAAAATAACCCTTGCGGATTTGGTCTGAGTATATTTCAGAAAATAATGAGTTAAATTTGGATTTTGATAAATAAACCCCCTAAACTAAAAGTTTTAGGAGATCAGATACATAAAGTTGCATCTACACTAGCAGTGTGTAATTAAATACGTTTAAATAAATACAAAGATAGCTTCCAAAAGATACAATATTTGAAGTAAGAAGTATATTTGCAATACATGTATATATTGCACGGATAACATGGCTTATGGCCGAACCCCCAAACCCTTTGCGAAAGATTCGACTAATACCGAACCCGAAC
Source organism: Xenopus laevis (assembly GCF_017654675.1). Classification (NCBI taxonomy): domain Eukaryota; kingdom Metazoa; phylum Chordata; class Amphibia; order Anura; family Pipidae; genus Xenopus; species Xenopus laevis. Next base: position 48,578,612 of record NC_054371.1, read on the forward strand.
CCTAATTTGCAATCCTTCTGCCTGGCCGAACCGAATCCTAATTTGCATATGCAAATTAGGGGTGGGAAGGGGAAAACATTTTTTACTTCCTTGTTTTGTGACAAAAAGTCACATGATTTCCCTCCCACCCCTAATTTACATATGCAAATTAGGATTCGGTTCGGCCAGGCAGAAGGATTCGGCCGAATCAGAATCCTGCTGAAAAAGGCCGAATCCTGGCCGAATCCTGGATTCGGTGCATCCCTACTTATGGTTAGTACTGCCTGTTATGAAAACCTACACCTTGCACCATTTTGCACAGTTTTTTTTTGGAAACTATCGCAAGGTAATGTAAGATACTGTACACTGTTGCCTTCTTATCACCTATATCTCTCTTGGCCCTGAGATGCTATGAAATGGATGTATGTGCAGGGTTGGATTTACATAGCAGGCATTCCTGGGCCTGCTGGTGTTCGTCACCCTCATTCCCTCCCCTTTATTTGCACAAATTTTCATCATCAGGACCGGAGCAATGGGGATGGTGCTCCTGCGTATTCCAAGTGTTTCTGAACCAATGTGGATGTGGTTGCCGCCCCCAAAGATTCTGCTGCCCTAGGCCCAGGCCTTGGTGGCCTTTCCACAAATCCGGGCCTGTGTATATGTACCAATTTTGGACTCCGACATTGGTTTCCCTTTAACCAATGCTTTATTTTGTCTGTTACTATAATGCAAAGATATGCAAACTGAGATGCAAAGAAAAGATGCATTACATGCACTTATGGGGCTATGGAATATTGACAATGTTTGACAGTTGCACAGTGTAGGGCTACCAATGGCTCATCCAACCGATGCCAGTGAGAGGAATAACCTACAGTGAGTCACAGGTGTGTCTATGCTGAGAGTTTCCAGGAATAAATTACAATAAGTTATTGTCTGCAAAATGCCCTAGGAAATCTCTGTGGTTACACGTCTCTGCAGCAGATTACTGCCTATGGGTGCCAATACTATTGCTACCTGCATACAATCTTTTCAGAGACAGAGTAAAATCTCCAGTTAAATCTACATTCCAGACAAATGAGTAAGTAAATCAGTGACTCCAGCAAAGTTTGGTTAAGGGGGGAGGTTAAAACATAATATAAAATGTTATTCGGAGGTTACTCCGGATTGAAAGAACTAAATGAGAACCAGAGGAAAACAAATAAAACAGATATCCTTTTTCACAACTAAACAAATACATACTTATTGATTTACATGCACTGTCCAACTTCCACTTTCATAAATGCAAATATTGTTTCAGGAAATGTAGATGCTGAAAATGCATATCAATGTCTCCCAATTTCAAATGCAATTATAAAAACTGTGGAAAGCAAATGTAAATTTCGTCAGGTCTCCTGCCTAATCCATGAAGCCATTCCACAAGAGTTTTACATGGGCAGAGGAGGCACAGACAATAAACAGAGAAGCCTGTTGACTTAAGTGATATTCATCTTATTCATCTGTAGTCTTTTAATCAACAGATAGCCGGACGTTATCTATTTTCCCAAAGAAAACTGCATGTTAATGTATTCGAGAAAAACCTGTAATACATAAGACTGAGTAAGAAATCAATCTTCCCCTGTGATTTGTCACACAGAGCTGTTTTAATGGAAATTTCACATGCTTGTATTTGTTTTGCATAGCTAAACTGCACAGATTGGCAAATCTTCTTTATTCCTCATTTTAATTGTGCCGAATGACTCAGAGACAGGATTTACAGGCACAGCTTCCTCTTTAACGTGCAGTCCCCTTAACTAATTCACGCTCACACCTCATGTTCTACATGGTGACCTGGGCACGTCTACAGAGGCCTGGGGCTCACCTACCTAAATAACTAACACCTGGATAGGAAACCACAGGAATCCAGGGACTGACAGCTCTCATCTAATGCACTTGTGTCAGCCAGGGGCCCTTGTTAACCACTCCAGCTGACATTCACTCACTGCTACCATTCACCCTACCAGTCACACTATTTGATCAGACATTCAAATCTACCTCAAATGTCACATATGAACGATTAAAGGGAAAACAGCCCACATGTAAAACACTGCTTCATATAAATAAAGCTTTTTTAATGAAAAAATGCCATTTTAAGTATTAAAGTCTGCCACATATGAAGTTCTGTGCTCACACACAAACCAAAGGCACACCATATTTGTTAGGTTACATCAGCCAATGAATGGACAGGTGTGTCTTTTACTCCCACTCTTCTTCCTGTTATAGACTGTATTATTTCCTGTCAGGTGATTGGTGATTAACTCACAGAGCATCACAAAATGGTGGCTCAAGATGAACACTCCTTGCATATTTCCTTTTTTCTTTTTTAAATATTTTTATTAGAGTTGTCATTTTTGTTACAGACATTGTAATAAACTCTTTCTGACATTTTCACAATGTACACAAAGCAAGTATAAAGGATTAACATAAGAGAAAACTAGAAATGAAAAAAAAATATGTTCACATTTGTTCATACAAATTTAAACAAACTTGTTGCCAAATTTTCTTTGCCTTTATCAAGTTGTCAATTTTATAGCCCTGACCTAGTAAGTAACATACATCAGTGGATAGTATGGTATTATAAATCTTTGTGCGACCCTGTTTTGCCATAGCCTTACAAGCAAATGAATAAAGATTAACTAAGATTATCAACCCTATGCTGAAAGAGAGGATAAACCAAGACCCGAGCTGATGGCCCGAGGAGCCCAAGGTTGCCATATTTGTAAAAATTTGCTATGAATCCCTGATAAAATGTAGATTTTTCATTTATCATTATAGCCGCTATGCGTGTTTTTTAATTTTGGTATTGAAAGTTGTGGACTCCAAGACTTCTCTCCTTGCATATTTCTATTGTAGAAATGTTCTCAGCTCAAAATTCATCAAAACATGTCAGTTATGTAAAGTGTTTGCATTTTATAAAGCAAAATGTTGCCTTATACTATACTCTTTGCAAAAGCAAAACAATAATTTTAATCCTGTGACTTCTGACCCACAAAAACGGTGCCCAAAAATGCACGGCTTTGCGGTCAGCGACATAGCAAAAAAGATTCTTGTTCTATAAGCCCAAATCTGGGACTAAAGCTAGAGAATACAACAGCAGCAGAAGTCATACAAAACTAATGGTGTCCCAGTCCTTTTCATTATGAATGGCAGCTGCTATATTGCTTATCTCAAATGATATAGATGCCATGGAGCACGATGGAATATTAAAGTCATAAATCATCACCTTGTGCTCTTGGTGTTTAAGACCAAAGTTATGTGTGAGAGAGGCAGGGCCAGGCCAGGCGGAGTCCCTAAGGCGCAACCCGGACGCTAGCCCCCCCACCCGACTGGGCTCGACGGAGAAGAAGAGAGGAGACAGAGGTGTGAGCGATGGAGAGGAGGGAGGGGACAGCGACAGAGCAGAGGGGACATCTACGGAGGGGTGGAAGGGGACATCGACGGAGGAGAGCGACAGAGGGGAGGGTGACTGAGGGGTGTGGACTATGCGTAGGCAGAATACAATTTCAGAGGTATCTATCCAGTGCCCCCCATCATTGCGCCCTAGGCAGCTGCCTTTTCTGCCTACCCCTAGCTTCGGCCCGGAGAGAGGCACTGACCGTGCAAATACTGTATGCAGGGAGATATGTTCTGTCCCCACTTTAAGCTATATACTATATGCTATATATTTATGAGCAATAAAGGAGAAGAGAACTCAGTTTATAAGCGGATAATTGTTGCAGTCAAACAAAGACATGACACCCCACTTTCCTCTCTGCTGTCCTGTTTACCGAGTCCAGTTTTGACTGATATTAAAAACCAGACAAGAACCGATTAAACATGACGGAACAACTCACCCCCCTCTTGCTTCTACCGAGTTCCTATTTCTGTTTTAGAGAACTGTCCGGAATTGACATCAGTTTACCATTAAAATAACTTTTCACTGAGAGATGGGAGGCAAAATGCACTGAGAGTTTTGAGCTGGCAACGTTAATTACTTTTTTTCAGCCATTTGATATCCTGAGCGGCTGCATTCTCATCTGCTATTCTAAATGGATAACAGTAATGAGACAAAAACATTTCTTAAAAAGGTCTATGATTAACACGGAATCTAACAGCACTTATCAACAAGTTCCTTGGGATGGGAGCCATTTATCTACTGCCATTGTTTGCATTTACCCCATTAGTGTCTGAACTCTCAATCCATCAAATGTTCACTTAGTGGACTTTCTGCTGCTAAATACATTGGCTTGCTCCGCTCTGCAAAGAGGTGGACACAATTTCCTTTTTATGAGCTCACGTACTTTGTGCAAGATGCAAAATCAGCATCACTGACCACGAACATTAAATCAACAAAATGTTGGTTTAACTCCCAAGAGCCTCAGCTGCGCTGACCTAAGGCACATTCTCCTTCATTATTATCTTTTATAAACCAACAACCAGACGATGGTTTATTTTTACTGGGGCAAAATTTGTCATCTCTGTGCTTAAAGGATTTTTGAATGATATTAAAAACCTTTGTTTTATAAGCCCACTAGGAAAGTTTGTATGGTTTGCCACAATATTACAAAATATATTGAACTTAGTGGTCATGAATTTAAATGAAGTAGGTTAATAAGAACCCAACATGCGATATATAGGAGATACTGTATTAATCAGTCATTTTGACAGCCAAATGTGCTGATATACTAAAAACTGGGGCTGGATGCTGTCATACTGGCTGACAGTGAGACCTAAAGACATATAAAAAGTGAACTAAATGTATGTTCAATGAAAGGCTTAAGCTAAAATCAACCGACTGTTGCTCTAACTTAGAGCTGCTGCTTTTACCTTCAGCAAACAAGATACATGGCCGTAGGGGTTAATTTGGATGCAGAATGCTGCATTTATTATTAAGTCTTTATCTTTCTGGAAGGTTAAATAAAATATCATGCAGTTTTGTATTCAATACTTTTAGGGCATTTTTCTATTTTGGTATTACAGGCATTTTAACCAATGCATGGGTGAATAGATTATACTTGCTAACCCCTACAATTTGATTATGACCTCCATAGGAGTCTCCAACAAAGGACCCCAAAGAAAAAATTAAAGGGATATATTTATACAATGTGGATTAAAATTTTAAGGGCAGAGACACACGCTCAGACAAACAAAATAGACAAAATAGGTAGACAGATTGTTGCAGGGATTGGCTCTCTGGGAGAAAGACTTTGTGAATTAATAGATCACTTTTTACAGCTTCTAGTTCTGAGGCTACCAAGCTACTTCAGAGATAGTGGTCACGTGTTACAAGTTTTTTAACAATTTAATTGGCAACCGGCCTTTAAAGGAGAACTAAACCCCCCGCCATATTAAATCCCCACTGGCCCCCCTCCCTGCCTCCCCCCGACACATTCTTACCCTAGGATTCTATCCCCTTTTGAAATAGTGACGTCACATGCAGAGTGAGCACAGCGGAGCTCACGAGTGCCAGGGCCGGCCTTAGGCCAATTGGACCAATTGGGCCCAATTGGGCCCCGCACCTCTGGGGGGCCCCGCACCACAGGGCAGCACAGATAATATTTCCCTCAGCACATGATGCTGCCTGGCCTGCCCCCAACTTTGAGAGTCCAGCCCATCCCCAAATCCATAGGTCTAGCCTGCCCCCAACTCTCATAGGCCCAGCTTTCCTCCAACCTTGATAGGCCCTGCCTGCCCCCAAACCAACCAAGCCTGCTCCCAAGCTGAATCGGCCCAGCCCCAAACTAATTGGCCCAGTCCACTCTCCTATTTCCTCCCTCTCTCTCTTACCCTGTGTGCCCCTATTATGTGCCCCTATTTCCTCCCTCTCTCTCTTACCCTGTGTGCCCCTATTATGTTACCTTGTCTGCCCCTTTCCTTTCTATTTTGTGCCTGTATGCCCTTATTTTCCTAAATACTTGGTGTGTCAGTAGCCAGCAACACTTTGTCTAGGGGCCCCGCCAACATGGTCCCAATTGGGCCCCACATTTGATAGGACCAGCCCTGACGAGTGCCATCTTCTTCTCTTTGGTAATCTGTGAAGTGAGCAGTGTAATGTTGCATGCACAGTTGGAGCAATCTTTCGGTTCATGACAAGTGCGCATGCACTGAAAGAGATGGAAATTGCCGAAGGGGAGGAAGAAAACACCAAGATTACCGAAGATGATGCCCGTGAGCTCCGCTGTGCTCATTCTGCATGTGCGGTCACTATTTCAAGAGGGGACAGAATCCTGGGGTAAGCCTGTGCAGGGGGAGGCGGGCCAACGGAGCGGGGCCAGTGGGGACTTAACATCACGGGGGGTTTAGTTCTCCTTTAAGTGGGCCTCAGTTGATGTTACCTCACTTTTCTCTTGCATACCTCACAATCTTGGCATCACAACAATCAAATATCATCTTTATTGCTACAGTCTATATGACAATAACACTATCATTTTTATTTTGGAATCTATTTCGTTTTTGCTTACACACAATTGTTTTCTTTTTGACCAAAAATACTATATGAGAAACGGTGTAATCTGTTTAAGGAATCCAAAGCTAGTTCTAATTGTGATCTTCTCCCACTGAATCTAACAAACATATGGAGAACAACTCTGAAATACTGTCTTGTGTTTTGACATATAGTTCTCAATTTAAACAAATCAAACATATTATTTCTAAAAACTTAGCTATTCTCCATACTGACCCTGCACTAGACAAAATTCTAAGATCAAATTGTCGCTTTGTCTTCAGACGTTCTAAAAATATTGGGGATCTTTTGTCTCCAAGCCAAGAGCAAAGAGGCCACTCATTCTACCTGGCTAAATACAAAAGGAATGCATAAATGTGGAGCTTCTAGGTGAATTACATGCAAGTTAATAGAACAACTACCTTTTGTCCTCTATATATAAAAAAAAACTATAACATAAGACAATATATTAACTGCAACCCAAGATATTTCTATCTTATCACATACAAAAAATGCTCCAAACAATATGTTGGCCAAACGGGTTGCACTTTAAAAGAGAGGATCAGAGAACTCATACGTAATATAAAAGATTTAAACAGCTTCACTACTGTAGCTAAACACTTTGCTGAGTGCACAAATAGTTCTTTCAAATCCTTTTTTTAATTGGCATAGAGAAGATATCTCCACATATTAGAGGTGGAAGTACTCTAGACAAACTTCTTAAACAAGAAGCAAAATGGATATTTTTCTTGGAAACTAGACAACCATTTGGAATGAACTTGGATCATAATGTCTCTTGTTTTGTTTAAATACTATTTAAATATACTTATTCACTGTCACCCTTAAAAGTAAAATTTAAATTTACATTTGAGCTGTTCAACTGCTGAAAAAAACTAACTTTTTCGATAACTTTTTAATTTATTGTACTTATAATTCTATGTATAAGATGCAACCCTTGATAGTTGAACCTAATTTGTAATAATTTTTTGGATTGGTCATTCTAAACATGTTTATGATTGGTCTTTTTCCAACTACTGATTTTTTTGGATTGGCTGTTTGGAACATGGTTCTGATTGGTCCTTTTTCATTTAAATATAACTGTATGTTCAAATGTTTGTCTGCCTATGACTAAGTGCCCATAAGGCACGAAATGCATAAGGCTTTGCTGAGATGTCTTTTTGCTAAAATAAATACTTTTTAACCACATCAACTTATGGAGTGTGGTCCGGTTTGTGCCAGCCTATTACAACATATTAGCATGTTCACAGCTGGGTGTGAAAGACTAACATATTGTGCATAAATCATCCTTTTTCCTGTTTATTTTGCCTCTGAGTGGGGGCTGTGGTATTGATTCTTTATGGAATCAACAGTACAAAGCTTTTTTAAACACTAGAGGTGCTGTTGTAGAGAAGTCTTTGAGACAATTGAATAGATAGTTCTGTACGACTGATGAAATTATGCACAGAAGAAATCTTGTGTACACAAAAAAGAGCAAAGCCCTTTTACTTCCCTGAAAAGTTGATGAGCAAATAAATAGAAAATAATGCTTAGTTGTAAAATGGGCATATTTCTTTAGTTTTTGCAGCATCCTCTGCGACATATCAAAACAATCTTTATTATATTAGCAAATTGATAATTCTGTCTTGATTATTATCCCTAAAAAAGGTACATGTATCCAGGGAGTGCAAATCGTTATTTCTAGTGCTTTTATCAATATGGCATCAGAGGGAATCCTTTCCGCAATAGCAGTTTGTTATTTATATAAACTTGGTTAGGAGTTCTGCTCTGAGTTTCTAGAGCCTTACCTTCCAGTCAGTCAATTTAATGCTTGCCTGAGTGAGTGCAAAGTTAAATGCAATTGCTTAATCAATATAAATGTAAAACTAATTGACTGCTTAAAATTAAATCTAGCACAATGATTATAAAAGTGCTTGTGACAATTATGAGTGATCTAAATAACACACCATTGCAAAGACAGAAGTTTCTGTTGCCTTGATGAATTTCCACCCCACACTTTTTTTTTTCTAGACAAATGGTAATAGAATCCTGTGGCTATAAACAGAACCTGCAGAGACTCTCCAGCCTGAGACTGATTTATATCAAACACCAAAATGATCCAGAATCCCCTGACAAATAGGGGTTGGTGGTTTATCAACAACAGTGCCAGACCCATTAAACAAACCTTGCTCAACAGACATTTATTATAATGCTGGCCTTCTAGACACTGCAAACTGTAATTCCCAAAGTGTAGTCCCTAATCAGTTATTTCACATTCATAACTTACTTTTCACTTACTACAGGTATTGGAGGGTATCGGGATACAAAATGATTGTATACAAAAAGAACAGAACGAAGAAAACACACACACACATCTTTTGGGCAGACAGATATGTTGCCTGCACTTTAAAGTCGGAGACACCCTGCCATTATTGCCCATTGGAATTATCGTAGGTAAAACAGTCAAATTGCATAAATCACGTAATCATCCCAACATTTTTTGTGTAACTATACAAATGAACCCCTATACCCACAGAGATTCCCAATGTTTGGCAAGTGAAGGTTATTTCACATGTTTCACCCGCACTTTAATGTGGCAGATAAAATGATTGGTCTATTATTTTTGAATGACATTATTTAAAGAGGAATATAGCAACCCAGAAATGAATGAAAAATCTAATTTTAATCAAAATTCCAACAAACATTAAACATTTTCAGTGATTTTAATTTTATCTGTAAATTTGTAAATTGCTTGCCAAAGAGGTCAATAACTATTCCAAAATTTTAGGTGGTGAGTAAGCAAGGACTGAAGAAAGGGTAGTAGAATAGGATATTCTGGGCGGGCTATGGCATTGTAAAAGGCATTTATTAAAAATGTCCTAAAAATGAAGTGGAGGTTATATCTAGTACATTTGGGATCCTGGCACACTGAGGGAGGTAAGTACTAGAAGAACACGGGCTGGTCAACTTGTCTTCCTATGGCAGATGCTTCTGTCAGTGCTGCAATGCTGAGCATAGAGTTCATCACTGTATTCCCATTCTAATCTTCTTTCTCACTAGCTCTTATATTATCAAAGCAACATAGGCACAAAAGAACATTGGCATCTTTGTACTGTTTCCTTGTATAAAGTTATTCCCAGTGTTTCAGCAGATCTCATGGAGCTGTTCTCAGGCTATCTGATCCTCAAAGCGTCTTCATCCAAATACCATGTGGTTTTCTGAAAGGGAACTCAAAAGTGCTTGGACTGAGTCTGACTAAATTTGGCTATGTAATGTTAGATGAATCAGGTTACAGGCTTTTCATTTTCTCTTTCTGGGTTTTGATCACACATTTCTTTGGAGCATATGAATGTATGAGTTTAAGTACAAAAGTTATTGTGCCATTAATGGAGAAAAACGCTTTTATTACTGGCTTTGATTTCGGCAAGCGTCGCGAAAGTAAATGATTTTATTTAAATAGAAAGCATACCCAATTTAGAATCCTACTTTATCATCCATTACAGTTTTTATTAAGCTGAAAGGTGTGGGGTCAGAAGTTTTTGTTTGCCAAGCCCAAGAACATTTTTATGTGTGTACCTATACGTGGGAGTCATAACATGGCTTGCCACTGTAAAAAATATTCATGTAAGAACATTGCACAGCATGGTCTACTAGAGGTCCTAAAGCACTATTGCAGCTCCCTTACATAATTATATAAATGAGAAATGTTTTACTCTCATACACATGTGCAAGAAGATGGGGCAGTGGTAACGAGTGGCTCCTGTGTGCCCTGGACACGGGGGGCACATTTTAGTTACTCCACTACTCTCATACTTTATTAAACAGAGGTACATTGCCTCAAAATTATTTGGTGGAGAATTACACCTTACTATCCCTTAACCAAAAACGTAACCAACAGATAAATTACCGCATCCGCTAATAAGTGACCTACAATATGTAGGAATCTTATCAAAAAGGCATATACATACAGTATACAGTAAGGGGGTTATTTATCAAAGTCTGAATTTATTGCAATATTTTCTGAAAAAAACTCTGACCAAATCCGAACTGTTTTCTTCGGCTCATGTATTAATGCAATCTACCGAAAATTTTGTTTGCGGGAAAAATACGAATTTTATGAATGTTTCGTAATTTCCTCCAGAAAACTCAGAATTTCATGAATTTTTATGAATTTTCATCAGATTATTGCACGAAACGCAGTGCAGATCAAAAAATATTTTTGACTTCTCCCACTGACTTGTATGCAACCTCAGCAGGTCTGAGATGGCAGATTTTAGGATTCTGACGTTTCCCATCCTCGGAGTTTAAAATTCTAAAAAAATTGTTGTGATTTTTTTTTTCACAAAAAATTCGGATTTTAGACTTAAAAAAAACAACAAACTTTTGGGGGTTTTGGCATTCGGAGTTTAGTAAATAACCCCCTAAATATTAACCTTTTATTTTGAGCCTCCATTCTTTAGCATGTATTCTTATATTAATGTTTACCACATTCTTATATGAATGTTATATCATTAAAGGGGAACTATCACGAAAAATAAAATGTAATATAAGCTTCAGCATACTGAAATAAGAAGTTTTCTAAATATAATCAAATAAAAATTCTGTACCGTTTCTGAAATAATCAAGTTTATGTTCACCATCCCTCTCTCAGCATCTGTTTCTCTTCATTCTCTCTCTCTCTTAATGCAGCAGTTGGGTGTCAGATATTCATTGACAGTTAGATCCAATATATCTTAGAGGGGGGCTCCTTTTGCCTAGAAGATGTATTAAAGCTCATTGTATTAAAATCACCAGACATCATGTCTCTCTACATGCAGAATTTTTGCAAAAGGCAGTTATTTTGTTAGATTTTGTTGGTACTGGAATCAGTTATTTGAGTGAGCTCTAATACATCTGCTAGGAAAGGAAGCCCCCCTATAAGATATATTGGATCTAACTGTCAATGAATATCTGACACCCAACTGCTGCATGAAAAGAGAATGAAGAGAAACAGATGCTGAGAGAGGAATAGTGAAGATAAAATTGATTATTTCAGAAACAATGCAGAATATTTAATTGATTGCATTTACAAATTTTCACATTTCAGTATGAGAAAGCTTAAATGATATTAAATATTCATTTTCACTATAGTTCCCCTTTAATGTTTGTCTGGTTAGGAAATAGAACAAGTTCAACATTTTTGAACAGTACTGTGTAAGTTTGTTACTTTCCACCTGACACATGACACGCAGCCCTTTATGCCATGGAGCCACATGATTTAACAAAAGCCGTGCTCTCTAGGAATGAATACATACATTTTCACTAATTGCAGAAACATTACAATACAATAAATCAGGAGTTTTGTTTGCTTTGTAAACATGATGTCACTGTGCAATCAGCGACAGTCTGCCCAGCCATGACTGCATATTATTCCTCTATACTTATCTTTATGTGCTAAAGACAAATAAAATCCATACCTGCCATAAAATATCCCTACTCACCTCCTGACCCCCCACTTTAAAAAAAAAAATAAAGGGAAAAAAGACACACAACTCAAAAGGTTAAATAAATACTTAAATACATAATTACCTCCTTTTATTCTTAGACTGTTTTTACAAAAGTTCATTTCGCATTAGGCTGATGGCACACAAGCTGTTTAAAGAAGGTAAAAACCAAACAAAAAGTCCCAGTCACATTTTGAAAAGGGATTTGAAAGGGATTTCTCCATAAAAGCATAAAAAGGGACAATAACCTTTACTATAGTAAAACATCTTTTTCCCAAAGTACACTACTTCATACAATATTGTTTTCAACCACCAACAGAGAAAATGTAGGCGAGCAAGATGATTTAGGCAGTACACGTATGGGACATGCTATCCAGAATGCTTGGGATGTGGGGTTTTCCTGATCTTTCTGTAATTTGGATCTTCATACCTTAGGGGTTGTGACACACAGGCAGATTTAGTCCCTGAACTGCCTTTGTGTGTCTTCCCGTCCGCTATAATTAAAAGTCGTCTGCGCTAAAGCACACATGGCGCTTCGTTTTCCAAAGTCGCCCAAAGTTTCCTCGTGAGGCAACTTCGGGCGACAATAGAAAACGAAGTGCCGCGTGTGTTTTAGCGCAGTCGACTTTTCATTATAGCGGACGGGAAGACACACGAAGGCAGTTTGGAGAGAATGACACCCAGAAGAAGAGGTGATTAAATAAATCTCCCCGAATCTGCCCTTGGGTCACAACCCTACGTCTACTATAAAATCTGTTTGACATTGAGGGGCCGATTCACTAACTTCGAGTGAAGGATTCGAAGCTAAAAAACTTTTTTTGGGCTACTTCGACCATCGAATGGGCTACTTCGACCTTCGACTACGACTTTGAATCGAAGAATTCGAAGTAAAAATAGTTTGACTATTCGACCATTCGATAGTTGAAGTACTGTCTCTTTAAAAAATACTTCGACCCCCTAGTTCACCATCTAAAAGCTACCAAAGTCAATGTTAGCCTATGGGTAAGGTCCCCATAGGCTTGGCTAACTTTTTTTGATCGAAGGATATTCCTTCAATCGTTGGATTTAAATCCTTCGAATCGTTCGATTCGAAGGATTTAATCGTTCGATCGAAGGAATAATCCTTCGATCGAACTATCTGCGCTAAATCCTTCGACTTCGATATTCTTAGTCGAAGGATTTCAATTCCTAGTCGAATATCGAGGGTTAACTAACCCTCGATATTCGACCCTTAGTGAATCGGCCCCTAAATAAACCCAATACACTGGTTTTGCTTCCACTAAGGATTAATTATATCTTAGTTGGGATCAAGTACAAGGTACTGTTTTATTATTTCAGAGAAAAAGGAAATCATTTTGAAAAATGTGAATTATTTGGATAAGGCTGAACTGGAACTAGTTTTACACAAATTACCCATGGCAACAATAAAGTAACTATATAAGCGCCTATTGTCATTTCTATTCTTGATACCGTGTATCATCCATTGCATTAGCTTAAGCAAGCAAACGTTTGACCTAAATAGTATCACTAATTCACAACAGCTTGCACCCGATGACCTCACTTCCAACGATACAGCATAAAGTCTTATTTATTATTGCTAATTACTAAAAGGATCCTGTTGGCAATTTTAGTCCAGCTTGCATTGCAAGCATTAAGAGGAAATGAAAGCAGATAGCATGATAAATAAAAGGACCCAATCACTGACTCTCTTTGAACACTTGGGATTGTGCAATTGACCTTTGTCTTGTAGTCTGTAGGGGTCTGTTTGTCTGTGCACTGTACAAGATGAAGGTTCCCGATAAAAGACAAAGGCCGGCACAGCGACAAGGCAGATAAAAGAAATTGAATTACATTGGAAACTCTAGAAATATTTTCAGATTCATCTCCAACTGCAGATGGAGGATTCATCTCTTAACAGCTATAAAAATTGTAATCTGTGACAAAATACCTCTAAACAGAAAATAACCACCTACTAGGCTCATTGTTCAGGGATCTATACAGGATACATGTCTCCAATACCACTCTGAGCATTTACATCTTTTATTATAGGCAATTGGGGACTACATTATGGCTATAATATAATCCATTTATCTTCTTTCTATGTTTCCTTCTTTTTTCATATGCATCATTCTTTTTCTCTAGAGTCCAGCTTGCTTCTTATGTTATTTCCTTTTCATCCATTATTCTTCCTTTTTCTCCCAATAATTTCTTTGTTCTCAAGGGCTTTTCTTTTACATGGTTTGATTTCAGTGGCTCTATTGGCTTTGTTGGAAACAGATTTATTTATGGGTCACGGCACATATTATATGAGCAAGACATGACTTATTATGTTCATGGCCCTCTTGAATGAAAGCTCAGAATATGAACACACCAAAAGAGTCTTATAATATATGTATATAATACATATTCTTTTTTTGTATTTTTCTCCAATGACATGAGAAATATTAGTAACACATGGTCTTTGTCCTACTGTTATTATTGATCTGACTTCACTTTTTAATTCTTCTTAGATTATTTTAAATAAATGTTTGTGCTCTTACTGTGCAAATATACTATATATATATATATATATATATATATATATATATATATATATATATATATATATATATATATATATATAGAAACTGAATAAAAATTAAAAATACAGCATATATCACTGACCCTTGCAACCCATTTTCCTTGTTAGCCCTTTATCAGCACTAGTTAATTTTTTGCTGCCTGCCAGCAGCCGCAGATATAGTGGTTTTTAAAATAGCGATGTTAACAAAAACGACCAATAATAAACACCCACACACGAGATATGCATGTATTTTACTGATATCTACTAAATGATGCATTTTGGTCTGAAGATAAACTTCCTTTTCAGACAGTGAAGTATAATGGTATAGCCAACTGGGTGCACAGACGCTTCTTGGATAAAGGTAAGTATGAATAATTTTTTACACAACTTGAATGGCTAATACACAACTACTGAACTACTGAATGCAAATAAAACCCAGGGGGCTGGTTTATCTTTACTCTATAACTTACTTTGATGTTGATGTAAAAATCTTCTACTGCCACAGCAGCTATGAAAATTGCAGTGCATTATCCGAGAGGCAATAAGGCCAGCTGGCAATCGTATCTAGTTATAGGATAAAAGGGCACAGCTATAAAGGGGAAGGCAAGAGTGCTGGTATCACTTGTGCCTTGTTACATTACCTTCATTAGCACATCAGGAGTGTAAGAGAGCTTGGTGCGCAAATCCTATCTTAAAGTAGAAGGAAAGTATTTTTGCAATTGAGAGTGCCAAATGTTAGGCACCGGCAAGTGATTGTATTTACTTACCTGAAACCCCGGGCCGGTGCTCCTATCAGCAGAAAACTGCACCAGCCCGGGGTTATTCCAGCAAGCACCACGGAGTGATCCTCTTCCGGCTTCTTCTTTCTTTAAATTTCCCAGGGCAGACGCATGCGCAGTCGAACAAAATAGCCCGAATTTTTAGTTAAAGTTTGGCTTTTCGTTCTACAGCACATTCACAGCTGTGCAAAGAAAGAAGAAGCCGGAAGAGGTTCTCTCCATGGGGCTCGCTGGAAGAACCCCGGGCCGGTGCAGTTTTCTGTTGATAGGAGCACCAGCCCGGGGTTTCAGTTAAGTCAATACAATCACTTGGAGGTGCCTAACATTTGGCACCCACAACACAAGTGAAATAACACTTTCCTCCTCCTTTAAGCAGCAGTAGGTTAGGATTGCCACCTCTTTGGTTTTGACCCAAACAGTACAGTTTTTCTTACAGCTGTTCGGGTCACAACTGCCTGTTTGGGTTTCAGCCAAACCTGAACAATAATATGATCAATAACACCTCTGACATCAAGACCCCACCCACATGAAGCACAAACACTCCTCTAAATGTCATAACCCCCATCCCTATATGTCCCTGCTCCATCCATGATGCCATTATCCCACCCCCCTTGTTCGGTTTTTGCAGATGTCAGAGCTGGAAAACCTACAGTAAGCACACTGATCATTTTTTTACTTACGCCTATTGTAAGAAATAGTCATTTTGGGGATGCCATTTACCTATGTTATGCACGTGTTTGGAGCCATATTCATATTATACATTGTGTATGGGGGGGTGTCTTGGTTACAGTCAGTTGACATTCCGAGTCACAGCCTGATCCAAATTATATATTTCAAATATATATACTTACTTGGCAAGGGCAGCACTCCGCTTTTGCAACATCCCTCGGGTGCACGGTAATGTATAATATAAGGTAAAAAAGAAGACCAGCAACACCAAGATCTCTTGTGATATACTCAAATCTGTATTGTGAAATCACATGCAAGCCGACGTGACGTTTTGGTCCACACCGAAAGGTCCCTGTGTGGACCGAAACGTCACGTCGGCTTGCATGTGATTTCACAATACAGATTTGAGTATATCACAAGAGATCTTGGTGTTGCTGGTCTTCTTTTTGCATATATATATATATATATATATATATATATATATATATATATATATATATATATATATATATATATATATATATATACACACACACACACACACACATATATACATTTCCTGGGAATGGTAGTTTTGGCTGTATGTTGCTACTGGAGCCATGTGACTCATTTCTGTATGTGAGAAACTTGATCAACTGTAATTGAGCAAGTTGGGGGTTTTTATTTCCACATCTGATCAGTTGGGAGCTATGGGGGCAGGTATCGTAAACCTGTATAAAGGTAGATAACAGGGACATGAAGTGGCAGAAGCAGCTGGAGAGCAGCCTGGGAGATGTGATGGGGCAGCCTAGAGAGGACTGTGGGACAGATGGATGTCAGAATGGGAAGAATGAAGGGGACCTCTATTCTATTGCTCTGGTGGTAACAATAATGTAACTGTATAACTATTCTTAACTGTAAATAGTGTAAATATTGTTTTAGTCAAATTGAAATAATTTAAGTGTAACATATAATCACTTTAATATACACTTATTGTCTGCTTGCTCAAAAGAACCATAAACCCCTGGTAAGGAGGGGGAATATTATTATTATTAATATCCTAATAATAGCTATACTATGTGCCATTCCTTGCATGAAATTTCCAGTACTGTTCCAAGGGAATTTGTTGAACTGGGAATACAATGGAGCTGTGCACCTGTTTCTTGCACTTGTAGACACATACGTGTAATGCTCAATACACAGAAAACCTACTCATTGTTTCTTGCTTGTAAGGACAACGACCGTTGTCCCGTGTTTCAGAAAACAAAAAAAGATAATTGTAGATAAATAAATACGATTGTCTGAGCCATTAAAAATAAATAGATAAAGAGTAGAGACACAAAATAAGTCACATAGGAAAAAACTAAAAAAAGGTGTTGAAATACTATCAGAATGAATCTTTTTTTACTTGCTTTGTCAAGAAAAAGAATTTTGGGGCGAGTAACCTGATCTGCTAAAATCCTTTACACTTAGCAAAGATATTTATTATGACAGATTAAATGCTCAGCTTCTGAAATGACTTGAGTGGCTAATATTTACAAAGCAATAAACTTGGGAATTATGGTAATTAGAACAACATCGCCAATTAATTTATTTTCTTTCATTTAAAAACCATTGGAACAATGGAGAAGCATACTAAATAGCCTTGATCTCCTATATTGTAATTACTTAATACACATTCAAATTGCGAAGTGTAAGGATAGCTTATATAAAACAAGTCTTTAGAACATTGCGGTGCTTATTGTCTCAGGTTGGCCATGAACACTCAGCCAGTTGAAAGGACAGACTTGCTTCAAGGAACACACATGCCTTTTAAACAATGCAAACCTTTTTCATAAGCAAAAGTTGAAGTACGATTTCTATATGACCATTTGAGAACTCAAGTACACTTGTAAAAATCCTTTAGATTCTAAGCTCATGTCAGCAAGGCCCTCTGATTCCATTGTATTCTGTAAACCTTATTTGTTACATTTTTGCAATAGACCTGTTTGTTATAAATTAATGTTAAAATTGACTTAACCTGGTGACACTATATAATTAAATAAATTATGAGGATGATGATACAGATATTTGCACTGAAACTGCAAATAGTAGTCTGTGTTACTGAGAAAATTGCAGTGAGTTGCAGCTTTATTTATTGCATGCATGTATATCTTTATTTATGTAGCACTACATAAGGGAGAACAATAAATACATGGAAATATACAGAATTAAAGATTAAGGTGCATATTTATCAAAATCTGAATTTTTCCAAGTATTTTAATGCATTGGACCATATTAATTATAAAGAAAACCCAATTTAATCAGATCAGGGACAAACACGAAAAGCCCAACATTTTTGGGACTTTTGCCCAAAAATTCAAAAATAGTCGGATTTTCAGGCAAGCGCAGACCACAGAAACTTACAAATAGGATAGGGACCTTTCCCATTGACTTATATACAACCTCAGTAGGTCTGAGATGCCGGATTTTCAGATTCAGACTTTTTAAATCCTTAGGGTAAAATAAATCTCGAAATATTTTAGGTTTTTTTTTTTCAGCTTAAAATTTAGATTTTATAATAAAAAAAATAGAATTTTTTTCATTTTTGGCAACCCCCTAAATGTCATATGTTGCAGGAGCCATATAGTCCCTGTCCCATGGAGCTAAAAATCTAAGTACAAATGTAAAAAGTGCTGCTATGTACAATGGTTTGTTATTGGCTCAAGACTAGACCAGATACTGTTCCATTGTTGCAAGAGGTAGGACCTGAGTTTCACATAGCAGAGGTTGTTGTTGTTGAGTTCCGTATGCAGGAATTTAGGGATGGAATACCAAAGGAAAGAAGCAGCAAGATAGAAAGGTGTAACACGGGAGATATCTGTGGATGTGGGTGGTGGCTTGAGGAAGGAAGTTGATGGTATGAACATATGGATACACATGTTAAGACAGTGATCCCCAACCAGTGTCCTCAAAGCAGGTGCTTATTTTTTAATTCTTGGCTTGGAGGCAAGTTTTGGTTGCATACAAAACAGATGTATTACCAAACAGTGCCTCCTGTAGGCTGCCAGTCCACATAGGAATTTTTCTTTGTTTAGAAAAAAAAAACGAACAAAAAAGTAACAAACATCAGATAACAAACATAGCAAACCAATTAAGGTGACCATAGACGCACCGTTAATACAGTACAAAACTAAATTTCGTACGATATTCGGTGCGTGTATGGTGGGAGACAAGCTGACCAATATTGGCAGAAGACTTGGATATTGGTTGGCTGGCAAATTTTGATCAGGCGCTTTTAAAGGCACCCCAACAACGGCCATTTATTAGTGCTGAATCATCAGATACAGGCAGTGTTGGACTGACCCACCTGGAAAACTCCCAGTGGGCCCAGGTGTCAGTGGGCCTCTTGCTTCTAACCCTTTGGCTTATTTCATGGTCATTCCCCATTGTTTTATGGGAACAAAGAGGTTTAATAATGGAAGAATAGAGTATAGTATGTAGAGAAAAAAGACTAGAAGAATAAAGAGGTTGAGTGAGGAGAAGTATAATACAGTATCTTGAAAAGTGGGCCCTCAGCCTAAGGTTTTCTGGTGGGCCCCCTGGTATCCCAGTCCGACACTGGATACAGGTAGAATTCTATTGTTTCTACCGGTATATCTGACAAATCAGAGTTACATGTGTGAAACGAACAATCTTTCCTGGAAAAATCTTTTCCAGGAAAGAGCGTAATTGAATTGTAACGTTTATGGCGATCTTTAAATAGACCAGTCCACATAGGGCTACCAAATTGCCACAGGCCTTATTTGTCACCCAGGAACATTTTTCATGCTTGTGTTGCTCCCAAAGTCTTTTTACAGTTGAATGTGGCTCATGGGTAAAAAAAAAGTTTGGGACCCTATGTAAAGAGATGTAGTAAGGAGCAGAGGAGTGAAGGGCTTTGAATGTTAGCAGAAGGATTGCGCATGCTATCCAATGCTTAACGGGGAGTCATTAACAGAAAATTAACAAGTAATAGTAGTTTTTATTTTGAGAGAGAAAAGGGTTGTATCATGGTGCTCTTGGTACAGTACTTGCGGTTTTGATTTAAGGATAAGAATACTCTATTTCCTGTAAGTATTCTTATCCGGCTTTATGTGTGAGCAGTTGAATGACTGCTATTCACTGCAGCGCTCAAATAAAACACAAGTATACTTCTGTATAACCTTCAAAAGTGTAGACAAGTTTGGATACACGAATAAGCCCAAGTCAGAAGCTTACATTTACTTTGAGCGAGTTGCACATGAGATAAATATATATGATTTTGCTTTGGGTTTCATATTTTTGATCATAGGCATTTCTATTTTTCTCGAAGTGCAAGTACCTTCTACTGATGTCTCTCAATTCCCTTTTTTTTTTTAAATTAAAGCATTTCGCCATATCACATGGCACTGTAGTAGTGCATCAATTTGTCACTGGCACTAGGTGTGCACCGTATATTAAATATGCACAGAACTGTATGTAAGTGGACAGGTACATCTGCACTATATAAAACTTTCTGACAGTTTTTTTTTTACCAAAATTATTTAAAACAACACTGATTTCTGACAAAAAGGATCAGAAGAGTACAGTAGTATGACAGCATTTCAGGACAAAACGTCCTTTAAGAGCATTCTAATGTCGATTGAATATTTTGCTCATGTCCTTAGTAATTCAAGGCAGGATTGAGTGCTCAATTCATTAGATTATGTTCTGAGCACACACAGAATTAGTTGTAAGTGGCTTGACAGATATTTAGCTCAGTATGCTGTTCTTATGTGACTGTAACATCACCATGGTAGTGTTGTGATACACAATGAAGGCTTAGCAAGTACTAGAATATCATGGGGGGCATTTCACACAAGCAAACTGGAACATTGGCATAATTAAGGCTACTGCACCAAACAACCACTGTCCCCTCCTAGTTATCCCCAGTAATAGGCCCTTCTGATCAAACACCAAGGAGTAATCTGCTTTCTGGTAGAGTTGTACAGGTGTAGGATCCATTATCCAGAAATCCATTTGTCAGAATGATCTAAATTACGGGAAGGCCATCTACCAGACTCAATTTTATCAAAATAATCCTAATTTTAAAAACCTATTTCCTTTTTCTCTTTAGTAATAAAACAGTACCTTGTACTTGACCCAAACTAAGATATAATTAATCATTATTTTAAGCAAAAGCAGCCTATTGGGTTTATTTAATGTTACACCATTTTCTAGTAGAGACGGTATGAAGCTCCAAATTAAGGAAAGATCCGAAATACCCCAGGTCCCAAGCATTCTGTATAACAGGTTCATACCTGCACTTTAAGCAAAAAGGCCATCTTTTTCCACTCTACAGCACATGTGCCAGCCTGGTTTGAGGGGTGTAGCTACAGAGGAAGCAGACCCTGTAGCTGCAGGGGGGCAATAGGTATAGGGCCCCATGAGGCCTTAATTAACATACAAACTCTAGACATTATGGGAGCCTGAAAACGAATTTGCTGTGGGGCCTAGTAATATCTAGTTATGCCACTGCCTGGGAAAAACTTCTTGGTGCTTGCTTAGAATTACCCTAGGCTGGTGCAGTTTTATGCTAACAGGAACACTGGCCTGGGGTATCAGGTAAATCATTATAATCATTGAGGCTGCCTAATATTTGCTAACTCCCCAACCAATGATTTCACCTTACACAATGAAAGGTATGTGTTTTTCCAGTGTGTTGCTAGAAAAAATGACTCTACTGTTCTGCTCTAACACTGTCTCTTCACTGTGATGTGATCCTGCTTGAATGGGGTAAAACCAAACCTACTATTATACCATGCTCATTATAGTAAACAGATACTACAAACACACTGCCAAGGGTTGCTTATAGGGAGGAACAGAATCTATACAACATCCTGACAGGAGGATCCTGTATGCACAGGGCCGGATTTACATAGCAGGCGCCCCTAGGCCCTCTAACGTTTATCACCCCCGTCCCTTCCCTTTAATTCACTCAAATTTTCATCATCAGACCAGAGCAATGGGGATTGGTGCATGGGGAATTTAAAAAACTATCATATCTCCTCCGCATTCCCCAGTGTTTCTGAACCAATATGGATGTGGTTGGCAACATGCCGCCCCCCTAAAATCCTGACACCCTAGGCCCGGGCCTTGGTGGCCTCTCCACAAATCCAGGCCTGTGTATGCACATAAAACATAACCAGCAGTCATGTGAGGAAGGCAAATGAAGACTGATAAAAATTATATATACTGTATACTAACTAAACCTATTGAATAGATGAAAAAAAAATAGATTTTTTTTGTAAAAAAAAAAATATAAAGAACTTACTAACATTTCATGGGCCTTTTTTTGGCATAAAGAACAACTTGACATCAGAAAATAGTACTTCGCTTAGAAAGAGCTATTCACAATATAAGAGGTTAAGCAAAGCCCTAAGCAGCCGGCGAAGTTGGAAAACACTTGAGGACGATTGCGGCGTCTCATAGAACAGTTTGGCTCAATCCTAGCAAGCGGCATTGCTCTGCTTATTGTGCTAGCTTTCAAGGTGTTTTTCCTTTCTAAATGGATGCGGCTGACTTTTTCAGCTTTGCAAGAACAGAAATGAGATTATAAAAGGCTTCCTTGCATTTTCATCAGCTTTCTAACAGCCATTTTATTCCCATTAAACTGGGGAAAATAGATAAATCCAGTTATATTTCTGCATCAGTGTTTAAACGTAGTTAAACCTTAATAAACTCAGAAATCCATAATTTGTCATACGTGATTTTTAAAGGTTAAAAAGCAATATTAGCCACATATATATAATTGGCAATTTAGCCTGAACATGCTTATGCTGAAATTATTTTCATTTTCAGTCTGGAGTGGAAGTGCTGTGCGGATTCCAATTTATAAGGGCAATCATGCTGTAGTGAATAGCTTTGGGGACAGCCCTTGGGACAAGGATACAAAGGAATAAAAAGCCCAACTAGATGGTTCTTTTTCCTAACAACAAACAGCACCCGTATTGATGTGCTCTGCACCAGTCTCCGACATGCTTATACACTTCTAAACATTTCAATCTGTTTTAAACTTTCAACCTATTCTCCTACAAAACTGACTTTTTGTTCTGTTTGCTTACACAGTCGCTTTACTTAAAACAATTCTGGCAATGGCACATCATAGTGAGAAATTCAGAGTCTGCATATGATTACATATTTCAACTTTATCTTTGGACAATGAAATAAATGTGATTATTCATTTATAAACAATGCTGCTATATTTACAGATAAAGAAAAAATATTGAAAATTACATAAAGATCCCTTATCTGGAAAACTCCTAGTCCCAAGCGAGATTACAGATCCAATACCTGTACTAGATTTATTTTTGGTGTTGATACGCAAGTAGAAAGCTAAGAATTCCATGGCCAGTATGAATGTGGGTGGTCACAGGCCAAATGTCTTTCTGCAGATCATCTAACACCAAACACAAATGTTTATTACTAATACATATTATGTTTGCTTAGGAACCTACCAATCATCTATTATGAGTGACAATGCCCTTCTCAAAAGTATAAATGATATTAAAGGACCCTTTAAATTCCCTCAACCTATAAGTGTGAGGCCATAGGCGAAATAATATTTATAGAGATCATGAAGCTGGTTTATTACTATACCAGCTTCATATATTACTAAAATTGTGTTTACTTGCCACTCATTCATCCCCTTCTAAAATTACAAAGGATTTCAAAAGTCAAGTCACATTCCCATGACCTGTATCAACATGGAAGGCCTCAAGTAGTGTAATGGTCTACTTATCACAGGACTCCAAACATATATTACTAATAATTATTGTGGTTACTTTGTCCAAAGTAACCTCTCATCTATTATACGGTATGATACACCCACAAATAAAAATATAAAGACTATTAGAAACCATTTTGGAATCTTGTGACCTGTATAAAGACATTTCAAAGAAATATTTATTATTACTAATAAATATTGTGTTTACCTTCAACAACTCCATTTTGTGTAATATAACAGATAATACAGTCCTGAAATGATATATAATGTTTGGTATAACCACACACTTCTACGACTTATATGAAGGTAAGAGAGCATAGGCTGCATATTACCAAGAAACAGTATATTTACTTCTCTCCAAAAATTTGGTTTTAGAATGCTTGGAATGGATCAGAAACCCTCATCCTGAAAAATGGACAAACATACATTCAATGCTATATATAAAGTATTTATTAACATAGGGTCTAAAGACCAAGGCATCTATTTATTAAACATCAATTTTTTCTGATCGAGGTTTTTAATGGGAAAACTCAATTTTTTTGTTGGGGAAAAAACCTCTAAATCCAAACATATTTCAAACCTGTTGAGGTCATGTAGAAGTCAATGGCAGCTGTCCCTGAAGTTGTTTCTTGATGCTCAATTTTGTAGCGCTGATTATTTTTGAGAATAATTATTGATAAATTGAGTTTAATTCATGGAAGGGAGTTTGGTCAACTATGTTTTCATAAAAAACTGAGATTAATTCGAGTTTTAGTAAATCAGCCCCTTAGATTTATACATATGGACCATATTTAGTTTTGTGAGAAACACTCATGGCCTAAAAAAAAAACTAGTGAAATTAAGGAAGGAAACTTTGAGTTGAATTAGGAGATATATTTCTTTGAGTTGAATTAGGAGATATATTTCCTGGTTCTACAGGGTCTAGCTCTGTTGTTGGCCACTACAATGTTCTAATACTATTATAATACTGTACATAATAAGACTTTCTGATGCAAAGAATGACAAATACAGTTATATATGTTACCAGTAATAAATTCTCCCTCTAAATAAACCATCCTTAGTTTCTTCTTAAATGTGACTTTTTTTTTACACTCAAAACAATTTCCTCTACAATTCATTTTTTTCTCCTATAATTCTTTGGTGGACAATGCTTAAAATCTGTTCACCTTCCATAGTCCAGACAGTGAGTGGTGCACACAAATATCATGCACACCAATAGCTGATTGAAATTTCCCATACCCAGCCCTCTTTTCTGCCATATGAAATAACTTTACATGTAACAGTGGGATCTATTATACTTTACATGCTTTAAATCAGTGATCCCCAACAGTGGCTTGTGAGCAACATGTTTCTCTCCATTCCCATTGATGTTGCTCCCAGTGACCTCATTGTAAGTCCCCACTTTCAAATTCCTGACTTAAAGTCAAGTTTTGGAGGCATGAAAGCACATGATTAGTCAAACAGAGCCTCCTTCAGACCAGCAGACCACAGGGGACAACTAATTAGCCTATCACATCTCTTATTTGGCATTCCCAATGATTTTTTCTTTGCTTGTGTGGCTCTCCAACAGTTTTTACATTTGCGTGTCGCTCATGGGTAAAAAAGGTTGGGGATCCCGGCTTTAAATGTTTCCTGGATACCATCCCAGGCCTTAACTGTATTTATGTATGCTTGTTTCAGTTTCTGTGAGAAAGTGCAAATCTTAATTTCCAGCCTTAAAATTCCAGATTTTGTTCCACTCGTATATTATATCTTCACTGGCTCTACAGCCAAGATAAAAACAATGAACTATACACAGGATCAATGGTTTGGATCTAAAACACTGATCTGATATCTGCTTCTACCTCTCCTGTGAATATTAATCAAGAGTAGGCATGGACATGAGTTTTTTACCAACAGGCTCACCAACCTATACAGGGTTGAATTTAAAGTGTTAAGCTATAAAAGTTGTTTTTTTTGCATGGTGTTTCAGCTATAAGCAATCCAGCAATTTACAGTATGCAATTCTCTGATAGTGTTAACACAGTAATAGAAAAAGCTCTTAAAATGCCTCGACATTCTGTCTTAAAGGTATCTTTAAGGCAATAATGTACAGTAAAATGTGGTAGTAATCCACTAATCTTCTGGAAATTAGGACCACAAACACTAAATTAAAAAAAAAGAAAAAATTGCCAACTACGATCATTTTAATGGTGCAAAAGAATAAATCCAACCCTAATGTACTGCTCGTGGGGAAAGTTTTCTTGGTAGTGTCTTCACATTAACTAATTGTAAGAGACAATTATAGGGGGGGGAGTAAAAGCCACAGGGCATCTCATGGAAGAAACATGGAAGCCAACCTCACACTCAACAAGGGTTTGTCAGAAGAAACTGTCCTAGTCACAAGTCACCAATTATCAGAGGGCCTCAATAAGGTCAATGTACTAAATATTTACAGCTCTGTCAGCAAATATTGTGATGTACTTTTCCTCATATGCAATCACTGTAATTCTGTAATGTATCTGTCTCCTGACATACTTCTAGGTAAGTCTCTTACTTGCATTTTGCTTTAGTCTCAAGTGTATCATAAGGTGCCCATTAGAGTTCTACACAATTAGCAAACCAATAAATGCCTGTCAAAATAATTTTCCAGTAACCCTGCAGACACATAACCTTTCCTGTAATCCTTTAGCTACCTCTGGCTACAGGTCTGGCGTTAAGGCAGAAAGGACATCGAGGCTTTTCTAAGAGGCCCACTTACTAAAGGTCAGCTTTTAGTGGTATACAATATTTTTGGAAACCATGATTAAACTCCATTTCTCTAAAATCACAAATGCCATGAAAGTTATTGAATGATCCGAATAAAAAAAGAACAAATGAAAATAGCTGTTGAAAAAAAGCAAAAACCCAGAAATTTTCATGAACGAACAAAAATTTTGCACGACAATGAAAGTTTAGATCTCTAAAAACCTCTAAAACCACAAACAAAAGGCTGATCTTTCCAAGAAAAGAAAGGGAACTTCCATTGACTTCTACGTGACCTCAACAGCTTTTATTTAAAAAAAATGGTGGATTATAGTATACTATAGTAAAAATGTGGTCATTTGTGCCAACAAGTAAGATTCGGAGAAACAAATGTTCTACGAACTTTCATAAATCAGACCCTATGGGCAGAGACACAGGTGGAGATTAGGGGAGATTTAGTTGCCTGGCGACAAATCGCCTCTTCTTCGGGCGACTAATCTCCCCAAACTGCATTCCTGCCGGCTACCTTATAATTTAGTATAGTTGCTTTGTTGGGTCATTAGATGAAGGCTTCCTGTTAGACAACCATGATATAATGTTTCAGTGACCCAAAATTTGCCCTGATCTCCCAGATGGATTCCCACAATAATTCCAGGGGTAATCAGTGGAAATTAATTGCCTGCAAGAAGGAAACCCCTGGTAATTTCTGGTGGTATAACCAAAGCAAGATTTATGGTTGCTGTTCACTTACAGAACAGTATATGTGTTCCACCCAAACCGATATGTTTCTTTTCTACTTTCCCAGCTAATTTTCATCCAAATATCACCAATGCAGTCCTTTCTGGAAATGATACCCATACAGTCATGCATCAGCAAATCCCCCAATTACTTCAAAATGAGAAAACAAATCAGAGAGCAGGGGATTGCTTATTTAAAGCATTAAAAGATTGGTTAAATAGGAAGCATCCCCAAAAATGTTTATTTTGAAACCTAATAAAAGGAATTGGTGCTCTTGCTTTCTAGATATTCGTGGATTAGCATTTGAAATCAACAACAATTTAAAACCAGGGAGGTTTACATCTGAAATTGTATGCGGTAGGCAAAAAAAACGTCAAGGTCGTATTTGTGAATAGAAATAGCTTTTAGAGACACTGCTGTAGGAATTTTATGTGGAGCAAGCAGATGTAAATATTTGAATTCAGGTTCAGTACAGACCTACCATGGGTTGTCATTTATATTGGAGCATATTCAAAAGAAAAAACTTCTAAAGACATCATGTCAAAAAATAAAAAGGGCTTGGAGTTCTGTAGTGTCGTCATGGAAAAAAGACCTTGAATAAGATTTCGTGGACGGGAGTCTATTAGAGAAAGTATAAAATATTTTAATGCAATGTTGTTCTATGCTTTTATGTTTTCTTTTTGTTGTGCATATTTCTATATATGAATCATATGCTGCTCATTTTGTGGATAGATAAAGTCATTGTGAGGTAGCTTTATCATCTCCTTAGTTCTGATCCATGAAAGACATTTGGGACTCACTACACTACACCCTAGAGCACTAAGAGGTGCCAGGTGCAGAGTGCAGCTCCAGTGGGTGCAAGGCAGTCCTATCTTTACTGCCTACACCAGTGCTCCCTAATTTAAGTGTCTAAATAATGTGCAAAGTTAGAGGACAGGTAGGGCAGTAGGGGACATAGTAACATAATAGTAATATAGCAATTTAGGTTGAAAAAAAAAACACAAATCCACTAAGTTCAACCTTTTAAGTCTATATATAACCTTCCTAACTGGTGCCTTCCCCCATCCCCTAATTTAATAAATCACAGTAAAGCGCATGGAGTAGCGAAGAGACCTGAAAATTCTGAGACATGCAGGGCAGAGTGAAACGTGTAAAAACATGGATTACACCCATCTATTAGTTTGCCTAGAACTATCTGGTCTGTTTAAGCTGTGTGTGTGTTTAATTATCGAAACAGTTAATAACTATTATTAAAGAGATTCTGTCATGATTTTATTATGTAGTTTTTATTTCTAAATTACACTGTTTACACTGCAAATAATCCACTCTACAATATAAAATGTAATTCCTGAACCAGCAAGTGTATTTTTTTTTTTATATGTAATATTGGTATGTAGGCAGCCTGGTCATGTGCTTTCAGAAAGAGCTAGCACTTTAGGATGGAACTACTTTCCGGCAGGCTGTTGTTTCTCCTACTCAATGTAACTGAATGTGTTGCAGCGGCACTTGGGATTTTACTATTGAGTATTGTTCTTAGATCTACCAGGCAGCTGTTATTTTGTGTTAGGAAGCTGCTATCTGGTTACCGTCCCATCGTTCTGTTTTTAGGCTGCTGGGGGGAGGGGGTTTGATATCACTCCAACTTGCAGTACAGCAGTAAAGA
Organism: Xenopus laevis; assembly: GCF_017654675.1. Classification (NCBI taxonomy): domain Eukaryota; kingdom Metazoa; phylum Chordata; class Amphibia; order Anura; family Pipidae; genus Xenopus; species Xenopus laevis. The sequence goes on from NC_054371.1 coordinate 48,607,408, forward strand.
GTGACTGAAGTTTATCAGAGCACAAGTCACATGACTGGGGCAGCTGGGAAACTGATTATATGTCTAGCCTCATGTCAGATTTCAAAATTAAATATAAAAAAAAGCTTGCTCTTTTGAGAAATGGATTTCAGTGTTCAGAATTCAGCTGGAGTAGCACTATTAACTGATGTATTTTGAAAAAAACATGTTTTCCCATGACAGTATCCCTTAAACATCAAACAAACGTGTCACCAACAGTGGTTCTTTATACAGCAGTTGACTGAGGATTCTGGACAATCTGGCCTCTAATAAGGTTGGAGTGCTGGAACCTTGAGAAAAATAATGTTTTAGAGATTTAAGTCAAAGAACATTGACTTTCTTGTAGCAGCTGGACTACAGACGTTATAAATTGCAGCAGGAAACATAGCGGACTATTGCCCATTATTATCACATATGGGAGAAAGCCAAGACTGTGATGGACCACCCTTGTGGCTCTGACTGATCAGGTTACTGCTATTAGGACTTCTACATGCATGTAGAGCAAGCATACATACATACATACAGAGAATATCTAATATCTAGCACTGCCACAGCTCCAAATCACAGAGTAAAATGTTGTTAACACAAAATGTTATTGTCAAATTATAGACTGATTCCTTTCCCAGGTAAAGCCTTTCTGTGCAGAGAAAAGAAACTCTTGACTGCTGCTCTGCTGATTAAAGTGCCTATGCTTCATGAAGCAGGTTGCTGTATTCCGTTAATTATCCTTAAACAACTTCATCTACTGCATGACAGCGATATGAAATCTTTACATTGCAGTCTCTTTTGTCCTCCTGTCTGCCTTTGGGTTTTTTTTTTATTTCCCTTTTATCTCTAAAAAGATGCACTGCTTTAAACAAGTCTACAAGTCTCATTGACTAGGTACTCAAAATCTTGTTAAAAACAATACTGAAATATAGGCCTTGTTTGGTCTCGTTGTAATCGGCTGTAACTTTGATTGCCTGCAGATCAGCATTATTAAAGGCACAGCTACAGCACATAAGATCTCCTTTCTAATACTCTCATATTTTCTAACATGCAAGTAGTTGTAACACTTGTGTGCAATTTTCTGATAATTAAAGAAATACTGTACATATATCATTAAAATAATGAAGAAAAAAATAGCTAGAGCTGTTTCCATGGGTTTAACGGACACTCCAAAGAAAATATATAAAACATGAAGACTGATCACTGTGCTGAATTTTAATCTATTGTAGTAATGTGAATTATTTTTTGCTGTTCAGTTTATGGCTCAGAGAGAGGCTGGTCTGTGAGTGCAGGTGGGAGAAGGTGTAGTCCCATTCAGCAACATGTATTAATAACTCTGGGGTAGCAGAATACCTAAGTAGACGTCAGGGAAGAGAGTTCCTATGAATGAGTGTTAGCTAGTGGTAGGATAGAATTGACTTTTGTTCATTCAAGGTGTCTGAAGTTCTGTTGAGGAGTGTACAAAGTTAAGGTGGCCATACATGGACAGATTGAAGCTGCCAATTGGGCACCTGCATTCCAAGTAAATAGCTTATCAGCACATTCATTGGATGAAGAGCACATCAGCACAGTGATGTGGTTCACTTCTTTCATGTTCTCTGTAGGCTGAAATGGCGCTAGAACATTGGACCAGCCTGATTTGGCCCAGCATGTGGGTGGCCTAGTCATGCCCAGATTTTGTCGTTTGATGACTTTATTAAATGAGCGGGACTTTGTATAGACACCTTTAGTTTGTTTCCACCAGTGTGAGAACTCATTGTAGTGAAGAATCTCTTATAGTTCACCATGAAGTGCTTTGTATGCTGTGGCTGCAATTTATTATAACATCCACAAGGAAATTGAATGTGTGATACAATTACGATACTTGTTACATCAAATAAGTGATCAACTTGTTTAAGAACCACTAGCGCACAGATTATTATGTGAATGAAACTGTGCAATATGTTTTTTTAATTTACAGTGAGAGCCCAACCAGTGGCCTAAATAGGGTTGGAACTGGTGCAGTTATAATATATAATTTTTGACCAAAAACCACATGCTTCTGTCTCACCTGAAGCATATGTGGATAATATATATATATATATATATATATATATATATATATATATATATATATATATATATATATATATATATATATATATATATATAGATAGAATGTAGGATCCCAGCCAAACAATGGCGCCTGAGTGCAGTCCACGCTGTGGTTAGACAGAAATCATTTGGGGGCAAATTCACTAAAGGACGAAGCGCCTAGCGCTAGTGTTAATTCGCTAGCGTAGCGCATTTTCGTTAATTCGTTGATTCACTAACGGACACTGGTGTAAATTCGCTAGTGTTACTTCGCACCCTTACGTCTGGAGAATTTGCGCAACGGACGTAACTTCGCAAATTCACTGACGCGCGCATTTTTCTGAACGCTACCTTTTATGCCAGACTTCCTTTGCTACCTCAGGCCAGTCGAAGTGCAATAGAGTAAATAGGGATTGCTTCAAAGAAAGTTTAACATTTTTCTAAGTCCCAAAAAACGCTGGCGTTTTTTATGGGTGATAGGCTGAAAAAGATCTAAATTTTTTTTGGGGCTACCCTCCTTCCCCCCCACATTTCCTAACTCATGGCACCTTAACTATACAGTGGGCACATGTGTAGGGCAAAATAAAAATTTTATTTGCTGTTTTGAAGGTTTCCCAGGCTTGTGTAGTGATGCTACATATACCTCCATTGTAACTTCAATTTGGCGCCGTATGCAAATTAAGCATCGCTAGCGTAACTTCGCTTTGCTTGGCGAATTAACGCTAGTGCAACTTTGCCACCTTACGCTTCCCCTGAGCGCAACTTCGGATTTTAGTGAATTTGCGTAGCACTGGCGAAAATACGCCTGGCAAAATGCGGCGAAGCGGACGCTGGCGCAACTACGAATCTTAGTGAATTTGCCCCTTTGAAAAGGTCGTACTCTCAGGTCTTAACGTGAAAATAATAAATACTTTCTATTTTTACTTTAAGACCTGAGAGTGCAACCTCTTCAAATGATATACATATATATATTTCTTTCGAAAACGATCTGCACTCTCAGAACTTATGTAGCCAAAACGTTGGTCCCTCCACAATAAACAAATCTATTCAGTCCTGAGAGTGCGGATCGTCTTTGAAAGAAATCTACAATCATCTGACCTGCACCCAGGCAAAAAACATGAGTGCCAACTTTGTGCATCATATATATATATATATATATATTGCAATCCAGCTTCCACATATGCTGAATGAAGATTGCAAGGGAAGTGTGCCTTTTTGCATGGTTCATCATAATTTGAAGCAACATTCATTTAAGCAATTCATAACTCAAACCCATCTTGGGAAGAGCCCACACACAGAGAGAATCCACCCAAACCAAAGCATCCTATTTGGTTATAGAATAGACCAGGCTGAATTTCTGGGGCTGGGCTGTCAATCTGGAGGCACTCTAGCAGGAAATGGCATTGCAATTCATTTATAAAGCTCAGATGCTCGTGAGGTACACAGACTTAATTGTATGGCATCATCATATTACTATACATCATCTGGTCTGTGAACATATCTCCTATGGTGGTCTGATTAAACTATCAACAACCCAGTTCAGGGCATGCTGAGAACTAGCAACAACGGATTGCTCAGTATAATATCTCTTTGCAAATAATGTCCTGATGGCATCATACCCATTTATATCATATATTTCAGAGACTTGCAGAACCCTAGAGCTGGATGCAAAAAAGAGGTGATAGGGGAATCTCATGATTTCCAAGACACCCTTTATCCTCAGATGGCTTGTTTCCTTTAGGCATTTGAAATTGTGCCTGATGTGCACTTTAGCTCATTATTATTTGTATTATGCATTTGCTAGATGCCAGGTGCACACAGTATTACTATTGTTGTTGATGCAATTAGTCAAGACACAAACATGGCTACTAGACAAGAGAGCAAACCCTGGCATGTGAATAGCACATAACAGAACACAAGACACAGCACAAACGTACAAAACTGCATGCCCGGATCCTGTTATTAAGAGAACTGGAATTCCATGATTGAAATGAAGTAGCTATGCAAATGTAACAAAGTAACACATGTCCTGAAAAAGTGGTTCATTTCCAAAATGAAATAATTTTTCCAGCTTTATTCTGATTTACTATACCTCATACAGTGAAATCTCAATTTTACATACCCTGGTTTTACACCATTTTGCGTGGCCCTGCAAATTTATTTTGCATTTCAGTGGGTGCTTTTCTCTTATTTTACATAATATTTTCCCTGGATTGTACATGAAAATTTTCAAAATGCTTGTTTATCCTCTGTGAATGTTATTATTAGTGAAATTATAGAGGTTTACGATACTAATCAGATGCATAAAATCTGCAGAAATTTGTCAGTAAATGGTCAAGTCCATTTAGTCTGCACCTCATACAGTCACACACCAATTACTTAATGCTTTAAGTTGTTCATGTCAGAGTTCTTGCACTTGCCCCCCATAGTGTAACATTAATGCTGCAATGCTTAACCCTTGTCATTAACACAGTAAATACTGCATACCTCCCAACATTTTGGAAATAAAAAAAAAAACTATTTGCCGCGCGTAGTGCGATTATTTTTTTGACCACACCCATTTTTTGTGGCCACACCGGCTAATTACCATGCTCATTTTACAAAATTTGGCAGGTTATGAATGTTTAAACATATTTCTGTTTTTTTCAGTTATTACGGTTTTGCTAATGAAGGTGAATTGCCCTTTAAGCTGTGAGTCGAACTTCTCCCAAGAGACCTGTTATCTAAATTGTTACAATTATTTATTTGCTTGTCTTAAAATTGTTACAAAAGTATCTTATCTGAACCTCTTTGCTGTTCTGGGCTCTCTGCCAAAAGCCAGTTAAGTTAGAAACTTTGTTTCCTTTTTTTAGCTGTTCAGTGCAGAGAAAATCTGGACTTTCTAGAACAAACACAGGTCTGCGGGTTGAGCTGTCAAAAGCGGGACTGTCCCGCTGAAAATGGGACCATTGGGAGGTATGATACTGGATTTCAAAGTAAAATTGCTTTAACACATTTCCCTGATATTACATTTTGCGGTATTCTACTGCACAGCATTAGGCACAAAAATATTTTAAAGGTAAAGTAAGAATTGAAAGGATGCAATTAGTGCCATGTAGGGGAAGTGTTGATAGAAATAAAGTAGTGAAAAAATAATAATGGATATTTGGATAAATGCAGTTAGTCAGTACATAAATCTAATTCCACTTTCAAAACTCCACCCTCCAAGATAATGAGGCTGCTAAACAAATCGAAGGATGTGTGCTCGGTCTCCCTATCAACAGAAGATGGCAACCCTAGATGTATATTTCACCCTACTTGGATTTGTCTTCTATTTGGTTTACAAAATCAACCATATCCTCATAATGAACCCCCTATTTAAGTGAAAATAAATTAATGATACACATGACTAATTAGGGTATATTTTCTTTTAATTAAGAATTCTGGTCAATGACATAGGTTTTTGCATTCCAGGGTTGGACTCGGCAAGTGGGAGACCTGGAAAAAACTGGCGGACCCCACCCGCATAAGCCCGATCAACTATGGGGGTTCCCTCGCTCTTCTAATTGTGGCTTCAAAAGGTAAAATGGTCGCTGGGACATTGGGTGGAGGAGCTTATGACTGGGATGTATAAGCACCACTAGGGTAGAAGAGTGGGCAATGGACAATGGACAGTCTGACACTGCTATAGTCTCATATGCTTAGGTACTTACAGTATATCCATAAAGTTTTCAATGGACATCTTATAAAGATATTAGAGACAATGCCCCAGTAAGGAAGCTTTAGCTGAAATTCAGCCACAGACTATAGCAGTGAATTCACTAAAACACTCTGGATTCTAGAAAGGTTCCCAAATTATTGATCATTATGCCAGAGCCTCTCACAGTCTAGTGAGTTTGGAACGCACAACTGAACACCTTACAAAAGCCAATGAATTATTCTTTCTCTTGAAAGGAATCCTCTGTTTTGATAATGCGATACCAAAAGATTCTCTTTTTCAGAAGTTTCCCACCAGGCGCAATCAGGGGAAACTACACATATATGTATACATCCATTTGATTGGATCTCAGGAATTCCTGTTCTACTTGACAACTTGATTATATTAAGAAAATAAATCAGAGGTAATGTGAAACATATGTATCCAAATAAATAGCACTTCCACTCTCATTTTCATATTGTTGTTTAAATGACTACCATGTGGAGAAGTATTGAGACTGGTGTTTATACAACTAGTGCCAAGGTAATACATCAACTAGTGAGAATGGATACAGGAAGAAAATGATATTTCATGTGGCCGAGGCATTCTTTTTCTGTCCAGGAGCCGAGACAATTTCATCTGTGTGTGCCAGGCATGACGAGCAGGGCACAGATGGGTGTTAGCAGTTAAATGGAGAGAGCCCTGCTTATTGTGTAGGAGTCCCGGCGGTACAGCAATGGATTTACAATATGGTTATCAGAGCACACACAGATCTGACTAGGTTTCAAACTCATCTCCCAGACCTCCTGAACCAAAAGTGAAAAAGGAAAATGCCTTTATTCAGCAATTTATATATACTTAATAAAAATCTACATTTCCATATAATCACCATTTTCTAGTTTTACTTTTTTTTGCTGTGTGTGTGGCTAATTTTGAAGTGGGCAGGGTTACAATCAATCATTTCTCAATACAAGCCATAGTAAATAGGAAAGGGTCTCGTTATCTTTAAGCATGAGCGCGTGCTTTTAAAATTTTGCTGTTGCCCCCGAGCCTTATATTAAAGTTTTGACCAGGGCAGCATCAAGGCATCCTCCCTTAAAATTTACCCAAATAACCACCCTTCTCTGGAAACTCCAGGGTAAATTTACGCAGTTCTTGGTGCATGCGAAAGAATGCAGCTTTTTTTAAACACCATGAACAACATCTTTAGGTGCAATATATTAAAACAGGTACAGTATTCAGCACCCTGGGAATATTTGCCAACCAAAGTCCACAGAAGTAATTGGGCGACCCCCCATGCCATCTAGCAAATGCAGTTGCACTCCAATGGGAAATGTGGGTAAGCCTCACTCTGTACTGCTACCTTCTGTGATCACTACCCAATGAGATACTGAAATGCAATCTAAAAAGCAGGAGAATATGAGCCCCTTCTCACCCCACAAGCATTCCTTCCCTTTCCACATCACATCTGAACCCCCAAACGCCACACAAAAGTGAGATGCTTCTTCCTGCACTTGTAAATGCAAAAATAAGTAAAACTCCCTACAGCCCCGTCTTAGCCCTGTCCTTCCCCCGGCCTGGTCAAAATTAGTGATGGGCGAATTTGCGCCGTTTCGCCGAAAAATTTGCTAATTTCTCGCGAGATTCGCAAAACGGCAAAAAATTTGCGAAACTGATGTTTTTTCCGCCAGCGCCCATTTTTTTGAAGCCGGTGCCCATTTTTGACACCGGCGTCCGTTTTGACAACAATTTTTTTGAGGTCAGTGAATTTTCGTGCCCGTTTAGCGAATTTATTAGCCGGCAGCGAAACGCGCAAATTCTCGTCTGGGGAATCAATTCGCCAATCACTAGCCAAAATGATAACGGATTGCACTGCTTCCACAAACACCTGTAAAATTAGCTCAATGGTAAGGTCTTAACTCTTCTACATTACTGTTACACGTGATGACAAAGCCTATTCTGAAATTACATTCTGCAAACAAACAACATATTGACTTATTTTGTGATTTGGATCACTAGAGCTTTTAGAAAATAATTACTTTTCCTCTCCAAGGGCACATCTGGAAAAACTTAGCTACCCTTTAATTACGACCAACAGCAGCCCCTGCTCCGTAGCACTCTCTATTTAATAATGTTAATAAGAATGGAATATAACTCAGTGTAAAGCCACTGTGCTATACTGCATTTGTGTAAGTATGCATGTATTTGCTTTGGGGAGTATATATATCTATATATATATATATATATATATATTGTGACATACAGGTTAGCTGGGACAATAACCACGCCACAGTTTAAGCACAGTAATGGAGTCTGACACCACCTTTAAAAGTTCAATGCAGTTTGGCTAACGTATTATGATTAGGATTAGCAGTCCCTGTTTAACACCTACATTTTTGTATACGTAAACACCAATATACGCAAAGGGTGCAATTGAATTGATCAGGATTCTTTCTCATTCTCTCATAGTGAATAATGCATATCCTATTTTAAAATATTAGAATATTATAAGTCACAGAGGAGATCCATGACGGCACAAACGCAGTAGGCTTATTGCTTTTTTGCAGGTCATGGGACTTAGTGGTGACATCTAATATGCTCATAGTTTACAAAAGGGGCACATTATTTTTTTTCTAATACACAAGATTCAACGAGTTTATAGTTAGTTTATAGCTGATCGCTTAGCACCATTTATATGGATATAATTTACATTATATTCAGAGCCCTTCTATATTGCATACAGATATGGGAATTGTTATCCAGAATGCTTGGGACCTGGGGGTTTCCAGATAAGAGGTCTTTACGTGCCATACCTTAAGTCTACTAAAAAATCATTTAAACATGAGATAGGATTGTTTTTCCTCCAATAAGGTTAAATTATATTTTACATGGGTAAAATAAAGGTACTGTTTTATAATTACAGGGAAAAAGGAAATATTTTTTTAACATTTTGAATTATTTTATTTATATGAATGCTATGGGAAATGGCCTTCCCGTAATTTGGAGCTTTCCGGAGAATGGATTTCAGGATAACTGTTTCAGTACCTGTATATACATATATATACACACACACATGCACGCTTTCTATGCTGCTTGTCAATCCCTACAATTTGCTTTCTTTTTACACACATTTCCTTTCATATGACTCTACGGTACTTAATCAATCAGCATTTTTTTATGATTTTCATTACCCTTCCAAATTTCTGATTCAGCCACAATTTTATATCACATTCCTGTAATTTGCCATCTTAACTGCCATAGCGTTTTCTGAGGTTACTTATCAGTTATGTCTGTAAAAAGTGAAATTCTCCTTGTACACTGTAAGACAGACGCAGTAGTAAATATTCTGACTGCAGATAAGGCCTGCCAGCCTTGTGTAAGTGAAATGCTTACCTACAGTATCTACTTGATACAGTTAGAAACTCCTAATATGTGAGGGTACGGGTCAGGCCACACAAGCAGATTCGGGGAGGTTAGTCGCCCAAGCGACAAATCTCCTCTTCTTCGGGGTGACAATCTCCCCGAACTGCCTACCCCCTGCCGGCTAAAATGAAAATCACCTGTGGCAATGCACACGCGTCGCTTCGTTTTCCTAAAGTCGCCCGAAGTTTTCTCATGGGGCGACTTCGGAAAATGAAGTGCCGCGTGTGCATTGCCGCATGCGATTTTCATTTTAGCCTGCGGAAGGCAGGGGGTAGGCAGTGCGGGGAGATTGTCACTGGGGGGGGCTAATCTCCCTGAATCTGCTCGTGTGGCCAGACCCTAAAAACATCTCTCAAAAGCACAGCTCTCTTCTAACCTATAGTTAATTTCACATAAGAATGCAAAATTTCCCATAGGCAAACATTTCTGTTGTTACTAAATGTTCCAGATCTTCCCAGACTGAGATTGTCCCAATGAATTTTTATCCTTGTTATATCCTATGATTTGAATCCTGACAAACTGCAGAGAACTATTTTATGTACCTAATCTCAGTTGGAAACCGAATGCTGTAACTAACCATGTCATGTTTTCATAAAAGGCACATTTTCTTTGCTTGTTTAGTTCCTATTTTTGATCCTGTTAAAGGTGCAAAATCGATCTCAGACCACTATGCCTTGAATACATAGACATAAAGATGACTAGTATGTCAGTCATATAGCACCACAGAGGTTCTTTTAGAGTTTGAGACAATTTTCAATTGGTTTTTAGTTTTATTTGTATTTCTTTAGCTTTTTATTCAGATGCTTTCCAGTTTGCAATTTCAGTTTGCAATCTGGTTGTTAGGGTCCAAATTAGGCCGGTGGAGACCGGGCAGGGTCGGGGCCATGACATGGAGGGGGTGGGGCCATGACATAGAAGGGCCTGGCAGTGATGTCGGGGGCGGGTCATGATGGGGCGCTTGGCAATTGGTAGATCGATGTGTCAATCATAGGGAATCCTGCCCGGTTTTCCTAATTTGGAAAACCGGGCAGGCAGTTCTCACCCAGGCATCCCTTCAAAAAACCCTTGTCCAAATTCCCCTAGCAACCATGCATTGATTTGAATAAGAGACTGGAATATGAATAGAAGAGGGCCTGAATAGAAAGAGGAGTAATAAAAAGTAGCAATAACAATACATTTGTAGCCTTTGTCTTTTAGATGGCGTTAGTGACCCCCATTTGAAAGCTGGAATGGGTCAGAAGAAGAAGTCAATAATTCAAAAAAATATATAAAAATAAATAAAAAAGAAGCATAAGTAAGTTGCTTAGAATTGGCCATTCTATTACATATTAAAAGTTAACTTAGAGGTGAACATCCCCATTAATATCCAACCAAAACAAAATTAAGCTACTAGTAGAACTAGACTCCTTGTATTCACCACTTTTTTAGTAGAGTTGTTTTATTAGCACAGCTGGGTCTGCTGATTCTGTACAAATAACTACAACTCCCAGAAGTCAGACGGAGCTGGGCTCCCTGCTTGATTCATGTTTGTATCCATGATGCATTTTGCCATGCCATGTTACAGTTTATTTTCATTAGTTATAGTAGGACACACGGACCAAACAAATGTTTATTCTAAAGACGTCTTGCTCTGAACGTCAGGGTGGTCTGACTCCAGGCAGAAAGGTCCTTGACAGGCCAAGATTTAAACACATCACTTTTTGAATTCAGGTGAAGTCAAGGACTAGCATATACACAGTGAAGGCACAGCAAAAAGGCCATGGCCCCGAAGGCTACATAAGTAAATATAAATTGAATGAAATAAGTAAAGATTGTCAAAACGAATAAAATGACAGTTACGAATGCATCTGCAAGTGCAGTGGCGCTAAAAATGGCTGCAGATTATGTTTGTTGATGCTATTCATTTAAGATACAGATATGGGATCCATTGTCCAGATACCCGCTACCCAAATTATGGAATGGACATCTGCCATAGACTCAATTTTATCCAAATAATTAAAAAAAAATATTTACTTTTTCTCTGTAATAATAAAACAGTACCTGTTCTTGATCCAAACTAAGATATAATTAATTGGTGTTGGAAGCAAAACCAGCCTATTGGGTTATTTAATTTTTACATGATTTTTTAGTAGACTTAAGATATGGAGATCCAAACTATGGAAAGATCACTTCTCCAGAAAACCCCAGGTTCTGAGCATTCTGGACAACAGGTCCAAAACCTGTACTTGTGTCCAAACACACTGCACTTCATAAAGTTGTGTTAAGTGATATTCTGCCTGTACTGCCTCTTCTCTTCGCATCTACTGACACTGGGAAGCCTGGAACTACTGCCACTGTGAATGTGCCATTCATTACAGGGGTCGCACAGCAAATTCGTTCAACAAGCACAGCAAAAGTGTCCAGCACCAATTACGTGACACAATTCCCCATTGTCACCCATTTTGCAATAGTTTACAAATCTTTATGTATCAGACACATCTCACTGCATGGCCACAATTATACTGGAATTCTGGGGAACATGCGGCATTGTGGGTAAAAAGCCTCATGATTAGCTTCTGAATATTGCACTTTGCTCACTGTACTGTATTTATAAAAAGCCCTTTTAATCTTTGCTATGCTGAAGAGATCCCACTCTTTAAAACATTAATGAGAAGTGCCTGTTTATAGATATTTCCTTTTGCCCATGTAGCATTTAGCGAGTCACTCTGATAAATTCATGTGCATGTATGATACTTTTATCTAATACAGGTCAGTCTAGCTCAGATCTCCTGAGATCAGATTCCATGAGCAGAATATACTAACATACTTCCTAGACTGAAACAAAAATAAGCATTTATTTCTCCTTTAACTTCTACCATAGTGATGTATTTATTTTAACCACCGTGGGTAAAATTTCAAATTAATTATAACTGGAAAAAAAAAAATTGTATAGCTGCCAGTTGGCACAAGAACCGTGTAAATTAATTGCAATTCCAGTAAATTCTGCTAGGTGGGACTGATGTTTCAGCAGGTCAGCACAATTTGATTTTACTCTCTGCACATTTGGAGAGAACTAACTTTCTGGTTTGTTTACAACCATCATCACCAGCAATATACAGACGGTTAACAGCAAACTCCGTGTTTGTGCTTTTATTAACGAGAGAAAAATGGATTTCAAGTCAAATATTTTTTTTATAGAAATGCTCCCCCTTCCGTGGGGTCAGGCCTTAATTCATTCTCAATTAGAGCTATTCTGCATGTCAGGTGCACAAGCATTTTTATGCCTTAAAGCCTTTTTTTTAGATAAGTAATCTTATATCATACATCTTTAGAATAGATGCAGAACAACTGACATTGTGTGATACTTATTTCTAAGCTAAGGGAAGAGTTACTGAAGTATGAAAGGTGTTTGATCCCATTGAAAAAAAGAGACAACAGGCAGGTGGGTCTTTAAGTAATACACGACAGTCTCCTACAGCCGCTCTGAAAGTTTTTTGTACAGATGACTTACCTTGTCTTGTATATTCGTCTGCTTCTCGGTGAACCAGATCTTTTACACGGTTTCCATACAGAAGCCTGGAGGAATCATGATCAAAAGCCTTCAGGGTTTCACTTGAGCTGTAGGATTTTTGTGTAGGCACTCTACACTCATCATTGTCCACCGAAGAATTAATGTAGCGCCGTTCTTTGTCTCTGCGGCTCTTTGTCAGAGAGCAGTAAGGCCTTCGTTCTTTTACATCCATGCTAAGATCATTCTGTGCCCACGACAGTCCAGCTTACTTGAAAAATCCCCTCTCACACTTGATTTGCCTAAAAAAAAAAGAGAGAAAATACAAAAGTAAAGCAGAATTCAATTGCCATTTTGCAACAAAAAGGGTGGCTAAGGTTACTAATGAGAAATGTCTGTATAATGGGATTCTAAGAATATAGAAAAAGACAAATGAACATATAAAAAAGCAGAAAAACAATTACTGCACAACAAAGGATATTTAGTAATAAAAACTGGCACAAAATAAACACAGTAAGGCCGTTCCATGTGAACTTCTGTGGATGACAACAAAATCCTATCAAATAAAGAAACCTTATAACAAAATCAAATATATCATTATACATATATGTGAGTTTTGGCTTACAAAATATCATCTTATTAATAGTTCTTTGGAGAGATATATAGCGCAGAATACAGCAAAAAAGTGTTGTTTCCAGAACAAAATGGTAATACTATGGAAGTGACTTGGCCAGTCTTTTCAGTACATTAGTGGGATTGGGGTCCCAAGCTCATGAGTCAGCAAGTACCTACCAGTAATGGGTATGTTTTCAGTGCCAATACATTGATTGCCACTCTAAATTTACATGATTCTCGACTGCACAATAAGGGGGGGGGGTGCATGACCCCAATATATTTCCCCCCCAATTATTAACACTTTCCCCATGTATAATAAAATGCACTAAGAGTTAGAATGTGTTTGACTGCCGTAGGTATTCCACTCCATTCTGATGTGTGGGGTGTTAGAACTCCACAGAAGTGCTGAGCTCTAAAACCCCTCTGAATTGTTAATTCCAACTGCAAATTACAATAAAAAAAAATGATTATGAATTCTGCACTACTGCAGAAAGCAAATTGATAAATAGGAAATACTGAATTTTATCACTAACACCATTGTACATAGCATTTCATTTTTCTGGTTGCACTGGCCCTTTAACCTTTGATGAACATGATTCCCATCCACCCCAATAGCCTGAAGCTTAATTTAGGCACTTGACAAAAATGACTGCTGAACTACTGGAGGGGTCGCCATGCCGTGCCACAACACATCTGAAGTGGAGGCGGAGATTAGAAGCCTCAAATTCTATTCTATCTATTTTTACCAGACACTATAACTACTATATTCTCACTAAAGAAGTCAACTGTAAAACAATGACAGGAAGCAGAACAAACTCCACATGTACAGTATTAGGAAGGCATTAAACCGACGTCAAAGAATGGGATACATTTCTCTACATTTCTGCCACCATTGTTCTTTGCGTCTCTGCCAGGCTCCCTCTATTATCAACCTCCTCTTTCAGTTAAATCATTATGAATGTTAAATGCAGAAGCATGGACAAAGGATTATATTATTTCACAACTATGTATTGAAATATCTTTTATTATGAGCTATACAGCAAATGTGTCAGTCATAGCTGACTTATTAATACAATATTTCATTCATAGTCGACTAATTAATAGGGATGCACCAAATCCACTCTGTTGGATTTGGCCGAACCCCCGATCCTTTGCGAAAGATTCGGGCGAATACTGAACCGAATCTGGACCCTTATTTGCATATGCAAATTAGGGGTGGGAAGGGGAAAACTTCTTCCTTGTTTTGTGAAAAAAGTCATGTGATTTCCCCCGCCCCTAATTTGCATGTGCAAATTAGGATTCGGTTCGGCCGAGCAGAAGGATTCAGCCGTATCCCAAACCGAATCCTGGATTTGGTGCATCCCTACTAATTAATACAATATATTTGGTGGCAGAGGGTCCAAGTCCTATGAATTGTAGCTGCCAATGGCTGGAGATTCCTGATTAATGAGATATATACCGTATATATATATATATATATGCCTGCCATACATATTGAGACCAAGGTCTCAATATGTGATTGGAACATTGAAAACAATGTTTGTCAACAATTTAAAAATTTAAAAATGTATCTGTGAGTGCTGTCCCTTCTCCAGTTTTGTAACAAGTCAATTGACCTACTTGACCTGCTGCATTACTGGCACAGAATTTACAAGTAAATAACAGGGGGACATAAAGGAAAAGATTATAAATACAGTAAAGTCCTTCCAATTATGACTGGGATCATGAACATTTTACACTGGAGAAAGTCACCCAAGGAAAAATGTTGGGTATTTGATTATTGGCTGTTCAGCTGATACTTGTTGGAACAATCAGAAAAAGGCACATTTCTACTCTAAGGGGCAGATTTATCAAGGGCCAAAGTGAAAATTTGAATTTTCAGGTTTTTTATGGCCCAAACTGTCAAATTCGACTAGGGAATTGTAAAAATTAGATTTGAGTTTTTCAGGGATGCACCGAATCCAGGATTCGGCCAGGATTCAGCCTTTTTCAGCAGGATTCGGATTCAAAATCCTTGGGCCTGGCCAAACTAAATCCGAATTCTAATTTGCATATGTAAATTGGGGTGGGTAGGGAAATCACGTGACTTTTCGTCACAAAAGAAGAATTTTCTTCTTTTTTCTTTTCCTGCCCCTAATTTGCATATGCTTTTGGTTTGGTTCGGTATTTGGTCGAGTCTTTCACCGAGGATTCGGCTGAATTGTGGATTCGGTGCAACTGTAGGAGTTTTTTTTAAAATTCGGATTCGATTTTCAAAATTTATCATACACTGGCCCTTTAATAACTCAAAGTCGACTATTCGCCACCTTAAACCTGCCGAATTGCTGTTTTAGCCTATGGAGGACGTCCTGGGATCAAATTTGAGTTGTTTGCTGCCTTCCTGAAATTCCAGTTTGTTTCAGAGAAAAAACTTGAATCAAATTTGATTCGAATTCGATTCAAGTTTGTGTGTCGATTCTATTCACCGGAGTTCAATTTTTTTTATATTTTTGAATTGGTCGAATTTTGAGTTCATGGGAGTTTTAAATAACTCCCATCAACTCGAAATTCGACCCCTGATAAATCTGCCCCAAAGTGTGGTAGTGTATCCCTTACTCAACATCATCCAGATATGCACATTTATATTTATTGGTATATTGATATGAAAAATTGGAAATGAATTACTCTGCTTGTAACTAACACATTTTATTCCTACCTCTGGGAGCACCTGGATAACACGAACTAGGAACTGGCACTTATATGACAGTGTCACCCACTGTTACCTACAGCACTTTAATACTCCGAATTGCCCTATGGGGTAGGGTTCCTTTCTTTTGTCTCCTTGACACTGAGCACTTAACCTGTAGTGTAATTATATTTTATATTTATGTGAATTGTATTTCTAATAATGCACTTAGTTACTTGTTAATGCAATGACCCCTTGTTTCTTACTAATTTATTGTTTTGCTGTACAGTGCTCTGCCCTCAAGGAGCGCTATACAAATAAAAATATACATAAATATATTCTATGTTTATACTATGTGTTTGCATTACTTTTCTTTTTATATTGTTGTAGAGATATAAAGCCATATCCTTGCGAAAGAGAATACAATGCTGTGTATGCAGATTCCCCCGTGAGCCCCCCTCAAGCTATCCTTGGTCACTACTACCCTGGCCTTGAGGGCAGAGCCACCGGTTTGGATGTAAGAGCAGTTCAATGTTTTTCTGTGCTGTGAAGAGATATCTCTATATTCTTGTTATTGCTTATTCCCTTTTACTCCCATACTTTATAAAGGTCTGTGAATCCTTTGTTGAGGGGTTTCACTCTTTGTGAGTTCAGAATCCACAGAGCTTATGTCAAAAAAAAAATTTCTTTCACCTCAAGTGGTCTCTGGTACAACTGTTATGTTTAGGAAAATAGCAGTCTTATGTGCTTATGAGATCTCAATATCAAATTAATCAAATATTTACATTTAAAATTGTGTTAAATTCACAGATATTTAAACACAAATGAGCTTGTTCAGCGAATGTAGGGAGTAATCACTCTGCTTGTGAGGCCTGGTCACTGCTCACATTTCATATTTCATTCACATCACATCTTATTAGGTCCAGCTATGCCTGAAATCCGCACAGATCCTGCCTCTTTTCAATTCCTCTTTACAGGTTAATAAACTGGGTCTATCTCAAGACATAAAAGCAAAGGGTTATTTTAGTGTTGTTTTTATATAATGAACCAGTGGAAGGGACATGTGTCTCCTGAAGCAACTGTTTGGGGAGCACCAGGGAGAAAGAAATGCAGCCTCATGCTAATCATTTCTACTGCTTTATACTAAAAAGAGCAGAAATATGTCTACAAGGGATGGCAGTTTCTTCTTAAATTCATATTCACTCTTAGGTCTCTATACATTTTTGAATACGGTTTTATATTAACAAACAATTTTAGCTCTTGATTTTTTTATGCCAGCTTCCCTTGATATTTCAGTTAATCTTCCTCTTAGTCTTGCCCCAGGCCTTTTACAGTTTCTGTCAGTACTGAGGGATACTGCATTTGCTTGAGTAATTTAGTGTCCTGGAAGAAATACATAAAAACCAAAGCAAATGAAAACAGCACTGAAACACAGATTTTTATGGAAATTAAATCGAAAGATGTGCCATAAGGACAACTGGTTTTGAGAAAGTGATTCTTCCATAGATAGTTTTCTTTCAAATGGAAGTCTCGTCCCTTTAAATATAATTTAAGGAACATTGTAGATCTATAGCTCCATTTGTTGTGCTTACTATGTCTAGAACAACTACCTCGCAAAACAAGTATAATAATGCAATAACCATATTTCTTGATAAAGGGTTTTGGGATACATTTCCGTTGTTATGACCTTAGTCTGTCCATGCTGGTGATGTAAAAAGACATTTGACTTCTGGCCCCAGTAATTGCCAACAAAGGCACTTCCACCCTAAAAAAATGTAATGCCCTAGCCCAAACCTTTGTGGCCTTCCTACAAATCCATATCTGATGGGCAGAACCAAAGTATCAATCCATTTGCACATACAAAGAAAGCAATAATCTATTAATTGTCATTGATTGTTTAGCTGCAGTTTCTTTTCCAGTCTTTGTAAGTAAAATGGCTTATATAGAATGTAATTGCTAAAACATGCACTGGTCCTGCTTATTTTAATCCCAACAAACAATTAGTGCAGAAGTACCCAGTATTTAATACAAAAAAGGTATAGATCACATTCAATGGCCCTAGATTTGATTAGTATTTTACTCTTTAAAGGGATACTGTCATGGGAAATTTTTTTTTTAAAAAAACGAATCAGTTTATAGTGCTGCTCCAGCAGAATTCTGCACTGAAATCCATTTCTCAAAAGAGCAAATAGATTTTTTTATATTCAATTTTGAAATCTGACATGGGGCTAGACATATTGTCAATTTCCCAGCTGCCCCCAGTCATGTGACGTGCTCTGATAAACTTCAATCACTCTTTACTGCTGTACTGCAAGTTGGAGTGATATCACCCCCTCCCTTTTTCCCCCCAGCAGCCAAACAAAAGAACAATGGGAAGGTAACCAGATAACAGCTCCCTAACACAAGATAACAGCTGCCTGGTAGATCTAAGAACAACACTCAATAGTAAAAACCCATGTCTCACTGAGACACTGAGTTACATTGAGAAGGAAAAACAGCAGCCTGCCACAAAGCATTTCTCTCCTAATGTGCAGGCACAAGTCACATGACTGGGGGCAGCTGGGAAATAGACAAAATGCCTAGCCCCATGTCAGATTTTAAAATTGAATATAAAAAAATCGGTTTGCTCTTTTGAGAAAAGGATTTCAGTGCAGAATTCTGCTGGAGCAGCACTATTAACTGATTCATTTTGAAAAAATTTTTTCCCATGACAGTATCCCTTTAAGTAATTTAAGTGCACTTTAACTCTTTATTTTTTTTTTGTGCCGATCTTCATTCCCCTCCATATGGCTGCAGTCAGGCCTATCCTGAGCCATAAAACTGGTCTGTTTATGGACAAGGTTGGACTACTGGAATCTAATAGTCACCAGCACATTGTCTATATAGTTAGATCTCAACCAATGTTTTGGGAACCCATGAATCAATTTTTTTTATCCCAGCATTTGTTATGACTATTGTTACTTCAAATGAAGGTAACATTACATATTGTATTATAAGTTCAGTGCCATAGCTTTAAGAGCTGGAAGACTTCAGTCCACATTTTATTCTAAGTGGTTTGAAACTAGTCTTCCAAAAATATTCAGAGAAGGGAATAATCATTCATCTAATACTCAATGCAGGCTTCAGTCTGAGCCCCCATCTACTGCTTTAACCGCCATACAGGTCCAGCAACATTGAGAACCTGTGGTTCTGCAATTTTTCTTTTTCTTATGGGCATAAACAATAGGTCTTGTTGAATAAAAGAATGAACTCACAGTGATTATTAAGTCTTAAAGCTGTACAAATAGTGAGTTTAATCACCAGCATAAATTCTGCGATGCCAAAATATTTATTCGAACATAAAACGAACTGCATTTTCCTCGCCAGAACATCCCATCATACAGTGTGCATAATCCAATATTAATACTTTAAAACATTATTTTATAGCTTTGTCATTAACATGGGGGAGGGCAATTTTCTGCCTTTTTAATATATTCTCACTGCGTTAAATTTATGTTACACAATTTCACTAGTATTTATTTCATTTACGTTAATTTACCAAATATGTAGGGCTGTTCTTTTAGAAACCACTTAACACATATTAAATCTTTTAATCGCTAGTTGTTATCCTCCTCCAGTTTCAATTGAAAGGCTAATTGCTCAATTTATTGCACGCAAATGCACACGTAGCCCCAGGTGCTCTTTGCAAAAAATACCAAAGCAAAATGAACCCTTCTGCTGCTGCTGCCAGTCTTTGCGAGCGCTAGAGTTTTAGGGTTTGTTTACACAGGCTTTGCCTTGCGGATCAGTGGATGCATCACGAATGGCTGTAAACAGGATCCTTGTTACCGTCATACAGGCTGTGCCCACCAGTGTTATATTTAGCTTTGTGTTGGCCGCATAATTTCCATTTTTGGCTTTTATAATGCTGCCACAGTTTGTCACTGGACTGGACTACAATATAATGACTGCTGTTATCATAACCAGTGGAATGTGCTGAGTTTTTGAGGAGGTTTCAGTGTCCAAAGGAAAAAAAAACATAAAAACAAATAATGTAACAGAACTTCAGTCTTTCTGTAGAGGGCCATTTAAATGAATACAAAAACATTATAAATATATGAAACAGAATTTAAATATACCTGGAAACAAAAGAGAAAAAATCTATGCTACAAAATCAGCCACCATACAACTGCAGTTCCTTGCACAAAAGCTCTAATAGGAATGAGTCCTTGCCTAGCATTACCTGCATCTCAGATGGGGTAGAGTTAACAGTCGACACCAGGGGTAGGCAACTGTCACACGTCCAGATGTTGCTGAATTGCGACTTCCAGGCAGCATTTACTCTCAATAGAGAGAGCAGAAGGATGCTGGAAGCAGTAATTCAGCAGCATCTGGAGTGCCAAGGATTGACTATCACCAGTATCAACTCTGCCAGGGTATTTATAATTGAATGAATACAGTAAATCCTACATGCAGTGTGCCCAGACAAGTCTTTTTCTTGAAGTGTTTCAAAGCCATGGGAAAGTTACTGAAAATGCTTTAGAAGGTCCCTAGGACTCCAGGCCTTGGTTACAGGAGTGAATGACCATCAACGTGGATGACTGCCCAGCTGGATATCAGGAAGGCTAGCCAGTGTATGGCAACCTGTAGACCAGGGGCCCCTAACCTATTTTACCCATGAGCCACACTCAAATGTAAAGAGAGTTGGGGAGCAACACAAGCAGGAAAAGGTTCCTGGAGTTGCTAAATAAGGGCTGTGATTGGCTATTTGCTAGCCTCTGTGTGGACTGGCAGCATACAGGAGGTTCCTTTTTTCAGTATACCTGTTTTTTACAACCAAAACATCCCCAAAGCCTGGAATTTAAAAATAAGCACCTTCTTAGATTCCTGGGAGCAACATCGATTGGGGTTGGTGAGCAACATGTTGGTTGCGAGCCACTATCTGGGGACCACTACCTGAGAACTCATTTATCTTATAACAATGTAACTGACCACAGAGAAATGTAAGTAGTTACAGAGCAATGAATCAAAGTGCAAGGTAAGGTGTCTGGGGCAGAAACTTGACTAGTGCCAGAGCAATGGTTATACACAAGGTTAGAGAGATCTACATCTGGGTTCTAACTAAAGAGAAAAACACTTCTTACATTCAATGTCATTCATCCATCTTGATTTGGTGGAGCACAGAGCATTTGCCACCTACTAGTTAAGATATAAAATAGGGATGCGTGGAAAACAGCATTTTTAAATTTGGCCAAACCTAGATTCCTATGTGAAAGATGTGGCCGAATACCAAACTGATCCTGGACCCTAATTTACAAATGCAAATTGGGGCAAGGAAGGGTGACAGAGAAAATGTTTTTTTACTTTGTGTGATTTTAAGGATTCACATGCCTAGTTTGGCCAGGCATGTGGATTCTGTAGAACCTTGCTAACAAAGGTTGTATCCTGGCCGGACATCGAACCAAATCCTGTATTTGGTGAACCCCTACTATAAAATATGCAATAGTTTATTGCATGTAGAGAACATAATCCTTGCATATTTCGATTTATACATATAAGGGAGGGATTCCATAGTGTTTGTCTAGGAAAGGCATGTTCAGTCGAACTTCACGCTCATAATTAGAGATGTCGCGAACTGTTCGCCGGCGAACTTGTTCGCGCGAACATCGGGTGTTCGCGCTCGCCGGAAGTTCGCGAACGTCGCGCGACGTTCGCCATTTTGGGTTCGCCATTGTTGGCGCTTTTTTTTGCCCTCTCACCCCAGACCAGCAGGTACATGGCAGCCAATCAGGAAGCTCTCCCCTGGACCACTCCCCTTCCCTATAAAAACCGAAGCCCTGCAGCGTTTTTTTCACTCTGCCTGTGTGTGCTGAAGAGATAGTGTAGGGAGAGAGCTGCTGCCTGTTAGTGATTTCAGGGACAGTTGAAAGTTTGCTGGCTAGTAATCGTTTTGATACTGCTCTGTTATTGGAGGGACAGAAGTCTGCAGGGGTTTGAGGGACATTTAAGCTTAGGTAGCTTTGCTGGCTAGTAATCTACCTTCTACTGCAGTGCTCTGTATGTAGCTGCAGTGGGCAGCTGTCCTGCTTCTGATCTCATCTGCTGACTGCTGCAATAACAGTAGTCCTTGTAAGGACTGCTTTTATTTATTTTTTTGTTGTTTTACTACTACTACTACTACTACTACTATAAGAGCCCAGTGCTATTAGTCTAGCAGTGTTGGGGAGTGGGACTGGTGTGCTAATCTGCTGCTCCTAGTAGTTCAGCAGCACCAACTTTAATTTTTTTTTTTAATATTCATTTTTTTTTATTTTACTTTTTTTTATTTTACTACCGCTGTAGTAGTGTATAAGTTGACCTTTTAGGCATTATTTGCCCTGTAGGCATTATTTGCACACTGTTTTCTTCAACCCGCCATCGAGCTGTGTGACCTTGTTCACATTCTGTCTAAATATCCATAATATTACCGTCTCCAGAAAAAACACCGGAGTCACTTTTTTCAAGCAGCCATAATATATTTTACGTAATCCGTATCCACCGCTGTAGTAGTGTATACGTTGGCCTTGTAGGCATTATTTGCACACTGTTTTCTTCAACCCGCCATCGAGCTGTGTGACCTTGTTCCCATTCTGTCTAAATATCCATAATATTACCGTCTCCAGAAAAACACCGGAGTCACTTTTTTCAAGCAGCATTCATATATTTTACGTAATCCGTATCCACCGCTGTAGTAGTGTATACGTTGGCCTTGTAGGCATTATTTGCACACTGTTTTCTTCAACCCGCCATCGAGCTGTGTGACCTTGTTCCCATTCTGTCTAAATATCCATAATATTACCGTCTCCAGAAAAAACACCGGAGTCACTTTTTTTGGCAAAAAATGACTATTTTCAGCATTTATGTGGCATATTTTTTCTGGCAACTGTGCTTCAGTGGCTGCAACCAAAAAAACTGGGCAAACAATGTCTACAAGGTCAACGTATGGCGAAAAATTACTATTTTCAGCATTTATATGGCATATTTTTTCTGGCAACTGTGCTTCAGTGGCTGCGTCCAAAAAAACTGGGCAAACAATGTCTACAAGGTCAACGTATGGCGAAAAATGACTATTTTCAGCATTTATATGGCATATTTTTTCTGGCAACTGTGCTTCAGTGGCTGCGTCCAAAAAAACTGGGCAAACAATGCCTACAAGGTCAACGTATGGCAGTTGTTTAAAGAGAACAGTAGATTACTAGCCAGCAAAGCTACCTAAGCTAAAATGTCCCTCAAATCCCTGCAGACTTCTGTCCCTCCAATACAGAGCAGTATCAAGCAGATTACTAGCCAGCAAACTTACTATCATCTGTCCCTGAAATCACTAACAGCTCTCCCCCTACACTATCTCTTCCAAGCACACACAGGCAGATTTTTCAGATACATTTTTGCCCTTGATCCCCCTCTGGCATGCCACTGTCCAGGTCGTTGCACCCTTTAAACAACTTTAAAATCATTTTTCTGGCCAGAAATGTCTTTTCTAGATGTTAAAGTTCGCCTTCCCATTGAAGTCTATGGGGTTCGCGAACCGTTCGCGAACCGCTCGCGTTTTTGCGCAAGTTCGCGAATATGTTCGCGAACTTTTTTTCCGACGTTCGCTACATCCCTACTCATAATCTGATGGTGTTGTTCTGTTGAAAGTCTAGGTCAGGAAGGTTCAACTAGCATGTGCCAATGTGACATTCTGCAACTGGAAGTATTAATATTGTGTTTATTATATACAAAATAATAACGCAAGATTGGCTTCTCTTAAACAAGCTTTCATGTTGAGTTACATGTTGCGCTACATGTTGCGTTGTGTTGAATTCATTTGATTTTGAAGCCATCCATGGTTATTTGTTGCATCGTGCATACGTCCAATTAAGCAGTGTGAGGCATTTCTTTATCGGCAGTAAGATTTCTCACATCAGACGCTACAGTGATGTGGTTTACCTCTGTGCAAGAAAATAATTCAACCGCACCATATTATTATCCAGAGCTAGTTAGGAACGGTAATGTTTCAGCAGCAATAGGCTCACTCGGAGCTTCATGTGTCCCAAAGGGGAGTATGTATCAAATCCAACAAAAGCTTTCATTGGCATGCAACGGTATTTATTTAACTTTATTTGTCGGCGGTTGCATTAAATGTAACGACCGTATTCAGAAATGAAGCAGATCACCGTGCACAAAGATAGGTGAGTGGTGAGACTCAGAGAGAGGCAGAAATATAATACATTTTGTTAGAGATCACCTCTGATCTACTGTACTGTATTGCTAAAAAAGAACATGTTTAATTGTGCCTCTGGTAAATACACGGTAACTAGGGGATGTAATTGAAGTTGTGTTTGTTGGTTTATGGTTACAAGGAAGGATTATGCTTTAAAGTTAAGAAAATATTAAACTCATCCTTCTAATGTTTCCATGGGAACTTTGGATCAGAACGGTGAAGGGCAGTATTTGACGTGGATGGTGGGCAAGACATAGGATAATGGGGATGAGCTGATTAGCTGGGAATTGTTGGGAAGTGTGTGGAGTGGAAGTAGCGTGATGCTCAAATGTACTGTAGGAACATAACATCCAGCTAACAGTTTGCTTAAATTAAATTGTCAGAATGCTGAAATGGAAAAAGTGATGAATGTCTCAAAGATTACAATGAATTATTGGATGGGGCACAAATTTCGCCCATGTTGTTATATTGTCGTGTCTCCAGAGGTATCCAGCGTCTGCAATGACAGAACTGGCAGTCTAGAGAAGTATTTATTTGAAGGGGTTGTTCACCTTTGAGTTAACATTTAGTATGATGTAGAGAGTGACATTCTGAGACAATTTGCAATTGGCTTTTATATTTTATTATTTATGGTTTTTGAGTTATTAAGCTTTAAATTCAGCAGCTCTCCAGTTTGTAGTTTCAGCAATCTGGTTGCTAGGGTCCAATTTACCCTTACAATTACATAAAAATATTTTGTCTACCACTGCCAAATATCACAAGCAATTGATTGAAATGCACCATAGGTTATGAGCAGGTATTGTTTCATAATAAGATGATTAATGATGGGGTATTAGTGATTTCAGGGGGTGATGCTTTCAAGGAACACTAGAAAGCAAGAGGTTCTGATGTTCGGCAAAGACACTGCCAGTAGGGTAGTATATTAAAAGGAAACAGAATATAGTACAGTGTACACTAGGGGCATAGTAGCGAGGGGGGGGGGCTACAAAATATCCTGGTAAATGTCCTTGTGGAGCACTGGGGACAGGCAGATGAAATGTAGGGAGCTGTGTTATGCTGTAAGGAATAGGATGCTAGGGTACAATTTGATACTTTCAGTAATGCCCCTTCTGATTCCAACCTGAGCGAATGGGTGTCAAGAGATAACAATGCAGCAACTAGTGCCATGCTTGAATTGAGCATTTATTTGGAAAATATTGTCAGCACCATGTCTATAACAAATGTCCTCTAAGCTAAAAGCCAGTAGTGTGCCCTAGTCCAGGGGTCCCCAACCTTTTTTACTCGTGAGCCACATTTGAATGTAAAAAAAGAGTTGGAGAGCAACACAAGCATGTAAAATTCCATGGGGATGTCAATTAAGGGCTGTTGTTGGCTGTTTGGTAGCCCCTATATAGACTGCTAGCCTATAGGAGGCTCTATTTGGCAGAACACCTAGTTTTTATGCAATCAAAACTTGCCTCCAAGCCTGGAATTCAAAAATAAGCACCTGCTTTGAGGCCACTGGGAGCAACATCCAAGGGGTTGGTGAGCATCATGTTGCTGGCGAGTTTCTGGTTGGGGATCACTGCCCTAGTCCAATGTCCTGTCCTGTTTGCTTAGACCAGATAAGAAGCTAAATGTGATGGGGTATTATTCAATGTATTTCACATAGCACAGCCAATGTTTTGCCTGTAGCGGAGAAATGCTTTGCTGTGGTCAAATTAACCCTTTTCCAAAAGCAATGTCATGTAAACATTGAATTGATATTCATGACAGGCCCCAAAGTCTTAGTGTAAATACTGAACATAAGAGAATACAATTCATTATTAAAAGCTGATGATAGAATCCCCTAATCCAGTTTTCTTACCAGCATCAAAAACACTAAAAATACAGGTTTCCTGCAGTGGAACGAAGCTACATTTTTTTTTGTCACCAGCAGACTCCTACATTTTACAGCTGCCATATTCCAACGAGATTTAGGAAGCTGCATAAAGCATTTTTGGTTTCCGATAAGTGACTGTACAAGAACAAATTTAATTCTGTTCAGTCACAGAGCAAAATTATAGCACAATTATACACCTCATTTTAGCTCTCGGAATAACCACAGCTACTTAGCTACAAATGCAGAGGTCCTTCATATTGTTTTATTCATTTATTTTCAATTCCTTTGATTTTACCTCATTCATGGAAGATGTTAAAGTAAATCAGCATACTAATTCATGCTGCTCTTTCAAGAAAGAACAGCTTGGAATATTCACAAATATATATTTAATTTCTCTATACACCGGCAAAAACTAAAGTTGGGATGTTGCAGGTGCGGTTTTTTTTGAAGGCAAGCGGAAATGTAAACAGAGAATATATCACCTCACAACCTGAGGCACTCTCAACTATAGTTAAACTATAGCTCCCAGCAGGCTTTTTAGGAAGGTCACCAGCAGTGCCAAAGGTTAGCTGTCACACCTAATTAATGTGTCACATAAATATAGAGTGAATAATATACCCCCTATCGTAAAATATACAGATATTACAAGTCACTGAGGAGTTTCATATAATTGTATATTATTTATTACAGGTATTGAAACGATTATCCAAAATGCTCGGGACCTGGGGTTTGCAGATTGTTTATTTTTTTTTTCAGAATTTGGGTCTCCATACCTTAAGTCTACTAAAATATAATTTAAACATTAATTAAACCTAATAATACTGTTTTGTTATCAATAAAGATAATTATATCTTGGTTAGGATCAAGTACAAGGTACTGTTTTATTATTACAGAGAAAAAGCACACTATTTTTCAAAATTTTAATTATTTGATTAAAATGAAGTCTATGGGAGATGATCTTCTCGTAACCCGGTAGCTTTCTGGACAATTGGTTTCCAGATAACGGATCCCATGGCTGTATGATACATGAGCACCGATTATAGCTGATGACATCACTAAGCACCATTTATAAGGGTATAATGTAGAGGATATTCATGGCAATTGTGTATTAGGTAGTCGTAATGTAATAATAGATCTAGATTCCTTCTGTAGCTCCGGTGCTGCAAGTCTCTCAAACAGGGCTGTATTCTGAAAACTAGTCCAAGGCTGTCATCACCAGAAACAAACAGTACCAATGCTCTTTACAGCCAATTGCATGGCAAGATCCATGCATTCATTTACAATCTAAATTTAAATGCATAAACCAGAAAAAAATGATGCTACAGATTACATAGTTACATACATAGTTACATAGTTAAATTGGGTTGAAAAAAGACAAAGTCCATCAAGTTCAACCCCTCCAAATGAAAACCCAGCATCCATACACACACCCCTCCCTACTTTTAATTAAAATTCTATATACCCATACCTATATTAACTATAGAGTTTAGTATCACAATAGCCTTTAATATTATGTCTGTCCAAAAAATCATCCAAGCCATTCTTAAAGGCATTAACTGAATCAGCCATCACATCATCACCCGGCAGTGCATTCCACAACCTCACTGTCCTGACTGTGAAGAACCCTCTACGTTGCTTCAAATGAAAGTTCTTTTCTTCTAGTCTAAAGGGGTGGCCTCTGGTACGGTGATCCACTTTATGGGTAAAAAGGTCCCCTGCCATTTGTCTATAATGTCCTCTAATGTACTTGTAAAGTGTAATCATGTCCCCTCGCAAGCGCCTTTTTACCAGAGAAAACAACCCCAACCTTGACAGTCTACCCTCATAATTTAAGTCTTCCGTCCCTCTAACCAATTTAGTTGCACGTCTCTGCACTCTCTCCAGCTCATTTATATCCCTCTTAAGGACTGGAGTCCAAAACTGAACTGCATACTCCAGATGAGGCCTTACCAGGGACCTATAAAGAGGCATAATTATGTTTTCATCCCTTGAGTTAATGCCCTTTTTATGCAAGACAGAACTTTATTTGCTTTAGTAGCCACAGAATGACACTGCCCAGAATTAGACAACGTGTTATCTACAAAGACCCCTAGATCCTTTTCATTTAAGGAAACTCCCAACACATTGCCATTTAGTGTATAACTTGCATTTATATTATTTTTGCCAAAGTGCATAACCTTGCATTTATCAACATTGAACCTCATTTTCCAGTTTGCTGCCCAGTTTTCCAGTTTAGACAGATCACTTTGCAAAGTGGCAGCATCCTGCATGGAACCTATAGTTCTGCACAATTTAGTATCATCTGCAAAAATAGAAACAGTACTTTCAATGCCCACCTCCAGGTCATTAATAAACAAGTTGAAAAGCAAGGGACCTAGTACAGAGCCCTGTGGTACTCCACTAACAACACTGGTCCAATTAGAAAATGTTCCATTTACCACCACTCTTTGTAGTCTATCTTTTAGCCAGTTCGCTATCCAGGTACAAATACTATGTTCCAGGCCAACATTCCTTAATTTAACCAGTAACCTTTTGTGTGGCACTGTATCAAATGCTTTAGCAAAGTCTAAGTAAATCACATCCACTGCCATCCCAGAATCGAGGTCTCTACTTACATTCTCGTAAAAAGAAAGATTATCAATGTAATGTCTTAGAGAGGGTTTTTTATAACCATTGGGATTTGACCACCTAGATATTATCTGTTGGTGGTCAGATTTATTGGTTGTGCATGTGTTTGTAAGCTAGTAATACATAATCTATAGATCAGGGGTGCCCAGACTTTGTTACCCTGTGATCTATTGGCGGGGACAATTATTTTTGCATACGGTGGCCAGGCAGGGACACATTTCTTTGGGATGGAACTTTAACATGGACGGATGGCAAGAGCAGCCACGCTCAAAAGTTCTGGTATACGTAACTGTGCAACCCCCACAGTCTACCAGAATGTTTAAAATGATTGACTGGTAGACTGACGTCTTGGGCATACCTTCTATAAATGGTACATTTACTTAGCTCAAGTGAAGGATTAGAATGAAAAATACTTCGAATTTCAAAGTTTTTTTTTTGGCTACTTTGACTACGACTTTCAATCGAACGATTTGAACTAAAAATCATTCGACCATTCGATAGTCAAAGTACTGTCTTTAAAAAAAAAAAAACTTTGACTACCTACTTCGCCACCTAAAACCTACAGAGCACCAATGTTAGCCTATGGGGACCTGCCCCATATGCTTTCCTAGCAATTTCTGATCGAAGGAAAATCGTTCGATCGATGGATTAAAATGTGCCCCTAAGTGTAGTAGTAGATATCAATACCCATCCAATAGAGGTAAATGTTAAAAACCACAGACATGTTTTTAAGAATTTGGCAACATGAGCCTTTTTTTCTATTTCAGAAGCAGTTGTAGCATTGTGGATAGAAGTTCCTCTAACAATGTAGGGCATGTGCATAGTAGTGAAAAATACAGTTTGCCTTCCCATTGAATCCAATGCTATTCAGTTCCAGTTTGTGAATTTTGACACAAGGCCAAACAGGTCAAGAAGACTATTTTGGTACAAAAAAAGTTGTTGGGACAAAAAAGTTGCCCATAAAGTTTGTGTTTTGGAAATTTTTCGCCATTTCAGCATCGTTTTCCTGTAGATATACAATTTTTTGGGCTAAGCGAAACGGGACAGATTCGCTCATCACTATTCAGTTCCTTTTGTCTTTCTTTTCTACTCCAACCCTCTCCTATTCTCTCTCTCCTTCTTCCATTTTCCTTCATGTGTTCTCTAACCTTCTTTATCCATATTTCATATTCCGTACAGTATTCATATTACATGCAGTGCCCATTAACAGGGGCAAATTCATTAACCTCCAAAAATTCATCAGTGGCGGCTTAGCTCACATCACAAAACTTCGCCAGGCGTAGATTCGCCAGGGCAACGGTAATTCACTAAAATCTGAAATTGCGTCAATGGCGCTGAACGCTGTCGAAGTTGTGCTAGCGTTTCTGCGCCATGTGAAGGTAAATTGCGCTAGTGTTGTCTAATTTGCAATGTGCCATATGTTAGGAAATGTAGGGGGGAAGCCGGTTACCCCAAAAAAAAAATCACGCTCTTTTGCAGCCTATCACCCTGAAAAAAGGAAAAGACGCCAGCGTTTTTTGGGACTTAGAAAAATATTCAGCTATTTTTGAGGAAGTCATATCTACTCTATTGCACTTC
Organism: Xenopus laevis; assembly: GCF_017654675.1. Classification (NCBI taxonomy): domain Eukaryota; kingdom Metazoa; phylum Chordata; class Amphibia; order Anura; family Pipidae; genus Xenopus; species Xenopus laevis. The sequence goes on from NC_054371.1 coordinate 48,637,641, forward strand.
GCCTGGTCTGAGGTGGCGGAGGCAAGTCTGGTGCAAGAGGTAACGTTCAGTAAAATCTTAGTGAATTTTCATAGTTACGTCCATTCACCAGAGCGCAAATTTGCCAGGAGTTAGGGAGCAGAGTACCGCCAGAGTCTATTTCCTTCGCTAGTGAAGTTACGACAGTGACCGATATTAAATCGGTGAAGATCCGAAATGACGCTACACCAGCGTTAGTCACTTCGCCCTTTAGTAAATTTGTGAGACAGACCTGAACATGCACAATTACAATTAGCAAAAATGAAAGATAAAACATATGACTTTTGTGTCTTTCTGCATGATTTGGAAGTACTAGTTGCACAGTTTCCTTAATGTCAGACAATATTTTGTTTTGATTTTGCCATTGTTTTATCAGCATGCCTTCTTTGTTTTGGCTCAGAATGATGGCTTAAGCACTGTTATGAGATTACTGCTTTATGATTGTGGTTCTCCAGCGCTGCTTGGTTTGAGGAGTACTTGGAGCAGGTGTACAGGATAAATATTAACAGAATCAGCACAATCCATTCTATCTTGGGAACACTGTAAATGGCAGTAGTGCTTGATTTTAGTAGGAGCATACCATCAGCAATCAAGGGGGTGATTTTATCATCGAGTCCAGACTTTTTACCTAAGTTTGCATTATATGCCTCATTTACTACTTGTGTGGTAGTCTCACGAAATGAGCTCTTTGTTTTTACCGCCAGATGCTACCTGGAAAGCCACAGACAAGCTGCTGATTAATGGGCACTGTTTTTGCTATGCCTTCATTTCAATTCCCAAAGAGCTTTTGGGTGACAAAAGCAGAAAGGCCGTGCTAATTCTGTACAATGTGCATAAAAATGATAAACTCCTAGTAAAATATCAGCTCAGTGCAAGTTGGACAAGTGTAAGCTATGAACCACAATGGGATATAATGAAGGTATGAGGAGGGTTCGTTTCTGTATTGCTTATTTGATTTTTGGAAAATTTCAGCCACAGTAAGGTCTGGAGATTTTTAAAGGAGCCACAGCTGAACCCACACCTGAATCTCAGTCTCTTACTTAGACATTGGCTGAGGAGCTCTGTTGATAAAAAAAAGTTACTGGGATTGGTGATGTGAAATTCTTCATTATAGTGTTGTAGTTAAAAGTTCAAAAAGTGGGGAATGCATATTATGGCAACATTTCGAGAGCCTTACAAAATTAAAAGGGATGTCATCAAAGTTATTGAAAGCTGTATTTGTCTTATCTATTCCAGTTATCTGCACTCACTTGTGGATCTGACTCTTGAAACAGAATTCAGGTATCCTCCCGGTCTGTTAATTAGCGGTATTCTGTCATATTCTTTAGCAGTCAGAACCAGCAGTACAGATAATATAAACAGTCAAGATTACAAGTTGCTTGCAAAATATATTTTATATCATTATGCATTAATGCAGACAGTCCCATTAAAGAGGACGTTCACCTTTGAGTTAAGTTTTGGTATGATGTAGAGAGTGATATTCGGAGACAATAGCGTTTTATTCAGCAGCTCTCCAGTTTGCCATTTCAGCAATCTGGTTGCCAGGGTTTAAATTACCCTAGCAACCATGCAATTATTTGAATGAGAGACTGGAATATGAATAGAAAGATGAGTAATAAACAGTAGCAATAACAATCAATTTGTCATTTGATACATTCGTTGCCAATATCCCACAGATGCTGCTGAGAGGTCAGACTGAAACACCAGAGCATAGGGCCAAGCCCCCCTCTGCCAATCTTCGGGCCCCCCAAATAAAACTACATGCGGCGGTGTTTGTGCATGTGCGCCGGACGCCGATATTCGCACATGCGCATGGTGGGCCTGGAGTTAAGTAGCCCGGTGGGCCCCCTCATGTCCAGTGCGACCCTGCACCAGAGACAGGAACAGTAATCTTTAAACTTAAATTTTGGAAAAATAAAAAATGTAATGTTATTGAACAAAAGTCTATTTCTGGTAGAGATGCACCAAATCTACTATTTGGATTTTGGCCGAATCCCTAAATCCTTTGTGAAAGATTCGGGCGAATACCGAACCCGAATATGCATATGGAAATTAGGGTCAAGAAATGAAAAAGTGTAAAAAATTCTTCTTTTGTGACGAAAAATCACATGATTTCCGTACCCACCCCTAATTTGCATATGCAAATTAGGATTCGGTTCGGAATTGAGTGACTTTAGTAAAACTCAATTCAATTAAATAGCTTTTTTTTTATTTTTTAAATTTCTCTATGGACACGAGTAAAAATGGTATAGAAATGAAATATTATATATATATATATATATATATTAAATGCTAAATGCTAAAATGTTCAAATACCCAGTATAAATATTTTCACCTGTTAAAAAGCTTTAAGATATTTTTATACCATTAAAAAAATGGAACCCTAATTTGAATAATACCTAGAGATGAATCCTTTGATATTTCCTTTCGGTGCTTTATGGGCTGAATTTAGCAAGCCGCTGGCCACGAGTGCTGTGGAAATAGCAGAATCCTATGGATGAGCATTAGCAGACGCTGTGTATGTTAACACTCCTAACGACCCAGAGCATGGAAACAAGAAGGAACATGTGTAAGCAATGAAGAATAAAAGGAAGCAATTTACTCTGTCACTTTTCAATGCATCTTGAGCTATAGGTTACACTGCAAACAGTTCCTTTCAACTTCTAAAATCTGCAGAACGTCCAAGTGACCTCACGGTCACCCAACCTCCAAAGTGTTTTACATTTTCCCCAATTTACCTCCTTAACATGAGAGCAACATCCCAGAGGGAGTTACCGGAGGGCACGGATGAACACAGAGTGTCCTTTTCCCTCCACTACGCCTTGTAAAAGCTCACGCGAAATAACAAGTACAACACAAAGACCCAGAAGGAAAGTGGTGACTCATTTGACACTTGAGTAGCTTCTCTGACAAATCACATAAAACATTTAAACGTAATAGAATTAGGGATTTTAGTGCTGCATTACATAAACATTCCAGTTCTAAAGTGCTCCTGGAACATTCCTCAGCAGCAATGAAGGGGGGCACATTTAAATACAGAATACAATTGAATATAAATATTGTCCATATTTTCTAAATAACAGAGCACGATATACAGCAAAAGGAAAACAAATGCACAGTAATCACATTTGCAATTAACACTGAATATGATACAGAGTAAAAGCCTGTTGTAGATGCCTTATATTGTTAAGGACTTTATATATTATGACCTGGATTAGTCAGTCATTCAATATTCAGTGTAGGGTCTAAAACAAACTAGACTGAATATAATGATTTATAGGCAGTCGTAGTTCTCCATATTGTCTACTAGTGCCAGATAGGAAAGGGTAAGCTCAGTTAAGCAATAAAGACTGCAGAGGTCAAGATGGAAGATGATAAATGTATGACATACGGATTACTGGTGCACTGAGGATACACACGTGTATATATATATATATATATATATATATATATATATATATATATATATATATATATATATATATATATATATATATATATAGAAAGAGTTCGTTTTTGATTTTTCCACACTCCACTGAATTAAACAAAATACCCAAAATATGTTTCCTTCTACACTGATTATTCACTAGCACCCAGGCACTTGATTTTAGTGGTGGGTGCTCCTTCCGGTACAAAACCTTAACTATGCCCAGAATTAGCAAATTATTTTTATTAGCAGTATCTTATTTTTACTTCTGTCCAGTCTGGACCATCATTTAAAGGGATCCTGTCATCCCTTTCAAAATGCATCAGTTAATAGTGCTACTCCAGCAGAATTCTGCACTGAAATCCATTTCTCAAAAGAGCAAACAGATTTTTTTATATTCAATTTTGAAATCTGACATGGGGCTAGACATTTCGTCAATTTCCCAGCTGCCCCATGTCATGTGACTTGTGCCTGCACTTTAGGAGAGAAATGCTTTCTGGCAGGCTGCTGTTTTTCATTCTCACTGTAACTGAATGTGAATGATATCACTCCAACTTGCAGTACAGCAGCAAAGAGTGATTGAAGTTTTATCAGAGCACAAGTCACATGACTTGGGGCAGCTGGGAAATTGACAATATGTCTAGCCCCATGTCAGATTTCAAAATTGAATATAAAAAAATCTGTTTGCTCTTTTGAGAAATGGATTTCAGTGCAGAATTCTGATGGAGCAGCACTATTAACTGATTCATTTTTAAAACATTTTTTTTCCCATGACAGTATCCCTATGCAGAGTGGTGTAGTGATGTTGAGGGGCGGGGCGACGACGGCGAGGTGATGGTGTGGCAATTGGCTGATTGCATTGTCAATCTAGAGGAATCCTGCCTGTTTTTCCTAATTTGGAAAACTGGGCAGGCAGTTCAGACCTGGGCAGCTCGGAAAACCAGGCTTTCCAGGTCAAAGCCTTACTCTAAGGAAACATTGAGCAATTATATGGTAAACACACAACATGGATACTTGAATAGATAAAATCTGCTAAAAAAAAAAAAAAAAAATATAATAGCACAAGCTTGTTTGGAAGTGCATGGAGTATTCATCTGCTCCATAGAATAAAATAGCATTAGTGGGATATGAAACAGTTCCACCAGAATGTACCCTCTAGAAATAATTGTCTGCTTGGCAAAGTTTTCTTTCAGTAGTTCTTTGACATGGTCTTTAACATCACAAACCACAAAGGACAGTGAAGAGTTTCTGTTCTACTTTGTAGGCATTATATCAAGGTCAGAAAGGTTGTGTTCAAAGTGGCTCTGATCACTTTCCATTCTTTGTGACTTCCCCTTGCCGTCTTCCTTCATATAGTTTATTGTTTTTGTATTTCCAATAAGAAAAACATGCAGATAAGAGCCGATTCATCTGGAAAATAGATTTACAGCGCAATAAAAAATATATGATTAAATACATTTTCAGAAACTCCAAAATAAATTAAAATTCCTACACTAAGGGCAACGGAAGAGGAAGCCTGCGAGTTATTATTACAAATGATAGAAAAGCAGGTAAGCAACGTTGCAAGTCACAGCGGGAGGCTAGCAGGATACGCGGCGTAAATTAGCAGAAGGCAGAACGAAAAAGTGGTGCCATCGATGGATTCCTGCTGCGACCTTGGATAAGTGTGGGTTTTTCCATCATCTATAAAAGGTTAAAGCACAACTAATAATTCATTCTTTTCTATCATTCTTATAGTTATAGACATCCACAGAGTACATGGAAAATGTTACTCAATATTCTTACATTACAGGAAAGTATAAAAACAAGCAGCTTAATTTGTGTCATCAAAGGTAGCCCTCACTAAGAAGATGACTTTACATATACTGACTGTGTAAACTCAAAGTGAAAGAAAATACAGAATATATAGCCAAGCAAATATATCACTGGCTACCTACTGTATATCTAACTGAATTGTAATGTATATGAATAATGTCCAGGAGTGTGTTTTATAACTGCAATCTATTTGCAACCACCCCATCTATTCTTTGTCACCTCAATTGCCAACCTTCCTTCTGTGCCATTAGAGCTTCACCAATGACTTTCTCGCTTCACTCAAGAGAAGTGAACACTATTTCTACTCCAATAATATTCCATGGTTTTGCCCCAAAGTGTATGTTATCTTGATGGTTATATTGCTCACTGTACTTTATGGAATGGTGGTCAATTGCTTTTATGCCTGTAATATATAATGCAAAATATATATATATATATATATATATATATATATATATATATATATATATATATATATATATATATATATATATATATATATATATATATATATATATATATATATATATATATATTATATAGGCTTTCTAGTTTACATTAGGAATACCTGCCCAAAAGTTTAATGAACTGAATATAGAAGCTCATCTCCTATAGACTCCATTGTAATCAAATAATTTAAATGTTTAAAAATGATTTCTATTTTATCTGTAATAATAAAACTGTATGTTGTACTTGTTTAAATATAAATAACTCTTATTGGAGGCAAAACCAGCCCATTGGGGTCATTTAGAGGCACATTTATCAAAGGTCGAATTTCAGGTTTTTTCTAACTCTAAAAAATTAGAATATACTGGAAATTTGATTGGAGGGGTTATTTAATTAAAAAATCAAATATATAAAACTCGAACGAATTTTACCGACTCAAAAACTCGAATTAGACTAAGCTCGAATCGAATTTTCTCTGAAACAAAACTCGAATGTCAGGAATGCTAGTAACAGCTTCAAAGTGTTCACTGGACGCCTCCCATTGACTTATACATGAACTCGGCAGGTTTTAGGTGGCGAATAATTGAATTCTAAGGGCCAAGGTTTGATAAATTAATTTACTTCTTTGTTATACAGCAATATTTTCTCTGCTTACAATATACCTTGTTATACATACAAATAAATATACATCCCCATCGGGATGAAAAAAAAAAAAAAAGAAGAAATTATTCAACAAGTAAATACACATGAGGTTGTGGAGTGTGGAGTTATTGATAATTAGCAATATTAAATATGACATACTGTGTAAAATATAAAGCATATCTTATTTAAATATTTGTCGTCATCAGTCTATATCCGTATGAATTGGATATTTGGAAATATAGGGCTCCCCTTAATGTTTATTTGATTTTTTAGTAGACAAGGTATGGAGATCCAGATTATGGAAAAACCCTTATCCGGAAAACCCCAGGTCCCAAGCATTCTGCATAACAGGTTCGATACCTGTAATATATTTGTTTTGGATAAAACATTAAAGAAGAAACCTTTGGAGTTAGGAAGTGTGTCTTTTGTAAAAGTCATTTCACCACTATATTAAAAACCGGCAAAATTACCCTTGCCATATCTTAGCATTCTCAGATATAAGAGGTTACCTATGTAACAAATTAGTAGATACCAATAGCCAGCGCTGCATTTTGGTCTGGTGCTGACCTAGGCACCGGACCTCTTCATGCCCTGTTGGAGCATGCAATGACATCAGCTGATGTGACCTCACAATGCACTGTGACATCACTTCCACTCAGTCGGTGTTGGGTACCCCTCACCTCTGCCACCGGATTTCAAGGGAAAGTATCTGGCGGAAGGGGTCTCTTGTTTTTTTTAAATTTTATTTACCATATAGGCATCCAAGGGCCGTCTCTTTAAAGTTGCAGCTGTAGGCACAGGCCCTCAAGTGTCTATATAATAAATACACCCCTGCCAATAGTTTGGTGTGTGTTTGCCTTTTTGATAATGTCAGATATAAATGTACAAATGCACCATTATGTATATTACTGTTTTAGGAAACAATATCAAATCTATGTTTCCAGGCAGGTTGTGGTTCCTGACACACTGGGAGATGAAATAACTTGCCCAAGGGATACTGAGCTATTCTCCAGCGTACAGTTCTACCCCTTGAGCTATTCTCATGTTATAGCATGGACTGGCTGCATATTTCTTTACAGTTGCAAAACTATTTATCCATATATCTGTCTCTGCCTCTCATTCATCCTATATACATTCACAGATTTTAGCATACCCTTGTTTCCCTTAAATAATTTAGATAAAAATAAAAATATTAATTAGCAACATGTTGATGGAGCATCACTAAAAGGAAAGCAGGCACATTCCGTCACCCCAATTTTCTTTCTCTGTCGCTGAAAGCTGCTCAGTCTTCAGCGGCGGTGAAAAGAAAAATATACAAGGCAAATTACTTTTTTATCAGACCATATTGCATTAACATGACTAGTGCGGCAGTTAAAGCAAGCTGGTGAAAATATTGTCATTGCAAAATGCAAATGAGGACTTAGGGTCATGTTGCAGTGTGTTAAATGTAACATCCAGCAATGACTTCATCATGCCTGCAGGCCCTTTAAATTGGGGTGGAAAATAGCTGTGATTAATTCAGTAACTTTTACACTTGGCTCCCCTAAGGCTTATTAAACTTTGGCAATCTTTTTATTAACTAATAACGGGAATGTTAGGGAGACCGTTTTAAAACAGGAGTCTGATAAAAATATGAGGGTCCCGCCTCCACCCATTGTTCACAAACTATAGGAGACGTAAGAACAGATTATCCTGTTCCTACACGGTGATTTGACTGAGGTGTAACTAAATTGTACAGAAATTCACTTGTTGTAAAGTCTCCTAGCTAGATAGAATGGCCTAAACTGATATGGCTAATGTCATTCTGGGCAATACCCCAGTGGTAATCAAACTGCTATATAGGCTTTTTTTATATATATTTTTCATCCCCCTAATGGAAATACTAAGAGATAAATAAACAAATCAAACTCCTTCTATGGGGTTAGAAGAATATTTCAATGTTTATATTACTCATTGGTATGCTGGTATTTTGTTACCAACCTTGCTCTATTGCAGGCGCTAAGGATAGAACTAGCCTGCACCCACCCACACTGCACTCTGAACCTCACAGGGTCTTTGTCAATTACATCATAACAGATTAGGTAGAATAATTTACCCTCATTGTAAAAAAGGCCCTGTCTGTGCAATATAAAAATAAAAACAGTCCTGCATCTCAAATTGAATGCAAATATAACTTTAATTCATCTTGTAAAAAGACTTACAAATCCTACACATTGCATGCATGCATAAGTTAATAGTGCTGCTCCAGCAGACTTATTTAATGAAAATCTGTTTTGTTGATTTTTTTATATTTAAATTTGAAATCTGACATGGGGCTAGACATAGTCAGTTTCCCAGGAGCCCCCAGTCATGTGCCTTGTGCTCTGATAAACTTCAGTCACTCTTTACTGCTGCATTGAAAATTTGAGTGCTATCACCCCTCCATCCCCTAGCAGCATATCAGCAGAACAATGGGAAGGTAACAAGATAACAGTTGCCTGGGAGATATGAAAACAGCACTCAATAGTAAAATCCGGGTCCCACTGCGATACACTGAGTAGGAGAAACAACAGCCTGTCAGAAAGCAGTTGCATCCTAAAGTGCTGGCTCTTTTGAAAGCACATGACCAGGCAAAATGACCTGATATGGCTGCCTACACACATAATATTACAACTACAAAAATACACTTATTAGTTTAGGAATTAAATTGAATGCGCATTTAGAGTAAATTTCCAGTTCTGAACCACTGCGCATGCGCAGAAAGTCACAAAAATTTCCGAATTTTTTTTTGGGATCGGAAATTTACTCCAATTGTGCATGCGCCGAAACTTCTGAAAAAGACAGAAGAAAGAAGATTGCGCATGTGAACTCCCGTGGCCAGAATCTGCACGGAGGGGGCAGGTAGGCTGGGTGGGAGGTCTACTCAGGGTAGGGGTTTTTTATTATGGTTGAATTCTAGTTTAAGCTTTAGTTCTCCTTTAACATATAAAGTGGTAAGGGCATTAAATGTGGCATGGACAGAGCAATGGGGTTCAAAAACCCTTTGCATAGACAAGGTTGGTAGGGAGAATAAGATTGAAAGAAATGACCAGAATTCTGTACTTAACACGGATGTTATGATGACTAAACAATATGTTGCACTGGAAGCGATATTTGATACACGAGCTACAAAACGTCTAATTTGGCAATTAAGCCATAAATGACAACAAGTGTTTATATTAAATGTCATACTGAGAATTGTCATACAAACAGGTCATTAAAGCAAAAGCTGAAGGAGTAATTTGATAAATGTTTAACGATGGCAGCTGGCATCTTGCTATTGTCTGACATAGATTTACCTGTCTTGAGAGTTGGTAAACGTATGAGAGTCAGTAAACACATTTCTGTAGATGTGAAAGCTAATGGACTGAACGGTAAATCACCCAGATGCTGCCTAGCTTTAATAGAGTCACTGTGATACATAGATCACTAGACGTGTCCAGGGGGAGTTCATTCTTACATAATTGAACAATGCACACATTATTATTTAACTATAGTAGTTATTAATCAAATTTGTGCTATATATCTGAGCCATGGTGAAAAATGAAAGAGATTAATCAAAGTAAGTAATTCTCTTAACACATACATCTCATGGTTACTTATACCTACACCAAGACTCATTACCTCTGCATACATACGTCTCCATTGCTGCCACTACTCCTAAATTTATTGCTTTAAGAGGAAGTAGATTTGCTTCATATGGAGTGTTTAACTTCCATTTTTTTCCCTAAATAGAGAGTATGTGTGTGTGTATATATGTGTGTTTGTATATATATATTATTATATATTAAATATATATATTTTTTTAAATATATATATATATATATATATATATATATACACACACACACACACAGGAGCCATGAATATTCTGTATGCTTAATGATGTCATCCTTTATAATGAATGCATGTGACTCATTGAAACTTGCGTAGTACATGGTACATTATATCATGCACCCCTTGTTGTAAAATATGAAGATATTAAAGGGGGTTATTTATTAAAGTCCGAATGCCAAAAACTATAAAATCCGAGGTTTTTTTTACTATAAAATCCTAATTTTTAATGGAAAATAAAAACCTAGAATTTTTCGGAATTTATTAAACCCCAAAGGTGTTAAAGTCCGAATAAAAAAGTACTTCAACTCAGACCTGCCGAGTTATGTAGAAGTCAATGGGAGACGTCCCTAAGATATCCTGATCTGCACTGGGTTTCATTCAATAATAATAATAATAATAAAATGAAGATTTTCAGGAAAAAAAACAAGATTTCGGGCACCAAATCTGAAAAATTTGTACAGCTTGATTTTATCAAGTTTTTTCCCCGCACAGGAAATTTTCAGAAAAATCTATTGTTAAATAAGTGGGAAAAATCAATGCAGATTTGGTCGCTTTTTTACTGAAAAATATCAGAAATTTTAAAATTTTGATAAATAATCCCCTAGAAGTCAACTTGGAGCTCCATGACCTGCATAAAAGTACTCAATACTTTTACTACTATTATCTATCCATCTATCCATCCATCTATTTATCAATACAGCCATCCATTGATCTATCCAACCATCCATCTATCTCTCCATCTATCCATCTATCATAGTTTATAGGTTTATCAGCCAGCACACCTTGACATATACTTACTCTATACAAAGAAATGATCAATGGGTATATGTGGCTTATAGTTTGATAAACAAACAATAATATTAAATATGACAATATGTAACAACTACAGAACTACAGAGGCATAATTGAGCACTATCCTTATACCTTTAATATACAATTTGTGTATTACCTATTTTAATGGACACCTATGACCCCACACTGCTGCCAGGCTCAGTATTTCTCAATGAGTGAGCTCTATCAATCCACATCTCACATTAAAGTAGTGATAGGTTTAGAATTAGCCATTCTATAATGTACTAAAAGATAACTTAAAGGGGAACCACCCCATTAAATATAAGAATATGAGACGTCGTTGACAAGGATTTCAAAAGTCACAAATAGAGCCATGACAATATAAAGACACAACTTTTAGTTGATTGATTTACTGTAAATGTCACATATACAGGTATATAGGTATAGAACATTTTATAAAGGAGATGTTCATGTAAAAAATCGTACTTTTATCAATGATAACTTAAAATAGCCCAACAAAGCTGTGATCCAAACTCTGCTTTAATCTCTGCGGTCGTCAAAGCTGGTGATTTCGGAGGATTCAACTTTTTTTGATAAACAATTATATTTCTTTAATTCTGTCTGCGTTGATAAGGAAACTGAATCTTGCTAGAAATAATTTCTTTAACACCTGCGATCTGCTTCTTATTTGCCCGTACGTATCATTTCTTCATCTTTTCTCTAATTCCTCAAAACACAGAGTACCTTATCTAGTAATTATAAAATCTATTTCGAGCAACTTGATTATGTCTCTTTGTAACAGGAAGAAGAGTGACACTGCTGCTAAAAATCGGAATAACATTTGCGTTAATTGTTTTAATACAGATAAAGCACGCTGAATATTTAAAGGACTGCTTGTATGGAAATGCTTATGCGTACTCATAAATTAATACTCTGAATTATATTGTTTAATTAGGTGTTTCCTGCAGAAGATCGTGCAACTTGTCTCAGTATTAAAAGGGAAAATATACTAAATATATTTGCAGGGTTTTTAATCTTTTTATTTTGCTTTCAAATGAGCAAAAATGTATATGGTCTCCTTCTGTTTTCTCCGAATATTTGCATATTTGAATGCATACAAGTTATATAGATATGGTGTTTCATCTTATACTGGATGCCCAGGATAAATACTATTGTTTTCCTGCCAAAAAATGTCCCTGCCGATAGCATTATATAAGCATTATGGTCACCACTACTAGCAGCCAAAATGCCAGGTATGATTGGGATTCATTACCCATACTGCAAGTGACCAAGTGAAGGGTGAAAATCAGGATGTCTTGCTCAGCTCCCAACTGTCACTAGTGCCACAGCCCAAAGCCAACATAAAAATGCCCCTGTATCTCGTACTCTAAGTACTAGGAGCCTACCAGAAAATCTTAGACCACAGGCCAACACTACAAACTATTCTATTGCCTCTCTTTACTCAAAGCCACCTGGGCCCACCTGTCCTGTTTTCAGCCAGACAGCGCTTCCAAAAACCAGACTGTTGAAAAATACCTGTTTGGATTTCTAAATGAGGAAATCCACATAGGACACTGAAGTTAATGGCATGGTGAACAGCCAATCACTAATCGCCAATTCATAACCCCGCCCTTGATGCAACCGACCCGCCCTGGATCACCCACCCCATTCCTGATGTCACAAACCCACTCCCCAATGTGATCCATCCCGCCCCCTATGTTATATGCACCCCCCCATCCAGAATTCATCTATGAAAAAGATGAACATTCGTGAAGTAGGAACAGGCCCAAACAAAAATGACTGCATCAGTGCGTTTACATGTTCCGGATGTCGAACTGGAAATTTTAATTCAAAATTTTAATTTTTTTAATGTTCAAAACTGTCAAATTCGATTAGGGAGTTATTCAAATTTGATTCTAATTCGATTTTCGAGCTTTATCATACTCTGGTCCTTTAAGAACTTCGACTATTCGCCACTTAAAACCTGCCGAATTGCTGTTTAAGTCAATGGGAGACATGCTGGGATCAATTTGGAATTGATTGCAACTTTCCTGACATTCAAGTTTTTTTTAGATAAAAATCTTGAATCTAGTTTTTCGGGTCGATTTAATTCATCTAAGTTTAAAAAATTTGATTTGATTAATACATTCTGATTGGTCAAATTTCTAATTTATGGGAGTTTTTAAAAGCTCACATGAATTCGAAATTCGACCTGTGCTACAAGTGAAAGTAAGAATAAATAACCAAACATCACCATTGGACCCTCCTCCGACTCCTCCCTTCCAATTACCATAATTAAATACATACATGCATATAGATCCTACTCAAGTAGGTTTCTGCTTTGGCCTTTACCTACTTCATGAATGTTCTAGTTGTACCATATGCTTGAAGGTTTGGTTTTGTATGGGTAAGAAGTTGTCTATGAAAAAGATGGCAACTCTAGCCCACGGCAGGGGCATATCTTTATATATATATATATATATATATATCTTTATATATATATATATATATATATATATATATATATATATATATATATCTATATATCTATATATATATATATATATATAGGCACCCTTGGTCTGTGCCTAGGACGGCAGCTTTTGGGGTGCCTAAATAACAAGAAAAGAAGAAATAAAAAGAAAAGGTGCAGGCCTCAGATTATGACAGGGTGGAAGCGACTTCATACTCACGCGACATCACGTCATTACGTTGGGGGTGATGTAAAGTCCAGTGCATAGGGTGGCACCAGACCTAAATACAGCCCTGCACACCAGTTGTTTTCCTGGTACAGTGGTGGGCCAGTCATGCAAAGCAAAAACATAGGAAAGAGACCTCTATGGCACCAGAAGGTTAAATCTGTTAGAGAGATACTACGAGCATCTTCTGATATGTATGTCTCAGCTTCTAATCTCAGTGCTGTTTGATACTGTGCAATTTTTCAAGCTTTAAAGGTGCTAACTATCAGGGCAAAGTAGTGCCAAACATAGTCAGACAAGTGACAGCCTAATTTATAACACTGCAGCCTGCACGGTGTTAGCTCACCTTATTTCATTGTTATTGTGCTGTCTGTGTGCAAGAGGAAAGGAATCAAATAATGATCTCATGCAAATGGTGAAAAAAAAGCAATGTCTTCCTCTTTATCATATGCAGGTGAGAAAAGATGGATCACATAAATGAAGGAACAGTTAGGAACATGCTTTCTATTATATCAGCCAATCCACTTTTTCTGACCAAATGATCCATCAAAGGAATTTATGGTTTAGCGGGGAAATAAAATGCAATCTTGCACGTTATTAGCTGGGCTTACTTTTTCCTACGGTTTCAAATAAGAATACAATCTCAATTTGCCTATTTGTACTGACAGATTTACACTAATTTGTCGGCACAGTTTTTTCCCCCTTGTTCCTTGTCAAAATATTTACAGTAGTCCCTAAATGTAATTATTAGGATTATTATTGTACTTTTTCTTAATGGTACGGACAGTAAATTCATTAAATCTCCTTCAAATTATTCTCTGCCGTAAAAGTGACCTTACCAGCAGTGTAATCCTGTTGAGCTTTCAGACATTCTCCTATTGCTTCTAATTAAAAATTAATTAATGCAATAATTCAAAATGTAACTAATGCTAATTATGAATAATGTAGATTTATTGTCCAAGTTGCTGAACCAGAGACGAAGTGTTTCACTGGTGATTGTTAACTCCCTCAGTGCCTGATGGAGGAGAATAAATGTGCCTCCAATTATAATACAACAGAAAAGTAAAATTCCCATCCAAATATTTAATGGCTATATACTGTATGTCATACGGATGCCTGAAAGCAATTCCTGGACTTTCACAGCCTATAATAAGATTATTCAACAGGCGACGAATTGAGAACGTAAATAAGGGTTTAAATGAATCCGTTTTAAATGCCCAGGCAATCTCCAAATCCAAAATATTTTGGAAGCAACACCTCCTGGATAAATAACTAATCACACAAGATCTGCCATAAATAAAAAAGAAAGAGGCAAAGACATAGATGAAATCTCCAACTCATCGAATGACGGAGTGAGACATGTCAGAAATCAACTGAACTGGAAAAATGACAGTTTGGTAAGAGGTGCTTGGGATGATCTGCAGCCATGACCTACTATTATTCAGAATGAAGAACTTCAAATACACAGCACTTTAAAGCCATCGAACATAGCAAATTACTTTTTTGATGTACTGTGAATTTTTTGTTAAGCCAGTAATGTGAATTGAGAAAAAGAAAGTGCAACTTGCTTAGAATTTTAGAGGCCAAAGAATCAAAATGAGCCAATTAAAAAACATAAGTTTGTGTTCAGGGTCACAGACTTGTTAAAGCACTGCATGAGGCAAGAGAGGTTAAAGTCTACAAACAAGGAGAACTGCGGAACATATTCAATTAATGCAGGGAGGGGATCATTTTAATAAATGGATCATTTAAAAAAATGAAAATATGCTTAACGCCATATGTATAAATAGGCAACATTTCACATTCTCACATTGTAATGAACAATCACACATTTATAATATTTGTAGAAATTGCTGATATTAAAATACAGCTGCTCTTTTTAAAAAAAAATAAATAAAAAAAAAAAGAATTTATCTTGGCTTTGTTACAAGACTCATCCATAAGGCAGGACTGAACGAGTCTTGGCAGAAAGGAAATCATTTTTAAAAATGTGGATTATTTCATTATAATGGAGTCTATGGGAAACATTCCGTAATTGAAAACTTTCCGGATAACGGCTTTCCGCATAATGGATCCCATACCTGTATTGGTAAAACAAGACAATCTCCATATATGTTGGGGGCCCTAAAATTAATTTGCTGTGGAGCCCAGTAATGTCTAGTTGCTCCAGTGATCAAGATCATCCAGTCCCTCTATTTACCATAGTAAGTGGAGTATAACTTCATTTGTAAAGCGCCAAGGAGCCGCAGCACCATACAATGCATACAAGCACAATATAAATAAAAGTAGAATATATAAAAGTATACACACGGAGGACAAAGGAGTGAAGGGCTTTGAATGTGCAGAATTAGTTGATATGCTATCCTTTGCTTAACAGGCAGCCATGCTAAGGATTTTAGTTATGGTTGGACAGATTCCCAGTTGAGAGAGAGCAGGAGAATTCTATAAAGTTCCACATAGACGCAAAGATCTTTCGTTGGTGAACAAACGATTTCAGTGCAACCCGACCAATCCGTAAATTATCGTTAGGTTAGTGGGAATCAAACGATCGTACATCTTACGATTTTTCGTCCGACATCTGTCAGAAAATTGATCGGCCTGGTTAAAAAAAATGTATCGGCCCCAGTGCAATCTATCTATGTTTGCAGGGCCAAGCAGGCAGCTACCCTCAGTTTTCCTGGCAATATCGCCTGAAATGGTCTTTTTAGTTGATGGACAAATCGTACATTTATACGATCGTTTCGAGATAATCGTGGTCTCACGATAACGAAAAGATCTTTTAAAAATCTTTACATCTATGGCCAGCTTAAAGCAGAGGGGGTTCAAATCCCAGAATCCATCACTTTACAATGGAACAAGGGGAGGAAATAATGTATGACTCATTGCAATCAGCCTAAGGAGAGTTGGGCAAGTCGGAGGCAAACTATTACTTGGTTTCTGAGCAATCAGGTTATGTCTGTGTAAAATAAATGAAAAACCCAACGAAGGGGCATGCCCCCAAAAGTGGCTGCCCTGATGACTAGATTTCAACTCACGATGCAATGCAAGAGCGCTTTTTGGTATGAAAACAATGATTTTGATGCTATGCAGATTAAAAAAAATAAATACAATAAAACATTATGATTAGGGACTGATCAGTTCTGCTGAATATAGTTTCTTCTATTTAATATACAAGGAAGATAATCCCCTTTGAAGTCATAAATATAACAAAAAACACCCCTTTTATAGTAGCCTTTATTCTTGACAAACAAAACAGGAATACAGAATCCTTCATACATGGCTGAATGAACAGTGTGGAAAACAGGGATCATTACCCACATCAAATCCATCACAAGCTGCTCCTTGTGGGCCCCTGCTGTGCGGCTCTGCAGGAGCAGACTAATTTCCACTGGTACAGCATAGCAGACACAATGGGACCATTTTAGCTGTCAGCAATGTGGTGAAAATACTAGGGATTTTTTTCAGCGCTCTCTTGTTGCCCAAATAACTTGTTGCAGCACTGCAAGCTGGCCATGCTATGGTCACATGTTGAATGCTTTGTGTGTTTGCAGAACTGTCAACTGCCCCACTTTTTATTGGGAGTTACCTGTATTAGACTTCTTCCCCCTGGCCGCCCGTCACTATAAGTATTACCCCCTCTAAGTTAAAACTAAGCATGAACAGTGAGCATTTAGTGATGTCAGCAGAGCTTTGTGGACATGCGCAGTGACATCATTGGTAACCCTCAACAAGCCACGCCCACAGCACACATGACATCTCTGAAAAATTGATTCTCTCAGGACTGTTGGGTGTGGGTAATGTAACTTATTGCTTTGCACAACATTTTTCTTTCACTCATTTACAATCTATACCGGTGTCTATAATGTTTTCTTTATATAGGCTTGTGTAAGGTGGACACAAATTATGACTCCACAAATACAGGGAATAGAACATTTTAAGAGGCCCATTTATCAAAGGTCAAATTTCTTATTTTTTACTCTAATGAATTTGAATATACTTGAAATTCAATTGGGAGGTTGTTAAGAAAAAACAACTAAAACTCTAATTTTACCGACATGAAAACCTTTAATGAATTAGACTAAACTCGAATCAAGTTTTTTTTCTCCGGAAAAAACTTGAATATCAGGAAGGCTGATTGGTCTTCAAACGGGTCACTGGACCTCTCCCATTGACTTATACTTGAACTCAGCAGGTTTTAGGTGGTGAATAGTCTATTTCAAATTATTCCCAGGGTTAAATATCGAATTTTGAATTCAAATCGAGTTTGGATTATTCCCAATTCAAATTTGTGAGTTTTGACAAAAAAAAAATTTCCTATTCGACCTTTGAAAAATCTGCCCCTAAATGTGTTCATCCCACATAGTATGCTGCAACTACAGTTTCTAAAAACAGAGAACACCTCTAAAGCGATGAACCTCTGAGCAGCTGCTTTCTTATTATTCTTTATAGTTTCTCTGTAAGTGTGATAAGTATGAGGCCCTATGGACTCCTAAACTTGGACAGGGCATTACCTGTAATTGCTCAGAATTTGGGGTGGAATCCTGCAAAGATTCTGCTCAGATCTGTCTGAGTAGGACGTCTTTGTATTAGGATAACCTGGCCACTCAGTTTTATCCAACGCACAATAAGCTATTTTATATATAATAACTGTTACTGCTTTCATTTTAAATCATACAAATGGATGACCATCAAAAGAAAAAAAATATGCTGTTAAAGTCAATCAAAATGCAAAGTAACAATGGTTCTTTGGCAAGGAACGGTGCTGTCTCAGCTGCCACCCCAAATAAGTAACCTTAGAACAACTGCATTCTGAGAAAGAATTTCCTGCAACTGTATCTTTAATCAGAGTCTTGTGTATGATGGTCTGCTGCTTCACACAGATCTAATCAAAGCAAGCATATGGGATGCATTTAAATAAATATACATGCAGAACCTTCCAATAATAAACTAAACAAAGAAAAAAAGACTGCACTTGCACTTGAACGGAATTAACTTTAGGCACCACTGGATATCTTCTCAATGCTACATGCCAGAGCAATTCTTCACGTTGCTGTCTAAAACTGTGAATTTTACAACTCCAGACGGCTTGTATAATCATTTACGGGCACTTTTCAAAGGTATGCTTGAGAATACAGAGGCTTCATCAATTTTTAATGGTGTATGGCAGAACTAAAAAGGGTTTACAGACAGGAATTGTGTGCATTGTAGTCTCTACCGTTTCGGTCATGTCTCAAAATCCAACATGCAAAAACAGAGTAACTCAATATGAGAAACCTAGCAATAAAGAACTTTTTTTTAAAATGGTTAAAATTCACTACAATACAATCGAAAGATTAACAACGGACTGAAAGGCTGGATGACGTTGCTTAAAGAAAGTAAAACTTTTTGTTTTAAATATCTTAACTGCCCATGGACAATTGCTTCTGTTATGTGTTCCCCAGATTCTATATATGCAGGTATGGGACCTATTATCCAGAATGCTCGGGACCTGGGGGTTTCCGGATAACGGCTCTTTCTGTAATTTGGGTCTTCATGCCTTAAATCTACTAGAAATTCATTTAAACATTAAATAAACCCAATAGGCTGGTTTTGTTTCCAATAAGGATTAATTATAACTTAGTTGGAATCAAGTACAAGCTATTGTTTTATTATTACAGAGAAAAAGGAAATCATTTTTAAAAATTTGGATTATTTGGATAAAATGGAGTCAATGGGAGACAGCCATTCGGAGCTTTCTGGATATCGGGTTTCTGGATATGGGATCCTATACCTGTGTATATATATATATACATATACATATACAATATATTTAAGACAGCGACATTTTGTGCATACTGCTACTGAAAAATGCCTTACCCTTTAAACAAAACAGGGATTGTTTGTCCATATATTGCAATATATTTAAGCTGGCCAACTACGTCAAAGTCATCCCATATCTGGCCAGTCCTATGCTCAATTTTATCTGATTCATTAAGAATTCAATTGCTTAATTATACATTTTACAAAGGGACTAGGTATTACCTGCAACTTAACTTGCTGCTTTCAAAGTAAACCTCCATACTTGGCTGCCCTTTTATTAGACACCAGTGGGATCACCTGACTATAGCTGGGAAGGGTGGGAGTTACAACATTGCAATAATATTATTATTAAATGAATAAGGATACCCCTATTTTGCAGAGAAACTTTATTATTATTTTTTTGGCATCAACATGTTCCATGGCCCTTTACGGGGATCATTCACATCAGTCCTTGTTAATGTTATTCCTTCACAGAGCTCAGCAGGCAAGTATATGCTGTTTTCCCATTATGAAATATGTACTAAAATAAAAATGGCTGCCCTGTTCCATCTTGTTCTCTGATATTGTCTAAGCTGCTAGTCATGGTGGTCCAAAAACAACATGACAAGTTTTTAAAAGTATCCAGCTATTAAAAACATTAAGACCGGTGAGCGTTTCTACTGGATTTCGTACAAATGAAAGTCAGCAAAATACATTGAAAGCTCCTTTAATTTCACCATGAGGCACCCATGGGTATGAGGCTCTGTTTACCTAAATGAGTCCATCTACAGAAATGATTTTCCTTTATTACCCATGGACATAAAGCAATGAGTGAAATTTGGCTGGAATACTGATTTCCTTTTCTCCGAAGCAGTTGAAAAGTAGACACACTTTGCTAAATGGAAAAGATTGTAATGTAGCAGCTATCCCTCCTGCTCCCACAAGCACAGTAGCACTTACAGTACCCTATCAGTTATTCAAGTGTGTAACTCAGTTCAAGTGCATGTGGCAAACACTCACGCATTAAGTGAATATGGTTGGAGGAGACAAGTCAGGACAGAGTCTGTGACGTGTGACAGGTTTATATAAAGGTGATCTGGATTTGATATCTTTTAATCGGGGTGAGAAGTTCACAATCACTCCCAGATCTCCTCTGAAAGCAGCTGATGAAGCTTAAATAATTACACACCTTTGGTAAATTCCCCTCCGAAAAAGCTCCCCACGTCTCTTACTGCATACTCTGACATCTCTGATGAGCGTGAAGGGAAGTGTACCGAGCAGCAGAGGGAGCGTTGCTGCCGGCGATCTCGCCTTAAAGGAAATGCACTGCCCTATAACCGAGTTATGCAATTATCAAGGGCATATAAGGCTTAATAAACTTTTACATTTGAATTAACTGAAAGACGGCACTTTTCGTCCAGTATACGGTAAACTGCCCATTAATGAACTTGTGAAAAGAAAACACAGATTAGGGAGTCCAGGGGTCAACATACCAAGCTGGCTAGGGCTGGCATAATGTTAAATCATTTAATACCAGATAGATTTACAGTACAGATATGGGATCCATAATCCAGAAACCCATTATCCAGAAAGCTCCAAATTATGGAAAGGCCATCTCCCATAGACTCAATTTTTTCCAAATAATCCAAATTTCCTTTTTCTCTATAATAATAAAACAGTACCTTGTACTTGATCCCAACTAAGATAATAAATAATTTAATAAAAGATTAATAAATCCTTATTGGGAGCAAAATCAACCTATTGGGTTTATTTGATGTTTACATAATTTTATATTAGACTTAATATATGAAGATCCAAATTATGGAAAGATCTATTATCTGTCAAACCCCAGGTCCCGAGCATTCTGGATAACAGGTCCAATGCCTGTACACCTCTTCTCTCAATTTATTTATTGATCTGTATGTTCATCATAACGTAAGGTATAAACCTCATTGTAGATTTGTTAACTAAATAAAGTCTATTAAAAGTTCTGGAAATGGAGGGGATGGAGTGGAATTAAATATCAGAACATTTCTCTCTCCCTATTTCTTTTAAGCCCCAGTAAATCCATGGTGTCACTGCATCTGCCCCACCTCCTATTGCAAACTGTGCACAATTGCAGTGTCGGACTGGGATGCCAGGGGCCCACCAGAAAACCTTAGAGCGTGGTCCCATTACAAAACCAAAGACTGTGGGCCCACTTTCCAAATTATTATACCTACTCTCTAACTCATCCTCTTTATTCTCATAGTCTTTTATATCTACTTACTATAATCTATTCTTCCATTAATAAGTATTTTTTTCCCATAAAGAAATAGGGAATGACCATGAAATAGGCCAAATGTTTAGAAGCAAGGGGGCCCACTGACACCTGGGCCCACCGGGAGTTTTCCTGGTATCCCGGTGGGCCAGTCCGACACTGCACAATTGGACCTTTTAAAGCAGGAGAACCTTGGAGCTACCGCAGTCTTTAATGATGGTGGAAGTGCCAGGGTTCTCACAGAGGCCCATGTCAATAGACACAATGTACTTGCCCCTAAAAAATAAGACTGAGGTATTATTCAGATGCTGAGCACCAGCATCCATTGCTGCTCTCCCCAAACATCTCCCAAACCACCTCCCTAACCTTTTGCAGTTATTTAGCATAAAACAGCTATTCTGTTCTTTCACATGCATTGGACAGGAGGCTCATATGTTACAAGAAAAGTACACTTCCATAGGCAAGCAAAGACACACAACCGCTGTATATTATCTTTACAAGAAAATAATTGTTTTATTCTCCAATTTTTTTCATATTTAAAGGGATTTAAATGGGGGGGAGGGTGATATTACTCCAACTTGTAGTGCAGCAGTAAAAAGTGTGACTGAAGTTTATCAGAGCACAAGTCACATGACTGGGGGCACCTGGGAAACTGACAATATGTCTAGCCCCATGTCTGATTTCAAAATTAAATATAATAAAATCTGTTTGCTCTTTTGGAAAATGGATTACAGTGCAGAATTCTGCTGGAGCAGCACTATTAACTAATGTGTTTTGAAAAAAAACATGTTTTCCCATGACAGTATCCCTTATTTCATTGTACAGGCATGGAACCTGTTATCCACAATGTTTGGGACCTGGGGGTTTCCAGATAACAGATCTACTAGAAAATCAAGTAAACATTAAATAAACCCAATAGTCTGGTATTGTTCCCAGTAAGGATTAATTATATCTTAGTTGGAATCAAGTACAAGGTACAGTTTTATTATTACAGAAAAAAAGGAAATAGTTTTTAAAATTTTGAATTAATTGGATAAAATGTCTATACGTCCTTTCCATAATTTGGAGCTTTCTGGATAACAGATGCCATACCTGTAGTATTTTTTGGTCTTAATGGCTGTTAAACTGGTGGGAGTAGTCTATACTGTATACGTATGTCTGCTAAAAGTAAGTTGCAGCCAACAACTTTGTGGTATATGAAAGCAGGCTATCTGTGAACCCAAGATATCAGCAGAAAACTCAAGAAACTAAAATGTAGCAAACCTTTGTTAGTCAAATGCTTTCGCCAACAATTTTATTTTATGCATATCCTTTGAAAATGCAATTAATCATCTCCAAATGTCATCCTTCCACATCTAAACCCATCAGTACCCTCTGGGAAAATTCTAAATGCAGTTTATTAACAGGTACAGTAAATGTCGCTCGGCTCCCTTCTTGCAATGCTACAGAGATTTAAGTTGTGTATTTTTATACAATGCTTCCCTATCCCGAAGTTTTCTACACCTTTATGCAGAATAGTGCAGTGCACTGAATAGTAGTAATAATAAGCTTGTAATCATAGAATAACCTTTCTTCTGTGTTGTGCAGCACAAAAGGGGGGTTGAAAGGGATTAAAGTTGCGAGTTTTGAAATAAAAGAAGAGGAAGTGAAAGATAAATAACAGGTAAAGGTAGAAGTAAAAGTTTTTTATTTTTGTAAGAAAATAAATAAAGGTCTATATACAACATATTTACTTTTAATGTAAAGGGAAAGTTTCCCTTTAGGAGACATACTATATGCAGTGGGGTTGTGGTGTATTTTTTCAACTGAGGATCCCCCTTGCAGGTCCAGCCAGGGTCGGATTTACTTAGGGGGGCAGCCCTTGGCCCACTGCTATTCGTCACCCCTGTCCCCAACCCTTTATTCATGCAAATTTTCATCATTGGGACCGGAGCAATGGGACTGATGCATGGGAAATTTTAAACATTATTGTATCTGCTGCAAATCCCCAGTGTTTTTGAACCAATGTGGGTGTGGTTGGGCAGCATGCCGCCCCCTAAAATCCTGCCATCCTCGGTCCGGGCTTGAGTCCAGCCTTTGCTCAGTGTTTACCTTAGTTCATGATAAGGTTACAGATAAAGGAACACATTGGCATATTAGCCATTCTTTCAAGAATATTTAGGGCAGCAAATAAATCTTCATCCAAAATCGCACTCTAATTTGCCATCAAGCTGGTACAACATACATGTACAATATCTAGAAGAGGAAATAGGCATTCTCCCCTAGGCTAATGGCACACAAAGCTATTTCTCTGCTCCCATTCACACAAATGGAATTGAGGTTGAGAAACAGCCTTGTATGCTGTTAACCTTACAATAACCCTAATTAGCTTTTAGGCCAAACTCTTCCTGCCACTGGTCCACCCTCCACCCCACCCCCAGAGGGACAGTGGCGTAACTATAGAGGAAGCAGACCCTGCAGTTGCATGGGGGGGCAAAAGGGGGGCCCGGACCTTGGGGTCAGCTTCCTCTATAGCTTGGGGTCAGGCGCAAATGCACTTGAACGGGTGGGAGGGGAGAGTTGGCCCAGGAACTGCTTCCTGCTGTCAGTGCTGGGCCCCTTTAAAGATTTTGTCATGGGGGGGGGCATCAGGGGTTGTCAGCAGGTGGTAGGGGAGAGCTGGGAACTCTGCTCCCTGCAGTTAGGCCCAGCCCCATTAATGATTTTTCATCTGGAGGGGGGGGCAGGGATGCTGCTCCCTATAGAGGGCCTGGCCCCATTAATGATTTTTTACCGAGGGGGGGGGGGTGAGCCGGGGAAGCTACTCCCCATAGTCGGGCCCGCCCCCATCAAGAATTTTTGGTGGGGAGGGGTTAGAGTTGGTGGAAGTTGTTCATTGCCGCATTGGCCCCTTCAATGATTTTTGTCGGGGGGCAAGGCGGGGAAGCTGCTCCCTTCAGTCAAAGATTTTTTGCAGGGGGCCCGTGCTGGAGTTGTTACACCACTGTCTATGAGTTTAACAGGGGCGATTTAAATGGCTTCAAACTCCACATTTAAAAAGAAGAGGAAAACAATCTACTTTATGAATGAATGTGGTACATGACCAGTGAGAGCCTACAGAGGTGTGTGAGTATGTGCATACCTCTGTCACCATGGATGGGGATGGCCTGATTGGAAAGATGAGGACAACTCTGCCTGAAAATACCTTTATTCTTTTAAAAATGCTGTACCACTGGAATTACACAGCAGCCCTATGGGAACAATATTTCTGCTGCTCTTTCAGTAAATAGGTACATATTTTAAGGGAAAAAAAACAGTTTAAGCAAATAGACCCTAAATAAATGCATAAAGTACAGGCACTATAGTAACAGATTTGTGTACAGAAGTGACGTAATGTGGAGCAAATAAGGAATATTAATATATTATATGTGCCTACAATCTCACAGGCATTTAATATTTACAGTTGTGCATTGGCCTGGAGATGACCCTAACCAGTATAGTCAATGGGAGAATATTTTTGTAATGCACATTTTAAACTTCTAATAAAACTAAAAATTAGCATTCATAAGTGAAGACCCGGTTTTGTGTTATCAAGTCAAACCCTACCCTAAATGAGAATTTTCTCATCATGAAACATTACAGGAATCACATTGAAAAGGGGTAAAGATCCAGGGCTGGTGCACCCCTAGACCACACAGTAGCAATTAGTATTTCCAGCACTTGTCCAATGCAATTCCAATCAAAAATATGTTATCTGCTGAATCTCTTGCTTAAAATAAATATAATACAGTTTCATTTTAAAAAATTTGGCACAGAAATAAAGAATTCATAGTTAAGTCGTTAATTCAATTTCATACGACTAACTAGACTAACTCTGAGAACATTTACAATTTAAATGTACTTGTGTCGTGATTTCTTTAGCACAACACAATGTGGAATGCTGGGATTTGTAGTTTAATGGTGGCTGCTGGCTTGGAATAATATGCATGCATATATTATAAAGTATCTTGTTAGAGAGTTCAAAGGTGGGTGCACTACATACATATATAATTAAATATGACTGAATATTTAAACAGTGCAACATTCACTATGTCACTGAAAGTATTTAATATGTCTGGTGTATCCTGCTCTTTATGCGGTCCCAAATTAAATTTTTAACAGAAGTCTACAATAGAATGTCAGGGTTTATCATGTGTGCTTCAGTGGCTGCAAGTTATATACTTTGTTCAATTTGTCTCTGTGCTGCTACAAGTGTGGGCGATTGCTATCTTGCTAAAAAAGTACAAAATGCTCAATAAGGATGGGAGTTAAATATAGTGCATTACACTATACAACTAAAATGATGAAAGCATTGGGGAATAAAAAAGGAGAGAGACAGAGAGAGATTCAGACTAATCACAGACATGGGATTAAAGGATTAAACCCATTTTGAATGCTGAAGGAAAATCATATGTTTAGAAGTTGCTAAAGAAAACTCTACATTGTTTCATAAAATAGTACTTGAGTTTTGACCTCTGTTTCTGTGTTTATGTACCATAATTGGTAAGCCACACTACATGGGAAATAAATACAATATCTGTTACTCTTTGATTGGACTCCTCACATTTCAGAGTTTCACTGCTGAGTAGAAAACTTCTCAATCAAGCACTGTTTTTGGACTGTAGGATGCTGGTTTTAAGCTAAATCCCCTATTCATTTCAAATATTGTTTCTCCTTCAGGAATTCCATTTCCTTTTCTTCTTACTTCTCAGCCTTCATTTATTATTATATCCCTGCTCAGTCTTTATGATCTGCTCAGGCCTCCATGCTCAGTAGGTTAAATAACCCCAGCTGATTCCCTTTCAGAACACTTTATCATTTGGTTTTTATAAAATGCAACAATTGCATTCTAACCCGGCAAGTAGAAAAATCGCACGCGGCATATGCAAATATAGTCTGAGCTGTCAGAAGAAGCTTTCCATTATGGGCTACTTAACTATAAATACACTGTATGGTTACAGAATAATTAAACAGGTGTTTTTGGCTAATTAAAAAAAGTGTTTGATTTGTTAAAGTAAAATAACATGAAATGTTAAGTGAAGCAGTAAACAAAAATGCAATAAATTGCAAATATTGGCAAAAATGTTCTATAATGTAGCTATAAATAGACAAAAAATGAATTTCTGAGCCAGATATCAAATATTTTAAGTAGAAGCGTTATAGTAAGAGGAATTGTGATGAATCTTCCTGAGCTCAGGTCAGAATGGGCCACAGGAATAAATACATATAAACAAATAAATCAATGCTTGATGGCACTGCAGTTGGACTATGGCCAAGCAGCCAAAACATGGATTTGCTCTAATAATGATTTCGTTTTATGCTAGTTATGCTTGACAACGTCCCAATATGCCCAGTGGGTTATTAAAACACAGGAGTCTAATAAATCACATTCTGCCCATCAGGATTTTAGTTCTACAACTCAGTCCTTATTCAGCTTCCCTTGCAAAAGTACCTTGGGCTGAACTGTCAAATGTATTTTTAACAGTATAGATGGGTCTTAATGTTTTCCAGGTTGGTATTCCATTCAGGATAGCTTGGATTTTCTTTCCCAGTTTAGCCAGAAGCAGGTTGACTTTACAGTGCAGATTCACAAACAACTGAAGATTTGAGATATTCTATGGTGGACGAAGCAAACCTGCTCTAGAGAGTTAGTCAATCCAGCAAGCGAGAAGGTGAAATAACGAAATACATAATTAATTGGCAAGGGACTCGTGGCACTAGCTAACCTGCAGACAGTCCTGATGGGATGTGTTTGTTTCGGGTTTTTTGTTTGTTTGCTTTTTGCCAGCGTTCTGCTCTTTACGTGAACCCAATAGTTTCATCTGAACACCAAGAAGACGTATGACATTATAATATTTACTAATTATTATATAAACTGTATGACAAATTATTGATCAGAAAATAGTTAATTTGTGTCCATAGAGGCTACTTGTCATTCCAGAACAAGACCATCTTACATCAGGTGATAAACAACAAAAAGAAGATAATATAAAGGCTTGTGGAAATCAAAGTAATAAATCCTCTGTACTCAGATGTAATATGTAGGCATGGCATTAAGCAGAGTACTGAGAAATATTTGATAAGTCCTAATTAATATAACACTGAAGTGTCTAGTGAATCTCTAGTAACCTAAATATGATGATAAAGTCCACACCCCCTGCAGTTCAGAGACTATTAATAAATCCTTGTTTTTGGTGTAGTAGGAGATAAGGGCAGTTTAATCTGAGAATCTAATGAGGAACCCCCTAATTAGTCTCCTTCAATTGATATACCTCATGCTGGTAATAGTTATAAATTATATCTATCCATCATGATAATGTCTGTGAAGGTAAAACAGTGAGACCTGTGGGGAAATGGAAGCTCTTGTGCAATTCTGAGTTCTGTGTATCTTGCTTCTTGGCTTGTTTTAAAATGTGAGAACTCTTACATCCCAGAAATGTTCAAAATCCCTTTTTACTAGAGACATAGAATGCCCATTTCATTTTTGCATGATACTGTACTTGTTTGGCATAAGTGATGTACAATGATCTTAATGACCGAAACAAAGGTCTTTTAAAGGTCAGGTATTGGAAGGTTGGAGAAAAATGGCTTATACATAAGATGGCATGAAAATATATACTATTTTAATTTCATGCAGTTTACATACTAAAAGATATCCCCACTCAAGCAACCCACAGAACCCAATTTGCAATCATTTTTCATGTCAAGGTCACATTGGTGACCAAGAAACACTGCTGAGTTTTGAAGGATCCCATAACGTAGGAAAGGATGGAATTATTGGGGGTTGTGTTGTGGTCTTGGATACAAACAAATTATTGAGAGTTGTGTTGTGTTCTTGGATGCAACAAAATATGTTGTGGACCCTATGGAACAGACTGAGAAAGAAATCTTTTGAAAGTGCTTTGACTGATGAGGATTTTAAGTTTATTTTGGTTACCAATTTCAAATTTTTAATTATTTTACCACCTACATCATTTTTATAAATCAGATGGCAACACTGGGTAGAGGCTTAATCACAGGGTTGGGTCAAAATGAGAATTTGCATTTGGTGATTTGTGATTGGCATAGATTTTTTTTTGATTTTGTTTGGAAGAATTGTTTTGGTTACTACTTTAATGCAGTTCTTGTAAGCTACATGTGGTCAATACTTTGGGAAAGGGTGATGATCAGCTACGGTGTCTGACTGGCCCACCGGGATACCAGGGAAACTCCCGGTGGGCCCAGGTGTCAGTGGGCCTCTTGCTTTTAACCATTTGGCCTATTCATGGTCATTCCCCATTTCTTTATAGGAACAAAAATGCTTAATAATGGAAGAATAGAGTTTAGTATTTAGAGATAAGAGACTAGAATGATAAAGAAGTTGAGTGAGGAGAGGAGGTTTAAAAGTTTAGAAAGTGGGCCCTCAGCCTAAGGTTTTCTGGCGGGCCTCTGGCATCCCAGTCCGACACTGATCAGTTACCTGTTTTTCAGAATTATTTTTAGTAAAAAGCAATAACTGGATTATTGGAGAGAATTTACCAGTTCTTTTTGCTGAGGAACCTACTATCCCTTACCAATGCCATTACTTCTATGAAGAAATGTGTATGTGTCTACTTTTTCTTATCTAGGAAAGTGCTTTTGTATTAAATCATAGCTACATCCCTCTAAGCTTTACAATCCCTTTCTGGGGTATATTAAAGGGTTTATATGGGGTAATATGATAACTATGTAAAATATAGAAGGTGGCGATCTAATAATCAAATGCTTTATTTTCCAGTAGGTTCTTCCAACTGACATGTGGGGACCCATTCTGATTAGAAGAAAGGAGGTTCCGTCTAAATATTCTGAAAGGGTTTTTTTTACAGTGAGTTGTAGAATTATCTCCCTGAATCGGTCACAGGGTTATGGAAAATAGCTCATCGTACAAGTTGAAACTGGTCAGATAGCAGATCTTTTTGGAAAGGCTTCAAATAGGGTTTTTTGCTTCCTCTGGATCAGCTAGCAATTAGGCAGACTATATGGAGACATAAAAATTTGAATTTGAAGGGTTACTTGTTTCAACCTAACTTACTATGTTACTATGTTTATTCCGCTGTCAAACCTGTTCTATTTTTGGTAGAATCCTTATGTTTTCAAGGAGTTTAAGTTTTTGCTTCTCCGTGCAATAGAAATTGGTTGCAACTCAAAGTTATTCATTCATACCATGCAGTAAATAGTAACTGTAGATAGAACTAATTATAAAATAGTAAGCAGTCAGTTAAAACCACATAGTAAAAGTGTTCTGATCTTTACTTACCTCTCTCATTAATGCCCATTAGATGCCCATGAAAAGAGAAGTTTAAAATACGCTCAATTAATTGTTATTTTATACATCAATAATAAACGTTTAAACACAGTCATTAGGAACTCAGGCCTCAAAGTGCTCATGATAGGGTGTCTATGCCTTTTTACTTTCCTTTTCTTAAATGAGTTTCAAAGTAAAAAGTGGGAGCTCATTGCTTTCAGGCAAAGAGATACAAGCTGCATTTCCAACAATCCAATATATGAGGAGCGGCATTTTTTTTTTTTTTGACAAAAAGCATTCAACATATTTGAAGGGGAACCAACAGCCTTTGGAGTTAAATTTAGTTTTTAATATTACTTGCTTTGCTGATAATTAATTTTTATTTTTCCCCTCCCTCCTTTGTAGTTTACACAGTCTATCATATTTTAAGTGAGCACAGGTCTGTCTTGTAACTGGAGTACACTGTTTTAATAGAGGAAATGTTTTATACTATGTAATGTTTTACAAGGCATTTGTCTCTTTGAAATTTTACTTAGGTCATTGTATGGCTGCCAGCAACTGGTTGCTTAGGGCCATACAATGACCCGCTCTATTTGTTATTATATATATTGTACTATATTTTAAAGGATGCAAACAATGGGTAAAAAAGGATATTGCTTCACACTGAAAATGCTTTTCAAGGGCCACAGCGATCATTTAGTCGCATGTACATGAATGTTTGGTATAAGGCTAAATAACATTCCAAGCAATTCTGCAAAAGCCTTACAACAGGTGTGCCCATACTAACGTGAGGCCTCCTATTAGTGATGTTGTCCCATTATGATCTGCATCCATAAAAGCATTGTTAGCATTCTGTCCCATGGAAAATATAACAAATACTGATTAATGCGAAAATGTATATTGTTCTACTTAAGATAATAATTATCTGAACAAAAAGCATGAAACAGGAGGGAGATTTAGACAAGGTGTTTTTGACAGTGTCTTGAGATCTACTGATCACCAGCTAAAGATCTACTGGTAGATCCTGATCTACGTTTTGGGCACCCCTGCCTTACAAGAACCTTTAAAAATTAGTCTGCAGCACATGGTCCTCCCTAACTGTACAGCCTTAGAGCGAAGGACCCTTCAATGAGATACAATATGCCTGTATAGTGTAAGTCTTATAATTAAAGAACATGACCATCTAAACATCCATAAGTACCAAATGCTAAATACCAAACAAAGTTTTCATGAGCTTGAAGCCAGTTTCCAAATTAATATTGTAGCTCCCATCATTCCCAGCTACTGTTGGGTGATCCGAGTGGTGGCTTATAAAAGAGCAACCATGTTTGGGAGTTTTAACCTTGAAATCAAGTAAGTAGGAGGTAAAACGTATTCCTTGTCTATAATGTATAATGAATTCCCAATTAATCATGAGAAAGTGAGTGTAGGACTGGCCAGACAATTTTTGATGTAGTTGAATATTTTTCAATATATGGACAAACAATCCCTGTTTTGTTAAAAGGGTAGCTTAATAAACAGAATGACTTAATGTCCTATATACATGGATAATGGGTGAGTGTAGGGGAACTCTTGTCCTTGTCTGCTTGAAGCCAGTGGCCACAGCATGCCGTCTATTGTTTTACACTAGTGCTCACTAAACAGTAAACAAATTACAACAATCAAATTAGTAGAGTGGTTTATACTTGGTTTCTTAATACAATGCTGTATTTATTGTCCATGATTCAGAATCTCAAAGGGCACCTTTGCTATGTCCAGGTAATGGATGATGAAGCACCCAGAGCAAGTTTGCAAATTAAATTTGATATTTGGAAACAAGAGATGTGGAGCAAACATTGCCAACCCAGTATCAACTAAAGATATAATCACTAAGTTTAGCATAGCATTCTGTTCTGTAACCCTGAATTTTCCTCATTTCCAATGTAAACCTTTAAACTACTTAGCCAAAATGTGGATTTGGAACAGATGTGGTTATGGCTGCCATCAGAAATCACAGGGCCCATATGACAAAATCTCCTGGGCCCCCTTGGCTGCGCCCACCCCACTGTGAGCCGCACCCACAGGTCCACCCCCACAGTAAAAAAAACATGTTGATACAAAAAAATATTGTTGGTCAGGTCCCCCCTTACATGTCCATCTAAAAAAAAAATTAAAAAGTTTAAAAAATAATTGGTGGCCAGGGTCCCTCCCATACAATAAAAGACCGGAAAAGGGTTAACTTTAGGGGGGCCTGCCATGTTGCACTTACTTGATTAGAAGGCTCACCTGCTGCCAACTTTGAAAGGGGGGAAGCACAGGTGGCTGCATCTTCTTCCAGTGACAGCATTTTCTTCCCTTACTGGTCACAGAATTTTAGATCCTGGTCAAACTGCATGGACTGAAGATACCTCCACCTGTGCTCCCACTCTCCCTTCCAAAGTCAGCAGCTCTCTGAAAGCAGGGGGGCCCAGCTAATCAAGTAAGTGTAGCACTGATGGGCCCCACTCCGGGCCGGTACAACACTCCCCCCTGATGGTGGCCCTGGACGTGGTAAAACCTTCCCTGAAATGTTAAAAAAAAAAGACTGTGGTCCAGGCTTTGTGCAGTGTGTGTGGTCCCACAG
The DNA here is from genome assembly GCF_017654675.1 of Xenopus laevis. NCBI lineage: Eukaryota > Metazoa > Chordata > Amphibia > Anura > Pipidae > Xenopus > Xenopus laevis. The sequence continues at coordinate 48,670,257 of NC_054371.1, forward strand.
CAGCAGATGTGGCTAATCCCCTTATTGTTATATTCTTGGTTGGATGATTTCTCTAGAGTGACTTAAGGTGGCCATAGACGTTACAATTATGATCATTCTTGGAAAAGATATTTCCAGGAAAGATCGTTCGTTTCAATACACACATGTAGAGCATATATATATATATACAGGTAGAAACAATAGAATTCTACCTGTACCTGACGATTTAGCACTAACAATGGTCGATGTTCCATCAAAGGTGCCCAATCAAAAATTTCGAGTCAATCGATATCCTATTCTTCTGCCGATAACGATCGGCTCGTCTCCCACCATATATCTGCAACACTATGACAAAGTCTATCACTGACCTGGAAATCCTTCACTAGATCACCTCTGGTGTAAAATGCTAGCATGGCTGTAGCTCTGATGATTGTGGTAGCTGTAAATATCGCTCAAGGGGTTTCCGGCGCAGGATGATGAATAGGAACAAAAACAATGCTTTGAGTCCAAGCTTGTCTTGACAAATGTACTTCTAATTGATGTGACCCTGTTCCAGGTTATACAATTTTTGTTGAAGAAAAAAAAAAGAATTAAATTCTCAGCTTAAGTGCTCTTGCTTTAAATCTCTAAAAGAAGAGATTTTTCTTCTTGACAGGTGTTTTCCATTCCCCGAATGTCTATGTATAATTCAGATGGCAAGATTAAATCACAATGAAACCGAAGAATTACGGACCATTCCTATGATGGATTAAAACATGGGAAGGTGGGTTATTTTTGTTTTACGCTGTTACTTTTTCTGGCCTGTGATTAAAACATTTCCAGTTTTTTTTAAAAGAGGGATACATCACAATCAATATTGTACTTAATCAAGTTTTACTGCGAAATAAGTGCTGGAGTCTGACATGTGCTTTCCTTCACTTCATTATTAAAGATGAAATGAAATAATACTTTGATGCAGGAGCCAGATAAAAGCGGTCTGCTACGAGCATAGGTAGTGCCTGTCAAAATTTCAAGTGGATTATTCCCATGATTATGGGTAATATATCTTTAATTAAAAAATACTTAAATAGCAGGCCTCATTGCCAAGCTCTTACATTCGGGGTATAGAATATATATATAGATATTACAGAATGACAATAAAATTACTAAACTTTTAAAGGGAGTGATGGTCTGAAGATTTTTGATATATATATATATATATATATATACACACACACACACACACACACACAGTCATACAAAAAACCCCTCTCAGCCTCAGCAGTATTCAGTTGTATGAAATTAAATCAATGTGGAAAACTGCCTGTGCAAAAATGTGGGTACCCTTGTAATTTTGCTAATTTGAATGCATTTAACTGCTTAATACTGATTACTGGCAACACTAAATTGGTCGGATTAGCTCGTTAAGCCATGAACTTCATAGGCAGGTGTGTCCAATCATGAGAAAAGGTATTTAAGGTGGCCAATTGCAAGTTGTGCTTCTGTTTGACTCTCCTCTGAAGAGTGACAGCATGGGATCCTCAAAGCAACTCTCAAAAGATCTGAAAACAAAGATTGCTCAGTATAATGGTTTAGGGTAAGGCTATAAAAAGCAATCTCAGAGGTTTAAACTGTCAATTTCACTTGTAAGGAATGGACTCAGGAAATGGAAGGCCACAGGCACAGTTGCTGTAAAACCCATGTCTGGCAGGCCAAGAAAAGTACAGGAGCAGCATATGCGGAGGATTGTGAGAATGGTTAAAGACAACCCAAAGATCACCTCCAAAGACCTGCAAGAACATCTTGCTGCAAATGGTGTATCTGTACATTGTTCTACAATTCATTACAATTTGAACAAAGAAAATCTGTATGGCAGGGAGATGAGAAAGAAGCCCTTTTTGCACTTAAGTCACAAACACAGTCGCTTGCTGTATGCAAAAGCTGATTTAGACAAGCCACAGTCATTTTGGAGACAAAAAAGTGCTTTGGACTGATGAGACAAAAATTTGAGTTATTTGGTCATAACAGAAAGAGCTTTGCATGGCAGAAGAAGAACACCACATTCCAAGAAAAACACCTGCTACCTACTGTCAAATTTGGTGGAGGTCCCATCATGCTGTGGGGCTGTGGGACTAGTTCAGGTACTGGGGCCCTTGTTAAAGTCGAGGGTCAGATGAATTCAACCCAATATCAACAAATTCTTCAGGATAATGTTCAAACATCAGACACAAAGTTGAAGTTACCCAGGGGTTGGATATTCCAACAAGACAATGACCCTAAACACACTTGGAAATCTACAAATCATTTATGCAGAGGGAGAAGTACAATATTCTGGAATGGCCGTCACAATCCCCCGCCTTAAATATCATCGAAAATGTATGGTATGATTTGAAGCAGGCTGTCCATCAAATTTAACTGAACTGGACAGATTTTGTATGGACGAATGGTCAAAAATACCGCCATCCAGAATCCAGACATGTCTCGACGTCTAGAGGCTGTTACATTTGCAAAAGGAGGCTCAACTAAGTATTGATGTAATATCTCTGTTGGGGTGCCCAAATTTATACACCTGTCTAATTTTGTTATGATGCACATTTTCTGTTAATCCCATAAACTTTGTCACTGCTGAAATACTACTGTTTCCATAAGGCATGTTATATATTAAAAGGAAGTTGCTAATTTGAAAGCTCAGCCAATGATAAACAAAACTCCAAAGAATTAAGAGGGGTTCCCAAACGTTTTCATATGACTGTATATTTATGTATGGCAGGCATTACATAGAATGTGTAAATGTGTATTGGCAGAACAGACACACTATAAAATGTGCTGTGACAATGCAGGGTGCTGTGCCTTAGCTATGAAGGGCCTTGTGGCTTGGGACCCCAAAATGAGATTAAATTACTCCTAATTGCATCTTTCCCTTTAATATGTGTCCATCACATTCTAGTGGTATGATTGCTCACAATTGGGTGATGGTTCTTACAGGTATGATATAGCCCTTTGTTCAACATGAGAGCATTGAATAGGGCTTGTGCTGAACTTCCATTTTGTTTTAATCAATATTAATGTATTTTTTTTTTATTTGTTGAGCTAAACAGGGAAGCAACTCCATGTTTGGTCCTTGAGAAGTAAATAATTAATTTACCAACACACACCCTCTTGTTGATGTGACTGTATTGTTAGTAAGGGTCCATTACAAAGGGATTATCTCAAACTGGCAATCTATCTAATTCACAAGAACCAAACATGGAGTGGCTTCAGCTTCCCTGTTTAGCACAACAAATAATAAAAATCATAGATGTTTTTGTGATTAAAACAATAGTAAAAAAGTACAGTTTGCTCAACTCCAATCCTATTCATAGAACTCATGTTGAACAGGGGGTGTACTGTCCCTTTAACTGTAGCTGCTTCATTCCACAATAAACCCAGACTCGTAACATACATGACAAATGCTTATATCCTGAGTGATGAAAAGTTGTTCAGCAGCAGTATCAGGGCACATGCTCCATAAGTTAGGCTATTTATTTGCAGGCAATCAGAAGTCACACACATGCACTGGCTACTATAGTAGTGAACCATTAAATTGACATTTCAATTCTCACACTGCTTTAGGATCAAAACGTTGGTGATATTGTTTATGACAACAATATTGTTATATGCAACATAATGTGTGCACTTCTGACTTGAATTGAAAAATGCTCCATTGCACTTTACATCACCGCTCCCTGAGCCAGTACAATCCACAGACTACAGCTCTAAATGAGAATTAGGGGTTGATTGTTAATAAGAGGCACAATGAGTCAGGTTCAGAATCCTACTGTGCGGTGATTTTATTCTATAGACACCTCATCCTGGAATTGGAGTAGTACTAAAGCTCAATTAATCATGTCTCTATCTAGAACCCTCATTAAAGTGCAGACCCTCTGGTTTGTGACAATTCACACCCTATTTGCCAGTGGGATAAGATGGGCACATCTATGATCAGAAATGGGTTTCCTATTAATGGATTCATCCAGTGTTTTCAACAGAAGCCTTCATTTATCATTACACACTATTTAAACGTGGAATGTAATTAAAAGCCGCAAGTGTTATTTAAAATGGTGTCTTTGCAAATGTTTATCACTGCTCGCAATATAAAATCATACACTATTGCTAGGCAAAGGTTTAGCCTGCTCTGGAGATTTTGTTGCAATAAACTCTTTGCGATTGTGAAATTGTATTACTTACATAGTTACACTGTTCACAAAAGCCCTTTGGTCACAAATTTTGCATTGAATTTGTTGAGGTCTGGTCCTTTGAGCGCCTGCTCAATTGCAATACGGTTTGGCTCTGCTCCATTAGCTGAACGTTAAGGGCGATGCACCTGAACCACCTCCCATACTTGGGGGCAGTTTTACTAATGGTAAATGGCCATCGCTAGGGAAAATTGATCAGAAATCTCATCCGCAGGGATATCTCCAATTTACTAACAGGCATAGAGGACAATTTGCTAGCGAACGAGACCATCGCTAGTTTTGCGCCCTATCACCAGGCGAATTTTCGCTCAGGCGAACAATCATTATGCTAAAGTGTGAATTTTACAGAACGTTTACAGAGAGTTTCCTTGGCCAGCTTAGACCTGGAAAACTGAAAAGATGAAGCTGCATCCTCCTCAATCTTAAACTGGCGTTTTTTCATATTTTAAAGCGGGATTGCCTTAAAAAGTTCGATTAAAGATTTTATGCCACATTTGTTTTAGGGTAGGCTCATGTGTAGGGTATTAGAGGATCTCTTTTGCCGTTATTTTGCTTCCTTGGACATTTACAATAAGTGGCCACTTCAAGCATTTACACAAACATCTATATTAAAGATATAAATGCGACAAATATGTAACCATCCTATTTCAATTGATCTAAGTGTAAGAGTACTAACAAAGTTTCACTAGGCAGAAATTAACGATCTTAAAAGTTCAATATGAAATGCTCGCGCTATGAATTGCTCGCGCTATGAAATGCTCGCGCTGACGAATTAACGCTAGTGAAACTTTGCCAGCGTTGAAATGCTCGCGCTATGAATTGCTCGAGCTATGAAATGCTCGTGCTGACGAATTAACGCTAGTGAAACTTTGCCAGCGTTCAGCTGCTGAGAAGCATTTTAGTGAATTAGCGTAGTGGTAACGAATTTGCGTCTTACTAAGTGGCACGATGTTCAGCGGTGCGTTCGCTGGTGAAAATTTGCTCTTTAGTGAATTTGCCCCTTGGTAACCCGAATTCCTTTGAGGGCTGTAATCAGTCAAAAAGGATGCAGACATGGTCGCTAACGTTCGCAAGCATCTCTGCGCAGGTTTTTTGCGCTAGCAGAACATATTACATTCCTCCATAAGAATACAAATACGTTGTGGTTGGGGAGAAGCCAAATAAAAATCTATAACCAAGGAATCACTAACATTTACATAAAATACAAACATCCCATCTGAGCAATTGTGCACACTCTGTGGGTGACCAGGAACCCTTTTAAGCAGGGTAAAGAAACAAGATTTTTAAATATTTAAAAAAAAAAAAAGTAAGCTTTTATACTGAAGCAAATTTGTAAAACATAATCCTCGTCTTCAGCAATGGGTTCAGTGACAGCATGACAGTAGCAAAGTCTACAGACATAGAATTAAAAAACAGATATATTGCCAATTTTGTTTGATTTAAGTATACGGTTTCATAAAGTCTCATGGAACGGTTAACACGAGTAACTGTCACTGCAGATAAGAGAATTTCTTTGTTTAAATCTCGATGGAATAGCACATATCCAGCCCAGGCAAGTGGCTTTGTCAGTGCGACATCATATACTAGAAGTAACAGGCGTGTGTTCAGTGAAGGATTGCAAGACTAATAGGTCATAACAAGTGAACAGTTAAAAAGTACAACATGTCGCTTTTGGAGGATTTTCTGCAATTGAACTACAGCAAATAACAGTGGTTCATTCTATGTCAATACTGAAAACTCAGAATTAGAAAGGGATATGCCTTTAAGAATAAACTTGTTCCACCTGTCTGTGATACTGGAGCACCAAGGAAACATATTTAATGTAACTAGAATTATTAGGGATGTATGGGGATCCTGGATTAGGTTCAGTATACATCCAAATTATGGCATTTATTTCGCAAGATTCAGGAAATAAAACATTTGCCTGGTCCAATAACAAGCAGTAAGAAGCATCAAAGCACGTATAAATGATAAAAATCATGGGAACGTGTCAATATCACGTAAGTGTGGCATCCGGAATAGTTCCCCGCAAAGCCGCCCCAGCAAACCTGCGTTCACCGATCTTCCGACTGCTAAATGGTCTTCTGTACCTTTTCAGTGACGCTGGGCTGGGGGCGGAGTGATCCTTCCATAGGCTAATTACGAATCAAAACAGGACTTTAGTCTACGGAAGACAGTGGCGGAACTACCGGGGGAGCAGGGGGTGCGAGCGGGCCAGGGCCCGCACCCCCTCAGGGTCCCCTGCAGTCCGTTCGCCATTGGAAACTCGGCCAACTGCTGCTGTACGGATGGGGCGGGGCCCGGCTGCGCATCACGCACCAGGGCCCGCCCCCCTCAACGAACGCTACTGGGTACAGAAGATCATTTAGCAGTGTTGGAGGGTCGGTGAACGCAGGTTTGCGGGGGCTGGGGGCAGCTTTGCGGGGGGCTTTGAGGGGAACTATTCCGGGTGCAGCATTTACTTGATACTGACACGTTCCTATGATTTTTATAGGAACGTGTCAGTACAGCTTTAAAAGACAAAACCTGTGTGCCAGGGGCCTTGTATCACAATTGGTACTTATTTCCATGTTACATGATCACTTAGATTACAAGGATCTCTTTCCTCTAGTGACACTGGGCAACTAATGCAACTGTGTATTTATCATACCTCCCAACATTTGATAACCAAAAAGAAGGACAAAAAGTTCTGCCGTGTGAAGCGTGGTGACATTTTTTTACCATGCCCATTTTATGACCACACCCCCTAAATACCATGTCCATTTTGCAAAATTTGACAGGTTATGGAAAGTCTGAACACATTTCTGGGGCCTTTAGGGCCATGTTTTACGTGTTATTATAGTTTTTCTAATGAAGGTGAATTGCCCTTTAAGCTAAAAGTTTCAGTTCTCCCAAGAGACCTGCTTATCTTAAATTGTTACAGTTGTATCTATGGCGCTGAGTAGTCTGGGGCTCTCTGCCAAAAAGCCTCTTTTTTAATTAAGTTTTAGAAACATATTTTTTTCTGGTGTCAGTGCAGGAGATCAAACAGAAACGTCATTTCAGTAACAATTTGGGACTGCAGGTGGAGCTGTCAAAATCTGGACTGTGCATTTAGGGTTGCCACTAGGGATGAGCGAAATATTTTGCCACGTTTCACCAAGAAAAAATACCTACTGACTCTATAGTAAAAAAAAAAAAAAATTCACGTGGCTTAAAAAATGTTGCATGGAAAAATGCTCATTGACTTCGATGTGTTTGGCAAATTTCTGGTGAAGCAAAATTGGTCAGATTTTCCCGTCACTAGTTGCCACTTCTCCCCCAAACATACCGTCAGCATCGAGAGAGGGAGGCGGTGAAATTATGGGGGTGGGAAATGAGGCATTTTAGTGGGTATTGAGTGGGTGGGTATTTGGTGATGGGGGATTGGTGTGTTGGGGAGGGGAAATTGCACATTGGGGTCTGTGGGGTGGTCCAGTAGAGAGGAACGGAGCACAAACAGTAAACCTGGCCACAGATGGGACAAACAATCCCTGTGTTGTTTAAAGGGTAAGGCATTTTTTAGTAGCAGTATGCACAAAATGTCTCTGTCTTAAATATATTGATAATGGGTTGAGTGCAGAGGACCTCTTGTAGTTGACTATATGTATTTTGTGGTCACACCCTCATTGCACCCCCGCCTAATGGTTTTAAAAAATAGTGGTGAGCACAACTTTCCCTTGTTTGTTATAGTTATACAGGAGCAGTGACCAGCTCCATGTTGTAGCTCTCACCCCTCCCAGCTATAGTCAGGTGATCCCGCTGGTGTCTAATAAAAGGGCAGCCAAGTTTGGGAGTTTTACTTTGAAAGCAGCTAGTAAGTTGCAGGTAAAACTTAGTCCCTTTGTAAAATGTATAATTAAGCAATTGAATTCTTAATGAATCAGATGAAAATTGAGCGTAGGACTGGCCAGATATGGGATGACTTTGACGTAGTTGGCCAGCTTAAATATATTGCAATATATGGACAAACAATCCCTGTTTTGTTTAAAGGGTAAGACATTTTTTAGTAGCAGTATGCACAAAATGTCTCTGTCTTAAATATATAATGGGTTGAGTGCAGAGGACCTCTTGTAGTTGACTATATGTATTTTGTGGTCACACCCTCATTGCACCCCCGCCTAATGGTTTTAAAAAATAGTGGTGAGCACAACTTTCCCTTGTTTGTCACAGATGGGGAGATACGCTCATCTCTCCCCGATGTGCCCCCCTAGGGCCCAATGATTTAATCACAACAAGAAAAATATAGGCGGGTGGATCGAGGGCCGCATCAACGATCAACCAATGCAGTCTTCGTTCCCCACCTGATAGACATCTGGCCGACTTTTGGCAGATCCATCAGGGAAGCGCATTGGAGGGCCCCATACACTGCCCAACAAGCCCAATATTCTGTCTGCAGCTTATATTGCCTCGTGTATGGGGAGTCATCGAGAGGGGGGAATTTAGGAAACAATGGCAATGAGTAATTTACTGGCTATTACACTGCTGGTAGATTTGTGATACAACCCTACTGTCATTGTTTATAGCCACAAGTCTAAATATAGTGTAGGAATTATTCAGTGCGGGGTTCAGTGTAAGTACACAAATAACCAAATTTGGTGTGCTAATACGGACAGAATGAAAACACATATACATAAAAAGGTGAAAGGGGCACGTAAAGTATTAAAATATGCAATTAATTCTGAACTTCAGACTGAAGCCTACACTTTAAAAAAAAAGGTTTCCTCTAATGATAACAGCTGTTGTACATTGCCCTTCAGCCACTCGCCATGCTCTTTCTCACTAATGGTTGTACCCCTGCTGTTACAGTGCTCTCCCCTGTCAACTATAACAGTGAAGATCATCTTACTTTATCAACTATGCAAACCCAGAGGTATCGTGCGGACAAGTTATGTTAAAAATAGATGCGGGGGGAAACATCCATCAACATTATTTTAAAATTTGGGATTTTTAAAAGCACCATGTCAAACCATGAAAAAAAAATTCTTTGGGGAAAATAAAAATACACATCTCTTCTGACATTAGAGACACAGGCAGTCATTTAAAACTTGCTAGGCTAAGCAGCAGACTGCAGGAAAACTGCATGTGCGCCATTTTTTGGAGAAGAGACATGATTAGTGCTTTGATGGCATAATTATCTTTAAAATGATCTTTCTCTTCATGAACCATTACAACATTTCAACACTTTCTCCGGTTCCTAAATTCCCTATTGTTAAACTCAAAGAGACCTGCATCCTGGCATTAAAGTGCTGGAAGCCTGAGCCCTGCCATTGAGCATGTGGGTCTGGACATTGAGTAGATTACTGCAATGATCTTTTACATACAAAAAAAATACAATTTTCATCTTATTGTGTGGAAGAAGTGGGACTACGGTAATTCATTTAGTTGTTTGGAAAGATATTTTTTTTATGTTGCCACCTGGGTCTTTTGTTGATAAAACTAGATGGAAAACTAGATCTGTCATTTTTGGATAAAAACTGAATAAGGCACCAGTAAGGGATCTGGAAACCCCTTATCTAAAATTTACCCGGTTTTAAAAATGAATTTCCCCTTTACTTTGTAATAATAAAACAGCGCCTTGTTCTCTAATGGCAACTACGCTGCATGAATCCATATTAGTCTCAAAACAATCTTATTGAGTTTATTTTTATTTAAATGTTGTTTAGCTGATTTAAAGGGGTTGTTCATTTTTTATTATTTGTGGTTTTTGAATTATTAAGCTTTCTATTCAGAAGCTCTCCAGTTTGCAATTTCAGGAATCTGGTTACTAGGGTCCAAATGACCCTAGAAACCATGTACTGATTTGAATAAAAGACTGGGATATGAATAGGAGAGGTCTGAATAGAAAGGCGAGTAATTTGTAGCATTTGCTTTTAGATAGGATATGTGACCCCCCCCATTTGAAAGCTAGAAAGAGTCAGAAGAAGTAGACATATTATTTAACAACTAGAAAAAAATAAATAATGAAGACCAAGATCAATTTACTTAGAATTGCCAATTCTATAACATTAAGGGGCAGATTTATCAAGAGTCAAATTGAAAATTCAAAGTAAAAAAAATTTGAATTTCGAGCTATTTTTGTGTACTTCGACTAGGGAATAGTCAAAATTTGAAATCTATCATGTACGGTCTCTTTAAAAATTCGACTTTGACGATTCGCCATCTGTTTTTTTAAAATAACTTCAAATCAAATTCGATCGAATACGATCTTACTTCAAATCGAACAATCTTTTCACCCGCAAAAAAAAAACTTTGATTTTTTTAAACAAATTTCGGTTGGTCTTCGAAGTTATGGGAGTTCAAAAAAAATTCCCATTACTTCAAAACGCGAACCCTTGATAAATCTGCCCCTAAAAGTTAAAGGTGAAACATAAAAGTTAAATGTGAAGGTGACCCAACCCTGAGGCATAGAAATTCGAATTACAGAAAAGTCCCTTATCCAGAAAACCTCAGCTCCCAAGCTGTCTGAATAACAGATCCCATACCTATGTATTTATATATAGAGTATATATCATAGCAGATCCAGTGTATTTACCACTGAATTATTGCACCATTGCAAACATTTCCCACACATTCAGTGTGATGTCTTTATCGCCTGACTGCTGGTATTAAATTATCTTGGTTGTAGTACTTCAGTGGCTGCACCTCCATTCATTAACAGTGATTGTTGCCTTCTGTCAGCAAACATCAGGTGCATAATTCCTCTGAAGGGCCATATGCCCAAACAAATTGTCATGTGCAGTTATTCTTGCCACCTGGTCAGTAAAAATAACACTAAACAGGGAAGAAACATATCAGATATAGGAAGGCCAGATTTTTGTAGCCCTATTGCAGTACTGCTTCTTTGCACACTATTATTATTTGTTCAAAAAAAGTTCAATGTTATCAACATCCCTATTAGAAGAAAAAACATTGGATCAGTAGGTCACAATGATCAATACATGCAATTAAGGCACGTTTTTAAGGTACATTTTCCATACTACATGGACACTGTAAGCACAATACAACATTCATACTTGTAATTAAAAGCAATGTGTAATGATAAGTAAACTAGTGCTGGCAAAATGTCACAGATCGGTTATCTGGAAAACCGTTTCCCAGAAAACCCCGAATTATGGGATCTCCTATTGACTCCATTTTAATCAAATAATTCACATTTTTAAAAAAAAAAAAAAAATGATTTCCTTTTTTCTGTAATAATAAAACAGTACCTTGTACTTGATCCCAACTAAGATATTATTAAAATGTATTGGACACTTCTCTACTTTACACTCAATTGCTAGAGGTTACTCTTCCTTCACAACCTGCGTATTGTGCAGCATGGGAACGGGATTTGTTGGTTCCGTTACAAGGAGATGGCTGGCGTAAGATTTAGGCATCCACCAAAGGAGTCTCTGAAAATGTGGCGACTAAGGAGCTCTCTTATAAACTTCTTACTAGATGGTACATGACCCCACAAAGGAAACTTCTGCTGTACACTCCCCTTTGTGATTTAGGGGTTGTCCTGTCATTGGAACTTTGGTACACGTTTGGTGGGACTGCCCTATTGCACAAGCTCACTGTATTAAAGTACATTTGTTGTTACAAGAGATGTTTTCGGTTTCATTTCCATTGAACCCCTGGGAACTGTTACATAATTCTCCAATCACGGATTTAAAGAAACGGTCCAGGCAGTTAACTAAGCATGTTCTTTCGGCTGCTAAATGGAGTTTATTAGTTGGTTGTCCCCAGCCATAGCATGGCAACAGACTTTGCACAAAATACAAAATACAGGCTATCTATATTATGGAACAGCTTTCTGCTCGTGTTCAGGGAACCTTGGAAATTTGGGCTCCATGGATTGGCTATGTGGCAACCAAACAGCTTCTTTTATAGCATTGTATGCATAGTGGATCTGTGACAGATTTTTTGTGTGCATCATTGTGTTTTCTGTTGCATATGTGGGGGACCCTAATCTCTGAACTCTTTCTCTCTTTCCTATTCTTTTTCTATCTGTTTTATTTTTTCTTTAGTTTTTTTTTCTATAATTGGAGATTTTTGTGGTATTGTTTAATCTTGCGTTATGTGTTAACTTATGCCATTTATATTGTATTGCATACAATGTTCATGAGGCTTTATGTGCAACGATGTCCACTATGCAATTGTGCACTATTTTATTATATTTACTTTTCTTTTTGTAAAACGAATAAAAATTTCTGAGTAAAAAAAAAAAAAAAAATGTATTGGACACAACACCCGAACTGTTTTTTTAATGTTTATATGATATTTTAGTTGACTTAAGGTAGAGAGCCCTTATCTGGAAAAGCGCAGGTCCCAAGCATTCTGGATAACAGGTCCCATACATGAAATAGGTTAATAGTGAATGAAAGCACACTGGTGAACACTAGTGGGACTGATTTTCCCAGTAATGACTTATTGCATGGAATTGGAGAAGGTAAGAAATGGAAGCAGATGAAGGTTCAGAACAGAAATGTTTGTTATACAAGTTGCATTCTCATAAAGAAACGACCCATTCCATGCTATAAATTGTTAGTGGAGGCAATACACCCGCACACAGCCACACATATATCATATGCACAAGATCACATATATATGTTATTGTGGGATCATGATCTTTTTTGAATGGGGCATCATACCAGAGAAAGATAAATTTATTTGCCTTAACAATGTTCTGATGGAGATTTATTTTCAAGGCTTTGAAGTCATTAAGTATCATTTAATTTCAAGGTTTGAATTTATATATATATATATATATATATATATATATATATATATATATATATATATATATATATATATATATATATATATATATATATATATATATATATATATGATTCTTCCTTAAAGCAGCAGCATATTCAGTATTTTCCATCACAAGAGTATATTATTTACCTGCGTAGACATGTCAAGGTTTCAGAAACAAGAAAAGTTTTCTCCATGACACGCAACTAAACTTTTGACCCTTATCCACTAGGAAATAAAAAAAAAAAAATGCAAGAATGTCGCATTAAAAATGCAATGTAATTCTGAGCAGAGCGCCGGAAATTCTGGCAACAGCTCCAACACATTAACTTTGGTCTTTAAGGATAGGGAACACTCAGCACACTTTATATTACAAAAGGGAAACTATTTTTGCAAACCTTTATGTTTATGCTATGAGTGAAATGGTCAAATTTGGAATTTGTGTAAGATGTGCAGATTTACCGGATTTGCCCAAAATACCTGGGGCACAAATTCTAATGGTTCATCAAAAAGCAAAACCAGTTGCATCCTCCTTTATATGGTAATTCATCTCTTCAGAGCCCTTACTGTATAACGAGAGGGAAGATTTGTGGGGTAATTTGTGGACACCAAGGGCACAAGTGTTAGAATACTAAGGGGTTCAAAAGCCTACACCATAGTGTTAAATTTAAAAAGCAGTAATTCTGAAGCCACATTGAGGACGGAGTGTACTGGCACTCACTGACTTGAGCTTGTGGAGACAAAAAGGAACACCAAGAGCCCCAATAGTGTAATATGTTTTTACAGGGAGTAATGGTAGAGTAAACAAGTTAATACTCACAAACCAGGGTTACCGATAGGCAACCACTGTATAGGCAGGTGGGGAGATTATCCTGACCCCACTCAGGAATAAAACTTCGCTCTCTGTAGAAGAAGAAAAAGGGGATGATACCCCTCCACTCGGGGTGGACTCCACTCCAGACACCAACGAGGCGCCTGGCGTGTTTATACAAAGACACTGTTGTTTTTGCTCCCGTTCCACATTGCCTGATGAAGCAGGAAATGCCTGCGAAACGCGTTGCAATACTGTTTTGTGAATAAACTATTATTGAAAATTACCACTTTCGTTGGTGTCTGCTTGGAGGAGGTAAGTTCATTACTACCTCCTCTGAATTACCCATTGGGTTTTTAAGTGCTTTTAACTATTTTTATCCTTTTGGCGCCTCTGTTTTGTCTTACTACTGACTTGAGCTTGTGAATGTAGCTAGTGTGAGGGAGGGGGGACACCTACATACCTCACCCTGCCCACCCCTCGTGAAAACAGTGATGCCAAACTCGGGTAGCGTTGTATATACTGGAGGCATGAAGGTGTCTGTACTCCGTTTGAGTGCAGGTCCTCTTGCCTTTGTTAAAGGCAGGATGCAAAATACATAAAACATGGTGGAGTGCCCTCCACCTAGTAGTTATTTTATGTTTACATCTCATACATGTGACTTGCACGTCAAAACATTAAAGGAGAAGGAAACCCCCAGGGCGCTAAACCCCTCCCCCCCTCCCCTGTGCTGCCCCCCTCCCTCCTCCCCCCTGGCCTACCTGTCCCCCTGGGCAAATGCCCCTAACTTTTTACTCACCCCTCTGCGCAGGTCCTGTCCACGGAGTACGCAGTCGCCATCTTCTCCCACGCGCGTCTTCTTCCTGCTCTGATCGGCGTTTTCTGGCGCATGCGCAGTAGGAACAGGTACCGGTACGGCTCTACTGCGCATGCGCCGAATGTCACGAAGTGAAATCGGAAAACTTCGTGACATTCGGCGCATGCGCAGTAGAGCCGTACCGGTACCTGTTCCTACTGCGCATGCGCCAGAAAACGCCGATCAGAGCAGGAAGAAGACGCGCGTGGGAGAAGATGGCGACTGCGTACTCCGTGGACAGGACCTGCGCAGAGGGGTGAGTAAAAAGTTAGGGGCATTTGCCCAGGGGGACAGGTAGGCCAGGGGGGAGGAGGGAGGGGGGGCAGCACAGGGGAGGGGGGGAGGGGTTTAGCGCCCTGGGGGTTTCCTTCTCCTTTAAGGGGCAGATTCATTAAGGGTCGAATTTCGAAGTTAAAAATACTTCGAAATTCGACCCTCGAATTGAAATCCTTCGACTTCGAATATCGAAGTCGAAGGATTTAGCGCTAATCCTGCGATCGATCGATCGAACGATTAAATCCTTCGAACCGAACGATTCGAACGATTTTAATCCAACGATCGAAGGAAAATCCTTCGATCAAAAAATCACAGGCAAGCCTACTGGGATGTAATGTATGCAGGAAAAAGGATACATAGTAATCAAGGAATTTAGAAGCAAGGTGAAAGACCATGAAAAAAAGTCTATGTTCCAGGAATTGGGGGGGGCTGGTAGGAAGAGGCTGGCTTAAATAGACCCTTAAAAGTAGGATTACAGACACCTGGCCTTAACAAAGTTGGGGGTGGAGACTGTGAAAAAAGCAGAGGTAGCAAATGCTTATAAGGGTTGCTAGCCTCCAGTGGCACATGCAGAACACCAGACATTACCAAGTCAAAGGACAATGTCACATTTGTAAACATTTGTATATGAGAATTAAATATAGTCGCAAAGTTTCAGTCCACAGATGCCTTTTAGTACCAAATCAATCATCACAGAGACACCACTGGGGTTGCTGGAAGGTGTAGGCCAACATCAGGTGGAGGCCTTCAGAGTGAAATTCCTCAATAATCCGATTCTTTTTTTCTGAAATTTACGCCCAAGTCTTATTGCATTGCTCTGGCCCTACTGTCTTCTGTTTATTAATCTAATATTTTACACAAATCTAAATCTGATACTTTACAAGTAGTGTTTTTCTATTCTTTAAGTTGCACATCTCCTCCAAATGAATAAAACAATATAGCAACATAATACAGATATGGGACCTGTAATACAGAATGCTCGGGACCTGGGGTTTTCCAAATAACAGATATTTCCATAATTTGTCTCTTCATGCCTTAAGCCTACTAGAAAATCATGTAAACATTAAATAAACCCAATAGGCTGGTTTTGCTTCCAATATAGATTAAATATATCTTAGTTTGGATCAAGTACAATGTACTGTGTTATTATAATAGAAAAAAGGAAATAATTTTTAAAGATTTGGATTATTTGAATAAAATGGAGTCTATGGCAGATTTGTGTATTTCGGAGCTTTCTAGATAATGGGGTTCCAGATAAAAGATCCCATACCTGTACTGTATTTGCAAATAGAAATTTAGTTTTTTTACAGTAATCATAAATAAGGAAACTGAATGGGCCAATATAGAAGATGTATATAGAGATACAAAAATGTTAATACAAAAAGGTTTTCCTTAATTATGAAATTCCTTTTTTTTTTTGATGTTATATTCATCTTTGACATGCTTTTTAGTCTGAGTTTACATCTATTCTTATGGACGAGGCCAATTGTACCCTTGTATGAATAGCAAATGCAGAAAACATCCTTGACCTAAGTGTTGAACTCACACAGCGCTGGAGAACAAACATTGCAAAAATAAAATTGTGAATCAGTAATCTTAAAAAGTCAAGTCAAGCAAATATTTTAGTGCTAGAATAGGGAGACAATGTTGTTTTCTGTTGAGCTTTGATAAGCAACTGGCTGTGCTTAAACAGGTCACACACTGTACTGCTCATAGATTACTGCATCAACATACAATAATTGTTATAGAATGTAAGTAATGTTACATTGCCAGGAGTGTTTCATTAAAGAAATAGTTTTAGCTCTACCATTTAATATAATATGTGTATTACATACTATTTCAAGTGAAAATGTTTTCCCTTTGCTTTAAGGGGTTTCTTCTGGGTACTCCAGTTTTAAACTTCATAAACGTATAGACAGGTTAATTGGTTCACAATGAAAAAGACCTTAATATGTGTTTGTGTATAATATAATTGTGTAAGCTCCACAGAGGAAGGGGCTGGCTGAAAAATGACCAATCTTCATAAACCTCTGTGCCTTATGTAAATATATTATTTTAACTTGTATTGTTTAAACAAGAAGTAAAATAAACAGTAGGTATAGTCTATTAGTGTTTATATAAAAAGAAATCATCAAATTTATAATTAATAAACAATGAGCCTAACAGGGTGGCTAGCTCATAGATTCAGGGGGTTACCCAGCCAAGTGTTAAGATAATCGTACATAGGATGATCTAAGTTGTGTAGTCAACGACCCTTGCCAGTAGCCTGTTGGCCATTCATGGGGTGACATAAAGGGGCCTATTATCATGCTGTGTAAAAATTGGAGGAAAACGTCACTGGTGATGTAACCAATCAGCAATTAGAACAGTCATCTATAAATTAGAAAACAAAAGCAAAGATCCGATTGGTTGTTGATGAGCGAATCTGTTCCGTTTCATGTCGCTGAAAAATTTGAAAAGCGGCTGAAACATTCGAAAAATGCACTGAAGTCAATGGGCTCCAAAGGTAAGTCAACGGGTGTTTTTTTGATCAGTGAAAATTTCCGCCATTAATTGTTGCCGCAGTTTCATGAAAAATAAGGCGTTGGTAAATTGTCGAATTTTGCTGCTAATCCATGGCTGCCAAAAATGTTTGCTCATCACTAGTGACATTATATTTTCTATTTGATACCTGATCTGGGCTTGGGAAGGCATAAAAAAATCTTCTGGATAGGGGCTACATTGGATTGTGGATTCACACCTTATGCAGATGGACACTGCACAGGGCATTGTGTTGCCACAATAAATCTTGGCTACCGCGAGTGACAAAATGTCCCATGTTTTCTTCCCAATAGCTAAAATGTGAATTGTTGCATGGGGTCGGCAACAATTTTGTGGACAGCATTTGCCATTGCCATTACGTTCAGAGAATTCCCTCCATTGATCTCAGATAGGTAAATGCTGAAATCTCAGTTGTGAGCAAATGCTACTAGCATACCACCTGCCTGTTTTTTTTAGAAATTGCTTATGTTTGCAGACAGAACAAAACTATTGAAGAATGTGTACTAAAACTTTGCAACCGAAGCCTCAAAATTCAGACTGCCATTATTCTATAATAGTGTGAATCACTGATATCAGATATCTTCCAATCACAGATTGCAAAGCAGAGACACCAAAACATGAACAGACATGATAGGATAGTTGATGATAAATAACTTCCATCTGTACATAGCCGTCTATTAAATGCTCTGGTTATCAACTGTTTCAAAAGGTAGCGCTTACACACAGATGTAAACTGGACACCTTCATGTCTGCAAACCACAGTAAGAATTACTGGAATACAGGAACTCCTCAAGTTACATACACCCAACTCACACTTACAAAGGGGGTCTATTACAGTAACATACTATGGTTTGCTTGACCTTTATTAGCATTTAGCTTTAATAAACCCCCTGTCCCAATCCCCTCTGGTGTGTGTTGTCTACTGCAGAGCACAGAAAGATAAAAATAAATATGCACAGAACGGTAAAAAGAAATACTATGTTAATACAATCTGTCTAAGTTGCATTTAATAACTAAATGTATAGGTTTCAACTTCACAAATTCAACTTAAAGGAGAAGGAAAGCTACCAAAGCAGTTTATTGCCAATAGATTAGCCACAATAGTGCAAGCTAGGATGCTATATTTATTCTGAAGAATGCTTTACCATACCTGAGTCAACAGCTCTAGAAGCTCTCTCTGTTTGTTTAGGATAGCAGCTGCCATATTACCTTGGTGTGACATCACTTCCTACCTGAGTCTCTCCCTGCTCACTCATAGCTCAAATTACAACAGGGAGGGGAGGAGGAAGGGGAGAGGAGCAAACTGAGCATGCTCAAGCCCTGCCCTGGAGGTTTAAGCTGAAAGCAGGAAGTCTGATACAGAAGCCCATGTGTACACAATAGAAAAAAAGAAATGCTGTGTTTCTTTTGACAGAGGACTCATTACATTTAAGGGTTTACTGGTGTATTTATATAGGCCTTTATGATACAGATTACTTAATTTTAGCCTTTCCTTTGCCTTTAAGAACAAACCTACAGACCCTATCTCATACGTAACCCAGGGACTGCTGGTATAAGCAAAGGACCTCTGTATACTCAACATGATGACATTTTGGTCCACCAGAAATGAACTGAATGTGTTGCACAGGTGCAGCATCGACAGTTTTATTGTCCCTGGACACCATTTTTTTGGGTCAGTAGAGCTCAGTGAGTAAAGTAGGTCAGCTGCTTGGCCTCAAATGTTAGAGGTCAGGGACTAGCTGTATGCGAATGAGATCTATTCTGTGACTGACAGGAAAGCCTTCTCTGTGGGAATGATAATGAACATATACACAGCCAACACATACAAATGACCTTAATCATCTATTTTTTCCTAGCGAGTTCTTCCATTTCAGAAACTACAAACTGTGCTCTTGCTACACTTGGTTTCCCCTCTCTGAAACATGAGTGAAATGTCAAAGACTAATTCAAGGCAAATTTTATGTCCAATCTCATTTTGAGCTCATATGCTCTTGGAATCCCCACAGTCCTGTATACATTTACACTGGGACAAAAGCAATACTTAACATGCCATTTCCCAACGCTGCACTCAAATTTTATTTTGTTTCTTGTCCACCATTTAGTTAGAGTTTCAACAGAAAAAAACGCAGATAAAAAAAATATAAATTTACTGGCAAACAAGCTCTCCGGTGAGATGCATAATGAACGTAAAATATAAATCCCAGTAATAATGTGACCTCCTCCGCTTTCATTTGCTCTCTCTCATTATGCAAAATATATTAAAAAAAGAAACCACACACAATGGTCTGGAAGGAGTAAACTGCTGGAAACAAAAGTCTCAAGAAAGATGCTTTAATTGATTTGTGATTGTTTGCAGAGAAACTTATTTATGTCTGCGCAGACGAAATTGATGTATCTGTGAGTGGTCCTGACCGGAGGATATTCATTTCACATGCTTCTATATTTCTGATGGCAACAGCTAAATGTTCTTGTGATATAATTTGACTGATGATAGCTGTGATAACAATCACGTCCAATTAACAGAAAATAAATCACTCTAAAACTTGCTTAAAAAGCACTTATCTCAGCCTTGAGCCCTATTTCAATGCTAAATGCTTCCCAGCAGGAGAAACAGCTGCCTAAAGCTTGGCTTGCATCAACAAACATTCAGAAGCCCAATTCAAAGGTGACCCTGTTATTCAAGAGACAGCAGTGGATATTAACACATTAACAACAATTGTGATTATTATGTCATAGGGAAGAAATCTGAAAGCTTAATACATACAGTCCCTGTCAGTATGGAAAGATGCTTAGTTCTAGAACTTTGCTTGTTTAAGGATTTACAGTGGGGTAAATATTCCGGCCTATGAAAGTAGACAGACATACTGCATAATTAATTTAACTTTGGAACAATCTAGTTTAATGGTTCCTCTTTACATGCAGAGTCAACTTACCGGTCTCTTTTGTTTGGTCTTTGCCAGGACAGGCAGTGCCAAAAAAAATAGGATAAAATTTCCACTTTTACTTGTCGAGAAGTGTCACGGTGCATGTCAATATCTATATAATGTCTGGGGACAAATATATAATCTTTCACAAAACACATGCCGGCCCACGTTTAAATAAAAAAATCTTCTTTAAAGAAATGGCATAATCAGTTTAATAAAAGGAACACCTACATTGCACCAAGAGATACATGACCAAGCTTGCAGTTTCAAAGAAAAAAAAGGTGGGGTTCAGCATGAAAAATGTTGGGTAAACATTAGTATACCTCATTTATATAGCATCAACATATTCAGCAGAGCTTCACTGAGATATACATTATTAGGGTACTGGAACACAAGTAGATTTGTCGCCTACGGTAAATCCCTGCTACCTTGGGCAGCAAGTCTCCTGAAAAAGTCATCCCCTTGCCTAACCTTTTGCCAGACAAAAGTAACCTTAGTGTGTTTGAATATGATAATATGACCATAGATAATAGGCGCCACTGGAACAGGTGCTGTAGGTACTGACACATCATGAGTTTGGACCTCCATGGTAAATTTGCAATAAAGTGGGCAACAAAGTCTCCGGAAATGCCTTCCACTTGTCTAACCTTCGGATTTCCTGAAGAAAAAAACTATCGTAAGGCTATTTGGCTTCATTGTGGAAAAATGCTAAAGAAAGTAATTTCATGCCATTAAGTCACGTTTTACTTGAGGTGATCCGAAAATTAGGCAAGGAGAAGGCACTTTCGGGGAATATGTCGCCCACTATAGTACAGATTTACCATGAGCAACACATCTCCTTGTGTGCTAGTGCCCTTAACACCTGTTCCTGTCCTTGTGGAGCTTACAGTCTATGGTCCCTATCATATCATATTCACATGCACTAAAATCTATTTTGTCCAGAGTAAAATAACCTGCCTGTATGTTTCCAGAGTAAACCTAAGTACCCAGAAGAAACTGCACAAAAATAGGAAGAACATACAAAGTCCTTGCAGCTGTAGTGCTGTAAGGCATCAATGCTAATGATTGTCTGAAAAAAGGACCAAAACCTGTGAGGCTCATTCGGTTTATAATAAAACTTGAGTGTTTCACCTGCCAGGTGCAGGATTGGGGGACTGCAGCAAATATCCCACTGCAGCTCAGCATAAGGAAAACACCAATGTGCTCAAATGCCTTCAAAGGTAATTAGCCCTATTCACCCCTGGTACAGTACATGCATGTATTCACTCTTAAAAATAAAGCACTGTATTACTTTCCACATGTTGAACAGCAACCTTTGGGTAACTTTTCACTTTACGGCCATCAAAGTCAATTGAAAATCTGCCACTTTAATGGCTGCCTTCAAGATTCAATGGATATGGTACAACTATTTTTTTTTATTTTAAGAGCATTGTAACTGTTTCTTAAATTAATTGTCAAAGGCAAGGTAATAGAAATCTAATGCACACTGTATAAGAAAAGGTAAAACCCAATTTGAAAAGACTCTGCTACACAAATTGTAACTGACTCCACTGAAAATTACCTGCTGAAACAGTAAAATCAGCTGTACCACTTTTTCTTAACCTTTTTCTCATATGATGCAGAGAAGTCTAGAAGTCAGCTTTGTGACCTATACGCTGCTTTAGAATTCATGATGCACCACCTTTTAATTACCTTTATCTATCGTAGGAAGGAACTTATTCCTATTAAAGGGGATTTTGGAGACCCATCATCACATGGGGACCCAATTATGGGTACTGACTCACAGCTTAGGAATCCCTGAACTATACAAACACTTCTTTATTCTAAGAGAACCAACCTCAGAGTCCACGTGAAATATTAACTTGGACCTTTTTGACCTACATTCCTACAAGGTAAGAGAGAAATGTTGTACCTTGTGATTAAAGCTGAAATAACAATGAGAATGATTTTTAAAATAAAATCTACAAGGCAGCTTTTGGAAATACAGTCACAGACCCTTCCTACAGTGGAACTAAAAATCAGGTTCCAGATCACTATATAACGATTGATTCCTTGTTGTCTTAACCCTGAAGTTGCCCTAAAGTTGTTTATTTAGTACACTACAGGGTGCAACATGGATGCTTAAAGACTAGCCTAGTAAAAAAAAAATATATATCAGGTACAGTTATTAATATTAAGAACAAAGGATTCCTTGTGCATTTTGGGTCAAATCTTTCCTCTCTCACCAAAAAAAGGTTCCATTAAACAACGATTTTCTAGTATTCTGCTTTACATTACATGAAATAATATGTAAGATCCCCAGGAGTAGAACAAATAATAGACAGCTGATACTATAACAAAATGGGGAGACAAATGGAGGTAGCCTGAATAAAATCTTTGAACATCTACTATTAATAGTAGTATTATTTACATAGTGCCACACCAATTTACAGAGATCATTCACCGTTCACATCAGTCCATGCAGGTGGAATTACTGTAAGGTCCCTATCACATTCTCACAAAATGAATATATTATAGGAGCACAACTTGCAAATGAGTTTTATTCATTTGCTGAAATGTACATGTTTAAGGTCCCTGTAAGACTTTAGAGTCAAGAGTTGATTAATAATGTCTGATACCATCATCAATTTGTCATAAAGTGCTTGACTACTTTGAGCAGCAGAAGACCATTATAATCTTTTAAGTGGTATTGCTTACCTTTGTTCACCTGTCTAAATGTATTGGTGTGACCAAAATTTTGTATAAGAGAGATCATTAATTAGATGTGTGCATTGAATGATTATTGTGAGTTGAATGACATGATTACAGCAGGATGAGTCAATTGAAAAGAGTTCACTTGATGCCAAATACATAGGAATCTGCCTTCGTCACTAGGTTTTGTCAACTACATCAGAATGATTTAAACATAGGTGGAAGAACCAAAAGAATCAAGAATGTGCTTGCTACAGAAGGTACAAATAAATATATATTTATATAATAATGAATGAATATGTGTCAATTACCCAAGAATTATTTGCAAGAAAAGAAAAAAAATAGGCAACTGCATGAAAATCTAAACACTAGATAAAGATGAATGGACTAAGAAGGGATGTATCAACCTACCAATGAGCTGGCTACAGCAAGATGGACCTACTGCAGAAAGAGGACTGAGCTGAATGAGAAACAGCCTGGTTTGGGACTAACACCACTGAAGCCCCTGTACAGAGTAATGAGCAGAATATGGAGTATTGTGAGACTGTAGTATGCAGTGGTACAAGGGAGTGCACTTATGATTCATGAATTCAGCCAGGACTGACTCAAAATGAGTCTGTGAAGGCAGTAGAAAAAAGTTACGATCAGTGGCTGGGGAAATCCCTAAGCAGAAAAAGGACTCCAGGAGGCAGACACTAAAAAAGTAATGGGTCAGGATTAAGGCAGAGACTAGGATAGGATCAAATCGTAACCAAGGAGCATTCTGGCACAAAGGATCACAAGACCTTTGCTAGATAACCTACTAGATCAGAGTAAACAGGCTTAATGAACAAGGACAAATAGCAGGATGAGGCAGGCTTTTATAGGCCATGAATAAGGATTACCAGCAGCCAGTCTTAACAAGAAACAAACATCTGCATTGAAAGCTTATTAGTTATTTACAAAGCCAAGCTCAAAAGACCTTTTAGTAGTTTAGCAGGAAAATGCAAAACCAGTCACCACACAACCTTTGTTCCAAACCAGGTAGGTTCTGACAAAGCCATATATACGAGGGGGATAAGCTAACAAGAACGACAATGAACGAATACGAGGAAGGTGACTTGATAACAAAAGAATGAGTACCACTGGCTGTACTGCAGAAAGTTTTATAAATGATAATCAAGGAAAACTAATTATAACTGAAAATCTTAAATACCTGGGCAAAAAAAAAATACGCTGTCCAAAATGAATTGACCTTTTTTAAATGGGAATGGTTTGATGTCTTACGAAATCAGACATCTTAACAAAAAAAGAAACTGTCTCTATATTGTGCTTCTGCCACCACTGTTAACAATTATAAGCTTTCAGAGATGTGAATAATTCAAGATTTCATCTGTTCCTTTCAGTGTAAAGACAGAATGTTGAGAGAAGGAGGTCACTGCACCCATCCCCCTTACCAGTGACTTTTCCACCCCAACATCAGTCTGACTGCATGATACACCTAGTGTTTGACATGCTTCCCCAGACACCTTCTTAAGCAACCATTAGTCTGTTTGCTTAGGCAAGACAAATAATAAGAGTGCACTTGGTGTGACAAATACAATTCCAAGCAAAAGCCGCGCTGTTTGTTATATGTACTTATCCCTGCCATAATTAAACACTCAATTATTATATTCTGACACTGCCAGTGCTTATATTTCATCTTTTCTAGCTTTGCTGCATAATTATTGTGCAACTTCAGAGTAAAACAAAATTAAAAATATACATCAAGTGCTCATCTTCAAAAACAAAGCAAGCGGAAAAAAAAGTGGTTCCAGGTGATTCATTGTGGAAGGAATGGCACGGTTCTCTTTTTCCAGCTATTATATGCATGAGGTATGACAAAAATGATATAGGAAGGAGATAAAGAAACACTATACAATACATACAATGAAAATCATGGCTAAGAGGATGGGGTATTGCTGGAAGACTCAGTGGTTGTCCTAGGCACCAGTTAATGTCAAGAAATACTTACAATATAGAAATACATGTATAAATTACCTTTTCACGCATTATTCTACTGAGGTAAAACAAAATCTATGACAAAAGGGGCTATAATTATCAAAGAGTGAATTTAGAGATCGCCACAGTCCTCTAGAGTGAAATTCCACCTCTCCATTCATTTCTATGAGATTTTTAAAACAGTATTTATCAATGGGTGGAAGTGAAAGTTCATCCTGTAATGAATATGCCTTTAAAAATCGCATAGAAATGAATGGAGAGTGGTGGAATTTCACTCTAGAAGTCCATGCAATCTCTAACTTCATTCTTTGACAAATATACCCCGTGGACTCTTTCACTAGCTACTGTTGCAATTTTACAAAGGGGACATTAAGTATAATATACACAGCACCTCAACCAGTCTGCACCATATGAAATGGTCTCATCAAACCAAGAAATAACACATGGGTCCACTTGCAAGTTTTTGTTTTGGGGGAAACCATTTTCATTAATATTCATTTAAACTAGAAGAGTGAAGAAAATAGATTTGTCATTTTGGTTTAAGGGCAGAGACACACGCTCAGATTCGGGGTGATTAGTCACCCAGCGACAAATCTCCTCTGTTTCGGGGCGACTAATCTCCCTGAACTGCCTCCCGCCGGCTAGATGGTAAATCGCAGGTGAGATGGCAAACGGTGTTCTTCGTTTTCCGAAGTCAGTGTCTGACTGGCCCACAGGGATATAAGGAAAATTCCCGGTGGGCCCTCATGCTGCTAAACATTTGGCCTATTTCATGGCCATTACCTATTTATATGAGAACAAAGAGGCTAAATAGATGGAATAATAGATTATAGTATGTAAAAAAAAAAAAAGAGTCTAGGAGAATAGAGGTTGTGTGAGGAGAGGAAGAATAATAGTGCCCCTGTTCTAAGGTTTTTGGGTTGGGCTCTGGTCTAAGGTTTTTCGGAGGGGCTCTGGTCTAAGGTTTTTTTGGTGGGCCCCTGGTCTAAGGTTTTTGGGTGGGCCCCTGGTGTCCCAGTCCAAAACTGTCAGAAGTCACCCAAAAGTTGCCTCACGAGGCAACTTCGGACAACGAATCGCTCCGAGTGCCATCCCGCCGGCAATTTAGATTCTATCTGGCGGGAGGCAGTTCAGGGAGATTAGCCATCCCGAAGAAGAGGTTATTTATTGCAGGGCGACTCAATCTCCCTGAATCCGAGCGTGTGTCTGAATGGGGGTCTGAATAATTCGGACATACAATTATTATGCATGCGACTATTCCGACACTCGCCCAAATTTTTTTGGTGCGTCCGGTTTTTCGAAGGAAAATTTTCACTGCAGTTCGTGAATTTATTTGCGGCGGTGAAACATGGAAATTTGCCGCAAATTTGCGCCTCCCAAATTTATTCCTCCATCACTAGTAATGAGGGTGTTACCTTAAAAAAGCTTTATATCTAGTATACACATGTGTTTCTGAACATTCATGTTTTTGGATTGTTGTGAAAAAGGACTATAAACATCTGAATACTAATTGATGCTTAATTTCTATAGAAGCTGTATTCTAAACACCCTGTCAAGTATTTGCTATGCAAATAAGCCATTGTGTTTCCCATCTACAACAGTGCTTATTTGCAGGAAAAGTATGGGAGTTATTACTTATTCTTATGCAACAATCAACAACGTTGGCAATGGGAAGCCGTTACTTGTAGAAGCAGTTAAGCAACTCATGGTCCTTAGTTTCTAAAGACAAAAGGCACATGGGTCAACTAAATTGCTCTGATCCAACGGATTCTCCCATGTGATTTGTTCTATTATTTCCCTTATCCAAACGCCAGCGGTAAAAGGCAAGCAAAGATAACTCATTTTGTTTCACCACCAACAGTGAACCACTGGCAACAATTTTCGTTTGAGTTTAAATGTTGTCGAGGAGCTTTGTTTTTTATTACAGCATATAGTTTTCCTTTAGCAAGACAGAGGGTAGGTGTTCATTGTTTCCTAGGAAACAGGCCCAACTGTTACATTCCTTAAAAAGCTTGCCAAAATTCCTGTTTGATTTACCTTTTATAAAAATGCTTAAATATCACATAAACATCTCCATGCCTTTCATAGAAATCGTCACTGTTCAATCCATAATTATGTACCCATATTATAGTTAGGAATTATTAATTGGATTTTTATTGCCATTTTTGAGGTTGTGCGATGAGATGACTCCACCTGTAGGCAAACCACAGAATATTAATGACACTATTTTAAAGACTGCATCAACCATAGCATAGGGATGGAAACTGACTAACTTCAATTCACCATTTCTTTAAAAACTGTATTGAAGTTATTTCCTCTGATAATCAATTCTATTATTAAGGTAGTATTTATATACAGAGAATAAAGCATCTACCTGTTATCTAAGGCTATTAGAAGTCACAAAGGAGTACCATGACTATATACAGGAACAATTCCATAGGCTAAGGGCTTATGATACAGGTCACAGCACTCCTTTTATTAATGTCGAATATCTCTATTTTTTAAAGTGCGTATACTATACTAAAGGTATAGGACCTGTTATCCAGAATGCTCTGGACCTGGGGGTTTCCAGAGAAGGGGTCTCATACCTTAAGCCTACTAAAATATTGTTTAAACATTAAACCTCCAAAATTTGCCTCCAAAAAGGATTAATTATATCTCAAGTTTGAATCAAGTACAAGCTACTGTTTTTTTTTTATTACAGAGAAAAAGGAAAACATTTCTAAAAATTATTTGATTTGAGTCTATGGGGGGATGGCCTTTCGTACTTCAGAACTTTACTGCATAATGGGTTTCCGGATAACAGCTCTCATACCTGCAGTTTAAATGAATGATACAAGTGACATTACTATGTGCTGTTTCATTTATTATGAGTAGAAACAAAGAGTTCTTAAGTATTTGGCCTTTTCATATGCTCAGGACAGCCTTATCTGCCAGTTACTCAAGTAAAACAATCATATAGGAATCTAAAGCTGGCCATAGACGCAAAGATCTTCGGACCGTGTGTGGAGAGTCCCGACATTTTTCGTCCGGCGGAGAACGCTCTCATCGTAATCTGATCGTTCGGCCGTAGGGCCGAACGTTCAGATTACCCCCGATATAGCCATGCCCGTTAGTGTCATATTGGGGAAAGATCGGCTTGTTTGGCGATGTCGCCAAACGAGCGGATCTTTTCGTCTATGGCCACCTTAAGGCCTATTTAAAAAAATAGCGTAACCTCTATTTATTTAACCTTAAACAGAAACTTAAGTATGCCTCTGTCAAAGTACATAAAAAATGTCTAACAACAGCAACAATATTCTATGTAAGAATAATACAGATAGAATCTATTTGGACGAATCTATGTTTTACCACCATAGTAACACAGGATATATAGTGCCTTTACATTTTGAATTTGCTTTATTATAGTTATTTAAAGTATATCTGGTACTGCTTGGACTAATCTCCAGCAATAAAACTTTGGAAGTGCCATGTGTTCAGCCTGAAACAAATTCTTCAATGAACAGTCTTCTGTCTCAAGGAAAAAAATATGTAAAATATATCTCTGGATGAGTCTGCCTGAAAACTGTCCTGATCCGTGAAATATTGGAATAACAGCTTCATCTTTTATTCAGTTAGTCAGTTAATTGGCTGCTAACAAAAGCAGTATGGATCATTTTAGATTTGTTATTGTTCTTTACACAGTTGACTATAAAGCAGAGAGCTTGGCTGAATTATGAAAGAAATGAAAAGGAGAAAGACTGGCTCTCATGGCTTAAACACTTTGCTGTGACACTGGACTCTCATTAGATCCCCTTGTCAGCTCTGTATGACCTTGGACAAGTTCCCTATCCTTTTCCTTATTATCAGTGCTACTAGCACATTATTGTGGTTTATTTGTTAAGCGCCATTTACTGCACTGCCACACACAAAAATAATAAGGTAGACCGTAAAATCAAATAGTACAGCATGCAGCTATATACAGAGCCCTGCACATGAAAGAGGTCAGCCATCTCCCGTGCCTTAATTCTGTGGGGTAAGTGCTTGCAGTAACAATAGAGTAGAGGGTTACTGTGTAGTTTGTAATTGCTCCAGATGCCCACAGTGAGCACCAGCTTTTCAGCTGCACCTTCTGCATTGTTCCCAACATGCACATGCAATAAGCACATTGTATACACTCACTGCAGAAGTCATATCATATGCTGTCATAATGCATCCTGGGAAGGCATAAAACAAGGCAATGCAAAGTATGCCCCAAAATTATATTTTCTGCATGTATTTTGGGTCACAACAACATTTTGTAATACCCCACCATGTGCTAGGAATAATGAGTTATTTTTATTTTCCAGAGGTAAGATTACAATTAAAAATGACACTTACTAATACAGCTCATTCAGCACACTGATCTGGGGTTATTGGACTCTTCCCTTTCCTTCTCTACTCATATTGATACCATCAAAAAATGGTCCCTTTCGCAATTTATTACTAAGCACTCACCCATGCCTTTACCTAGACTACTGCAACAAAGTGCTACTAAAAGATTTCTACCTCTCTTCCCATAAAGGAAAAACAAACCCTTTACCAAAAAAAAACCCTACCCCCAACCCATGTAGACCCCCCTCCCTCCTCAGCCCCAGCCTAGAAGCCAAGTTAGGGGCATATCCCTGGGGAGGAGGGAGTGGGGTCTACGTGGGGATGGGGGTAGGATTTTTTTTTTTTGGTAAAGGGTAATAACTATACCCCCAAAATGAATACTTGGGCAACAGATAGTTTATATCAAATTAAGTGGCATATTAACGAATCTTAAACTGGAATATATATTTAAAGGAGAAGGAAAGCCCCAGGGCGCAAAACCCCTCCCCCCCTCCCGTGTATTGCCCCCCCTCCCTCCTCCCCCCGGGCCTACCCCTCCCGCTGGGCAAATGCCCCTAACTTGTTACTCACCCCTCTGCGCAGGTCCTGTCCACGGAGTTCACAGTCGCCATCTTCTCCCACGCGCGTCTTCTTCCTGCTCTGACCGGCGTCTTCTGGCGCATGCGCAGTAGGAACAGGTACCGGTACAGCTCTATTGCGCATGCGCCGAATGTCACGAAGTTTTCCGATTTCACTTCGTGACATTCGGCGCATGCGCAATAGAGCTGTACCGGTACCTGTTCCTACTGCGCATGCGCCAGAAGACGCCGGTCAGAGCAGGAAGAAGACGCGCGTGGGAGAAGATGGCGACTGTGAACTCCGTGGACAGGACCTGCGCAGAGGGGTGAGTAACAAGTTAGGGGCATTTGCCCAGCGGGAGGGGTAGGCCCGGGGGGAGGAGGGAGGGGGGGCAATACACGGGAGGGGGGGAGGGGTTTTGCGCCCTGGGGCTTTCCTTCTCCTTTAAGTAAATTTTGCCCTTTTACATCTCTTGCCTTGAACTATCATTTCGTGATGGTCTCTATGTTGCCTCAGAGATCACCTGACCAGAAATACTACAACTCTAACTGTAACAGGAAAAAGTATGGAAGCAAAAGACAGAACTCTGTCTGTTAATTGGCTCATGAGACCTAACAAGTTTGTTTGGTATGTTTGTGAGCACCGTGAATTCAAGGATCCCAGGGGGTGGCCCTTACTTTTTAAAATGGCATTTTTCTATTTATGATT
The DNA here is from genome assembly GCF_017654675.1 of Xenopus laevis. Taxonomy (NCBI): domain Eukaryota; kingdom Metazoa; phylum Chordata; class Amphibia; order Anura; family Pipidae; genus Xenopus; species Xenopus laevis. The sequence continues at coordinate 48,700,911 of NC_054371.1, forward strand.
ACCCAATAGCACATACTAATAAAAAAAGTATATTATTATGGCAACGGTTATTTACATGAAGCAGGATTTTACATATAATAAAATACATTTTATGCAATATATTTTTTATAGAGACCTACATTGTTTGAGGGGTATATTTTCCTTTAAGTCTGATGTACAGTCTCATTTTGCCATCATCCCAATATCCCTCCATAAATAATTTGGGGTCAACTTCTTGAAAACTTTTATAAACTCAAATCCTACATCTTACAGCCCTTAGCACTGTATCAATTTCTATTTTGTACTTACAGATCAAGGTTCCAACTATAGAATGGCTGCACTTTATATTCTTATAATACACAAAAGCCATGAATATCCTGTAAATTATATCCTTATAAACGGTGAGTTCTGATGTCATCAGTTATAAACGGTGAGTTCTGATGTCATTTCGGTCACATGACTCACTGAAACTTGTGTATTATAATAAATAAAGTACCCCCAGTTGTAAAATATGAGGATATTAGAAGTTACCTCGGAGTTCCATGACCTATATAAAAACACTCGGCCTTCGGCCTCGTGTTTTTATATGGTCATGAAACTCCTCAGTAACTTATAATATCCTTATATTTTACAAAAGGGGGTACTTTATTCACTATATATATTCATGCTTGTTAATTCGAGTGTAATATCTGGGCCTATTCCTCCTGTGTCTTTGTGTACATGGCATTCTATTTTTTGTAACCTTTGTTGCCCTTCTGTACTGCTATACACATATATACTGGATATAACCAGAATGATATAATACTATCTCATGCTACAGGCCTACCCCAATCTGTCTTCTGAGCAAAGAATGGAGACCATTACATAACATTTGCAGAGGGTCCAGGGGTCAGCAACTATAATTAAAGGAGAGTTCTAACAACCTCTTCTTGGGTTCATAAAGTGTGAGGTCCGGGCCTACTTTGTAAAAGATGGCATGAGCCTTGGTGTCAGGAGGTTAAGTGTTTCAAAACCACATCCACATCATGTTGGCTCTACACTATCCCATTATTTGCTTTTATAAATGGCAAAGTCATGGTTTAAACATGGTTCTTACTACTGAAACAAAGCCAATGTAATGAAGTCAGCTGTGTTACAGACCTGTACATAAGCATGCAATGCATCATGGGAATTCAAGTCTTGGCTGGATTAAAGCTGGCTTCTGCTACATTGAATCAATAATCCCACCAAGCAGTGCAGAGAATAACACTGGGCAGACAGATGCTTTCAAAAACAACTACATAAAAAATACTAACTGTATAGTTTCTAATAAATGTATATGTAGAATGGTATTTTCTTTCCTAAGGTAACAATTTGGCGGGGTTGAAGGAAAAAAGACAAATCTTTGGTGGTGTTTCTTCCTTCTGCATGAGGTTGGCCGCCCACCTTGTAGAGAGCTCAGCCAGACCCCAATAATGAAAGCTGCTGTTGCTAATAAAGACTTTGGTGCACAAAGCTTCCAAACCACAGAAATACAGGGTGGTTGCTAGGAAATTTAGAATCTCCTGATGCAAAATTCAAGGACTGCGAATTGATGATAAAAGCACCCATATGTAAGTGTACACAAAGAAATATTACCTCAGCTTTCCAGGCAACATTTTATTTTAGGTCAACAGATTTGCTTAGTGCAGGAGTAGGAGCACATATCACGCTGACGATGATGATTAAGTGCTCTCCGATGAATCATCCCTTCCCCCAGTACTAAAATGGTTAATAGATCTGTTAATAAAAAGGATGTCTAAGGTAAAGTACTTAGACTGTTATGAGCTTCCTTGATATAACCACAGGATTATTAAAGTGCCCTTGCAAATATGAGGCTATTAAAATATACTGTCTGCTTTTCAGCAACTTTGAATGTCAGCCGGTAATTTAGGATATTGTGCTAATGTTTCAATAGGAATAATGTACTAAACAAAAAAATGCCCATCTATAATATACTTAGGGAGTAAGAATCACCAAAAACAATATTGCATTGTGAAATTAGCTTTTTTGTTCTTGGTAATACAACCCCCCCCTTACAACTTTTATTACATTTCCCCATAATGCTGAATTATTAGACTGGTGGTTAGACTATGAAATCTAATGTCTTGTTTGGGTTCCAGCACAGGTGGAAACTCACTCATCTCCCAACTGTTCAAAGTTCTGACTTTAAGGCAGTGAAACCACAACTCAGTAACAAACCACTGTGACTTAAATTGGCTATACATTTTGCAAAATTACCAAATCATCTGATCTTTGCCTAATTTATCTACCTATTCACATGGCCAAATCAGGCAAGTCCAATTATTGGCCTGGAATTTAATGAACAGATGTGGGCCTTGACTGTGAGGACCGAGTCAACACACTTAAGGTGGCCATAGACACACAGATCCGATACGGCCGAACAATCAGATTACCCCCGATATAGCCATGCTTGGTAATGGCATATCGGGGAAAGATCCGCTCGTTTGGCGATGTTGCCAAACAAGCGGATCTTTGCGTCTATGGCCACCTTTACGCAGCCTTCATTAAATCAGTTTAATAGATATTTGGTACATTTTCAGTCAGAAATTTGTTGAACAAAGCTCAAGTGCCTTATACACAGGTCCATTAACTACTGTTTTGATCTGGAGGGGCTGAGCTGTGCTTTACTCTATCTGGCATAGCAACATCCTTCATTTAGGACTATGGTATACTAGACACCTTTCATAGTCTGCACCTGGTATAATAGCCAATATAGAGTGTTTTGCCACCCCTACTCCCCCAAACTGAAAATATTCTAGGTAGACTAACTTCAAGCCCCACCTAAAAGTCCAATCGTTGGTCAGGGTCCTCCCTGAAGGTATAAAACTGACCAAGCCCCCCCTTATACAATGTGTACAGATATTGGAAAACATTAGGGCCCCTAAGTCTGTCTGCCATTCAGTCACAAGAGTTTCAAGAATATCCAGGACAGCAAATGTATATTCACCCCAAAACCCCAAGACTTTCATACTGGGCTTCCAGGCGTATCTATGGGACAAATTTACTTTCTTTGGAAGTTGCGCCAGCTTTGGCTTCGCCGCACTTCACCAGGCGAAGTTTCGCCAGGAGGCCGCTAATTCACTAAAAACCGAAGTTGTGCTACAGTTAATTCGTCAAGCAAAGCGAGTTACACTAGCGATGCCTAATTTGCATACAGCGCCAAGTTAAAGTACAATGGACGTATATGTAGCAGCAAATACATTACACTACACAAGCCTGGGAAAGCTTCACAAAATAAAATAGAGTTGTTATTTTGCCCTACACATGTGCCCACTGTATAGTTTAGGTGCCATATGTTAGGAAATGTAGGGGGGAAGGAGGGTACCCCCAGCCTATCACCCTTAAAAAAAGTAAAAGACGCCAGCATTTTTCGGGACTTTCGGGAAACTTTTTTTTGAAGCAAGCCCTATCTTCTTGCACTTCGCCTGGTCTGAGGTGGTGAAGGCAAGTCTGGTGCAAGAGGTTCAGTAAAATCCGCAAGTTAGTGAATTAGCGTAGTTAGGTCCCTTCGCCATAGCGCAACTTTGCCTGGCGTAAAGGTGCAAAGTAGCGCTAGAGTAAGTCCACTTCGCTAGCGAATTTACGCCAGCACCTGTTAATCGGCAAAGTAACAAAATGAGGTCACACTGGCGAATTTTTGCTAGCGTTAGCCAATTCACCCTTTAGTAAATTCGTCCCTATGAGAGCAAATGCCATTCTCCTCTATTCTCACCCTAATTGACCCTCAGGCTGACTCCATTGCCAATGCTCCAATCCTCACAGGAAAGCAGTCCTACAGTTTGGCAACCATTGCCTTAGAGCAGTGTTCCCCAACCAGTGGTACATGAGCAACATGTTGCTCTCCAACCCCTTGGATGTTGCTCCCAGTGGCCTCAGAGCAGGTGCTTATTTATGAATTCCTCGCTTGGAGAAAAGTTTTGGTTGCATAAAAACCAGGTACACTGCCAAACAGAGTCTTACTGTAGGCTGCCAGACCAAATAGGGGCTACCAAATGGCCAACTACACCACTTATTTGGCTCCCCCCGGGAACATTATTCATTTTTGTGTTGCTCCCAAACTCTTTGTACAACTGCATGTTGCTCACGGGTAAAAAAAGGTTGGAAGTCCTGATCTGCTGAATTGGTTTAATTACTATAGGCCTTATCTTTATTAATGCACCCAAAGACAAAAAAGGGACAGAGGAACACAGAAACGCTTTATTGCCTGCCTGCACGCTCCATCTTCATTTTATAAAAATGCTTCACTCCTCATTATCAACACATCCCTTCCTTCTCTCTTATCTTACCCTTTATATTTACTCTATCTTTTGTCTCTGATCTCCATCTCTACCAAAACCCCCCCACCCACTATCTAATTAATGTTTCTGTGCCCCCTCCTTTACTCACAGCGTTAATTTCCTATGCCCTTTCTTCCCATACTATCTGCTTTACTGCTGTCTGATCACTAGTGAGCTCTCTGTCTGTCCCTTCTGTCTATCCCAATATCTGATCTCTATCGACCCAGTGTCTTTGCTCCCTCTATTTTCTGCCCTCTATAACCTTTTCTTTCTACTTTATCAATTTTAATATTCCCCATATGCCGTCTTGTATTTATCTATATTTTAATAACCTCACAGGTCACTCAGCACTTTAGACAATTACAAGGTTTATAGTTACAATGCAGTAAATTAAAGCACTTAAATTAAAGCACTAGGTAAAAGCACATCAATAAGGGAACCTCTCCTCCTTCTGATCTTATTAGCGAACCATTTATTTACATCAGCTGGTTGTATAAAGATAATTCTCCTATAAATGAAGCTGATTATTAAATACAATCTGAAAAACAAAAAAAATGGCAGGCAGTTTTCACATTTGGGAAACTTCACACAAAAGAAAAGAAATCAAAGTGTAATACTGCTGCCATAACCTAATGCTAACAGAACTCATGTAAAGCACAATGGGCAGAACCCAAATGGTAAAACTTTGCCCTGAGCTGTTCAAACATTACTGACCTGGAATCCGTTTTTGTTAAGGTTCACTAAAGTTATGAGGAGCACCCCGTTATGGCGGCATGGTAAAGATGCATTCTAAAGCTACTTTCCTTTTGCATTCACGTTAACATGGATTAAGATTAATTAAAATTAAGAGATAACTGTATATATATTCTGAGGCCAAAGGGCAGATTTTGGAATAATGTTTATAAAATAAAATTGTATTTCTCCAATTCAGCAATGAGAAAGGATTACTGAAAGTTAAGAGTTTGTTGTTTGATGCCATTATCAAGGCTAATAATAACAGAAGCCCTCAGAGTTCAAAAGGCTAGAGGCAGTAGCAGCATATAACTACCATAATGTGCTTTTTTTCTCTTTCAAAACGACATTACAGAGGTACACGATGCATTATTGCATTTGCTCTAAAAAACTGGAAGCAATACAAAGCTATGACTACTCAAAACACCTGTTTTTCAAATGGTCATTACATTGCACAATATTACGTTTTCTTTCAATTTGTTTCCCATTACAAGTACAAAATAAGGAAAACAAAGCACTGGATTTCCAGATGTTTCTCCAAGCCGCCACGCTTAACTCATCAAAACCTTAGCATTCGTAAAGGCACCTGCATACGGTGTTACTTTGCCTGCACGTTGAAGGAGAACCGTGTTCCTTATGGCCCTGGCTTCAAGCCGCAGTAAATTAAAATGTATAAATCAGACCTTGAAATGGCTAATCAATGTACTAGATGCATTTCAGAGCCATTCTCCATGATATAAATTCGTAAATCCTCTATGGATTTTTAAAGACACCTCATTTAGGTGTGACATATGTTGTGGGTGGCATTTGTCAACTGAACAGCTCAGATTAATATAGCGAACAATCTACCTTCAATATGGAAAAGCTCAGATGTTAACCTGTGTGTGTATGTTTTAATTATGGTTCTATGTTAGAGTGTCCAAAGAATAATTATCTGGAGATTTCACTACAGTATGAATTTCTTTTCAGTGTCAATAAAGTGTAGCGGAGGGTTGCATATTATACCTGTTATCAAGAATGCGCAGGACCTGGGGGTTTCCGGGAAAAGGGATCTTTTCGTAATTTGGATCTTCATACCTTAAATCTACTAGAAAATCATGGAAACATTAAATAAACCCAATAGGCTGGTTTTGCTTCCAATAAGGATTAATTATATCTTAGTTTCAATTAAATACAAGGTAATGTTTTATTATTATAGAGAAAAAGCGAAATCATTTTTCAAAATGTGAATTATTTTATTAAAATTGAGTCGATGGGAGACAGCCTTTCTGTAATTTGGAGGTTTCTGGATAACGGGTTTCAAGATCCCAGATACCATAACTGTATATGGAATCAGCAAGGCCAGGTCCATTTAAGTGACTTTCATGCCACTTACCCTGCAGCGGCTACTTACCTAGTATCACAGCATACAACACTCACTAGCCCCTTTGAAAATGTTGTCTCTTACTGCACAGCTCTAGCAGTTTAAAGTAGTTACATAGCATTGAAGTGCACCATAATATTTGGTATGGTAGTGGTCCGGACGGAGAATTAAAATAGGCCCTGGCATTTCAGGTACATAGAGGCCCAATCAGCCCACACAGAGGCCCAAACAGCCCTCACCAGCCCACTAAATACTGACTTTCTATAGGACCTTTTAGCAGCCCCTCTGGCATTTGCCAGAACTCACAGATTGCCAGTCCGGGCCTGGTAGTAAACTGCTACCAGTCCAGTGCAGGTAGCAAGTGTTAATGTAGATATGTCCTTGCCAGAGCTTATACCCAAATACATTTTGGGTAACCTTATCATTCATGAGGACCAAGCCCTGATGTTGCATTACACACAACACGCTTACTTGCTCCATTTTGATGAAGTTTGATCTGCAACTCCCAAAAGACACATGTGGAGGGTCCCAGGTTGACCATCATTGCTGTTCAGGTTCTGCCCGCACAGGCATCACATTCTGAACTGCGTATGACTCCAGATGCAGCTGGGCTCATGTAGTTCACATAAAGCATGGCCATTCATGTTCACTGATGCACCGACTAGCACAAATCAATAAATGTAAGGGTCATTCCAATATTTTAATTAAATTTGATTAGCATAGCTTATAAACCCTGAAGGGCAGGGTACAGTGCATACTACATTGTATACAGTGTGCTAGAATAACAGTGGCACCTCCTATATTCCACCTGCCAATAAACTGGCCCTCCCTATCCACATTACGGAGAATGAAGCACCATTTTTCTTTACAATACTCACTCCTGGGGACTATAGGCAATACGCTTCCTAGACATTATAATATTTTCCAGAATAAGACACAGGGTTGTGATCAGTACACTTTTGCATTGGCATTGCCCTCTACAGTATATGATAAACAAAAAGGTGGGCTCTACAATAAATATATCTTATTTAACGTCAATGTGCAAAAGAGACATTTCTTACTAAATTTATTTTAAGAACTTAATGTTTGTGGTCGTAAACATTATTTAGAAGATTTTCTTGGACACGGCCAAAGGGAAAAATAATGATGCTTGCACAATTGTTTGCTAAGTGTAAGAGTGGGGCTGCTAGTTAAACTTTGGCAGACATTCTTGGCAATGACTAGCCAGGCACTGTGCAGTCTTTTGATCATGCTTGGACCCTGCTGATGGAAATTTGCTCTTAACCACAGAGCGCTACTTAACATTATCAGCATCTTTTATGCAATATTACCTTCTTTACAGCTCATTTTTTTTGGGAAACGGGATTTCAAAACACATTTTTTCTCATATTGCAACTGACCGGTTAAGATCTAAATGTAAGGTGTAGACAATACATAAGCTGGGACATTATTAAGTATATTGTAACCATCATACTGCAAACACATACTTACAGACATGTATGTATTTAGCAATGTTTCATACAGTATATACTTAGCTTTATTTCATTGATGTACTTGTTTCAAAATTTAAATGGTATGCATCAAGCATAATGGAAATGTTTGGTTCAATTAACAATACTGCTCTGTTCTGCTTATAAAAACATGACTAACAGGGCTCAACAATTAAACTGTACCTGCTGGCTACATATCTAGTGGATTCTTTCAGCATTTGCCTTAAATATAGGTGGTTATGAAATATGTATCATGAAGGAAGGTTTGTGCTTAAGATCATACTATTAAAAGTGGACACACATGAAACAGACTTACTAATTAGTGTTATGTAGTGTGTTTATATGTAGAACATCAGTCTGTCATATCTAAGGGGAATGTTACCTGCTCATTTAGTCTCACATTGTGCCCATGTAAGTCTTCTTGTAGACAGTCGTTACCAGTAATTGCAGGCAGGATTCTAGGACTGCAACTATCCGTGCTTGGCACCCCATAGTCCATGTGCAATGCATAACCGGACACTCACTGGTGCTGTCAGTACCAGTGGATGGGGATTGCGAGACGGACTCAGACGCGGGGCACCGACACACACCTTCCAACAAGCTTGCGCTACTTCTGATGGTGATCCTGATGGCACAGAAGCTGCCTGGTGGACTGAGTAAGCAGACTGGGTTATGCCTGGGGGCAAGTTGATGGTTTTATGATAATACTTTTAAAAAACTGCACTCACAGAACATTCATAAAAGTAGAAATATATATATATATATATATATATATATATATATATAAATATATATCGTTATGTATATTTCAATGTTTCGGCCTCAAAACTTGAGCTTGATTTGACTGGAGTCCTGTGGAAGCAGTTTTTTAAAAGTATTTTATATATATATATATATATATATATATATATATATATATATTTATTTATTTATTTGGACAATAAAAATTATTTTTTTACATCAAGTCCTGTGAGTCATTGCTTTGGATAATATACAGGTATTCCATTATCCAGAAAGCTCTGAGTTACGGAAAGGCCATCTTACATAGTCTCCATTTTATCCAAATAATCCACATTTTTAAAAATGATTTCCCTTTTCTCTATTATAATGAAACAGTAGCTTGTACTTGATCCCAACTAAGATATAATTAATCCTTAATGGAGGCAAAACAATCCTGTTTGGTTTAAATTATTTTTTTAGCAGACTTAAGGTATAGAGGTCCAAATTACAGAAAGATCAATGTCTTAAACATTCTGAATAACAGGTCCCATACCTGTATAAATAACAATATGAATGCAACATTTAAACATTGGAACGATTGTAAATGTATTAAAAAAAATAATGATCATCATCTGTGCACAAGCAAGGTTCTAACTTGAAATATACCATCTCAAGGTTTCTAGACAAAATCTCAGGGTCATACTAGTGATAATCCATCATCTGTTAAAGTGACTCCCACTGTCTAGATGCTATAGGATGGTGCTGTCCATATGCAAATAGAAAAAGTGAAAGCACACTTCACTTTGTTTCAAAATGGGTTACACCTAATTGTGACCTTTTCAAAAGTTCCCTCAATTAGGAAATAAAGCTGCTGAGCTCCAATGATGGCTACTTATTATATTGTCATATGCACTCTTATAACTGATAGGAAATTGTAATAAAATCTATATTTCTCCGATAAAGTGGCTTGGTGTTTACAGTCAACAGTCCTTACATGATAAGCAAATCATAGTGACTGTCACCAAAGTCAACCGCTGCTAAGATTTATCATACTGGAGTGTTCTCCTCTGGCAGACAAAAAATAATACATTAGTGAATAGAGTAATAATAATAGTAATAATAATAGAATAATAGTATTAGCTATTTAGAAGAGGTAGAGTTTATAAAAACACAAAAGTAAAATTGACTTTCTCCTAAGAGCAGGCTGCCATGTATACATGTATATATACATCTTGTGTCCTTCTGTAATTGCTATATGTATGAATGCAAAATAATTTTCCCTGGTTGTTGTATTCATGAAAAAAACCAATGCTAGAAACACTATTTTGCAGTGATGTCAAGGTACATGTTTGATTTTGAAATGCACTGCATGAGGGCTCATGCAATATAAAATGAAAGAGAATAAGAGAAAAGGCTTCATGGTTAGCTAAGATCTGACATTTATTACATAAAATGTCTATTTTAGTGTCCTACACATGGATACAGAACGTGGTCTGGGTACGGTGTAAGAAATTCTAATATATTCACTCACCTCTATGGTGACTGTGTTTGTTGCAATTTATGATCAGGTTTTTAGCCCCACATCTTAGGGGCACATTTACTAAGGGTCGAATATCGAGGGTTAATTAACCCTCGATATTCGACCATCGAAGTAAAATCCTTCGACTTCGAATATTGAAGTTGAAGGATTTACCGCAAATACTTTGATCGAACAATCAAAGGAAAAATCGTTCGATCGAATGATTAAATCCTTTGAATCTAATGATTCGAAGGATTTTAATCCATCGATAGAAGGATTTTCCTTCGATCAAAAAAAAAGCTTAGAAAGCTTATGGGGAAGGTCCCCATAGGCTAACATTAGTGCTCGGTAGGTTTAAAGTGCCGAAGTAGGTAGTCAAATTTTTTTAAAGAGACAGTACTTTGACTATCGAATGGTCAAATGGTCGAAGGATTTTAGGTTGAATCGTTTAATTCGAAGTCGTAGTCGAAGGTCGAAATAGCCTATTGGATGGTCGAAGTACCCAAAGAAACCTTCGAAAGTTGAAGTTTTTTTACTTCTAATCCTTCACTCGAGTTTAGTAAATGTGCCCCTTAATGTGTAGTCTTAATACTACTTCATATGAAACACTCTCTGCGCACTTACATCACAGGATAAAGATGTTATTCGTAGAATTAACAAATTACTCTTCATGGCCCTTGTGAGGGACCAGCAAGAAACGTAGAGAATAATTGTAATGCTCTGAAAGTGTAAATCAATTCAGGCTGCTGGGACAAGTCAGGAGAGGCAGCAATCAGGAAGGTTAGACTAAGGAAAGAAGTCAGGACCCAGAATGTTATTAAAAATTAATAATACTAGCATGCACCCAGGAGACTTTCAATTGGTCATTCAATCCTGGTCTCATGTATTGTGAATTCAGCACTGCGTTTGATGCATTGACATCATGGTGCAGCAGTACAAGCATTATAATGTGGGAATGGCCACATGAAATCACCGGGTTTTGGGGGTTGCAAAAAAGGTTTTCCAAGAGAAACATTTGTCTTAGTATGCCACAGTTTCTTAACCTGGACTGCCTGGACTTACGGTTGGGTTTCTGTATTGCCTTTCTGACACATTATACAACCTAGAGACATAATGGTTACATAGAAGTACTTCATGAGTTATAGCTACTAAATTAAATCATGCTGATTTTTATCTGCAGTATACTAAGCTTTACAGACAAGTACTAGAGAGCATCACTGTTGTCACTTGATTACCAACTGAAAAATATCAAGCCATTTCATGATATCAGCACCTTCACTGTAGACCATAAATAATTATTAGAATTAGCACTGCCCACTCCTTGGTTAATAAAAGCACAGCCCTGGCATTGGAACATCAAATGAGAAAGAATAATCTGATTAAAATATATTTTAATAACAGGATAAGCATTTATTATCTGTTTGTAGTGTCAGGGGGGATAAGCAGGTGAAACAAACTTACTTTCCATAAGAAGTACAGCCCCTTTAAATGTTTTATTAGGCTGCAAGTCATAGTTCTGTCTTCCTAAACAGCTCCATTTAATAAAACTCCTCACCTAGGCTGTAGATTGCACCTCATGTTTTGTAGTGCTCCCAATTATAACACTGTCTCACTTGCTCTCTTTGTTATAGCACCCCTTCACATGTTAATAAAACCCCACAATGGCTGTCACAATCATTAGTCTAATCCTAATTTCAGGAGAATTGACCGCGGAGCATGTGGTTTAGTTTCCCCTTTGCAAGATTCAAACTCTCCTTAGCCCAATTATTGGGACACCAAGGGTACATTTAAACGGTGTTGCTGATATTAAAATTCAATATTAATTTTCAGCTGAACTATAACAATGCAAGTATAATGGTGTTCTAGAGCACAGAAACTGTGGGCTAGTCTCATTGGGGCCTATTTATCAAGCACAGTAAAAGAGAGGGAACTCTCCCTAGTACAACTAGCATAAATGTAATGTATTCCAAGGGATGCTGCCATTTGTCACGATGTATCGGATTGCATATGCTGTGGAATAAAGCTGAAAGTTAAAATGCCCTGGTCTATATGACCCTGTTGTTACTGCCCTCATTAAATATTGATAGCCTAGTTAGAGTACTATGACCCATGCTATTATATTATATTATGGGGAATATATCAAGCTCCTTCAATGCACACGCCACAGAGAAGCATGAAACTTGTATTCATGAAAAGTAAAGGTTTCTTGCAGCAATCTATATGAAATAGAGCAAAAGGATATAAACAAAGAGGCACAAAGAATGGTTCCAGTTTTATGTTATATGACATTTTGCAATTCTATCTGTATCTATTTATTCATGTGTAAAAACATATTTATATAAGTTTACTATGATATTTTCTTTATAAACACGCAAGCAAATGAATTAAATTTTAATTAAAAAACAATGCACCCTAATATTTGAGATTTACCTTCCTTATAAACTCTTTAAATATCCAAAATTCCGTAATATTTGGTACAGAGGAGTTATATCTGTGATAGTAGTTGGTTAGTTATGCCACTAAGCAATTGCAGATTTAATGAAGATAAGGTGGGTTTAATGATCCACAGATTGCCCCCTTTTGTGACCCCTTAAAATACAGGCAGCCAAAGGGGTATGAACTACAACACTAATCCTTTACTGTCGGGCTTCCAACAACCATCCCAAAGTGCTGTAGTATGAATTCCAATATATGAATATATGGGGTTTTGGAGGTACTTGAATGTGTTAAAGGGATCAGCTGTTGTCTGTACAAAGCAATATAGGCTCTAATCAATATTAGAAAACATGAATTTGGGCTTTGGCCGCTAAAGTGGAATCTACGCCGGGAAATTCTGTTCTTTAATTTCTACTTGGTTGGTTAAACATATGACCAAACAAAACCAACCAACTGATATTGAGATGAGATTCTCAATACTATGAATTTATTCAGTACCTCTCCAATGCATATGTGTCACGAGCGCCGCCCGGAGCAGGTCCAAGAGCTCCGGGCGGCGCGTCCTCTCCTGCCGGCGTCGCTCCCAAGATGGCGGCGCCCATGGCCGCCACGTGGGTAAGCGGCGCCGGCGCGATGACGTCAGTGCGCCGACGTCGGCGCAAGGACGTCAATGACGTCACTAAGGCGCCAAATTCAAATAAAAAGCCTGTTTAGACGCCAGAATGGCGCCCAAGTATAGGATTACCTTCCCTAAAGTGTATCCTGGGTTTCCTGTGTACCTTATTGCCAAATCTTGTTCCTGATCTGTTTCCTGACCCCTTTGCCTGGACTTTGGACCTTGTTGTATTCTGCCTGCCAGTGAACTCTTGCCTGATCCTGACTATTCTTCGTTTAACCCTTTGGACACCGTGACCTTGTTCCCTCAAGAGGGCTTCCTCCTTGATCCTGACAACCTCCCTGGAGGGAGCTCCCGGCTCCCTGACATTATACTTGGGCCATGGATCCTTCTGAGGAAGCCACACCTCATGTCGGACGAGCGCTCCGCGGACTGGCATCCCGCATGGAGGACTACGAAAACCAGCAGGTTCGCATTGGGCAAGCACTCGATGTCCTGCTGGCTCAAGTGCCTTCTGCGTCCTCCACTGCTCCACCTACTGGGGACCCCCCCATGGCGGCAGCCCCCACGAACACAAGCTACCCGACAGGTGAGCCTCGCATTCCACCTCCCCCTCGTTTCAGTGGGGACCCACAAGCCTGCAGGGGATTTGCCACGCAATGCCAAATTCAATTTGAGTTCCAACCCACACAGTTTCCTAGCGAGCGTTCCAAGGTGGGGTATGTGATGTCTCGATTGGAAGGCAAGCCACTAGAGTGGGCCACGTCTCTTTGGGAGAAGAATTCCCCGCTGACTTTTGATGTTAAAGACTTTCTCCAGGCTTTTCGTATAGTTTTTGATGCTCCAGGTCGGGTTACGAACGCCCCTGCCCGTCTCTTGCAGCTCCGGCAAGGAAGCCGCAGTGTCAATGAGTATGCTATAGACTTCCGAACACTGATGGCGGAGACTTCCTGGTGTGATGACGCTTACAAGGCCGTATACTACCAAGGCCTATCCATCCGCATCAAAGATGATCTCGTCTCCAGAGAGACTCCTGACACCCTGGAAGGGTTGATCGCTCTATCCATTAAGGTGGACACTCGTCTCAGAGAGCACCAGGTGGAGAGAGAGCGCAGTAGACGATTTTCTCCCATGTTGGCCCCTCGCTTTCAAAGGCCGATTCTGCAAACACCCGCTGTTCCTGTGACCCATGTGTCGACGTCTCCCTTGGAGGAACCCATGCAAGTAGGAAAGACTCGCCTCTCCGAGCAGGAAAGACTCCGAAGACGTATGGCAGGTCTCTGTTTATACTGTGGTGGGCATTTCCATTTTGCCAACGCCTGTCCTGCCAAAGCCAAGAGTTTTGTACCCCGAGGTATGTCTCAGGTTTCTCATGTAGGGGGCATCACTCGAGGTTCTCTGGAGAAGTATCAAGAAAATTCACGCAGGCTTCTTCTTCCTTTGCAGATTCACCTGGCAAGTAAGTCTATCTTCGAAAGGGCCTTCCTCGACTCCGGAGCGGATGGCAATTTCATGGATGCCTTTTTTGCCGAACGCATGAAGATTCCTCTGCTTCCATTGTCTTCTCCCCTGCGAATTACTGCCATAGATGACAAACCCCTGGAGTTTGAATTCGTCACAAAGTTCACGGCGGAACTATCTGTACAAGTTGGGGCGCTGCATCAAGAAAAACTTTCATTCTTCATCATCCCCTGTCCTTCTACTCCAGTGATATTGGGTCTTCCATGGTTACGTCTGCATAACCCCACCATAGACTGGTCCACTGGGCAGATCTCTCGTTGGAGTTCATTTTGCCTGCAACATTGCCTTCCGCCAAAACCCCTCGAGAAGGTGAATGTCTCCTCTGCGGAATTAAAGACTTTGCCCTCCACTTACAAGGGATTTTCCGATGTATTTTGTAAAAAGTCTGCAGAGTTCCTTCCCCCACATCGCTCCTACGACTGTCCGGTTGAACTCCTGCCTGGAGCTATGCCCCCCAGAGGGCGCACCTACCCTCTCTCTCCTGCAGAGACTACCGCTATGAAGGAGTACATCCAAGAAAATCTCCAGCGGGGGTTTATCCGCCCTTCTACCTCTCCTGCAGGGGCTGGGTTCTTCTTCGTGGAGAAGAAGGACGGAGGCCTTCGGCCTTGTATAGACTATCGGGGTCTGAATAAGATCACCGTGAAAAACAGATACCCTCTGCCCCTGATTGCCGAGCTCTTTGACCAGCTGAAAGGGGCAAAGATTTTCTCCAAGTTGGATCTCCGGGGGGCCTACAACCTCATTCGCATCCGGGAGGGTGACGAATGGAAGACGGCATTCAACACTCGGGATGGGCACTATGAATATCTCGTTATGCCCTTCGGCCTATGCAATGCCCCTGCCGTCTTCCAGGAGTTTGTGAATGATGTGTTCCGAGATCTCCTAGGAAGGTTCGTAGTCGTATACTTGGACGACATCCTGATCTTTTCCAAGGACCTTGAAAGTCATCGCTCCCAGGTGAAGGAGGTACTCTCTCGTCTGAGGAAGAACTCTCTCTTCGCCAAGTTGGAGAAGTGTGTTTTCGAGGTATCCAAGATCCCCTTCCTAGGATACATTATCTCTCCAGAGGGATTTGAGATGGACCCCGTGAAAGTGTCGGCCATCCAGGAGTGGCCTCTCCCACTGAGTACCAAAGCAATCCAGAGATTCATCGGATTTGCTAATTATTATCGACAGTTCATCCGGGGGTTCTCTTCCCGCATTGCACCTATCCTGGCCCTCATCCGAAAAGGGGGTAAACCCAGCCTGTGGCCTCCATCTGCCATAGAAGCCTTTCAGTCCTTGAAAGAGGCCTTCACGTCTGCTCCTGTTCTTCGACATCCCAATCCTGCACTACCCTTCTGCATCGAAGTTGATGCTTCTGAAGTCGGAGCCGGAGCTATCCTGTCTCAGAGACACTCCTCTGATGGAAAATTGCACCCCTGTGCGTTTTTCTCCAAGAAGTTCTCATCCGCAGAGCAGAACTATGATGTCGGAAATCGAGAACTCCTGGCAGTCAAGCTTGCCCTTGAAGAATGGCGTCACCTCCTGGAGGGTTCTGAAATTCCTGTCCAGATTTTCACTGATCACAAAAATCTGGAGTTCATACAGTCCCTCAAGAGGCTAAATCCCAGACAAGCCAGGTGGGCCCTTTTCTTTTCCCGATTTAA
The DNA here is from genome assembly GCF_017654675.1 of Xenopus laevis. NCBI lineage: Eukaryota > Metazoa > Chordata > Amphibia > Anura > Pipidae > Xenopus > Xenopus laevis. The sequence goes on from NC_054371.1 coordinate 48,717,258, forward strand.
CTTTGTTTTGACTTATCGCCCAGGTTCCAAAAATCTGAAGGCCGACGCCTTGTCTCGTAGCTTCACTCCGGTGGACCGTGACCCTGAGAGACAGGAACCAATCATTCCACCAGTCAAGATCATTGCCTCTCTGTATCCCCAATTTGCCGACCAGATTCTGGCTGGGCAGTCCTCGGCTCCTCAAGATACTCCGATTGGCATGGCCTTCGTCCCTCCAGAACTTCGCCTGGCCATCCTGCAACAAACCCACTGCTCCAGGCAAGCTGGACATCCTGGTCCGGCCAAGACCCTTGAACTTTTGAGGCGCCTAGTCTGGTGGCCTGATATCCGCAAGGATGTAAAGGACTTTGTGGCTGCTTGTAATGTCTGCGCCACTTCTAAGCCTAGCCATTCCCGCCCCAGTGGGTTGTTACAGCCTTTGCCGGTACCCTCTCGTCCATGGACACACCTCTCTATGGACTTTATTGTCGAACTTCCTCCCTCCGGTGGGAATACTGTGATCTGGGTTGTTATTGACCGCTTCTCCAAAATGGCCCATTTCATCCCTCTGAAGAAGTTGCCCTCTGCGGTGGAGTTGTCCCAGCTATTTATCCAGTACATCTTCCGCCTGCATGGTTTCCCGGTGGAGATCGTCTCCGATAGAGGCACCCAGTTTACTGCCAAATTCTGGCGTTCCCTATGCAAAGACCTGGGAATTGTTCTTCAGTTTTCATCTGCATACCATCCGCAGACGAATGGGGCAGCTGAACGTGTCAACCAAGCCCTGGAACAGTTCCTGAGGAACCACGTATCCCTCTGCCAGGATGACTGGTCTGATCTCCTCCCATGGGCGGAATTCGCTCATAATAATGCTTGTCATTCCTCTACAGGGAGGTCTCCGTTCATGTCGGTGTATGGTCTGCATCCTCAAGCTTTTCCCCAAGACTTTGTGCTATCTGATGTCCCGGCTGCTGACGACTCCGCAGCCCATATGTCTGCTATTTGGGCTGCTACCAAGTTGAACCTAGAGAAGAGCGCTCTTGTTCATAAGACTTTCGCGGATCGTCGTCGAAGATCCTCTCCTCCCTACAAGGTGGGTGATAATGTCTGGCTCTCTTCCAGGAATATCCGGTTGAAGATACCATCTCCCAAGTTGGGTCCAAAATTCTTGGGTCCATTTCCAATCTTGGAGATAATCAACCCTGTGGCTGTCAGACTCCAACTGCCACCAGAGATGAGAATCCCCAACGTGTTCCACGTGTCTCTGGTGAAACCCGCCATCACCAACCGGTTCTCTGGCGGTCAATCTCCTCCTCCTGCCATCTCTGTGGAGGGTCAACTCGAGTACGAGGTGGAGAGAATCCTAGACTCCAGGATCTCCAGAGGGTCTCTTCAGTACCTCATTCAGTGGAGGGGCTTTGGCCCTGAAGAATGCTCCTGGGAAGGTCACCGTGATGTTCACGCTCCTCGTCTGGTGAGGGAGTTCCACTCCAAATTTCCCCAGAAGCCAAATCCTGGTGGTCCGGAGGCCCCCCGTGAGGGGGGGGTACTGTCACGAGCGCCGCCCGGAGCAGGTCCAAGAGCTCCGGGCGGCGCGTCCTCTCCTGCCGGCGTCGCTCCCAAGATGGCGGCGCCCATGGCCGCCACGTGGGTAAGCGGCGCCGGCGCGATGACGTCAGTGCGCCGACGTCGGCGCAAGGACGTCAATGACGTCACTAAGGCGCCAAATTCAAATAAAAAGCCTGTTTAGACGCCAGAATGGCGCCCAAGTATAGGATTACCTTCCCTAAAGTGTATCCTGGGTTTCCTGTGTACCTTATTGCCAAATCTTGTTCCTGATCTGTTTCCTGACCCCTTTGCCTGGACTTTGGACCTTGTTGTATTCTGCCTGCCAGTGAACTCTTGCCTGATCCTGACTATTCTTCGTTTAACCCTTTGGACACCGTGACCTTGTTCCCTCAAGAGGGCTTCCTCCTTGATCCTGACAACCTCCCTGGAGGGAGCTCCCGGCTCCCTGACAATATGTTATTCCAACATTCAAACAACTTGTTCTTATTATCACTAAGTAATTATATATGGTATTGTAGGCCTAAGAGCACCTTTGTTGTGCCATGTCAGCTTGAAAACTCTGTGATGCAAAGCAGTGCAGCCACACTTCTAGGCTCCTTTACCATTGGGAGTCTGGTGTCAAGCACTTCTCACAACAGAGGCTTTTCTTTTTACAAAACACAGATAAACACAAAGTATTTCACCAAAATATTCAGTTCAAACCTCTTGCAGGTCCAGCCTTTGGTTAGAGACCCCCTTAGATCATGAAATAAGTACTTTAAAAAAAAAAGCGTGCATGAGCCATTTAATCGTAGCGTTAAAAATATCTAGAGCATCACATGCATAGTCACCCCAAATGACCTTTAAGCTGGGCTTACAGGTGTATCTAGGAAAGAGAAGGGCCATTCCAATGTCCACCCTAACTGACCCTACCACTGCCAATTCTCCAAGCCCCCAGCTGCACAGTTTGGGAACCACTGCTGTAGGAAGACCCTTCCTTCTCCCCCATATCTCCATCCCAGTGAATAGTTTCCCTGCCCTTCCAATTCCCTATAGGTGAGGGGAGGCCTTTTCATGCAGTGTATAATATTATATTACTTCCTTCAGTATGACATACACAGTTATTTTTTAAAGATAACCATGACTTAGAAACAGAACATTGCAATTCAAATACCTCATTTTGATAGAGAAATAAATCTGCCTGTTTTCTTCTGTTAAGGCTCACTGACAGCAATGGGAATTAAAAAGTGATAATAGACAGATCTGCTTACATCCTCTAATAAAAATGCCCCGTTTCTTGCAAAACTACCATTAATAACCAACACCTTATATCTTTACAGACATTAACAAACCATGGCTAAGGACTTTCAATTTATATTTAAGGAAGGGCCATTATTTTTAAAACTATGAGAAGGAAGGCAGAGCAAGCTCTGAAACTGCCAAGTAATATCTTGTATCTGATATGTGTATCTTGAGATATTACGTTGAGGGATTTTCAGGAGTCATGAAACGCAGAGAACACTCAGATGATTTCAGAAGGATTGTGTTACCGAAGGGCATTGTAATGTTTTAAAAATGATTTCAATGGGTGAGGTGCTTGTGGGAAGATGAACGGAGGTTACTTGAAGCCGACAGGCGCTGCCTGCTTTGCGCATATGTTTCATTTACCCTGAAAGTACGGTAATCACGGTTATGCAACATTACAAACCCATTCTGGTGTGTCGGATTAGATTCTGAAACTCACACAAATGAGAAAGAACAAATGTCTGAGAGGACATGATACCAGCTGATAAAGCAAACAGCTTGGAAGCAAAGCAAAGCTGCTAAACTGATTGCAAGCACACCAGCCTGTGCTTGCATACACATACTCTTCTATCTATCTATCTATCTATCTATCTATCTATCTATCTATCTATCTAGCTAGAAGAGTGTGTGCACAGAATATCAATTTGCTATCTGTATTTGTTGGAATTTAGGAGCTACCATACTGATTGTACTGATTTTTTAAGGTATATTCTACAAAATCTTAAGAAAGCAGGCTTCTTGATTAGTAGCACATTCCCTTATACACAATACCACTCTCCAGCCCCAACTGCTAGCATTGGTTGCATTTATGTGTCTTATGGCTTGACCTGAGGGTGAGAAGGTTGCAACTGTAAACATCACAGGGACTGCTGCACCTATTATAAATGCAAAAGATTAATAATCAAAGAGCAACTTGCAAATTATTGTTAACACCTGACAGACTATACTGTGCGACCCGAAAGATGAAAACAGAAGCGACTGCAGTTGTCAGGCGAAAGTTTGTCCGATCAGAAAAGGCAATACAGTAGCCCATAATTATAGCTTTTCAGTCATACTGTATGCTTAAATGGTACGTTTCACTAGACGGATACCTACTGCTAAAACAACGAGGAGAGATTCAAGTGCACAATAATTGCATGGATATTTCATAACTCGCTACAAATTAGATGGCTGAGCGAGGATAAGATGAGGGTTTGCTTGTTGAATACATATCCCTGTAATTCAGTGTAATTGGCATTCAGTGCTTTTTGTGTGATAACTGCCCAAAATGCAATAATAGAAGAAGTGTTTACTTTGACACATGGCCTGTTGTTGCTGCTGTTGATCTATTTATTTTAAATTCCTTCTAATCCCATGTTTTATCAGATTAGAACACAATCTCCCTCCAATGGCTAAAATCAGAAGCTTAACTAGAATTTTACAGTGGAATGATTAACAAGCCATGTGCATCCGCTCCTCCGAAATGCTGAAACACAGTCAAGCCAAGTTTGCGGCCGTCCAGCTGCTATAAACTACAACTCCAATGCGGGAATGTGTTAAAAGTCATTAACGAGAAAAAAATATGAGCAAAGCAAATTTTAATGAGGTCTTTGCATACCCACAAATGGAACCCATTGGTTAGCGTTAAAGTTTTATAGGTTCCCTTTAATGGAAAAAATAGGTTTTTCATATATTTGCAGGGTATGAAAAAGACAACTTCCTATTTTTACTAATGACATCAATTCATTCAAACATTTTAAATGGGGATGTGTTTTTTTTTCTGTGACTGAAGATGTCAGGTTTGTATATTTTATTTCTGACAGTTGGTTGCTCTACAACTGGCCAAAGAATTATCGTCAGATGTATCTGTCATAAGGTTAGTCCCCTCTGTCATTTAGGCAGGCAGTGTTAAGATCTATCTGGTCATCTTGAATGCATCAATCTCTCTGTGCTTTTTCAGATATCACGGAATGGCCAAGCTTGTTTTATTCTTATGTTAACTACAGGTTAACTGCTTTCATCGTCCAGCACATTTATTAAATCCAGTTTCATTGTCCAGTACCTTTATTAAGTAACCGTCAACAATAAATTTGTAGCGTACCTCAGGTGTTATATAAAATCCATGTAGTAAGATGGCACTTTATCATAGTAAACAAGAGCTGCAGGGAATATATCCTATAATGTTAAGCAGAAGGTGTTTCTGCTAGACAGATAAGACAAATAACAGTTGAGGGCTGGTGGGAGGAATAGTACTTATACCAGAAGCGTTAGTGGTAGAAATGATATTGGGTGCGGAAAGCGGGTTAATGATGATGAGTCAAGTTTGAATAATTAGAGAATACAATATTCCTTTCCAAACACAGCTAACTGCATAATAGCATCTGTAAAGTCACTTTATAAGGACTCAATTCTGGGTTGCAGTCTTCCAAGCTTGTGGATGCCTATCTTTTCTTGCCGAAGACGATTTAAGAATGAGCGATGAGTATCATTCTTTGCCGTCTCTAGTGTCTCTTGCCTGTACCCTGCACCTTCTGCCTGGTTATGGTTCTGGATCATTATTTTGATGTTTCATGATTTTGCAAATGAATACCCAGTTTTCTGCCACCACTAGTAATCTTCTATTTTGTAGATAAAAGTCAGTACCACCCCTTATAATAGGAAGATGTATGATGGCCAAACTTCTAGAGTAATGCAATATTTCTATCCAGAATATTTTCCAAGATGCTAATCAGATTTAGCCTGGCACTTCAGAAAGTGGAATCTCCTTGTCTAATATCTTGAACCGTCCTTGGGTCCAGATTTATCATTTTCAAGCCTAGTTCAGTTTGACTGTGTGGACTGTGGGGATTGCAGGCCTTTTAGTAGTGGGAAGAAAAACTCTGATGATCAATTGGCAGTAAATAAAAGGTCTTTTGTACTCTAGCAGTAAAGGTGGTCTATATATATATATATATATATATATATATATATATATATATATATATATATATATATATATATATATATATATATATATATATATATATATATATATATATATACCATTAGCTATACATGTAAGATTGTTTTCACTAATAAGTGGGTGGTGTTTTTTATGTTCTAGAAAACAGATATTTCCATGACTTTTCATGTTATGATGTTCATACGTATGAATAAACACTCAAAGAATCTCTTACCTAGATAATGCTGGAATGCCTGGTGTTCCATTTCATGGGGATAGGTTTATGTCCTTTATCTACCCTTGGGATAATTCTCTGCATTCCTATTTAGCTACTGTCCTAGTTGGAAAATAGCAGCTGCTACTCCTACCAATAGGTTTTATTATTTTCTTTTGAAGCTTAATAGACTACTTGCCCCCCCCCCAACTACACCTATTTCTACCCATTGACAAGCAGCAGCTACAAATTTTCCAGAGTTATTAAGCTACTGTCGAATTATGTCTACATTTAGGTATCCTTAAATACATGTTGAATTTTCAAAGTCACTTCCAAATGAATTGTAGCATCAGATTTTATTATGGCTAAATAAGATAACTACATACCTGGCAATCCACAGTGTGCTTTCTGTTCTGTAGTGTGTCACAGGGGTGGGACTTCTTCTGCTGCATATTATGTAATATTATATTGCCTCCTGTCTATCAAAGCTCACATCAGATGTGATATTCAATAACCCACCCTATCCTAGCTTTTCTATAATCCTTTTTTGAAAGTGTAGCTCTACAGAAAATCATTAATAAATACTGTACATTTTTGTCAGGAAACCAGTATTCTTGTTTATTATTAGCACATATTTACTGCTTGAAGATGAAATTTGTTATCTTTACAATCAAACATAATCCTTAGCTAAACAAACAAATTTAAAAAAAACAAACAAAAAATGTCTTTAAGCTAATTTTGTCTTTCAACCTTTTTGAAACCATTAAATAAAATCTTTATGATTTAGTTAATTGTGAAGCATATCCTCTGTCTCTGCTTTTATTGGGACATCAATCCTTCCAATATCATTTTAAAATGCACACTTTTGTGTTAATGAACTCTCTTTAGCAAGTCTTCTTTATGTTTTGTGGCATGATTTATACATTGGTTTTATATTGTGTCACACTCCAGATATATATCTCTGATTCTAATTTGGGCTTTGGGGGATTGCACAAAATATCTGCCTGTCACTTTCTTCATTACGTTATTAAACCTCATATGAAAATGCTCACAGTTTTATTTATACGGATGCAAAAGCCAACCATGTAAGCTTCAAAGAATCAGTGGTGAACAATTAGATAAGGGCGCCATGGCAGATAATGCTACATGCTAGAAAATAAAGAGGAATCCTAGTTTCAAGCTCTTTTCAGTCTTCATTATTGCCAGAATAAAGGCTGTTCTTTATTTAAAAGAAAGATGTATCTGTTTATTCAAAGCAGAGTTTACATTAATTTCATGGGGTTTTTTTTGTAAGTGGTTAGTAAGAAGTATTGGCATAAGTTATGCTGCGCCTTTTCATCTAAAAAAGTGGGAGCTGTCATGCGGGTTAATTGACCATAGGTACTAGCAGTGCTCTCCCTTATTCAAATGGTCATGAAAAATGGTAATACATTTTAATGCATTTTAAATTTAAGGGGATTCTGACATGGGAAAACATATTTTTTACAAAATGCATCAGTTAGTAGGGCTTCGCCTGCAAATAGATATTTCTTATATTTCATTTTTAAATTTGACATATAGCTAGACATGTTAGTTTTCCTGGTGCCCTAAGTCATGTGACTTGCACTCTGATAAATCAGCTCACTGACACCTTCATTGCTAACAATGCTCCAATGCCCCACCTACTGGTATATACATACATATCTGGAAATAGCACTCCGTAGTAAACACACAAGTCCAGCCAGGACTGCAGTTACATTGAGTAGGAGAAACAATATCTTATCTGAAAGCAGTTGCAGTGTATAATGCTGGCTCTTGTTCAGGCACAATGACCTTAGATGGCAGCCTACACACCAATATTAGAACTAAAATAAAATTAATTGGTTCAAGAAAAAAAGATTAACATTTTACAAAGTTGAATAAATTATTTGTAATGTATACAGTGTAATTTAGTAATAAAAACTATACACACATCAGAGTTATTTTTCCCTTATAATAATAATAGGGTAAATATTTTGAAGCATAATGTGTCATTCCCACTTGACAATGTGATATACTAATATTTACATTGTAAAATACAATTATCAGAATGACATTGCTTTGTCATGAAAAACCTTTAGCCAACTGTGTTTATGAGGGACTCCTGAAGCTGACTAGCTTGCTGCTGTCCTGTAAGAATGAGTACCATGTTTCCAGCTTCCAGCTTCCCTTTTCCCTATTGTACGCTGTTTACTTACTCACATCTGAAAATTATATATATATATATATATATATATATATATATATATATATATATATATAATTGGGTATTCAATTTAAGTAGATATAACGTGCAACACACATTTATGGCTTCCATACTAAATCTAGGGGTTATCTAATCTGCATCTTTCTAGCTGCGGATAAACTTTAGCTCCAAGCACTCGGAACAACCCTGACCATTCCTGGAAGCTGACCAACGTGAAGCTTGATGGTGTGGTTTCTTACCTCAGATACTTGTTATTTGTTCTGGAAGATCACGTCTTGATTCTGAGAACAAGAAAGATAAAAAAAAAAATTAAATGCATTTTTAAAATAATACTCTGTTAATGTGCACATTTTCCATGACACAGTCAAATGCAGCTGAAATGCAATATTACCATCATGTCATTATTTTTGCACAATAGTATCCCAGATCAAAAGGTACATACAGAAGGAGCAGTTTCATTGGTGCGCCTCAAGTCTAAAATACAAACATATATCATTTACTCCACTTGTGGGCACAGAATATGATGTCCTCCATTCGTACCACGCAATATTTCCGAATGACAATATAGCCAGTCACCCAACCTCATCCTGCAAGTCCCAACATTTGTGTACCCTAAAATGGCTGCACAACTTGTATAAGTGTTGACTGTACAAGCTATGTAAAGATTTTCAGTTACAGAAAACCATACCAACTTATGTGTCCATCTTGGAGTTGTGGTGGCAACTTCAACTTGTATTAATAATGCCAGGGAGTGAACATAAGGCTATAGTATCAGAGGAGGCACATATGTGTTGATGTGAATTGGACGGACTGATTTTAATGGAATACTGTCATGTATATAGACTGAATCATGTAAAATCTGAATTGAAGGCAGAAGTTCAGCCCAGAAGGAATTTTAACATTAGATGAATTTGGTGAACATTTGTTAATGTCATCCAGTATTAAAGGCCATTCTTTCTGCTTGTAAATAATAAAACCATTAACCACTCTCCTTCTAGTTGGCTTATACCCAATATTCTGCAGTCAGCTACACATGTGTCTGGAACTTAATGGAGGGTAGCTAGTATACTCTGAGAACAAGCTGAAATGCAAAACTTGGACATATTTTCTTTGAATTAATAATCCAATCAACAATGTACAATTAAAATCATCAATTTCTTCATAAATGTTACAGTTTCCAATTCCCAACATCGTGTCTCTATGGGTCCTACTTCAAAATAAAAATGAATTCTGCTTCAAGACTTTGCTCACTTATTAAGCTCCAATTAGTGTTTATATTGATGTAGAGTAAAACAGTTGTTGAACTTGAAATGGAAATTTCCTTAGAATATTTAAATCTAATTTTTTACACTTAATTTATTGCTATTGTTGAAATTGTCAGCCCAGATTTGAATATGATCCAAAATGTTTACAATAAAAGGCTTCTACAAATAGTTTTGAGATATATGTAGATAGATAGATAGATAGATATCAAACCATTTAAAGAAGCAGAAAAAGAATGTAAAGGCTACTTGTTTAAATAAAAAACAATATGTATGTGCCCTGGAGTGGTCGTGGCAATTCATTTTGTATTTGTGTCAAAGTAATCCACATTGGAATGAACGGGTTTATGCCTCTATGAGCATTTCCTGTGCTTGCCAAGAATATGTACTATGAATTTATTTAATCCTTGTTGTGCTAAAGAAAAAAAAAGCTACAGTACGCAAACTGATTTGTGGTAATCCCCATTATCAGATAATACCCAGAATCTAAAATAAGAAATATTTAACAGTTTCCAGGTACCAAGTATATAGCATTCCAATAATAAAATATCTATAATTTTATTTTTTAGTACAGTGCCTTAAAATCTGGATTTATGTAATCACTTGCGCATTTAAAAGATCTTCTAGCCATCGGGAAATGAAATAGTTTGACAAGGCATCAAGTTCTAAATGCCATATTTGTCCTCCAGACAAGCCATGTTGGCAATACTTGACGACACCTGTTAGTGGATCACCCAAAAATGTCTTTATTGATAGAGTACATATATACTGAAATGCCAGATGTTTATTTAACAAGTTTTCTGGTTTGTACAGTTGTCATTTTTACATACATCAAATTCTACATCTTTGGGTTATAACTCTTAACACCACTGGCCAATGCAGAAAGAAAGGAAATTACTTTAGAACTGTGGTTTTCAGAGATTTTTCTTTGTTCATATCCCCTTCCCACTTATCTTATTCCCCCTTACCTTCTTATCAAGGTATACCAACATATAAAATATGCCGTTTCAGCCATTTAGCCATAGTATAGAGATTATACTGGGCAGTAAACGAGGGTTTATATAATCTTCAAACTGGTCTGCCAGGAGTACTGGTCTCCCAGGCCATTCCTTTGTCCTGGCCATCCCTAGATGGACCAACCCCACAGTCTGGCACCCATAACTCTCTACACAAAGGTTTTTCCCTTTCCTACCCCTGACATAGCTCCTCTGAAGTGAATATGCTCTATGAAAGCAAAACTGCATTGTATTCATGAAGCAAACTCAGGGGGAGTATAAGAAAACGGATGGATGTTGGATTTTAATTTAAGTTTGACAGCACCATGGTCCATAGACCTTTAGCAATGCATCTGGGTGTGTTAGTGTGGCAACCAGTGATATTGGAAGTCTTGCCAGCTCTCTGAACAAATAAATTAAATGTATCTTATATGTACTTGGCTCACATCCAGCTAAAATACCCTTTCAGCTAAACAAAACTAGTAAACTAAAAAGGATTTTTGCAGTTAGTAATAAAGTAATAAACATGTCTAGTACTATACAATATATTAGTAGCTACTATAAATGTTGGAACCAGTTCAAGGATTTGCAACACGGTGGGGCTTGAAATTGCTGACTCTGTTCATGCTGGAAACCAAGCCGACAGATTGCAAGAGTTTCATGGCAGGGGCTCCCTTTCATGCAAAGTAGAGTATTAGTTAAAGGTGACTGAAGCAAAGGAGAATGGTACATTAAAAAAAATAAAGATATAAGAGAAAAAAATTATGAGAGGCAGAAAATGAGTGCAGACAAATGCAGCAGTGGGAGGCATGCCAGTGCAGGTTATAGGGTATCAGTGCAAATGACGAAAGAAATAAAACCTGTGATATACAAGCAGAGAGCTCTGGAAGTAAGGATGGACACTTAAGGAAATGGCACACTTTATGATCTGTTATAAAGTCTCCAAAGCATAAAAACTAGGAATAGCGGCAACAGGGCTGATCCTAGAAAAAGTCACTTACTTGCAGTTTAAGTAGATTTAAGCGACTCTGAATAGCTCCTGCATACTGTACTGCTGAAGTAGGTAAAGTAGAAATGTACTATGGAGAATACTAGAGAGATGGGATCTAGTCAAAAATAAATCAATGCCTATCCTATAGTGTATTGTTTAAAAACAATTCTTGCCTGATTGACTGCTTCTCGTCAATGATTTTAACTAGCAGAAGTCCATAAATTCATGTTGTTGGCAAAACAGTTCTTTTCACTGTTTATATGTGTTATTGCAAACATTATTATTATCAAAGCATAGGCATCCGTCTGAACCACAAACCCAAGCAGGGGGTGTTTCACTTACAGTCCTTTAACAAAAGATGTTAAAATTGATGGTCCAAGCCATGACTGGCCGCCTACATACATTGGACCATTACATGTGGATACTGTTTCAGTTTTGCCTGATCCGTTCTGATTTTGAAATAACCATTGCAATAATATACATTATAGAACATGGGAGATTTCTAAATCCATTGTGGAAAATAAATCACAATTAAACTCACACCTCCCATTGACAGATATAGACACTCGTCTGATTTTAGTTATATTATTTAATTTAAGGTATTTAAGGATGAGACCTGCTGTAGAATTTTTCTACAATATAATGGAATATCACCAAATATCCTTCATGGAGATAACAATAATCACTGCCACTTCAAGGACTTGCAACTATAGAAATATTGGCAGTCACTGGGTGTGCAAGAGGTGCTGACCTTTTTAACAGATGGGCAATTCATAACCGTTTCTCACATGAGGGAGGATCAAAGCTTGGTTGTAATACCTCCAACTCAAAAGTCAACTATCAGGGAACCTTTGTACCATGCTTGCCTAGGTGTGGCTCTTAAATGGCTCTCTGGACATTTTCTGGAAAAAAAACTATTTAATTTGCTCTTTTGTTCTTGTTTTATATTATATCTTTTTTATATTGAATGTTGCATTCATAATAAAATAAAACAGATTATAAAAAAAAAATCCTGGTGACGCCAATTCTATATAGAATATACAAGTTGGTGCCATAATTTAAAAAGAGAATTATGGAACTAAAAAGGCAACCAAGTTAAAGTAAATTGGGTAACTTGGGTAAATTGGGATTGTTTACATTGTAAAAGAGGCACTTAATCATTTAAATGATCCCCTTGTTTAAATTTATAAGGGATAATTTAGCAGCATATATGAACCCATCCCAGGAGATTAGAAAAAGGAAGGTTTCATCTTAAAATACGGGAATTTTTTATAGCAAAGAAGTACTGAGGTGTGGAATACTCTTCCTGAAGCATTTGTACTGACAAATACAACTGAGAGGGATGAATGCCTTTTTAGCAAATGAGAAAATACAAGGTGCTCTTCAGTCTAACAGTGAGTTGCTACTGATAACTCTGACTCACTTGTTGTCACTCATCCAGCACTATGTTCATGCATGACATGTGCACGTCAAATAAAGTACCACATTCCTGTTTTTTTTAATCCACACAGTTCTAATTTTATGTAGGACATCAGCACCACCCAGGCATACAGTAGCCTTTCGGTGACTAAAGGTGGCCATACACGGAGAGATCCGCTCGTTTGGTGATGTCGCCAAACGAGCGTATCTCTCCCCGATATGCCCACCTTGAGGTGGGCAATATCAGGCTGATCTGATCGTGGGCCCTAGGGCCCAATGATCGGATCCTAACGGTGGCTTTATGGGCGGTCGGACAGCATCAACGAACAGATGCGGCCACGATCAGACAGGATTTTTAGTCCCATCCGATCGAGATTGGCAGCTTTTATCGGCCCGTGTATGGGCACCTTAACTCAATCACATCGGCCTTATAAAGTAGTTGGCTTTGTGAGAAACCACCTATAACCTACAAAGTTCATCATTATTATTATGTTATTCCCTTGCATTGTCTTTACGTTCAATGTATTAAAATATAATGTCACAATTTTGATACCCTCACTGACTTCACTACCTCTGGTTCCTGCAAAAGGACAGCAATAGATTCTTTCCTTTGACATTTGTTTCATTTGCTCAGTTTCCATCATCAACTGATATGGCACCCAGTTCCCCAGATTACATTTCCATAGCAGATAGCTCAGCCATTGCCTGGGGAACATAATATACCTGAGAAAATTACCTATAAATTACACTATTAAGCATAATTCCTTGCTTTGTTGAGCATCAGAATAAAATGACGGATTTCAAACAGAAACAAGAATGGAAAAAGAGCAGAGAATGAACAGTACGTTAAATAGTTTTTCACAACGTTGACAAAGCAATATAAAACACAAATTAACTGTCATGTTTAAACAATTATGCCTTCTATCAAATCTAAGCAAACCTTCCATTTACACATAATATTCACTTCAAGCACACGTGCAGGTAACCTGCCAACTCTGTCATAAAGTGAAAAACATTTAACTATATGTATATATATATATTTTCATTGAAAATCGGCACTCACCAATCACAATAGTAATGGCCAGGTGCTAACCAAACATAATGTGGTCCATGGTAGAAAGCACTCACGGCACACTATTTTAATAGAAACGTGAATAACATTTATTCAATCTCCATATTGACGCATCTCTGTTCATGTTTATGAAAATGGTGTGCCGTGAGTGCTTTCTACCTATATATATATATATATTTATATATCCTGAAAGGCCATAGACTCCATTATATCAAATTAATCCAAAATTGTACCCGGAAAACCCCAGGTCCCGAGCATTCTGGATAACAGGTCCCATACCTATACATACATATACAGCAATAAGGGATCTTTTGGTAATATAAGGCTATTAAAGCATTTCAACATTAAGGGGTGCTTCACTTTTTTTAAACTTTTTTATTATTTAATAAAGATGACAGATTGTGGTTAACAATATTTGAGTTAATATAAGTTATTGTCCTATATATTAATAAATGGCAACAACAATAAAGATTGCTTCTTCAAACTATTTCCGTGTCCCGTGATTGCTTGATTTTAGAGTGTGCTCAAAAAATTATCAAGAGGGGGAGCAGCAGTTCAAGTTGTTACCATTGGCAAGATCCAGGATTTGTTCCAGTTGTATTTCCAGGATTTGGAAGAATCACAAGTACCATTAGGACTATTAACAAGCCTGTCTGTGCATGTTAAGTACATTATACAAACAATATAAACCGTGTAAAACAATACAGAACAATATAATATGATGCCTCCTATTTTTTTGTTTATTATTTATTTATTTATTTTCTCCCTCTGAATTCTCTAGATTGTTAGTACTGATTTTTTGTATTATAATCAAACCCATTTCTAACTAGAAAAAAAGAGCACGGGATATACCAGATGGGAGGAATGAAGGGTCCCATATTTTCTGGAATCTTTCTTGTTTGTCATTTAGTATGCTAGTCCGTTTTTCGTTGACTAGAATCCAGTTTATTTTGTTTTTCAAAAGTTGTATTGGTAGTAACCTCGATTTCCAGGATTTGGCAATTGTCAATTTAGCAGCCGTGAATATGTGGGTTATAAGTATTCTTGCGTATTTATTAATCTCTTGGATTTTTGCTCCCTAATAATGCTTGGGCTGGCGATTGACGTATATTAATCGTAGTGACAGAAAATCTTATTTCATAGACCCTGGTCCAAAATCTTTGTACTTTGGGACATTGCCACCATATTTGGAACACCGTGCCCTCCTTTCTGCAACCTAATTGTTCATTTTGTGTAATTTGGCTGGTGCTAAGTACCACCGTAACAGAACTTTGTATCCTGCGTCAAGCAGGGTGGTGTTGATCAAGCTATGTGTTGCCATATCCCATATTTTCACCCATTCTTGCTTGCCCAGCGGCCCTCCCAGAGGGGTGCTTCATCTTTAAGTTAACTTTTAGTATGTTATATAATAGCCCTTTTTTTTTTACTTATAGTTTTTAATTATTTGACTTCTAATTCAGACTCTTTCCAGTTTTCAATTGGGGGTCACTGACCCCATCTACAAAACAAATACTCTGTAAGGCTAAAAATGTATAGTAATTGCCACTTTTGTTTTTATTACTCCTCTTTCTATTCAGGCCTCTCCTATTCATATTCCAGTCTCTTATTCAAATCAATGCATGGTTGCTAGGGTAATTTGGACCCTAGAAACCAGTTTGCTGGTACTGCAAACTGGAGAGCTGCTGAATAAAAAAACTAAATAACTCAAAAATCACAGATAATAAAAAATGAAAACCAATTAAAAATTGTCTCGGAATATCATTCTCTACATCATATTAAGGGGCACATTTACTTCGCTGGAGTGAAAGAATAAAAGAAAAAAAACGTTGAATTTCTAATGTTTTTTTTGGCTACTTCAACCATCGACTACGACTTTGAATCGAACTTAAAATCGTTCGAAGTACTGTCTCTTTAAAAAAAAAAAACTTTGATCAAGTACTTCGCCACCTAAAACTTACTAAACATCAATGTTAGCCTATGGGGAAGGTCCCCATAGGCTTCCTAACAATTTTCTGATCAAAGGAAAATCGTTCGATCGATGGATTAAAATCCTTCGAATCGTTCAATTCAAAGGATTTAATCGTTAATTTTTCCTTCGATCGTAGGAAATGCGGTAAATCCTTCGACTTCGATATTCGAACTCTTTAAAATGTATAAAGTCACTAAGCTTTTCTGGCATTTTTGTACCAGTTTGAATTTTATGACATGTCTAAACACTTTCCTGTGTTTTATAGAATTGGCTGATTTATCAAAGCATCTCACCTTTTTCCAAAATTTAACTTTTCTTCGGAAAGTGTTCGTCAGCTGAAACCAGCTGAATTCTCTTGTTTCCTACAGGCAAGGTCGTGCTGAGTACTAACACCCAACTGATTTTTAAGTTCACAGAAAAAAAATAAACATGGTGTTCATTTTAATGTAACACAAGCGTGTGAGCAAATTTACAAACAGGTGCAGTGCTTTTTCCACATCGTTACAATCATGAAATGAAGTGAAAACTATAAATCTGTTAAGGCTCATAATAAAAGAATGGTCAGTCTGCCTCTCCTGTCTGTCTAAATAGGCAAAAACAAAAGCACCACATGCACGCCTCGCTTTATACTAGGTCTTTTTTCCTTCTCCTTGTATCATGCATGTATACAGCTGCTTGTTAAGAACAAATTCTCTTAACACAAAATAATCTTACATGTATGTAGTGAAACAAGCAAATTGAGGTGAATATGGAAACTAGACAAAGCCCTTGTCTAGGTTAAACTGCCTTGGAAACATTGGACTATTGGCGCCTTATTATGTTTAACAATTATTCCTTCACATAAATGGACCGAGCAACTGGAAAAGTCACATACCACCGTGGTCAAAATGCCCTTAAAAAATGTTTGCTGAAGGGAAAACATTTCACAGCTGTCAGTATGCAGTGCATGTTGCTCAACAGGCAAGAACTGTAAAATGAAAGCTTTTTTTATTCCAGCTGAAAAGGGTTAAACATTCCCTGGGAATTTCTTGGATTTCAATTCGTACTATAAATGTCTGGTCATTCGTAACAAGCACCACTGAGATATGGTTTGGTGTCTACAATAGAGTAATACAAATTCAGTCTGCTTGGGTATTGCCAACGGCAATTTAATTTTCTTGGAATAACATCAAAAGAAAGATAAGCTGTATAAAGCAAGAGAGTTGTTTCATCCTAAACTGAACAAACACATTTTAAACTTTTTCGGTGAAAAACTGATATGTTCTTTAAAGCACAAAACTGTGCATATTTAATTAATGTGCAGTTATTATGTTGTATATTATTTTACAGAGAAGCAAGAAAATTGTCCTTTTTAGAGGAAGTACGAATACTTTACACAATTTAATTTCTGGGAGCTAATGATTTGCCCCCTATTTATTCTATAAGAAGATGAGGTATTAGAAAAATAATAAAGTCTCAAAACGGTGTCCTATGAATGATCTAATTAACGATACTTACTCTTTCACCTATACAATATAATGGTTTATTCAACTGGTGGTTTAAATCCTCCAATGCTTTTGAGCTTTTTTGTTACTTTATTCAGATTTTAGATGGTAAGCTCTTCTGGGCAGGGTCCTCTTCACCTCTAAGGGCTAGTCCACACGGGGAGATAGCGACGCGTTTGTGGTCGCGGCGACAAAGCGCCGCGACAGTCGCCGCGACCGGCGCAGGCGACAGTTTTGTATGGGCGCCTATGTAAAAACGCCTGTGCTAACCACACGAGGCGATGCGCTTTTCAACAGTCGCCTGAAAAAGCCTGGCGAGGCATTTTCAGGCGACTGTTGAAAAGCGCATCGCCTCGTGTGGTTAGCACAGGCGTTTTTACATAGGCGCCCATACAAAACTGTCGCCTGCGCCGGTCGCGGCGCTTTGTCGCCGCGACCGCAAACGCGTCGCTATCTCCCCGTGTGGAATAGCCCTTACCCAACTCTTATCTATACTATTGTGCCTTAATTACTTCCCCCCATACACTCTTGATTTTTTCACCAGTAACAACAACAGTCAGCAGAGCCAGGCACTCATAGGGTTCCTATCATTTTCCCAACAATTGTGGATTGTCACAAGTACACCAGGCAGGTTCAAGTAATAAAGAATGTGTGCAATAATCCACTTTAACCAGTTACTACAAGACAAATGAGAGAGAGAGAGAGAGAGAGAGAGAGAGAGAGAGAGCTTTGCTGACTTGACTTGCATTGGAATTACAGGGGACAAAATGTATCCCCAACACTCTACATTCCAACATTGCAGATGCCAGAACAGATGATTGAACCTGGAGGGTACTCATTTATTTAAGGAGAAACAATATGCATTAAGTAGATACTTCAACAGCTGTGACATTCAATGAATGTTAAAACACTAATCTAGAAAGAGGGGTCAATAAAAAAAGAAATAAATAAATATAAAATGTATATACGTATATAGAGAGAGAGAGTGAGAGATATAGATGTGTGTGTGTATGTGTGTGCATGTGAGGCTGTTATATACAGAACAAAGAACAAGAGATATATATATATATATATATATATATATATATATATATATATATATATACACACACACATAAACACACACACACAGGAGATGAGGCGGAACATTCTTTTTGTGCTTCTCTTGTATTATGGTGTAAATCCTATAGGGTTTAGTTTATCGGCATATCCATGAAAGGAGAAAGATATAGTTCTGTAAACCTGTGTCTGCTGCGATGTTCTTAAGCATGGGATTTATCTATTCATCAGTCTGGAATTGCCCTCCCTTGGGTGAGACTCCAAAAGCTGTTTCTTTTATTGTGTTTTCATTCAGCATGTCATCCAAGCAGTGCAACATTCTTGAAAAACACAATAGTGATATTATAGAAGTATGGTAAAACAAAATACAACTTGGTGGTTGCATAGGATTCAATATAGCTGTAGAAAGGTGCAGGTTTAGTGTGAATGCATAAACATATACAAACACACACACACATAAATTCAGGAGCCTTTTGAATATTGAGCTAGAGAGTTAGGATACTAACGGTATATATGCTGCATACCTTTGGTTTTAAATATCACTCACTATTTTTTTACTAATGTTTCTAATGTTGCTAAATGTTGCAAACATTTATAACAAGGTATTGAAATGTATCTTGTAAAACACTACAATGTATCCTTATCACCATTGACTATGAGATTAAGTTTTAGCATAATTTATATTGCACAAGTCACTTTTATAATGAATGGTGATGTCACACTTTTACTCACATGATTATCATTGGCTATTTATACTTGATGAGTTGTGGGGTGTGGTTGCCTTGAGAAAGTTCCCAGAGTGGACGGAAATGTCACGTTGGCTGTATCATCTTACATTAATACAAGATTTTTTTGCACTAAAATCCCACTGTTCCTGGTCTTTTGAAATCCTGTATGAAATTTTACCGCACACCCGAGTGGGAGATTGAAGCGGTGTGCCACCCTCTTGGAAAAAAAATTATATTTACACACACACACGGTTGTAAATGTCCACATACTTTGCACATTAAGAAGGCAGACTGTTTGAGACAGGGACCTAAATCATTTTGATACTACAGGGTTGATTAGCAAATAACAATAACAGTTAATTTAGCAACTGAGTTTGTATAACAAAATGTTGTATTGTTTTGAAAATGTTTTTAAATGTAAAAAAGTTTGTCTTGCCACAAGCTTTCCATCAATTTTTAAAAAATGATCAATTTCAAAAGTTGCCAACATATTTTTCTTGACAGAATACATGTCCATATCATGGCCATCTGTGAGACAGTCTGGCTCACAACAGAAGACAATTTTGTGCGTTTTTGCTTGGAAAAAATTGTCATGAAGAACTGCATAATAAGTATGTACAAACATTTATGAATAAATCAGAAACAAAATCAGAAAAAATTGTTTCCAAAAAGTAGTACAGCTATGGGATTTATTATCCAGAGCAGGGTTGCCACCTGTCCGGATTTCACCCAGACAGCCTGGTTTTTGGAAGGGCTGCCCAGATGAAAAGTGCCTGTCTGGATTTCACAATTAGGAAATCCAGTCAGGACATTTAAGTGAATTACAATGCGATCAGCCAATCGATGATCGCCACGTCATCAATTCCACACCCCATGTCATCTGTCTCACCCCCAACATCACCGACCCGGCCCCTACCCGTTTACCCCACAGAAAAAAGATGGCAACCGTAATCCAGAAACCCATTATCCAGAAAGTTCCGAATGACAGGGAGTCCATCTCTCATAGACTCCATTTTAATCAAATAATTCACATTTTTAAGCATGATTTTCCCTTTCTCTGTAGTAATAAAACAGTACCTTGTAGTTGATCCCAACTAAGATTTAATTAATCCTTATTGGAAGCAAAACAGTCATATTGGGTTTATTTAATATTTACATGATTTTCTAGTAGACATAAGGTATGAAGATCCAAATTATGGAAAGATCAATTATCTCGAAAAACCCCAGGTCCTGAGCATTCTGTATAACAGGTCCCATACCCATATCTGTATTATCAACTTAATTTGCACTACTTGTTTCATTTTCTGCTAGCACCTGGCACACAAAGGGGCTAATTAACATATATATAATGAATATTGGGTAAGAAAATAGGATTTCTATGTCAGATTACATGAACATATCGGCTGTGTGCAGGAATTACATCAATCTGGGTGTTCAGCCTCCTGGTAAATGCCAACCGTTTATTCTAGAGCTCCTCCTTTGTGAATGAATCTACAATGTATAACACGTCTATTTATATGTGTGAATATATATATATATATATATATATTTATATTTATATATCGTGCCCAGGCAGATAGTTAGAATATGTGATTGCTTCTGTTGCACAACTGCATCTTAAACCTAGTGAATGGGGTTTTGGTTCAGTTTTGTCACGGGATCTATAAGAGGATTATGTTCTCCCTCTATTATGATGCACATTACAAGTCTTTTCTATGACACTTTGACCATTACAAGAAAGAAACATATCTCTAAGGAAACAGAATGGGTTAAGTGTGTGTTCAACAGAAGCAGAGCTTAAATGTTTTACTAATAGGAAGGGCTGCTTTTGGAGATGACATCAATACAAAGACCATGTTCTCTCAGTGAGTTAAGAACTGTAGTCTATGATCTTGAAGGCTGAAGATCCTGTTCATCGTGGAGTTATTTCCAGCGATGTGTACTATAGCGTGTAAGCGGATTCAGTATCTGCAAACAGTCCTTGTTTCAGTAAGACAATCCCAGGCTAGACATTCTAAATAGGAGGGTGGTCAACAAATGATTCAGCTGCCCTCAGCAGGTCAACCTTCAAGAGCTTCAAGGCTGTCTGCTTGTAGCTGTTCATCAAATACACAGTGTTCACACCAAACTCTGATTCAAAGCTAAATTGTTCATTTGCTGCATCATACACAGGCTTTTAGCCAAATAGCAGATCAATGAGTAACTGGTAATGAAACAAGAAAACATGCTCATTGAAATGCACATATTTAATAGATTTTGTTTAATGGAACAAGGCAGAATTCATTACTATAATGGGGGGAAAATATGATAATTTGTAAATACCCATTTGTCTGTAGCTACAAAAAAACATCTGATTCTAAGTAAAAGATCCTTCCTACAAGTGGTCATTTTGTGTCTTTCAGCAGATTAAAACAATTCCTGAAATAAGATAATCTATTGGTGGCAACGAATCTAACATTTGTTTGCAATTGATTTTAAAGGTCTGCATTTTGATATGTGGTTTTCTGATGGTAAAGCTTCACAACATGTGCTGCTACTTACTATAATAACAAAATGACTTTCCCATTCTGCAAGTCCCACAAATGAACAGAAGGACTTTGATATAAAATATTGCTTTAATGCCCTTTATGGAGTGTTGATCATGAAAAGTATCATAAAGGCAGCAGGGATTTCTTTACCATCAAGCAAAGAGATGGGATGAAGTCATTGAGGGAGATGTCAAACAAAGAGAAAACCTGATGATTGCTGCAATGTCCAACTTGAGGTCTTCCAGCTGTTGTTAAATGAAAGTTCTAAGTATCATTTAACATTGAAGGCACTTGAACCGATGCTAAATGATTTCTTGCTGCTGTTAAACTACATCTCATTATTGTAGACGTGGGATACTGGAAGTAGGTATTCAAGGGAAACTACGTCAAAATAGCTTTTTGCATAACTGAATGCAAATGTAATTATAAGCAACTTCCCATTATGTTATAACATTAATGAGCAGATTTCATTGGCTTTCCATTAGCCTTTACAGTCAGGTTCCTGATTTAATTGCCCCACTCAGGAATGAGAGTCTTAGGGATGACGAGGGATTATAATATTGTGTCACTATCCTTTTAATGAATAAGGTAATTTAAATACTACTGTAAAATGGAATTGCCAAGAAGGTAAAACCAAAGTCCAAATTTACAATGGGATAAAAAAAAACAAAACAAAAAAACCACAGGCACAAAGCTTCCTCTAAGTTGTAAGGTCCCCAAACTTTTATACCCGTGAGCCTCGTTCAAATGTAAAAAGAGTTGGGGAGCAACATACTATAATGAAAAAAGTTATTTGGGTGCCAAATAAGGGCTGTGATTTGCTATTCGATAGCCCCTTTGTGGACGGCCATCCTACAGGAGGCTTTGTTTGGCAATACAGCTGGTTTCTATATAACCAAAACATTCCTCCTAGCCAGGAATTGAAAAAATAAGCACCTGCTTTTGAGGCATATTAAGAAGCGGGCATCCCCTGCTATGCCTCTTATTCGATACATAAGAAACCCTGTACTTAGCATCTGTTTAGGGTAGGTATTAAGTACAGTGATTCCTTGCACTGTAAACTGCTAATATATGAATTCTGTGCTGATGGGTGCAATTCTGTGTTCATATGGGAGCATGGCACACACGTTAATAAATGAACTCTAAAGAGTTTTCAAAATAGCAACTACCTTAACACTATGTGAAGAAATTGTCCTTACCTCTATATGTAATAAAGGCACAAAGTTTACCCAGGTGCAATAACCCAAACAGGTGACCATTTGGTACCAGATCATTAGCTGCTATGGGTGATTAGACCTGTAGCAACTGTTATTACATAACACCTATAATTTCTTAATTTTGTCTTCATTTAACTTTCCCTAGTGGTGTAGTCTCCAATATTCAGGTTGCCATCTGGCTGTTTAAAAATGACACTTCGAGTCAATGTTATAAATATAAAAAACGAAGGATTTCCTATGCTATATAAATAAATGATGATGATACAAAAAAGTTGGTATTATTTTCTATTCTTTTGGTTAATCCCACCTCCCAGTTGTTGCCCTGGCTGCAATTTTTCCTCCAATCCACTGAACATACTGGGGGTCATTTATAAATTTTGCGCAAGGCAGATTGGGTTGCAAAGTGAATATATTTGCCCTGTGCATGGTTATATTTATAAAGCTGAATAAGTGTGTTGCAAACAGAATTGCTAATTTTTTTTCACAATGTGAATGTCTATAAGAGCTTTATAAATATGTCAAAAATTGCAAATTGCGAATATTTATGTGCACACTCTGCAACTGAATTACGCCATAAGAGAATTTAAGTTACTGTCAACACTATTTTCGCGCAGAACAACCTCACACATTGGGTGCGCTCGCGCAAGCTCCCGTCTCATTTGCGAGCCCACGCAAGCTCCCGTCTCATTTGCGAGCCATTTGCTTAAATTTATTCGCAATGCGAATACGCAAAAAATTGAAAGACTGGCAGAGCAGTGCAATATATTAGCGTTCAGGAAAAAACATGGGCAATACAACTATTTGCGTACAAATATGCACTGCGTGAACTTTATAAGTGACCCCACTGTATTGACTGAAGAGAACATTTTTGAAATAATAAAATATTTACCTGTAATTAGAACATCTTTGATCCATAAATTCTTTGTACTACTTGAAACCTGGATTCTTTTGAATCTGTAATTCTTGCTTCAAGAAGAGTTATGGGGAATGGTTTGGCCAGAAGAGAAACCAGACTATAGTTCCAAATGAATGTGCTATAGGCACTGGCTTATCCCTGCAGTCACTAAATTAATTTGTTCATATGAAAGAACTAGTGTGCTGTATTTAATGAGAAAGTATCACAAGCAGAAATGTAATCATTAGAATGTTTAATCAATAAATTCACTATGATACCATCCTCTGGGGATACTGCTAGAAGAGCTTGCTGGGATATTTCACAACTGTTATTTACTCAGAATTACAATGAAGGTTTCCCAAACTGTTTAACCTTTTAACGGTACTAAAATCTGTGCCGTGGCATTACACACATTTATATTCCCTATATACTTTATACATTGTTAATAGACTCTTCATTCTATTTGATGCCAGTGGGGTGACAGAACAACATTTGCATCTTTTAAGCTGGTCACACAGTCACCTTGGTACTTCCTGATTAAACTTGACATTACTCTATGTGTAACTCCTAAGTGGTTGCCTGAGTTGACCAAAACCGATTTGATACTAAAGGGATTTCATAAGAACGTTTAGAAAACCAGATAACAAGCAGGTGAGTGCAGTCCTTTAAAAATCATATATTTTCACCAATTTTGGTCCAGCATGTGTCTTGCAAATCAGAATTACAACTGTAGTTGGTCAGCTTTATTAATTTATTCTATCTTATAATGAACCTATACTAGCTTCTTGGCAGAAAAATAACATACTGGGAATACTCAAAATAACTGCAATTCTGCACAAAAATTTCTTTATAGTTATTACAGTAAGTAACTGCCCGTCTGAATTTACTATAATAACTATAATCAAGATGGCTGCATCTGGCGTCCTGGCAAAAACATTTTCAGAAACACAATCCAAATGATTTCTTCTCCGAAATAAAATAGCCAAGTACAAAAGGGTTACATTTTGACATCCATAATTGGATCAGCCTGAAGGGATACTTAAACCCACAACTTTCTCAATGAAATGTGGTTAGTACAGGAAAGTAGCAATGTTATATAAATATCATTTTGGCATTTCTACATTAAGGCTACAAACAAAGTTAAAAGGATTATTTGTTCCTGATGATGATTCTTTTCTGCCATGACCAGTTGTTTTTAATTAGAATTCTCACAATTATGTAAGGTTATCTTAGCCATCTGGCCACCAACCTGGCTTCATTAAAAAAAAAAAAAATCAGACTAAAATGAAGCCTGTGGGTAGAAAGAAGATTTGTGGGAAAAAAATCAGAAAACTGGTGTAAGAAGACAATGCAAGGTGTAGATAGTCAGTGGCTGACCACCAAGACTTTACATCTGGATGTTAGTAAATAACCACTACTGGGGTGTTAACATCTTGATTTGATGAAGGGTGGAGACAGTCATTGTGCCTTGGTTTTGCCTTAATCTGAAATCTGGGGCCAGATCTTGGAATGCAGAGACTTTTATATAGTAGTTTAATTTAGTTGTAGGTAAAGGTTATTGGTCAAGGGTGTCAGGTGTTCCTAGTCTTTCAAAAAGGGAGTAACCATGTGTTCCCATGTCTTTGGTCCACACTTACTGGATGGGTTGGTGGAAGCCTCAGCAAGTGTAGGAATCTGTAATAGCTCACTCCAATAGTGAGAGTCAGGGGAGGCTAGTTTGTAGAGCAGCCTGAGGTTCCAACAAAGAGACCAGAAAAGTTAGCCATACCATTATACCATCAAGGGAAGTCATTATTTGAAGTATCTGTGATTGCAGGTAAAGTTGCTGTACCGTGTTAGCCAGTAAAAAGGATACAGGGCAACCCTTTTGAAATAAAAAAAATAACAAAAGTGGTATAAAGGTGATACCTTTATTGGCTAACTAATATAATCATAGCAAGTTTTCAGAACATTTTAGTTCCTTTTTCAAGCGGATTACACTGAAGCTGTGGTGTTCTCTGGTATATACTGTATACAACATTCAGCTCATAGGTCAAATGACCAACAAAAAGGAATATCAATATGTGTAAGGTGTCAAAGTCATTTACGAGGGGATCGTTGGTACCAACATGTCTGGATATGGACTAAGAGATCATATGGAATTCCTTTGATTCTACACTCCAATAATTCAGCCCTAATTTATACTCCACCTCTTTGACCCACATTATCTTGTGCCTTATCTGCTTGTCTCTTGCAGATCCCCTCGTAAATGACTTTTACACCTTACACATAGATTCATATTTCTTTTTGTTGGTCATTTGACTTATGAGCTGAATGTTGTATATATACCAGAGAACACCACAGCTTTATTGTAATCCGCTTGAAAAAGGAACTAAAACGTTCTGAAAGCTTGCTATGATTATATTAGTTAGCCAATAAAAGTATCACCTTTATACCACTTTTGTTATTTTTTTATTTCAAAAGGGTTGCCCTGTAACAAGTATCTGTGATGTGATTGAATATTGTAACAGCTATGAAGTAAATATGAAACCCAGCAAATACAGTATTAACTATTTGTTTCAAGACCCACTGGCACCCAAGTTATTGAGAGATCCTACAGTGAGGACCACATAAGATGTAACACATGAGCTACTGGGAATTGCAGGGAGATCTAATGCGACAAGTCCGAGTTGGGTAAGAACCAGCAAGGCCCTAGGTTTAAAAGAGTGTTCTGTCTTATAAACAGCATTGCAGAAAATATATGACAAGCATTTTTAAAAAGTTCTTCATCAAGTTGGTAAACTTATTTTTGGTACACTACAAAACAGCTTTCCAGAAAAGAGATTTTTTGGCTTATAGGACTCATGCATAAAAAAAAAACCTGAGATTTGACCTCCCAAATGTAATGAAATTCCCCAAGCTTTCAGTGCTCAAAAGATAAGGTATTATTATTTATGTTATCAAAAAAGAATTGTGAACCATATGATTACAAACTTGACACACACAAATATCCATAAGTAAATTAAAAAAAAACTGCACGCTTAGTAGATCACATGGCATTGTCAGTTTGCAGTAGATCACATGCAGGAGTTTCAAACCACTGTTCTACATTCTATAAACCTCAGCAGAGACTCAATACTGTTGTGGTTCAGCGGCAATGCTCCAAGTCATTATGAGATTTATTTCAAATCAGTTTTCTCTCCACAGAAAGCAGGAAGCAGAATCAGCAGATTTACTCTCCTAGAATTTTGATCAAGGCACAGGAAGGCAAGGAGAAGGAAATGAAGAATCGAGCTTACATCTTTATCCAAACCAAAAACCTAAATCTGTGTGTTTTTCTAGGAGGAGAATGTAAAAAGCTTAGCCTGGGTGTACATGAGCTTGCTTAAATATACAGTGAAATTCTTGCAGAGGATGTGAAAGCTCTATGAATTCATTCTAGACATGAATAATAAGTTATTTGCAGATAAGACGGTTAAACAACAGATAAAGGTGCACAAGGGGTTATCAAACTTTTGCGAGAGTCTGGCACTGGTGTTTAACTTACAAAGATAATGGCATATTTTTGGGTTTAATCTTGCTGCATTCCACATCAACGCAGAACCTGCTGTTCAACATCAGACCCATCTCTGTTAATGAGGGTGCCAAGTTAATTACACATTAAAGGGATCCTGTCATCTGAAAACATGTTTTTTTCAAAACGCACCAGTTAATAGTGCTAATCCAGCAGACTTCTGCACTGAAATCCATTTCTCAAAACAACAGATTTTTTTATGTTTAATTTTGAAATCTGACATGGGGCTAGACATTTTTTCAATTTCCCAGCTGCCCCTGTTCATCTGACTTGTGCCTGCACTTTAGGAGAGAAATGCTTTCTGCCAGACTGCTGTTTTTCCTTCTCAATGTAACTATTGTTTTTACTATTGAGTGTTGTTCTTAGATCTACCAGGCATCTGTTATCTTGTGTTAGGGAGCTGTTATCCGGTTACCTTCCCATTGTTCTTTTGTTTGGCTGCTGGGGGGGGGGAGGGTGTGATATCACTCCAACTTGCAGTACAGCAGTAAAGAGTAATTGAAGTTTATCAGAGCACAAGTCACATGACTTGGGGCAGCTGGGAAATTGACAATATGTCTAGCCCCATGTCGGATTTCAAAATTGAATATAAAAAAAAATCTGTTTGCTCTTTTGAGAAATGGATTTCAGTGCAGAATTCTTCTGGATCAGCACTATTAACTGATTCATTTTGAAAAAATTTTTTTCCCATGACAGCATCCCTTTAATGTAGATCATCTAAAGCAGTGCTGTGAACATCGCCACAGTTTTTGACATTTTCTTTATAGGAAAAAATTTGCTGGGTTGACCTGTGCTGGACTGTACTAAAATTTGGCCTTCCCAACTTGAAGCATCGATCCTGTTAACACCTACATTTGAAAGGAGAACTTCAACTTCAGCTCAACAAAGAATTAAGCTACAAATGCTGCACTTGAATAGCATTGAGATTCTATATAAGCTCAATTCCACCCAACCCTTTAGCATTAATGATTTACGTCTGAATTTGCCCCTACTACCTGTTCATTCACAGCACAATGCATGGACTGATCTCATTTACCTGCCATTAGGAAGCAATTGAATTTTGAAGCAGACGTGATTATTTACCATTCCTGTAGAATCACCTTTAATATAAATGTAAAGTCACTTTCATGTTTTGATGATTTCCCACAACCCGTAGGTTTAACTTAACAACAGCTCAGAACACACTGAGTACGTACACTGCCAATGAAAGATGGAGAACTTCTATGTACAACTTTGAAGCTATGGTTAGGATTGCCACCTGTCCGGTTTTGACACGGACAGCCCGGTAATTTGAAGGGCTGGCCGAGTCAAAACTGCCTGCCCGGTTTTCCAAATGAGAAAAACTGGGCAGGAATCTCTAAGATTGACACAACGATTGGTCAACCGCCGATCGCCGCATCATAGCCCCGCCTCTGATATCACAGTCCACCCCCTCCACATCTGGGCCCTGCCCCCTATGTATCACAGCCTACCCCTCTACATCACAGCCCTGCCTGGTCTCCACCAGGCTAAAAGGTGGCAATATAGCCATGGGTGATTCCTGTTAAATCGTTACAGAACCGCTCAGCTGGTACATCAAGTTTAGTGTATAAAACACTGCATTTCTAGGCTTTATGTTTCCTTTAACCAATTCAGAACAGTGTTCTCAGTGTTTAATTGTATTGCTTCCATAAATCAATTATTCCACATCATATATTGATGTTTATTCTGTTTGTATCTGTCTCATGGACCACAAATACACTGATGGAAATAGCAGCTAATTCTGTGTGTGTCACATAGCCAGAAATTTCGATGAATTCCTCACTAACCAAGAAAAAAAAAATCAAATAAAAATTGCTTCATGTATTTCAAAAATCATAATATAATATATATGAGCTGAAAAAGGATCAAGGTCTTAAAAAAAAAAAAAGCACTGAGTTACAGCGAGCAGAAAAGCATTAGGGAATCTATTCCCCGGCTAAGGGAAATAAGTGCTGGCATGCAGGTAAGTGACTGACACACAGATCAATACTAAACTACATAAGGAATGTGATTAATACATATGTAAATGTTTAAACAAGGGTCAGCTCTCAGCTACACATACCTGGAAATGTCATAGGAAAGTAGGAGCTTGAGAGAAAAAAAACCCCAACCCCAACCCCCCCCAACCCCAACCCCTGAATTCACAGCAAGGCACTGGAAAAGAAATATTTGTGTTTCAGCTATGGGTTCATATTTAGAATGTCTTCCATATGGCACCAGAACTTCCAAAAGTGCTGTAAAAAATTAACTTGATTGAATCTATTAGTATTTTTTCTTACTCTTATACAATGAGTACTGTTCAAAGATATTCAGACACAGTGAATTATTGCCCTGTAGAGCTTACACTCTAATGGGACATTTATACATTTACATTGAAAAAGTCATATTTTGACAGCAAGCCATAAAATTCACTTCATTTCAACTTTACGGAGTAGCTTGGCAGATTCACTGACGTTGGTATATTTGGTCTCTTTATAAAATTGCAGAATGTATTTTATACCCCATACGGTAACTAATTCCTATTAAGTGACTATGTGTATCCCTTAACTTAAATGTGAAATATATCTGTTCTGCACTCCTAACACTATACTAACTCATTTGTGTAATAAAATAGTACACGTACATAGAGCATTTTGTATTTTGTTAATAGTGAGGTATTTTACTGCTTTTCACACCTTTTAAAAAAGCCCGCAAGTTTAACTCCCGAAATACAAAGAGATTAAAAGGGACAGTATTATGGTAATATTAGGGCGGAGGAGTAGGAAAGGGGTAGACTTTGATATATTCTACTAATTTTTTTTATATTGAAGAAGAAGGCAGTGTGTTGCTATAAAGGTAGCTGCACATTCAAATGTATGATCATTTGGTACACGTGCGGAGTTAATTCAGCCCAATGGAGAAACAAAATCAAAACCAACCAAACACTATGCTTGGCTTTTCTGTGAGCAGTATTATTTCCGAAGATCTCACACAAATAACTCTTTCTTAATTTGTGGATGAGTTTGTAGATCTTTTAGAGCAGTGATTCCCAGTCTGTGGGTCATTTAGAGATTATATTGGAATGACTATTTGCTCTCTTAGAATACGCCTGTAGGCCAGTTAGGTTGATATTCAAGGTGAGTACATTAGCTACAAAATATTCCTGTAACTATAGCTAATGACCAAAATGTCACCTCATTAAAAGCAGGCCCTGGCCAAAAGTTGGGCCTAGCACTACTGGTGTAGAGCATTTTGTTGAAATGGTCACTACTATAAACCTGGTGTTATCAGGAGCAGTCAACATGATTGTGAGGGCAAGAACCTCTAGGCTGGTTTAGCATGTCATGACACAAGCAGCATTGTGAGAACTTCAGAATATCAGGGGACCAGGATCACATCAATACACCATCTTCTTATCTTCTTCTCTGTTGTTCTTCAAGGCCACGAAGACTCGACTTTGAACTATACTACCCTTAGAATAAACCACAGCAGCTGCAACACTCCACTACAAAGTCTAAATTTTATTTTTTATAGCTTTACTAAGCAATCTCCAAAATATGATGACTGTCCACCACCTTGGAAAATCCCATTACATCATGCGCAGTGTCCTGTTAATAATCACAATATCCACATTGCTCAAATTTATTGGAATATAACAACATCTCTAATGTATGCAAAAGAGGCACTCAAGTGTTGATATGAGTAGATAAAATAAATCAGCATGATCGTAAAATATAACTTGCATGAAAAAAATTATATTTTAAAAAAGCTGCATTTTGGATATTGCATAAAAAAGGGCATATTAAAAAAATGTAAATGATGGAATAATTATTTAAGCTATTAGCCATGGTGATTAAACCAGGTCTACCGGAGTCTGGGATTCTAATAATTAACATCTCAGGCACGCTTCTCCCTTTAGAAATTAAATGACAAGCTTACATTGTTTTTTTATAATGGCTTCAGTTGAAAAGCTGAATTGCTTTTAAAACAGTTCATATCACTAGCATAGCTACTGGATGCAAATGTGAATAAACGGTTAAAAAAATCATGAATTGCCCCGAATTCAGCACCAATGTATCAGCTGCCCCTATTAATAAATAAGCCCTACCGTGTGGGTGAAACCCTGCATTGTGGGAAAACTTGGTGAATCCTGCTCTTGTTGCAGCCTACCAACAGCAGTAAATTAGGCCCTATATGAATCCTTTTGATGGTCTTGGATTATATAACTTTCTCTTCATATTAAAGAGTAGTTTTTATAGCATAGAAATAACTTGTTCTTGCCTAATATTATGCATATCCTTTTGTTTTGTAATAATTTTGCTAACCTCCCTCTCTCTTTTTTTCTGTAACCCCCTCCCCTGTGCAAAATGAAAAATAAAGAATTTACAAAATAAAAAATAATATAATAATATAAAAATAACGACTACTTTGCTATCAGATACTGGACAAGACCAAAAGATTGTTATTCAGCTTTGCAGCTCATTAGCCCAGTTCATAACAGTCCCTCACCTAAATCTCCTATCTGTCCGATATCACTTTTCACACATATTATACACTAGCAGGAGTAAATAAACCTGCATCATAGCTGCATAAAGTAAGATGTTCATATAAGTTTCCCTTTGAATAAAGAATTCTAATGTGTTTACTTCCAAATCTATGTTTCTCCTTCTATGCTGGGATAATGAAGTCTCCCAAAAGAAAGAAGCCATCAATGGGTCACGGCCTCCCTCAGCACAATGAAATTCAATTACCATGTATGTACCCTTGTAGTCTAGTCTGTGAACTGAGCTGCCACCAAGAGTGCAGCAAATACAATTAGTTAACCTCTTTCATGTTGTCTTGCACAGAACTGGACTGAAAAGGAAATAATGCTTTTGTGGTGCTATTGACAACACAACATGTAGGTTACATAGTATACAGTCGTTCTGAGCCAACACAAAAACATTCCCAAATGCAAAAACCCTGGCTGTGAGGCAAAACTTTACAAAGATTTTGATTCATGATGTATTTGCTTTAAATACACAACATATCTGGTTTATTAACAAGCACCCAGCAGCATATGGATAAAACATCTGAGATGTAATTTTTTTTTTTCTATCACTTGCGCCTGTGCACAAAACAAGGTAAATACAGGTAAAAACTCTTTGGGCATTGATCACAATAGCAAATAGCTACAATAAATATACAATACATCAATAGTAGACGGAGTTTGAACCGACCTGTAACTGATCAGAGCAACACAATGTTAATCAAGGAACTTGACATGTGTGACATGTGCTTCTATATGAAATTGTCATATGGTCACATACATAGTTAAGTTGGGTTTAAAAAGTATGCTTGTCCAAAGAAATCATCCAAGCCCCTCTTAAAGGCATATAATAATAATAGAATCTGGTATCGATTTCCGAAGTCGCCCGAAGTTTCCTTGTGAGGCGACTTCGGAAATCGAAGCACCGAAAGTGCATTAGCGCAGGCGATTCTTCATTCAAGCAGACGGTAGGCAGTTCGGGGATATTGTCGCCACGCAAAAGAGGCGATTAGTCGCCAGGTGAATCTGCCCGTCTGCCCCAACCCTAAAGTGTAATCATGTCCCTTTAGGAGGATTGACTGTCCCCAACCTTGACAGTCAATCCTCATAATTTAAATTCTCCAGTTTAGTTGCACGTCTCTGCACTCTCTCATTTACATATATCCCTCTTAAGGTCTGTAGCCCAAAACTGCACTGCATACTCCAGGTGAGGCCTTAACAGGGACCTATAAAGAGGCAAAATTATGTTTTAATCCCTCAAATGTTTTTTTATGCAAGACAACTTTATTTGCTTTAGTAGCAATGGAATGGCAGTGCCCTAAATTATCTCCAAAAATCCCCAGATCCTTCTCAGTTAGGTGAATTCTTTTCTACGCATCATACGACTCTTACACTGTATACGCAGTAGTCAGCAACTCCCACTTATTCCCACTGTCCTTCTTTCAAGATGTAGTGCTTAAAGGAGTTATTGGTGGCTCCATGGAATAGCCATCATAAATTCTATTTCAGGTTTGCAATGTTACAAACTAGGACAGATTCTGTAATTAAATTTATGATCATGGGATTGTTATCAGTAGCAAAGTCAACGAGATTTAGAAACACGGGGTGATTATAATGCATTTCAGCATCTATGGGATCTATGGAGGTGGAGACCTGACAGCAATTTGCTATTGGTCACTACTAACAGACACTGACTATGAGAAAATGCTGAGTACTTAAAGAGTAGCATGATGCACATTTTCCCTAGCTGCTCAAAAATGAGAATTGTTGACTTGTTTGCAATACAAGTACTTTCCAATATACATTCATTAACCATTTACAAAGATTTTAAAGTTATTTGTAAATGTATTTGCTATTGTTTGCTTATTTGTTGACAATGGCAACAGAAGTCCGTTCTCCTCTAGCTAATTAGCTCGCTTTTGCTACATTGTTTCAGGAATCAGAACCAGAAGTGCAGTGCATGTAAACAGCCAGACAGATGCTGCTTTCACCCGCAATTGCATTTAGAAATAATCTGTATTTTGTACTGGAAAGATACTTAATATCACATTGTCATTCTTTATGCATTTATGGGTGGAGTTTACCTTAAATACATGACTTATATTTAAGAATTCTTGTTTCTAATAGCTATACTGCTATTAACAGAGGGGTGTCTGTTAAATTTGCACTTCTAACTATGCATTAAATCTTGTGTTTTTCTATCTTTATGTCTCCTCATTAAAATGGTATATTAAGCAACTGTAGCTCAGTTCATTGTCTAAAGCATTATATCTTGTAAAAGTGCCTTTCCATTCATCTTTTTGAATGAAAGTCAATGCTTTAATAGCTTGTTGGAGTATAATTTTACTACTAAAGACAAAAGGATACATAAAGACATTTGCTTTGTAGGACATGCACAGGGAGGAACTAATCACACAGTTTTTTACTGTAATGTCACAAGCCAAGAAGATGATATATATATATATATATATATATATGTGTGTTGATTTAGGAGCCGAAACGTCGAGATTTGATTTTTTTACCTTAAAAGACCTGGAGTGCGGTTTCTTTGCTATTTGGATGTATATTATATAACCTGCTCCCAGGCGTTTGACATATTTTTGGAGTGCTCCACGTGGATAGCGTTGGTATATATATATATATATATATATATATATATATATATATATATATATATATATATATATATATATATATATATATATATATATATATATATATATATATATATATATATATATATATATAAAACACGTAGGATGTCGGCACAAGTTGCCTGGGTGCAAAGCTGTAAAAATTGTACGTAGGCTCGATAGAGGCTCGCACACACAGGACTTGTAATGAAATAAAAAGGTTTATTAAACAAAAACTAAGCTAACGTTTTGGCTATATCCCTAGTCTTTATCAAAGTAAACAAACAGAATGAATACAACCATTAAAAAACACCAGTGGCGGGAAGGGAGCTCTTGTGACGTCAATCAGCATCAGTGATGTATATATATTTATTCACCATAGAAACCATAGAAAGCACTCACAGCCAAAATATATTATAATATAATGTATTTGTATATAAATATATACACACACATGTATATACAGTATACACACACACAAAGGTATGGGACCTGGGGATTTCCAGATACAAGATCTTTCCGTAATTCGGTTCTTCATACCTTAAGTCTACTAGAAAATCATTTAAACGTTAAATAAGCCCAATAAGCTGGTTTTGCTTCCAATAGGGATTGGTTATATATAAGTTTGGATATATATATGTGTGTGTATATATATATATATCTATATATATCTACATATATATCTATCTATCTATCTATCTATCTATCTATCTATCTATCTATATATATATATATATATGCTAAACTGCTCAGCAAATTGTCCAAAACGGTTTCGTGGCAGTCATTTTGCATCACATTCACAGGAACAGAAAAGGTTGTGGTTAACTTTGCACCAAAAATACACAACCTCTAATCAGGTCTAGAAATGTGCACAATTAATGCAATGTAATAACCATTTTTAAAGTATATTACATTAATTACAATTAAAACATTTTAAATGTAAAAAGTCTGAAAAAAGGCCAAATTGAAAAAGATTGGAGCCAGTATCTATACACTTAATAAATGTGCCTCCTAATATCTTGTATAAAGGGTCAAATTTTGAAGTGAGTTTATTTTAACTCCTTTAAATTCTAATATATTCGAAATCCGACTGGGGGGTTATTTATAAAAAAGTAATATCTAAAACTCTGACACATTTTACCGACTCGAAAACTGGAATTGAATTTGACCAAACTTGAGTCCGAAAAAAACTTGAATGTCAGGAAGGCTACTAAAATGTCCCTGGATGTCTCCAATTGAATTCAGCAGGTTTTAGGTGGCGAATAGTCAAATTCGATTTGTTTAAGGGCCAGAGTATGATAAATCTCGAAATATGAATTAAAACTCAAATTTGAATTTATCGAGTCTGGATAATTCACAATTCGAATTTGAGAGTTTAGACCATAAAAAAATATTGAAAATTAGAATTTTCAATTCAACCCTTAATAAAATTTGTCCTTTATTAGTTTCCTAAAAAAACAAAATGTACTATCATACCAATCATTTTGATTTATAGACATGCGAAATGTACAAAATTCAGATTGCATTTAACCTTTAAAGGTTTTGACTTCTTACTTCTATTAAAGTGATATTGACGCTAAAAAACAACTTTTTAAAATATGAATATACATTAAATGTTACCTAAAGGTCATGTTGATGGTTTTTTTGCTGAGAGGTCTGTTTATGTAAGTTATTGTTAGTTGAAGTTCCTAAACCTGACTGCTTTGCCAACCTGACTGTCCCATCTCATCCTGTCTCATGTTTCTAATACTAACGGACTCCTGCGGCACAAATATGGCAGCCCTCTCATAGACAAACACGGGAAATCAGACAGGTAATGTAAAAGCATCAGGCAAATACTTTATGGCATGGAAGGCCAATATTAAGACAGATGTAAAAAATGTATACTTTCTGTTGTCAGTATGTCTTCAACCATCTCTGATAGTGGGCTTATTTTAGCAATGAATTGATATTAAAATAAGGCCGAGCACAAATCTCCAAATATATCTGGCACAAAGCACTGAAAGTACCGTGAGCAGGGAAGAGGTTGTGATTTAGAACAGGCGGCCAATTATGGTGTTTATCTTGTATTGTTTAGAATGGACATTGACATGCTGGAACGCATCACAAACACAAAAAGTGCCTTACAAATCTATGGTAAAATCTTCTTCCACAACAAAAAAAAAACCTGCCTAATTGGATGAGAACGCTTCCACAGGTATTGTTATAAAAAGAAGATTTCATAACGAGACATTAATCAATGTGGCAGAACAATAACATGGTACATTATGAGCAGCAGCACTTTCAAAGCTACACTAAGTTATTCAGGTGTACGCCTGGCATAGATTATACACACATGCAATGCTCATCACAGTAGATGAAAAAAAAAAAAAAAAAAACCACATAGCTAACTGTCATCCGTCCCTTCGCTTCTCTATTGATTCAAGTGGATGTGATTATCAGCAAAGGATTCTGGTATGCCATAGTACTGCTTAGATAAAGAAAGAAACATAATAATACCATTGTCAAAGGACAAGGTCGCCAGTGTTAAAGGGAAGAAGGACCAGAGCAATGAAAGAATAATGGAGTCGCCACTTGAGGAGATCTATTTACATATAGATAAATCACAGCGGAAAGCAATACAGCAGGTCACACTCTGCTGTATTGCAAATATACAAAATATTCAGAAAAGCAATATTTGTGCACATAATAAGTCATCTTCACTACACTATACTATAGACACTTATCTTAGTGACAGTATACAGAGCATTTCCATGTATGAATGCATCTCAAGATTAGGAGCAGTTGCAGTCAGTTTATCAACTCCCTGCCTGCAGATTCTACACAGAACAGATACAGGTATGGCATCCGTTATCCGGAAACCCATTTTCCAGAAAGTTTCAGATTTTGGGAAGGCCATCTCCCATAGATTCCATTTTAAACAAATAATTCTAATTTGTAAACATGATTTCCTTTATCTCTGGAATAATAAATCAGCAGCTTTTCATACCTCCCAACATTTTGGAAATACAAAGAGGGACGAAAAAATGGTTTTTTTTATGAAAGTTTGAACATATTTCTATGTTTCTTTTCAGTTATTACAGTTTTGCTAAAGAAGGTGAATTGCCCTTTGAGATGTAAGTCTTAACTTTTCCCAAGGGACCTGTTATCTTATATTGTTACAATTACTTATTTGCTTATCTCAAAATTGTTACAAAAGTATCTTATATGTTGTTGTGGCTGTTCTGGGCTCTCTGCCAAAAGCCAATTAAGTTAGAAACTTTGTTTTTTTTTCTGGCTGTTCAGTGCAGATCAAAACAGGACTTTCCAGTACAAACGAGGGACTGCGGGTTGGAGGGACTGTCCCTCTAAAAACGGGACAGTTGGGAGGTATGCCGTGTACTTCATCCAAACTATGATATAATTAATCCTTATTGGAGGCAAAACAGTCCTATTGGGTTTATTTAATGTTTAAATGATTTTTGTAGCAGACAAGGTATGGAGATCAAATAACGGAAAGACCCCGTATCCAGAAAACCCAGGTCCCAAGCATTCTGGATAACAGGTCCAATACCTGTATGCAACATTTCCTCAAAGTGCTATACAACACAAGTCTGTGTGAAAGTGATACACTTACACCACATCATAAAGCCATTTTATGAATGCTTCTAAATACCTGAGGACAATTTTAGGTATTCGCCTGAAAATCAATAGGTGCTTTACTTTTGCTACAAGAGTTCAAGGAGTATAGAAATTTATGCTGATGCACTCAATTTGGTGTACTATATTAGGTTCGTGAGAAATGGACACACACAGCAATCACCCCTTCCCTAATTCAGTTTGCATGACATGTTCTGTCTATTAGAGGGGACTTGTCACCCAGGCATAAAAAGCTGTATAATAAAAGTTATTTTAAAATTTAAACAAGACACCCAAATTATTTTTTTTTACTAAAACAGCTATACCAGTTATAAACTCTCAGCTGTCAATTATATATTGGCTGTCCTGCTTATATACTTTAGGCATAGAGGTGGGGGAGGCAATTACTTTCACTTTCCATTCTGCACATTCTGCACTCACTTTCCACTTCCCTCCTCACATCCCCCCTCCCTCCTCACCATCTAATTGTGTAGCCAGTGCATGGGAAACAGGTGCCCCATTGTGGTGCATAGACAATATTTTGGCATGATCTTACCACAGCTTGTCTTTATAACAAAATGGCTGCTGCCTTGATGTGATTGTGAAAAGAAACAAGTTTGAAATAAGTTATATAGTGTAAGTGAAGTTTATTTTGCTGCTCTAACCAATTAAAATAGGATTTGTAAATATTTGTTAGGGTGACTGGTCCCCTTTAATTTACCATTATTTGCTGTACCTTTTCAAGGATAACAACCATACATTTACATGTTTCAAAGTCTGCTTGCCTTTATAGCAAAATGGCTGCTGCCTGCTTGATGTGATTGTGAATTCCAAGACTAAAAGAAACAAGTTTGAAATAATTTATATAGTGTAAGTGAAGTTTATTTTGCTGCTCTAACCTATTAAAATAGGATTTGTAAATATGTGTTAGGGTGAAAGGTCCCCTTTAATTTACCAGTATTTGCTGTACCTTTTCAAGGATAACAACCATACATTTACATGTTTCAAATTCTGCTGCACATTTAGAAGGTAAAGTTATGCATTTCAAGGTTGGCAGTTTAAACCCCTTCTATTCATCGGAGGATTAGCAGGATTGATAACTACAATTACAAGACAGATGACCTCCTGAAAAGAGTATGTAACGTCTGTTGTCTTGTGACTAGAAAAGAGCCATTAACATAGGTTTCAGAAGAAAAATTGCCCCACGACTCCTTCTTTGCAGAAAGTGAGCAATTTAGAAATAAGCGAATAAGAGAAAGGAATGAAAGTTTCTCAGGGTGGCCTTGAAAGCTATTACACATGCAAAATGAATATAAATGTGCACACTTTGGGCTTTTAGAATTCTCAGGCAGCTAAAATCATAGACAAAAATAGAAATATTTAATAAAAACCTAACTAGAATTAGGTACTGGCCTTATTTCTTTTTTTTTACCCAATATGCATTAAAGTAACCGAAACATAATATGTGTCATAAGTAGATACAAAGTGGGATATGTGCAATCTACACAGGAGAACAGATCCTGCCCAATTGCTTCTAAAGAAACACAAAACACCTCCATATATGACAATACAAAAAGTTTTCACTGCAATACAATACTTCATTTTTTTCCCTATGGCATAGACCTATATACATAATAAAGAGTGTTTGGGCTAAATGTTTTATTTACGATGTATGCGTATCTTGCTATGCCATAGCCCCACAAACGCGTTAAATAATATATTTAGCCCAAACCCAGTACTTAACAGCACAATGGTTACTACATTATTTGATTTGGAACTCATCCCATGGCTCCGTCAATCCTGATTTCTTGCTTGAGGCAGGATGTGTTTGGACTGAATGATCAATGGAAAGGCAAGCAATCCAAATGCTGCCTTATGTGTGCCCTTGCTGCATCCACACAGAGCATGAAGGTACAGTATGCTTTCCCTTTAGCCTATCAGAGTATAATATTAATGATGCAAGCTAGTAGCCAAAGATCAATGATCAAACTAGCGAGCCGAAAAGATGGAAGCTTGGTCTTACTGTACAGAGCATTCTAAGGTCCCTAGGATGCAACTATTAGCAATAGATACAATATAAAGTTAATTAACTCTCATTTTACTTTGACAACTATTCTGATTGATCTCCAAAATGCCCAATCTTTCAAGAAGAAAAAAATAAAAAACATATATAGTTAGCCCTGTCTGCTGAATAATACGGGGGGGGGGGGGGGTCTGATACATGCTTCATTCGAAAGTTATCCTACATAAAACTTTAATGATTCTAAAGAATAGATGTGAACAGGAAGCACTGTTCTGTTGCTGCCTTGGTGAAAGACTGGCCTTTGGCCAAACAGGTTAGCAATGGCTCCTGCAAATGGCAAATCTCTTCTGCTCATTGTGTTTCCAGCATTGCAGCTGCATGGGAGACTACACTATAAAGGAGGGAAACAGACAGATTCATGGAGTTTGTAGAACTTAACTTCTGCTGCTATATATTTAACTCATGGTTTATCCATCAGCAGGAATGTATTTTTGCAGAAAAAGCTGCTTTTTCTTTTGAGTTTAAGCACAAGGGTACTGTTTGTTATGAACTCCATTTGCATACAGGTTTTGGTAGAGATGGCTTTCATCATGAAACCCTCCTGTATGTGTCAAATTTGGGGTAGGACAGGATTATTATCCATTTATAGATATTTTTTCTAGTTTCTAGAACTAAAGGTGGCAATAGTTGCACCAATAATATTGTACGAAACACATTTTTGTACGCTATTTGGTGGGAGAAGAGCCGGACGATATCAGCAGAAGACTTGGATAACAGTCGGCTCATCAATCGGGCTGGCTTTAAAATTTTGATTGGGCAGCTTTGAAGGCACAAGTAGAATTCTATTGTTTCTACTTTGTATATCTGATGATTTAGCGCTACACATGTGTTTTGAAATGAATGAAAGAGCATAATTGTAACGTCTATGGCCACCTTTAGGCTAACAGATAATGTTTTCAGTTTTACTACCTCCGCAGATTCTGTTAATCCAACCTGTGTCCTTTTCAGTATTGTGCGAGTGTTTTGTAGGGGGAAATATGATTAAGCTGTGCCAGATAAGTGCCAGAACTGTTAGAACAGATGGTCCTGCCGCTTATGAACATGTTGAAGTCTAAGACTTCTCTACAGTGGTTTCCAGTTCTTAAAGAAACTTTTGCTATAAAATGATAACTGAACTCTATGCCACCAGACAGAAGCCCTGATCAAGGATTCGGAGTTCACACATTCAAGCGGTTTCTATATGCGGATTTTGTTTTAATTAAGAAAATAAAATGTACAGTTTGTAATATGTAATTATTCAAATGCACAGTTGAAACAAATAATTAGAGAGCTACTTCAGTTCTTGACCTTTTATTCAGTATAATTACAATTACCTAATTAAGAATTTATTCATACAGCACCAACATCTTCTATAATTCTGTACACCATAGTAGGGGAGCATTTAGAACTAATTGTGCTACATACTGAAACAAAAGGGTAGTAAACCTGGTCAAACACTGAACCCGGTACATTATCTTCTAGATAGATTCTACTTTCAATTCAAACTAGAGCTAATTTAGAGTATTTTGGAACAAATACTTTTTTTTAAATTGGTTTTTGTTGACTTTTTTATTGGTTGCTTACATGACTAGATATATGCAGGTAGCCAACTTTATGTTGTGGTGTTAAAGGTAATGCTTCAGCTAAATATTCAGAAGCAAAACAGAATAAGACAAAGCATAAAGACATGTTGATTTGTAGACACATAGGTGACAACAAAAGAGTGAAACAGACAGATTACATTGCCTTGGGTCCACTCTGCTCTTGCAGATTCAACGAGCATTGGGTGTGAATTTGGCAACCCAGGGTAGTAAAGTGACGATACTTCTAAAACGCTCCAGGTTTCTGTTTGCCAAGCTATCACAGCTGTACTGGCAAGTAATAACTAGCAGTAAACTAGTTATGCCTTCATAGAACCATTAAGGATAATAAACGTCCCCCACAACAGTAAAATAATATGGTTTGAATTTTTTTTTTTTTTTTTGTAATTTCAAGAGGCAGAGAATTAAAGTCCCAAAATAATAGCAAGCTCACAGTTTTCTTAATTTACGCTGCTGGATACTGATCATAAGTACTTAATAGGATAGCCTCTGAGCAACTTAGCAGCCATCAACAAGGCCATTAAGCACTTGGTTTAGAGAACCTATTTTGAGGAAGCTTTAACTTTACTTTCAGGGGGTGAAAATAAAATGGAGGAGCAATGTGGGATAGAAAAAAACCTTAGCAGACATTAGAACAATGGTTATAGAGGTTCATTAATATATTATTATAAATATACTGCAATCACTTTGTTCTCGCGTAACCCTGCTCTAGATTGTAAGCTCTGACGAGCAGATCCCTCTTTATATAATGTATCGGTCAATATTTGCATGTAAATGTGTATGTTTGATGTATAAACCCTTACAGCACTGCAGAATATGCTGTTGCTTTATAATTAGGGATGCACCAAATCCAGGATTTGGTTCGGGATTCACCCAGGATTTGGCCATTTCCAGCAGGATTTGGATTCGGGCCATCCCTTCTGCCTGGCCGAACTGAATTAGAATCCTAATTTGCATATGCAAATTAAAGGCAGGAGGGAAATCACATGACTTTTTCACAAAACAAGGAAGTAAAAAAGGTTTTTCCCTTCCTACCCCTAATTTGCATATGCAAATTAGGATCAGATTCGATTAAGTATTCGTCCTAACCTTTCACAAAGGATTCGGGGTTCGGCTAAATCCAAAACAGTGGATTCGGTGCGTCCCTATTCATAATACTTGTTACTAATTATTATGACAATTATAAATACTACTAGCGACAAGATGTGATATGCTTATGTTTAAAGGATAAATCATTCATATGTTTTATATATTCCCACTACCACTACTACAAGTAAACATATATGCTTTTTATATTTAATAGGCTTGGCAATGACACTATCTTATCTGATTAAAGGAAAAAATGTTAAGTGCCTTTTGAAAATGAACAAACTATTTATCTTTCATATGCCACCCCCCCATGCCATGAAGGAATCTCATCTTTACATTGGCTTCGACTAACAGGAGGCACTGCTACCGGAACAAAGTGATTCCTGCTCAGTAGGACAGAGGTGATGGAAGATATCAACGCTTTCTAAAAACAAACCCTGATTGGTTTATTAAATGGAGCAGCAAGCATTTTAGTCTGTCTCCTTGGTACAGTAGCCCTGTTTTTGAAGCCCACTTTGCACCAAGGGAATGAAAACATGAATTTTAAATACACTTAAAAAAATCAATGAGATTCAAATTGCATCAACTTCATTTAGCCACATCAGAGGTCTATGAAATTGAGAAACTGCACTTTGGTATTGACTGTGTTTGGTAATGAAAACAGCATTAACATGGCAAGAAAACAAGGTTGTACATTTAAGAAAGTATTTCACCATGGTGTGCGTTCTCTACACTGTGTGGCCCTCTGAAAAAGTAGAGTTCTATTGGAATTCACTGACAGAATTGTCAGTTGAATGTCAAGTGAGACCCAGTAGTAAGTTCTGATATATAACGTACAACCTGTTCCACCTAGTCTGCATCACCCCTAGTAGTAAAGAATGAGACTTAGTGAAGTAGAACACGGAAACAATTGTTGCTATCGGTACAGTGCAAGTATCCTAGAAATGTCCATGTGATTTCAAAAATTTAAGTTGAACAAATCCAATGTTGACAATAGTTTTCATGAAATTACATAACATTACACAAGTCTGGTAGATACAAGTAATGGCCTACAAATGTCCAAGTATTATTAAATGTCATACCAGTGTAATAAAGTGAACAGTATTAGTTTGCCTCATTAAAAATTAGGTGCTAGAACAAGAGATTCTAACATCTGCTTCTCCTAATATTCCAGATTAATAAATCAAGACTTGCCCTTAGATAAACTCAAGTCCAAATCTGGCCAGACCTTGCCCATGCCTCTTTTTAGGTCCTCAATTTAGGATAGGTAATATTGGGAGGCGTGCCATCTTGTCTAGGTAGAATAATGTGGAATATTTGCTTTAAACTGAAATAAATATTTCCCATTTACTGCTGCCAAATATTTTCTTATAGGTAACAGACTTCTAAAACTGCTGAGCAACCTAATTGCATTGCTTACCCGATACACTTCAAAATGTAAAATAGATTTTGATGTTTTCTCAATAAAATGTGCCAAAGAAACCCTATGTTTTTATGCGTGCTGCACTGTTAAAACTTCCAGTGAACTATTTTCTTCCCAGACCATATCAATGAGAATGTAACGTTATCTAAAAAGGCAGGAATATTCCGTTCAGATTAATGCCCAGTCAGTGCATGCAGTGTATTTAGCTACTTTAATGAGAAACATATTCTGTCTAAGACTTTAGCACTTGAATTAGGTGTGCATCATACGTGTTTCTAAATAATTAGACGTCTAAAATGACAGAAGGTGGAAAGGCTTACATTTGGGCAGGTGAATAGTGATTCAAGAAATGGTTTATGAATATAAAACAGCCTCAGTGCATTGTCTTTCTAGGGACCCTTCGC
Organism: Xenopus laevis; assembly: GCF_017654675.1. Classification (NCBI taxonomy): domain Eukaryota; kingdom Metazoa; phylum Chordata; class Amphibia; order Anura; family Pipidae; genus Xenopus; species Xenopus laevis. The sequence continues at coordinate 48,761,978 of NC_054371.1, forward strand.
TCTGCTAATTTATTGATCTTTTACCTGTTCTATATATACCTGTTTAGCACGTACTAAAAGGGTGCAGCAGCCAGGAACTCCAAAGCAACTGTTGATCCTATTGTCTTGCCTCACTTTCACACCCCTGAGATTCAACAAGAATCCTTCTGAGAAAAATATGCATTCACATGCCTCATACCATATTGAAAAAAACTGCCTTAAAACCAGAAATGAGAGGTCTTAAAGCTTGACCATGTAGTATGGTGAATAATTTATCTACTGAATAAAAACAGTTAGACAGCAACGTTCCGCAGAATGAGAATGAGGATATGATCAGGCTCCATGGCTGTCACTTGGAAACAAACAGGTTTGTCTCGCTGGTGTCAATTGACAATCCTCACTGCTCTGACACTGCTACTTAGGTAAAAGTAAAAACTGCAGGAAAAACTTGCTGTGATATTACTATTAGTATAGTACAGTTGTCTCTAATTGTACAATGCAATTAACGGTTCCATTTTTGAAGGTCTTAAAACTATGATCATATACTGCGTATTTTACAATTTTAATACTACATCTTGTACCACAAAACAAACAGATATTACCCCTACATGTATAAAAACATACTGTATATGAACAGTTTATATTAAACCTACAATCTGACTTTGTGCCCCCTTTCGCCTCTCATGTATTTTATATGTTCTTGTTTTGTATAAACATCGGCTGAAGTTAATTAAATGTTCAGAAAAATCAAGCGGACTATGTACTGAAATCACATCTCATCAGCTGTTTTTTAGGATGATAGCATTCGCAAGATTATGAATAGAGATGTCGCGAACTGTTCGCCGGCGAACTTGTTCGCGCGAACATCGGGTGTTCGCGCTCGCCGGAAGTTCGCGAACGTCGCGCGACGTTCGCCATTTTGGGTTCGCCATTGTTGGCGCTTTTTTTTGCCCTCTCACCCCAGACCAGCAGGTACATGGCAGCCAATCAGGAAGCTCTCCCCTGGACCACTCCCCTTCCCTATAAAAACCGAAGCCCTGCAGCGTTTTTTCACTCTGCCTGTGTGTGCTGAAGAGATAGTGTAGGGAGAGAGCTGCTGCCTGTTAGTGATTTCAGGGACAGTTGAAAGTTTGCTGGCTAGTAATCGTTTTGATACTGCTCTGTTATTGGAGGGACAGAAGTCTGCAGGGGTTTGAGGGACATTTTAGCTTAGGTAGCTTTGCTGGCTAGTAATCTACCTTCTACTGCAGTGCTCTGTATGTAGCTGCAGTGGGCAGCTGTCCTGCTTCTGATCTCATCTGCTGACTGCTGCAATAACAGTAGTCCTTGTAAGGACTGCTTTTATTTATTTTTTTGTTGTTTTACTACTACTACTACTACTACTACTATAAGAGCCCAGTGCTATTAGTCTAGCAGTGTTGGGGAGTGGGACTGGTGTGCTAATCTGCTGCTCCTAGTAGTTCAGCAGCACCAACTTTAATTTTTTTTTTTAATATTCATTTTTTTTTATTTTACTTTTTTTTATTTTACTACCGCTGTAGTAGTGTATAAGTTGACCTTTTAGGCATTATTTGCCCTGTAGGCATTATTTGCACACTGTTTTCTTCAACCCGCCATCGAGCTGTGTGACCTTGTTCACATTCTGTCTAAATATCCATAATATTACCGTCTCCAGAAAAAACACCGGAGTCACTTTTTTCAAGCAGCCATAATATATTTTACGTAATCCGTATCCACCGCTGTAGTAGTGTATACGTTGGCCTTGTAGGCATTATTTGCACACTGTTTTCTTCAACCCGCCATCGAGCTGTGTGACCTTGTTCCCATTCTGTCTAAATATCCATAATATTACCGTCTCCAGAAAAAACACCGGAGTCACTTTTTTCAAGCAGCATTCATATATTTTACGTAATCCGTATCCACCGCTGTAGTAGTGTATACGTTGGCCTTGTAGGCATTATTTGCACACTGTTTTCTTCAACCCGCCATCGAGCTGTGTGACCTTGTTCACATTCTGTCTAAATATCCATAATATTACCGTCTCCAGAAAAAACACCGGAGTCACTTTTTTCAAGCAGCCATAATATATTTTACGTAATCCGTATCCACCGCTGTAGTAGTGTATACGTTGGCCTTGTAGGCATTATTTGCACACTGTTTTCTTCAACCCGCCATCGAGCTGTGTGACCTTGTTCCCATTCTGTCTAAATATCCATAATATTACCGTCTCCAGAAAAAACACCGGAGTCACTTTTTTCAAGCAGCATTCATATATTTTACATAATCCGTATCCACCGCTGTAGTAGTGTATACGTTGGCCTTGTAGGCATTGTTTGCCCAGTTTTTTTGGCCACAGCCACTGAAGCACAGAGGCCAGAAAAAATATGCCATATAAATGCTGAAAATAGTCATTTTTTGCCATACGTTGACTCAACGTATATGGCAAAAAATGACTATTTTCAGCATTTATGTGGCATATTTTTTCTGGCAACTGTGCTTCAGTGGCTGCAACCAAAAAAACTGGGCAAACAATGTCTACAAGGTCAACGTATGGCGAAAAATTACTATTTTCAGCATTTATATGGCATATTTTTTCTGGCAACTGTGCTTCAGTGGCTGCGTCCAAAAAAACTGGGCAAACAATGTCTACAAGGTCAACGTATGGCGAAAAATGACTATTTTCAGCATTTATATGGCATATTTTTTCTGGCAACTGTGCTTCAGTGGCTGCGTCCAAAAAAACTGGGCAAACAATGCCTACAAGGTCAACGTATGGCAGTTGTTTAAAGAGAACAGTAGATTACTAGCCAGCAAAGCTACCTAAGCTAAAATGTCCCTCAAATCCCTGCAGACTTCTGTCCCTCCAATACAGAGCAGTATCAAGCAGATTACTAGCCAGCAAACTTACTATCATCTGTCCCTGAAATCACTAACAGCTCTCCCCCTACACTATCTCTTCCAAGCACACACAGGCAGATTTTTCAGATACATTTTTGCCCTTGATCCCCTCTGGCATGCCACTGTCCAGGTCGTTGCACCCTTTAAACAACTTTAAAATCATTTTTCTGGCCAGAAATGTCTTTTCTAGATGTTAAAGTTCGCCTTCCCATTGAAGTCTATGGGGTTCGCGAACCGTTCGCGAACCGCTCGCATTTTTGCGCAAGTTCGCGAATATGTTCGCGAACTTTTTTTCCGACGTTCGCTACATCCCTAATTATGAACTGAGAATCCCTTTAAGGTGTAAAAAAGGGAAAGGAAAACCCCCAGAACTGAGATTACTTTGACATAGTTTAAGAGATAAGCAGGTTGTCCCCTAAGGGCAGAGACACAAGCTCAGATTCGGGGAGAGTTAGTCGCCTGCTGATAAATCGCCCCTTCTTCGGGGTGAATAAACCCCCGGAGCTCTTCGTTTTCCGAAGTCCCAAAGTTTCCTCATGAGGGATTGCAATCGGAAGTGACTTGGAAAACAAAGCTCTCCATCCCGCCAGCGATTTACATTCTAGCCAGTGAGAGGCATTTCGGGGAGATTTGTCACTGGGTGACTAATCTCCTCAAATCTGAGCGTGTCTCTGCCTTAAGACATACCTCCAAACATTTTTGAAACAGTGCGGCAAAACTTTTTTGATCATGCCCATTTTGTGACCAAACCCCCTAATTACCATGTTCATTTTACAAAATGTGCCAGGTTATGAAAAATGGAACACATTTCTGTGGTTTTTATGTGTTATTACATTTTAGCTAATGAAGGTGAATTGCCCTTTAAGCTGCAAGTTACAGTTTCCCCAATAAACCTGCTTATCTTAAATTGTTACAATTATCTTAAATTGTAACAAATGTATCTCAGTGTACCTACCATATATTCTGGGCTCTTTGTCAAAAGCCAATTAAGTTTTAGAAACAGTGTATCTTTTTCTGGCTGTTCCGTGCAGGAGATCAAAGAGAAAGTCGGAACATTTCAGTAACAATCCGGGACTGCGGGTTGAGCTGTCAAAATGGGGACAGTCCCGCGAAAAACGAGACAGTTGGGAGGTATGCTAAGCTGTAGCACTAGAACGGATCACAAAGGATTGAATACCCCTTGTATGAATGTCATTCATAGGCTCAGGCTAGGGAGCACCACAAAATGCAATTGATTCCTGTCCTTAAAGGGGAAGGAAACCTAGTTGGCGTTAAAACCCTCCTACCCTCCCGTGTGTTGCCCACCCTCCCTCCTCCCCCCTGGCCTACCCGTCCCGCTGGGCAAATGCCGCTAACTTGTTACTTACCCTTCTGCGCAGGTCCAGTCCAGGGAGTTCACAGACGACATCTTCTTCCACGCGATCTTCCTTCTGCTTTGACCGGCGCATGCGCAGTAGGAGCATTTCGCCGGTACGATCTACTGCGCATGCGCCAAAAGTACATTGTGACTTTTGGCGCATGCGCAGTAGATCCGTACCGGCGAAATGCTCCTACTGCGCATGCGCCAAAACGCTGTACAAAGTAGGAAGAAGATCGCGTGGAAGAAGATGTCATCTGTGGACTCCCTGGACTGGACCTGCGAAGGGTAAATAACAAGTTAGGGGTAATTGCCCAGCGGGAAGGGTAGGCCAGGGGGAGGAGGGAGGGTGGGCAACACACGGGAGGGGGGGAGGGTTTTTTGCGCCAACTAGGTTTCCTTCCCCTTTAATGCCTGCCTTGTGGATGTCACAGCTGTATTCAGCACCTTGTGTTGGATTCTTCATTAGGAGAGAAGAGTAGAACAAAAGGACAACTTTAGTGTTCTCGCATCTGAGGTAATAATAAATTACACCTACTGTGTCCAATCAGCAAATAGCCTTCAGCATATAAAAATTATTAAATGAACTGAGCACTATAAATGTTTATATTTATATATGTTATATATGTTTAAGCACCCTTCCTAAAGTTGACCATACAAGTCGTAGAGTATTTGATTAGGCAGTTTGGGCAATTCTGACCATAGTGTGTGTGTGCCAGGTTTTGTGTCTTTGAGTGATCTGATCGGTGTACGGCCAATTTTAGATTGATGGCACACAGTACATTTTGTCCCCTGCTCTTAATCTCCTCCTCGTGTGATCTACAAAACATCTTTCCATTGGTGTCATCCTGTATTGCTGGAAGCCAAACATTTCAACAGCCGGATATTGTCTTCGCCTGCATTTTCCGGCCGTTACGCGGTTCATATATTTTACTGGTAGCAATTCACAGTGAGACCAATGGAAAGGTCCCGTTGTCTGCGCTGGAGGAGAATAACAAGGGTGACAAAACATGGCATGTGTCGTTAATAGGGTAGTGTCTGCAGAAGCACAAAGACATTCCTTTATATAAAGCTCACTAAATCATATGCAAAGTGTGCTCCATCTTTATGTGACTGATGATGCCTGTATACAAATGCATATGCTGCATATAAACAAATCACAAACTGCTGCCCTCTAATTAAGGGGAATGGGAATCACTGGCCTCATGACACAATGTTTCTGTCACTGGTTACTCTGTGGCATAAGCACCGCTATTTCATTTATCTCTAATGTGAAGTGATTTAGAGAATTTCTGGTGTTGTCTCTCTGTGTGTTTTCTGTGATAAATACAATAAAATCCCTGGTATGCCATTACCCTTAGGCACGGGTCACAGAGAGTCATGTTTCTCCTGGCATTAACTGCCACATGAAAAGCAACATGGCAGCTGAGTAACCATCAGAACAAGTGTTACTTAGAAGGGTCACAATGAGCAAAAACAGCGCATAACTTGACCCTTCCCTTACTTTGGTCAACTCCCTTTATAGATTATTTCATGTGGCACAAAAGAGATCCAAGAATAAACAGAAGAACTTTCGCAGTAACAAGAAGATAAGATACGAGAAAGAAATAAAATACATTACCAGAAGCTCTTCAGACAATGAATCTCAGTTTCCAGGAAGTGCTGCAGAGACAAAAAAAAACAATAAATAAATAAATATATATATATATACAATAACCTACAATGCCAACATAATCATTATCATCAATGCGTGTTGCCCTATTCCCTTCAGTATCTTAGCCTATTATTGAATAAAAAACAACTGCAAAATATTTTTAAAAAGAAGAGAAAAAGAGCAGGGCAATTTTATCCACCACAATGTAGGGCTTGTCATTCGTTTATTATGGCATGAATCTTTCCGCGCACAGAATGGCCTTCTCTACAGATTCTTAGTAAAAGTGAATTAACTCTTCGGGGCAGATTCATCAAAACGTGAGTTTAGATTTTAATAAATAAAAACTCATCCAAGTTCTATTCATTCCCATGGGATTTTTAGAAGCACTGCTATCAATGGGTGAAATTTAGAACTCAACATTTGATAAATACACTTCCGAAAATCCCATAGGAATGAATAGTACGTGGTTGAGTTTTTATTTATTAAAATCGAAACTCCCATTTGCTGCTGTAGTAAGTGACATTCTGCATCTGTTCTTTATTTTTGCATTCTTTTAAATATTTAGCAGATCTGCAGTTTCTGGTTGATAGGGTTCAATTTACCCTAGCAACCATGCAGTAGATTGAACGACATAAACAAATGTAGCTTCACAGAACAAATAGGTTTTTGGATGTCGAGTCAGTGACCACAGGCTGATAGCTGGTAAGAAGCAGAAGGTGAATCATTCCAAAACTATAAAAACATAGAAGATCTGTAGAATACAACCCCATTAATAGAAAAGCTCACTCTCTTGGTCTTTCTGTGGTTTTCTATGGAAAGTTTTTTAGGTTTTTTAAGACCATAAGCCTTAATGGCAGGGCCTTATATACTTGTCATTGTTTGTATGTAATTTATGTTGTACATCCTTGCAGTATATGGTCTACACTTGCTTTGATATGTATCGGACCTGTTATCCAGAATGCTTGGGACCTAGGGTTTTACGGATAATGGATCTTTCTGTAATTTAGAAAATCATGTAAACATTAAATAAACCCAATAGGCTGGTTTTGTTTCCAAAAAGGATTAATTATATCTCAGTTTGGATCAAATACAAAGTACTATTTTATTATTACAGAAAAAAAAAGAAATCAATTTCAATCATTTGGATAAAAAGGAGTCTATGGGTGCCATTCTGTAAGTCAGAGCTTTCTGGATAATGGATTTCTGGATAACTGATCCCATGCCTAAATTTATAATAATGCGGCAGTTGTCACTTACATCTATTCATGCCAGTGCACAGGAGGTAAATGTGTGTGCGCACATAATGTTCACTTGACATTGCTTATTTTCAGTAATATAAATGGAATGCAACTGTTTTGGATGTGAGATATCAGCAGATCTGACATTAACAGGGCCTGGTCCTCCCTCCTGCTCCTGCTGAGATACACTCAGTTGACCCAATGCCTTATCAGACAAATCATTTCAGCCAACGAAATAGCTGCTGCTTTTCCAGCATTGCAGAGTCCCTGTTCTTGTTATCAAAATACTTGAACTGGATAATTAATAGAAGTTGTGCGAAAAGGTAAGAAAAAAAAACACATTTTAAAGAAGAGGTAAGATATGATTGTAGAAAGCCTGCTTTTTAGTGCTCCCCTAATCCCCGGTGGAGCCTACCAAGCCACGATGGATTCCAGTTGCCATTACTTGATCATTTTCTACCATGGTGTGGAAGAAAGTAAAAAATAAAGAGAAAAAAAAGTGAAATTTCTGAGGGCAAGGAGTGAAGTGATTGACAAAGAAAAAGCAGAAAGAAGGTGGGTCGGAAGCATGTTGTCAAATTGAAAGACAGAAGATTGAAAAGGAAAAGAACTGTCTAACTCTTCAACTGACAGCTGTTGTCAACAATATACCACATTCCCCCAGGCGACATACAGATTAAAAGCATAAAAGACAGGTCAACAACAACTTTAACTTATGAAATCTGGCAATTTTGTGAGGCTGATCAATAGTCCAGGAATATATTATATAATCTGGCGGATAGATCTGCAAATAGGAAAAAACAATCGTTGTTGATAAAATATAATTGGATTGAATGCTACATTGTCGCTAGTTCTTTCACAGAAAAGAAGTCCAATATGTGGCTACAACTGCAACTCCCAGCATACAGCCAAAGGTCATTGGAGACTTCTGGGAACCGTAGTTCAACCTCAGATACAGGGCCAAGCATGGGCGTCCCTCCAGTTTAGGTTAGTTGATCTGCACACTCGCAGCGGCAAACCAAGAAGTATAAAATTAGCAGATGCTAATTTGTGGGGGAAATTGACAAGTGCCCGCCTCAGGCACAGAGTGAGTACATCTGTAACCTCATTTACATGTCCATAAGGATGAACACCAATGCAACAACCCACACAGGAAAATTTCCTCAGTTCATCCATCCTTGACCCGCAGCTTCGACTGGCACCTCATCTGTCACGGCGGTGTTAGGAATTACTGCACTGCTAACATGTACAGATGGTCTTGCACCACTTAACATGCTTCCAGCTACATTCTGTCATTCAGCCGGAACTCCCAGTGCTTCTAGCCGAGAGTGTATTTTCTATGTGAGCCTAATCAAAATCACATCATCTTTCTTTTCATTTATAAGAAGGGACAAAAGAATACACAGAGTGTATGGTACTTTCTCTTAAAGCCACTCAAACTGGTTTAGTTAGTTTAGCTTTGTTAAGGTACTGGCTGCCTTAGTGGCTCGGTTAAAAGCTTTCCCCAGCTCTCTTCTGCAGTGCTCCAGAGATACACGAGAGGGATTATAGCCTACAGGAGAAGATAAAAGCTTTTCCTAAACCACCTTGTGCTGTACAGGTCCTCCCTGAGCAAGGAGGCCATGAGGGTGGATACTAAAAAACATTTACAGGTATAAGAAATAAAATCTAAATATTACTTTGCTGTCTCTTATAATACAAGAAATGCCAGCATATTACATGTTATTGATTACACACTGGCATGCACAGGAGTATAAACCCCATTTATAGGAAGTGTTTACCTTCACTCAGGTGTAAAGTTTATTACAGAGCATTTCTTATCATCATATTGGTATTTAAAAAAGAGACACAAGGCCTGCCCAATTACTTGCCTTATTTTACACATTCTCTCTGGTGCCACAAAACAGAACCAACTTGGGGTCATTTAGAGCAAGTTACTAAACACTGCTCCCATTCATTAACAGTTGTCCCCTGAGATTAATTCAGGTTGGACTAAGAGCAGATGGACAGGCATACTGCATGCAGGAATGGGACCGGTTATCCAGAATGCTCGGTACTTGGGGTTTTCTGGATAACAGATCTTTCCGTAATTTGGATCTTCATACCTTGGATGTGCTACTAGAAAAAATCGTTTACACACTAAAATAAGAAGGAAAGCTATGGAGGCATTTTGCCAACAGATTAGCTGCAATAGTGCAAGCTAGAATGCTATATTTATTCTGTAGCATGTTTTACTATACCTGAGTAAAAAGCTCTAGCATCTCTGTTTGTTTAGGATAGCAGCTGCAGTATTAGCTTGGTGTGACATCACTTCCTGCCTGAGTCTCTCCCTGCTCACTCATTGCAGGTTTAAGCTGAAGAAGATAGAAGGAAAGAAATGCAGTGTTTCTTTTGAAAGAGGACTCAAAGCAGCAACTTCTTTGAAGGTTTACTGGTATATTTAGGTGGACCTTTCTGATAAGGCTTACTTAGTTTTAACCTTTCCTTCTCCTTTAAATAACTCCAATAGGCTGTTTTTGCTTCCGATAAGGATTAATAATGTCCTACTTTGGATCACGTACCAGGTACTATTTCATCTCCTACTCACTGCATAAGTATTTAGAAAGTGAGAAGAAATGTCCTCCAACTAACCTCTGAAATGATCATTTAGCATAAGTGACATGTGGTTATATAAGATCTTATTGATATTGATGGCTTTTGTAAACAGATATTGGGTGCTAAGATTTGTGCAAACAAGAATCCTGCATACATACCGAGTTACCCATAGCAACACCTCCAGTTAAAACTGCTGCTACAGAATTCAATCTTTACTCAGTGTTCTGTGACCTATGTTCTTTACCTTTGGTTTAAAAGAAACAAAAAACAAGTGCTTTGCTTTTCAACCCCATTAACCATTTTATTCCAGATAATGCATTCACTTACAGTCGCTGCTTAAATGCCAGATTTTATAGCAGAAAGCATTCACTTACAGTATAATGCAGGGTCAGACGTGGTATGTTTCACACTTTTAACTGGTAATAGTTATGGCAGATTCAATGGAAAACGGTCTACAAAAGAATCAATAAATGGAAAGACTGGAAAGAATTAGAGAAAGAATTATTGTCTAGGGGAATTAGATGTCAGTTTGAGTATTATAACTCTGACAAAGGTTCTCTCTCTTTAATTTACTAGAACACATAATGGTTGACGGAGAAGCTGGGAAACACTACTTAATCTGAATACATTATTTAACAAACAATTTAATGAATGCTGCACGCACAGCCAAGACAAACTTTCAAACTGCTCCTAACAATGACTTATTTATATGAAGTATTTTGCAATCATGCCTCATTTGTGCCGACACTTCTGTCGTGGAATCCTAACCGCAAATTATTAATCTTGAATCCTACGCCTGAGTCTCAATGAGACAAAAAAAATAAAATAAAGGGGGCTAAAACTCATAAGGGTGTAGGCAAGAATTAATCAGGCACATACAAATATTGTGTAGCTATAACTGAGAAAAAATAACAGGTGGGATTAAAAGACTTAAGTGAGAGAAAAACACTTGTAGAGAAGAGTCAGCCCACTTTTGTATCTTTGCAGGCTGCATGGAGCGGAGCCTTTGCTAAACCACAGTCATTTCCCAGAGTTCCTCAGATGAACAGAGAGAGAGAGAGAAAGAAATAAAGAAAAATCAAGTCAGGGTAAAAATCAGAAGAATGACGACTACAATGTTGATAAGAGCAGTTACGTTGATATAAAAGTTTAAGAGACAAAATCTGAAAGTTCCTTCCTGAGCATCAGGAAAGTGTATGCAATTTTGCTTTTAGCCGCCCGAGATCAAGACGTATGCTGCTATATTTGTCTAGTGCTCTAAGTACTTTCAGAGTCTTCCCGTATTCAGTGACTGATTTATCAGTGGTCAACAGAAATGGACAGAAAACAAAATGACAGATTTACCACTGCGTTAATACGGCAGAATACAAAGCCTGTGAAATGCACTCCCGGAGTTTCCTTTGCCATAACAAGGATGGAGGCATTTCAGAGCCGAGGCACTTACTGCAGTGTCTGATCCGGAAAGAAAATAAATAACTCGGGCACGGTTCAAACATTTCAGCAACATAGAGAAAATTGACATTTGGATATACTACAAGTCCTGCCATACCCAACAATGCTTTCTAAGCGACAGTGTTCTGATTCCATGCCATGCCCTGCTACTTACAAATAGCAAGTCTTTTGTTAATGGCGTCTCCTTGTAATACAAGCAACACTGTGCTGAAGAAAATAACATTTTGAAAATTCACATAATGTATTGCGGTGAACCTCTTCCTTTGCTGCTGCCTTCCAGCTGAAGACAAAGGGAGTTGTAGTGAGAAACACTTGGACACCAAATCCCTAGCCCCACAGTTAAAGGAAATACAGACGAGGAGATCTCAAAAACGTGTGGTGTTGTGGGGTTTGAGGGCCAGCTTAGCTCAGCCCTCCTTTACAGGACTAATTTATTATGCTCTTTCCAGAAAAATTCACACAGCTGTGGATCATGTTCGTTGTACCAGCAGCCAGAAATCTATACAGAGCTTCAAAACATGATTGGAGCATACTTGTCCATGGCACAATAATTAGCATTCCTCTTGGACTGACTGGCAAGCACAGCATGGTAGCAAAAGGTTCTCTTTCAGGGCTACAATTCTGAACCTCCTGTTATTCATAGAGTAGCCCTTGATTTATTGCATTCAACCAGAAGAAGACTGTATCTCATTTATAGTATCCTCTACTCAGCAACATGCCGGCCCCTATGAAAACAACAGGGAAACCCAGCCACTTAGCACTTGTTCAGCTGCAGCAGAAACAACTCTGTTATTGTCTGAAGGCCAGGTACGACGGGAGAGTAGAAAGCAACTGTGCTGGGATAACGTACTCTCACGTTTACTTACGTATCTACTATTGAACAACAGTGTTGGTAACCACTGCCGAGAGAGGAACAATCCCCTATCAATGTCTGAATTGGAAGAATGATTTTCCTTAATTGGAAAGCAGAGTTACATGTTGCCTTGATTAATAGAAATAAATTGTAACAGTATCTAATTTTAAAAACTGAACTAAGCATCTTTCCACCTAAGCCTGGTCCTGTTCCCCCCTTTACTAACTCTATGCTCATTAACTAATTTGGCAGATTGCCTGGGGCTAATCTTTGACTCCTCTCTCTCCTTCTCTGACCATATTATTTTTTCTTATGCAATATTGTCAAAATCTGTCCCTTTCTTTCACAAGTAACAGATAAGACGCTCATACATGCTCCTATCCTATCCTGTCTGGACTACTGCAACTTTTTACTAAGTGGTCTCCCTAACGTCCATCTCCCCCACTATAGTTTGTATTAAATACTGCTGCCAGGATTCTCCTCCTCTCATCCAAGACGGTACAGGCCGCTCCACTCCTGAAGTCCTTAAAATAACAGTAACACCAAAAAAGTAATGTGTTTTAAAGTAATGAAAATATAATGTTGTGTTCCCCTGTACTGGTAAAACTAGCATGTTTGCTTCTGAAAGACTACTATAGTTTATATAAACAAGCTGCTGTGTAGCCATGGGGACAGCCATTCTCTCTACATCATACTAAAAGTTAATTTAAAGGTGAACATCGCCTATAACAATCACCTTTTTGATAACATAAGTATGTAGATATTAAACCAATTCATATCCATATGTAGCTCTGCAATCTTAAAATACTTTTTTGAAATGCTGAAAATGCCTAAAGCAACACATGTAACCAACTGCTTCTCGTTCTGGTGTACAGAAAAGCTAAGTGTTCTGTCCCATGGATAACCTCACAATCAGCTGCAAATATTAAAAAGCATGGAAGCTTACAGCAGAGGAATAAAAATAAATAAGTCCATTGTGAATGCAACAGTCTTTGCCCTTTGAACTGCAGGGGTATTTAACATTCCAAAATGTCTAACAATGTTTTATTCATTTAACATAAAAATGGTCTAATATAGTCAGCATTGCTAAACAGGTGCTAATTGTCATCTTTCACCTCTGCACATTTCAGAGATTTGTAATTAAAATCAAGATGGTTGAGGAGATTCTCATGTCACTTTCAGCAAATGAGCAGCCTCTTCAGTAGCAATAAACATAATATAATTTTAGTATGATGTACTGATGCATTTTCTAAAGACTTTAAATTTACAATTAGTCTTCTTGATTTGTTCTGTTAATAGGTAGAATAGGAAGGCAAATAAATGATATAAGACATCTGTCTTTAAAGGGAACCTGTTATCAGAAAACGTGTTTTTTTTTCAAAACACATCAGTTAATAGTGCTACTCCAGCAGACTTCTGCACTGAAATCCATTTCTCAAAAGAGCAAACAGATTTTTTTATATTCAATTTTGAAATCTGACATGGGGCTAGACATTTTGTCAATTTCCCAGCTGCCCCATGTCATGTGAAATGCTTTCTGGCAGGCTGCTGTTTTTCCCTCTCAATGTAACTGAAGGAGTCTCAGTGGGACATGGGTTTTTACTATTGAGTGTTGATCTGCCAGGCAGCTGTTATCTTGTGTTAGGGAGCTGTTATCTGGTTACCTTCCCATTGTTCTTTTGTTTGGCTGCTGGGGGGGGGGGGGAGGGAGGGGGTGATATCACTCCAACTTGCAGTACAGCAGTAAAGAGTGATTGAAGTTTATCAGAGCACACGTCACATGACTTGGGGCAGCTGGGAAATTGACAATATGTCTAGCCCCATGTCAGATATCAAAACTGAATATAAAAAAAATCTGTTTGCTCTTTTGAGAAATGGATTTCAGTGCAGAATTCTGCTGGATTAACACTACTAACGGATTCATTTTGAATTTTTTTTTTCCCCATGACAGTATCCCTTTAACAAAATTAACAGAAAGGGGAACATCCCCATTAAAAGTGGTCATTTGGGTTTTTTACAAAATATCAATCATAAAAGCTTTAAGGTGTCATAAAATAAAACCTAAAATATAAAGTATATTTCATGGCTATGTATAGAATGTATTTGTGTTTAAGCACAATTTTATCTTACAATTTTCAAAACCACATTAAAAGAAGGTATAGAAGTATAGACCTCTCAAAGAGAGAATATATGAGGTGGAAAATCATGTCAAGAGGCCAGAGGATTTGGGACTCTCTAGTATCCTTTACTGCAGCTAGAATTATGATTCAAAGAAAAAGAACCTTTATCAAACCTTCAAAGGTGTACCAATATAATTATTGAAATTGCTGCAGTGCTTGTCAAAACAAGAAAGCAAATTATAGTGAATATCAATCTTATATGTTTCATTTTATACCTATATGAAATAAAAGGCACTAAGGGGCAGATTTACTAAAGGGCGAAGTGACTAATGCTGGCCACAATTCGCCAGTGTTACCACTTTCAGGTACTTCGCCGATTTACTAACGGGTGCAGACGTAACTTTGCTAGCGGAAGAGACAGACACTCGCACTCATTCGCTCATTCACTCTATCGCCAGGTGAATTTTTGCTCTGGCGAATGGACGTTACTCCGCAAATTCACGAAGATGCGGATTTTACTGAACGTTACCTCTTTCACCAGACTTGCCTTCGCCAGCTCACACCAGGCAAAGTGCATAGATCTTCCTCAATCTTCTGTTACTTACATCATATTTTTAGTGGAATAAGTTTCTAAGTTCCAAAAAACGCTGGTTGTGTAATGTAATGTATTTGCTGCAACATATACGTCCATTCAACTTTATAATTTTCCACCATATGCAAATTAGCCTGAGCGAAGACCTCTAACAAAGTTTCGCTAGCGCATCTTCGCTTTGATTGCCGAAGTATCGCTAGCGAAAGTTCGCCGTAACCGTGTTGTCTGAGCAAATTTTCATCTGGCGAAGTATAGCGATGGGTGCGAAACCGTTGCGGACGATTTTTTGCAGGTTAGTACATTTCCCCCTTAGTTTGCCCAGAAACAGCAACCAATAAGATGTTTCCTCTTAAACAGGTAGAGAAGAAATCACTGCAGCACCTCTATGTTGCAAAAGTGAAAAAGTTGTGTTTATTTGGTCAGTAACCGTTGGTTACTGAGCAAATAAACACAACTTTTTCACTTTTGCAACAGAGGTGCTGCAGTGATTTCTTCTCTACTATATGTTTGACCCCTGGAACTGAGAGTTGGTTGTAGCACACACATTCTTGTACTTGGATCCTTTTAAACAGGTGAGCAGTAAATGTAATGCTTATTTGTTGCTATGGGTTACTGCACCCCCCAAATGTAATGCCTTTTATTACATAAGCCCATAAAAGTTTTAGTGATAAGATTGCAGTGAAACCATCTTGTTACCATCATCAGTTACAGTTACAAATATAATTCACACCTTCTCTGGAAGCCATATCACATCTTTCATTTTCTGTCACTGATAGCACTTCCCCTTTAGCAGAACTGACTTTTCTTTATATCCTGGATGTAAAAAAAATATAGGGCACAAAGTATGCCTGGGCGCAGTAACTTAAAAGCAATGAATAAGGTGTATGTTTCTGACCAGTATATATTTCTATGAAGGTTAGGACAGGGTAGGGTTGTGTTAAATAGAAGCTGAGAACTACATTAAACTCTCTCTTTTGCCTACTCAAGTATACAAGTATCACCAAATGAGTGACATGTTTGGATTGTCAGAGAGTATGTTACCAGATATCACTTGAGGTGAAAAACAAAGTTTATTTGACATGGCCTCTATAAATTATAACCTCACAAAGAGTCACAACTCAGATTTTGACATGAGAAGATATGAGTACGGGAGTTAAAGGGAGTTACCGGTGGGAGAGTATAGAGATTATGCTCCACAGCACAGAAAAATCAGCACAGAAGAGCCAAACAGGTGGCTCTGCCTCAAGGTCAAGTTACTAGTGACCAAAACTAGCTTTAGAACACAATCCATCCAAGTCAAGGGGCGTATGTCAGAATCTGCATACACAGAATTTTGTTCTCTATGGGGATCATAGGTGGATCTAAACCACCAATATAGAAAGAAGGATTAATGATGAAGAGAGGAAATCCAATATAAACTGTAGTGACAAGAAAGGGGCAGATTTAAGTTTATTTGAGAACTAATGGACTCAATTTGGATATAAGTTTGGAAGCATTTACTGGCTCTTGGTAAAAAATATGATTTTGCAGGTTAGAGTTAGCAGACTGTATTTAAAAAGATATTTAATGTATATGCCAGTAAGTAAAGATATTAAGGTTTTCCATTTGCTCAGTCAACCCTCCCACTCAAGGCAAAATTGAAATCCCTCAAATCATCAACCATCTCCACCTGTCCCTGAACACTACTCATATTCATGCAATGCACTTAACGTAATAATAGGAAAGAGAACTGGACCCAACTCAAAAATTACATTGTGGGGGAAGAAATGAAGGTATAGCCAGTAAATGGTGCACAATAGTGCATAAATAATGATATTGTATTAAACCTGAGAAGCAAAGCAGTTTCTTTCCTTCTCAGCAGACTGGGGTATTCTTGAGTGGGTGTTGCTGTGCAACAAAATATGCTTTCTCAGCAGGAGCAAATCGCATATATTTATTGAATATTGTCTAAGGAGGCCTGTTGCCCATCAATTCTCTAATAATAAAGGATAAGGAAGCTAAGATCTGGCAGCGGTAAAGAGGAGGATGAATTCTCCTAAGAGACCGTTCCTATACTCTAGTGCCTTCAATTAGTCCCCTGATGACAGCCCTGCTCCATTAATCACAAGACTTATACAGTTCTCCTGAGACGTGTAGAAATCCACTGGTAATTTGTCCTTGTGATATACCAATGACTCCACAATTTTAAACATTGACTCTGAAGTTAAGATGCTGACAACTCAACTCGAGTTAAGAGATAAGATAAGTGTGACTCTATTTTCAGCATTTTGTTATGTCTGCAGTTCCCTTCTGCTAGTAGCTATTTATTTTGCAATACAATCGCACCTCCTTTCCAAATGGACTAGGTTCCTTAAAGGGTCATGTTTATGGTGTCGTTTTTATTTCTAAATTACACTGTTTACACTTTAAATAATTCCCTCTGCATGTAAAATGTCATTCCTAACCCAACAAGTGTATTTTTTAGTTGTAATATTGGTGTGTAGGCGCCATCTCAGGTCATTTTGCCTGGTCATGTGCTTTCAGAATGAGTCAGTGCTGCACTATGGAACAGCTTTCTGGCAGGCTATTGTTTCACCTACTCAATATAACTGAAGGAGTCCTAGTGGGACATGGATTTTTACTATTGAGTGCTGTTCTTATATCTACCAGGGAGCTGGTGTTATCTGGTTACTTTCCTATAGTTCTGCTAATGGGCTGCTAGGGGGGAGTGATATCACTCCAACTTGCAGTGCAAAGAGTCACTGAAGTTTATCAGAGCACGATGACTGGGGGCACCTGGGAAATGGACAATATGTCTCGCCCCATGACAGATTTCAAACTAAATGAAAAAAATCAGTTTGCTCTTTTGAAAAACAGATTTCAGTGCAGAAGTCTGCTGAAACAGCAATATTAACGGATGTGTTTTGAAAAAAAAGTTTTCCCACGACAGAATCCCTTTAAGTACATTAAACACAGGCATTAGAAAAACCACACAAGTAAGCCTTGCCAATCCAATTTGTGGAACACCAAGCAGGAGCCTATAGACTGCATGCAATCATTGCTTAATTATGGTAAAAACCTATAAACAGAACATATGGGGTCACTTAGAGAAGGTCATAGTATAATGTCACAATGTCTTCATTCTTGTCAAAGAGATTTATTAGAACTGGGAGAATAGTGAGATGTATTAATCAATCAATGTCAAGAATAAATCTATAGAAACAACTTTGCTACCAAAAATATTTCATAAGAAAAAAAAAAAAAGAAGAAGAGCAGAAGGATCAGCCTGAGTTTAATGTGACCTTTAGATCTTTTCGCTCATTAGGATAACCCAGCCCCAAATACCACAATGGCTTCTACATTCTATGCTTCTTTTCTAAGCATCGCAAATGCACAGAGATGTAAAAGGGTCAAATCATTCCCCACTGATTTGCTAGCGTGTTAATTGGCACAGGAATTGAGGTAGAAATTATTTGCTAATGCAGCGGTAGTAGTTTTTATGCAAACTGGCCAAAGCAAAATTACAAAATTACTGAAAGCAAATGTATTGTTACGAGCGCGTGTCCTTATTCTTATTTAGCAGGGCAATTTTGCACCTCATTTTGATGTGCATTAGCAACACACTGTAATAAGACTTAAAATGGCCTTCTCGTACTTATTGTTTTTACCCATCACACAATTTAATGGGATCACTAAATGAAGAATGGCATAGTTATGGATTTCAGTTACTTCTTAGCAGTTACTTGTACCCAGGATCTGTATAAAAAGGAGGCAGTCGTCGGTTAGATGCTTTTAGATATCTTGTTTTGATACAATTTCTTTGTGTAAAAATGGTACAGACTTAACTGTTGTGCTCCATGCCTTAGCAGAGGGGAGAAGAATATATTAGCAACATAAAGCAAGCATAATGATGCTCTCCACTCCGGTACATAACCTTACATGATTTATTCCAGAAGGGGCGCTTAAGGTTATGTACAGAAATGGAAAGTGGTTTGATGATTGCTTTATCTTATCAAGATTCATGTCAAGAAATCCTTTTGGCTGTTTTAAATGCATGGTCAGTGTACACTTAGCGGCTACTTCATTAGGTGCATGGCCCATACCATATAATAGGTTGATCAGCAGCTACTATGCAGAAAATGAGCAGGTAAGTGGAAACCAACGGATTTCGCGTGAGCGCAGGCGATAAAAGGAAAAACAAGAGTTACAGGTATGAGACCTGTTATTCTGAATTTTCGGGACCTGGGGTTTTCCATAACTTGGATCTCAATACCATAAGTCTGCTTAAAAAATAATTTAATCATTAAATTAAACACAATAAGATAGTTTTGCAGTAACAATTAATTATATATTAGATGGGATCAAGTTCAAGGTACTGTTTTAATATTACAGGTATGGGACCTATTATCCAGAATGCTCGGGACCTGGGGCTTTCTGGATAATAGGTCTTTCAGTAATTTGGATCTTCACACTACTAGTAAATCATGTAAACATTAAATAAAAACAATAGGCTGGTTTTGCTTTCAGTAAGGATTAATTATATCTTAGTAGAGTTCAAGTACAAGGTACTGTTTTATTATTATAGCGAAAAAGGAAATCATTTTTAAAAAAATTGGATTATTTGATTATAATGGAGTCCATGGGAGACAGCTTTTCAGTAATTCGGAACATACTGTAGAGAGGGTTTCCGTATAACGGATCCCATACCTGTACAAAGAAAACGGGAAATCATTTTTCAAAACTTGAATGATTTCATTAAAATATAGTCTACAGGAGACAGCCTTCCCATAATTCGGAGCTTTCTGGATAACGTGTTTCCGGATAATGGATCCCATACCTGTGACTGTAAGCATGTAAATGGAACATGAATGTATCTGGATTAATAATACACTGCTGTTTATTACATAACAGATACAAGGGTCACAGCCTACATTCCATCATTACCAAGGAGAAAAGGCTGACAACTCATTTAGATTAAAAGACTTTACGTCTGAGTAAAACAGCAGTGTGAAAAGATTCATTTCCAATAGATAAATGGTCAATGTTTGCCATGGATGAAGTCTGTAAGACAACAGCCTCAGTAAATGTCACTGCCATCTACAAAAACTGTGCAAACAATGGAGAAAGGAATTCTGGGAGAACATTGCTAGTTTCAGTGTAATTCTACCCAGTTTAAGGGCATTGTATTTGGTCACTGCTAAAGCAGAATATCTTTTCTTTTTTTTTTTTTTAATGCTAGTTATTCCCCAATGACCTGAACGAGTCCAAATCATCACTTAAATATATTTTGCAGCACCCTTTTATTTTTCTGTTGAATACGTATATTCACTAAACATCAAATCCTGGATTCAGGGCATTCCTATTTTTTCGGCCTGCACTGAAAATGCTATTTCTCCTTATTATCATTACAGGTATGGGACTGGTTATCCATAATGCTTGGAACTTGGGGTTTTCAGATAAGGGGTCTTTCCGTAATTTGGATCTTCATACCTTAAAGAGGTGGTTCAGCTTTCACTTTTTTATGTTATTGAATGGCTAGTTCCAAGCAACATATCAATTGGCCTTCATTTTTTTTATTTATAGTTTTTGAATTATTCCCTTTTTCTTCTTACTCTCTCCAGCTTTCAAGTGGGGGTCACTGACCCCATTTAAAAAAAACAAATGCTCTGTAAGGCTACAAATGTATTGTTATTGCTACTTTTTATTTCTCAGCTTTCATTTCAGACCCTCTCACATTCCAGTAGCTTATTCAAATTAATGGTTGGTTGCTAGTATAATGTGGGCCCTAGAAACCAGACTGCTGAAATTGCAAACTGGAGAGCTGCTGAATAAAAAGCTAAACAACTCAAAAATTACAAATGATAAAAAAAATGAAAACCAATTGCACCTTTGCTCAGAATATCACTCCCTACATCATACAAAAGGTTAATTTAAAGGTGAACAACCCCTTTAGGTCTACTAGAAAATCATGTAAACATTAAATAAATCCAATAGGCTGCTTTTGCTTCCAGTAAGGATTAATTATATCTCAGTTTGGATCAAGTACAAGGTACTGTTTTATTATTACAGAGAAAAAAGAAATCATTTTAAAAATTTTGATTATTTGGATAAAATGGACTCTATGGGAGACAGCCTTTCCGTAATTCGGAGCTTTCTGGATAATGGGTTTCCGGTAAACGGATCCCATACCGCTATCTGTAAGTGCACATACAACACACATAAGCGTGTCAACATATAATAATGTAATATAATAATATAAGATAGCTTTTAGTATGTTTTAGAATGGCTCGTTCTAAGCAACTTTTCAATTGGTCTTCCTTATTTATTTTCTTTAGTAAGTTTCTTTAGTCACTGACCCTTTCTAAAATCAAATGTTCTGTAAGGCTAAGGCTAATCATTTTTAATTGGGTTATAAATTAATTGGGTTATAAATTTGATTAATATGGAGTCTTTGGGAGATGACCTTCACGCAATTCGGAGCTTTCTGGATAACAGGTTTGCAGATAACGGATCCCATACCTGTATTATTGTGATGAACACATATTTATCCAACACTGACACATTCTGCAGCTCTGAGCTTCGTATGTACGTGCGCATGTGTGTAAAAAAGCGAGAACCCGATTGGCAGCAAAGTAAAAGACAAGAAAAACTTATTTCAATGTATAGAAAGAAATGGATTTTCAGAAAGTATATAGCGAACAGTTTATTTTCTATGCATGATCACTATGGTTGAACCCCCACTTGAAATCGGATTTAAACACTGCGAATATGTTCCTTAGTAGAGAAAAAGTCTAAAATTAACTACTCTAATAACCCCCTGACACAATTGATAAATATGCAGCGCTTATTAATGTATAAAAATGTAAGGATTATACAATATACATTATGAGATAATAAAATACATAAGACAGCACACTATTGCTTGACACGCCATATTAAACGTTAATGATGAAATGCCTCATGAAAAGCAGTCATTCAAGCTTTCTCCCCTCGTGCAGGCCAAGGTTTAGCATGGGACCTAATGTCATGGTGTCATTTGTAAGGAGGCTAAAGGGCTGCAGTGAAGGGCAACGATGAAATTATAACTGACAAAAAGTCTGTCTTGTCAAAATTGTCTGAAAAGACTAACTGGCTAGTAATGATCAGAAAGCTATTGTGAGGACAGGATTAGGAAATGTGTTTTTCTGTGTGAATTCCTTCTTTAAGAGTCTGACCTTGCCTTCTGCATGTCACATATTAAGTGTGATTCACGGCTGCTGATGAAATAGGTGAAAGGCAGATTTGTTTGTTGTGTGCAGGCTATATAGCACGGCAGTTGCATGATACACTGTAAAATCTTCTCATTTTTTTCCTAAAAAAAAAAAAAGGTATTTGTGACATGACACTGGCAAATCAAACGCCTGCTTTAAAAAAAAAAAAAACATGAGAACTACAAACAGACGCCTTCGCAAACAGAGCTTATCCCATGGATAGAACTGAAGCATGGACGTACTTTATGTAATCATTAATACATATTGAGCTCATGCACGCTTTTATTTTAATGACAATATTGCTTTAAATCTGTATTTTCATACTGTGGGGCTCACTGATGATCCTAATGCGTATTCACATCTACTGAACAATGGGCTCATTTACTATGGGAAGAGGGGGGAGTACACAACTCATATACTTAAAGTTACACCCTGCTCTGGGCAGGCATTAAAGGGGTTGTTCACCTTTAAATTAACTTTTATTATGACGTGGAGAGTGATATTCTGAGACAAGTTGCAATTTATTTTCACTTTTTATTTTTGAGTTTTTTAGCTTTTTATTCAGCAGCTCTCTAGTTTACAATTTCAGCAATCGGGTTGCTAGGGTCCAAACTACCCTAGTAAACGTGCATTAATTTGAATAAGAGACTGGAATATGAATAGGAGAAGGCCTGAATAGAAAGACAAGCAATAAAATGTAGCAATAATAATACATTTGTAGCCTTATAGAACATTTGATTTTATAAGGGGTCAGTGACTAAAGAAACTAACTTGAGAAAATAAATAAGGAAGACCAATTGAAAAGTTGCTTAGACCGAGCCATTCTAAAACATACTAAAAGCTATCTTAAAGGTGAACCACCCCTTTAAGCAAGCCTCCATAGTCATGTTATATTATTAGATTAAATTATTATATGTTGACACGCTTATGTGTGTTGTAGGTGTACTTACATATAGAGGCATGGGATCCGTTTACCAGAAATTATCCAGAAAGCTCCAAATTATGGAAAGGCCATCTCCTATAGAGTCCATTTTATCCAAATAATCAAAATTTTTAAAAATGATTTCCTTTTCTCTGTAATAATAAAACAGTACCTTGTACTTGGTCCAAATTAAAATATAATTAATCCTTTAAAATTATGGAAGGATTCGTTATCCAGAAAACCAGGTCCCCAGCATTCTGGATAACAGGTCCTGTACCTGTACAATATTTATGCATTAGTAACACCTTATAAAGGTGAATGTGTAACAACATACCCTTATATATACACGGCCCCTTTAAAACAAAACCAATATATTATTAAAGTATTCAGCATGATTTTTCCAAGTGGAGTCACGCTGACAAGAGAATATAACAAGCATGAAAATTAGAACTTGATCACTGCCAGCAGTTAAAACTTCTTCATAGAAAACAAGGGCTCAATTGACTCGCATGAAGCTTCTAGTTCTATTAAACAAAAAAAAATGAGAGGCTTCTAAGCAGAAAAGGCTTCTCTCTTGTACTTTGTGAGAACCAACATACCCACCCACATTCTACCAAATACAGAAGACAAAGACCATTTGAAGTTGTCTTTATGCAACTTTGGCCAATTTAATACAAGCTGCAAAAATTGGACCATGTCTCGTAGCCCATCAATCTGATCTGCTACTAAATCTGGTGTAAACTTTACCACTTTAGCCCAAGTGATTTCTACTTTTTTAAATTGCAAGTTCTTTTGGGAAGGTCCCTCTTTGCCTCTTGTATTGGTTATTGGTGGCTTTTTGCGTTTTCCTGTATGTTTAATGTATACACCCATTTTTTGACAATTGAGGAATATATTGGCTTTTTTAATAATACAGGCATGGTATTCGTTATCCGGAAACCCGTTATCCAGAAAGATCCGAGTCAAGGAAAGGCAATCGCAAATAGACTCATTATAATTAAAACTTTTAAAATGCATTTCCTTTCTCTCTGTTATAATAAAACAGTACCTAGTACTAAACTACTAACCTAGTACTAAACCAAACTAAGATATATATAATTAATTATTACTGGAAGCATAACCAGTTTATTGGGTTTATTTAAAGGAGAACGAAACCCTAAAATGAATGTGACTAAAAATGCCACATTTTATATACCGAACTTATTGCACCAGCCTAAAGTTTCAGCTTGTCAATAGCAGCAATGATCCAGGACTTCAAACTTGTCACAGGGGGTCACCATCTTGAAAAGGGTCTGCAACACTCACATGCTCAGTGGGCTCTGAGCAGCTGTTGAGAAGCTAAGCTTGGGGGTTGTTGCAAATTATCAAGCAGAAAATTAGATTTGTCTGTAATATAAGCTGATGCTACAGGGCTGATTATTAAATTCTGATGCTAGTTGCACTGGTTTCTGTGCTGTCATGTAGTAATGATGTGTATTAATTACTAATCAGCCTTATAGTGTAACATTTATATTCTATGAGTACTTCAGTAAATGACAGCACAGAGCATGTGCAGTGAATGAGCAGAAAAGAAGATGTGGAGCTACTGGGGCATCTTTGGAGACACAGACCTGTACTGCTAAAGGGCTGTGGTTGCATTGGGCTGGTACAGAAGCCCAAAATATTATGTCCAACATTTCTATCTACTTCTTCAGTCAGACTTTAGTTTATATTTTCATGATTTTCTGGTAGACTTAATGTATGAAGATCCAAATTACGGAAATTATCTTGAAAACCCCAGGTCCCGAGCATTCTGGATAACCGGTCCCATACCTGTACTAAAAATGCTTACAGCATGAGTTTAAGGAGAATTGTGCCACCGTTTCATTAAAATCCTTATTTCACAGCAAAAAGCTGCTTCTGAAAAACATTCAAATCTGTATAAAATCAGAGCGGTTTAATCTATGGCCACTCAATTACACATTAATTGCTCAAAAAAGCAATACTGGGATCTGTAGTTTTTTTTAAACAGCAACAAAGCTAAAAAACTGAACTTGCATACTTCAGCCCGTATTTTGTATGCAGCGGGTAAACAAGCCTTATCCTAAAACAAACCGTTAAATCTATGTTTCTCCCAGCGTTAAAAGAAAAATGATCATTAGCTATGCCCACTGAAATCACAACACAGCAGTAACAGTTTTGTCTTTTGATTGTAAACAGCATGAAGCAGTTATCTGCTAAAAATATTGCATCTATGAAAAGGCATAGATTGGTTTCAGGCTCGAGCTTCATCTTTGCCTCACATGGAAGCTCTTCTGATCACTAGCAATCTAAAGCTGCAAGTTCTGTCTGCTCTGCGCGGGCCTCAAACTATTACAGGTATATGACAGGAGGGCTTTCTCTTCTACATCAGCCATTGTCAGCCTCTAAGTTATTAGTTACAATTCAACCAAAAGGAATGTTTGTGCGCATCCATTGTAGTCAAGCAGAACTCAAAATCCTGTATGCATTCCTGCACCAAAGGCTGGTGGGCTAGATTAGGTGAATGCAATTCAAAATGCACAATGTTCACCTATTGGATAATCATTTCACTAAGGTCAATGTAAAACTAATAGTGGTGGTTCAGCTTTACGTTAACTTGCTAATTCTAAGCAACTTTTCAATTGGTCTTCCTTTTTGCTTTTCTGTAGTTTTAAAATTATATGCCTTCTTCTTTGGACTCAGAATTTAATAATATTCAGCCAAGTAGCATCAGCTATAGGCTAAACTCATTTTCTGCTTGATAATTTGCGATGACCCCTAAACAAAAGCTTCTCACAGCTGCTCAGAGCCCACTGAGCATGTGAGTGTCAAAGACACTTTCCAAGATAGTGACCCCCTGTGACAAGTTTGAAGTCCTGGATCATTGCTGCTATTGATAAGCTGGTGCAAAAAGTTCAGTATATAAAATATGCAATTTTTAGCCATATTAATTTTAGGGTTTACTTCTCCTTTAATGCACTGGGCTGCTGTTCCGATCCCACTGATTAAAAGCTTAATTAAGGGGGTTATTTATCAAATGTTGCGTTTGTGAGATTTTTTTTTATAGGTGAAGGTGAACAACCCCTTTAACTTAACAAGCAGGAGGACCTACTTTATTTTCTTCCACTACCCAGTGCCACCCTGTGGTCCCTAAGGAAATCGGACAGGTAGGCAGTCAGCAGGATGGTGTAAGGTCAATACCATTTCCCAGCCTGTCCACAGGCCAATTGATCAGATACTATACAAACTGGACACTGAAATCAAGTTTGACAAGGCCTATTCCTGATCCTGTACATACAACAATGTAGTTTTAGAATAAAAACACAAAGGTATGCTTTTTTAGCACAAAAACAAGGCTGATCGGTGCACTTAACACACAGGTTGTTAGGTGTGGATCAGCTCAGATTGGTTGTTTCTACACAGGTGGAGAAACTACCTAGTGTGACATTAGCCTAAATGACTCCTGAAACAAACAATCAAAGCCACCAAATTGAAATACATTTTGGGTAATATAACTGGAATCCCTAGCCATCAATCTCAGGAGCCACAGAACAGTAATGTAAAGAGTTCTAAAAGGCAATTCAATAATAAATAAACAACAACTGCAAATTTGCTGAGATTATTAATTTTGTGAAAGCAGTTTTAGTTTTATTTGTAGGTGCATCACATAAAGAAAAAAAATCAACATACGACTTTCCACTGCTCAACAACAACTCAAATAGATCTAATACATGGCAGTGCAGTATAAAGCTTATATTAATTAATTTACTAATGATGTTAATGTGAAAACATAGCTTTAGCTGAAAACATATGTTTAATTAAACTGGAATAATTATCTAGCTGAAAATAGCACAGGCAGAGCCATCAATCAGTTATAATCCTTTGGTCCGGCAGGAGGATAATTCTCAGAAACCCCCAAAGTAAAAGTCACCTTGACTGCACTCAGGCACACAGGCCCCTTTCATAGGCAGATGAATTAAAAGATGATCTGAGTAAAACCAAATCATCACTACCGAAAGGTAAGAGCAGTAAGTGCTAGGACTTCTTATCACAAGTACACTAAAGACGGTGATATTTTATTACCTTAAAGTGCCTGAAAATGACAAATAAATGTAAAGTAGTGAAGCATATTTTCTGTGGCTGTCAATGGGGGAAATTGCCTCCTTTGAAATATCAAAATCTGAAAATTGATTTGTACAATGTTATCTACAAGTTTCGATGCCACCTTTTATATGAAATCTGCATTGAATTTTTGTAGTGGATTGTTTGATGTCTTATTGTAGTCTCTGAAATTTAAATTTAAGTGCTCATCTACTGTTTAGTACCTTGGCATAAGGACTGTCAGAGCAGCTGGGACGGAGGCTTGTGACTATAAAGGTAGTTTCCAAAACTTAAAGGAAAAAACTTAATAAAATTAACATTTAATGGAGGGGTACGGATTTGTAACGGGCAAGTATTTTTTATGTACTACAGGTATAGGACCGGTTATCCAGAATGGTCAGGACCTGGGGCCTTCCAGATAATGGATCTTTTCATAATTTGGATCTTCATACCTTGAGTCTACCAGAAAATCATGTAAACATTAAAGGGGATCTAAAGTAGTTTCGTGCAAAATGCATATTTTGGATATGTGGGGGAATTGAATCCAGGTAACTTGATGAAAACTCAAAAAACGGCTCATAAAAAAAATGCATTGCTATTTGAAATATGCTTTTATTCATCAGACAAAGACAATTGTGGATTAATAATTTCGACCATACATCCTCTTTAAATAAACCCAATAGGCTGGTTTTGCTTCCAATAAGAAATTAATTATATCTGAGTTTGGATCAAGAAAAAGGTACTGTTTTATTATTACAGATAAAAGGAAATAATTTTCAAAAAAATAGATTATTTCATTATAATAAAGTCTATGGGAGAAGGCCTTTCCGTAACTTGGAGCTTTCTGGTGAACGGGTTTCTAGATAATGGATCTCAAACCTGTAAATTTTGTCTTACACTCGCTTAAAGGGGTTGTTCACCTTACAAACTATTTTTTCAGTGCAGTTGTTTTCAGGTTGTTCGCCAGAATGAAATACTTTATTTTTAATTTCTTTGTATTGTAGTTTAAAGTTTAATTTTCCAGCCTCTGGTGTTTGAGTCAGGCAGTGCAATAATCCAGGTTACAATTTGCTACATTAGTTGATACATTTCTCAGCAGCATCTGTGAGATATTAGCAACTATTGTATCAGTTATAACAGCTGCCTTTAATGACACAGGAATTCTGCTCAGCAGGGACAAAAACGTATCAATGAAATGTATCAATTTAGAACAGAGTTGGTGACGCCCCCCCCCCATCCAGAGCTGCATAAGAATGTCCTGCACTGGTAAAACTGCTGTGTTTGCTTCAGAAACACTACTATTGTTTATATAAACAAGCTGCTGTGTAGCAATGGGGCAGCCGTTCAAAGGAGAAAATGCTCAGGTTACACAGCAGATAAGCTCTGTAGAACATAATGGTGTTATCCGTTATTCACTATTTAACCTGTGCCATATGGACTTTATTTTTCAAATTTCCACCATTGCTACACAGCAGCATGTACATATGAACTTCATTAGTGTTTTTAAAGCAAACAGTTCGGTTTTACCAGTGCAGGCCAACATGATATTTTCATTACTTTAAAACACTTTGATTTTTTGGTGCTAATGTTCTTTTAAAATAAGAAACTGCGCCCCTTGTATGTAGTATTCAATGTTTAACCTATGACTAAGTGTCCCTGGTAGACAGAAAACGTGTCAGGCTTTAGGTTCTTAATTATGGAGAATAAAATGTAAGCTTTTTAACCTTTTACAATCTGACTCTGGCTCTACTAATTTGTGGGTCCAGGCTTGTGCCGGCCTCTTTTGATGTCTCCTGGTGTTTGCTCCCTTTGCTGAAGGTCTGGGGCTTGTGTACTCTGTGTTAAGCTCATCTAACGCACTTAATACACTGTATATACTGGTTCCATTTTTGTATATCCCCATGGAAATGAGGTTATGTGTCTCTACAAATCAATTGTATATGTGTTGAATATCAGAACTCAAAAGGAACAGGAGAATTACTACTTAATTCTAAGCCATATAAAAACTGATGTCAAAACAACATTGAAAGTTCTCATTTTTTGAAATTTCTCAGCAGACTGTATGCATGGTGATCCAAATAACAAAAATAGATGCACAAATCAAATACCTAAACATGTCCATATAACTGTTCACAGATAATGGTTCAGATATGGTTTAGTGCTCAGCTGAATCTTTTGTTGAAGAATTTGGTATTAGAATAATCCCAAAAAATATGAATTCTGTGATATCTTTCTATATTACACAGAACTGTACTAAGATTAAGGGGTGACGGAAGACTGAACACTCATTCGTGGTGAGTTGGAGACTACGACCCATTTAGGTTTGGGAACCATATTGATCTTTCTTTCAAAAGGTTATTATTTGCACTTATTTGCATTTTTTTCCATATTCTTTAGATAACAGTTACCAAATTCCCTGGATAATAAACTCGCTTATTAACTTTGAATCTCTGACTATGCTTTTTTTTTTTAAAAAAAAGCAAGTTTTACTTTCTACATTTTTATTCCTAAAAATTGTTTACTTTATTCCAGATGGTAAAATTAAATTACATAAACACAGTCAGCAAGTTGAATCCTCAGATGTATTCCTTTCCAGCACGGAAGCTTCAAAACCTGTCCATAATTTTGTTAGTGATGTTTGGAAACAGCTGTACCTGACATGACTGCGTGTTGTATGTGTCAGCGTTAAAGGATTAAATATTCTTAAACCCCAATGGAAAGGGACTATACTGTTAGCAAAAGGTAGCTCAACAAAATGTCAGATGCTTTCATCACAATGGAACTGTCTGACTAGGAGGGATAGATAAGACTATGCCATTTTACCACTCCTATACTAGGCTGAGGGCATATTAAACAGATCAAATGAAATCAGCAGAAACAGCCTCAGCGCAGCACACTTTTTTTTTTATTTATTTATTTTTTTTAACGTGTGCATTGATTTTCGATTTCAGATTGAAAAACACAACAGTGATACCATTAAAATATAACAGCTGTACTCCACTTTTTATCTCTTAGTAATAAAGAACAAGCGGGGGCATTTGCGAACAATATCAGTAAAAGCAAAGTTTGTTTTTCAGTTGCAATACAATCTGCCCATGTTGCTGACGTGGTACAATGGCAGCTAATGTGTTGGGTGGCATTGGGTGCATGATGAAGAATTAGTTTGTATCACCCCCTCCCCCTCATAATCAGGCACATTTGGTTTTCTACTAGAACAGTGTGACATTTACAACACAACTGCACTGGTAAAACCAATTTCCATTCCACGGAACATAGACACAGTGGAAAAACTTTAAAAAATAGCCAACAAGTATGTCTATGTATTGTACTGTATCAGTAACCAGGGAAAGCAAGCATTTCAAAGAGGATACATAGTTAATGACTGTCTACCATGCATGGACACAAAACTGCTACTTTGTTTTGATGAATTGAGAGGAAATACAAGCAGAGTGATGGCAGCATTTAAAATGATCACAATCTGCTAGAGAGAATTATGGATGAATATCTAAGACAGCTTAGTAGCCTGCAACTCAAGTTTCAGTGCACATTTGATCAACACTGCTTCCATTGACATAATTTCACTACAGCTACACTAGACAATCTACAAGAGAGCTACTACTCTCAAATCCCTTCTCACAGACTATAAAGCAACAATAGTGACCACAAAAAATTATTCTAAATGTCACATATAATTAATGTGCCCCTGTATAGAGAATTATGCTTGGAGAGCAACTAAGTAGGAGGGGGGTTCAAGTAGAACTGCACTTCAGCATCTCTTCTGACAAATACAATTGGTGGATTTGAATTCTGCTGAGCTATAATGGCCTGTTCTGGAATAGGGATGTAGCGAACGTCGGAAAAAAAGTTCGCGAACATATTCGCGAACTTGCGCAAAAATGCGAGCGGTTCGCGAACGGTTCGCGAACCCCATAGACTTCAATGGGAAGGCGAACTTTAACATCTAGAAAAGACATTTCTGGCCAGAAAAATGATTTTAAAGTTGTTTAAAGGGTGCAACGACCTGGACAGTGGCATGCCAGAGGGGGATCATGGGCAAAAATGTTTCTAAAAAATCCATTGTTGACACAGCGCTGCGTTTTGTGCTGTAAAGGGCAGAAATCACACTACATTTCTAAACCTGTGTAATAAAATGCTTTAAAACGTCCGGCGTCTACATGCCAATCAAGTCGTGTAAAAGTTACAGCCTGTTCACACGCAAAGACGAAACGCGGTGCTTACTGCAACGCAAAAAGACGCAAAGAGCTTTAATGAATGATACCGTCAAGTGAGCAAATAATAGTTTTTAATTACTAGTTGCTTGTCACCTCCAGGATGTTCGTCCTGTTGGTGGCAATATTTCTGTAGTGGTGTGTTTAGCAGTCACCGTGCTTGTGCGCACGTGCACGGTCAGGCAGAGGTAATTCAATGTACAGTGAAGTGAACCAAAAAACACAGATTCTGCAGTGTGGGCCCAGTTTTGGTCTACTTTATTGATCACCTGCGGTGACCATAAAAGATGCGATTTTGCCACTGTTGCAGAACCCTGAAAAATTAGGCATGTGTACTTTCCTGAAAAATTATGTTTTTTTTGTCGCAGCCACTGAACCAGAAGTCCAGAAACAATATGCCATATAAATGCTGAAAATATTAATTTTTTTTTGTGGCAGCCACTGCAGCACAGAGGCCAGAAAAAATATGCCATATAAATGCAAACAATATTAATTTTTTTTTGTCGCAGCCACTGCAGCACAGAGGCCAGAAAAAATATGCCATATAAATGCAAACAATATTATTTTTTTTTTGTCGCAGCCACTGCAGCACAGAGGCCAGGAAAAATATGCCATATAAATGCTAACAATATACATTTTTTTTGTCGCAGACACTGAAGCACAGAGGCCATAAAAAATATGCCATATAAATGCAGAAAATATGCATTTTTTTGGTCGCAGCCACTGAAGCACAGTTGACAGAAAAATTATGCCATATAAATGCAGAAAATATAAATTTTTTTGGTTGCAGCCACTGAAGCACAGAGGCCAGAAAAATTATGTCATATAAATGCAGAAAATATGCATTTTTTTGGTCGCAGCCACTGAAGCACAGTTGACAGAAAAATTATGCCATATAAATGCAGAAAATATAAATTTTTTTGGTTGCAGCCACTGAAGCACAGTTGCCAGAAAAAATATGCCATATAAATGCAGAAAATATAAATTTTTTTGGTTGCAGCCACTGAAGCACAGTTGACAGAAAAATTATGTCATATAAATGCAGAAAATATGCATTTTTTTGGTCGCAGCCACTGAAGCACAGTTGACAGAAAAATTATGCCATATAAATGCAGAAAATATAAATTTTTTTGGTTGCAGCCACTGAAGCACAGAGGCCAGAAAAATTATGCCATATAAATGCAGAAAATATGCATTTTTTTGGTTGCAGCCACTGAAGCACAGAGGCCAGAAAAATTATGCCATATAAATGCAGAAAATATGCATTTTTTTGGACGCAGCCACTGAAGCACAGTTGCCAGAAAAAATATGCCATATAAATGCTGAAAATAGTCATTTTTCGCCATACGTTGACCTTGTAGACATTGTTTGCCCAGTTTTTTTGGTTGCAGCCACTGAAGCACAGAGGCCAGAAAAAATTAAACCAGTAGGGTTTGCACCCTAGTTTGTAACGGTGGCGGAGGGAGGAGGACGCTAAAGGACAGCTGTGTGTGGAGTCATGAGGCTTGAAGAGAAGGACAGCTGCATAGAAGTCAGAACAAGTCTTCCGGCGTGCAGTAACCCTCCGAGATCCACCCCTCATTCATTTTAATAAAGGTCAGGTAATCGACACTTTTGTGACCTAGGCGAGTTCTCTTCTCAGTTACAATCCCTCCTGCTGCACTGAAGGTCCTTTCTGAGAGCACACTTGAGGCTGGGCAAGACAAGAGGTTCATGGCAAATTGTGACAGCTCTGGCCACAGATCAAGCCTGCGCACCCAGTAGTCCAGGGGTTCATCGCTCCTCAGAGTGTCGATATCTGCAGTTAATGCCAGGTAGTCCGCTACCTGCCGGTCGAGGCGTTCTTTGAGGGTGGATCCAGAAGGGTTGTGGCGCTGCCTTGGACAGAAAAACATTTGCATGTCTGACGTTACAGACTGGCCAAAGGGCTTTGTCCTTGCAGGTGTGCTCGTGGCAGGATTACTGGCACCTCTGCCCCTGGAATGTTGATGAGTTCCTGAAGTGACATCACCCTTAAAAGCATTGTACAACATGTTTTGCAGGCTGGTTTGTAAATGCCGCATCTTTTCGGACTTGTGGTATGTTGGTAACATTTCTGACACTTTATGCTTGTACCGAGGGTCTAGTAGCGTTGCGACCCAGTACAGGTCCTTCTCCTTAAGCCTCTTGATACGGGGGTCCTTCAACAGGCATGACAGCATGAAAGACCCCATTCTCACAAGGTTGGATGCAGAGCTATCCATCTCCGCTTCCTCATTATCAAGGACTGCATCATCCACGGTCTCCTCCCCCCAGCCACGTACAAGACCAGGGGTCCCCAAAAGGTCACCACTAGCCCCTGGGAAGCCTGCTCCTGTTGGTCCTCCTCCTCCTCCTCCACAAAGCCACCTTCCTCCTCTGACTCCACTTCTGGCACCTCTCCCTGCGTTGCAGCAGGTGCCTGGGTTCGTTCTGGTGATTCCGACCAGAAATCGTGCGCTTCCAGCTCCTCGTCACGCTGGTCTACAGCCTCATCTGTCACTCGTCGCACGGCACGCTCCAGGAATAAAGCGAAGGGTATTAGGTCGCTGATGGTGCCTTCGGTGCGACTGACCATATTTGTCACCTCTTCAAAAGGTCGCATGAGCCTGCAGGCATCGCGCATAAGCACCCAGTAACGGGGGAAAAAAATCCCCAGCTGTGCAGATCCAGTCCTACCACCCAGTTCAAAAAGGTACTCGTTGACGGCCCTTTGTTGTTGCAGCAGACGTTCCAACATAAGGAGCGTTGAATTCCAGCGAGTCTGGCTGTCAGAAATCAAACGCCTGACTGGCATGTTGTAGCGCTGCTGAATGTCAGCAAGGCGTGCCATGGCTGTGTAGGAACGCCTGAAATGGGCCGACACCTTTCTGGACTGGGTGAGAACGTCCTGGAATCCTGGGTACTTGGAGACAAAACGTTGGACTATTAAATTTAACACATGTGCCATGCAGGGCACATGTGTTAAATTGCCTAGTCTCAACGCTGCCAACAGATTGCTTCCATTGTCACACACCACTTTTCCGATCTGCAGTTGGTGTGGGGTCAGCCACCGATCGGCCTGTGACTGCAGAGATGACAGGAGTACAGATCCGGTATGGTTTTTGCTTTCCAGGCACGTCATCCCCAAGACAGCGTGACAACGGCGTACCTGGCACGTCGAATAGCCTAGGGGGAGCTGGGGGTGCACAGGTGTGGAGGAGGAGAAGGAGGACCCAGCAGCAGAGTAAGAAGAAGAAGAAGAAGACGAGGTAGAGAGCGATGGAGGAGTAGAGGTGGTGGCAGAACCGCGTGCAATCCGTGGCGGTGACACCAACTCCACTGTTGTTGTTGAGCTACCCATTCCCTGCTTCCCAGCCATTACCAAGTTCACCCAGTGGGCAGTGTAGGTGACATACCTGCCCTGACCATGCTTGGAGGACCATGCGTCAGTAGTCATATGGACCTTTGGCCCAACACTAAGTGACAGAGATGCGGTAACTTGGCTCTGCACATGTTGGTACAGGTGTGGTATTCCCTTTTTAGAAAAAAAATTGCGGCTGGGTACCTTCCACTGCGGTGTCCCAATTGCTACAAATTTGCGGAAGGCCTCAGAGTCCACCAGCTGGTATGGTAAAAGCTGGCGGGCTAAGAGTGCAGACAAGCCAGCTGTCAGACGCCGCGCAAGGGGGTGACAGTCAGACATTGGCTTCTTACGCTCAAACATGGCCTTCACAGAAACTTGGCTGGTGGCAGATGACTGGGAATGGGAACAGGTGGTCAAGGTGGAAGGCGGAGTGGAGGGTGGTTCAGACGGGTCAAGGAGAGCAGAGGTAGAGCAGTAAGATGCTGGACCAGAAGGAGTGTGGCTTTTAGTTTGCCTGTTGCCTTTGAGGTGTTGCTCCCAAAGTGCTTTGTGCTTGCCGCTCATGTGCCTTCGCATAGAAGTTGTACCTATGTGGCTGTTGGGCTTACCAAGGCTCAGTTTCTGACTGCACTCATTGCAAATTACAATGCTTTTGTCAGAGGCACACACATTAAAAAAATCCCACACTGCTGACTTTTTGGAAGTGTGCGATCTGGCGGTAACAGTAGAAGTTGGCGGAGTTGGCGGTATTGGCGGCAATGGCGGGTGCGTTGGCCGGCTGAACACAGGTGCCGATACATGTTGTTGCCCTACTGATCCCTGCGGGCTGTCCTCCCTGCTTCTTCTAGGTCTTATTCTCCTACTGCCTCTCTGACTCTCCGTCTCTCCATCTGAACTACCCTCCTCTTGCTCTCTTCTACTAGGCACCCACAAAACATCAATCTCCTCATCATCATTCTCCTCAGATGCATCAATTTCTTCTGACACATCACAGAAGGAAGCAGCAGCGGGGACCTCCTCCTCATCACTCATTATGTCCATCTCTATCGTGTTCTCTGCCAGAATTAAATCTGGTGTAAGGTCCTCATCTCCTTCATCTTCTTCTGGCAATAATGGTTGCGCATTACTCAGTTCAAGAAACTCATGGGAAAATAACTCCTCTGACCCCAGTGAAGAAGGGGCACCGGTGGTGGAGGAAGTGTTACGTGGGGTGGCCATAGCAGTGGAGGATGAGGAGGATGTTGTGGTAAAGTTAGAAACGGTAGAGGATGGGGTGTGCTGTGTAAGCCAGTCAACTACCTCTTCAGCATTTTGGGAGTTCAGGGTCATTGGCTTTTTAAAACTGGGCAATTTGCTAGGGCCACAGGATTGCATAGCAGCACGGCCCCTAGCACGGCCTCTGCGTGGCGGCCTGCCTTTGCCTGGCATTATTTTTAAAAAAAACAACAACAACAAAAACTCAGTTGGTTTTTCTGGAAACGATAATACACACAGCTAGATGGCAGTTTGAAGAAAACAGTGTGCAAATAATGCCTACAAGGTCAACGTATACACAGCGGTGGATACGGATTACGTAAAATATATGAATGCTGCTTGAAAAAAAGTAACTCAAGTGGTTTTTCTAGAGACGATAATATTATCAATATTTAGACAAAATGTGAACAAGCTCACACAGCTAGATGGCGGTTTGAAGAAAACACTGTGCAAATAATGCCTACAAGGTCAACGTATACACAGCGGTGGATACGGATTACGTAAAATATAAGAATGCTGCTTGAAAAAAAGTCACTCCGGTGTTTTTTCTGGAGACGGTAATATTATGGATATTTAGACAGAATGTGAACACGGGCACACAGCTAGATAGCAGTTGGTTGAATAACACACTGGGCAAAAAATGCCTACAGGGCAAATAATGCCTAAAAGGTCAACGTATACACAGCGGTGGATAC
Source organism: Xenopus laevis (assembly GCF_017654675.1). Lineage (NCBI taxonomy): Eukaryota > Metazoa > Chordata > Amphibia > Anura > Pipidae > Xenopus > Xenopus laevis. The sequence goes on from NC_054371.1 coordinate 48,798,510, forward strand.
GGATTACGTAAAATATAAGAATGCTGCTTGAAAAAAAGTCACTCCGGTGTTTTTTCTGGAGACGGTAATATTATGGATATTTAGACAGAATGTGAACACGGGCACACAGCTAGATAGCAGTTGGTTGAATAACACACTGGGCAAAAAATGCCTACAGGGCAAATAATGCCTAAAAGGTCAACGTATACACAGCGGTGGATACGGATTACGTAAAATATAAGAATGCTGCTTGAAAAAAAGTCACTCCGGTGTTTTTTCTGGAGACGGTAATATTATGGATATTTAGACAGAATGTGAACACGGTCACACAGCTAGATAGCAGTTGGTTGAATAACACACTGGGCAAAAAATGCCTACAGGGCAAATAATGCCTAAAAGGTCAACGTATACACAGCGGTGGATACGGATTACGTAAAATATAAGAATGCTGCTTGAAAAAAAGTCACTCCGGTGTTTTTTCTGGAGACGGTAATATTATGGATATTTAGACAGAATGTGAACACGGTCACACAGCTAGATAGCAGTTGGTTGAATAACACACTGGGCAAAAAATGCCTACAGGGCAAATAATGCCTAAAAGGTCAACGTATACACAGCGGTGGATACGGATTACGTAAAATATAAGAATGCTGCTTGAAAAAAAGTCACTCCGGTGTTTTTTCTGGAGACGGTAATATTATGGATATTTAGACAGAATGTGAACACGGTCACACAGCTAGATAACAGTTGGTTGAATAACACACTGGGCAAAAAATGCCTACAGGGCAAATAATGCCTAAAAGGTCAACTTATACACTACTACAGCGATGGATACGGATTACGTAAAATTTATTATGGCTGCTTGAAAAAAGTCACTCCGGTGTTTTTTCTGGAGACGGTAATATTATGGATATTTAGACAGAATGTGAACACGGTCACACAGCTAGATAACAGTTGGTTGAATAACACACTGGGCAAAAAATGCCTACAGGGCAAATAATGCCTAAAAGGTCAACTTATACACTACTACAGCGATGGATACGGATTACGTAAAATTTATTATGGCTGCTTGAAAAAAGTCACTCCGGTGTTTTTTCTGGAGACGGTAATATTATGGATATTTAGACAGAATGTGAACACGGGCACACAGCTAGATAGCAGTTGGTTGAATAACACACTGGGCAAAAAATGCCTACAGGGCAAATAATGCCTAAAAGGTCAACTTATACACTACTACAGCGATGGATACGGATTACGTAAAATTTATTATGGCTGCTTGAAAAAAGTCACTCCGGTGTTTTTTCTGGAGACGGTAATATTATGGATATTTAGACAGAATGTGAACACGGGCACACAGCTAGATAGCAGTTGGTTGAATAACACACTGGGCAAAAAATGCCTACAGGGCAAATAATGCCTAAAAGGTCAACTTATACACTACTACAGCGATAGTAAAATAAAAAAAAGTTAAATAAAAAAAGAATGAATATTAAAAAAAAAAAATTAAAGTTGGTGCTGCTGAACTACTAGGAGCAGCAGATTAGCACACCAGTCCCACTCCCCAACACTGCTAGACTAATAGCACTGGGCTCTTATAGTAGTAGTAGTAGTAGTAGTAGTAGTAGTAGTAGTAAAACAACAAAAAAATAAATAAAAGCAGTCCTTACAAGGACTATTGCTATTGCAGCAGTCAGCAGATGAGATCAGAAGCAGGACAGCTGCCCACTGCAGCTACATACAGAGCACTGCAGTAGAAGGTAGATTACTAGCCAGCAAAGCTACCTAAGCTTAAATGTCCCTCAAACCCCTGCAGACTTCTGTCCCTCCAATAACAGAGCAGTATCAAAACGATTACTAGCCAGCAAACTTTCAACTGTCCCTGAAATCACTAACAGGCAGCAGCTCTCTCCCTACACTATCTCTTCAGCACACACAGGCAGAGTGAAAAAACGCTGCAGGGCTTCGGTTTTTATAGGGAAGGGGAGTGGTCCAGGGGAGAGCTTCCTGATTGGCTGCCATGTACCTGCTGGTCTGGGGTGAGAGGGCAAAAAAAGCGCCAACAATGGCGAACCCAAAATGGCGAACGTCGCGCGACGTTCGCGAACTTCCGGCGAGCGCGAACACCCGATGTTCGCGCGAACAAGTTCGCCGGCGAACAGTTCGCGACATCTCTATTCTGGAAGACACATTGGGAAAAATACTCTATTTTCAAGATGTATTCTAAGGCTCGTATGACAACAAAAGGCAAGTCTTGTCAGCAAACTGTAGATAATAAATATATCTATAAAATGTTCTGTAACCTTATGGCCACAGTACCAGTCAACAAGGTGATAGCTTAAGGTATCTTTAATAGGTGAAATAATGCAGTTGAAAATTACAAGTGGAGTAAAGAGCCAGTCAAAAATGTCATTGACTGCCTACAGCAATTCATTTGTGTAACTGATGCATAAGCTGTATAGATAGGGTGTCTGGGGTGTGTGGTTTTTATGTTGTGCATGTATGTATGAGTAAGGTGGGCATCCCCCCTCATGGGTTATATTGTTGCCAAAATAATGTTTCCCTTAACAGCAACAGTATGGGGCAGATTTACTAAAGGTTCAAATGGTAAATTCAAATTTGAATTTTCTAGTTGGTTTTTTTTTGGTCAAAACTCACAATATCGAGTTTAAAACTCAAATTCAAATCTGAGATTCATCATCCCTCAACCCTGGAAGTAACTCGAATTTGATAGGTCGCCAACTAAAACTTGCCGAATTCATGTAGTAGTCAATGGCAGAGGTTCACTGACCTATTTGAATTCAAAATTGTGTTTTGAATTGTGTTCAAATTCGATTTGAGTTTTCAAGTCAGTAACATTTGTCTGAATTCTAGACATTCTAGTTTATTCTTAAATAAGATACCATTTGAGTTTCAAAGGTCCTTTGATAAATAAACCCCAAAATGTTTGAGTCCATCATAATTTCAACATTGCTTGCAAGGATGCATGATTGAGCAATACAGGCTGTTCATACCTGAAAAAGGCTGGATTCCTATCCATTCCCTATGCATAAGGTTCTACACAGTCTTAGATGGAAGACCACCTTATCCAGGCACCGTGAACCATACAAACCCCAAAACTCTCCTAATGTTGTAAAACTATTGCATGAAACTTACAGAAGGGTTGTAAACGCTTCCCATTACATTACACAGCAGCACACAAAGATTCTTTGTTAAGCAAACATCAATCATGAGAAAATATGTGAAACAGTCAAATACATACCAAATTAAGATTTATGTGATTTGGCTCCTTCATTTCTCCACTGCAGATTTCCCTGTCCATACAGGGGGAAGCAGGGCACTTATTAAACTCCAAAAAAGCTGGGGAACATAAACAATTGCCAATACAGATGGTTCCCTCTCCCCATCATACCACAAGCACTATTCCCCAAAGCATAAACATTAAAGATTTGAAAAGACCCTAAAACTGATGGCATCAAGCTTAGATGAAAATCCTTCATCATAATCGGATATGCTGAAATATTAGTTGACGGCAGTTTGCAAAAAAATAATTTTGCCATTTCTTTCAGGCCTGTCATTTGTCACACTCTACAAGCCCCCTACATAACAGAGTTAATGTATTTTTCATCACAAAGCAGATATTTATGCAAAACACAGGATGGATATTACAATTTCAGCATGCAGGCTGAGAACAAGGATTCCAGCTTTGTTGCACCTACTGATCAGCCCTTGCACTGCGTGGAGAGCAATTTAAAGTAAAGCAAAATGTGTACCGCGGCATATACCATTTCTTAAATAAATGCCTAGTGTTCTACCAAAGTAGGAGTTTAAAGGCATTGTCTTAGTTTCAAGCCCTAGATAGTCTATTTAAGTAATTGAGAAAATGAAAAGACAAATACAGCCGTAGCCAGAGTAATTTCAAAAAATATCTCAGGCTATACCAGATTTTGTATACTGTATCATTTTTGTATGCTCAGCACCCAGGTATTGTCTATTCTTGGGGTGTGCAGCCCATACATGCTGCTTTATATATATATATATATATATATATATATATATATATATATATATATATATATATATATAAAACAAAATTATATACAAGGTATGACGGGAAAGTGCGTGATGAGTAGAGAGTGACGTGGCTAGCTAGCGAGCAAGAAATGCGACGTGTAACCAACTGACTGGACAAAACATATATATTTTTATATATTATATACTTAATGTTGCTGTTTAGCCAACATTCATGAATTCTTGGGAATGTCAACCCAAACAATAATTTTTTGCCTGATAAATGAAAACTAATTATAAGCAACTTTGTAATATACATTCATTCCAAATTATCTATGGTTATTTTAAGATATTTGTATATGTATTGTTATTGAATGCAGTGTTTGTCTGTCCCTTTCTATTCTCTGCCCTGATGGCTCAGACTGTGGATACAATGTAAGAGAAGGCAGCTGATTAGCAGACCTGTCTTTCCTGGGGATTTAAAGTGATACTGACACTAAAAAAATACTTTTTAAAATATGAATGTGCATTAAAAGTTACCTATAGGTAATGTTGATATTTTTTTGCTGAGAGGTTTGTTTATTTAAGTTATTGTTAGTTGAAGTTTTTAAACCTGACTGTCCCATCTCAGCCTGTCAGTTAAAGTTTCTAATGCTAACGGACTCCTACTGCACAAATATGGCAGCCCCCTCATACAGGAACATGGGGCATCATACAGGTAATATAAAAGTGTTGTGCAAATACCTTTTTGGCAAAGTTATATGTAGCTTTCAAGGGCAATAATATGACAGTTGTAAAAAAGAGTTTAATTTCTGGTGTCAGTATCTCTTTAAGAGTTCTGCAACATTGTTTTAAAAGGAACAACCAAAATTTAAGCAAATGCGGATTTCAATAGCAATTGTTTTTACAAATAAAGTATTGGGCATTTTAATAAATGTATAATGGAAAGTTGCTTAGAATTATGTTTTCTTTTATTAGGCACATTTTTATTGTGGGGTTGACTTGCCCGTTTATGCAATAAAAATGCAATGCCTTGTAGTAGAACAACAGCCTGTCCATGCTTCTCTGGTAGTATTTTTGCTATGCAGATTTCAGCCTTGGCATCTGGGAGTCAGTGGAAAGAGCACAAAGACCTCTGATGTAAAACAAGAGAAAGACAGCTGTGCAGAGCAAGATCAGTTTGGAAGGCACTGGAAACACTTCAGCAGACTACAGTATGTCCACTTAATGATCTACAAGTTAATACAGGATCTGTTCACCATTTGTACAAGTGTCAACAGCCCAGTGTTTGCCTTCTTCACATCAGCGTGCAGTAAAATGAATTTATTATGTATGGGTAAACTGTAACTTCCCAGAACAATCACAGACTGATGAAATCTCCCTTCAATGTCAACAATGGGCAAGAGAGAGAGAGAAAAAGAGAGAGACAAAAGTGGCTGCATGTCTTATTGATGACTCCAGTTGAAAGGAAACATCATATAAAACTGTACTTAAGTATAAGGAATTGCAGGCACAATTGTATATATTTATATGCAATATAGATAGATGTAGTAAAAATAATTAAATAGTTCATGGTCATTACACTTATTTAAATGGTAAGTTATGTCTAGATAAAAAATTGTTGCTGCCTTTGTGACCTTTTTACAAATCCAGGCCTGATCGTTTCAATGAAAATGATTCCTTTGTCTGTTACACATATGGAATTGTGCTTCAATATTTTATAACGTGCAGCCTGGCCTCCTCTATATCCTGTTCATTATTCCTCATCTGTGCTTTGCCTCACACTCCAATTCAATAACTTCACAATATTCATTGGTAACAAACCAGCAATAAAATCACTAGAACTCTTTTCCCCTGGCCACATCCGTGTAGTGCAGCATTTCTAGAAAGCCATCTGGGATCAAAAATTACCTGTACTTATTTCTCATTCTGTGTCGACCATAAGAAGAACAGGTGGCAAGCCTTACATTAGTTCTTAAGGAGAAAAGGAAAGTCTCAATGTATTTTATTCAAACAGAATTGACTGTGCTAAAAAGCTGAAATGGACAGGATAATGGATCTTGAGATGTCACACACAATGCAAGGAAGCCTTTCTATTCTGCAAAGCAATACCAACTATCCATAGGCTGTAGTTCAACATCAGTTGGTGAGAAACAAACGAAAAGTCGGATATGCACGGATGTAGAGAACCCTTTCTTCTTCAGGCATAGTAGCCATAATCATCAACTTTCTTAGTGTTTCTACCTATTATTTGCATACCTGAGTGGCCTAACAACAAGGGGAGGAAACATATTACTAAAGTGATAAACACACACCCCCAAAAGTAAAGTAAAAAGATAAAAGATAAAGATCATTAGCAGAAACAAACTGTAGGAACAAATCTGAAGTATGTGCCTGCAGTCAAATATGCAACTAACGTTTTTTGCTATCACGTGCTTGGAAGGGCCTCCCCTTTAGATGACTATATGAAAGATTATAAGTGATATAAAAGGATATTTACAAAGTGCAGTGTCATATGTTGGTCACTAATCACTGTGTTTTATTTTTTCCTTAATACAGATGCAGTCGAAATTTGGTTCTTATGTGAATTGGGTAGTACTTATAGTGGGGATTGAATTACTTCCAGAGCACATGATGTTGTCCTTAGATTTAGTGGCCAAATCTGATGCACATACTGACACAATCTGCTGTAGGAAACCTGGAGCTACTGCCAAGTCCAGGCTGGAAGTAACTCCAGGGTTTCCAAGCGTTAATAGGCACAGTTTGATCCGTTCACCTCAAGAGGTGGGATAAACTTCTTGGAAACCATGTGGAAGTTTGGACTGATGTACAGGTATGGGATCCATTATCCGGAAACCTGTTTCCAGAAAGCTCTGAATTACTGAAAGACCATCTCCCATAGACACCATTTCATCCAAATAATTCACATTTTTAAAAATTATTTCTTTTTTTCTGTGTACTTTTAAAAACCAGTACCTTATATTTGATGCCACTTAAGATATAATTAATCCTTATTGGTGGCAACATCAGCCTTTTGGGTTTATTTAATGTTTCCATGATTAGTAGACTTATTGTATCTTTCTGTACTTTGGATCTTTATACCTTATCTGGAAAACCCCAGAATTCTGGATAACAGGTCCCATACCTGTATTTTAATGAATCGCTTCAGTACATGTTCTCCATTTTGCAGCATCTGCACTTGAATTAGTAAATTGGTGCATTGGTAAACGACCCACACATTGTCTTTACTTCAGACTGAAACCAGAGCAGAGTCCTTTTACAAGCTGATGATATCCATTTTAAAGGTAATTGTTTTTAAATGTTAACTTCTGATAACTCAAAAAGCAAAAGCTTGCAATGAAATCCTCCCAGGACTTCATACATAAAGCCAGACAGCTTAACCTAGAAAGAAGCTCACAATAAGTGAAACCTAGAAGTGGAATAAAAGAATAATCTAGTCGAGTGTATTTTGCCCTTTACTTGCTTGATTATATTTTAGAGGCGTCCTGAAATCGGGCATGAGCCTGATAGAATATTAAACTGCGCATGTGTACCTGATTCAGGATATCCATTGTATGGGAGATATATAAAGGGTGTAATAATGGGTAGCAGGCTAAATTGCAACACTGTAGTTGACCAGTGTAATGCATTCTTTGTTTATACTATTACAACCAATTGCAATCAGTAACAATTTGGCACGTTTTAGTCACAATAACATTTCTTTTTGTATCAAATCTGTGAACCAACAAAGCTTTCTTATAGTATCCAGGTAACTGCTAAATAAACAAAAAGCCGAGCAAATGAAAAAGTGTATCCTAAAAACCAGGGCTTCGAACAGGTGTGTTTCCGTAGTTAATAAAAAGCTAACATACTGTCATGCTTAGGGCAATGCAGAGAACAAGACACTACCTGTTACCCACTGTGTTAACTACCACAGCTAGAGAAACAGATCTCTGTGTCTATGAAAGAGGAGTCATTGCTGGGGAACATCTAAAATAAGCTACTGTAAGTGGTTGGAACATAAACGGGTCACACAAAACAATACTCTTGTATCCAAAATGGCAAACTGCATCAGTCTCTGGATCAGCACTTTACTTTATGTATTTGTCATTTGCTAAAAAGGCATCGCCCATTTCTTGAAACTATATAATTATCTGGCAACAGAGCCACTTTAGGAAGATAACCGCTGACCGTGTTTTTTTTAGGGTGGTGGCAGATGTGGAGATTAGTCGCCCAGAGACAAATCTTCGCTACTTTGGGGCGACTAATCTCCCCAAATGCAATTCAATAAAATTCACCCGCGGGACTGCATATGAGTTGCTTCGGATTTCCCTAGTTGCCTGAAGTTGCCTCACAAGGAAGCGATTCATATGCCATCCCACTGGCGATTTGTATCAGTCGGCGGGAAGGCATTTCAGGGAGATTCATCGCCCAAAGTAGAGAACAAATCTCCCCATCTGCCACCACCCTAAAGAGAACCAGCAGCTCTGGGAAGGGGTCAGCTGAAGCTTTGGATGAATGACATACTCCTACAGGTACAGCAACCGATAGTAACCAATCAGATGTTTCCTTTCAAGCAAGTATACAGTATACCACGGGGCACATCTACTTAGGGTCGAATATCGAGGGTTACTTAACCCTCAATATTCGACTGTCGAAGTTAAATCCTTCGACTTTCGAATAACGAAGTCGAAGGATTTACCGCAATTTGTTCGATCGAATGATCGAAGGAAAAATCTTTCAATCGAACAATTAAATTCTTCGAATCTAACAATTCGAAGGATTTTAATCCATTGATCGAACGATTTTCCATCGACCAGAAATTTGTTAGAAAGCCTATGGGGACCTTCCTAACATTGATGTTCGGTAGGTTTTACTTGGCGAAGTAGGGGGGTCAAACTTTTTTTTAAAGAGACAGTACTCGGACTATCGAATGGTCGAATAGTCGAGCGATTTTTAGTTCGAATCGTTCGATTTGAAGTCAAAGTTGTAGTCAAAGGTCGAAGTAGCCAATTCAATGGTCGAAGTAGCCAAAAAAAAGTTCGAAATTCGAAGTATTTTTTCTTCTATTTATTCACTCCAGCTAAGTAAATGTGCCCCTACATGTTGCAAAAATACAGCTGATCTTTTGTTTGTTTATAGAAGTAACATATTCAGATTCCCGCAGTGTCCAGCACAGCTAAAACAGCATTGGCTCCGAATTTTACCCTAAGATACCTAAGAGTCTCCTAACCATCCACTATTTCCCTAGGTTTTTTTCAAGTACAGCAATGGACTCTTTGGTCAGTTTTTAAGGCATTACGACATGTTAGAAATTTGTAACAAATGCTAGAATAGGTGCAAAATTAAGGGACAAATCTATTAAGGTTCAAGTTGTGTTTTCCACAAAAAATTCAAGATTTTGAGTTCAAAATTATTATTTTTTTCGGATTAAAAATCTCACATTTTTCAAGATTTATTACACCTTGAACCTGAAAATAACTTGAATCCAAAAATACACCATCTAATACCTGTTTAGGTCAGGTAGAAGTCTATGGCAGAGGTCCCTTGAATCACTGGAAGATGATAAAAGTCTTCATAATGTTTGCGTTTTTCTCAGAGGTTTTTGCTCGAAAACTCGATCAATTGAAGCAATTCGAGTTTTTTCCACCAAATCAATCAAGTAGAGTATTTGAGTTTTTTCATTCAAGTTTTTTCCTAAATTACAAACCATTCAAGTTGAGAGTTCATTTGAGGTCTAAATAACCCCCTTAAGTGTGCAGCAAGCATCAATGCGCCCATATAGTCTGTTCTGATTATGTGCAATATAGGGTGCCAGGTAACCCTGGAATTACTGCCAGCCGTTATATGGTGGTAATTCCAGTGTAACATTTGCTTTAAGTGAAGGGGACATAATAAATGCCCCCCAGTGTTCAGTTATGTGGAAACCATCTGTCATTGCTTGCAATCTAGTATTCATATTTTTTCACTCTTCAACTTTGATTACATTTGACTTGCCTTTAGCAAAGTTACGTGGCTATCAACCAAATGCCAAATAGTAAGCATGAGCAAAACGTTATGTTCAGGAAGCTCCAGTCCAATGAAAGAATATGTTAAGGACATGGATAGGCGATGAAGAAAGAGTGCTAAAGCAGGGCACAGTTTGATTTAAGCTATTTCATTTGTTAATTGCAAAATGTGTACCAGGAGGGTACTGGATTGGTCTCTTTGAAGAGATGTAATTTCAGTGATTATAGGAGCACATCAAAGGAAAGTAATGCTATGCACGCTTTGAGTAAAAGTTTTAAAAAGTATCAACAGTGAATTATTAGAAACCAATATTTTATAGTCAACATACAATTAATTAAGGCAATATATCTATATACAGGTATGGGATCCCATATAGAAACCAATTATCCAGAGAGCTCTATATTACATTAGAGCCATGTTCTATAGAGTCCTTTTTCTCTGTAATAATAAAACAGTCCAATGGTAACTAAACTGCATGAATCCTATTGGTGGCAAAACAATCCTAATGGGTTTATTTAAATGTTTAAATTATTATGAGATTTAAGTTGTGTATATCCAAATTTAAAAAAAAAAATGTCTTGCCCTGAAAAACCTCAGGTTCCAAGTATTCTGGATAAAAGAACCTATACCTGTACTGGCATAAAAATGTAGCTTATATTTATATACATTTTTGGTTGACTTTCCCTAGAAATTACAGCAGTAGTCCCAGTGGATCATTTTTTTTTTCTTAGATCAAGATAAAGGCTTTCAAAACAGCAAATTAGGCGTTTCTTTTAAATGACAACTGTGTAACGTGTGTTTAAGTACCGTATTAAACAGGAGGATAAAGTAGATCCACCTGTAAAAGCATTGGCTCCTAGACAGGAGAAAAAACTTTCATGGACAACCTGCAGACTTCCAGTTGCTGTTGAACAAGAACTCACAGTAGTTGAAAACCTCTAGAGGGCTAGACAGTCACCCAAGTTTACACCAATATATTAAGAGATTATAGCCTACAGGTATTTAATCATGAGTGGGAACAATCATACTGATCACTCTTAACATATATTAAACATTCACAAATTACAGTGTGAAACAGTTGCCTCTAGGTGCCAACTGTCATGAAAATGGGAGAGCATGTGATTGGCTTTACTAAGAAGCAACTTATCATTTTTCAGTCATTACCCTTACACAGACCAGACCAACAAAATTATTCAACAACTATACATTTTATACAGTAGTTTGTATACCAGTGTAGAATTTGCATACTGTAGATTTTGTAAAGGATACACAAAGCTATAAGGGTATGTGACCTGTTATCCAGAATATTTTGGACTTGGGGTATTCCGGATAAGGGATCTTTCCGTAATTTGTATCTACATAGCTGAAGTTTGCTAAAAAAAAAAATAATGTAAACATTAAGGGGCCAATTCACTAACTTCGAGTGAAGGATTTGAAGTAAAAAAACTTCGAATTTCGAAGTGTTTTTTGGGCTACTTCGACCATCGAACTAAAGTTCGTTCATCTATTCGACCATTCGATAGTCGAAGTACTGCCTCTTTAAGAAAAAACTTTGACCCCCTAGTTCGCCATCTAAAAGCTACCGAACTCAATGTTAGCCTATGAGGAAGGTCCACATAGACTTGCCTAAGTTTTTTTGGTCGAAGGATAATCCTTCAATCGATGGATTAAAATCAGTCGAATCGTTCGATTCGAAGGATTTAATCGTTCGATCGAACGATTATTCCTTCGATCGAACGATCGAACTATTTGCGCTAAAATCCTTCGACTTCGATATTCGAAGTCGAAGGATTTTAATTCCCAGTCGAATATCGAGGGTTAATTAACCCTCGATATTCGACCCTTGGTGAATCGGCCCCTAAATAAAACCAATAGGATTGTTTTTACTCCAATAAGGATTAATTATATCTTACTTAACGTACAAGTTACGGCTTTATTATTACCACAAAAAAAGGAAATCATTTAAGAATTTTAATTATTTACTTAAAATTGAGTCTATGGGAGACAGCATTCGCATCATTTGGATTTTACTGGATGACAGGTTGACGGATAATGGATCCCGTACCTGTTCAATAATGACAAAAATGTATTATTTTAGTAAACTATTGTCTTTTTTCTATTACCCTTGATAAAATTATTTTTTCAATTAAACTTTATAAGATTTAAACATTGTGAAAAGAAACATAAACCATCCCCATTTTTAATTATTACTTTGTATGAACATAGGGGGAAAAAAATTAAGCCAAAGGGAAAAAACCCAAATTTCACAAGTAGAGATATCTGACACTTGACTCATGACGGAATAGACAATCTGGGAAAACAATATGTTATAGTAATTTTAAATAGTATTGAGCTGCACATTCTATTGACTGTTTTCTCATGGAGAAGACATCAATGCTTTTCACCATCAGAAAAAAAAAAAAACAGAACAGCACATTGAAGGAGAAGTGAGGGCAAAGACACAAGCAAGAATTATTGATGCAGGGATCACCTTATTTGGCATGTGTAAGAAGGACATTTTTTAAAGTCATTAATTTAAAAGTCATTATTGATCTCATGGGTAAACTTTTGCATGGCACCAGTCTATTATAAAACCTCACCCAGCTGACACAATTCAATACACTGCATTCTGTGCCTGTTTCTTGACAATGACTACTGCCGGCCCTTTCACTGCTTAATAGACTGACTCTTCATGCAGCCATGTATATATTAGCATGTCTTCTGTGGACTTTTCATGTAAGCAAAAAAAAAAAGAAAGAAAGTAATCTTGAGTAAATGTGAAATGTAATCATGTACACGATGGCTCTTCAATAAAACCACACTGCATGACAGAGATGTAATTCTTGGTCTTGTAGGCAGCAGTTACAACAACTAAGGCCAGCCAGTACGATGCTGGTGTGGGACCTGTAATCCAGTATGCTGTCATTTGGATCTAAATACATTAAGGGGCACATTTAGCAAAATCTCAGTTTAGAGCTTAATAATTAAAAAGTAGGGGGTATTTATTTAAACTCATTTTCATTTTGAATAAAAAAAAACAAAAACTAAAACTACCCCAAACTCCCAACCACGAATGGCCTTATTTTACTAAAAAACCTGAATGAAAAATAACGTGTGGGAAAACTCGCAACAAAATCATGCGACAATTTGAATTGCGCAACTTGTTCAAATTGTCGCTTGAAAATGCGCGACTTTTTCAGATTGTTAGACAAAAACCAACGTCAAAATGCCCCAAATCCTGGAAGATCATGAAGGCAAGAAACATCTTTCAATTTTAAAGTGACATCTGCCATTAGCTTATACAAGACTTCGACAAGTTTTAGCTGGAGTATTTTCCAATTTGTTGCACTGGTCCCAAACAAAAAGGTGCGCTTTTTTGAAGCAAAAAACCCAACCAGAAAAATTTGACCTTTTATAAAGGTGCCCCTTTGTCTATGAAAAATCTTTTTAACATTAAATAAACTCAATACAATTGTTTTGCCTGTAATTATAACTTAGTTGGGCTCAAGTACAAAGTACTGTTTAATTATTACAGAAAAAAAAGGAAATTACTTCTAAAAATTAGTTAATGGGACATGGCCATCCTGTAATTCAGAGCTTTCTGGATAACAGCATAAATTTCAGCATAATGGATCACATCCACATGGAATCCATTTTCTGGAAACCCGTTTTCTAGAAAGTTCTGAATTCAAGAAAGGCCATCTCCCATACACTCCATTATAATCAAATAACTTTTTAAAACTTATTTAATTTTTCGCTGTAATAATAAAACATTACCTTGTACTTGATCCAAATGAATATATAATTAATCCTTATTGGAAGCAAAAGCAGCCTATTGGGATTATTTAATGTTTACATGATTTTCTAGTAGACTTAAAGGGAATGTTGTTCATCTTTAAATTAACTTTTACTATGAAGTAGAGAGTGATATTCTGACTGAGACAATTTGCAACTGGTTTTCATCTTTTATTATTTGTGGTTTTTAAATTATTTGGCTCTCCAGTTTGCAGTTTAATCTGGTTGCTAGGGTCCAAATTACCCTAGTAACCATGCATTGATGTGATTAAGAGACTGGAATATGACAGGGCCTGAATAGAAAGATGAGTAGCACACAGCAGCAATAACAATTAATTTGTAGTCTTACAGAGCATTTTTTTAGATGGAGTCAGTGACCCCATTTGAAAGCTAGAAAGAGTCAAAGGAAGAATGCAAAAATTCAAAAACTAAAAAAAAAAATCAATAATGAAAACCAATTGAAAAGTTGCTTAGATTTGGCCATTCTATAACATACTAAAAGTAAACTTAAAGGAACCACCCCTTTAAGTTATAAAGACCCAAATTACAGAAAGATCAGTTATCTGGAAAACCCCAGGTCCCGAGCATCCTGGATAACAGATCCCATACCAGTATAGGTTTCATATTTATTAAAACATTAATAGAAAGTTAAATAGAAAGCTGTCAATACCATTCTCAAAACATATGCTTTAACTGAAATGGTAATTGGAATATTTTGCCGAAACGTCTTCATGCAACAAGATGGCAATACAATTGTGTGGACATAGGCAGCTAATGAAATAATTAAATATATGGTTTCTAACCTTGGTGATTTAAAAGGCCTCATTTACAAAACACAAGAATGCAAGGAGGGCTTATCAACAGGATAGAAAATGGGTATTAGTCTCCACAGTGGAGGGAGCGTTCAAGGGGATGCCCACATACAATCCACCTATCAGTCCCTCTGGATGCAGCACAACCCACACAGGTAGCACTGTATTCAGTCAGGCATAAACATCTGTGCCCATTTTCTGCAGTTTACATGATACTCCATCACTAATAAATGACAAAAAAAAAAAAATATATTGTATGCCAACAATGAAAATAATTTCCACAGACATTGAGCAAGGGTGTCACATGAGACTTGCTGTAAAATGGCAACTGAATTCCATTCTTCCATACAGGACATGCCAAATGATTGGGATCATTATAGTTTTATTGTGTTTCAATCAATCCTTTTTCATTAACGATAACTTGAGACTGACTGAGCCTTGCTTTGTGGTCATAGGAAAACTAAAATAAATCCGAGCAGATGGTCAGTCTTACAAACCTGGGACATTTCCAAAGATTTCCTGAGGCTGTGTCAAAATTAGGTTCTGTCTCATTGTTAAATATAAAATATAAGACAGCTGCTAATAACCCAGCAGAAGCAAATTAAGGGGCAGTGTACAGTGATCCCCCTTAAGACTTATATAATAACCCATACCACTTAAAATGAAATATCAGTTATTAATCAGTCTGATTAATACAGCCAAAAGCATATAGATATCACTGCTCCAGTTTAGGGTCCATTCCCTTTATTTATTTTTTTTATAACATTGGTTTTTATTAGTAAATTTTCATCACCATCATATCAAGCAGATAAAATAGAAAGATAGCAATTACAGTACTAAAGTTTGCAGTGATACAACGTACAAAATGAGTACAGTCAGGTGATCCACAAAATAACAATAGACACATGTCAAGTTGGCTATACAATATGTGCCAGAAGAGCCAAACAGTGATGATAAATCAGTGCCCTTTATTTTTAATCAATATTTTGTTTCATGAATATTATAGATATATGATAGATAGATAGATAGATAGATACTGTACATAAAGATAGATACTATAAAGTGATAGATAAATACTATAAAGTGAGAGATAGATACTATAGATACAGTGAGAGATAGATACCATAGATAGATATATACTGTACATAAAGATAGATAGATAGATACCATAGATAAAGTGAGAGATAGATAGACAGATACTGTACATAAAGAGATATATACTATAAAGAGATAGACAGACAGATACCGTAGATAGAAATAGATACTGTACATACAGATAGATACTATAGAGTGAGAGATAGAGAGATAGATACTGTAGATTAGATAGATACTATAGATAGAGTGAGAGATAGATACTATAAAGTGAGAGATAGAGTGATATATAGATAAATAGATAGATACTGTAGATAGAAATAGATAGATACTGTACATAAAGATAGAAATAGATAGATACTGTACATAAAGATAGATAGTTACTATAAAGCGAGAGATAGATATCTAGATAGATACTGTACATAAAGAGATAGATACTGTACATAAAGAGATAGATACTATAGATAGATAGATACCGTAGATAGAAATAGATACTGTACATACAGATAGATACTATAGAGTGAGAGATAGAGAGATAGATACTGTAGATTAGATAGATACTATAGATAAAGTAAGAGATAGATACTATAAAGTGAGCGATAGATATTGTAGATACAGCGAGATAGATACTGTAGATAAAGTGAGAGATAGATACTGTAGATAAAGAGAGATAGATATCACAAATGACAATATCCTTGTAAACATTACACGATGCTTAACACATCAAGATTTTAAAAAATCAGAGCATGAACGGGTAAAAGACAAATATCCTACATCCTGAGTATATAGAGATACAACAATGGTGAGCAACCTGTACATAACCTCAATGACCTGTGCTTGGTACCAACTTATATCTTGTAGATCACAGGTAGAAACATTATTGACATTACAGAACTATTCCCTTATGTTTCCTATTGATTAAAACAGGAAGCATAAGGGAAAGGCTCTGCTAATGATAGGGACAATAAGTGAGGAATGCACAATGTTCTGTACATAATCTCTATATAACCAAATGGCAAGGATGATCAATACATCTAATGGGCAACTACACAGTAAGGGGCACAAACCCCCCATCTAGGGCACCTGTGCGTCTTGAGGGTAGCAAAGCACCGCATGTTGATTCAGACTGCTCAATAAATGCCTATTCCTTTGAATTTAAGAACAGCTTCTTACATCCAGCTGTGAAAAATGCATGTTTGAAGTGAGGATAATTAAACACGGCTTTTTTTTTTTTCTTCTATACTTTTTTATTTTATTTTGGGCAGGGTAAGAAAGCTTCGATGGGTTTTTGACTGGGAATGAAGATTAATTTCATCCTCCTACTGCATGACCTGTTTTTTTCAACTGAAGCTCTTATTCATAATAATGGTCACTTAGCATCGCAGGGACGACTAAGCTGTTACAGACACGGTCTAAAAAATTATTTTAACAACAATCTCAAGAGGGGATTTCTTTTTTTTTTTCAATTTCAAATCATGAATCTTCAAATGCTTTCTATTTAGGTCAAGAATGACTGACTTGTATAAGCGATAGTATCTCTGCCTACTAATTATAAAATGGAATTCATATAAAGTAATACGATTTACTTATGTGTAATATATATATATATATATATATATATATATATATATATATATATATATATATATATATATATATATATATTTTATTATTTTTTTTTTTCCCATATAAACAAACATAATACAGATACACCCTTCTTAATTATTATTCGGATATTCCTGCCATTTGAGACCACAGAAAGAGAGAGACAGAAGATTTACAGGATGGATAGTGTAGGCTATTACACTTTTCAAGTCAGAAAGTCAGAGTACAAGGATCGATGCCTTATGATCCGAGTTCCCATAAAACCTCTAGATCTCTAGAGGTGCCCTTTTGCATGCTAATACATCAAAACTTACTTACTACGTGTTACCAGATCAGAGGAAGGATACTATTCAGAGCAGATACGATCAACTGCTGGGGGACAAACAATTCACAGTGCATCTTTCCCCCAAGCTAACCCTTTCTACATGAATTCAGAATCATTGATACAATTAGTTTAACCTTTAATGAGCCAAAATATGACTATTTTCTGGTACCCAGAAGGTTAATTGCATTGGTGCTAAAGAAGAGTCCATTGCATTTTTACCTTGAATGCTTTGAGGCTTTTCACTGCTAGGCTCTTTCAGCACTTAAAGACTTTAGATTCCCAAGGCATTTTCAGAATTGTGTTAATAAAGTAACACTATACAAATACATAATTGATTGTGCAAGGAAATCCCTGGACAAACTATAACCAAAAGTAAATGCAGCTAAATATTCCTTTTGAAAGCAAAAGGAACATAGAAAGTTAAAAATGGTCATACCAGGGTAGGGACTCACAGAGGAGCCGGCAGCTTTCTCTCCTCTCCCGGCACTGCTTTGCTCTTCATAAATAAAGGAAGTAGCTCCGAAGGATATAAGAGAATCTAAAAAGGTATGGACTGGGCAAAGTACAAAGGTACTCAGGGGGTAGTGAGAAATGATGCTCAGGAGAGAATATTAAGAGGGGTAGAGCTGCCAAGTAAATGGGAGAGGCAAAATAAATTTAACACTTTCATTGCTTGAGAACAGCAGATTTGGAACACAGGATGCCAGTGCAGGAACACAAGTTTAATATATCTAAATACAAAAAGTCTGCATTAAGGACTACTCCTAAGAATAGAAAAGGCAGAGGTAACAACTGTCATTGAGAAGACGATTTCTTCATTAGGACTTAGGGTCCAACATTTATCTATATTGACAGCAATACTTGACATATTTCATCATAGTGGGTGCAAGAACCTGACCAACCATGTATTATTATTATTATGAGTCTCTATTCAAAATACAATGGGAAGCTGGTTTATTACATATAATTCTCTACCTGTGCACTTCAACCATCTTCCTAGCTAGCATTCTGGATTGATAAGCATGCATAACAGTTACAGTAACAGATTGTATCATTATTATAGAGGCTTTTCTGTCCTATACTGGCATGCACACACCTACACAGTGATGGATATTTACACTACAAAAGACAGCACTTAACATGGTGACATTTTAACCCATATGAGTGAACTCAAGCATGTCTGAACCGAGATTCAAAATCTTGGCTGGCATTTCCATTGAAGCCTAAACAGCCCCCATAGGCCCCTTAAAATTGCCAATGAAAGGCAGTTTATAGCAGCCACTCTGGCATTTGCCAGAATATTCAGATTGTCAGCATTGAGTTACTGAAGCATTTTTTAATAGACAGACAAAGATAGAATTCTTGCAAAAACCCAAGTAAATTACACAGTTTGTCAGTTAACCGACGCAGACAAAGCAAACTGAACGTTTAAACCAACAGCATCATATTTACTAGTTCATGTCTCTCTATCTTATGGTCCCTCCTTCATTACCAAAATGTACTGCTCAAATAAAGACATGGTCGTATAATGATGCACATAAATTGAAACAATGAACAAGCAAAACAATGAAGCATCTAAATGAAAAACGAGTGAATTTTAAGTCCAATTAGCTGTGGTTTTCTAAGTGTGCCTTTCTACGTCTTATCATTTGGCAGCACCAGACACCAGTCTTTATGACCTGCTTCATAGGATGGCTCTAATAAGGGGGCTGGTTAATGTTGTTTATCTGTATAAAGAGATATTATTAAAAGACCTACTGAGATTTGATCCCAGAATTTAGTATTTCACCACCTACTGTTAAATCAGATCTAAGTACTGTACCTGCTGTGTGTGTGTGTGAAACTACAAGCCTATGATATCTACTGGTTTAAATGTGGACAATTTTGTACGGTGCTAATTATTTTGCAGTGACTACAATGCTATGGTGTATGTAGAAGTTATTCTTTGTAGCGTTGGAATATCTAGCGGATTGTAAAGATTTTTCCAAAACGAATGCTGCCTGTTTAGATGCATTCAGTGATACAGTAGAACCCCAATTTTCCAGAAATTGATGCGTTTTTTTTCATGGTCCAAGCTGCGTTTCCTCCCCTGAATTTTGTGGTTTCTGATCTTTATAATTAGCGTTATTTTACAAATATTTAATTCAAATGGTTTGTGTAATCTCAGTATGGAATTTCAGTGCATATGTGGTTTGGAATTCAGAATGGAAAATTAAAAAGAAAGCATTCTTTATAGAGTGCACAAGTGGTGGATGTGTACTTCCTCTAAAGAATCATAGAATGATGATAGCCAATCACAGATTTGCCCTCATACAGGGAAATAAATATTTCAGCTCCCTGTCAGGTCCATCTGGGTGCTGGCTCCCCCCACCACCCAGATGAGGATTGGCTGGTATCCTAAAGTGCAAGGTGCGGAGTGCTGCCGGCCCTTCTGCACAGCTTGGGAAGACAGCCAGTCATAAGTGGAACAGCTGGTATGTAATAGCAAGTTACTGTATTTTGGGAAATTTTCTTTAAAGCAGCACAATAGTTTACTTTTACTATATTTGTATTTCTATAGTGCTACTAGAGAATGCAGGGCTGTAAATTAAAACAATAAAATAATGGAACAGACAATAAAATATTAGAATATGAATAAATACACAAATACATTTAAATTCAAGTAGAGATGCACCGAATCCACTATTTTTGATTCCAAATGCTTCGCGAAAGATTTAGCCGAATACAGAACCGATTCCGAATCCTAATTTGTATATGCAAATTAGGGTTGGGAAGGGCGACAACATTTTTTATTTCCTTGTTTTGTGACAAAAACTCACGCGATTTCCCTCCCCTAATTTGCAAATGCAAATTAAGATGCGGTTCTTGGCCGAATCCCAAATCGAATCCTGTATTTGGTGCATCACTAAATTCAAGATTGCTTGCTAACTTTTTAAAGACAAGTGATAATTGCTTCCTGTCCTGGGCAGCTTACAATCTAATCTTTTTTTATTTTTCAAGTGTATAATGCAAGGGCACATATCTATATTTCCCATTTAAGTATTATATAATATACTTTAATACCAGTAAAACACATGAAAAACTAATTATGTAACAAGATGCCTTGCTTAAGTATTGGTTCAGTGAAAACAAATGTACCTAGTTGCAGTTCAGTAGAGACGCTGCTACAGTAACTACTGCAGTCAAATTCTGCTAGGAAGGTTCTTTTGGAACAAACAGCATGGTATCACTTGCCGGAGACCTGGAGAAAATTTTGCACGCTAACTATAGTATCCAGCCGTTTTCATGCAGACATTTTCCTATGGTATCTAGCTGATCCAGAAAAATGATTTCCTACAGTAACACAATACCCAACTGTTCCATGGAAACAATTTCCTATTATGCTATAGTACCTGACTAAAATGATTGCATCTAGCTCTGTTTCATGGTGAATTACCAGCCTTTAGCTGCATTCCACAGAGGACATTGTCAAAGCCTTCAGTTCCCTTCTTTTTGGGCATTGTCCTGTTTTTATATATATAGTCTCTGAGCAGAAAGAAAATCTGTACAGTCTACAGGATCCTGTTTATTTTCATGGTTATCGGACAATAGCTGTAGTTGTATTCTAAGGGGGCTATAGATGGAGCATACAATATTACATAGCCACTTTCCTGCCCAGTGCCCCTCCATGTAGTTGGTACTTATGTAAAAATCCTATGACTTTCTCACTTATTGTTTTACTATGTCCTCAAAACCATTTACTGATTTGCCAAATGTGGGAACGTTTTGAAATGTATGTAGTTACTAGTAAGTAAAACAACACACAGTATACCAGGGTTCTTTTGGCCTTCTTGCATTTATGACCCCATCTACTTAAACCAATGATAACTACTGAAGTGTGTTGCCAATGGGAGTCAGAGTAATAGCCACCAAACTTAAACCGCATGAAGCCATTCCACAGAGAGCAACTCTTAGCTCTTTTTCAACAAAATAAGACTGCATTATGAACCAACGTTACTTTCATAAACCTTGTACTTGTAAAATTCTGATGGAGTAAAAGGAAGTATTTTTGCATCTTTAAAGAGTCTGTTAATGTAACAGCACATACTGTAATTACATAGATTGAAAACATACCTCAATTTAGCCTCTTCAGTAACCAAAAAAATATATTTTCTAAGGGTGCATTTTTGCAATGAAAAAACTGCAAATGCTCAATGTATAGCAATTTGGAATCTTTACTCTTAACAAGCGACATTCGCTTTAAAGAATCTCCAACAATTGTTTCTTAACTTAATATTTTTGGGGTCTAGTTCAAGGGGAACTGGGTTGTGAACTTATCATATTGACATTTCATAAAAGACTGTCTCTTGTGCTTTAAAGGAACAGTCATTAAGGCAACAAAGTTTCTGACCTTGCACTTAGAAGCTCTCTGTATTGTTTATCACTGTGTAGGACTCCATAAAGCACCGTCATATAAATAAATTATGCTATTGCAACAGCCACTAGAAAAGCATTCTGGTACTGCCTATTAGTCATGCTCCGCTCATGATGAGGGAGAGTAACATTGTACGGAAGCTGCCAGTGAATATGTAGTAATGTAAAAAAAACAAATAAAAAAAAAAGATTAAAATGATCTGCTAGCACAGATGAAATACAACTCTAAGAGTAAGATAGAATGTGTTGATTTTACAATATTTAATTTAAGATTGCAGTAATTTCATATATTTGGTATGAGACATGCAGTGAGTTATGGGAATGGTTCCTTATGGCTCTACAGAAATGGGTGTCTGCTGGAAAATTGTGGTTTTGTGGTCTACCAAATTTTCAAAATCAGCCATAGAAGCATGAATGCATTTCTATATTTCCATTCAATAGCGAATAATTATTACGTTTAGTATCCCTCAAATTGCCCTACACAACATGGCTTCCAAGGCATAATTCTAATATATTACATTTACCTTTTCACTTTGCAACCAATTAGATGACCCACATATCTTCATTTTCAAATGTTTAGCCAAGTATTTTCATTGCGCTAATAAAAATTGGTGGCACGGTTTATGGAAAAGCTCCCGGAAAACATTAGTGGGCAAAAGTTTGTTCAAAATACCAGTACAAAGGGAAACTTTTAATTTTTAACCTAGAACAAGTTTAGACTTCAAATACATTGTCATTACGGAAACAAAAAGCCAAAGCGAATATGACATTTCATTGTTCCCTGAAAGGGCAGTCCAACTGGGACTTGGTATTCAGCATCAGAACACTATGAGCCTGTCTATACAAGAAATGGAGCAATGCTGGGCATGTTAGGTAGAAGGGCTATGTAACCTAAAAAAAATGTTTAGGAACATATCCTACCTTTGGTCTGATTTCCCAGTGTCTGAAAAGCACGTAAATACTTGATCCAAGATTTATGCCCAACCCTAATTTGATGAATAGAAGTCATACGGAGTGTGGTTATACAGTAGTAGATGTAAACACCAGTCATCCCACAATAAGGGCTGCAGCTCAACTCAAGACATATTGCTCATAATTCTTTCCAACATTCACTGGTAAATGTTGTTAGAGTAGGTTTTGGTGAATTTTGAGTTTTTAATTCCATAAATATGTTACCATGTATTGTATATGTATTCTTCATTATTGCCCAGCCATGGTTATATACACACAACACTGATTTCTTCACTTTAGAATACAGTTATGGGATCCATGATCCGGAAACCCATTATCCAGAAAACTCTGAATTACGGAAAGGCCTTCTCCCATAGACTTCATTTTATCAAAATAATCCAAATTTTTAAAAATGATTTCCTTTTTCTTCATAGTAATAAATCCGTACCTTGTATTTGAGCCAAACTAAAATATAATGAATCCGTATTGGAAGCACAACTAGCCTATTGAGTTTATTTACATGATTTTTTTTTAGTAGACTTAAGGTATGAAGATCTAAATTATGGAAAGATTTGTTATCCGGAAAACCCCAAGTCCCAAGCAGTCTGTATAACAGGTCCTACACCTTTATAAATACAGATATAAAATATATTTAATTGTAAGGATGTCTCACCTTACAAAATGGTTGCTAAAAATGAACACACAACAGGAACCTCGTCACCGTTCATCTTTTCTGCATGTGTCCTACAAACACCTAGAGACATTTTACACAGAAGGGGTTTCCAGGGTCAAATTATCTTTTATTTTATTATACTTTGCCTCCCCCCAGCCTGGCTTTGTAAGTGTGTATGGCACAATAGAAATTAAATAACAGAGCTCCATTAGTCTGCTTCCCACACACCACACACTGGTACTAGGGCATATTTTTCAGGAACATTCGCAAACACAGCACAGATTGGGTGTATTTAAATTGCACACAATCTTTAGACAACACAGCATCAATGACATCAACAGACACAGATTTGATTACGGCTAGCTTGCAGAAATGCAGACTGATAAGCCTGGGATGTACTGGTTGCCATTACAGTGTTTGTATATTGCTAAGTGGGAGCTTTGCAGTTAGGTAACAAACACGCACACATATGCACAGCCCTATCTACTACCCCTATACATTCAACTTGTACATCGCCACTGATCCTGCTGCAATATCAACATGATATAAGCAACATACTCAAGTACAGATATGGGATCAATTATGCAGAAATTCTGAAGCATCACAATACCATTTTCCATAGAGTCTTATTTAAACATATAAGTATTCATGTTTCATTGATTTTCTTGTCTTCTGTAATAACAATAAGAAAGTATCTTGTACTTGATGCGGACATATTTTTTTTTATATATTTAAATGTTTTGCTAGCCTTAAGGCATGGAGCTCTACATTATGGCAAGGCCCCTTACTTGAAAAACCACAGGCTGAACATTAAATATTTGACCCAATACCTGTAGTAACTAATACCAATCAGCCTGCTTTAGCAATAAAATCAGTAGATAGTATATCCTTGTCATTAAAAAAAAAAAAAAAGTAAGTCGGGGGGTATTACAATATATTAACTAGCTACAGTATATAAAAATGGAGGCAACTCTGAGATGTCTCCCACTTTTCTTTCATACAAGATAAAACAAGAAATGAAATCAACCCAGAGATGCTTTAATATGAAAATGGTTGTGCATGCCTGCTCTGCAAAATAGCTGTGCATTAATTCCCTTTATTTTCCTTTACAGTTTATTTCTCCTAATGTACACAGCTAAGGTGGCTTCTATAATAACTCACATTTAGCAGCTTTCTAGAAATGATTTACACTGAGCACATAAGCTATTTAATAATGAACAATTTCCTGAGCTACAAGCATGCAACCCTACATGGTGGACAACATCACAATATTGTAACTTGGGGTTTAATCATTTGTGACATTGCAAAGATTACAAAAGAGATGTGGTAGGTAAGAGCATGAACTGAATGTCAGTGTTTACAAATGACATTTTTATTTTTGTCCACAAAAGAGATGTGCAGTCTTTAAAGCAGTAGGAAGAAGAACTGATTAGGTCTACCTATGCAAGGGAATGAAATAACTTTTCAGTATCTTGATAAAAACATAATCTATGCTGAAATGATAAATGTATCATTAAAATGTTAGGTCTCAAGGAAAGTTAAAATGCTGGCCAGAGATGGTTTTATTAATGAATGTTTTGTAAAGAGACTGAATACTTCTATAATTATTTTTCCTCTTCGGTATAAAATGAATATGTTAATAGCAATTAACTACATGTTGGTGTGCTTGTGTCTGTGTGATGTTGCCTTTTTTTCCCAAACATCCATGCTCTAATCACAACTAATACATCTTAACAGTTTCAGAGTAAAGAGGGAAATTAAACAATGCAGTTTTCAGCATTTTCCGGTGTGTGACAAATCAAGCCCTCTAATAAATGCAATTAGGGTCTTGAGATTCAACACCGAGATTCTGAGAAGCCATAACACTTGTTTGAAACAAATGGCTCCTCGACAAGGAGAAATATTTCTATCAATCACCAAGCGAGTTAATTCGCCATAATAAGGCAGGTTTGGATGCAGACCGATCCATTGTGGAATACTTGTATCTAAAATTGATTACAATGGCACTGAAAATGTATGCAACCCTCCAAACCACTTCTGTGCTCTGGAACATTAATCTCAATTGCAAGGAGAGCTTCATAACGCCTGCTAAGAAAAAAGTATGGAATAAATCAGACTTTATAAGACACGTCAATTAATCAGCTCGGAAACCCAGAAAATATGTTTTTAAGCAAAATATTCCTAAAGCGCAAATTACATCGCTTATGTGTCATCCAAAATGTCAGCGCTTTACATTCAACTAAAGACTGTTGGATCAGGAATTGTACATCTAAGTATGCTCCTCAACAATAATTGCTATTTTACAGACAAATATACCTTCTTTAACATCTACCACCAATTCCCATTTATTCTCACTGGCATTTAAGAAGTTAAAGGAGGATATATAAATGATTTCTGGAGGCAAACATGTCACTGCCCAGAGCAAGACTCAACAAAGGATCATAGCTCACCACAAAAGCACTATTAGACCTTTAGGAAGACTAATGGGAAGTAATCTTATACTCGTGGTGGTTAGAATTACACTTTACTACAGGTAAAATAAAAACATCAAATAAGTACAACTGTTTTCTATTCTACCATGTAATTAAGTCAGGTGTTGCTCTTACACAAAAAATTTTTCTTTGACAAAGAACTTCCATCAATCCCCAACTGCCACCCCAAGAAGAAGAAGAACTATGATTCTAAAGTTTACTAAACTCTGCTCGTGGCACCTATAAATGGTTTGCAAGCTCGACCAAGGGGCAATATTCTTACAATACCACTATACTTGTTTCTGTATAAATATACAGTGCATTAAAATGACACCACATTAAAAGTACTGATTGATGCTTAGCAGTGCTTTGCATGGGTGAATCAATTCCATCTAACTTCTTTTCAAATGGAGAAGGTTAATTTACAACTTATACTGTAAAGATTCCCAGTTTACCTTCAATGTTATTGCTGTTCTACATAATTATGGTAGCTTAGCGGGGTTTAACAAAAGCACTCACTGAAACTTGCTAAATAAGTGATTATAGACTTTGGTTCTCCCTTAGCATTATATTTAAGAACAGAAAAATGTTTTCATGAGCAGTTATCCCAATCGTTCTGTCATTACTCCAAACCCGGGGTATTTAAAATAAATGTTTCTAACACAAACACACTGTGGCTGAAGCATTTCATTATCAGGAACTGTGCGTGCTTGTAAATAACACCTAAAATACGTTATATGCATTGGAAAGATCAAGGCCTACCATACGCTCCGCATAATTGCTCTGCACCCTACCTGCAGTTCCATTTGGGAGTTATTCCTGCTATATATCTACGACCAACTGGATTGTCACTCAAACCTAAAAAAACCCTAGGCTACAGCACAGCACAAAGCAATACACCAGCGGGCATTTTAGGAGAGAATTATTATTAAAGCTAAATTTATTAAAAGAAAGCTCAGCATGTAATATAAAAGAGTCTCTTTCTGTTTCTGTAATGCTACCATTATTTATGGAACGAGTAAGGCAGAAATCAGTTTTCAAGCAGAGAGTAGGGATCATCATTCAATCCAATCTGCTGGAGGTTGTAAGAGCATCCCTGAGTCAATATTCATCTTATGCAAGTCAAAAGGCAGACTACAGGCAGAATCGCTTGAATCATTTTAATAAAATGTCCCTTTAAAGCATCATAGCTCAATCACAGCTCCATGCTATTAACATATATTCTCCTTGAGCGTTCAAGTGAGCAATTAAAACAAGGCATGAGGAAATCCTCCAACTGCCTGGCGTACATCTTTATCACTAGCAAAACGAGGGAAGAGAAATTGCCCTTGCATGCTTTTAGCTTTGCTATTGTGGAATCTCTTTGCAATACTACGTTGCTGAGCGAGTGGAAGAAAGCAAAGTTGTGCAGGAGGCAGCACGGAAAGAAGTGCTGCTGAACTGTGCGAGTACTTCAAAATAAACTTATCAAGACTGTCTTTTGAATTGAGCCTAAATGCAGAAATACCAGGAACAAGCAGAACTATATTCCCAATGCCAAGAATGAAAGACCACCCACTGAATTCTTTCACTGCTTCCAAATCACTGGCATATGCTTCAAATGCAAGTCAGAACAGAAGCTCAACCACAGAACCCGTAGAAAAAAAAAAATGGCTACAAAATGGTCACACTGTTACAGGTTACTTTTTCTCCCTTTTCATCACATCTTTCACAAACAGGGTGTCTACGCCTAAATCAAGCGACTGGGAATAATCCAGCAAAAAAAGAAAAAAGCGGTTTGCCTAAGACGCTACGGAAATGGGGGCAGAGGTAAGATCCTTCTCTTCCTGTTCTTAATTGATGAAATAAGTCTGAAAATAAATGACTTATTCATGATAAATACCAAGGATTCTGTGTTTCTAAATACCCCCACAACAATAACATTATGCCAAGTCAATATAACTACCTTGGAAGGTACATGACTCCCAGAGCCTACCCCAGCAATCACCCGTTCTAAGAACACCTGCAAATGTACCCCCCAAAAATCTACACAAAGCCTCCTCTTTTGTTTTCAGGAGAGAGGAAACCTTGTAACCAGCGAAACAGTGCCGGCCCTCCTCACTGCCTCATGCTGTACTCATGTGTATCAGATTTGTAATGATCATGGAAGGTTAAGTTGGGTTTATTAACTCTGCATGTGATTGGAAGCGACTGATTCATTTCCTTGTCCCCGTCTAAACAAAAACAAGCACCATGCAACCTCGCCCTCCCCAGCAATCCCACCAGCCCTGAGAGGAGGGAAAGAGGGCTTCTTTTTAAATCACCGCTGTTTTGCTGCAATTAACAGAAATCAAGCAGCGATGTCAGGGCTGAATGCACAATAAAATCCCCCTTGTCCTACATATAAAAAAAATGAACTTTCTGGCAAGAACCCAGCAGCTGGTGGTGATATTGACACATCTCTTCCCAGCAGGGTTAAGGTCGGGATGATCACACGCTGACATTCATTCCTTGCAGCCTTCTATTGACTAGGAGACCAGTCAGCTGCTGCTTTAACCTCTTCCCCACTACAGAGGCACAGGTGTGTGCACAGAGATTAGGCACTCGTTAACCAAGACTGACCAAACTTCATCTCCCTGGTTGCCCTCCGACTACGACTCCCTGCAGCCCTTAAATGGCAAAGCTAAGAACTGTATTTCTACAATAGTCTTTTTGTTTTTAGGAATGCAGGTTGGGAAAGCCTGATCTCATAAGTGGGGTATTAAAACCAGCAGAAGTTTCATAAAACATTTGGGGGGGGGGGATTTACAGATCAGGAATGGGCGAATGGCCATTTCAGCAGGGAGTCACGTAATTTCAGGCGCGAATTGCGGCAGAGTACGGAAGCCGGACTATTGTTTGCCAGTGGGGTTAGTGGTTTACAAAGAAAGACCATGAACATTTATTAGCAAATGTGTGTATTCAGAATTGTTACAATGTTTTTGAATTGATGTGTGGGCTCCTTTTTTATGAATGGAAGTGCCCCAGCCCCAAAATACACAGAAGATAAACCCTTAGGCCCACAGAACACAGCTGAGATGCTCACTGGCCCCAAATAGCCCTAAATTCACACGTGAGACGCCTACAGCCCCACAAATATCCCTAAATAAAGGTCCCCCTCCTCCTTGGTGTTCACTGATTACTCTGGTCATTAGGCACAGGTCCTCCCCTCAGATTTGGGAATGTCAGAAAGATCAATGGCAGCAGCTGTCCCTACAACCCTCCTCTGCTGAAGTTCTAACTAGATAAAGTGAGGGAGATCAGAAGGATAATCACACACACACCCTGTGCCCATCAGTTGCCCCCGTACATTCATGTGTCAGGGTAAGCTGCACCCACAGCCCTCACTCACAGGGAAGTACATGGAGCACCTACCTCCTCTTTCGGCATCCCAACCTGGGAAGCGTCACGCACCCTGCCCGTACCAAGTTCAAAGGAGAGAGGGGGGGCGTAGCAGCCACCTGTGCCCCATTAGAGACATCCAATAGCAAACACGTTTTGCCCACAAATCAGCCTCACGCCTGTGAAGGATGTGCCAATGCCAAGTGAGCTATTCCCCAACCCACACTCTGGGAAAGTAGAAACACTCACCTTTGTGTCTCGGAGTAGCTCCCTCTCTCGGTATCCCACCGTGGGAAGCATCACGCACCCTGCAGCCCGTACCAAGTACAAACAAGTGGAAGGGGAGGTCTGAGCTGCAACTTGTGCCCCCCTTGGAAGCAGTCACTTATCCCGGATACAGAAGAATGACAGCGCGGCGCACTTTGTCTCCCAGTCTCCGCTTTCACTATCAGATCCCTCCCTGGGTTCGTGCTGAGCGGTCGCGGCTGTGGGGTGGAGAGGCGGCCGGCGGGAGAGATAGAGAGAGACGCTGTCCGGGCTGAGAGCTGCTCCGGCTAAACCAGTGCCAGGCACACACGTGAAGCAGCTGCTGCCTCTGCCCAGGAGCTTGGCACGCTCCTCCCCGGCACAGAGTGAGGGGGGAGCCCAGCGTCCTCTAAACACTGCGCCCAGTAGCAGCAGCAGGCTGCATATTTATAATCCTCCCCAGCAGGAAAGCTACTTTCATCCGTCCTTCTGCGACAGGGAGGAAAACCTCTGCGCCCACTACACAAACACACACACATATATATAATACCCGAGCTGCCTGTCTGCTTTATTTGTACCGCCGCTGTGCGCAGGATTTACCCACGACTTGCCTCTCTCCCCCCTCGTCTGCCTGTGCTAATGCAAAGTAGCGCTGCTCCCCCATGCTGTGTCCAATCAGTGCATCTACTACTCCAGCAATGATTTAGGGGTCATCCATGAAGAACACTCCTTACTGATGAATGACTCTCTGCAGCCTCCTGCCCTGATGAGGGGTCGGCTCGCTGCTGCTGATTGTATCAGTAATGAACTTGCAGCATCATTAGCCGGGTACAACAGAGCCGGGGCCCAGTGCATAACGGGCAATTGCATCATTAGAAGATATTGGGCCCCACAGAAACATCATTCTGGGAACCCTCACTAATCTCTGGGAATGAGACTTTTTTTTTTTTATGTAACTACTTCATCAGTCAGTGCCCCTATTACTCCTGGGCTCTTCAACAGTCCTTACAGACACAATAGATACACTTAGTAAATTAGGTTGAACAAAGGTTGAAACGTCCATCATGTTCAAACTTTTAAGTCTATATATATAAACTCAAAGTGTATAAAGCACTCACAGCATCATATTTCATAATGGAAAAATAGTCTTTTATTTCTACAACCACATGCCAGCGCGTTTCGGTCCACACGGGGCCCTGATGACGGTCCCGTGTGGACCGAAACACGTTGGCATGTGGTTGTATTTGTAAGCACCCGGCCAATGACATGAAGATTGGTGAATGCCGATGAATGATTATTTATATATATATATATATATATATATATATATATATATATATAGACAAATACAAGTGTCCTCTGCACTCAACCCATTATCAATATATTTAAGACAGAGACATTTTGTGCATACTGCTACTGAAAAATGCCTTACCCTTTAAACAAAACAGGGATTGTTTGTCCATATATTGCAATATATTAAAGCTGGTCAACTACGTCAAGGTCATCCCATATCTGGCCAGTCCTATGCTCAATTTTCCAGTTATGGGATGACTTTGACGTAGTTGGCCAGCTTAAATATATTGCAATATATTGAGGATTCTTGTATTTGTCTATATGTATTTTGTGGTCACAGCTTCATTACAACCCCGCCTAATGGTTTTAAAAATTAATGGTGAGCACAACTTTCCCTTGTTATAGTTTATACAGGAGCAGTGACCAGCTCCATGTTGTAGCTCCCACCCTTCCCAACTATAGTCAGGTGATCCCACTGGTGTCTAATAAAAGGGCAGCCAAGTATGGAGGT
The DNA here is from genome assembly GCF_017654675.1 of Xenopus laevis. NCBI lineage: Eukaryota > Metazoa > Chordata > Amphibia > Anura > Pipidae > Xenopus > Xenopus laevis. Next base: position 48,830,053 of record NC_054371.1, read on the forward strand.
TTTACTTTGAAAGCAGCTAGTGAGTTGCAGGTAAAACTTTGTCCCTTTGTAAAATGTATAATGAAGCAATAGAATTCTTAATGAATCAGATAAAATTGAGCATAGGACTAGCCAGATATGGGATGACTTTGACGTAGTTGGCCAGCTTAAATATATTGCAATATATGGACAAACAATCCCTGTTTTGTTTAAAGGGTAAGGCATTTTTTAGTAGCAGTATGCACAAAATGTCTCTGTCTTAAATATATTGATAATGGGTTGAGGACTCTTGTATTTGTCTATATATAAATATTGTACCCTAACCTTGACTTTAAACTCTAATTTGTAGGACCCTCTAATCTTATTGTACTCTGTATCCCTTGTTTGTTATCCTCCATTTATTCCTTGTTTGTTATAACTAAGGTAAAGCACTGTGTATCTTGTCGGCGCTATATAAATAAATGATGATGATGATGATGAGATATATATATATATATATATATATATATATATATATATATATACACACCTGCCTAAATAAACAGGCTTTTCGTGTGGGCACAGTTTCAGGTGTACTCAAATGAAATTCACCCAGAATGCATGTTAAAACACTTGTGAATTTAATGTAAATTGTATATGCAAAGTGGTAGATATGGATTTGTTTTGGCTCAAGATCAGGCTTAAACTGGCAATCTGGATATTCAGGCAAATGTCATAAATGTTACATAGTTATATAGTTAAATTGGGTTGAAAAAAGACAAAGTCCATCAAGTTCAACCCCTCCAAATGAAAACCCAGCATCCATACACACACCCCTCCATACTTTCACATAAATTATATATACCCATATCTATACTAACTATAGAGTTTAGTATCACAATAGCCTTTGATATTATGTCTGTCCAAGAAATCATCCAAGCCACTCTTAAAGGCTGTGAAGAACCACCTATGTTGCTTCAAATGAAAGTTATTTTCTTCTAGTCTAAAGGGGTGGCCTCTGGTACAATGATGCTCTTTATGGGTAAAAAGTTCCCCTGCTATTTGTCTATAATGTCCTCTAATGTACTTGTAAAGTGTAATCATGTCCCCTCACAAGAGCCTTTTCTCCAGAGAAAACAGCCCCAACCTTGACAGTCTACCCTCATAATTTAAGTCTTCCATCCCTCTAACCAATTTAGTTGCACTTAGTCTCTGCACTCTCTCCAGCTCATTTATATCCCTCTTAAGGACTGGAGTCCAAAACTGCACTGAATACTCCAGATGAGGCCTTACCAGGGACCTATAAAGAGGCATAATTATGTTTTCATCCCTTGAGTTAATGCCCTTTTTATGCAAGACAGAACTTTATTTGCTTTAGTAGCCACAGAATGGTGCAAATTACCCATGCAACCATGCATTGATTTGAATAAGAGACTGCAATATGAATAGGAAATGGACCTAAATAGAAATATGAGTAATAAAAAGCAGCAATAACAATAAATCTGTAGCTACAAAGCATTTGTTTTTTTAGATGGGTAGATGGGGTCAGTGACCCCCATTTGAAAGCTGGAAAGAGTCAGAAGAAGAAGGCAATTAATTTAAAAACTATAAAAAAAAATGAAGGCCAATTGAAAAGTGGCCTCTATAACATACTAAAAGTTAACTTAAAGGTGAATCACCCTTTAATGTATGTGTATGCTGGGGGTGACAAACATTGAGCTGAACAAACTCATAAGGAAAATTGTGTATTTCTGTATGAATGTGCATGTAAATGGTCTAGTTTTATAGAACTGTATGTTGCCCCTTAGCGAGTGACCCCCTTGTTTTCTACGGAAGCTTCTATGTGTGTGAGAGAAAGCAAATCCTAGCAATTTCCCAACAAATCAAAAGCAAAAGTTCAAAAGAAAGCCAAGCTAGCAGTAGAGGCAGGCAATTAGCAGTAGATTTGGTACAGTAAGCCAGCTCTATACTGTAGCAAAATAATAACATTAACCTCTTCTCTCCCAGAGAGATGCACGTCAGGTTAACCACTGAATTCCTTGGGGTACCAGACTACATACGCATTTTCTTTGCCAACTTGGAAAACAAGTAAACTACCCTAGAACTGTTTGAAGTCAAATATGATGAAATCAATGAAGCCCTTGGGCAAGTTCTTAAGCAGCGTGGTTATAGACAGTAGCTTTTTCTCGCTGACACGGTCATTCCTTTTTAGTGGCTCTTAAGCTGATGTTTTCTCTGTTGTTGTTTTTTTTTTTTTCATTTCCAAACCAAGGTTTGCACTTTCTGCTAGCTGAAGGACACAGGATTGTTTAGTTAAAATATTCAACACAGGTTTAAAATGATAACAAATATTAGTGATAATTAATGTTTGAAGAGTGATTACGGGTGTGCACAGAATATCACCGGCACCATTACTTACAAGCTTACAGCTTACAATATGATTACAGAGTATGCAGTGTAGGGAGTGACTCGCCTAAGGTCACAAATTGCTGTTTCATACTGAGACCTCTCACTATACAGGCAATGTCAATGTTATTAATGGAAGGCTCTCTGGAAACAGTGTATCTTCATATAGAAGCAACAACTCTAGTAAAGAATGTGCATTCCTATCATAGTTGCAAGACAGCAAGCTGGAGAGCTGCAGAATGAATAAAAAAACAGACTGCTAATCAGTTATCACCTATTACATATCTGTTTAGAAATCATGCTTTGGGATTTTTTGTATTAAAACATACAGAACTAAATGGGATATATGATATCCAGGCAATACAAAACAGGGAACAGGTTCTCAACTCTGCGGCTTGCTCCTTTTGGAGAACCCAAAGCAACTGGTGGGTGGGTTTATTAAATAAAAAGCATGATCTGTCCTTCATAAAGCCATGATATAATAAAAATGTCTGTAAAACTGAACATAGTAGTGAATGTGAACTTGCTCATTACAGATATCAAACTTACCGGTCTGTAATTGCCAGACTGAGATTGCAATTCTCCTTATTATCCAATACTGGAATTACACCAGCTTTCCTCCAATCTATTGGTATTATGTCAGATAAAAGAAATTCTGAGATGGTCATAAATAGGGCCTGAATAAAACTGAACTAAGCTCTCTAAGGGCTATGACACAAATTTGTAATGCAACATAAAGTCGCTTGTAGAAATTGCAAGCGTTTTTACATGCGTATATCAGCTAGGCATATGATATGTCTTGGCATATCAACTCCTACACATGAAGACACACATTCTGGTAGTTTATTGATGGAATTTACTATGTAAAATTTGTGGTTTTTGCACATAGCGCATTCCAGTGTTTCTGTAGTTTAGGAGTTTTTACGTTGCATTGGAACTTTGTAATAAAGATGCATAAAAACACCACTTGTGACATAGCCCTAAGTGCACAAGGCTATATTCAAAAAATGTAATGTTTTACTAGCAATATTTGGGTGCAGTATTAATTTCAACTTTAAACATAAAAATAATCATACTTCAAAGAAAATGTTTGATTTCCATCAAAGACTTTTACTTAAATCTTTACACTTTTTTTCTTCACTTGAAAGCCATGAACCCAGCAACAGAACAGAAACAAACAAAGAAAATCACCAACTCTGAAAATGAACAGCTAAGCAATAGGACATTTTAGATTTACTTTTATTTTGCAAGGTAGGATAGACCTTTATTTCTGGCTAGAATCAGAACAATTATACAACTAAATCACATGAATTATATACATACAACATATGGAGTTACGTACATCACAATCAATACCGGTACAAAAAGGTGGGGAAGGCCTTATGCATAGGCATACACTCTAGGGAAGGGAGTAATACACAAAGTGTGGGAGTGGGCAAGATCGAATTAAGTGGGTGAGAAATGTGGTACTGTAAGCTAAATATTAGTACATTAGTACACAGGGAAAAGAGGAAAGTTATTTTCAGAGAGTGTGGGACATTTGTTACAGAGTAGCTCTTCTAGTATGCTTCCTAGCCTATCATGAAGCCAATTTTATTTCTTTACAATTTTTCATGAAGAATGTCTGTGATGTCATAGTAACAGATGTACACACAACTGCCTTAGAGCAACCGACTGATAATGACAATACCCTTTGTGACACCTCAAGAATATTAAGATAAAACGAATGCCATGCTGACTATTGTCTCTTTTAATATTTATCCCTTGTTATTAAGATAAACAGATAAAGTTGACATGTTGTTCTTTGAGTATGGAATGGAAATGCTTATTTGCACACACAACCCTACATTTATTAGTGTCTCTGTTTACTGTATAATGCTGAGTATGCAGTGCATTACATAGCGACTCTGCAGCAAGTGCAACAATCAAGCTACTCTCTTACCGCTGAAGTATTTACAAGCACTATGTATAGGAGTATAGCTTATGATTTGGGGATGTAATGATTTCAGAAATGTACAAGTCTTTACACGGCAATCAACAACAGTGACAGAGAGTTGTGAGCTTTTCATTGCAGCAATTTTGCAATAATAATTGAGCCATTTAGAACAATGGTTTTAAGTCATTTTTATTTTTACATTTAGAAAGCTAGCACTAATTCTAAAATACAAGAGTATCTCTGTAGAAACTAAACCCTATATACATTGGTACTGTATGAATTTTCCATTTCAATTCTTTTTATAAACTATTTGAGATTGCCTGTAAACAATTTAACAAACCAGTACTCTACAGTGTAAAAAAGAAAAAGGCATTAAAGGACATCAGGGAAAGAACATTTGAAGGTGTTTTTTTGTTATTTTGTAAAATAATTTAAATGGGTGATCAAAATATTGGGTTTTAGTGTGCCTGTTGCACCTGTGTTTGAAGACCCAGAAGATACTGTACGGCTGTAGGCAACTGTAAATCCAATGGAACATTCAGAAGAACGTACAATGTCATATGTGGTAAAAACAATAGGTGAGTGCTCGTAGTATGCGTTATCATAAAAAAACCAGGTTTATTTATTTAAACCTACATGGTGGGAGAACACACAGTATGTCTTATGATCTATGTGTAGGAGAGTAAAGGTTTTGCTAACCTTTAGCTTCTTTGGTTTCATTTTTCCTATGTCAATGTATTCTGTTGGCAGTTTAGTGACTGGCCTGTAGATGTCACTATAGAAAATAGTAAAGGTTTTTCATACCCCAGTGAAAGTGTTAGCCAGCTAGACTGTGTCCTTAGCAAGCTAGGCTGGGCCCTTTTTCCCACAGGGGAGGGGTAGTAGTTCCCCATAGGTTATACAAAGGGATGTTGCCATGTGTTCTGGCTCTGTCCAGTGCACCCATTGGAAGTGATGTGTTGCTGTTAAGGAGTAGTGGTAGGCCTCAGTATAGGAGTAAGTGAGTGTCAGGTCAGAAACTGTAATAGGTCATTATAGGAGTGACAGATAAGTTTAGGAAAGTTGGTGAGCAGCCAAGGCTCCAACGAGGAGTTAGTGAAAAGTTAGCACCCTGCGGTGACATTACCGCCAGGTTAGGGACTCAAGTGGTTAAGCTCAGGGATAGAGAGATCCTTGGATTGGAAAACCAGCTGTGAGGTCGCCTTCAATGGGGAATGTGCACCAAAGGCAGGAAAGGCTTCCCAATTCACAAAGCTGACTAACAAAGGATCAGATACTATCTGTGAGTAATACATTTGTGTAAATGACCTGCTGCCACTACTTACTTCATGAAGTGTACCACCAGTTCAATAAATGTTCTGCTGTTTTAAAGAACCACTGGTGCCCAAAGTTTATTTGATCAAGAGTGAATACTGTGTCTGCTTATACCAGTGTGGTAATCCCTTCCTCTATACCATAAGCAAGGGCCCCACCTGAGGATAAAGAGTCTTATTATTTCCGGGAGTTTCTGGGAGTTGGACCCCTTACCCAGGTACCAAAACCAGTGGATAGTAACCCAAGGGAAGGTTTAGGAAGACCCTGACCCATCCACCTGTTACATATGATACACCTATTTTACCAGATGTTTGTGGATATATATATTTTATGAATAGATACGTGTGTTTTTTTATGATAACACAGATTATGGGCACTTGCCTTGTTTCTATTTCATTAGGACCCCTTTGAGAGACTGAGCTGCTACTTTGATACTTCGCATAATTGATCTCTGCAATAATCCATGGCGGGGGGCCTTACTGGCACTGGATATAAATGTTTATTAATGTCACATGTGGTGCTTGCCTGAAATACTGCTGACACTTGGCATGAGAAAGGTTTTCCGGTTTCCAATGACACAGCCAGTGTTTAGATTTGGGTTAAGACAGTCTTCTTAAGGACAAAATATGAGCAAGAAGTAGAGGTACAATTGCATTCAACTGCACTAATATGTAATATTATCAATGGACTCTGTCTTGCTTAAGTTTTCTCAACCAACTTAGCCCAAACCAACTTAGTTACATACACTCCCATGTCAATTTCTTATTTGTTCCTGTTTTCCCTTGTACCACTGTCACTATAAACTCAGTTCATCAGTATGCTTCCTACTGTATTTCAATTTAGACTTCAACATTTTTCATTTCCTACACTTTGTAGTAGGAAACAGCTTGATCATTATTATCTATAGAAAACAAAAATACCACCATGTGTTCCCTTGCAGTCATGGAGTGTGACCTTCTTATTATTTTCATATAATCTTTTGAGTTGATACCACAGAATCTGCAGCTTGTACTCAAAAAATCAAATTGCAAAGAAGAAATTTGCTGGTCGCACACTTTGCAGTCTAAATAAGAATTTATGGTTTGTTTTCCTTCACCACTGTGGCCTATTTTTTCCAAACTGACAATATTTTAGAGCTTGATTAAATGGAGAATGTATGTTTAACATAGATGATAAACAGCTGAAATCTAATATAACCTGGCTTATTAAAGACCTTGCATATCTTTATGCCATGCACCTAGAGAAAATGAATCCAATGACAGTCATGTTGGGATATTGATAAATAAATCAGCATAAAGCCATGTGCAGCAAGGGTCATTTATCAAAGTCTACAAGCTGCTAATCTGCATCAAGACGACAAAAAAAGAAATTGATTTAAGACACTGTAGAAACCAGGCTTTACATGTTTTACCTTACAAAGAAAAAAATACATTGCACTTACCAGATGTGAACATGAATTTTAAGATTTTCAGTTGAAAAACGGTTTAATCCCATGTTTGAGGTGGTTCTGCAGTTTTTCATGATAATTATGCCATGGTACTGTTACATACTGTATATATCAAAGAGTGAACATAGAGCTTGCCACAGTCTGCCAGCAAAATTCCACTGCTCTTATTATTTCTATGGGATTTTTAAGGTAAAAAGTGAAAGTAAGAGTTCATTGTTTGATAAATATGCTTTAAAATATGTTCTTAAATCAGGCAAAGTAAATAGAAAGATGCAGAAAATACATTTGGGCATATTCATAAAAGGGTAAAATGACAATTTGCCAGTACAAATGAATTGGGAAGCTGTGGCGTAATCAGATTTTTTTTTAATTTTGGAATAAAATTGATTGTTATATGTCTGCGCAAAAAATTAACGTGGCAAATGCTCAGATTTTGAAGCATGTGGGACAGAGTAGTCTATTCAAACAGAGTCTCTCGTATAGTTCAGCCCTTGACATGGTTCATCTAAAAAATTAAATTAAGAATAATTTTTAATAAAATTGCCGTGCTTTCTGTAAGTGTTGCAAAAAGTTGGTCCTATATTTAGATATATACACAAGTTTTTCAGCATGCATTGCTTTTTGTGTTACCGACCCTTCGAGTTAAAATGATGACTTCTTTCTGCCTTTCACATTTTCACAAAACGAAAAATGGCCACTGTAAAGTGCAGAATGCAGATGGTAAATTTCCAACCAGTACGTATTTTTTTTTATCAAAGACATTAAACTAGGACAAAACTTGTAGAAGAAACAGTAACATATTTTTCAGCAAAAATGAATCCCGATGCTTTTCTTGTGAGTTTGATCATTTTCACTTTGATCATGTTAAATGGGAACTTGTTTGTCCTGACAATCAGAATCAGATGACCAAGTTTTGTGTCTAAGCTTTTACAGCAGAGCAAATTTCGAATCTCCCTTTTTTTAAACAAGATTACTCCAGCTGATCTGTAGTAATTAAGCAAATCATATATTTAAATTGGAAATCAGAGATTTCATCTTTGTTTGCTGCAATTCTAATGGTATCTTAGCAACTAATATTCTACAAACGCTAATCCATACTTTTTTCCATTGTGAAAGGAACATTAGAAATTTTCAAAAGTGGCAGGAGCTACGCCACCTAACAGAATCAAATTCCATTGTTTAGATTCCCAGATTCCCTCAGGAAGATACTGGGTATCTTAGGAAACCTGGAGCTGCACCAGACCACACATAACTCTTATACAGCCTTACCAAATGTCACTCCATTTCATTTCATCTGTCTTTGTTTAGACCATAGATCTCCAACTAACAAGGATGGAAGTAATATATGCGTCTGATTTCTTTGCGCACAAGATTCATTAACAAGCTGTTTGTTGTCAAATGTGATTGTTCAAGAATGAGGGTGAAAGTGTAATAATGGACCCATAATTGAGAGTGTGGTTGGGCTAATGGCTACATCATACAAATGGCTTGCTTCCCATTGATAACAAGTAGTGATGGGTGAATAAATTTGCCAGACACGAATCCAATGTTAATTTACACTTTGGCAAAAAATTTTAATGCACAAAATTGGCACACACATAAAAAATTTTGCGCGTCCAAAATTATTCAGATGTCCATTGACTTTAATTCATTTGGACCAAATAGTCGCATGTATAAAAATTGACGTTCGCGTCAAAATCGATGGGCTTCAAAATAATTTCAAAAGAAATTTTTGGCATTTTCGCAAATTCTCAGTAAATTCGCCCATCACTAATAACAAGGGGAAACACTGCAGGAACCCCAGGGTTCCCCTTGTATAATAGCCCTAAGTCTACCAAAGTCTTTGTTATTCTCAACCTTTGCTAAACCCCAACTTTATGAACAGAAGACACACTACACAAATAATTCTTAAAATATAACTCTATATTTTATACCGTATTATAACAGCAACCCCATAACTAAACTTTACCAATTCTATATGGAATATGTTTAACAGAATGCAAACCGTGTCAGTTATTTCACTGAAATGCCAAGAAGGTTATTTAGCAAAGCTTTTTTTTATCTATAGCAGTATAGTTTCTTCTGTTGCTTTCCATACCAAGTCAAACAAAGCCTTGTTAGTAGCACCAACTATGGCTCTAAGGTGGCAGAGGATCTCATTGCTGCTTAATAATTGACACCCGAGAACACGACTAGACTTCGGGTCGCAGACATAATTTGTTGCTGGAAAACATAAAGCCTGCCTGCATTGACATTCATCAGCTGTACTGTACCTCAAGGAGATGGTGTGACCTCGCAGAACTAGAAAGGTTAATACCCTAAGTCAATGTATGGTGTTAGAGTCATATAGGATACATACAGATAAGCACAGTGATTTAATGACTTTGTGGCTCACTGTATGGAGTATACACATTTTTGCATGCCTAATGCTTTTACATATTTATCAACAGATCATTTGGAAAATGTGTGTCTTCATTTACCAGTATCTATGTGAAATTAGTACTTTCAGCCATTAAAAAAGCCAGTGTTAATGGCTACAGAATATATTTCATCATCTGTTTATACCAGTAGGATACAATTAGTATAAGCTGCATGTTCACATTCCTTATATATGTTATATTCACATTCAGTACAGTCCGTATTTATATGGTCCCAATCCAGTCCTCAGGCATCACCAATAGTTTATAATTCCTGTAGCAGCAGCAGTGGATAACTGAATGAACTAGAATGCTGCTGTGAATATCCAGTGAGGTCTAGCATAACACCTGAGAGCATCTATGTCATAGAGAGAGCATGCATTTAATAACCAATCTATAGGTTTCATGCTGTACAGAGATTCATCTGCTTATCAAAACTCCATTCATTTTTTTGATCTAGGGGTAGTTATGCGAAAATTATAATTCATTAAACCAATAATATTTCATTTATCTATACTTATAGAAATAAGATATAGAACCAATAATTATCCATATCGACAGATGGTTAAAGGGGCAATTTACTTAAAGGATAAGGAAAGCCAGATGTACTGGGAGGGCACCATGACAGGGCTGCATCACCAATTTGCTTCCTTTTCCAAGGCACAAGTAATCAAACAATATTTAAAACTTTTACTATACTGTACATGTGTGAATCTAAGTCTAAAGAAGGATGCATAAGAATGTTAAGTAATATGGTAGAATAGCAATGCACAGTTTTTTTTCTCCATCCTGGGGAATACATTCTTAATATAGTATATTGGCGCCCTGCAATAAATGGGGCTTGCCTCATCATTTAAAGGACAAGGAAATTGTTAGGCACTCTGTGTTTCTAATTAAATCCAGGCTGGTGCTCCTCTGCTGAGTACTCTTTTTTCAGCATGACTCTTCTATCTCTCGTCTCTTGTCTATGGATAAGAGAGAGTTTATAGTGTGTAACCAAAATAGACAAGGTTCAGCAGTAATAACATGGGGTACAGGTTCACCTGTCCGAGTACTAGAGCTTGAGGAGGCAATTTATACCAACAGAGATGTTGGCAGGAACTCAGAGATCTCACAAGCAAAAGATCCTTATGTACTGTATTTTGTGCACAAGGCTGGAGTCTGAGGTTACTGAGTATACTCCCTGTGGCGTGTCTAACATGTTGTATTTAGACACTTGGGGGCATTTTTATCAAGGGTCAAATTTAGAGTTTATGGAAGTTTATAAAAACTCCCATAAACTCTCATAAACTCAAATTTGAAAAAAAATCAGACTAATCAAAATTTATAAATTTTAAATCCGGGTGAATAGGATCGACCCGTATACTTGAACTGAATTCAAATGAAATTCGATGCAATTTTTTTCTCCGAAAAAAATTAGATTTTCAAAAGTCCACCAATCGACTCCAAATTGATTGTAGGAGGTCCCCCATAGGCTGTAACAGCAATTCAGCAGGTTTTAGATGGCGAATAGTCAAATTTGAATTCTTAAAGGGACAATCCATGATAAATTTCAAAATTCAAATTTTTTTAAAACTCAAATTGAATTCGGACTATTCCCTAGTTGAATTACACTAAAATAAACTCGAAAATTCAAATTTTCAAATTTACATTCGAAATTAGAATTTTCAAATATGCCCCCTGTAGTCTAAGTAGAATTTCAGTATTTTATTTATTATGGGTTCATATTTTTTTTGTCTTTCCATGTCACTTTAGTGTTTCCCCAATACTCTGCCTTCTATACCATAACCTAGCAACCAGCCAAATTTTTAAATGACAGACTGAATAGGAAGTAAGAAAGGGTCAAAATGAAAGGCAAACAAATAGGAAACTAAGATCAGTTGTAAAGTTTTCTGTGAGAAACTAATTATTTCTTTAGACAAGCTTATCCTTCATCAAAAGCTTTCTGGAGGTAAAAGGAGTGTTTTCATATGTTTCTAGCTGTTATAATTTGCTCTTTAATATGAAAATAATTTGTTCCTAACAGTTGTTGTTCTTTTAAGTTTTCTGGCTCTAGAGGAGGGTGCAGATGAAAATAAAAATGATCAGTTGGAAGAACATGGCAATTACAATGCACACTTATAAGAGAAACAGCCAAATTGATAACAAGAGATAGAGGCTCAGTGTGAGTAGGCAGCAGCTGTGTAGCTGAAGGCTTCTTTTACAACATGCTGGATGGACAGACAAAACCCCAAACTACAGAACTCAAAATAAAAATAAATAAATATGCTGATGAGCAGAGCAGACTCTCCCTAGTGTTTTCATGTTCACATTTTATATATTATTATTATACGGTATTAAGCAATATGTTTATCATACTATGCCAATAATGTATACAATACACAGATTGTCGGGAGTAGAGTATGACAGAGAGGCTTTATATTGTGCTCTATATTACTCAGCCCTTAGAGGTGGCTTTTTGATCAATAATATTTTTTGTAGTATTTGTTACAATTTTTTTTATTAAACAAAGCTCGATCAAACTTTCATCCATGATGTTATCTTATTGATCAGTAAAATAACTCCAAAAAATTGGGTTGGGAAAAAACTTGATAAAATCGATGGAAAACTCGAATCTTACAAATTTACTTTACTCCTGAATCATTGAATTTTTTTGGGTTATCACCCCGAAACGCCCAAATTTTTCGGATTATTGTGCTAAACCCAGTGCAGACTGCGATATACTCAAATTGGGATAGGGACATCTGCCATTGACTTATACATGACCTCGACAGGTTTGAGATGCCAAGTTTTCAGATTCAGTCTTTTTGCAGGCTTTTTTTCCCCATGAAAAATTTGAGTTTTTGCCTCCAAAAGGCAGACCAGAAAAAATTGAATTGAGTGTCCCTTTAATACAACCAAACTGAGACAAAAGTAAATAGGAACAATACCAAATTATTCTTCAGTGGCTGGAGTATAAGTGGTGTATACTTATGCCAAATTGGAAAGCTATGCACCTCGTACCTTGACATAAATATAGGTTACTTATACACTAATATGGAGACAATACTGGGCATAGCAATTTGATCGAAATATATAAAAGGGTTGGAACCCATTATCCAGAATATTTGGGACCTGGAGGTTTTCTGGATCATGTAAACATTAAATAATCCGAATAGGCTTGGTTTGCTTTCAATAAGGGTTAATTATATTTTAGTTTGGTTCAAAATAATTTTAGAAAATTTGGATTATTTGGGTAATAAGGAATCTATGGGAGATGGCCTTTTCATTAGTGACTATGCAATGAAATGTTATCAGACATCATAATTAGGAACAATTTAAAAAAAACAAGCACACAAAAAACCAAAACTTCACTCTTCCCCACGCCTATCACTCTATTGCCTTCTCTCATCCTGCTTGTACTCTATGCTGAAACCTACCCCTAGTTGACTGGTGACTATCTGGTCACCAGGTAGTCACAAAGAAATGAAATCTAGATTACTGTATAAGCAGTGTACCAACAGGAACCAAATTGTTTTAAATGGACCATCTATGGGCCAGCCTGTACAGTAGTGACTGCTCAAATGATACCATATAAGGGGCCATACATATGTATGACCATGTATGAGTTGGGTAATTGGGTTTAAAAAAAAAAAAACCTTTGTTTGATGAATGAGAGTAAGATCAGGAAGATATAGAAAGCTATGGAAAGATGTAGAGGCAGATTTACTTAGCTGCAAATTTTTGCCCTGGAATGATTTGCCACACTTCGTGCAACTTAGTCGGACAGAGCATACGCTTGCGCAGCGAAAATTCTTCAGCGCAAGCATTTCATAGTGAACTTCCTTTAGCGTTAATTTCTGCCTAGCGAAACTTTGTTAACACACTTACACTTAGGTCAATTTGAATAGGGCAGGTACATATAGGTCAAATATATGTCCTTATTAGTGATGTTGGTGAAATTGCTTGAAGTGGCCACTTATGAAAAATAATACAAATAAATACAAAAGGGATCCTAGACATGAGGCTTTCCAAAAACAAATGTGACATGAGTTTCAAATGCTTAAAAATTTACAAATTTTAAACATAACCCACTTTAAAATATTAAAAAATGCAGCATTTTGTATTTTTAATGAATTTTCTGCATACAGAATATGATGTTACTGACACAAGATTGAAGAGGATGTACTGTAGCTTCATCTTAACAGTTCGCCCGGTATAACCTGGTGAAGAAGACTCTGGCGAAAAGGGTAACGTAGTGGAACATTCACATTTTGATGAATTTGTGGAGTAAATTTGGCCCATGGAGTCTCTTTAAGCCTTTGGTTACATAAGTATTTTCCAACTAATCATATCTATGGTGAAATGATAATCGTACCATTCCTCTAGTGAGTATAAAGAGAAAACGATTTACTCAATGTCCACCAAATATAAGGTATTGCCACTTTAAAATATGCAGAAATGAACAAAACAAATTAATTAGCGTGACAGCATTCAAGTAGCAAAGCTTATAAAAATGATGGCAAATTCAGAGCAGATTTGTCACTTATTAATCCAGAATCTAACTTAATTAAGTCTTCCTAATCATTGGGTAATTAGTACCTCAAAATCTATATGTGCTGCTCCTTATCTACATAATCTGGATAAATGAGCCATTTGCTTTGCCTTGCAAACTCTCACTGCTGAAACAAGAAATGTTTAACGCTTAGGTTACACAGATAAAGTCGTTGCTACTTGTAGACTGCAATTATGTAGCTTGGTTTTATATGAGGGCATTTTCTATTTGCCCCCACAGAAACAACAAGACTAGGTTGTAACGAGATACAAATAAGGGTAAGAACACACTGGACATTTGAACAAAATCAAGTCCAGCACAGGAAGAAAATACCTTTGTACTAGTGATACAGACATTCTCGATGTCTAAACCTTTTGTACCATGTAATCACCCATAAATGCATACTTTTGCATTTCCACTCAACTACACAATACAGCCAGTTTAAACACAGAAATGCCTTCAGTTCAAAGATATTTTTGAGTATTACAAAAAAAAAATACCCGGAGAGGACTATAGAGAGGATTTCATAAGAAATCAGAAAGAAAGCTTCTGTAGTGGTGCCCCAGGTCTGTGCCATTTTTAACAAACAGAAACACTGGCCTAGGGGTCTCAGAAAAGCAATTATACTCACTGGGGAGTGCATGATAACCTATATTTAGGGGACCATTTACTTAGTTTGAGTGAAGGAATAGAGGAAAAATAGTTCGAATTTCGAATGGTCGAATATGGCTACTTCGACCATCGAATGGGCTACTTCGACCTTTGACTACAACCTTTGACTTCGAATCGAACGATTTGAAATAAAAATCGTTCGACTATACGACCATTCGATAGTCGAAGTACTGTCTCTTTAAAAAATTCTTCGACCCCCCTAGTTCGCCACCTAAAACCTACCAAGGCCAATGTTAGCCTATGGGGAAGGTCCCCATAGGGTTCCTAACAATTTTCTGATCGAAGGAATATCCTTCGATCGATGGATTAAAATCCTTCGAATCGTTCGATTCGAAGGACTTAATCGTTCGATCGATGATTATTCCTTCGATCGTTCGATCGTAGGAATATCGGTAAATCCTTCAACTTCGATATTCGAAGTCGAAGGATTTTACTTCGACGGTCGAATATCGAGGGTTAATTAACCCTCGATATTCGACCCTAGGTAAATGTGCCCCTTAGTGTATTGTTTCGGAAATGAGCCTAGGACTAAGTGTCCTTGGTAGACATGAAACGAGTCAGGCCTTGGTTCTTAATTATGGAAAATAAAATGTCAATTTTTAATCTTTACCATCTGGCTTTGGCTTTTCAACTTGGTGTGGTCCAGGCTTGTGCCAGCCTCTTTTGATGTTTCCTGGTACTGAAAATATATGCCATGCTATCTGATTGGTGCATTTTGATCATCTTTGTGCATGACAAGTTTGCTCTAATATTAAGACGAGTATCCCACTCCATGATTGGATGGATATTCCTCAACGCATACTTAGACCCTATCAAGCAAACTGTATCCTGGAGAACAATATGCATGTAATATACACATTTTCCTTAAGTAAAACTGGCGAAAAGAAAGGATATTGGTCATAGTGTGCTTTTCCATTGTAGAGACTGGGAGAGGCACTGATGTGAATGTTGTACAATGCTGCATAACATGCCATACCTATATAAATAAAGGATAATAAAATCACAATTCTTAGGGGCAGATTTATCAAGGATCGATTTCGAAGTGATAAATACTTTGAAATTCGACCCTCGAATTGAAGTACTTCGACCTCGAATATCGAAGTCCAAGTATTTTTCACCGAATTTGGCCATCGTACGATCGAAGATTAATTTGTTAGAAACAATCGATTTGAACGATTTTAGCGTACGATCGAATGATATAACTTTGATGTGTAAAGTCTAGAAGGTCCCCATAGGCCAACATAGCACTTCGGCAGGTTTACTTTGGCGAAGTATTGAAGTCGAAGTTTTCTTAAAGAGACAGTACTTCGATTATGGAATGGTCGAATATTCAAACCATTTTACTTCGAATCGAAGTCGTAGTAGCCTATTCGATGGTCGAAGTATCTAAAAAATTACTTCGAAATTCAAATTTTTTTAACTTCGAAAATTCACTCGAAACCTTAGTAAATCTGCCCCTTAATGTTAGAAATAAAAGCTATTTGTAGATGTCATGGTCATTTTAAACAAACGTTTCTGACATGTGGGCCCTGAAACAGAATTAGTCTTTAAATCTCTCTATTACCACAAATTTGCTAGATTCTTAGAAACAATTCATTTATATGCTTTAGGAATGGTCAGTGCATGGCCCCTTTAATGCTCCGTTTTCCCCCAAACTGGTATTTGTTGACTGATGACCCCCAAAGTATCTAAAGACTGATAGCCGTTTCCAGTTACACTGAAGCATTTACAAGTAACTTCAAGGTTGAATTGATCCATCCTGGGTTACAGCCCCTTCTTTAGAAAATTCATGCTAGTGACAACATGTAACATACATTGTTACGGACTCAATAATTCTCTAATATTGATAAGTTCAGAAAGAAAAGTCAGCAAAGCATGTCATCAGGCTGAAGGGTAAGGGAATATCTAAAAGAGAAATCTCTCTCAATAGAACTGTGACATTGATGCCCCCTGGCTGCACTATTGGTCCTCGTATAAAATAAAGGTTTGTTTTAGTGCTAATCTTTGCATTTCCAGCTCTTTCTCACTGCCTCTTGGTCGGTGGGAGGAAGAAAAGATTGATGTTTGGACAAAGGTGTGATTAAAGCTGCACAAATCATTTAAGCCTCAGGAAGCATGCCCCATTCGCTTATAATGTCATTTTCTCACACATATGCATTACATTATTATTTGCATCTTGCCTACTGCTGACTGCTGTTTTAAAGGATTCCTCTAAATAAATCAGAAAAATGCATGTCTCCTGCAGATTTTTGCACAAGTACTCACAATGTTTCCCTAAGCTTTTTCTATTTTTTAAACAATGATTTTTAAGGGGAATTTAAAGGGATCTAAAACAATTTTTTTGCCTTTCATCTGTAAGAACTCATGTTGGGGGTATTGTTTTTTTTATGGCAGTACACTTTCCAGGCCTCCCTTTAGTAGAAATCAGGCTGTTGTGTTGTTTCCCTGAATACACACAGACCGCAACCCAAATTCCACTGCTGCTAAAGGACTTGTGCCAGTATTGGTTAGATAACAGTGAGTGTAAGACAAGGGCTCATTTCTGACCACAACTGCAGTGGCTGTCACTCAAAAATGGACACAATCATTGTGTGCATTGACACCATTCATTAAAGTGTCTAAAGATGTTCCTTGAATGTCTCTAAAGTTGCCCTTGGTACCAATGTCTCCATCTCGCTTCCTGTTCCAAACAGCACCCATATATAAGTGCTGACAAAGTGGGAACCCTGGAGCTAATGCCAGGGCTCCCACTGCACGATGCGTCTATAGGTAAAGCAGAGTTGTACCTGAATAAATCACACGCAGATGTCAGATTAACACGGAGCACCAGAAAACCTAACTCAATTTCTGGGCACTTGCAAAACAAATTATGTGCAACTGTGTCAGTATCAACCACAATTTCACTGGAATGGTGGGGAAAATGCTGCAATCTGAGTATAGAATTATAGAACATTTATTCGCACTGCAAACGAATTGCAAAGATTTTTGCATTAGAGACCAATATAGCATCCCCCCAATATGCTAAACTTTTACTAGACTATTTTAACAAAATGCAAGGGTATTTCCTATAGTAATGCTGACTTACAGAAGGAGTATTAGGTTCTGTACAGGTATAGGATCCCTTATCCGGAAACCCGATATCCAGAAAGATCCGAATTACGGAATGGCTGTCTCCATAGACTCCATTTTATCTAAATAATCCAAATTTTTAAAAATGATTTCCTTTTTCTCTGTAATAATAAAACAATAGGTTGTACTTGATCCCAACGAAGATATAATTAATCCTTATTGGAAGCAAAACCAGCCTATTGGGTTTATATGAGGTTTAAATGAATTTCTAGTAGACTTAAGGCATGAAGACCCAAATTACGGAAAGATCCGTTATCCGGAAAACCCCAGGTCCCGAGCATTCTGGATAACAGGTCCCATACCTGTACTTGTTAATAAATGCTGAGTGTTTTTACTCAGTGAAACTTTCCAGAAGTAACAAAAAGTGGCTTTTTGAAAGAATCAAATTGTCAACAAATACATTGACTCTGTAACCAAAGTGCACTTTGTTATAATAATAATAGTCAAATCTAGGTATTTAATCCCAGACAGCAGTAAAATCAGCATCCATCAAAGAGGCTTATTATCCCATCTTTGCATAGAGCACATTCTGTACAAAAACCATACAGAAGCATCAACAAAAACAAAAAAGCTTATTTCAGCCAAAAAAGAACCAAAAATATAGATCAATTTTGCTAATGTAGAATAAATTATCATCTGAGATGTCATGGTAAATATGCCCAAAACAAAACACACCCTCAAAGTACATGAGTGCGTGTAGTGCTATCTAAGTAAAGTGTGAAAAATAAAATTTTCTTAACATTCTTAACCCAAATAGCATTAACCTCAAATGTAATATTTATAGACATGCTGTAAATAATCAGAATATTGGTTTTCATTGAAACATCTCTCATTGGTATAGTTTAAAGGATTAGGGAAGAAAAGCCCCTATGAATGTAAGTAAGTACTGAACATACTTATTTTGCTTTTATTCTGCTTCTTTGTAGCATTGTGCAATTTATGTTCCCCATACCTTTTAAAACATAATTTCAATGATATTTTAGTTACTCTTTAATAACAGAGGGGTTTAATAGGTAAGTTATGAACTTTGGAAAGTTATGAAATTGTAGGTGTGAATTCCCCTCACCCAAAAAAATAACTAATTTGTGTCAATTTCCTCCTATGCCACTAAGGGTCAAACTGAAAATTCAAAATTAAAATTTTCTTATTTTTTATGGTCAAAACTGTCAAATTTGACTATGGATTTATTCAAATTCAATTTTTTTAAAAAAAAATGTGAATTCGATTTTTGAGATTTATCATACTTTGGCCCTTTAAGAAATCAAATTTGACTATTCGTCAGATCATCACCTAAAACCTGACAAATTGCTGTTTACTGTAAGTCAATGGGAGACATCCAGGGATCAATTTGGAGTTGTATGCAGCCTTCCTGATATTCAAGTTGTTTTTTTCAGGGGAAACAACTCCAATCAAGCTTTTTAAATTCGATTCGACTTTTCAGGTTGATTTAATCGATTTCAGGTTAATTAAAATAATCAATCTTATTAATAAATTTCGAGTGATCAAATTTCAAATTTATGGGAAGTTTTTAAAAACTGACATGAATTCGAAATGTGACCATTGATAAGTGTGCCTCCCAGTGCCTCAGGTGGCTTCTTAGTCAGAATTGGCGCTGTACCACTGGTACAACATTTGAAACACTATTCAAACGTGGTCTTCCACAAGAGTGTTTACAAAATCCTCATAAACCCATACCCTGACCAACAAAAGCATTATAGATATACAGGTATGTCTAAACGGGACATGGTAAGGACACACTATTATCTACTATTACAAAGATTGAAATTTAATTTGGCTGAACTCTGAAAAGATGGTGATTTGCATTAGACAGAGGGAACACAAATTATGATGCACTGGTATAACATTCCAGAGAGACGACAAACTATTTTCTCTAACCAATCACCACTCTGAGAGGTTGCAACCCTTCTGGGAAGATATAAGGGAGTTATTGTCTCCACCTATATGCCAACCACTACAAAAAGACTCCCTCACTTTCCTGCTAACATTTCCCCCCAGATATACACGAATTCTCAACCTATAGCAAGCCAAGTTTTCACAGCTGCCCAGTTCGCACTAACTTCCAAGTGGAGATCAATAACCCCCCCCCCCAACAGACAGTGAAGTGGCCATGAGAATCAACAACAATAAGGAGTCTGAATCCAGAATGTCCCATATTCAGAAGACCCCTCAGTTCCAAGGAATATACGCCATGTGAGAACTCAAGGGCTAGCATTGACCTATACAGTTGGAACCCTCCCATACAACCATGCTAACTCTGTTCCCTCCTATCACAGCATGACCCATCGCCACCCACAAGCCAATGCCTCACCAAACTCAGTGCCTGGACTATTTAACCACAAACACTTATGTTGTATACCCTATGGGCTATATCTTGAGACCCTTGTGATCAACTATGTTATTATGTAAACCAACTGATGTACATTTAAATGCTGTGGATGCCTGTTTGTCATGTTCAGTCTCCTTAATAAAATTTAAATTACAAAAAAAAGAAAACTTAAAACACATATATAAGCCTTAGGAAAAACAACATTATAGCTGAGATGAACTATCAGATATACATTTAGAGGGTTATTTACTAAACTCTGGTCTGACTTTTTGGGGCAAAACTTGAATTGTTCATTTTTTTTTAAAATTAGAATTTTTTGAGATTTAAAGGCCAATCCAGCAAAAAGCCTGAATCCAAAAATCCACCATCCCAGACCTTCTGAGGTTGTGTATGGCAGAGGTCCCTATCCTATTTTGAAGTTTCTGTGGTCTGCGCTGGAATTAGCCCAAAAATCCGACCTTTTGGGGCAAAAAATTAGAAAAAATCAAGCTTTTTTTTTAATAATACATAAAGTAAAATTGAGTATGGGTGTTTAGTCGTGATTTTTTTATTTAATTAGATAAATTATTAGATAAATTCGGATTTTAGTAAATATTGTGGACATCTGGGAAAATTAGAAAATGCAAGATCAGTGAAGTATATCTAACCTATACCCAATACATGAAAAGCATTATAAAACAGATTATAAAAATTATTCTGACCTAGACCTCCTACACTAACTTGCCCCACACATTAAATATATTTTGGGGAACTATCAATGCATCTTTCAACTAACAGGTCTGCTCTGGCCATGATATTAATGTACATCAACTTTTCATTGCAAATTCTATACCAGGTCTAGGAGTATCAACTAAACTTATA
This sequence comes from Xenopus laevis, assembly GCF_017654675.1. Lineage (NCBI taxonomy): Eukaryota > Metazoa > Chordata > Amphibia > Anura > Pipidae > Xenopus > Xenopus laevis. Next base: position 48,851,074 of record NC_054371.1, read on the forward strand.
AGACTAGTCCAACTAACCCTTCTAAAGACAATATGTAAGGTAAACTTAAATTAATTACAATAGTCACAGGAGAGGTAGATGAAAATAACTCTGGTGCCACTCTACAGTTGGATACCAGACTATGTGTAGTTACGAATAGAAAATTAGAAAAGTGGGGTATTGGGCACAATAATACCAAAAACTCACTATTAGACTTGTTTGAAGTCCATTTATTGTGTCCCTCTATTTGGCAATATTCAATACAGCATAATTTAAAAAATTTGAAATGTAATATGTTATGCATATTTGCTGCTGGCAGGGGAATGCTTAACTAATTTTGAAAGAAGAACATTTTCATCACATATGATGTTTATATTTAGCAGTCCTGAAAATTGGTGCCAACATATTCAACACAATAGCCAAATTGACTTCACTTCACCTGGCCCCATTCCCTGGAAAGACCTTTTGGGTTAAAGAATAAGTAATCGTAAAGGCAGATAAGAAACTTAAACGAATGCTGGCTGCACCGTGTGAAAAGCAACATGATCAGTGGAAAAAGTGTTTCTTGTTCTTTGTGGTTTTGCTTTTATTTGAATCAATCTGGATTCATTGCATGTTGAATTGAGACATTCCTATTGGATTATGAAGTTTATATTCTGTACATGAAAAAATAATTCTGAATTCCATTAGTCTCCCCTGTGAAAATTCTTCAATACGTAGATCTTCAATACTTTAAGGGTTATTTACTTGCTTGTAGTTTTTTTATATCTGAAAGATACTAGTTACAAGTGTCTCAAAATCAGCAGGCCAGCAATCTAAACAAGACCCCCACTGACCCTAGTACATAATTTCAACAACCCCTATCTATCACGCCCAATACTTTTAACATAGCTGATTCATAATGAAGCTGAGTCCTCCTGCAGCTAAAGGGAGTGTTTCCCAGCTTGACTTGCAGTGACCCAAAATGCTTCAGACCTATTTGCCACCTATGTGACCCCAGATACCATACACTGGTATTATTTATGATATACCCTACTCTTGAGAAAATTTTATGATGTCTGAACACTTATGGGTACAGGTGTCGGACCTGTTATCCAGAATGCTCTGAACCTGGGATTTTTCGGATAAGGAGTCTTTCCATAATATGGATCTCCATAGCTTAAGTCTTCTAAAAATCTGCTGTTTAATGAACTTTGAGTGTAGCCAAGTGTATATAATAAAAATCAATGTAAAAACATGCTGTTCTTTTCACAAAGCTGTTTACACCAGTTTTAATAGCAGAATTCCTTTTCGTCCCTAAATGTATCCCATTGACTTCAATGAGTTACGCCAGGTCTAATGATCGCACCAGGTTTATAAATAGCTCGATCAACTCTTGCTATCGATTATTTCTGTGATCAGCATGCATGCACTCATTATCACAACAACAAAGCTCTAGAAATGAGCTCATTTTTAAAAAATACACAGTTTGTAAATATGCCCCTTTTTAACAAAGGGGCATCTTTATGTTTTCTTTAAAATGGTCAATGTTGTTGATGGGAGTTATAGGTAGCATTTAACTTAATAACTGTGGCTAAATGAGAAACTACTGTAGCATAAGAAGCAGGATCAGTTAGAAATGTAGTCATAGTACAAAGGTGCTAATTTTTAGTTAGATAATAGCGTAGACTGAAAAAAAAAACACCACCATAAATTTATGTCTATGAAGGTTCTCGTTCATCCAGGTCATGGTATATCTATAGTAAAAATTCAAATCAACTGGACTTGCTGTATTTTTCTTTTCCCTTGAAGATGTTTCACTAGTCATGCGACTGGCTCTCTCAATTCATGAAGAAAGACAGTCGGAGGACCAGCGAAACATCTTCAAGGCAAAAGAACAATACAGCAAGTTCAGTTGATTTTACTTATCACTATAGATACACCATAACGTTAATTCTTACATAGATTCAATTTACTGTATGCAAAGATCAAGAGCAAAGCAAAATAATTCTCCCAACAACCATGATTTGTTGCTGCTTCAAAAACAAACGTCCGCTTCAAAATACTGTTTTGTTGATTTTATGGGATTTCACGAAAGATCAGTAGAAGCCAGTGTAAATAATACCTAAAAAAGTAACAAATGGTCTGCTTTGCCTTAGTGCTGTAAAATAAGACCCTTCCATTACTTACGGAATATAGCAAAGCAGTGGTAATAGGTAATAAAAGAGAATAAATCAAGAGAATGACCACTTGTGAATATTCCCAAACATATTTCTTCAAGATTTGCTTGCAGGCCTTGAAAAGGCTTATACAAAGGACTTCATACTGTTAATATTGTTTTTACTACGGTATATGAGAATTTTATAGGGCTTTTAAGTGCTCCTCTTCTTTACAACATTAATATCTTCTGTTTGCACAAAACAAATAATTCTGAACCTCAAAGTACTACAAAGCGTGCACTTTGGCTGTATTCTACCTAAGAGAAGAGGGAAAGATTAAAAATCAGAAATCGCTAATGGGATTGCGCGTAACCCCTTTGAATTGAATATCCAAGAAATGCATGCAGACACTTCAAACGGAAGATCTTTTCACTAAGGTGTTAAGATGTATTTCCCATCAAGCAGAAGAATTTAGTCCCATTCATTGGAAACTTCGCCAGCAAAAGCATTAAAAATGGCAGGTGAAAGCGGTTAAGGCAGGGGTGCACAACTTGATCCCTGGGAATCATCAAAAGGGCATGTTTACATGAGAAAATAAGCCTTAATAGAGTGCTTTGTAACAAGAGAACTGCTTTGGTTTTCAGGCTGCCGGTTTAGAAGGATTAGAAGACATGCACCAGACATGTTTTGTATAGAAAAATCCTTTACATTTGTCATTCTACATCTTTTAAACCTAAAGGGTCAGTAACCTAAAAAATAACAAGGTTTTGGATGCATCATAATGTAATGTTCTGTTACCCTATGCTAGTAAAATGTGTTAGCTTGATATAGAAGTTCTAAGACATTATAAATATATACATTTATAAATAAGCTACAGGTATGGTATCAGTTATCCAGAATGCTCGGGAACTGAGGTTTTCCGGATAATGGATCTTTCCGTAATTCGGATCTTCACAGCCGAAGTCTACTAAAAATCATGCAAACATTAAACAAACCCAAAAGGCTGGTATTGCTTCCATTAGGGATGAATTATATTTTAGTTTGGGTCAAGTACAAACTACTGGTTTATTATTACAGAGAAAAAAGGGAAATCATTTTTAAAAATTTGGATTATTTGGATAGAATGGTGTCTATGGGAGATGGCCTTTCCATAATCCAGAGCTTTCTGGATAACGGGTTAACAGAATCCATACATGTAGTGAGTAGCCATGGGCACTGCCATTTGGGCTTCAGTATGGATATGCATCTACATTTGTATAAGACATATTGTATAAACTGTTTAAAATAAAATATTAAAATACAATCATCTCTACACACTAGTGATGGGCGAATTTATTTGCCAGGCGTGAATTCGTGGCGAATTTGTGCGATTTGCCGCCGGCGGGAATTATAAATTCGCAAGACATGCGTGAAAATTCGCTGGCGTAAAAAAAAATGGACGCCGTTTCACAAATTTTCCGCCATTTCACGAATTTCATGGGACATTTGCGAATTTTTCAGTGAAGGGAAACCGCGCAAATTCGTCCATCACTACTACACACCTGTAGGATAAAAAATGATTACATAAAAATATCAAATATGAAGGTGCTGGACAAAAAGTGAAACCTTTAAATGTAAATTGTATGTATTTCTAGTTCTTTAAAGAAAAAAGTAAGGCTATAGACTGGTATATATACTGAAATCAGTATCATGGGAGCTTGGATACATTCCCATGTGAGCTTCTACTGACCTTGGGCATGCCACTTGTTAATCCCTATGCCTCAGGCATGAAAAACATATCTGTGCAAGGCCAGTTTGTGTGCTCAGTTCTAAGATATAGTTTTGGATAGTGCTGTATTATCGTTAAGATGTTATTTGTACAAAAACATTTCATTTGTAAACACTAAACAAAACAACTTGTCATATTAAAGATGTCTCTACATCTCTGTTCAATATATAGAATAACAATCTAATTGCACTTTTTGCTACAGGGAGTTCCCCTAGGAAAAAAAACCCAAAGATTCCAGGTAAGCAGTAAACAAAAAACAAAAATAATGTCTAAACACCTTGATCTGGTTAATCAGTGACTACATGATAGTGTAGTAACTGTTTCATTAATTTTTCATGGCTGCTACCCTTATACTATTTTATTCTTTATTATATCAGTGTCTCAACTGATACATTGCTGGTTTGCAAAGAGCGTAGTAGTACATATTAAAAAAAGTATATGTAAAAAATAGAGTAGTACTTATTAAAAAGCCAATGTCTACGTGCTCATAAATATATGTAATAATACGGACCTATTTGATCAAAAATGGACCTATTCAACCCCCAAAAAAAACCTTCAACTTAATTTCGGTCTTTTTAAATTCGAATTTCAACGTTTTTTCAATTCCAAATTCGACCCTTGATAAATCTGCCCCTTAGTATGTTATACAATAGCCAATCCTAAGCAACTTTTCAATTGGTCTTCATTATTATTTTTTTAAAGTTTTCAATTATTTGCCTTCGTCTTCTAACTGTTTTCAAATGGGGGTCACTGACCCCAACTGAAAACAAATTTTCTGTAAGGCTATACATCTATTGTTATTGTTACTTTTTATTACTCATCTTTCTATTCAGACCCTCTCCTATTCATGTTCTAGTCTTTTATTTAAATCAATGCATGGTTGGTAGGATATTTTGGACCCTAGCAACTAAACTACTGAAACAGCAAACTAGGGAGTTGCTCCATAAAAAGCTAAATAACTCAAAAACCACAAATAATAAAAACGTAAAACCAATTGCAAATTGTCTGAGAATATCACTCTGTAAAGCATACTAAAAGTTAACTCAAAGGTGACCAACCCAGAAAGTTAATCTAAAAAAACAATTAATATTACTGGGCAAGATATCCTTCCCAATAATTTGTTTACCATACTATGCAATGACTATCTCAATCATTAGATCTAAACCCATTTGGAAGACTATTGGGAGACTTGGGGCAACAAAGCAAGCATTTCCACAACCATAACTTAATCATCAACTGATGGCATTACTTATGAATGGATTTTGACATATTCCTCCAAAAAGTTCCAGACACTTGTTCTAGTGACCAGTTGGGCTAATGTATGGTTTTATATCTGCCTTCACAATAGGAGAGCAGATAACCACTCAACATCAAGACACCTGCCGGTCAGCAACCTTATTCACCAGGTAATCAATTATCAGGTAACTTGGACAGTCCGGATCTAGAGGTGCCCAGCATGTGGAGCAACATCAACCCATCCCCATACCATAAATCCTACCCCACTTTCTTCCCACACTTGGGCCCTTAGTGTTGATGGAAATGGTATGAAGTCCAGTATTTTATCCTTTAATAACCCTTTGAAAATCTTTCCTATCGTTGATGTCAGACTAACTGGCCTATAGTTTTGAGGTGGAGAACGGGATCTATTTTTGAATAGCGGCACTACATTAGCAATTCACCAGTCTCTTGGCACCATGCCAGGCCTCAATGAATCCTGAAAAATAAGTACAGAGGTTTGGCAATCACAGAGCTAAGCTCTATAGTTACGCTGCTGTATACTGGACTATGTACTGGGCTAACATGCACTGTAGAGAGCATGAGCAAGTCCAAATGGTAGTTGACCCCTTTCAGTCAGTTGAAAAAAAAATAGCAGGTGGCTGCTGTCAGCAGTTGCAGATACCTAAATGTGCATCAGAAAACTGGATCATCTGCTAAGAAGTCTGATTGAAGAGGGCCATGATAATTCCTTTTCACGTCAGCCTGGATGCATTAATTAGTGGACAAAACAAACTGGAGAAAAAACAAAATACAAACAGCTGCATATAATTTTCCAATTCAAAACAAATGTATGTTTTGTCATTTAAAGAAGTATTAGAATCTCATTTCCATACTTATATATTACAAATCTAGCCATTCTCACTCTATTTTATGTTTTGCATAATTCAAAAGTGCTCATTTCTAAATGTATTTAATCCCAACAAGCTCATTTTATATACTGTAACGAGAAGCAGATTCTTGTATGAATAGGAGGCAGCTTTACAATGTAAAGTGTAATCTGGCCGGTAACGTTTCATGGAAACTAACCAGTATTTTTTTTGTATAAGAATATAAAATGCCTATTGTTGTAAAGAATAAGTGTTGGTTCATATTAAAGATCTTACTGAAGAGAAAGGAAAATGTTCCATTGTTGACAATGTATAGGGAATAAAGTAGCCCAGCTTGTTAAATATGAGCATATCAGAAGTTGCACAAAAATATAAAGGTACAAGGCTGCAGGCTGTGTGTTTTAGGTACAGGTAATGGAACTCAGAGGTGACTTCTAATATCCTCATATTAGAATATATATAGAGTACTTTGGGTCAAATTCAATTCCACGAGAAAACATTATTTTATCACCTGGATTATATCACCTGCAAACTTATAGTTGAGATTCAATTTGAGGAGAAAAACTTTCCTCTGAAATCAGTTCCAATTTTTTCCCAAAGACTTCAACAGAGTTTTCATGTGATAAACAGTAACGTACGTTTTTCTCACTGAATTACATCTGACTCTAAGGAAATTCTAATTGTAATCTTTAAGGAAATTCATTGGGAGAAAAGCTTTTCTCCTCAAATTGAATCTGATTGAATAAAAACATTTGAATGATTGCTAAGGTTCAATCATAAGGTGCTCTGTAAGGTATTACTTCACCAGGAGGCCCAATTACTTAGCTCGAGTGAAGGAATAGAGGAAAAAAAACTTTGAATTTCGAATGTTTTTTTGGCTACTTTGACTATCGAATGGGCTACTTCAACCTTCGACTTCGAATCGTATGATTGAAACTTAAAATCGTTTGACTATTCGACCATTCGATAGTCGAAGTACTGTCTCTTTAAGAAAAAACTTCGACCCCCTAGTTCGCCACCTAAAAGCTACCGAAATCCTTCGATCGATGGATTAAAATCCTTCGATCGATGGATTAAAATCCTTCGAATCGAACGATTCGAATGATTTAATCGTACGATCGAACGATTTTTCGTTTGATCGAACGAATAACGCTAAATCCCTCGACTTCGATATTCGAAGTCGAAGGATTTAACTTCGACAGTAGAATATCGAGGGTTAATTAACCCTCGATATTCGACCCTATGTAAATCTGCCCCTAAGTGCTATTTATAAGGATTTATTTTACTGGCAACCATAGCTCTTGCGATTTACATATTTACTGATATGGAATGGAGATTAAATTAGTTTGAAACCTTTTATTTGCTGTTCCAGTGCCACAAGTCCTAAAACTTCTCTGTCCACAAAATGAGCTTGCAAAAGTCACTTTTTTAAAAACAGAAAACGAAAATTTTTTTGAAAATATCAATGTCTACCTCATATTACAAGGTCATTGTATAGGGATCTGCCACTTTGAGAAAATGTACATGGGCCCCTTTGCATCTGTTGTTAACATATTTATCACTAAGGGATGCAAAAATATCTGTTTGTCTCACGGGCCAGATTGAATTTGAGGATACATTTTTTTCATGGTTTATTCCCTGAAAACTCCATTGACGTTTAAGAGGAAACAAATTGATTTAGGAGAGCTTTTTTCCTTAAACTGATTCTGGACAATTGAGCCAGATTCAATCTGGTGAAAAAAAACTCTCTCTTAATCTAAATTTCCCCATCAAATCTAATTGAGTTTTCAGATTATGACCCTTGAGATACAGTATATTGGGCAAAAATGAAAACATTATTTTATGGTTTATCACGTGAAAACTTATGGGCAAGATTCAATTTGAGGAGAAAAAAATATTCTTCTTAATTTTTTACAGTTTTGTCCCAGATGGCCAGATTCAATTCCATAAGAAAATGTTATTTTATGTTTTGTCACATGAAAACTTATGGGCGAGATTCAATTTGAGGAGAAAAAACTTTTCTCCAAATTCAGTTGCAGTTTTTTCATAGACTTCAATAGAGTTTTCAAGTGATCAACAATTAGATACATTTTTCTGAATTGAATTGTATCTCAAATTGAATCGCGTCCATGAATTTCATGTGATAAACCTTTTCCTCACTGAACTTAATCTGTGTGTGATAAATAGGGCCAGATTCAATTCAGTGAGAAAAATTTACCCCATGGTTAACATGTGAAAACTCATTGACAAGATTCAATTAGAGGAAAAAATAACTTTTCTCCTAATTCAGTTCCAGTTTCTTTCCATAGGCTTCAATAGCTTTTTCATGTGATAAACTATGAGATACGTTTTCTGAATTTAATTGCATCTCACATTAAAAATGATAAACCTTTTTCTCACTGAATTTAATCCAGCCCATAGTGAGATATGGAATTGAGTAAGGAGATACGTCTTTCTCAGCTGTATCGGGCCCATTATTCTCTTCCAATTGAATCTGGCTTATTTTTGGAAAGGTGTAGGATTTCACTATGTGTAGTTATGTTACATTTCTACTGTTGTTACATTTAGAACATGTAACACTTCTACTGATGTTACATTTAGAAAAGGGCACCTTCTAATGATAAACATGGAGACCAACTGTTCTCAACTGATGTAATTAGGAACATTATTCACAAACAAATGGATGAAGATCCAGGTTAGTGTAAATTAATCTATAAATAATACAATTAAAAAAAATTTAAAATCTGTAACATGATGTTATTTTAAAAAAAAAAAAATGTTTCTTTAAAAAAAAAAAAAAATCATCGGTGCAAGACAGTATTTTCCAGTAACAGCTGCTGTGTACAGTGGACTTGGAAATAATTAAATGCACTGATTTTCTTTCTTGGGGAGCCTTTTGAATTGGATAATTGCAAAATATGTTTTCTATACTTCATAGTTGCTATTGTTATAGTTCTGTTTCCTTTTTTTATTTTGACAGCAAACTGTTAATATCCTGAGCTGTCTGCATTAAGTACAAATAGGGGACTTTCTAGAAAAACAGTGCTATACATATCAAAGAAACAAGTCCCACTGCAATCAATAGAATTCTTTCCTTTAATAAATCATACACAGTCCTAGAATTGCTCCACTTTTGCAGTGATACATAACCCCATAGTGATCTAATTTGAGAATTCACAGGGTGTTATCACAAACCACAATGAGGCATTTGAAGAAGCAGGTACAGGATTTACAAATGAACACAGATTTTTGCATGACAGACAAAAGCAATAAATGCGCTCGCTGCTCCCCGCTGAAAATGTATTTCCTGGGGTTGGCTCACATGGCATTATTAACTTGTGTTGTGCTGCACACGTAAATATTCATAGGGTATTTGTACACAGGATGACACCAAACAAAATTCCCTTCTTCCATCTGTTAAACATTATCAAAGCCTTGCCAAGCACCATATGTAATTAACACATTTATCGACAGCACTCTGATAGCAGTTTATGTAATTCTGAGCACTGCGTTTAATGTCGACGGGATCAGAAATTTCATAAAAAAAGTAGATGTGGGAAATCTTAAGGTGGCACAGCTGGGTAACATTTTCTCTCAAGCAGAGATATTAAAGCCAGCTATCTGCTGATGGATTAGCGTAACAATGCACACCTTATCACAAGAAGGTTTTTGGCAATATAAAGGATGCACTACATAGTTTATGCTGAATGCTTTAAATGCACATTGAATAAAAAGGGAAGGCAGAGTTACTTATACAAGAGGTTGCTCATTTATTTTTCTCTGAAGGCTTTATGAATAATTTAGAATAACATTTTACAGACATCACACCTTAATTGTACTAATTGGTGAAGGTGGTCCATTTGCCAGTTTATGATGAGGTGCAAGAAATTTTTTATGTTTTCTCTATTTCATTGCAACCTCGGGTATACAGTTAAAGCTTTTCAATGGACATTTATTTATAAAGGGCATTTTAGCCTAAATTGTCCTTGTTCTGGGGGTTTTCTTCTTAAATTCAAAGAAATTACTATGGGATCACTTATACTGTTGCCATTTGCTGGCCGTTACGGTTCAACTCAGGGTAGGATTATAATTATTTCATGCATGCTGTAGATCTTTTCAAAGAATAAAGTTTCCAGATTTTCTTGGACAGTTTTAGCAGATTTTAGCCAACACTATTTATTTATTTTACTTTGGGGGATGGGGTGGGGGGGGTTGGCAGTTTTAACAGAGCTGCTTGTTAAAAACAAAAAGGTCCAATTGGCACTGTATTCGATGTATAAGTGTTTGCTTGCAGCTCCCACCAAACATGTCCACCTTGCAGGACTAACAATAAGGGGGTTATTTACTAAACTCCAATATATAAAAATAGACATTTAAAAAAATCACTAATTTTTCAGAATTTATTAAATCCTGAGGATGGAAAAGTCAGCATCTCAAACCTGTCGAGGTAGCATATAAGTCAATGAGAAAAGTCAAATGATTTTTTTATGTGCGCTGGGTTTTGTGCAATACCCCAAAGTGAAATTTCTGAAAAAAATCCGAAAAATAGTGAAAATCAGATTTTTTCCCGCAAAGCAAATTTTCGTGAAAATGTAATCATAAATAAGCATAAAAAACCCAAGCGGATTTGATCGGAGTATGTAGCATAAAATATTGAGATAAATTCAAACTTTTATAAATAACCTCCGATAGGCTTGAAAATGTATTCTGTTGGGAAGCGCAAACAAGAAAACTCCTGGTGCAGAATATCCAGATACAGTATGTATGTGATCAGTTAAAAGTGCAAAAAACACATCCACAATGTCAGTATGTTAACCGCACTAATAAAGACAATAAGAAACCTCTCTGGAGAGAATACCTACTCACCATATTTAAGAGGTATATAGGCCAAACACAGTTAATTCAATCTTCACAACCTTGAATAAAACAAAGATAGGAACGCCATAAAGCGAAGTATAGCTTTTTAATTGTTGAAAAAAAGAGCCCCCAACTGGATATACTCACAAGATCTGAAATTAAAACAGCATTGGACAAATGTTCATTTGTTGCTGTTTTAATTACGGATCTTGTGAGTATACTCAGAGAGGTTTCTTATTACCTTTATTAGTGGGGTTACCATACTGGCAAGGTGTTTTTTGCACTTTTAACTGAGCACATACTGTACATATCTGGCTATTCTGCATCAGGAGAAAACATTTTCAAAGCCTATGAGGGTTATTTATCAAAGTCCGAATTTATCTCAATATTTTATGCTACAAACTCCGATCAAATCCACTTGGGTTTTTTATGCTTATTTATGATTATATTTTTCCGAAAATTTGCTTTGTGGTCAAAAATCTGATTTTCACTATATTTCATGATTTTTTTCGGAATTTTCATCCCAAAACTTCTTTTTTGCACTTCCCACAGAATAAATTTTCAACAGAGCTGCTTGTTTGGGCCAAAGCAAATGTTATTTTATTATATGCCCGAATCACAAAAAAGGTATGTGTTTGTGCTGTGAGATGATCAGCTGTATACCTTTCAGCTTCACCAGTGTATAACTTAGGGTTTCCACCTGTCTGGTTTTGACCTAAACCTCCTGGGTTTTGGAGGGGCTGTCTGGTTTAAAACTGCCTTCCAAAAAAGAAAATCTGCACAGGATTGACATGGACATTGACCAATATCTGATCACCACGTCATAATCCCTGCCCTCGAAGTCACTAGTCCCACCATGACATCAGCAGATTCACCCCATGATGTCACCGCACTGCCCCCCTGTCAAAAGAACAAAGGTAGCAACATTAGTATAACATCTACTATGCCAACACTTCTGATTGGATTTTTATTGAATACCTTTTAAATTCCAGTTTATGTTACACCATGTTGATACATGCACAGGGTGCTCCTTATCCACATGGTTTCTCAGTGGTGTTAGGTATTGTATAACAGATATAATTAATTTAAAGTGTAGTTAAAACACCTTAAAACAGGTATGGCAATTGATGTCATTTGTCAAATGGTCAATAACAAATATATGACATTTATGTGAACAACAATCAATGCCTCAGCATTTCATTGTTCCTAACTAACTGCCTATGTAACATCAGCAGAATTTATTCTTGTAAAAAACGGTTATTATTTTTAAGCAGGGGAGCCAACTTTATGGCCATTAAGTTGCTGAGAACTATACAAGGAAAGGCTGGTTATGTTGGGAGCTGTAGTATGCCACAGCTGGAGGGCTTAATGTTTCAGCTATTCACTACAGTTGTTGTAGAATGAATTGTGCCCTACTGGGTTCGGTTTCTGTAGATTTTTTTCTTTTTTTTTTTTTGTTTGTAGAACATTGTGTACAATAAAAAGTATATTTTGGCAGCCAATTCCTGACAAATACACGTATCTAGAAAATAGTTGTGAGCATTTTTGTGCTAATTGCCTATGCACTTTTGTTTGTAAAGGAGGAAATTATTGACTCTTGTTTCCTATAAGAGGTGAAAATCGGGATGCAGGCCACAGCTGTTAGATAAGAGGCTGCCAAGTAATGGCCAGATAAATATGCCTTTCTCTTGATATGGAAGAACATAATGAAGAAAGAATACTTCATTGTTAGGATATCATTCATTCCAGGGACCGTGATGTACTAGGTACTTTTCTCATTCATCCCTCATAGAATGATCTTTATGGTTTTATCATTTGACTTCATCAATTAGAGATGGAGTTCTTCTCTGCACAGCACATAATACTGTTTGATTCATTTAACTACAACCTTCCAAAATATCACCTGCCCTAGTCTGCATTTTCTATATTTTTATCTATTGAAATTAATGTGACTTGTGCTTGTCATGTCCAATAGCTTTGGCTTATAGTAACACTACATGGGTAGGAGTGGCCAGGCTTATACTGTACTGTGTAGCTTGACATGATAACTTACAGAATGATAATATAATAATAATAATATTGCAATTGTGACATTGTTTTATATTTAACCAGTAATTAAAAAAGTATTACATTTTTCTTTTTACTAACTGCATAAAATCAGTAGATACTGGCAAAAGGTTATAAAACACATACTTGTGTTTAAAATGTCATATATTATTATTTCGTATTAATAATACAGGTATGGGACCTGTTATCCAGAATGCTCGGGACCTGGGGTTTTCCGGATAACGGATCTTTCCATAATTTGGGTCTTCATGCTTTAAGTCTACTAGAAATTAATTTAAACATTAAATAAACCCAATAGGCTGATTTTGCTTCCAATAAGGATTAATTATATCTTAGTTGAGATCAAGTACAATCTACTGTTTTATTATTACAGAGAAAAAGGAAATCATTTTTTAAAAATTTGGATTATTTGGACAAAATGGAGTCTATGGGAGGCAGCCATTCCGTAATTCAGAGCTTTCTGGATATTGGGTTTCCAGATAAGGGATCCTATACCTGTATACAAATATTTTTTCAAACAAATCACCTGGGCACCTGCTTCTACCTAATGCAGGGATGTGCAACCTATGTTAAACAATAGTGCCTAGTATCTGTACAGCAAAATATTCACAGGTTAAACTAATACAGTATTATGTCACACTTACCCATTATGACATTAGTTGCTTTTTACGCTTATTTATTATTACATTTTCCTGAAAATTTGCTTTGCGGGAAAGAAAAAAAACCAGTTTTTCATGTTTTTTTCAGATTTGTTCATCCGATTTTCACAAATTCCAAGATTTTTTGGAATCTTCACCCGAAAACCCCGAAAACTTTGGGATATTGCACGAAACCCAATTCATTAGGACTTCTCCCATTGACTTATATGCAACCTCGACAGGTCTGAGCTGTTGGATTTTCAGATTGGGACTTTTCCATCCTCAGGGTTTAATAAATTCTGAAAAATTTGTGATTTTATAAAAAAAAAAAAAACACGAATTTTTCATGATTTTTGCATTCAGAGTTAAGTAAATAACCCCCTTGGCTTCTTTTGCATCAATTAACCACTGATTTAATCAGATAGTTCTTATTTATTTTCCAGCATTAGAAAATGCACACTTTTCCTTTCCAGCATAAATGCAAATGTGCTATTGATTACACTCAGTCTATTAACAGTGACACACAAGCTGCTAATAATATGGCATTGTAAATCGGAAGCATGTACCTTGGAAAAAGCTTAGGTAAAGTTTTTCACCTTGAGAGCCTTTATGAAGCGTATAGCTAACGTTTAGGTTATATCTGATTTAAAGGGGTGGCTTAACTTTAAATTAACTTTTAGTATGTTATAGAATGGCCAATTCTAAGCAACTTTTAAATTGGTCTTCATTATTTATTTATTAATTCATTTCTTTCCAGCTTTCAAATGCTGGTCACTGACCCCATCTAAAAAGCAAATGATCTTTAAGGCTACAAATGTATTGTTATTGCTACTTTTTATTACTCATATTTCTATTCAGGCCTCTCCTATTCATATTCCAGTCTCTCTCAAATCAGTGAATAGGAAAGTTTGGACCCTAGTAACAAGACTGCTGAAATTGCAAACTAGAGAGCTGCTGAATAAAAAGCTAAAGAACTCTAAATTGTCTTGGAACCTCACTCTCTACATCACCAACCTTTTAAACCTGGGAGTAACATTCAGAAGTAAAAGAAGGTTGGGGAGTAGGGATGTCGCGGACTGTTCGCCCGCGAACTAATTCGCGCGAACATCGACTATTCGCGTTCGGCGAATGTTCGCGAACGTCGCGCGACGTTCGCCAATTTGGGTTCGCCTTAGCTGGCGCTTATTTTTGCCCTCTCACCCCAGACCAGCAGATACATGGCAGCCAATCAGGAAGCTCTCCCTCCTGGACCACCCCCACACCCCCTGGACCACTCCCCTTCCATATATAAACTGAAGCCCTGCAGCGTTTTTTCATTCTGCCTGTGTGTGCTTGGAAGAGCTAGTGTAGGGAGAGAGCTGTTAGTGATTTGAGGGACAGTTGATAGTAACTTTGCTGGCTAGTAATCTACTTGATACTGCTCTGTATTGTAGGGACAGAACTCTGCAGGGATTTGAGGGACATTTTAGGTTAGGTAGCTTTGCTGGCTAGTAATCTACCTTCTACTGCAGTGCTCTGTATGTAGCTGCTGTGGGCAGCTGTCTGTCCTGCTGCTGATCTCTCATCTGCATCTGTTCTTCAAACAACTGCCACCTAGCTGTCTAAATATCAATAATAATACCGTCTCCAGAAACACCACCCGAGTGACGTTTTTCAAGCAGCAATAATATATTCCGTATCCAACGGCTGTAGTGTATACGTTGACCTTGCAGGCATTATTTGCCCAGTCTTTAACCAAGTGCCACCTAGCTGTGTGAGCTTTTTCACATTCCGTGTCCAGAAACATCACCTGAGTGACGTAGTGTGATTTCTGCCCTTTACAGCACAAAACGCAGCGCTGTGTCAACAATGGATTTTTCAGATACATTTTTGCCCTTGATCCCCCTCTGGCATGCCACTGTCCAGGTCGTTGCACCCTTTAAACAACTTTAAAATCATTTTTCTGGCCAGAAATGTCTTTTCTAGCTTTTAAAATTCGCCTTCCCATTGAAGTCTATGGGGTTCGCGACGTTCGCGAACTATTCGCATGTTTTGTCGCAAGTTCGCGAATATGTTCGCGAACATTTTTTCCGCCGTTCGCTACATCCCTATTGGGGAGTAGTGATGGGCGAATTTTTGCGAAACGGCGCCGGCGTCTCGTTTTTGATGCCAGCATCCATCAAATTTTTTGAAGCCGCCGAATTTTCGCCAGCGATTTTTCGCAGCCGTTTCAAGAATTTATTAGCCAACAGCGAATCGCGCTGAATCGCCACGAATTCGCGCCTGGTGAATAAATTCGCCCATCACTACTGGGGAGCAACACAAGCATGAAAAATGTTCTTGGGGTGCCAAATAAGTGCTATTATCGGCCTTTTGGTGGCCCCTATGTGGATTTTCAATCTACATTGATGCTCTGTTTTGCAGTGTATCTGGTTTTTATACAACCAAAACTTGCCTCCAAGCCTGGAATTCAAAAATAAGCACCTGCTTTGAGGCCACTGAGAGCAACATCCAAGTGGTTGGAGAACAACATGTTGTTTACAAGCTACTGATCACTGCTATACAGTACATCATACTAAAAGTTAATTTGAAGGTGAAAAACTCCTTTAAATGAATCATGGAGAGTTGGAGACACATTCTAAATATTATATGCTTCATTTATTTGCTCTAGATTGTGTTCTTTTTGGGTAGTACAAAGCAACATTTCCAGTTTAGTTGAAAATAAAAAAAAGGAAGTGGGATGGATTAAAAGTTTATCAGTAACAGTCGCACATACATCTACAGTATGTATATCCACAAGAGGATATTGCTTTCTCCATCACAAAAATAGGGAAGGTTTTAATTTACTCAGAATCACTTATGGGTTCTATAACTATGTGCAGGTCATGGAATTTAGGTGACTGATAAATAGAATTAGTATTCTCTATTTCTCCATAGGTCTCTTTATATGGCTAAAATGCTGTATTTTTTTAATGCTAAGATCTGTGAGTGCAATATGTTTTGATATGTTTTAATATGTAAATCTGAATATTAGGATTAATAGATAGATCAACCAAAACTGGACATTTAAAAACTGATCATTGAATGAGTGCACATTGTTTGAACAGTGCACATTGTTGATAACAGTATTATTTTTTATTTTGCAGTTTAATATCTAGCATATGTTCTCAAACTTTTCCACAGTAATTCCTGTCCCAAAGAATCTATAATAACAGTGTGTAGAGATATCTAATTACCAAAGATACAATATATGTTTAACCTGAATCTAAGAATCCATATTTGTGACTCTTACTTTCTTTCCATTTAATACATTTTTCTTTTACATCATAATATAACATAATGCTGTATGTTTGCCAGTGATGTCTCCCTATGTCTATGTCATGTAAGCAATAATAAAAAAATACAATATATATATATGTATATATCTATATCTATCTATCTATCTATCTATCTATCTATCTATATATATCTATATCTATATAGATATAGATATAGATATATATATATATATATATATATATATATATTGTATTTTTTATTATTGCTTATATGACATAGACATATATATATATATATATATATATATATATATATATATATATATATATATATATATATATATATAGCATTTAGGGACAACTTCACCTCGAAGCCCGTTGCCAAACATTTCCTGGAGAAAGGTCATCACCTTCCAATGTTTAAATATATTGGCATAGACCATATTCCTCCACTTAGGAGAGGTGGTGATAGGTCTAAAATGCTCCTTCAGAGGGAATGTTTTTGGATTAAGAAATTTAACACATTGGCAACCCACGGTCTCAATGAGCAGTTCTCCTTGTCGTGCTTTTTGGAACAGAGATAATGGTTTAATTAAATGTGCTATACTTGTTTCAGTATATTGCTAAGTGCCGAGGTTGTTACATAATGTTTTGAATTGTTACAGTGTATCCTAGATTATAACCATGTATCTGATTTAGGAAATATGTTTGAGAGTTGTCACATTTAAAGGATTATTGATACTGTGACAACCGGTCGGTTCTATGTGTTAGTGAGTTTTTCATTGACCTCATTTCCTGTTCAGGCTCATAGAAGAGTATAAAGTTTTTGTTTTAATCACATGTTGTATCTTGATAACGGTCCAAGACCAGGACCGAAACGTCGATGCATGTATTATGCTCTTTTTTAAAATTCAAATAAATAAATAAAAATTTTTTAAAATTCCAGTGTGCGCTGCTAACTATCCATGGACTGTTATATATATATATATATATATATATATATATATATATATATATATATATATATATATATATATATATATATATATATATATATTATATATACACACACACCAGGGATGAAGATGTCTGGAAAATATATCTAAAAAAGTACAAAGTTACAGATATCTTCCTATTAATGGCTATTAATGATCACAATATTTATTTATATGGTACATTTTAAAAATAAAGTCAGAACCGTGTTAAGCACAATCCTGTGCTATGTACTGCTTTTGAGTGTATTAAGTTATTTTTTAGCTCCTGAGGATTTTTATTTCCAGCTTAAAGCTTTCTTGGTTTTCATTCATGTTCCATGGAGTATTTTTTAATAATGACAGCAGTAACAATTCACTACAAAATGAAAATGTGCTTTCATGGATGACATGGGAAAAGTCCCTTCCATCAGTGACAATCCAAAGTATAATTCCCAGCATGAGCTGTTAGTGACTCCTGGAGCTGTAGTCTGGTATAAGTAAGAATAATACGGCAAAAGTATTCAGGTTATGTCAGTTACCAATGGCCAAACATTGGATCCAAAAATATTGTTTTACTTCTTATTGTACGGAGTTTACATTCATTAGCTTCCTGATTCCTTCCATAAGCAGTAATGATATACACAGAACTTTCAGGCACAACCTCAGTGCTGAGTTACGTAGAGATTACTGCTTGTGAAGATACAAGGAGGTGGTTTTGGAAATGAACTCAGGGCTCCTGAATTCATGGTTCAGCGATTTAACCACTTCTTTGTACTTTATCTTGCACTAGTGGATACATGTAAAAGAAACACAGTATTAACCTTTAGAAACAAATCAATCTTGTGCTGTGAAGTTCTGGTTTAGCAACCCCTGGACAGAGCTAGCAATTGGCCAACGACCTAAGACAAAGAAAATGTCCTGGTAACAGTACAGACATCTTGTTATTATACTTTGTAAATGTTCAACTTTTATTTTTATATTTCAGATTTTCTTAAAATTAGGATCAACTGCATGCAATGAAACCACAATTCCGCAGGACAAAACACAAGCTGTGGTTTAAGTTTCATCAGCAGAGAGATTCAAACACCTGATCTTCTAGAAGGAGTGACAAGAAAATATGTATTGATGAGTAAAATATGAATTTCAGCCTGACCAAGGGAAGTGGTTTTAACTCATCTGACACAAACTGCACTGGTAATTAGATCATTTTAGGTTTTTAGTAAATCAGAAACAAGTGACACTAATGAGCATTATTTAAACATGTATTAAAGTCATTTAATTAACTGGCAAGAATATTTTGGGTTGAGTACACTTAACATTTAACGGGTAAAAGTAAAATAATGTTTTAAATAATTCATGCATGTTTCAAGCAGTTAAATAAATATATATTCTCATTATTAAAGCAACTGCTATGTACTGTATAAAATACCTATTTGTATTGCCAAAGTTTATTGTTTGATCTATTTATTCTGTCCAGATGCAACCACATAGCCTCTTACTGCTGTAGGTAAGGGGATCTGATATATAAGAAAGTCATAATAATGATAAGAAAAACAAGTTAAAATTTTTAATATAAATATAAATATAATATATATATATATATATATATATATATATATATATATATATATATAGATAGATAGATAGATAGATAGATAGATAGATAGATAGAGATATATATATATATATATATATAGATAGATATATTTATATATATTGACGTAGTTGGCCAGCTTAAATATATTGCAATATATGGACAAACAATCCCTGTTTTGTTTAAAGGGTAAGGCATTTTTCAGTAGCTGTATGCACAAACTGTCTCTGTCTTAAATATATTGATAATGGGTTGAGTGCAGAGGACTCTTGTATTTGTCTATATGTATTTTGTGGTCACAGCTTCATTGCACCCCCATCTAATGGTTTTAAAAATTAGTGGTGAGCACAACTTTCCCTTGTATGTATATATATATATATATATATATATATATATATATATATATATATATATATATACAATTCAAATTGGACCAGCACTCCAATTATTTTTCAAACTGATTTTATTAAATCATCACTCGTGTTTTCCAATGTTTGGGCCCCTTGGGGGTACTTTTTGAAACAATATATATATATATATATATAGCATAGATACAGCCTAATGGTTCAGAGCCATAGATCCAAACTTGCAGACAGCCTGTTTCTATCTTGTTAGATCTCATCAGTGCAAGATATTGGAACATGGCCGCCCATGATGCCTTATGGGAGAGTCCGTACTGTGTGTAAGGCATCAGACAAGTAAATACCTTCTGATTGCTAGTGAAGGGCTTTTTGGCTCCTTTCAGCCCTTCACACCCTAACCAGGTTCAGTTTCCCTTTTTTGTTTATTAAAATCAGTTACTTTGGCTGAGCCTGTTGAGTGCGGTACTTTTTGGTTGATATATATATATATATTTGTCCAATGGTAAGGGCAGTATGCATTTGAATCATTTAGCAGGCTGCACATATCTATGTTCATTGCTTTTGTATCACACTTAAATGTGAACCGAGCATACTATGCCAGGAATAAGCCGTGGGCATCTCATGAAGCTATTCTGTAAATACCCCAGTTTATAAAACAGCATCTTCTGATTGTAGGCAGTCTATAATAATAAAGTTGGTGTGAGGTATGGACCAGTAATACAATATATTAACTGTAGAGGTGAAATACAGAGAAGTAAATGGCAAGAGTGAAGTAAAAAATTAAACATTAAGGGGATTATTTATCAAAGGTCGAATTTTAGAGCTTTATGAGCTTTTTTAGACCTCAAATAAACTCGCAACACAAATGTTTTTGAAGAAAAAACTTGAATGTAAAAAAACTGGAACCAGTGTAGTCGGCGTGAAAAAATACTCGAATTGATCTAGTTTTCGAGCAAAACCCACAAAAAAAACAAAACTCGAACATAATGAAGGCTATTAACAACTTGAACAAACCTTGACCTTTAAATAAGTGCTGCTTCAAATTCATACCACTTGTCTTTTTGTGACTAGACTGACAGATATTCAGTGGGCAATATTGCAAATCATTTATACATATATATATTGTATATATAAATATTATACTGTATATGCCTATATGGAACAATTATAAGCTGCAGAGAGTAAAAACATTCTGTAACACACACACATATAAATATAAATATATATATATTTATAGAACTTGATTAATAATTATGTAATAAAAATTCTTCTCAGTTTAAAGTCCCTTAATTTATATATATAATATATATATATATATATATATATATATATATATATATATATATATATATATATATACTGTATATATAAAACAGTGGCAAAACTCAAGCTATAACTTCCATATTAGTTTATACATTTGTGTTATCATTGAACATTTTTCTCTACCCTGCAGATGAGTTAAATCGTTTTGTGGGTCCACAACACGTATTAATTTCCGGCAAAGAAAACATTGTTAGTGCAAAGGAAACATTGTTCCCAGTGCACACATATTTCCAATAATTACTTTTATTACCTCCCACATAAAATGCTGACCATGCATGGAAACGAAGACCACATAAGGGTTCTGAAATGCACTGTACTGGAAAGGTGGAAATACGCCATTTGGACATTTGAAAATGACAACAATCTTTACTTGCATATATCATTTTTAAATGAATGAAATAACTAAGGAAGATCTCAAAAAATAACAACAAAACATTTTTGTATATCTTCTTAGAGAATTGACTTGGACATGATGGAAAAACAGACAGAAAATAGAAAAGAATAACAAAGAAAAACAGATATCTAAACCAAAATCCATTATTTATCAGTTATTTTAAGTCCAACATGAAAGTTTGTCCTTGAGTTCAGCTTCTGAGCAGCAGACAGAAGGCTAACAGACCTGTCACACAACACAATAAAGAAAATGTAACAGGCAAGACAAAAGTTGTGCTAGTTTTCTGCAGCATGATGTAACTGGAGGGGAAATAAAAACAACATTTTTTGTTTTCTGATCCTATTTTTTTCCAGTTTTGAACTAAAAGGTCAAAGTTTGTGATAGCTAATAACAACTTACAGATACAATTCACCCTGTAATTCAGGCCTAAATTGCCTTTAAAAAAAAATAGAGATACAGATGCTTTAATTAAAAAAGCTGCACAGAACTAATCCCTCTAGCCGAAAAAAGAAAAGTTTCAAGCAATCTCTTTCTGCTCTGGGAGAGAAAAAGCAGACAATACCATAACAGATCAGAAACATAAGCTATAGTATGCAGCCAGGAGCACAGCAGGGAACTGAATACTGCTCCGACTGTGTCATTTTTTAATCCCCCATCCCAGTTTTCCCCGTCTGACCTCATGCTGAGATGAAGTTATCACAGAAGACAGCTTTACTCTCACCAATGAATCCAACCCTGGATCTGTATTATCCTTAGCAGATCAAAACACCGCTTTCATCAAATAGCATTATCTGCATAAAAGGCATGCAATTGCCCGATAATTTTACCCAAACTATGCTATTCATTTAAAGGACAGAAAAGAAATGTAATTCATTCTGTTTTGCCTGCAAAAGCAAACCTCTACCATACTCATGGGAACTTTTGCTTTAATAAAAAAAAAACATTTTATATCCAAAAAATGGTTTGGTTTAATGCTTCCTTGCATGAGCCTTGTTGACGCTGGGCAGCAAAATTGAAAGCTTAGAAGCAGAAACGATAGAAACCATTCCCAGTGCTTCCTGGGACTGCCTTTTTGAATACTATTAGATATGCTTTTGTGCACCCCTAAAATGAATCATTTCTAAAACACACAAATTGGCTTGCTAGGAGTCCAGCAAATCTGTTGAAAAGGGAGAATACAAGCAGTGACTGGCTATTTATTTCCTGCTAGAGAGCAGTATGTGCTGCCTAACCACTGTGTATATATAGACAGTGCTACTGTATATTTAAACTAGCGCAAGATGGATTGTCGAATTGAAACATGTCAACTGCTGGCAACATATTTCATTTATCAAACGACAATTTTTAAAACCATGTATTTGGACATTATAGATAATAAACCACAAGAAATACTAGTGAAATCTAAATTAAAGTATGCATTTTCTACCGTTTTTTTTTAAGACATAAAATTTATGTTGTACAGCAAAATATATCTGTGCAAAGATGAAACCCGTACAATTGTTTTTCTTTTTATTAAGAAAAAATATATTGTACTTGAGTTTAGTTATTAATAAATTCTCATGGCAAACCCAATATATTATTATACTGATGTCTATTTTTAAACATGTATAGAAACAAGTACTGTATATCTCTGAAGACCATTAAAGGGAACATTATAAACCCACAGAAGTGCTTCTAGGTACATGTTGGTATTCCAAATACTATGTTCATAATACTGGGTGGAATAAAAATGCCCTACATTATATTGAGTCTTTATTTGTAAATTCAAGTCATTAACCTTTCTGGTAGCTTTCCACAATCTCAATTATTATTATTATTATTATTATTATTATTTATTTTAGTAAATTCACCAAGCATTTCATTTTTATTCCTTGGGTATTTATCACTTGTCACTTGAATTTACCTGAGCATAAAAATCCCAGAGAATATTTTTCAAAATAGTAGGTAGTAGGTAGGGTTAGGATTACATCAATGGTAGAAAAAATAAAAGGTTATTGGTAATTATATTGAAAGTAATTGGAGTAAAGAATTTAGTGTAAACAAATGATATTGAGTCCATTGGTTTGACTGAATCTCAAATTTGAGCTGCCACATTTTGATTAAGAAAAATGCTCTGTTGAAGATGCATGAAAAATTGATAAATACAAAGAAATTTGATCTATTGGAGAAAAGCTGTCAAGAATGAATCTAATCTGGATCTGCCCTTTAATAGTGTTATTATTTATCATAATTGCAACTATATCTGCACTGCAGGTATTGGTAAATTTCCGAGTTTCGAATATTCGCCACCTGAAACCTGCCAAGTTCATGTACAAGTCCATGGGAGAGGCCAGTTGAGCCATTTGGATACTGTATGTTAATAACCTTCCTGACATTTGAGGTTTTTTTCGGGAGAAAAACTTGTTTCATACAAATCGAATACAAATTGAATACGATTTGAATTTTTGGTCTGAACCCTGCGATCGAATATTAGACATTCAAATTTTTTCCTTAAATAACCTCCCAGTCGAATTGTGAGCATATTCAAGTTTAAAAAAAACACACATGAATTTGAAATTCAACCTTTAATAAATGGGCCTCCCAGTGTCATAACACTATGAGGTAAATTTATTAAAATTCAAAATTACATTGGATATTAGAGAAAACCAAAGCAAAAAAAATTTAATTATGTAAAAAATGTGAATTAACAAGTTGGCAGACAAAATCTGTCAAGCTCCTCAGAAGTTAGTGTCTTTTTAGTCTTTTCAACATTCAAGCAATTTGATGAGATAAAATGTTCATTTTAATTTGCGATCATTTTCCCCCCTTGACATAAGGCAAGTTTTTCTTAACTATGATAGTAATCAAGAACAAAAACCTGTTTTTTTAACACTCAACTCTAACTCAAAGGTGCATAAATAGTCCTTAGTACAAATATTATATAAATATAAATAGCCATAGTATAAATATTAAAGTACGAAATAGCAAGTGCACTGCTTAGAAATATTGTGAATTCTATTTTTTCTATTATTTAAGAGAATGCATGTATAAAAGATGTCCTACTGATGGTTAATGGAAGCAAGACAGCCCAACATAATCTCCAGGAAGGCAATGACTGAACTGCAGTCTAAAAGTTTATATTTACAAGTCTGATCACAAGAAGAATCTGCTGCTGATATCTGCTCTGATAAGAAGAATCTGGCGGTCATGCCTGATTGCTTTGCAAAAGTTTCTATCATTTCATTGATATGATATACCCTGAAAAGCATTGTACGGCTAGCTTTACCTGTAAACGAACTAAATCAAATTTTTGTATGAGCTTCATTGTCCCTGTCAGCCCAAACTTTCAAAATGTTGTGTTTATTTGTTTTAGATTATTTTCACTGAAGTGTATATATTGCCCAAATTAATGGAGCTATTTATCAAAGGTTGAGTTTTAGAGGTTTTTTATACCTTGAATGAACTCACAACTCAAATGTTTTCTGATTTAAGAAAAGACTCAAATGGGAAAAACTCGAATCAGGGAATTAATCAAATTAATCATATTTTCAGCAAAAAAAATATGAATCGCTCGAATTAATTGAGATTTTAAGTGAAACCCACCAAAAAACCTCAAACATAAAGAAGGCTACAAATATCTTCAAATGGTTGAAGGACCTCTGCCGTTGACTTCTACATGACCTTGACAGGTTTTAGCTGGAGTATTTTTGGATTCGAGCTATTTACAGGTTCGCGATATAATACATCTATAAAAATATGAGTTTTTTTTTACAAAAACCTGAAAAATTCAGTTTGACTGAAAAATACCCTCGAAAAAAAAATCTGAGTAAAAATAAACTTGACCTTTAGTAAATAACCCACTAAGTGTAAGAGAACCACATGATTTTAGTAGAAATTTTTATTCAACATATTTAAAGGACCAGTAACATCAAATTTTTTTTAAAAAAAATGTGTTAGTAAACATCAAAAAATAAACACCAAGACAAATAAAATTTTAAAATTGCAAAGCCTTTATTAAGAAATAACTTACCGAAACTCCACTTCCTGTCCTCTACAGAAAAGGCGAAACGGCGACCATCCATTGTACGGCGCTGGATTTCTCTTCCTTGGCTCTGTCTCATGCTGTATTGACAGCATGTGAAGCGGCTGCTGCATCAGGAGCGTGGTTTCCATAACCGAGGATTTCTGGCTCATCGGCGCATCTGTAGAGCGGGGAAGATGTTAAGAGAGGAGCTGGGCCACATCGTGGATGTTTGTAGTTCCAGGCTGATCGGAGTTCCCAGTCACTGTCACGTAGCCACTCTCAACATGCGCTGCTTTCCGTATCGAGCGCTTCTTACCGACCCGAATTCAATCCGCTGCTTTCTGTGCTATCTTAAACACGTGTGCTTAATGGGATGGAAGGAAACGCTGGGCTTCTCTCTCGTGGACCCTGACACTGAATAGGAACCCGCACTGTGTGTCCGCTTGCAGTTTAGCGCTCGATAGCACGTAGCCACTCTCAGATGTGCTGCTTTCCGTGCACACGTGTTTAAGATAGCACAGAAAGCAGCGCATTGAATTCGGGTCGGTAAGAGGCGCTCGATACGGAAAGCAGCGCATGTTGAGAGTAGCTACGTGACAGTGACTGGGAACTCCGATCAGCCTGGAACTACAAACATCCACGATGTGGCCCAGCTCCTCTCTTAACAGCTTCTCCACTCTACAGATGCGCCGATGAGCCAGCAATCCTCGGTTATGGAAACCACGCTCCCTGATGCAGCAGCCGCTTCACATGCTGTCAATACAGCATGAGACAGAGCCAAGGTGGAGAAATCCAGCGCCACACAATGGATGGTCGACGTGTCGCCTTTTCTGTAGAGGACAGGAAGTGGAGTTTCGGTAAGTTATTTCTTAATAAAGGCTTTGCAATTTTAAAATTTTATTTGTCTTGGTGTTTATTTTTTGATGTTAACTAACGAATTTTTTTTAAAAAAAATTTGATGTTACTGGTCCTTTAAGTACGCCCTATTTAAAAGGTCAAAGATTAAGGGGTATATTTATCAAAGAGTGAAGATAATAGTGAAGTTCTGCCACTAGAGTGAAATTCCGCCACTCTCCATTCATTTCTATGGGATTTTTATAGGCGTATTTATCAAAGGGTGAACTTTCACTTTCACCCATTGATAAATACACCTTTCAATATCCAATAGAAATGACTCTAGTGGCGGAACTCTTTGATAAATTTGCCCCTAAGGGACCTTAAACAATGGGCATTTGTTCCTGTGTCCCTCCTGCGGTTAAACCTTCATGCGTTTCACCTCTATGGACCTCAGTAACAACCGCAGCCAATGCTTCCTGATAGGGTTGTACTCATTAAAGCATATCTAAGTACTGAACACAGGTGGAACGCAATCCTAGCAATGGAACGTAAGAAGGATTATCTGCAAAGGGACACAAGAACAAATGCTCGTGTGTAAGGGCCCTTAGGGTGAAATTCCGAATCCCAAATGAAATATAGATAGCATACCTTTTAAGAATGTATTCAGCTTAACTCAATGTGTATCATGATACACACTTTTATTCATTAGAGTGAATGATGTTCCTTTACAGCATGTTGTACATGACATTTTATAGGTATGTTATTTCCTCTATGAACAATGCAGTACCATAATGCTTGGCACTATAATAATGGAAATTGTGGGGTTTAGGTGCAGATAAACAAACACTTCTTCTAAAGTTAAGAACAGGGTCCCTTGCCTTTTGTATACCCTGGTGCTCATGCCTTGTACTTAAATCAGGATGCTCAAGGAAGGAGGCACAAGGCAGACACTTTTCAGAGTCTGAATGAACATGCACTTCACATTGTGCCTGGCCTCCAATCTCCTGCTCTGCTAGATGCAGTCAATATCACATATGGAGAGAGGTGAAATAATGTGTTCTCTTCTGAAAGTGGCCAAAAACATAACACTATGCGCCTTGCCACTCATTAATGAATGAACCCTAATATCGTGATCAATAGCACTTGGTTTACTCATTGCCAGGCAACCCCCATTAGATACTGTGACATGAAAAAGTTGATACTGTCACATTTGCTCGTACTGTAATGATAAACTTCATCCATCTGTCAGCTGAAGCATTAAAGAAACAAAATATGGAATTCAGCTTTTGAAAAGTAACAAGTTAATCATTAAAATCATTAGAGGCAGGTTTTAAAAATGTAAATTATTATTTCGGATTCAAAATAATTTACATACTCAAATTGCTTTTTATATATATAGCATGCAGCCAAAAATACAGTCAATGCCCATTTCTACATTATACTTTGCAGAGCTTGGCAATCAGTCACTCCTCAGCACCTTCTTAGGCTCAAAATCAATTGTTTTGCATGAGATGTCAGTCTTCACAGATCCTCAATGCTCTAAGCATCCTCTTCAGCATCTCTGCAATTCTAATAGTGTTTATTCCTATGCCGCTGTTGTCAATCAATCTCATCAGTCAGTGATTTCACTTGGCCAAAATAGGGAGCCGTGCTTAGACTTAAGGCATCACAAAATTCTCAATTGTGCAATGTTTCTAAATATTGTAAACAGATACAATCTACATGCTCCGGGTGAGAGCCGTAGTGTTCTGCTTCGGTGCCTATAGATGGTTGATATATTTTTTAAAAATATATATCCACCTTCAACAACTGCAGTAAAATTCACTTTTAAAAAGGGGAGCAAGCATGGGCATAGAGGCTTCATACTATCACATTCATTAAGGGCTTTTTTATTTGGCACAGGAAAGATTTTTTTAGTGAAGGGCTCCATCCATTATTTTCATCACCATATTACTGTTAAGGTCAAATTGATCAATTTTCTGCCACCAGCTGATCATTATCATTGTGCCCTTCTATTATTATTATTATAGCACTATTGTTCCTTACAGAGTAAAGGGATACAGGACCAAACAGTTTACATACACAGACAAACATTTCACTAGAATTGATTCACAGCTATAACTGAATATTGTAGGGAGACCCTGGGGGGGGGGTGCTTGCAAGAGCTTACATTCTAAGAGGAAGTTAGAGATATAGTGAGGGTATGATTGTAGAGTTTGTGTACCAGTAAGTGTGTGTGCTAAAAGTAGGGGGGCTCAGTGGATGTTCAAGTTGAGGACTTGAGGCTTGGATGAAAAGGGTTGGTTTTAAAGGAAAACTATACCCCCCAAACAATGTAGGTCTCTATGAAAAGATATTGCATAAAGCTCATATGTAAAACCCTGCTTCATGTAAATCAACCATATTCATAATAATATACTTTTCTAATAGTATGTGCCATTAGGTAATCATGAATAGAAAATTGCCATTTTAAAAAATAAGGCCCGCCCCTGGGATCGTACGATTCACTGTGCACACAAAAGTACCAACAAACCATACTTGTTAGGTCACATGAGCCAATTAACAGACAGAGTTCTGTCTTTTGCTTCAACACTTCTTCTACAGTTACAGTTAGAGTTGTAGTATTTCTGGTCAGGTGATCTTTGAGGCAGCACACAGACCATCACAAAATGGTGGCTCAAGGCAAGAGATGTAAAAGGGAAAGATTTACTTAAATATATAGACCAGTTTGGTAAGATTTTTTAATATGCCACTTAATATGATGTAAACTATCTGTTGATTAAGTGTTCATTTTGGGGGTATAGTTTTTCTTTAAGTGATTGTTTGAAAGCATGGAGGCTCTGGTAGCATCTAATGGGATTGGGAAGAACATTCCAGAGGATGTATGCAGCATGTAAAAATGTCTTGGATGAAGGAATTAGAGAAGTAATGAGTGAGGAGGAAAGAAGGAGTTCATGTGAAGACCTGAGGTTACATCCGGAGGAGTACTTTGTAATTAGGGTGGTTCTATATAATGGTCTGGCACTGGTGGTATGTATTGCCAGGAAGTCAGTGCAGGGACTGGCAGAGAAGGGCACATCAGATATGGCATGGATGGTAGTCTCATGTGTGAGGAAGATTAAGTAAGATTAAGAGATTGAATGTTGGAAATGAATTAGAGGAGTCAAATGTGACTCCTAGGCAATAGACTTGCAGAACTGGGGTTATATAGTTGTTTTGCACACTGATAGTGTTGCAGGCAGGGAAAGATAAAAGGCAAGGTTGGAAGATAAGCAGTTCAGTTTTGTCCATGTTATTCAACAAATGTCCTGTTTAATGCCCAAAACACAGAAATTCAGCATTTGTTTCTATTGATGAGCAAATTTATTCACCAGCCATGGATCCACGGTGAAACTCTGCATTTCGCCATGTGCAGATTTTTTCATGAAACTGCGGCAAAAATTTACAGTTGAAAAATTTGCTGAGATAAAGGCCAATAAGAAAAAACACCCGTTGACTTTAATGCATTTGGACAAAAAGGTCACCTTAAGAAAAAACGCCCATTGACTTTAAAGCATTAGGACAAAAAAAGTCGCTATAAGAAAAAATGCCCATTGACTTTAATGCACTTGGAGAGAGAAAAATTGTAGCCCATGTAAAAAGTGTCGCTCGTAAAACCGCACTGAATTTTTCAGCGAAGTAAAATGGGACAGAATCACTCATCACTAGTACATAATCACTTTTTAAGGAATGCATGATAATTTAAGTGATTTAACTTTTACCTTGTATAATAGTGAAGGTGTTGACCTTCGACAGGCCTGGATCTTAACCAAATTATACGTGTATATACTGTATAGCAGCTCAACACAAAGGGGCAGATTTATCAAAGGTCAAGGTGAGTTTTTGAATGAAAAAAATTTGAATTTCGAGCTATTTTCTGTGTACTTTAACTAGGGAATAGTTCAAATTTGATTTGAATTTGAAAAAAGATAGAAAATTCAAATATCGAAATGTATCATGTACTGTTTGTTTAAAACTTCGACCATTTGCCATCTAAAATCTGCCGAATTGCTGTTTTAGCCTATGGGGGACCTTCTAGAACCTATTTGGAGTCAATAGATGGACTTTGAAATATCAAAGTTTTTTTGGGAAAACCTTCGAATCGAATTCGATCGAATGTACCATTCCTTCTATTCGTACGATTCGAATTCAGCCAAATACGGACCTATTCGATCAAAAATTGACCTATTTGATAAAAAAAACCTTCAACTTAATTTAAGTTGGTCTTTTTGAATTTGAATTTTTGAGTTTTTTCAATTCGAAATTCGACCCTTGATAAATATGCACCATGAACCATTTATTTGGTGTATATAATCAAATTCAATTCTAACATCAAAAGTGAGTACAACACAGGTAAATAGCTGCTTGACGTTACACTGGGTGTTGCTGCCACTTGCTTTGAAAAAGGTATGAACACTTCTGCCATTTGAGTGAACCACCACATAATATATATTTGCTGTAGTTATAGTATGATTGAGCTCAGTTGTCAGTAGAAGAAGACTTAACTTGCTGTCCAACTTCTCTGTATCCTGAACAGGTTTCAAGAGACAAATGAACAGTCAGACCACATAGGTGTGGACTACTAGTAAATCAGTTTTCTCCTATGTTCCATGCTCACACAGAGAAGCCAGATAGAAGCCACTATAACTTCTCTCAGCTGGTAAGCATTTTAAGGATATTATAGAGAATTGCTTTCATGAGAGAGTGCTGCAGCCTTATCCCACACTGGACATGTGGCCACATTTGGTGTGACCGAATTGCCTGTGTGATATTAATACATCTTGTCTTTTGTACTGTTGAAGCAATAGCACAGTTTTCCAAGAGTTCACTATGCTGTAATATTTTTCTCGGGTTCCTTGACTAGAACATTAAACAAGTGTCAGAGGTAACACCAGAAAATTTAGGAGGCTCACCATTTGAGAACGGAAATCTTTTTCTTTTATTCACATTTTCCTTTCTACCTTTACTCTATATGCCTTTAAAACTAATCACAAGAACTATGGTTGACCGTTCTGGAAAAGTAATGATAGCAGAAATAAGCAGGTCATCTTTTTACAGATATGAAATGATTAAAAAACTGTGAGATAGTTTGTCTGGTGAGGTAGTTGAGCAGAGTACTAATCACATTACTGCTATCTGACTTTTCTCGGCAGGCAGCCTTTATTATTGTGGGCTGTTATAGTTAAATCTTGTTGAGTAAGTTACCTTAAATTGGTCAGTCTTGAATTGGATTCTAACAGTAATGAGACCGATGTGTCTACATAAGCTTCATTGTCTTCCTCTAATGAACTCTCTGTTACTGCACTACTTGTGAAGTACAAATATGTTCAGTAAAGTTTCGTAGCCATTAGTTCATGCATTGCTTATAAAGTAAATTTTATTATTTGTTTGCTAATTGGGATCTTTCGACAAATAATTCTACCATGACAATTTACAGGTCTATAAATATTCTTTACAAATGTGTAGGTGATCAAGTATGAAGTCACTAAATGCTGTAGAAATGTTTTTCAGTATTTTGTTTCTTTTACTGAATTTTGGAATTTGCTATAATGTAGATTTTCCAGCCTACTTTTGTGCCCCTTGATAGTTTACATTGATATTGGAATTGCTCTAATAGTTTGCATTCATTCTATCCTGCCAGACACACAGACAAAAAAGTGATTTCAGTAGGTTCTTAGAGCAAGGTAAATGGCAAGAAATTAAGATACTCCTGTATATAGGTTTGACTTTACAGGTTGTGTTCTGTAACCTTAAACGGGAGCTATCACGAAAATGAAAATTCAATATAGGCTTCATCATACTAAAAAAATATATTTTCTAAAAATAATCAATTAAATATGACCCGTTTCTGAAATTTACTCTTCATGCACCTCCTCTCAACGTCTGTTTCTCTTCATTCTGTCTTCATGCAGAAGTCGGGAGTCTGATTTTGAATGACAGTTAAGCCTAATACAGCCTTTGGAGGGCTCATTTTGCCTAGAAGATATATGTATGTATGTATGTATATTTTTATTTGTAAAGTGCTCCTCGAGGGCAAAGCACTGTACAAAAAAACAATAAATTAGTAGTAACAAACAAGGGGTCACTGGAATAAAAAGTTACAATAAGTGCAGTATTAGAAATACAATTCACATAAATATAAAAAATATAATTAAAATACAGATTAAGTGCTCAGTGTCAAGGAAACAAAAGGCTAGAGGACCCTACCCCGTAGGGCTTACAGTCTAAATGGGAGGGTAACATACAGACACAATTCAGAGGGGTATTAAGGTGCTGTGGGTTACAGTTTGTTACACTGTTATATAAGTGCCAGTTCAGTTGTTATCCAGGTGCTCCCAGGGGTAGTCTTTGAGTTGTTTTAAAAACACTGAAGGAGGATTCTCTCCTGAGAGATTCAGGAATGGCATTCCAAATGTAACGAGTCGCAAGAGAGAAGGGTTTGATACGGGAAACAGCAGTAGTAGTGGGGGGGGGTACAACCAAGCGGTTGCTCTGAGAGGAGTGGAGGTTTCAGGCAGGAACATATAGAGAAACAAAAGATAAGATGTAGTTAGGTGCAAAGGAATGAAGGTTATAAGGATGGGTTTATAAGTTATTCTTTGTTTTATAAGAAGCCATGATAAGGACTTCAGTAGCGGAGGGCCTGTACCCTTTTGGATGAGAGGAGGATAATTCTGGCAGCAGTGTTTAATACAGACTGTAGAGGGGAGAGATGGGAGTTAGGGAGGCCAGTTAGTAGAAGGTTACAGTAATCTAGTCTGGAGAGGATGAGAGCATGTATGAGTGTCTTGGATGTCTCAGGTGAAAGGAAGGGACGGATTTTGGCAATATTGCGTAAGAAAAAGTGACAGGTTTTGACAGTGGTGTTAATATGATCAGAGAAGGAGAGAGAGGAGTCAAAGATTTCCCCCCAGACAGCGTGCTGAGTTGACAGGATTAATGAGCATGCCATCAATAGAGATGGTAAATAGGGGAGTAGGACCAGGCTTAGGTGGAAAGATGATACGTTCAGTTTTTGTTCAGAGTTTGAGGTGGCGCTGGTTCATCCAATTTGAGATAGCAAGGAGGCAGTTAGAGATTTGAGCCTCTGTTTCAGCTGTTAATGAAGGGGTGGATAAATTTATTTGGGTATCATCAGAATACAGATGATAATTAAAGCCATGAATGGATGAGATCTCCCAAAGACAGAGGGGCCCATTTACTTAGCTCGAGTGAGGGAATAGAGGAAAAAAACCTCGACCATCAAATGGGCTACTTCGACCTTCGACTAGGACTTCAACTTAAATTCGAACTAAAAATCATTTGACTATTCGACCATTCGATAGTCGAAGTACTGTCTCTTTAAAAAAAAAACTTCGACCCCCTAGTTCAACACCTAAAAGCTACCGAAGTCAATGATAGCCTATGGGGAAGGTCCCCATAGGCTTGGCTATCTTTTTTTGGTTGAACAAATATCGTTCGATCGATGGATTAAAATCCGTTCGATCGAACGAATAGCGCTAAATCCTTCAAATTCGATATTCGAAGTTGAAGGATTTAACTTTGACAGTCGAATATCGAGGGTTAATTAACCCTCGATATTCGACCTTAAGTAAATTTGCCCCAGAGTGTACAGGGAGAACAACAGCGGACCAAGTACAGAGCCTTGGGGCACCCCCACATTAAATGGAACTGGAGATGAGGTTTTGTTATCATAGGAAACAGTGAATGATCGGTTAGAAAGGTAAGAAGAGAGCCAAGATGCAGCCTGGTTATGATGCCGAATACAGAATCTGCATCAGGAGAGAGTGATCAACTGTATCAAATGCATATGATAGGTCAAGGAGGCGAAGGATGGAGAAGTGACCTTTTGCTTTGGCAACCTGAAGATCATTTGTAACTCTGCAAATGTGTGACCAGGCCGGAAACCAGATTACAGATCATGGGTGTGTAGAAAGTTAGTAATATGGTAGAACACAATGGGGCTCATTTATTAAAGCAGCGCAGCGCATAAGTGGACGCAAAAGGTTGTCTGCGCCATCACAAGCGTGATCGCTAATATATTTGCGTGATATTGCGCATAACACAGAGCTTTTGCGATGGTTTTGTTTATGCGCATTGCGCAAAAGATTGGGCATTTATGTCGCAAACGATGCCGTGGTTGTTAGGGGCGTGGCTGTGGGCGTGGCTACAATGCGCTTGCACTGCGGCCGTCGCAGATTTGCGTCTGTATATGTGCAAAACTGCACCCGGGCAACAGCACCACAATTTTTACGCCTGCCTCTTCGTGGCTTAATAGTAACGCTCTTCAAAATGCGCATTCCTGCCCAGCTGCGCTAGTATATTCAAGATGAACAACCCTTGTAAAGTGCATATTAACCACGCCTTCCACCCAACATGTTTATATTGACCAAGGTTCCTTTAAGGGTATCAGGTAGGCTAAACACCTTTGCAACCAAACAAATATTAGCACAGAAACAAATGCAGATGCGTCTAAGTGAACGCAATATGCGCAATATGTGACGCAACTAATTAAAGCAGCGCATTCATACATGAGCACAACTAATCCTTACCTTTGCGGTATCTTCCTGTGCGCACAATTTATTATAAGCACTGCGACAGCTGATACGCAGTTTCACACGTCGCACCTGTCTTGTGTCTACATTAGCGCACAAATCGCACTGTTAAGGTATCGTGCGCTACATTATTAAATACTCGCATGCGCTGGGCAAATGTCTGGCCACTGCGCTCTTTTTAGCGCTGCGCTGCGTTAATAAATGAGCCCCAATACGCTCTAGGAGTTTAGAGGCAAGTGGTAAAAGGGAGACAGGACGGTAATTTGATAGACAGGATGAGTAAGTGGTGGTGTAAGCTCTGCAATACAGTGTTTGAGCAGAGAAGAGGGCATAGGGTCAAGGGGGCAAGTTGTGAGTGGGGAGGACAAAAGAAGCTTGGAGACGTTGTTACCGGAGGGAAGGAATTAAGACGTGCAGATTGCGGATGGACTCTAATTTGTCTTTAAAGAAATCAGCAAAGTCCTGAGGAGAGTGTGTCTGGTTGACTGATACTGTTGATGAGGAATGGAGAAGAGTATTGAATAGAGAAAACAGGCGTCGTGCGTTGGATTTGTGATTGTTTATAAGGGTACTGTAGTACTATTGCTTGGCTTTTGACAAGGCAGAATTGAGGCAGGACAATAAAAATTTATAGTGAATAAAGTCTGCTTGCATACGGGATTTCTTCCACATACGTTCAACAGATCGTAAGAATATGGTTTGTGAATTCAGCCAGGGTCGTGGGTTCAGAGCACGTGTACGCTTAGCCTGTAAAGGGGCAAATGAGCCAATGGTTGAGGATAGTATGTGATTATACTCACTTGACAAAAGGCCATGTGGCCTGAAACGTTGCCGTGATGCCCCTGTGAAGCACGAATAAAGGCGTTTTAATACAAAAGAATGCTGTCCTGAAGTTCTTGTCGATTTGTGGTGCCAGTGGAAAGTGGCCACTGGTGGACGTGCACCATCCACAAAAAGAGTGAAAATCGTTGTGCTGACTGCTTGTCTACTACATTATACCCACTTACCAGGGTATCAGGATCAGACGTTTCCTTAAGAGCTTAAGAGCTTACTCTTTCAAGATCACCAGAAATCCTCTCTCTTTCTCCATGCAGCATTTGTGCCAAAGTCAGTTGTTTTTGTTACATTTTATTTGTGCTGGAGTCGGTTATTTACGTTAGCTCTAATACATCTGCTAGGAAAGGGAGCCCCTTAAAAGATATGTTGGATCTGTCAATGAAAATCTAACACGCAACTCTTGCATGAAGACAGAATGAAAAGAAATATATGCTGAGAGAGGGATAGTAAAGATAAACTTGATTATTTCAGAAACAGTACAACATTTTTAATTGATTATATTTAGATAGTTTCTCATGCCAGTATGATGAAGATTATAATTCAGTCATTTCCCTTTAACTTCATTTTATCTTGTCTGTGCTTGTCTGGTTTTCTCTGTCTATTTTGTGTGGGTTATCAAGGCTTTTCTGATACTGTTTTTAACTAATAACCTCTCCAATGCTGGTTCTGTCCAGCCTTATCTGACTGTTTCCACTAACAGGTTTTTGGGGAGCTAATGCCGTCCAAAATTATATCGGTATTGATTACTGCAGTGACATCATTTGTCCCATTTTTTGGTGTTTATTGCAAAAACCTATATTTGGCACCATTAACCAGGGGGTTATTTATCAAAGATCAAATTTGAGACTTTTTTTTATACCTCGAAGGAACAGAACGCAAATGGTTTCTTATTTTAGAAAAAACTAAAATGTAAAAAGCTGGAATCAGCAAGTTCGGGGTCAACAACCCAAAAATTGGAATTGATCAAGTTTTTGGCAAAAAAAACCCTTAAATTGTTCAAAATTAATCGAGTTTTCAAGCAAAACCCTCCAAAAAAACTCAAACATCATGAAGGCTATTAACAGCTTCAAATGGTTCAAAGGACCATTGACACCTACATAACTTCAACAGGTTTTAGATGGTGTATTTTTGGATTCAAGCTATTTCCAAGTTCGGGATCTAATAAATCTTGAAAAAATTGAGTTTAAAAAGAAAAAAAAAACTGTACAAATTAGATTTTTTTTCAACCCCAAAAATGGAAACTCTGATTTTCATGGAAAACACAATTCGATCCTTAATAAAGCTGCCCCTAAAAAGTAGTTAGAGTACATAAAGATAATGGCAGATGGAAAGCTGGTAAGTGCGTTGAAATAGGCCGAATCTTAAATGCTAATATCAAACAGATTTTCCCTGGAAGAAAAGCCTAAATATATAATTTGGGGCTTTGGGTAGCCAGATTTGAAATTCTTGTAGAAAAACATAATTGTAATACAGTGTATTTGCATAAAGTGGTGAAGGTGACCAGACATGTTATCCAACATAAGTGCAAATTAAGAAAACAAATATTACTTCTTTGTAAATCATAGCTTTCTTGGAGCCTTTAAATTTAATTTAAAAAGGAAATCAAGTTACACGCCCAAATATGAGATTATGATCATTGATATAAAGGTATTGTCCCACCACTAAACATTACATTATAACAAGCATAACCAACTTAATAATACTGCAAATCATTATACTCAAATGCATCTGAAAAAGTACTGCATTGGTTGTCTAATTGATTGCATTTATTATTGCCACATTCTCTATTCTCTTCATTGTCTCACTTTGTAATATAGAAATAATTAATCAAAAGCACCAGACATCAAAATTAATAGGAAACAACATTAATTTTGAAAGATTCAGCATCATAACTAACAAACATTATTACATAGAAAGTCAAATTAATCAATACCTTTTTCTTTCTAAATCTAACCACAGTACAGAAGGGAAATCTTCCGTTGCAACAGCACTTGCATTGCTGTTCAGTAAAATACGTAAAACAAAGCACAGAGCATTTGTAATCAGTTCAGACTACCGATAAAAGAGCTTAACCTAGACAATGTTTTGAAAAAACTGGTGACCAAAGGCCAACAAGGTGAAGATATTGCCCTGTAAAATTTGCCACATCAGTTCATTTATGACAAAACTTAGGGGCAAATTTATCAAGGGTCGAATTTCGAATTCATGGGCGTTTTTTTAAAGCCCACTATTTAAAAAATTAAATTTTCCATTTAAAAAATTAAATTTTCCATTTAAAAAATTAAATTTTCCATTTAAAAAATTAAATTTTCCATTTAAAAAATTACATTTTCCATTTAAAAAATTACATTTTCCATTTAAAAAATTACATTTTCCATTTAAAAAATTACATTTTCCATTTAAAAAATTACATTTTCCATTTAAAAAATTACATTTTCCATTTAAAAAATTACATTTTCCATTTAAAAAATTACATTTAGACCATTTGCAATTGGTTTTTATTTTATATTATTTGTGTTTTTTGAGATCTAACTTTTCATTAAGCGGCTCTCCAGTTTGCAATTTCAGCAGCCAGGTTACTAGGATCCAAATGACCCTAGCAACCATGCATCGATTTGAATTAGAGAGTGGGATAGGAATAGATGAGGGTCTCAATAGAAAAATGAGTAATAAAAGTAGCAATAACAATAAATGTGACCCCCATTTGAAAGCTTGAAAGAGTCAGAAGAAAAAGCCAAATAATTTAAAAAACAACAAAAATGAATACTAAAGACCAATTAGAAATTGCTAAAAATTGGCCATTCTGTAACATACTAGAAGTTAACTTAAAGGATTCTTTTACAAGAAAAAGGCAAATAATTCCAAAACTATAAAAATAAAATAAGGCCAATTTCAAAGTTGCATAGAATTAGCCATTCAGGTATGGGATCTGTTATCCAGAAAGCTCTGAATTACAGGAAGACTGTCCCATAGACTCTATTTTATCAATTTAATCAAAATTTTCAAAAATGATGT
The DNA here is from genome assembly GCF_017654675.1 of Xenopus laevis. Classification (NCBI taxonomy): domain Eukaryota; kingdom Metazoa; phylum Chordata; class Amphibia; order Anura; family Pipidae; genus Xenopus; species Xenopus laevis. Next base: position 48,889,816 of record NC_054371.1, read on the forward strand.
CCTTTTTCACTGTAATAAATAAAACAGTACCTTATACTTGATCCTAACTAAGATATAATTAAGCCTTACTGGAGCCTAAATTAGCCATTTAATGTTTAAATGATTTTTTAGCAGAAGATATGAAGATCCAAATTACAGAATAATCTATTATCCGGAAAACCCCAGGTCCTAGGCATTCTGGTTAACTGATCCCATACCTGTATTAAAATTTAGCTTAAAGGTGAAACACCCCTTTAACAGTCAACTTCAGGTAATAATACTTTATAGATATGTATAAATATATGGGGTTATCACCAACCAGTACCTGGATGACCCCACACATCCTTTGTTTTTGAACCAGCAATTTGGTGACAAATCAAATCAGTACATGTGTGCGGTCATCTTAATACATACATTTTAAAGCCAGGCCTACATTCCTACAAGTGATTTGTGAGTCATTTAAAATGAATTAGGACCACAAAGTATTGTTAAAGTATGATGGAAATGCAACTCTCATGTATTTTACCAAAGTTATTCTGTAGGAATGTACTCCAAAATTCCATCTTGTTGTAAATATACCAACCAACCATTACTTGCAGTCTCAGAAGGTATGTTCTGATACTGCTCTCCTTTTATCCTCAGGGTGATGGCAAAGATATTGCACAGCACAGAGTACGAGGAGAGATATGTCCTGCAAATACTTTCTTTGTTACTCATGCAATTCTGGAAGAGGGTGGGGGAGTTTTGGATATTGTTTTTTTTGTTGGGGTGGTAAAAAGGCCATATGGAGAAAAACAAGACTTTGCAAGTTTGGCCTTGTGAATTGGTGGGTTTGGACTGTTGCCTATGGACAGAGGGATGGACTCTGTGGGCAGGAGGGTGTATGGGTGGGTTTTGTTGCATTGTTGATTTGCTGGTATTATGTTATGTTTGAATTAATGTAAGTGCATTTTTAAAATAACAATACAGTTGAAAATGTTCTCAAGAAAATACAACCAGGCAGGAGGGTGCAAGCCTATGCAACTTTAGACTTACATAGTTATCTAACATTTTAGGTTTACTTTGCCATTGTAGCATAGTACTGATATGATCATATACATCTGATAAAAAAGCCCAGTTACTGAATATGTTTGTACTTGCAGAGAATGAATTACTCATAATATATGAGACCAGGAATTGAGCATTGATCATTCCCCCTTCTGTGTGTTTGTAGGCCTACAGACCTGTGTCTGCTTTTGTTAATTATAATGACATGCATTGGAGCTTTTCCTTAAAACATAAAACACGAAAGAAATGTTTGTAAATAATGGGATAGATTATTGTAAAAAGAAGAAATGTATAAGCTCAGAATACGTGCTTTTTGTCAGTTCTCTAACCATAACTGAGCATGATGAATGAATAGAGTTGAACACTCTTGTAAGTATCAGGCAATGTGAAAGTATTTCAGCAATTTCACTGTAAATAGACTTTGGTGGTGTCACATTGCACACTTCGTAGCTTGTTTAGGGTTTCTTTGTGAGAGGTTCCTTTAGCAGGCATTGAACATGGTATATAATTATTTGATGGGATTGAGTTCAGGGCGCATAAACATGAGTTATTTGGGCTGTTGTAAGTCACTGAGTCACATTAATATTCAAGTTTTAACAATTAAAAAAATATATAAAATACTGCGAAATTACCTAAAGGTAAATTCAGAGTAGTAAGCTAGTAATATAACACTGTCCATTAGTAAAAAGTATGTTTTCATCCCTCCACAGTTCTAGAGGTAGGATCCACAAAACTATAGGGGTTCATATATTATTGCTTCTGGAGATCAATGCCATCTCCTTCATCAATATATTCAGGAAGGTTTTCAATACTTCTGGTCATGTAGCAGCTGACTGTTGATGCATATTTGTCAATTCAATCGTTCCATTAGTCAATGTGGGATTCCAGATTGAGACTGAATGTAATAATCGGGCATTAGTATCTACTTTCAATGAAAGCTTCATTAAGAATAACTTTCTTAATTGGCAGGGTTAATTTGCCTCTGCATAAGATTAGACATGAATCTTTATTTTATATAATTTATTGCCCTAAGTTTCCTACTCTTTGTACCTCCTTACACTTCCTCTTAGTCAACAGAGACTCACAGTTGCCTCATTGGAGACAGAAAAACTCTGTTCATCTTCTTCTACCTTTACTGTGGGCAAAAGGCATTATTTTCAGAGCTGTTCCTTAAAGTAGGTACACCTTTGTGCTTAGGTGAAACAGGATAGACCAACTCTCATTGGAACTGAACCAACCAACATCAAGCTTTACATTCTCAGATAACCTCTGACTGGGCATTCCTTGATTGCGTGTCTGTCTATTCAAATCACTCTATTTTTGCCCTCTCCAGTCTCTGTCTGCCCATCTTCATGGCATTGATGGAAGACCCCTGTCTTTTTTTAGCTGTATTTATGATATTTAATGGTCTGCCGATCAGATTTGTTTAAGGAATGCTTATCTGTGCCCTTAATTCATAGCTTATCCTTATCTACTATTGGCTGGCAATATTCTTTCAGCTTATAAGGACTTTAAGAGGCAAATTTATTATGCTGGGTAAAATGAAATTCACCAAAAAAAAAAAACTGTGTAAAAAGCTGTGTAAAATAAATGGCGAATTTATCAAGGTGTGTGTAATTTTACGCCATTTGAATGCCAGATTTACTGTTGTTATTGTACATTGCTTCAGGTGTAAGTCTCTCTAAGAAATGGTGATCCTCGGATTTAAGCTCTGTGGGTTTGTTTGCTATAAGTAAGTATAAGGGGCAGATTTATCAAAGGTCAAAGTTAAAAAAACTTCAAACTTCTTATTCAAAAAGACCAACCGAACGGTGGTCGAAGTTTTTTAGGGTCGAAGTGTGCCTACTTCAAATCATACAATTCGAAGTAGCGCTACTTCGATCTACTTGGATTAAAAGTTCTTTTAACTATGACCTTCGATCTCCCAAACTCCCCCAATTGCCTCCATACAGGTTCTAGGAGGTCCCCCATAGGCTAAAACAGCACTTTGGCAGGTTTTAGGTGGCGAATGGTCGAAGTCGAAGTTTTAAAGAGACCTTCGAATTGCAAAGTTTTTCTCAACTTCGAATAGAAGTTGGACTATTCGATGGTCGAAGTACCCAAAAATTACTTTGAAATTCGAAGTTTTTAACTTCGAACCTTCACTTCGACCTTTGATAAATCTGCCCCTAAAAATGTTACGCATAATATGTCAAGAAAGCAAAAATAAATAGACGATAGATTTATAGATATCTATTATCTATCTCTGTCAACTTCTCTATCTGTCTTGTCTGTGTAGATATTTAAGTAAAATTAACAAAATGCTAACGCAACTTACAAAAGAGTTTGTTTCATTTTAAATGCTGCACATCAGTATTAACATATTGCTGTTTGAAAAGAAAAATAACAGAAAGATCCATAACCTATGAAACTTGCCTTGTACATTTTGCTGTTTACCCAGTATTCTCATCTCTATCCAGTGTTGTGTGCAAATTTTGTACAGAGCAGTTGGTATTGGCATTTCATTTGTGTGGCTTGTGGTGTGAAAAGTATAAAATGTTGGCATCAGTATAGCCAGCTACACTTCTGATAGACTTACTCATATTTAAAGAATGGGAACTTGTCTGAGTTCTTGGCTGTGGTAAGCTTATGAAATAGCTTGCATTGATTTGTGCTTATGTAGTGGATTGTTTATTAGTGATGCATTTCAGGACTGTGTGATAGGAAATAGGCACTTTGCTTTTACAATGCCTGGTTATCTTTGCTCTAAACTCTCTCCTAAGAACTTAAGATATCAAACAGCTAAGGTTCTATCAGAAAACGGAAATCACAAAAAAATAGATGCTGTATGAGAACATATTAAAATTCTAATCAAAACCGTGTGACAGTAATAAAATACATTACTCGGGCTTATGAATGTCACATCTCGTGAATAAGATGTACTGTATATGGCTTTATTTACACAACTATGTTTTAACGATAGTCATGAAAAGCAGCATTTTTTTCAGAATATGTTCACACATCTGAAAAACATGACATGGGGATTTATCAAAGGTCGAGGTGAATTTTCGAATGAAAATACAATATCGAATTTCGAGCTATTTTTTGTGTACTTCGACTAGGGAACATTCCAAATTCAATTAGAATTTGAAAAAAATTAAAAACTTATGTACTGTCTCTTTAAAAATTAAACTTCGACCATTCGCCATCTAAAACCTGCTGAATTGCTGTTTTAGCCTATGGGGGGCGTCCTCGAACCCATTTGTAGTCAATTGGTGGACTTTGAAAAATCTAAGGTTTTTTTTGGGAAAATCTTTGAATCGAATTCGATCTAATGCGATATTCCTTTGTTTCGTACGATCCAAATTTGGCCAAATTCAGACCTATTCGTTCGAAAACTGACTTAATTTCGGTTGGTCTTTTTGAATTTGAAGGTTTTTCAATTCAAAATTCGACCCTTGATAAATATGCCCCTTAGTGATGAGAGTTTAAATAAATATTATATTATATGGACTGTGGAGATAGCCTTCTTGTATGCATATCAAGTCCCATACCTGTATGATGCAAGATGAAGATATTGTTGAGCTTGTAGGCACGTTTAGATATATGGCAAAAACAAGCTATTGCATGTCTCCAAATGATGGTTAATATCTCTGAAATTTCCTTTTAATACAATACTATAAAGGTCAATTACTAATGCGAGTGTGCAAAGTGCTTTTTGTGATATGATTCGCCATGTTTTTTACCCACAATGCAGTGTTTGTTTACCCACAATTACAGTGTAATTTTAATTAATATGGTTTTATATAGACAAAATAAAAAAAAAGATGCATGTCTGTTAAAGAAAAAAAAATATACTGATGCACTGTTTAAGTAAGTACAAAAAAAATAAATGGTATTAAGAAAAGTAAATTTGTGCAGTGACAGTATCCATTTAAGTGCATTGTTACTGTTGTGACCCTTTCTCCTGAGGGCTGGTAATTAGAGTCACCACTGAAAAATGTGACTCTTCCATAAAAGTAAATTACACTATGAAGCAGTTACTGGGCATTATTCTTTCTTTTTTCCCCCCTTTTTATTGTTGTAAGAACTTATGAAAAATCTAAGGGTCGGTTTTACAAAATATCAAACTTGGGAATCCAAATGGAGGGCGAACATTTACCCTACAATTATTCCTAGTTATTGATATTGAATATGGAATATGTTCCTGACAGTCAGGAAATAGTTTAATGAACACAATTATCAAAGCAGATCAATGTGTCACTTTTGTCAGGGGGTGTTAGAGCTCAGTGCCAGCAATTGACTGTTTAGGAAATCAAACTGACTCTTCTGGGATAGTAGCCATGGATGCCTATTGACTCTGCAACCTGACTATGTCCTGTATGGGAGTATTTATTAACATATGTGTACAATTGCACATTAAGGGGCATATTTATTAAGGGTCCAATTTCGAAATGAAAAGCTTCGAAATTCAAATTCAAAAAGACCAACCGAAATTAAGTCAAAGTTTCTTTTTTAGGTCGAATAAGTCTGTTTCCGATCGAATAAGTCCATATTCGGAATTTTTTTCAAATTCAAATAGAAAATTTTTTTTATTCTAAAATTCACCTCGACCTTTGATAAATCTGCCCAGGTGTCACCTCGAAATTCTATTTATATCGTATAAAGGTCATGGAACTCCAAGGTGCCTTATACTAAGAGGGTTTGAGAGAGAGAGATAGAGAGAGAGATAGCGAGAGAGAAAGATATTATTTTTATCCCTCTGCCTGTTACTGGGAGTGGAGCACTGTTGATTCTACAATTCTATGTTCAATTAACAATAAGCCACCCCTATAAAATGTCTCAAGAATATTAAAAGCCACCAGTTAGTCAAACTATCAAAATGATAGACAGATAGATACACTTCACATAAACAATAAGCACATAAACAATTAGCACATCTAGGGGCAGATTTATTAAAGGTCGTGATTGTTTTTTCCATGAAAGTTCAAGGGTATTTTTCAGTCACAACTTGAACTTTTAGGTAAAAAAAACCATCAAATTTTTCAAAATTTCTTATACTCCAAAGCTGCACATACACTAACTAAAACCTGCTGAGGTCATGCAGAAGTTGATGGCAGCGGTCCCTTGAACCATTTGAAGATGTTAATAGCCTTCACGAATGATCTTCAAGTAATTTTCACTGGCTCGAAAATGTAATCAATTCGAGCGATTCGAGTTTTTTGACCGGAAACTTGATCAATTGGGGGCACATTTACTTAGCTCAAGTGAAGGAATAGAATAAAAAAAACTTTGAATTTTGAATGGTTTTTTTGGCTACTTCGACCATCAAATTGGCTACTTCGACCTTCAACTACGACTTTGAATCGAATGATTCGAAATAAAAATCGTTCGAATATTCGACCATTCGATAGTCGAAGTACTGTCTCTTTAAAAAAAACTTCGATCCCCTACTTCACCACCTAAAACCTACCGAAGTGCAATGTTAGCCTATGGGGAAGGTCCCCATAGGCTTTCTAATGTTTTTTTGGTTGTATAAAAATCCTTCGATCGATTGATTAAAATCCTTTGAATTGTTTGATTCGAAGGATTTAATCGTTCAATCAAACGATTTTTCGTTCAAACTAATTGCAGTAAATCCTTCGAATTTGATATTCGAAGTCGAAGGATTTACATTCGGCAGTCGAATATCGAGGGTTAATTAACCCTCGATATTCGACCATATGTAAATCTGCCCATAGTGTATTCAAGTTTTTCACCCAGACTACACTTATTTGAGTTTTTTTACATTTAAGTTTTTTCTTAAATTAAAAACCATTCGAGTTGCGAGTTCATTCGAGGTCTAAAATAGCTCATAAAGCTGTAAAATTCGACCTTTGAAAAATAGCCCCCTTAAAGGGCATCATCATCATCATCATTTATTTATATAGCGCTGTCAAGCATGTGAAGTCTAAAATAGAATAAGGCTAGACATGCTGTATTTTGTATACTAAATATAAACATGAACTTACTGCACCACAAGCCTAATCAAACAAATGATTTATGCTTTCAAAGTTGGTCACAGGGGGTCACCATCTTGTAACTTTGTTAAACATCTTTGCAAGACTAAGACTGCGCACATGCTCAGTGTGATCTGGGCTGCTTAGGGATCGTCATAAACAAAGCTGCTTGAGTTCTGCATGGCTGGGAAGTAAGGCGGGGGCTCCCCCTGCTGTTCATAAGTATGATTGTTTCCCTGCTCAGCAGTTAGGGACCATCTGACAATTCCTATCCACAGCAGTAAATGAAGGGAGAATTTCACTGCATGCAATCGGGTTTCTTATAAAAACGGTACACATTTTTTAATTAAAGTATATTGGAGATAGGTTTCTTTTTCATTAAAGAAAGTAAAAATGGGATTTTATTTTTTTGCCTTTACATGCCCTTTAATCTCCATCTAATGAAAATGATCTCTAGTATAGGTTTTCAGTTGTTTTCTGTATGTAATCTGTGTATTCACTCAATGTATACACCCATTTGTTGTACAGCTCTCTGGAATATTTTTGGTGCTTTATAAATAATAATAATAAAATAATAATAATACCAAATCATTGTAAATGACTGTAGATTCATGAAAGCACATTGGAAATTACAAGCTCTGTAATCTAATTCTATATTAGATTTTATAGTAAAGCATTGTAAATATCTGAAAAGTCTAATTTTGGTTCGAATGCATTTGTGTATGCAAAGGTACATGTAACGTTATAGCAGAACTGCCAATGTTCTCCGCTGCAGAAATGACAGCTGTGCCCGGTGTAAGTACGGCTAAAGGATTCTTTGTTTGATTCGGCAGTGATAAGTCTGTTAGCTGGTGCTCTTGTCTCCTCCTACTGGCCATCAGTCTCAATCACCAGCCTTGCTCAGAACACAATCCAAAATGTCTTTGTAGAAAACAGAAGCTAAACAGAAGCTGTGTTTGATTTGTTTTCTACATTTTTTTTTCAAATTAGATAATACTGGGAATTAATTTATTTTTATTGAAAAGTGGTCCTGGACACCTTTAGCATACTATATGCAGTGTTATCGTGATATACCTACACCAGTTTACAAATACTGTTTCAAATACTTAATACTTTTTCAAATAATTAAACATTTTGGGGCAGATTTACATAGGGTCGAATATCGAGGGTAAATTAACCCTCGATATTCGACTGACGAATGTAAATCCTTCGACTTTGAATATCGAAGTCGAAGGATTTAGCGTTATTCCTACGATCCTTCGAATCGAACGATTCAAAGGATTTTAATCCATCGATCGAAGGATTTTCCTTCGATCAGAGAATTGTTAATAAGCCTATGGGGACCTTCCCCATAGGCTAACATTGGCCTCGGTAGGTTTTAGATGGCGAACTAGGGGGTCGAAGTATTTTTTAAAGAGACAGTACTTCGACTATCGAATGGTCGAATAGTCAAACGATTTTTTGTTCTAATCGTTCGATTCTAAGTCGTAGTTGAAGGTCGAAGTAGCCTATTCGATGGTCGAAGTAGCCATATCTGACCGTTCGAAATTCGAAGTATTTTTTCTTCTATTCCTTCACTCGAGCTAAGTAAATGGGCCCCTTTATGTATGCCACTAATTCATTAATTAATTAATAAATGGGTATAGGTGACACAAATTATGCAGTTTTTTCTATTTTTTTATTATTCTGCATGACACATACTGCCTGACAATAAGAATATTAATGGCACCTTTGAGAGGCAGTTTTAGCAGCCTATAGTCTGGTAGGCTGCTCAGTCCAAAATCTTCATTGTCAAATGTGAATAGTGATTCAGATGCAGATGCAGATGTGAGCGGAGCCTCAGGTCCCCCTCAAACCTCATGTTCGGCCATTGGTTAAAACAAACAAAACCACCACAGTGTAGGTAGAAAACATTATACATACTACAGGTATGGGACCTATTATCCAGAACAGGTTTTTCTGTAATTTGGGTCTTCATGCATTAAGTCTACTAGAAAATCATGTAAACATTAAATAAACCCAATAGGCTGGTTTTGCTTCCAATAAGGATTAATTATATCTTAGTTGGGATCAAGTAAAAACTACTGTTTTATTATTACAGAGAAAAGGGAAATCATTTAAAAAAAATTTGGATTATTTGATTATAGTAGAGTCTATGGGAGATGGCCTTTCTGGATAACAGGGTTACCTGTACAAGCAAATATAATTCCAAACAGCTTTCCAATACAGGTATGGGACCTGTTCTCCAGAATGCTCGGGACCTAAGGGTTTCCAGATAATGGGTCTTTCTGTAATTTGGATCTTCGTAATGTAAGTCTACTAAAAAATCATTTAAACATTAAATAAACCCAATAGTCTGGGTTTGCTTCCAATGAGGATAAATTATATCTTAGTTGGAATCAAGATTTACTGTTTTATTATTACAGTGAAAAAGGAAATAATTTTTACAAATTTGGGTTATTTGGATGACATTTTTGTGTACTTTAAGTAGGGAATAGTCCAAATTTGATTAAAATTTGAAAAAAAATTCTAAAATTCGAATATCGAAATTTATCATGTACTTTAAAAATTCGACTGGATGTGGTGTTTCTCCTATTAATTTTTGTAACCTTTATGGTCAGTTTCTGTACCCCGTCCTCTGTACTGGCAATCAATTCAAGGTCAATTCAATTAGTGGAACAGACCAGGTAAACGCAGAACTCGAATTTGATCGAATGTGCTATTACTTCAATTTGTACGATTCATATATATTCGAAAATGGAGCTATTTGATCGAAAACTGACCTATTCGACAAAAAAAACAACGTTTTTTAATAAATTTCAATTGGTATTTTTTAAGTTCAAAAAAACTCCCATTACTTCGAAATTCGACCCTTGATAAACCTGCCCCTAATAGTCATTTTAAAGTCATGTGTAAATGCAATTTATTTTTGAAAGCAGTTTCTGTCCTTTGCTATTCTCTGCACTGCTGGTCCTGACTACGTGTACAGTACCATTGAAACGATGTCGCAGTAGTCAGCTGTTTTCCTAAAATGCCTTGCACACATCTGCGAATCTCCTGCTTTGCTGTTACTCAATATACAACTTAAAAAAAAGGACAAGGGTGCCTAGTGCAGCACTCAAATCCATTCCAGTATAAATAAATACAGTGTTCTCTAAGTATCAAATAAGTAATACTAGTGTTATTCTATAAAAGATTAGCTTGTCATTTACCAACGCTGGACATATTTGCCCGAATGCAGTAACCCTTAGCAACCAATCAGCAATTAAAGTTTGATTAGTCTTCTGCAGGTTGGAGAGTATGGGTTACTGCACTAGGGCAAATTTACCAAGTAATAGAAAACAAGATGGGTTAGCGTTCTATAGTATATTAAATTCTAATATAGTTTCTTCTATTATAAGGCTGTGATCACTGATACACTCAGATGCAAAATGATCATGCATTTTAATGAAAATACATAAAATTGGATATAAATATTAATGTGATAATAAGATGACATATAAGAGACACCTGTTCGTATAGAAACGATGTGCTGAAATAAAAATACCAACAGATTTCAGACTACTTACACCCACTGCTTATGAAATATATGATGACAAGGACCATATTTTGATGCTCATTTTTCTACCCTGTGTGGCAAATAACGCTTCCCCATTTGTTTGTTGCTGATACATTTTTCAAGCATCTTCAAGTCACCTGCTAAGCATTGTATTATTTATGTCGCTGACTTTCACAATGTGATATCCTTTTGTTAAATTGCATCCAGCAAATCTGATGTTACTCAGCAAATAAAACACATTAGGGGCTTTTTAAGTCAACGAGAGTGAAAATAATACATTAGATCTAGCCATAGCAAACATTGCTTTTATAGAAATGGCCCGAATCATTTTGTAACTTACTGGAGACCCTGGCAGAGATCCATCATTAACTCTCTGACGATCAAGGTCTTATATTTAGTAAATGGAATTGTTAACTGGCTAGATCACAGAGAGCAGCCCTCTGGCAGTAAGGGAATGTAATGAACAACTAAGTGCTCCTTATGTTCTCTTCTACGGGTTTACATCAGTCGTCTAGTTTTGCTAAAGCACCCAGCAACAGCCAAATAATGTTATTTAAGCACCGACATTTGTTCCTGGGTTAGCCATACCACTTTCTGCTTATTAATATGCCACAGAGAGTATAAAGCCCTAGGACTCTATCCAAATAAAAGACATTCTTGTTGCATTAAAAAACGTCTTTTTCACTCAATCGGGTGGTTGATCTTAAAGTTACCTTTTGTTCTGTTATATTATGGCCAATTCCAGGCAACTTTTCAAATGGTCTTCATTATTTATTTTTTATATATTTTTTTAAATTATTATTTTAAATATTTTTCTTCTGAACCTTTACAGTTTTCAAATGGGGGTCACTGACCCCATCTAAAAAACAAATGCTCTGTAAGGCTACAAATGTATTGTTATTGCTCCTTTTTATTACTCATCTTTCTGTTCTGGCCCTCTTCTATTTATTTTTCCAGTTTCTTATTTAAATCAGTTCATGGTTGCCAAGGTAAATTGGAACCTAGCAACCAGATTGTGGAAATTGCAAACCGGAGAGCGGCTGAATAAAAAGCTACATAACTGAAACAGCACAAATAATAAAATAAATGACAACCAATTGCTGATTGTCTTAGAATATCAATACATCATGCTAAAAGTTGAAATAGAGGTTAACAACCGCTTTATATTGCCTTCAGCTTTATTCAATGGATGTGCTTTCAGAAATGCAGCCAATATAAAGCATAGAGAAGTTCTTTTTGGACTCTTTCTTTTAGCTGGTCTGAAAAGGTGCAAATTTGCACCTATTAGCTTGCACTGCATTTGCTCACCTATAGGTTGGGACTCCATTGGATGCTTTCACAAAAGTATAAGTTCTTTCTCTGGAAAGACTTGTTGATTGGTGGGAAAGCAAGAAGCTACTGATCCCTAATGGTGACTATATGCGTTTGCATGGGTATTGTTAGTGAAAATCAAGCAATTGTATTAAAGTCCTTGACAAGCATTAGTAGTTTACCTGTGACAGGCCCTTACTGACAAGCTTGGGGTGTAAGATCTGTAATGTCGCCTTATTTTGTTCTACCTAGGACCTTGCATTATTTTCCATCACTTCTACCCTAGTCTAACTTGATCTAGAACTAATGATCTTGACTGATCCTTTGTTTCCTCTTTCATGGCTTTCCTGTCTCTGAATCTGTTTCATTCTGTTCTGGTTGGGCCTAATCTTGCCTGCCTTTATCCACTGAGGCTTGGCAACAGCAGAGAAATCTGGGGGCAGTAACAAAAGGGCGAAGTGACTAACGCTGGTGAAGATTCGCCAGCATTACAATTTTCAGGGACTTTGCTGATTTACTATCGGGCGCAGGCGTAACTTCGCTAGAGAAGGAGATAGACGCTAGCAGTTATTCACACTCTATCACTAGGCGAATTTTTGCTCTGGCGAATGGAAGTTACGCAAATTTAATAAGATGAGGTTTTACTTAACGTTACCTCTTTCGCCAGACTTTCCATCACCAGCTCAGACCAGGCGAAGTGCACTGGAGTGCATAGATCTTCCTCATTCTTCTGTTACTTACATCATATTTTTTAGTGGAAAAAGTTTCTAAGTTCAAAAAACTGTGGCGTCTTTTCCTTTTATCAGAGTGATAGGCTGCAAAAGTCCTTAAATTTTTTCTTCGGTTAACCGGGTTCCCCCATACATTTTCTTACAAATGGAATATTAACTATACAGTGGGCTCATTTGTACAACATTATAACAACTCTATTTTCTTTATTAAAGTTCCCTGGATTTGTGCGCCAGGCAGAATTGAATGCTACGGCATCTACGAATTGATTTACTCGCATTGGCGAAGTAACGATAGTGAAAATTCGTCAGCGTTCGCGCCCTGGATGCAACTTCGCATTTTTGTAAATTAGCGCTGTCTGACCAAATTTTCGCTTGGCGAAGATGGCTGCAAAGCCGACGCTGGTGAATTTTAGCCGCTTAGTAAATTTACCCCCAAGATTCAGACAAGAGTTTGAAGGGGCAGAAATAGGTAGAAGAGCCAATCTGGTTTTTTAAGCACATGTTCTGGGTTTCCTTATAATCAGATCTTGTCATTCAATGGCTGAATGTATCACTCATATATTTATTTGCTTAACATTTTGCTTGAGACGTTCATGGACAGGAGATCCCATTTTTTGGCATCTACAGTAATTGAATTTTTCTGACATTAGATGTGAAGTGATATTCAGCAAATCACAGAAGTATCTTTAAAAGCCCCACTTCTCTGTATTTTAATAAACCACTCTCCTAAATTGCTGCTTATCATATCTAAGCCCCGAGATATAGGGATGTAGCGAACGTCGGAAAAAAAGTTCGCGAACATATTCGCGAACTTGCGCAAAAATGCGAGCGGTTCGCGAACGGTTCGCGAACCCCATAGACTTCAATGGGAAGGCGAACTTTAACATCTAGAAAAGACATTTCTGGCCAGAAAAATGATTTTAAAGTTGTTTAAAGGGTGCAACGACCTGGACAGTGGCATGCCAGAGGGGGATCAAGGGCAAAAATGTATCTGAAAAATCTGCCTGTGTGTGCTTGGAAGAGATAGTGTAGGGGGAGAGCTGTTAGTGATTTCAGGGACAGATGATAGTAAGTTTGCTGGCTAGTAATCTGCTTGATACTGCTCTGTATTGGAGGGACAGAAGTCTGCAGGGATTTGAGGGACATTTTAGCTTAGGTAGCTTTGCTGGCTAGTAATCTACTGTTCTCTTTAAACAACTGCCATACGTTGACCTTGTAGGCATTGTTTGCCCAGTTTTTTTGGACGCAGCCACTGAAGCACAGTTGCCAGAAAAAATATGCCATATAAATGCTGAAAATAGTCATTTTTCGCCATTACGTAAAATATATTATGGCTGCTTGAAAAAAGTGACTCCGGTGTTTTTTCTGGAGACGGTAATATTATGGATATTTAGACAGAATGGGAACAAGGTCACACAGCTCGATGGCGGGTTGAAGAAAACAGTGTGCAAATAATGCCTACAAGGCCAACGTATACACTACTACAGCGGTGGATACGGATTACGTAAAATATATGAATGCTGCTTGAAAAAAGTGACTCCGGTGTTTTTTCTGGAGACGGTAATATTATGGATATTTAGACAGAATGGGAACAAGGTCACACAGCTCGATGGCGGGTTGAAGAAAACAGTGTGCAAATAATGCCTACAAGGCCAACGTATACACTACTACAGCGGTGGATACGGATTACGTAAAATATATTATGGCTGCTTGAAAAAAGTGACTCCGGTGTTTTTTCTGGAGACGGTAATATTATGGATATTTAGACAGAATGTGAACAAGGTCACACAGCTCGATGGCGGGTTGAAGAAAACAGTGTGCAAATAATGCCTACAGGGCAAATAATGCCTAAAAGGTCAACTTATACACTACTACAGCGGTAGTAAAATAAAAAAAAGTAAAATAAAAAAAAAATGAATATTAAAAAAAAAAATTAAAGTTGGTGCTGCTGAACTACTAGGAGCAGCAGATTAGCACACCAGTCCCACTCCCCAACACTGCTAGACTAATAGCACTGGGCTCTTATAGTAGTAGTAGTAGTAGTAGTAGTAAAACAACAAAAAAATAAATAAAAGCAGTCCTTACAAGGACTACTGTTATTGCAGCAGTCAGCAGATGAGATCAGAAGCAGGACAGCTGCCCACTGCAGCTACATACAGAGCACTGCAGTAGAAGGTAGATTACTAGCCAGCAAAGCTACCTAAGCTAAAATGTCCCTCAAACCCCTGCAGACTTCTGTCCCTCCAATAACAGAGCAGTATCAAAACGATTACTAGCCAGCAAACTTTCAACTGTCCCTGAAATCACTAACAGGCAGCAGCTCTCTCCCTACACTATCTCTTCAGCACACACAGGCAGAGTGAAAAAACGCTGCAGGGCTTCGGTTTTTATAGGGAAGGGGAGTGGTCCAGGGGAGAGCTTCCTGATTGGCTGCCATGTACCTGCTGGTCTGGGGTGAGAGGGCAAAAAAAAGCGCCAACAATGGCGAACCCAAAATGGCGAACGTCGCGCGACGTTCGCGAACTTCCGGCGAGCGCGAACACCCGATGTTCGCGCGAACAAGTTCGCCGGCGAACAGTTCGCGACATCTCTACCGAGATATACCAGCCAGAACTTTGTGCGCAGTATTATTTAAAATGATCTATAATTGACAAGTTGTTCACTTAAACTCTGTGAGGAGGAAATGCCGATTGTAATAACCCAGTTGTGGTTGCAAAGACATAATGAAGCCATCTAATCAATTTTTCTGAATGGCAATAGATTAGAGTGGATACAAAATTACACATCATTATCGATCCCTTTTGTAATCTATCAGTTTTCAGCCAGTAACTGGGGAGTGTTTTTTGTCTGGAACATGAAGTAGAACCAAACAAACCTTTGTTTTGCATTGCAAGCAGCACCTCACTCTCAAGTCAGCTTGTGCAGATATGGAAACCTGCACAGCCAAACACTGCACTTTTTTTTTTTTAATATACTTAATGAACATTTACTTGTATTGATAAGAAGTAAATGAACAGATTGCAGGAGTCGTGTACCCCGTAGTAAGCACAAAAAAGATCCCTGAAGATGCTTGATTATTAAATAGATCAGCTTAATCTTTTTTCGTTTTCTTTAACTTAGTGCTGGTGCGACGCAGTGGGATGTTATATGGAAATAAATGCTTAATGGTAGGGGAATTTATTAAGGTCTTGGTACATATGTTTACCATTAAATGTAAATTTAATGAATATCATTTAAAAAGTGAAATGCAGGTGTGAGGCAGTAATAAATGTACAGCAGTGTTCCCTGCATATCTGGCCTTTGGTTCTTGCCATTTATTAGGATATATACACAGTATATGTGTGTGTCAGTGCATTTTATATTATTATAAAGTGTGATACCATATGTCTTATATATGAATTAAACCAAATAAATACTTGTATGGGACCTGTTCTCCAGAATACTCAGGACTTGGTGTTGTCCGGATAAGAGGTCTTTCTGTACTTTGGGTGGCCATATTTTAGGGGGCAGATTTATCAAGGTCGAATTTTGAGTTCAGGAAAGTTTGTAACTCGAAATTCAAATAAAAAACATCCAATCGGAATTTATCAAAAAATTTGAGTTTTTCAAACTCAGGTGAATAGGATCGATCTGCAAACTCGAACCGAATTCGAATGGAATTTGATTTGAGTTTTTTTCTCTGAAAAAAAGAAAATACATTTTCAGGAAGGCTGTAAACAACTAATTGACCCCAGGACATCCCCCAAAGGCTAAAACAGCAATTCAGCAGGTTTAAGGTGGCGAATAGTTGAATTCAAATTCTTAAAGGGCCAGTACATGATACATTTAGAAAATCAAATAAAAAATGTTTTAAAAACTTAAATTTAATTTGAACTATTCCCTAGTCAAATCCCTTGAAAATTATATGCGAAATTTAAATTTTCACTACAACCCTTGATAAATCTGGCCCTAAGTCTACTAAAAAATTATTTAAACATTATATAAATCCAATAGGATTGTTTTGCCTCTAATGGATTGATATATCTTAGTTAGAATCAAGTACAAGCTACTGTTTTATTACAAAAAAAAAAGGAACAGGTACGGAATCAGTAATCCTTAAACCTGTTATCCAGAAAGCTCCAAGTTACAGGAAGGCTATCTCCCATAGACTCCATTTTAATCAGATCATTCATATTTTTAAAAATGGGTCTATGGGAGATAGCCTTCCTGTAATTTGGAGCTTTCTGGATAACAGGTTTAAGGATTACTGATCCTGTACCTGTTTTACAATTTATAATTTGATATACTTGCTTTTCACTGTCCAGGTACAGGTATTTGGACCTGTTATCCAGAATGCTTGGGACCTGGAGTTTCCCAATCATTGTGACACCTTACAAAGCATGGCAGATGATACTGAATTTGTATAAAATGAAGCTTCCAATCCTATCCCAGGGTTTGCTGCTATGGGGTAACTCAAACCTACCCAACTTTCAACAAATTGCACCATATCAAATGTGGCCTCACTGGAGCATATGTACTTTGGGTGATGTGACTAACGTGGGGGCCCCGTTATCTAGAGACCAGATCAGGCACACAGAAACTGGAGAATTACTTCCCTGGCTCTCATATTTGCAACTCCAACAGGCCAACTCGGCAGAAATTCCGAAGGACATTAGTGCCCTAAGTGCTCACCAAAGTTAAAGCTACACTCCTCCAAAAAGCTGATTAGCATACTATGCTTTTTATTTCTCTCCACCCTCCAATCTCCCTTTCTCACAGTTCACACAGCTTGGTGTCAAGTCCTAATGGAGCTTGATGATGAAGATTGGGAGGAAGCAACATACAGGGCCTACAACTATCTGATTTCCACAAGAGGCTTAACCTGACTCTATAATGGCTTCATTGTGTGGGTGTCCTTTGGAGATTTTTGGACTTCTAAATCCACAATAAAAAAAACCTTAAAGCTAACACCTAATTTGATCAATCAGTCAATATCACAGTTAATTTTTTAACTATGCATGAACTTTGATTTTTGAATTGCTATAATTGGATTGTTCAGTGAAACCCTGAATGTATGTTTTTCAGAGGACTAGAAGAAAATTGTGTAATGTCTGGGAAAATATAAAAGGAAAGGAAAGTTTTATCCATCATATATATTGGTGGGACCACAAAAAATTATGTGAAATGAGGGAAAACTTCAGGGGATATAAAATTGAGGTTTCAATGTATTTTTTTGGATTCGTAAGGTAGTAGATTGACCAGCCACTTTTATAGACTTACACAATACAATTTATATTATAAATAAATATATATTTATTATCTTGTGCATGATACGTTTGGGTTTTTTTTTTATCATTGGCGGGTCTCTCTGCTCTTGATGTGCTTTCATAAGACAATAGCATAAATGGTTGCATTTGTAAGTCACAAAAATGCACTTAGATGTGTTTAAATATGCATATAACTGTAATATATGCATTCTTATATGTTCAGCATGTGTTTTTTAAACACACAAGAAAAAGAAAAAAAGCCCTTATGCAGGTTTGTGAATCAGCAAACCCATCAGCCAATGGAGAAAAACTTTGTAGGACCCTTGCTTTTACAAGAAACAGGGGCAAATTTACTAATGGTCGAATATCGAGGGTTAATTAACCCTCGATATTCAACTGCCGAATTGAAATCCTTCAACTTCGAATATTGAAGTCGAAGGATTTACTGCAATTCGAACGATCGAACGAAAAATTGTTCGATCGAACGATTAAATCCTTTGAATCGATTTTAATCCATCCAACAAAGATTTTTCTTTAACCTAAAAAAGCTAGCAAAGCCTGACTTCGGTAGGTTTTCAGTGGCGAACTAGGGGGTCGAAGTTTTTTTTAAAGAGACAGTACTTCGACTATCGAATGGTCGAATAGTCGAACGATTTTTAGTTCGAATCGTTCGATTTGAAGTCGTAGTCGAAGTAGCCCATTCGATGGTCGAAGTAGCCAAAAAAATCATTCGAAATTCGAAGTATTTTTTATTCTATTCCTTCACTCGAGCTAAGTAAATGGGCGCACAGTGTGCAAAGTGCAATTTTCAGATGCAAATTGCCATGTTTTTACACACAATGCAAAGTTTCACCTTACACTATGCTACACCCAACCAAATTGTGATATATGTGCAGAATCTCGTGCAAATTGCAGTTGGTTGCTGTCTGTTGCAACACTGCAAAGTGAATCTACTAAATCTTCTTATTGAACTGTAACATTTCTGGTGCACAAACACTTGTTTGCAGATACTACTAAATGCTCATTCTGATAAAGAATATGACATTGCGAAATGCTAAATTGCAAGTGATGATTAGACCCAGAGCGAACTTTACACCTGTTGTAACATTACATGAAAACAGAGGCTAATATGGCCATTTTGCAGTGAGCATAAGCATTGAGCAGTGGTGTCAGCTTCTCATACAGTAAACTGGCACTAATCGCTTTACAACCACATTGTTATCTGTCTTTCTTGCGAGGTTTGCTTACAAAAACCCATGAACTGAAAATACTGCAGACATTGATCTTCCATTTCTGTCTATGTTTAGAGTGAATGTAAGGGATAATGTGTGCCAATAAGTGTCATTGGACCTGCGGTTATAAATCTGCTAGCCTGCCCTTATAAACTAAACTACCCTAGAGCTTGTGTGCATTAAATTTAATTACCCATTGAGGCGTGATTCTGAGCCACACAGTGCATGTTATACACAAAGCCAATTTACCATTATTTCCATTCTCCTCTTTGTTCCCTTACAGGAGTTTTTGATTCATATATCTAGACATCCTTTCTTTCCCTTGCATCTTGGAGTAAAAGATACTAAAATACTGTAAACTGAAAACAATCTGTCCTAATAAAATGTATAACGTGTTCCAAAATACAATTCTCTTAAACATGTAATTTTGCTCCATAAAAAGCTAAGCCACTATAAAGACTCAGCCCAAAACCTGTGCTGTGGCAGGGATAAGAGCAAGCATTACGCTATGTATACATTAATGGGCACAATGTTGCCATTTCTCATGCTGCTGCTGTATAGTTAAAATATGTAAGTTTACAGCAAAAATAGAAAATATAATATATAACATATGCTTTATAAATGGAGTGCAGTACACAAAGTTAACTTGATATATAAACATGCATTTCAACTAGTGATGGGCGAATTTCTCCCGCTTCGCCAAAAAATATTAGAATTAAGTTCACGAAAAAAACGTAAAATTCCGACATTTTCACGAAAATATTTTAAAATTCCGACATTTTCACGGAAAAATCATGAAATTCTGACATTTTCACAAAACATCCGTGAAGATCGGGCAGGGATACGCGGAAATTTGCCGCAAATTCATGCCAGGCGAATTTATTCAACCATCACTAATCTCAACACGTGTCATGAAAAATATCACAAATTAATGCCAACTGTATAATTGCTCCTTCAGCCCCATCTTCCATGATGAGCAGCCAGAAAAGTCTCCATATGCAGATGAGACTACATTTGCGCTTTGTCTACCAAGCTGACGCAGTGGCTTCGGGTGCAGGCACAGGACTAGGGTGAACGGATGTAGGGGCTAAAAATTGGTCAGCGTTTATCCACAGGCCGAGATTCACCCTGATTTGGTCACAGTTTTGTTTCCCCCTGGAATTCCATCCATAAGGAACCCAAACTGAACTCAAAGACTACTGAACCATATTGGCATAACATCTGATTTAGCACTTATGTGTAATGAATCACCCACTAAAAAACTGTACAATGTATTAACCGCCTATTTAGTAAGTCGTTACCCAGCCACTTAGAACGTAAGCTCTACAGGACATCAAACTCCTTCTTATTGTGTCTCAACAATGTGCCACTGTATTGTTCCCCATCTATTTGTGTCATATGAATGCACACAACTGTATGTAGATTTAAATAAATATATACATACATAATCGTCTACTTAGGTAAGTAATAGATTTAAAGTATGAAGAGATGCCTGGACCATTTGAAACTGGTTAAATCATTGTGCGTGTTGGTGATCAGCTGGACTTTAATTGAAAGTGGATCCTGATTTGATCAGCAACAACATGCAATAGGAATTTTGTTCTATGCAATATTAGTGGACCCTAAAACTAAAAAAAACAAACTGATTCTGCATGGATGCAACTTTGTACAACTTTTTATTCTAAGGTCTAGAACAGAGTAGTGGAATTGATGCCATAATTCATCAATGTTATAGTATAAGATAACTGGAGATGATTTATCAAGAGGCAGGAGCACACTGGAGCAGACACTGAATATTAAAATTTTTCTTGCCTAGGCATATGGTATCTTGTGTTTGAAAAAAAAAGTTTGGATGTCCCACAAGGGGTTCAAGATTCGAGTGTGCTGGGGTGCATTGCAACACTGGTAGCATTCCATAGACAGGTTTCTTAGTCAGCACCTGTAACCTCCCAATGCTTAGTACCTGGTGCACGTACAACGGTTTTCACCATGTATCCATTCACTCACAATTTTCAAATATTGACAGCACCAATCATGGATTTCTTTGCTTAAAATGCCTTTTTTGAGACATGGGCTCAGACCCCGATACACTTGGCAACATTTCAGACCGCCATCAGTCTTTTATCAAGCCCCGAAAAAGGCTTGACAAAAGACCGATGGCAGTCTGAAACGTTGCCAAGTGTATCGGGGTCTGAACCCATGTCTCAATAAAGGCATTTTAAGCAAAGAAATCCATAATTGGTGCTGTCAATATTTGAAAATTGTGAGCATTCCATAGGCTACACATCTGGTTATAGCTTATTTATAAGATACAAGTCCAAAGGGCATTGTAGCGAAGTATATAAATGCCTGTAAAAACTACTAGGGTATGTTGCATGCACTTAATAAACATACAGTTTTTATAAGGTTGGACATGTTTTTCGTTTTAAAGCATGTTGTCCCCATGACAGTACTGCCTGTTTCTAGGGGTTTATTTATATGTAATCTATAAAAAATAAAACTGGCAACCATAGCAGCAGGAGTGTTGTTTCATGGGCAGTGCAAGTAGCCAGAGGGACCATCTGAATCTCTTCTCTGTATGGTATGTACCTCATACATCTGCCTTGATGTTACAGTTCCCCACTGATATTTGCTCCATTTGATCTAACCATTGCACAGAAGTGTCTACATATTCACATTACTGTAAGTGAAATGAGCTGTGAATGGAATAGCCATGCTTTTGGTTCTGGGGATAAATAGAAAGAACAATTGGTATGGCACCATTTCTCCAAAATGAACTTTCTGCTCTATTATTTCTGCTTTCTGCTGTTTCTGTACAATGCTCAAAGTTTTTGCAGATAAAACTTTCTGTAGACTGTATGAGATACTAGCTGGAATCAATCCCTCACCATCTTCAGCCAATGGATATTTTTATAGAGCTTGAACAAACCATCAGACACTGATTTGTAGTGTGCATAACACATATACAGTATGCTTTGAAATTAAACTTTGCATACCTCGTGGAAATGCTTGGATGCTCTTTTTGGAAGGACTCTTCCACACAACTTTTTTAATAAAATGGTATTCATCACTATAAAGCCATTTTTTTGAAGCTGAAAACCTTTGGATATTTTTCAATTTTCTAGTGTTACAAACTGAAATGAAAATGGATTTAATAGACCATAATGTTAAAATTGATTTACTAATGAAAAACTGCTAAGTATTTAGCCCCTTTGCTCTGAAGCTCTTAAATATGCTCTGTTGCAACATTTGCCTTCAGAAGTTACATAATTTGTTGAACAGAGTCCACCGGTGGTGGTTGCATCTTATTGCGGGGTGCTTTTCATTGGCAGGGACTGGGATATTGAAGGCAATATGGATAGAGCCACATAAAGGCTAACCAGAAAGAGACATGTGACAGCAACAAAGGTTAACCTTTCAGCAAGACAATAACCCTAAACACACAGGCAACATTACATACACTAGAGTGGTTTAACACCAATAACCCAAATGTATTATGGTCTAGACCGGGGCCCCCCAACCATTTTTTATCCATGAGCCACATTCCAATGTAAAAAGAGTTGGGGAGCAACACAAGCATAAAAAAATTCTGGGTGGAGCAAAAAAGTGCTGTGATTGGCCATTTGGTAGCCCCTATCTGGACTGGCAGCTACAAAAGGCTCTGTTTACCAGAACACCTATTTTTTATGCAACCAAAACTTGCCTCCAAACCAAAAATTCAAAAATAAGCACCTGCTTTGAGGCCACTGGGAGCAACATCCATGGGGTTGGTGAGCATCATGTTGCTCAAGACCTACTGGTTTGGGATCACTAGTCTAGACGATGCTCAGACCTCTATCCAAATTTGTTGCAAGATATGAAAATAGTTGATCATCAATGGTTCCAATGCAACCTGACAGAGCTTATGCAATTCTGCCAAGAAGAATGACCAAAATCGGGATGTGCAAAGCTGGTATTTACTTTCTTCAAATGACTCTCATCTGTCAGTGCAGGTTTCTACCAAGTTTTTGGGTGAACACATGTCTGCTTTTATTTTTAATTGCCTTTTGTGCCACA
Source organism: Xenopus laevis (assembly GCF_017654675.1). Taxonomy (NCBI): domain Eukaryota; kingdom Metazoa; phylum Chordata; class Amphibia; order Anura; family Pipidae; genus Xenopus; species Xenopus laevis. Next base: position 48,912,955 of record NC_054371.1, read on the forward strand.
ATGGAAAATGTTTTGCACTGTCAAAACTGATGTTACAAATCCCAAGTCATTTCATTTTAATTCCAAGATGTAGCACAAACAAAATGAGGAAAAGTCCAAAGGGATGAATACGTACATGCTGTATTATAATCCATTTACATTCTACAGGACAAACCATTACACGTCATACATAGACAATTGTAAAATCAAAAAGAAAACAGAGAGATTGTGCAATGCAACATATTTTTGGGGAGCAAAAATAAATGTTTCATTAAGAATTAGTTTATACACACATGCATTGGTAATACACAGAAGCTGCTGGTGGGCGATGTTCTAAGGATTTGCCAAACATCTGCCAAGGAAACATTGTTTGCATTGAGCGTAGCTTTTTCATGAATGACTTCAAATTCTGAAACTGGGAAGGATTTCCATCCTGTTATGAGTGGCTGCACGTGCAACATCGCGATTAACATAACAATTAGCAGATTTATGAGCATTAAAATCCACATCACTTTCTTTTTTTGTAAACGTATGTGTCATTCTAATAACCGCCTTCAATTCTGTACCTGTGAAACAGCTTCACAGGGAGTAACAGATGTTGTACTCTGTCACTTCTCTCACAGTATAGCAGTTTTTCTTATTGATAACAATGTCACCAAAGAAATTTCCATCTTTGCTCTCCTGAAGGCAAGCAGTGAATTGAAACCTTGTTTGGCATATCAAGCCTCACACTCCAGCTCATGTTAGAGGAGGCATAACTCCTTGGGTGCCAGAGATCTCCCATACTTCGGCTTAATATGTGAGAAGTGGAACTTGTATTCTTTGCTCCTTTGGAACGGAGTTGGTTTTGGGGATGGGCAGATAGGTCATTTGCCTAGGGCCCTAGTATTACAGGGAACCATTGAGGTTGGTACAAAGAGATATTGGTGAAAGTACAAGGTAATATTATATTTTGCAACGGTTGTTATTCTTAGTAAACATATCAAAGATGTCAACCGGGCAGTGGTTATAGTACAACAACTGCTGGAGAGCTACCCACACAAATACATTTTTTTTTTTTATTCTTATACAGTATTGAGCTCCTGAAATAAACATTTATATGAAAGTAAATAGGGCATATCCAGCCACTCTAATTAAAAAGCATTAGTGGTTTTGTTGTCAATAAAACCTGAACAAGTGCAATCCTGCAAGATTTTTAATTTGTTGAACTGTATATTATGGTTTTTGACCATAATAAATAATCGAAAGGGAAACGACACATGGCTGTCTGTACAATAAAAAGCATTATTAGGAAATACAGTGAAACATAAATTTTACATGCAAAATTCTTTTTTATGTTTTTACACCATTTTTGTGGTCCCACCAATAAATATATATATATATATATATATATATATATATATATATATATATATATATATATATATATATATATATATATATATATATATATATATATATATATTCAACTTGTGGCAGCCGCACTCCAATCCGGAATCTTTCAGTTAAATCTGGGTGCAGGGTCCAAGGTGTTGCATATACTGTTATTGAGAAGACCCACACTCCATTTTTGTACAAAATTCAAAGTTTTTTTATTGTGTACATATAAAGCACAATTTGCTTGTACACGGTTATCCTTGAAATAGGCCCCAATGGGGGCCGAAACGTCGGATTTATGTACATAATAAAAGAACTTTGAATTTTGTACAAAAATGGAGTGCGGGGTCAGTCAGTGCACACACTAAATGACCACAGTTTTGGTCACCTTCTAGGCTTTAGGCAGTAGATCAGTCCCTTCGGCCTGACTTGTTAGTGGGCATCTATATAAGCCTAGTAGTGATTAAAAGCATTTATTATTTCATTTTTTTGTGACTGTAAGTATATATAATGCTGCACATATATTTAGAAGGTAAATTTAGTTCCTTCCTGCCTCAAAAGTTAGGTCTGTGTATATCATTAGATAGTAGCTTTTCAGAAGGCATAGTCTCATATTTAGTAAGGGAGTGTGGTATGCAATTTGGCTACAGTGCTGTGGTCCTCTGGTGAGCTGATTTCTTTTCCACCTTTGAGATCTAAATTATACTCAGGGCTCCCTGAAATGATAAGGGGAAATATATTAAAACTTCCATATATTTCACCCTAATAGGCAATTAGAATTGTCTTTCATGACTATTTATTACTATTTATTATGCTTTCAGAATGGCCACCAATCCTGAACTGGAACCCTCTTGGGTGACTGCCTGACAGTTTTTGAACCAGTGCTCTGCTGGCTAAGTTAGTAAACAACTACCTTCCATTGGTGTGGTATTAGTAATCACAGGCTGCTGTGGTCTACAAGACAATATTGCTTATCACCTACCACATCCTACTGCACCTTTAGTGCTACAAATGGAGTGCTGGCCATCCCAAATAATTTCTTGGGATATCTCAGATAGTTAGATTTATAATCATTTCAAACTGTATAAACTGTAGGCATTGCCTAATGGTTAAAAGGCATAAGAAGATCTCATTAGGCTTGGCTGTAGTACATTTCAGATTTACATGTAATGTATATCCCTATAGCATCAAATACACATAATGCTGTATGTTTCCTTGTAAGGCAGAAGGTAATTGAAGGTATTTCTGTATGGAAAACCAGTGATGCAGTTACAATAAGTTACTAGTCAGATAGAAAACCTGTTTCATGTAACCTGTTGCCTCCACGTATATAGAGCTGTGGTGGAACGAAATTTGGCCTATGGATATGTCTGATGATGAACAAATCTTTTCAATTCCTGTGGCTGAAGGAACCAATCAAAAAACAACTTGCAGATACATTTGTAAATCTCACAGGTTTGTACAATCTCTGATTCAGTGCCAGTACATTTGCTCATCTTTCATAATGTAGTACAAATTAGCTCCAGTTGCTATTGACGGTCATTATAAAAGCAACATGTACATTATACAATTATAATAAAAACTACAAATTAGGTCTCAGCTAAAACATTGCTGATTATGGTTGAGATGCATCTCAGTAGAATAAACCTCTGGCACGCTGAACACATGACCTTAGGCAAGAGAGAAGATATAACTGAAGCCAATACATTGGTAAATATATATATATATAGATAGATAGATAGATAGATAGATAGATAGATAGATCTATCTATATATATATATATATATATATATATATATATATATATATATATATATATATATATATATATATATTTTTTTTTTTTTTTTCAAAATGGACCAGCACACCGTTTATCTTCAATCAAAAATAGTGTTTGTTCTTCATACACTGTGCATCCAACGTTTCGGCCTGCATTCAGGCCTTTATCAAGGATGATAAAGGCCTGAATGCAGGCCGAAACGTTGGATGCACAGTGTATGAAGAACAAACACTATTTTTGATTGAAGATAAACGGTGTGCTGGTCCATTTTGAAAAATATACAATACATATTGACTAAGCACCCGGCTTGAGACTTGGAGATTGGAGTGCAAGTGTTCATATTGGTATATATATATATATATATATATATATATATATATATATATATATATATATATATATATATATATATATATATATACTGTATAGATGTGTCTATGTATTTTTTCCCACCTGTGTTTTTTTACACATGTTCGTGTTAATGTTTTACTGGAAAAGCCTGATATCAAACTGCCCATTGTAGTGCTTTGTTCATCTATCTACAGACTGGGAGGTTGGTTCTTACATGTTGCTAAATCGATGACGGAGAGATTGATTGCATTGTCACAACTGAATGATTACATTGATTTACAGTCGTCATCTAACTTCTACAATGTGGTTTATAGCCATGCTGCTCCCAGAATGCAGGGAATGCTGTAGATTGTAATACGTTTCCATAGACCAACATATAAGAGAAAGAAGATATATTGTTTCAGAGGCAGCAACAACATAGATGTTATTATGTCGTCAGTAAGTAGAACTGCATATAAATGCCTTTAAAGGGAAAATATTGAGAGCGCTAGGGATTGTTACCATATTTCCCTGTTGCTTTGTTTCCACTAGCTGCAATATTGTTACTGACTCATTGTAAATGTATAGGTAGGTAGGGGGGCACTACTTACACTTCTCTGGTGCTGGTTTACACAGTGGTGCTATTCCTAGATGCACAGTCACGTCACTCTACCCTTTCTTTGCAGTGTAATTATTCCTTTATTGAGCCAGATTTGCCACACAAAGTGCAGAGCAGCATTTCGACAGGGTCTACACCTCCCTTCATCAGATGTGGGACAAATGTGGCCCAATAAAAGAATAATTGCACAGCAAAGAAGTGGTAGAGTGCTATGTCCTTCTGTGGAAGTACATCTATAGGTAGTCAGTTTGGACAGTCTATAATCTCTTTGTGTTGAGATGTGTTTGTCTAGGCAATACCTCCTTCCAATGACCTTTTTCTATGAGACCTTAACTCTTTCTCTCGCTCCTATCCAGATATTCAGATTTGTGTAAGTGCTATTTCTCTATCCATGTAGTTATCCATATCAGTCAGTATACAAAACATGGCCCATGGCCAGTCAGTCAGACAACATTAAAGGCAACCTGTAGCACTGTAATTCTTTTAAAATACCAGCTGGGGCCATGGATTTAGTATGATCTCTTCAAGGCTTGCCTGTAATACATGTCCCTTTTACAAAGACATGCACGTGATACTCCATAGGGTATATTTATCAAAGATAACATTAGAGGTCGCCACAGTCCTCTAGAGTGAAATTCCACCACGCTCCATTCATTTCTATGGGATTTTTAAAAGAGTATTTATCAGTTTACAGAAAGTTCATTTGCACACCCTGGTAAAAACAGCACCCCTCCAAAAAAATTGTATTTCTCAAAGACCATACGCAAATCACTTTTGACCAACCCACAGACTGTAATCTGCATCTTGTGATAGACTTAAAAGCCTGTGCAATGAGCTGATGGGGGCATAAGGGAGGCTTGTACTTAAAGGGGTGGTTCACCTTTAGTATGTTATATAATGGCTCATTCTAACCAACTCAATTGGTCTTCATTATTTTTTTATAGGTTTTTTAATTATATGCCTTCTTCTTCTGACTCTTTCCACTTTTTAAATAGGGGTCACGGACCCCATCTAAAAAACAAATCATCATCATTTATTTATATTATTATTTATATTAAGCAGTGCTTTACCGTACAGATGGGGAATAAATGGTGAATAACAAACAAGGGTTTACAGAATACTATAGGAGGGCCCTCTATACGAGACTTTACAAACTAAAGGTTAGGGTACAATTGAGAAATTAGGATTTTAGAAACAATTTTGTGATTTATGATACAGCGATGGTTGATTAATTAAGGTACATTGACTAAGCTTCTTTAAATAGGTGGGTCTTTAAGGAGTGTTTGAAGTTTGGAAAGAAGGAGAAAGTCTGACAGCTCGAGGCAGAGAGTTCCAGAGAAAAGCAGAAGCCAGAGAGAAGTCTTGAAGAGGAGAATGGGCAGAAGTGATGAGAGGAGAAGTGAGGCGAAGGTCAGAAGCAGAGAGATGGTTGTGTGAAGGAGAGTATTTGGAGATCAGTGATGAAATATAGGGAGGGACTTCATTGTTAAGGGCCTTGAATGTGAGTGTTAGTAATTTGATTCTAGAGGAGATTGGGATGCAGTGAAGGGACATACATATGGGAGCAGCTGATATTGAGCGGTGAGATAGATAAATGAGTCTAGCAGCGCATTTAGAACAGATTGGAGTTGTTAAAGGGGACTTGTTGGAATACAATACTGCGAGGAGTAGGTTGCAGTAATCAAGGCGGGAGATGATAAGAGACTGAATAAGTGTTTTGGTTGATTCTGAACTGAGCTATGGTCGTACTTGGGCAATGTTGCGCGGCTGAATACAACAAGATTTTGCAAGTGTTTGGATTGTGGTACAAATGCTCTGTAATGCTACAAATGTATTGCTATTGCTACTTTTTATTACACATTTATTTTCAGGCTCTCTCCTATACACATTCCAGTCCATTATTCAAAAATTCTGCAAATGCAGAATGTCACTCTCTACATCATAGTACAAGTTAATGTAATGGTTAACACCGGCCCTGAGCAGCCATTGAGTTCAGGTGTCAAGAGTTCCTTGCATCTCCTGTTGTTACTCCCTTCAATGCCTGGCCTAAGTGCTGCCACTTGTAAGGAAGACTTACCTGGTGTCCCAAGATGGCGGCGTCTCCCATGTGGTTCCTCCTGGGCGCAGCTCTGTGACATCACGCCAGCGTCAGATGCATCGCAGGCATCGGATTGGTCACCAGTGCCGAAGCGTAAGCGTCGGATTGGACGCCATCGTTGAAACACCAGCATGAGGACTCCAGCATCATGACATCACTGCTTACGTTTTTGGCGCCAAAGAAGGCCTATAAAAGACACTGGAGCACTGCTGACTTTGCCCTACAATAGGTTCCACATTGTGAGTTCCTAGGTGTGCTATAGTCTTCTGATATTGATCCTGATCTTGACTTGCCTGTTTAACCGTGTATTGAATCTTTGCCGTCTGTACTTTGCCTTTCTCTTAACCCCTTGGATACCTCAATCTGGTTGGACTGTGCTTCCTCCTTTGTGCGCTACCTCTGGCTGAGCCTTCGGGCCCCTTACACCACTCTTCTATGAAACCTTATCACACTCTCATTCAGAACTTCAAATTTGCGTATCAATGCTATTTCTCTATCCATTTCTACAGAAAAAGAAATTCCTTGGTGTCAACATATTTTGCAGCTTCCACTGATATGAACAAGCAAATATAAACAGGTAAATATAGATCCCTGGGTGGATAACTTATTCTAGTATATTTGCTGAACATTTATAGTTTCCCTTCTTACAAAACTAAACATGTTTTCCCTTTACCCGCCACTCTAAACAAACTTGCATTTAATTGAATCCTACCAATAATATTTCACTGTTTATTAAAAATTGTGTTTCACAATCCTCAGCTCCGGTTGTATATTTTTTCCTGGCACATAGCAAGTGATATACCAACGGTTCTAAATCAAAGCCTTGAGACTGAAGATTGATCAAAGAGAATCATTAAATTCTTGGTAGAGTTGTGATCATTTCCAATTTAATAATAAACTGCTGTTAATATTGAGGAAGAGTCTTTTCATTTGAGAAACTATAATAAATCATCACTGTTGCATCACAATTGTTGCACACAAAGACACGTGAGTGATAAATTCATTACACAAAAGTTAAGTTTTATCAATACCCATTTATAATGTACTGTTCATACTGAGGTACCTCAATTTCTCAGGGTTAGCCTTTACTGAAGGCCCATGAAAGTGATTAATTTTGGGATGCTGCCTAAAGACTCAGCCCTTTTTTTATCATTATCACATGCTTGCATTTTGTTGTTGAGCACTGGCATGGAGCAATAGAATAGGGGTGCACAAGTCTCTGCACTTCAAGTGTAGGGAGTGCAAAAAAATGTCAAAGTGTGCACAATGCACCATTCCCCGTCCATAGTAAATAATCATAAACATATTCTTTTAAAATGTTTTCATAAAGGTATTGGGAAAAAATACTAAACCAACAATATTTGCATATAGCTATGTCATAAAAAACAACTGACATTTCAATCTCAGCCTCTTGTTAAATTCAAAAGGCACATGGCTTTGTTCATAATATTTTTATTTTGACTTTTAAATACAAGAGCCTCACCCTATCCCCAACCATTGAGGAAGTAGGTACAATATTCACATTCACTCACATTCAAATTGAATGGCTGAATTGATTAAGATAAAGAATATATATACATGAGAGTCAGATTACAGGATGTATTGGATCCCTTTTGGAATCTTTGTGTTATAATATGATCTTAGCATGAGCACTTATCAAGCGTTTTTATTAAAGGGACACAATTATTGAAATAATAATAGTGTTTGTTTTTCAAGGGGACAAGAACCATCCTATGGCCATTTACACTATACTGTAAGTTTACTATTTGGGGCAGGTCCGGACTGGGAGTCAAACTATGCCCTGGCATTCCAAGTACACAGAGGCCCAAATAGTCCTCCACCAACCCACAGTTTGCCAGTCCGGGCCTGATTTGGAGTCTTCAGCACCCCTAGAATTGAATGACAAAATGTAAAATCTGTGTCATATGACAGTTCCTTAAAGGATAAGTAAAGCAACTAAAAAAATAGGCTACAAATGTTGTATATTATGTTTTGGGTGTTTGTACAAGCCCAAAGCAACCACAGCCCTTTAGCAGTAAAGATCTGTGATTCTCTGCACATGCTCTGTGCTACTGTCACTTACTTAGTATACAGTACACATAGATAGTATAAGGCTATTAATACGTATATAAAGTATATAAAGTTATTAATACGGATAATTACTATATGGCAGCAAAGAAATCAGTGCAACTAGCATCGGCATTAATATTCCGCCCCATAGCAGCTTTTATTGCAGGCCAACCACATTTTCTACTTGATAATTTGCAACAACTCGTAAGCTTAGCTTCAAAACAGCTGCTCAGAGCCCACTGAACATGTGAGTGTTGCAGACACTTTCCAAGATGGTGACCCCCTGTGACAAGTTTGAAGTCCTGGATCATTGCTGCTATTGAGAAGCTGACACTTAAGGCTGGTGCAATAAATTCAGTATATAAAATATGGCATTTTTAACCATATTCATTTATAGGGTTTAGTTCTCCTTTAACAGCTAGATTTGCCCTGAGTCTCCAGCCTAAGAGGGTGCCTATTGCCCAAATACATCCATGGCGAAAGTTCAAACTTTATATTAATGATTTCCTTATTAGATTTCCTTAACTATTTAAGTCAGCACTGCTAAACTGATACCCCCAATATCCCACAGACGGGGAAAGGCTGCATTTCAAACCTTATTTCAATAATAGAACTGAAATATCAGAAGGGAATCCAATATATTTGTAATTAATAAAAACAACTGGTGAGAATAGGGGCTCCATTTTTTTAACAATGAGAATTGGAACCTCTTTTCAGAAGAATTTACCACCTTTTTTAAATTATGGATTAAAGTATTGCCACGTTAGTAGCACATAAGGAATGGCTTTCTCAGAGAGATGTCTTAAATGTAGATAATGCAGATCAGGTTCAACCCTCAACAACTTTCTTCAACTATCACAGCCAATGTCAAACCTTTGCTTTTATTTGTAAAAAATTTTAGTGTCTTGTTGTCAACCCCCATTTGTGGTTCAAGATTTGGCGAGACCCTCTCTTGATCATAAAAATGAAATACCAACAGTATCACTCTGGAGGATCTTATCAATCAGCCAGTGATCTTTTTGATAGAAAATGCACAACATGTTTCGGATGAAAGATACTTCTTCAGGTGCTTATGAAGAAGAAGAATCTTTGATCGAAACACGTTGGGCATTTTCTAATAAAAAAAGATCACTGGCTGATTGATATGGTTCTCCAGAGTGATACTGTTGCTGATTTGTGAAGTTTAGAGGGTCTGGCAGTGCCTAACTGTATGAGGAACGTATTATAGAAGAATAACTAAGGATACTATCACCTACATTCTACGTATATCTTAAAAATTATATAGATATGAAAATATAGTTGCAACTGACATAACCTGGTATAACTCAGGGGAGATGCATTCACACTCTAATCTGAACCCAATACTCATGCATTCTTCTTTGTGCCTCATTATAGGAACCAGCCCCACTGTCTGTAAACTAATGATCCAAGGCGGACAAATGGTGGACAAATGTTTTTTTTACAGCCATATACACAGGGAGAATCATGAAAGTCAAAGTCCATTATAATTGCATAATAAGAGCTCTTATTTGATTTCAATAAGGCTAAATATGAACAAGTTGCACTGAAAGGAACAATATGAATATTCTGTGAATTGATGGCTATAGCTTCCACTTTACTGCAAATTGCGCTGATAAACCATCTTCTAAAATCATAGTGTGTGTATAATGCACAGACAATTTGGACAATGAAATCTGAATCCTTCTGCAAATGCTCTCAGAGATGGGTATATTATATAAATCACTGTATATGAAAAATTAACCCAGCATCAAATATTTATACATTTTAATGTGTATGTTAATATAACCAAAGCTGTAAAAAAAAAGATTGTAGCATTGCCAAGTTCTTTAGAATAAGCAGGGCTGATAATGATATCCATTATTGTTAGAAACAAGCAGAAAACATGCAGGATTTTTTTCTTTTATATCTGCTAGGTAATAACACATCCTTTTACAAATCTGATAATCCTGCTTTTCAACACTGATATATTTATTAGAATATGGTTGTGTGGGTAACCGATGACATTTTATTATAATGCTAATGACACATGCAGAAAAAAATTATAATCTAGCCCTTTTTTGAAAAAAAATTATTTTGTAGCTTATTTATTTTCCTAAAACAGACACATGTATTTGCTGTGCACTAGTGAAAGGGCAACTAACACAGGGGCTGGGCTGCTGGGGGTGGTAGCGTACAGGGGTCCTCCCTGGACATGACCTACTTCATATTTATAGAGTATATATAGTTAAAGCCATAAAAGAATTGTGGAGCCCAGTAAATTCTGGTTATGCCACTACTTTTCCCCAGCACCCTTCTGTATCTGGTGATACCCCTCGACTCCCATGGACACCATTATAAAATAGATGACTATGTTCACTGAAACAATCCAAGGGTTATACTGTACAGCAAAATATACTGTAGCTACACAAACTCAATGCCTGTGAGTTTTGTTTTGAGTCATCAGCCAAAAGTTTTAAATTACAATGTATATTGTTGGATTTGCCTGGGGATAGTTTATCCTTTTTCTAGGCAACTACAGGTATGGGACCTGTTATCCAGAATACTGGACAACCTGGAGTATTCTGGATAACATTTGAAGACTTTGGATCATCATAGCTTAAGGCTACAAACAAATCATGTAAATATATATATATATATATATATATATATATATATATATATATATATATATATATATATATTTATTCAGAGCTGATCCTGCAAATATGAATATATTTAATAATTATAAAAAATGAAAGTTGACTTATTAGAACATTTAAGTGTAATAGACAATAGTAATTTTGTGACTTAAAAGTTGCAATTCTCCAATCCTTATTGCATTATTTACATTTCATTAAGAGTCCTGGCATGCTTGTCTATAATCTGCCATTTAAACTGCTATCTGATGGGATTATATAAAACCCAAATCCATCTGTGAGTGACTGTGTACTTTCATCTTGTCCTCATATAGAAAGATTAGTCCTGATTATGGCCATAGCTGGCCATAATCTGAGTGTTATAAAAATATATATATAAAGTCTTTAAGCATTTTTAAGTCATTTATTAACCTAAAGGAGGGGTTACTAATCAATACCCAATACTAGCAGCAGTATGGATTCATTTTGTTATTGGATTGCACCATTGTGAGTCTAAATTATTTAGTAAACTTCTATTTGAATAAACATTTAGGGGGTTATTTATCAAAGGTCGAGTTTGTGAGTTTTTTTTATACCTCGAATAAACTCAACTTGAATGTTTTCTAATTTATGAAAAAACGCAAATCAGTGAATTTGGGGTGAAAAACCTGAATATTCAAATTAATCGAGTTTCTATGGAAAAAAAACTTAAATTGAATTAATCACGTTTTTGAGAGAAACCCACCGAAAACAACTCAAACCTCATGCAGGCTATTAACATCTTCAAATGGTTCAAGGGACCTCTGCCACTGACTACAAAGTGACCTCGGCAGGTTTTAGCTGGAGTAATTTTTGATTCAAGATATTTCCAGCTTTGGGATATAATAAATCTCGAAAAATTAGAGTTTTTGGTTTAAACCAGAAAAAAATCTTGTTTTTTTTTTTAAAAACCCTAAAATTCGAGTTTTGACTAAAAACTACCCTTGAAAAACTCGAATTTTTCAGGAAGACACAACTCGACTTTTGATAAAGCTGCCCCGTAAACATTGATCATTTACTAATTAAATTGGGAAAACCTATGTCCTACATTGTGTGGCAAAACCATATAAACAGACAGAAAGCTATTTGGAAAACATGCAGGGGAGTTTGATATGGTCCTCTCGTGCCAACATGTGAGTTAAAATGTTTCCCAAGGGATCTTTATCTACAGAAATATGCTGAACACAATAAAAACTCAGCCAGACCTATTTCTATTGTGCCCATTTATGATTTCTGTTCCCTTGGGTATATTTCCACTGGGAAACATGAGATCAGTTAAATCATCAACTCATTTTAAAATACACTTATGACTGCCATGTGTGTAGAACATCATGCCAACGTTACTTACATGTTACGAAAAAATGTTGGGAATTTACACATTCCTTGGACAGAGAATTTCTAGTACAGGCCCTTTTCATACAGTTTAATGATGTAGTTATGTAGTGTACTAGAATTCACTTAAATGAGTGCATTTTTGTTTGAGACACATATTGTAAGCTTCATGCTTCAGTGATTTTGTTTTTTTAAGCACCGTGAGGCATTTTGCCATGGATTTCTGTCAACTCAGCTGAGCCACAGCTGGTCTGGTGCCATGCAGGACTGTGCCGAGTGGCAGCTGGGATCAAGAGAGCAAAAGAACCCCAAGGCTGAGAATTATGAAAGCTCAGGATGCTGAAAAGGAGACATACTATATCTAAATAAAAAAGCCCCAAAGCCGTTTCTACTCTTTAAGTTATTAGATGATATATGATCATTTATTTTCTGTGGCAATGATTAAGGCTTAGTGTAAATAATACCAGGAATTCAACTTAAATTATTTTATATCAGAAAAATGGAATTTATCACAGGTTTTATTCTTTTGCACCTCTGTGCAGGCAAAGCATCCTGCTAGACCCACTCTACAGCATATATTATACACAGACTGGGGCCCACATAGGGACAGTAGTCTAGTAATTATATTTTTGACACCACTGGTCCTAGGAGGGGAGAATTTAAATTAATTTAAATCAAACAACTAATGTGTGTTTTTGAGGGGCACAAAACACATTTTTTAAGGCCTGCTTAAAGGCAGCAAGTGTTATTACACACTCAGCACACTGGCACAGTCTTTAAACTCAAAGGGGCAGATTTATCAAGGGTCAAAGTGAAAATTCAAATTTCAAATTTAAAAATTCACATTTTTGAGTTTATTTTAGTGTAATTTGATGACGGAATAGTTAAAATTCGATTAAAGTTTTTTAAAAAATTTGAATCTTGAAATTTATCATGTACTGGCCCTTTAAGAATTCAAATTCAAATATTCACCACCTTAAACCTGCCAAATTGCTGTTTTAGCCTATGGGGGATGTCCTGGGATCAATTTGGAGTTGTTTGGAAACATCCTAAAAATTACATTTTTTTGGTGAAAAATGAAATTCAAGTTTGCGGGTGGATCCCATTCACCCGAATTTGAAAAATATTTGGTCATTTTTTCCAACAAATTTAGAGTTCATGGGAGTTCATAGGAGTTTATGGGAGTTTTTATAAACTCCCATGAAATTGAGATTCGACCCTTGATAAATCTGCCCTAAAATGTTGCTAATTACTTTCACTTAACACTGATATTACATTTGCACAAAAAAATTTGCACAGAATAATATTTTGCATAGCAATTTTTTCCATGAATGTCTATCTGTGTTTGAGAGTGCATATATTTAGTAACATTTTAAATATCATAGGAACCATGCTGCTTATTCTTTATAAAAGTCTATACAATTATTTAATTCTTTACAGTATGCTGTTGACATATAGGGGCAGATTTACAAAATTCGAGTGAAGAATTCGAATGTAAAAAACTTTGAATTTCGAAGTATTTTTTGGGTACTTAGACCATCGAATTGGTTAAATTCGTTCGAATTCGAATGATTCGAACGATTCGAAGTAAAAATCGTTCGACTATTCGACCATTCGATAATCGAAGTACTGTCTCTTTAAAAAATACTTCGACCACCTACTTCGGTAGATAAAACCTACCGAAGTCAATGTTAGCCTATGGGGAAGGTCCCCATAGGCTTGCCTGTGATTTTTTGATCGAAGGATTTTCCTTCGATCGTTGGATTCAAATCCTTCGAATCATTCGATTCGAAGGATTTAATCGTTCGATCGAACGAAAAATCCTTCGATCGATCAATCGCAGGATTTGCGCAAAATCGTTCGACTTCGATATTCGAAGTCGAACGATTTTAGTTCCCAGTCGAATATCGAGGGTTAATTAACCCTCGATATTCGACTATTGATGAATCGGCCCCATAAAGTAAGTAGCCAGTTCCTGTAAGCAATTCTGACACATAGGGGCAGATTTACTAAGGGTCCAATATCGAGGGTTAATTAACCCTCGATATTCGACTAGGAACTAAAATCGTTCGACTTCGAATATCGAAGTCGAACGATTTAGCGCTAATCCTACGATCGAACGATTAAATCCTTCGATTCGAAGGACTTTAATACAACGATCGAAGGAATATCCTTCGATCAAAAAAACGCTGGCAAGCCTATGGGGACCTTCCCCATAGGCTAACATTGACTTTGGTAGCTTTTAGCTGCCGAAGTAGGGGGTCGAAGTTTTTCTTAAAGAGACAGTACTTCGATTATCGAATGGTCGAATAGTCGAACGATTTTTAGTTCGAAACGTTCGATTCGAAGTCGAAGTAGTAGTCGAAGGTCGAAGTAGCCCATTCGATGGTCGAAGTAGCCAAAAAAACACTTCGAAATTCGAAGTTTTTTCAATTCGAATCCTTCACTCGAGCTTTGTAAATGTGCCTCATATTGTTCAGTATTAATATATTATGCTAAAAATATGATCAATGCACTAGTATATTTTCAAGAATTATCTTTAAAAAATCTACTTAAGATAAGATTCATGCATTAATGTATTTATTTTTGATGCATAACAAGTATACACAGTGCTTTACAGAAAGAGACAGATATCAGCCTTCAAAAATCTTACTGATTAAATGCACTTGGTGAAAAGTATTTAGCATTACAACTGTAACAAATTGTTAGAGGGCTGCCTCAGCCTAAATGTTTTCACCTGGACCTTCCACCTGGAGTGAGTTGTCTGTGGGAAAAATTAAAATTGAATTAAACAAGATTTTTTAAGCAAATTAAATCTAGCTGATTGTAGGGAAAAACTGGTGAATAAGCATCCACATTTATTTATCAACATGAAAGTTCATCTTTAAGGCCCGACATTATCTTGCCATATTTTTCGATATTTTATTTTCAATGTTTCTATTTTTTACTTCTGCATATCATACTCATGTCTCAAACAATATTGTCACCATCAGGAATATTTTAACCACCATGTATTATATAATCTATAAATATTATAATATTTGTTAAATATATTTACTAAAAATAATAATGATTTTTAGATGGAGAAACAAAAAATTCAATAGAACCAAAGTGGGATCCCCTATCATTTTGTCTCCCCCTATAAACACCTATGGTACCAATTTCTTAACCGTATTCAATCATTTATACAGTTATTAACAGACCATACTCTATATAAGCCATTACAAATTGGATCGCATTTTGTATATAACATTTTAAGATGTTTCTACTATAAACTATCACTTTAATTCTCTTTCAGCTGCACATGCAGAATAGAGATTTTCCGATTCTCTGTATGCAAGTATGCTTCTGATAAAACTAAAAGCAAATTCTTCTTTCTAGAAAGGGCTGTCTTCAGTATATTGTAGAAGGCTGCCTGACAATGTTGTGACAATGATGTAGCAATCTAAATGCTTTATGGCAGATTTGCTATATTTAAATTTATTGAACCTCTATGAGTTCTGTAGAAGGCAAGGCAATATCAGCCGCTATGCTGCAGGTCTTGTCTTTCATAGCTTTATTTTGTTTTTATGCTTTTGACAAGGGGCACACAAAAATGTAATCTAGCAAAAGATTCTCATAAATAAAAGCTACAGATTAAGTAGCGATTTTCAAGGTCCCTTGGAAGTTTTAAATGTAAATCTTGTCTTCATCTTTGATCTTGAAGCATTTCAATCTGCAATTTCTCCTACGAGAGGCAGAATTAACACTTACAAGGGAGTGAATGTACTGGATAAACTGATGGCCCCTCCGTTAAGGCTTCTAGTTCTAGTTTATTTTACAAGCAGAAGGAATTCCAAGGCAGAAATTATATTGACTTCATCGCTAAAAGTAATTTATACATTTAATTTTGCTGCCACCAATATTATGTATCTTATCAATATCATGTTTTTATGCCATTATTATGAGTTCTTAATTTTAATGCTGCAATCTGTTTGAATTATTTTGTATTGCAAGGTATAGTGCTAAAAACCATTTAAGCAGAAGACTTCATGCATTTTCTCTTTTTAATGATGCTCAAGGTTTTTAATTGGGGTGCTAGGCACTGCTATTGAATGTGCTAGGTTATTGTAAGGATAAGTCAAATTACATTCCTGATTTTTAGAATTTGTGACATATCTATGAAATGAAGCACATTTATTGAAAGATATGCAACATGCAAAGACTCTGTGTGGTGTGTTGCTGTAAAAATGTTATAACATTTCCAAAGATTAGCAGTGATGGGTGAATTTATTCACCAGGCATGGATTTGCGGCGAATTTCCGCATTTCGCTACCTGCAAAATGTTTCTCAAAACTGCTGAGGAAATTTTGGCAACGTTAAAACTTGCTGCATCAATAAACCCGCTCATGTAAAAATTGTTGCACGTCAAAATTATATTGATGCCCATTATCTTTAATGCATTTGGACAAAAAAGTTGCACTAGCGCATTAAAATTGTTGAGCATTAAAATTATTTTGACACCCATTGACTTTAATGCATTTGCACAAAAAGGAGCGCATGTAAAAATTGTTGTTAGTATAAAAATAGTCGCGCGTCAAAATTTGAGTTTTGCAAATTTTTCAGCAAAGCGAAATGGAACAGATTCACCCATCACTCATCATAAATAAAAAATATTAATTGTTGCAAAACAACTTTTGGACAGATTTATTCATATTTAAATGTGAGGGGATTTTTTCCATGATTCATATCTTTGTAATGCACTCCGGGGTCCCTAGTTGGAGACGCGCATGTGCATTAATGATGTGCCATGACGTCGGCGGACGCACTGATGTCGCGCAAGGTGCCAAATTTGAAATTTAAAGGCGCCTTTCACTGGAAATGGTTACCCAAGCTGGTTTTCAGTTTTACTGTGTCAGCCAAGCCTTTTTCTGTTTTGGATATTCTGTTGTTTGACCTTTTTGCCTGTTATTTGACCAACTGCACCTAAAAGCTATTCAGTCTGTACTTGGACTCCTATACTTACAGAGCGTAACAGCTGCTGAAATCTTGGGTTCTGAAGGAGATGACCCGGGAGTAGGAACCGGAACTGGAATAGCTGGAGGGGAAGCAGACCCTCCATGAGCACCCTGAAACACTTCCAGATGAGATGAAAAGTGCTGAAGAGTCTGAGAAATATGCTCTTGTTGTTGCTCCTGGATTTCCAGATGTTTAAGAAGAGTCTCAAGCACCATTTTGAGGGAAACGGTAGCCGTAGTCTGCAAGGTTGTTGGCCCAAGCTAACTGCTACACTCTGTAAGTATAGGAGCCCAAGCCCAAGGTATTTACCTTTTAGGTGCAGTCGAGAGCCTCACCGTATTCCGGTTTTCACCAACGCCGTTTTGGGGCCCTGGACTTTCTGCTGTAGAACCGGCAAAGATCCAAAACACCTCCAAGGTATTCAGAGAAAGGTACAAGGTTCAGGAGATGAGTCAAACAGGCAAAAGCTCAAAAAGGCAGGCAGCAAGATGCGTCGGTCAAATAACAGGCAAAAAGATCAAACAACAGAAGATCCAAAACAGAAAAAGGCTTGGCTGACACAGTAAAACTGAAAACCAGCTTGGGCAACCGCCGGCGTCACAGCGCATCATTAAAGCGTATGCGCATAGATGCGCATGCGTGTCTCCAACTAGGGACCCTGGGACCGGCGCGTCTAAAGGTAGGAATGCGCACCGGTCTCCCGGTTAAGATTTATGGTTATAAAATAAAGCTTGAAAATCTGACCTTAAACTTAAATTTCAATGGGAAGTGTATCTTTAGTATTGATGTTGATGGTCCAGTTTTTTCTGCTATATTTTCACCAGTTGCGATTTTTCAGCTGCATTGAAAAATAATTTAAAAATGTGAATAGTCCTCCTAATGTTTTTAACATCGTTGTATGCATTTGCATTTCACCCATTGACATTTTTTCCTAATTAAACTAGGATAGTGGATGAAAAATGCAATTACGCAAATGTCAATAAATTTGACCCTTCATAAAAGTGCTTCAATATTACCTACAACTAAAACCTACATTAAAGGAACAGTAACACCAAAAAATAAAAGGGTTTTAAAGGAATGACAATATAATGTATTGCTGCCCTGCACTGGTACAATTGGTGTTTTTGCTTCAGAAACACAACACATACAGTATAGTTTATATAAACACGCTGCTGTGTAGCCATGGGGGGCTTCCATTCAAGCGCAGGATACACAGTAGATAGATAAAGTTATGAAGAATCCCATTGTATTCAACAGAGCGCATCTGTTATCTGATATGTATCCTGTGCCTTTTTTCCTTTTTTAGCTTTGAATGGCTGCCCCTATGGCTACACAGCAGCTTATTTATATTAACTATTGTGACTTTGCATATATACTACAACATGTATGTAGACCCTGGGATGCAAATAGGCCTGCTAAGAGGACATATGAGTAAATCAATAAAAAGTACACATGGTGATGTAAATGTTCTAGAAGAACAAGGTCAACAGGGCTAACTAGGCGACCTACTTGGTTCCACGTGCTACAGTCAGATACAAGCTTATGAATCAGTAGGTAGGGAGCAAGGAGACTGTTGGTGGAATACCCTGGGCATTACTAGTGAGATCTCATATTAATAATAATTATAGGTTATTTTGACAAGCAACAAATTATGATAATAGAACTGATAAACAGAAAAGGAGTGGACACTTATTTAGACTAAACTGTATAAAGAATCGGATAATAAAACCAAGTGTTTATGAAAAAGAAATAACAGTTACGGAAATGGTTAGAGACATTTAAGATATAATGCTTGAATAAACAGATTAAGACAATTGATTGTATTGAAACATGGGTTAAGTTGTCCATTAGTGATGTAGTTCAGTTTGAATGAATTGTATGTTATTTTTACCTTGGCAAACTCTGTCTATTTCATTTCACAGTCCCTTTCTTCTTGTTGGAAATAACCATACACCTAACAAATCTAGCTCTACAAATGCTACAGCATATTATTTAAACATAACAAATAACAATAACAATGTGCTTAAAGGGCATGTAAAGTCTAAAATAGAATAAGGCTAGAAATGCTGTATTGTGTATACTAAATATAAACATGAACTTACTGCACCACAAGCCTAATCAAACAAATGATTGATGCTTTCAAAGTTGGCTACAGAGGGTCACCATCTTGTAACTTTGTTAAACATCTTTGCAAGACTAAGACTGCGCACATGCTCAGTGTGGTCTGGGCTGCTTAGGGATCATCATAAACAAAGCTGCTTGAATTCTGCATGGCTGGGAAGTAAGGTGGGGCTCCCCCTGCTGTTCATAAGTATGATTGTTTCCCTGCTCAGTAGTTAGGAATCATCTGACAATTCCTATCCACAGCAGTAAATGAAGGGAGAATTTCACTGCATACAGTCAGGTTTCTTATAAAAACGGTACACAATTTTTAATTAAAGTATATAGGAGATAGGTTTCTTTTTCATTAAAGAAAGTAAAAATTGGATTTTATTTTTTTGCCTTTACATGCCCTTTAAACTGTGTTTAAATGATTAAACCCCCTCCCTAAAATAATGTATATAAAACCCAAAAAGAATGAGTGTCATTATGAGTAAGATAGTGGTTTTGGCTCATGTTGGTGTCCTGCAAAATTGAGCCTCAAGCCCTAAAATTGTATTTTTAAGCTCCATTGAAAAGAGAGGCTATCTGCATGATTAGCACCATGCTTGGACATAACTGTGTAAAATCTACAGCACTGTATAAAAGCAAATATGACAATATTATAACTGGTAGATCAATCCTATTACTTTTACTATACAAAGCATGGGCATTAGAATCCAGGTCTCAAGAGCCATAACAGGCTAGAGTTTAAATATATCGCTTCTGCTAAATTGTAATAAGTTGTAAATCTGTCTGCTCACCTGTCCTTAATTCATGCTAAGATTAAAATTGGACCTGACACTGGGACTCTTCACACACTGAGCTGCAGTTTAAGCTTCCAAATGTAGTAGAACATTCAAATTAAGAAGAAAATGATCATGCAGCTCAATGAGACCTAACACAAGATATCATAATAACCAGTGCTCTAGCAATGTCATCATTTTGGTGAATCTGCATTTTCAAAGTGACAAATGATGTGTGTTAAGGGATTTTTTCATTTATTTAAGATTAAAACTGTTTGTTTACTATATTATAGCAATGTGTGTAAATGGCCTATCCAGCATGCTGGCGAATACTGTCCTTCTCAGTGCCGTATTGCACAATTTCAAAGCAATCAAATTAGAAGCAATGCAAACAGACTTGATCATTTCTCATATCGTAGCCAGTGCAAACCAGTAAACCTTTCCATTTTCTGAATAATCTTTTAAATTATGAATATCGTTTAGGAATTCTACAACCCTAGTTATTAAAAATAATTCTGCTGTGGTGGTTGCTCAGGAATACGATGCTCCAAGTGTCAATATTGTCTTAGAACTTATTAAATGCCCAAATTTAAAGTACAGAGCACGGTGATAAACGGCATATATTCCCTAATGACTGGGGCAGCTAATGATATCTAGATTGACTGTACAGTTTCTATAGCTGGCTTAAGGCCAGTGAGTTACTTCTGTTAGAAGATGAAAGGATTGTTTAAATCATTTAGAAATCAGCATTTTCTCAACCGTTATGAAACTTATACTTAGCATGCAGCGTTAAGGATAAACTTTCTTGGTACAATACTCACACATTCTCTGCACATCTGGCCAATCCGTTTGTTATCCATTGTTATACATTACCAGCATTCAAGACATTTTGATCTCCAAATGAATTTAAACTGAGTTTCAGTGCTGTATTGCTTTCATCAGCACAACAAATCTTAATTGATAACTCCTCGTGTTTTTGAGAGAATATAAAATCTAAAAATATTACATTTGGACACTGTTGTCATCCCAGGATGTTCATAACAAGAAAAAATATATAAAATATTGACTTTTCCTGTCCCTGACTACTGGAAGCTACAATGATTTGTAGTTATGGGTTATTAAGAGTAAGTCCCTGGGGGGGGGGGGAACTACCAGAACTGGACTGCTTTTTTTGCTAGAAAACATCCTTACAACAATACAATTGTTTATGAAAATACACTAAAAGATATATTGCATTATAAAATACAACAAATACTTAACCTATGGTGGTTAGGGATCTGTGGCATTTCACTTCGTCTTTACCGCGAAATTCGAAGCATGCAACAATTTTTATATGCGTGACTATTTGGTCCAAATGCATTAACGTCAATGGGCATCTGAATATTTTTGATGCACGACAATTTGCATGTGCGCGACAAATTTGATTTTTTTTTTTGACACGCTGGATTTTTCGCTGGCGAACTGTCATTGCAGTTTCGTGAATTAATTTGCTTGCAGCAAACGCGGAAATTCGTCGCACATTAGTGTCTGGCGAACTTATTGAACTATCACTAATGGTGGTTCAATAAAATAACTATCTGCCCTTCATCTAGCTAAGACAATATTGTATGTACAAGCAACACCAATATGTTCTGTACTAGCTCTCCTTGTCCTCTCTCTGGGGAATCTACACCCAGGTTACTTACTCTGATGGGTTCATTTATAAAAACTGGGCAAATTTGCACCTGGGCAGTAAACCATAGCAACCGATCAAAGATTTGATTTTTCCGCCAGCTGTAGGTAGAACAGTGAAAGGATAATTTCTGATTGTTTGCCATAGATTACTGGCCAGGTGCAGATTTTCCAGTGTTTATAAATGATCCCATGTACATGATCAGAATTAGATAACTTGAAGAAGTCAGTATGCATGGATTGTTCAAATGGTGCAGGAAAGAAGAATATAAAGAGACACATTCTCTAAGTTCTAAAAATGGCTAAATATTTTTAAATATATTTATTTAAAAAAACTTTAGAATTAAATCTGAAGATTTTGAAAGGTGAGTGTTTTGGGGTAACGCTAGCTAACTAAATTTTAGCTCTGAAAACGTTGTAGTCAACTGCTGTGTAATTCTGTGTACTTGTGTGCAGATTCCTTTCTGGGAAAATTTAAAGGGTTACAGTGTCTTCTATATGTGGTGGCAACTCTAGAATTTCCACAGCAAGCAACACCAAAAAGGCTTGTCATACTTGTGCCTAAAGAAACACATACAGAAATGAAGCAATCCCAACTGACCTTTGATGCAGTTGTGCTACATCTCAATACATCTCACCCATGCAGCCTCAAAACGCCAGCGTCATGACGTCATCTCGTTCGGCGCGAGTTTTGAATATTTAAAGGGCCTTTCTAATTAAACTCATTGCCCGTTGTTTGGTTATATTTTTTAGTTTCCTGAGTGCTTTATTATTGTTACTGATTCCTCTTTTGACCCTTGCCTGCCTGACTATTCTGAAATCCATTATCCTGACCTGTGCCTGCCTGACCATTCTGTAAATCTTCTGTTTTTGACCCTTGCATGTTTGACTTTGCTTGAACTCTGCCCGCACCAACCCGGCCTGTTTGACTACTCTCTGTCTATTCCTAGAACTGTGCCTTCCATCCTAAACCTTCGCTCCTCTCTTAATAAGACCTGGCGGCATCCAATTAGCCGAGGGCTCCTCCCAAGGTGAAAGGCGGCTGTTAAAGGCAGAAGCAAGAGCTGAGACCAGGGAGCTTAGCATTGGTTCTGGATTTAGGGTGCCGATCGTGACACAAACGAAAGGAAGTTGCACATATTTGTATTGTTTACACAACCTCACTTTTTTTTAAGAACCAGAGATAAAACTTTAGCAGAATGAAAGAAACATAACACATTGCACCCAATCTTCTTTCTAATTTGTAGATTGAGTAAAAATGACATTTTGTACAGATGTCAAAAGAACAGTGTGCAGAAGTCCAAGCTTTCAAGAATTGCATGTGACGGTGCATGCAGAATTTTGATTTGCTCCACAATTGGTTAAGTGCACAAATAAGCACACAGCTTAGAGGAAACATTGAAGGCACCTGCTCTTCAACAATTAAATTAAATCCCATTCTTGACTGATTAAGGGGTATTGTCTAAAGTCTAGTCTAAAGTTAACTTTAATCAGTTTATGGAACATTATAAATTGAAAGCCAAATTAAAATAAAATTATGTCCCTTTTTCTCCCAGACAAAATGACAGACTTGGATGTTGTGGCACATTCAGTGCCTAATTAACAGAGGAATACGTCTTGAATGTGCCAGAACTTGCAAGCTTGTGATTTTGCCAAGGGTAAAGAGGAAATCTTTTAGGACTAGTAGAACAATTAAATAATATTCATTAAAATTGACAGATAATTTTATCTGCTATGGTGTCTGGAAACTGCTTCAGTATTTGTACATGTAAAAAAAAACACACACACAGGGGCCGATTCACAAAGGGTCGAATATCGAAGGTTAATTAACCCTCAATATTCGACTGGGAATTAAAATCCTTTCGACTTCGAATATCGAAGTCGAAGGATTTTAGCGCAAATAGTGCGATCGAACGATCGAAGGATTATTCCTTCGATCGAACGATAAAATCCTTCGAATCGAACGATTCAAAGGATTTTAATCCAACGATCGAAGGAATATCCTTCGATCAAAAAAACTTAGGAAAGCCTATGGAGACCTCCCCCATAGGCTAACATTGAGTTCGGTAGCTTTTAGATGGCGAACTAGGGGGTCGAAGTTTTTTCTTAAAGAGACAGAACTTCGACTATCGAATGGTCGAATAGTCAAATGATTTTTAGTTCGGATAGTTCGATTCGAAGTCGCAGTCGAAGGTCGTAGTAGCCCATTCGATGGTTGAAGTAGCCCAAAAAACACTTCGAAATTCGAAG
Organism: Xenopus laevis; assembly: GCF_017654675.1. Taxonomy (NCBI): domain Eukaryota; kingdom Metazoa; phylum Chordata; class Amphibia; order Anura; family Pipidae; genus Xenopus; species Xenopus laevis. The sequence goes on from NC_054371.1 coordinate 48,937,020, forward strand.
GTTTTATACTTCGAATCATTCACTCGAAGTTAGTGAATCGGCCCCACAATCTGCCTCATATTGTTATTATTTTCTTTTCAGGACAGAGAGCCTTGCAAAGTGAAAGTAAAAGTGAAAATAAATCTGTTTTCTAGAAATTGTGCAAGGGGACATACATTATATATGTGTGAAAGCAAGACACCTCACATGGCATGTTATCAGTTGAAAAGATTAAAAAGGATCAAAAATGTTGTAACTGTAAAGCTACTGTATCACTTTAATGTATGTCTTGTTTTTTTGGGACATAAACAATACTCTATCAGGAGTCAAAAGGAAATAGGGCAAAGCATATGGAATCTGGCCATACTGTATATACAAAGCAACAACATACAGTAGTTTAGCAAATAAGGACCCTATCAATTCCAAATGCAAATCCTTTTTTCGTGGATCCCTATTAGGAGAGCTTTTTGTCTTTCTGTTTAGCTAATGCTTTTGTACTAATGGATTTGATATAAAAGGGCGGAAAGCTACGTTTGGGAGACAGAGTAGACCTACTACTAATCTTAGACAGCTATTCTTCATTAATATTTATTAATATTTCATTAATATTTATGTCAGCTCTCATCATTTGGAGAGTATTAGCTACTATCCAAAAGCCTGATGGGGAGGACAAGGATTATACAGTTCAGTCGTGAATGCTGTTTAAAAAGTTTCTTTGAAGACCAACAAGTTATTTAAACATTTTTAAGGAACTATGAGCATTAATGTAAAAATGTGTAGCCTGACTCCTAATTACTAAACTCTTACATTTATCACACCAAAGAATAAATGTCATATAGCTCCATTAGGGCTCTTACAGACGAGCGTTTTTACCTGCGCTCCCCTGCGTTCCGTTTTTCTGCGTTCAGCCGCAGGGGAGCGCAGCAATAGACGCATTACATTTTTTCCAATGGCTGTACTCACACAGGCGCGTGTAGGCGCCGAACGCAGGAAAAATGTAGCATGTTGCGTCTCAACCTGCGTTCAACCATTTGAAATTCAACCATCGTATAGAATAGGATTTTATACATCATACAATCGTATTCCAATCGTAGTACGATCGTACCCCGATCATACTTTGAATCAAATGGTTAGAACGATTTTATCGTACAATTTTCCCAAAAAACTCCTTCGACTTCAAAAAACTTAGCAAAATACACAGGAGGTCCCCCATAGGCTAAAAAACAATTCAGCAGGTGAGCGAAGTATTGAAGTTGAAGTTTTTTTAAAGAGACAGTACTTCGATTATCGAATAGTCAAATGATTTTTAATTCAAATTGAAGTCGAAGTAAATTCGAATTCGAAGTATCCTATTCGATGGTCGAAGTATCCAAAAAATTGCTTCGAATTTTTTTACTTTGAAAATTCCCTCAATTCACTTCGACCCTTGATAAATCTGCCCCTAAGTATCTCATTGAGTCACGTTGGCCATGAGGATTTTGGAGACTCATAAATAATATAACTTTTGTTGCAGCACTGGAAACCATGTAAAATGCATACAGTATGTAAGAATAATAAAACACACTGGGATATTTCCACTTGATATGCTATCCAGCTTTGCTTACAAAAATATTTTACAACATTGTATTATTTGACAGTTTATGGATCTAAAAATGATAGTTATTAATATGCATTAAAGGCGTTGATTTAGTTGTAAAAGAAATGTGCACAAATGAGCACCATACTTTATATTTTTATCATAATAGAAAAAAATTAGATTATACAAAGCATTCAGGCAAAAATACACATATAAAAAATGTAGATTGACACATCTGCAAACTATGACCTACATTCACTGGTTCGCTAAAGCATAGGTGCTAAGCACAAATATCTGAGTTAATTAGTTATTATATAAGAGCAGCAATATACATTATGTGCATTTTGTACTTTGTGTTTGCGTTTGATATATACTATAGTGATGGACAAATTTATTCGCCAGGCGCAAATTCGCGGCAAATTTCCTTGTTTCGCCGCTGGCAAATAAATTCGCAAAATAGTCCAAATTTTTGGATGTAGGTGACAATTCCAACACTGGCGACAATTACGACGCTGGCATTGAAATTGCCACTGGCATCGGAATTGTCCGGTGGCGTCAAAATTCACGCTTCACTTTCGACGAAGAGAAACGGGAGAAATTCGCCCATCACTAATATACTGTATCATCCCAAGCTCACAACTAGAAGCCAAATGTGTGTCCAAAGGAGATTGAACAGTTGCATACGTTGCCTTTTATACTACATTTGTGATCACAGTTGTCCTAGTAATGCAGTAGGAGCGGTGGCACAGTGTGTATACACGTATTACTCATGGTCTACCTGGCAAATTGCTATGTGAATGTCCATTTAATTAGCAGATACTCAGAGCTGGTAAAGCTCAGAAGCACATCACAAATCTTTGTTGTTAAAATGACTCTACTCTTCTCCTGGTAAGTGCAGTGAATGAAAGAAAATAGGGATTAGTGGACTAATACTTTCACATACAAACATCCCTTTTCTTTTGTATAATTTGTTTGCTTAGATTATGCTTTGCTACTATTTTCCAGGCAGGCTGAAAAAATTTAAGAAACAAAAACTGGAATGCATGTTGTGTGTTTGTATCTAATACAATAATATGTAACAGTGGGATAAACCATTGCAGCCATTTATCTGGTTTTAATCAGTTTGAACAGGTTTCAAATTTTTTTTTACCCTTGAGCCACTTTCAAATGTAAAAAAGAATTGGGGAGCAACACAAGCATGAAAATAGCTCCAGGGGTGCCAAATAAGGACTGTGATTGGCTATTTGGTAGCCTCTATGTGGACTGGCAGCCTGCTGGTTTTTATGTAACTAAACTTGCCTCAAAGCCTGGACCTGGAATTCAAAAATAAGCACCTGCTTTGAGGCCACTGGGAGCACATCCAAGCGGGCTTTTTTGCCTTTCTCAGGATCAAGCAGCAGTTAGGCAGGGTTTATATAGACAGAAAAGGTTTAACTTTTTTAAACCTAACTTGTTGTATTACTATTGTTAGGGCTGAGCATTAAAATTTATTGATCAATGAAAATAACTTATTTGTGATTGAATCAATAATAGCATATCTGTGATTAAATGACTGCATAATTCGCAAAATGTCACGATGATACAGCAAGTTTAATATAAAGCAATGAATTAAGTAAAAAAGGTTTGTGGTTAAGATAACCTTGAGACTGATGAATATGATATACGTAGCTTATATGTAATTGTATAACATTCACTAATAATGCAAAAATATGATAAATTATAATGATAAAGCAATTTTCAACCAATCAAATGACAGAAACTATAATGATATGGTAATGATGTTTACTCTGCATTATAAAAACTCTTGTAACAGTAGGCTGGGGAGATATCTCCTAGCTGCTGAATGTCTTCAGTATTCTGTGCTTGATATAAAAAAAAAAATCCTTCTTTGATGAAATAATTTTGCTTAGGCTCCTGCTGCAGTGTTTTTGAAGATTACCACACTTCTTAACAAGACTTAACTTTATGGGGGAAATGTAATATTGTTCACTAATGAAAAAAGAGTCCACAATTTGTTTGCAATGCAAATAAATGTTTGCAAAGTGTAAAATGTTGCCTTTGCAACACTTTGCCCCCAGTAATGTAACTAGAGGGGGGCGGGCCCTGGCGCGGGATGTGCAGCCGGGCCCCTGCCCCCCTCCGTACACCTGAAACTCCGTAGAAGACAGTGGCATGTGAGCTGCCAGGGGGCCCTGAGGGGTGCGGGCCCTGGCTCAATTGCACCCCCTGCTCCCCCGATAGTTACGCCACTGTTTGCCCCTCATGTGACAGTAGGATAGCGATTGCAAATGTTATAGTGCGCAATGTATTTAATAAAATTTCACAATCATAAACCATTTTTTGCACCAGAATATTTGATGCAATAAAAGCCTAACGAAGAATATTACATTATGACATGCACATTTGTATTCGCAAAGTTTTGCAGTTTGTGAATTTTATTACATTTTCCCCTATGTATATAATAAGGACAAACTTTGTTTTAGATGTGCCTTACTGAATTTACAAAAAATAAAATATTCCATATAAGATATGGAATGTCCTTACTAAAATTATTTAGAAAGTCATAAGTAGGAGTTATTTACATCAATGCCTAACTCAGTCACCACTTGTTGCTTCTATTAACCTAGCCTTAGGAAAAGGTCACATCAGGAGTAGTGATGGGCGAATTTGTCCCATTTCGCTTCGCCACGAATTTTGCGAATTTCCCGAATAATTGGCGAAATGGGCGGAAAATTCATGAAAGTCAATAGGCGTCCATTAATCATCGTTGGCAAATTTTCGTGACGTATTATTATTATTTATTCACTGGCAGTGAAAATTGGAAATTCGCTGCAAATTCGCACCTGGCAAATAAATTAGCCCATCATTAATCAGGAGTTTTGCAAGCATTTGGTTAATAAGGATTTCCCAGCAATTAGCAGAGACAGGCAAGAAAAGTGCAAGAACTTGTCACCTGTTTTTTATCAGGGATAATTGTACTTACTTCTTCAGTTGTCACCTATTCTGAAACTACAGGTGTGCAGTACTTGTACTAATAAGAAAATTGTTCTGCATATATTGTCAACCTTACTTTCCCCTGATGAAATATGCTCTTCCAAAAGCTGATAAATCTCTTGGGAAGTTATTTACTAAAACTCAATTTGATCTCATCTTTTTATTAAACCAAGCTCGACCAAACTCCCATCCATGATTTTATGAATAAAATAACAAAAAATTTTGGGGTTGGGAAAAGACTTGATAAAAACGAGCGAACACAAATTGTAAAAATTTTTTGGATTTGATGCCCGAATCGCTCAATGTTTTTTAATTATCTGACAAAGTCCAAGGCAGATCACGACATCTTAAAATTGTAAAAGGGATATCTGCCATTTACTTCTATATGCCCTCAGCAGGTTTAAGATCTCAGATTTTTGGATTCTGACTTTTAACAGCTTTGGGGTATAATAAAATACGATAAATTCAAGTTTTTTTCCTCTAATAATTTTAGTTTTTTCCCAAAAAACCTTGACCAGAAAAAAATCGAGGTTTAGTAAATAACCCCCTTAGTATACAAAAAGCAAGGTCTGATATTCTGGTATGTAAAAGATACTTTTGGGCTAGATTCATTTTGATCTCCAGTGTTACTTTGGCTTATGTGGAATATTGTCCTTTGAAATATTAATTCCAGTTGGTAACACAACAAAATGTGGAAAAGGCCAATGAGGTTATAACTTATACAATGTACTGTATATCCAAAGATTACATTAACTGAGAATATATGAATCCCAAATGCTAACATACAAATTATCTAAAGTGCTAAGAATAGCTTGCCAGTTTCTCAGTTGCTTTTATTGCACTAAAAATGTATATAATTTGTTTAGATGACGTATCAATATGCATTGCACTTTGCTAATTAAATTAACAGAGCAATGAAGGATAAAAGTACCGTTATACAAACCATTATCAAATAAATCTATTTATATTGTAGTAGTAAACAGTACGGATAATACATACCAATTCTAAATATGAGGTTCAAATCTGTTAATGCATAAAAGGGCACAAGCTAATGAAAAGACTATTCTAACTTGCTCAATACTTGTTCAGTCTCTACTGGATCATATTTTAAGAGTTGCCAGTAAAGGGCATAAAGTAACAAATAAATGTTGACTACTCCCTTGACCTACTAGCTCCTATACAAAAGTTTCATGAGGTATCTGAATTAGGATCTATAATATGCCCCCTACCCTATACATGAAAATAATAGTGCTCTCTTTAATTATTAGTGGTCCCTTCCATAATCAACTGAAATGCTTAATATTCTATGTGCCCCTTAAAAAAGGTGGTGATTTTAAATATAAAATAACAAGCATCCTTGTGTCCTTTGTCATAAAAAATTGTCCTAGAAATCGGCCAGGAACATAAAATATGTTCCTGGCCGAATCCTCCACTCCTCTCAGAGTAACCACTTAGTTGCACCCCCACTGCTACTGCTGTTTCCTGCATCAAACCTTTCTGTCTTGCTGCTCCTTATATAGGGAATGCCATTCCTGAATTTTTCTGGAGAGAATGCTCTATCATTGTCTTCAGAACTAAACTCAGTAGACCTCCTCTTGGAGCACTTGCATAACACCTGAACAGGGAACTGACACTTATATGGCAGTGTCACCCACTGTAACCTTCATATCCCCAGATTTGTGTCTGTAAGTTATCCCTATTTTTTTTTAGACTGTAAGCTCTACGGGGCAGGGTCCTACATCTATTTGTCTTCTTGACACTAAGCACTTAATCTGTATTGTAACTGTACTTTATATTTATGTGTATTGTATATTTGTACTTATTTATATTTACTATTGCAATGACCCCCTTGTTTGTTCTACTAATTTATTGTTCTGCTGTATAGTGCTTTGTCCTCAAGGAGAGCTATACAAATAAAAACATACATACATACATATTAGCCATTGTTAGAATCCTACATAATTTCATACAAGGCTTTTAATATTATATCAGTAAGACCTTACTCGGGCTTTGCCTACCTTGTAGCATTTTGACATGCGGTCCTGTTCTTCACTTACACTTTCAGTCCTGCTTTAGTGAACACATCTGTAAGTCTTGGATTGGTACACAATTTTATTATTATGCACACGTCTATTTTGGGGGCAGATTTCAAGCCCAGTCCAAACTGATTTGAATTGTGTGATTAGAATTGATCTAAAATGAGTTATTGATTGAATGTAATTTATTGATATACTGTACACTACTGTATATACACATACTTACACAAATATACTGTATGATATAACTCTTCCACTTTCCATCTCTTCACAATATTAACAGTCATGGTGACCCATTACCCACACAAACTGATAGAAAGAAAATCAGGACGTGTTCATTTAACTGTACTTAAATTGATTGAGCAGTCTATTTACCTATCATTTCATTCTTTCACTGCCTCCCTGTATAATAGAAGCACATCTACGTGAGCAAACATGTTAAAATAATAAAGCACTAAGTGCTTTTTGCCACCCTTCTAAGAAGTCCTTTTTCTCAGCCACTTACAGGCTTAATTTGGTGGTTACACCAAATTAACATTCTTTATGCCAATTATATTATTTGTTACTTCTAAGCACAAATATGGAGATTGAAAAGACTCTATGTTTGGTCCTTGCAAGGTAGATAATTAAATGTGTACACTGATAGTCCTGGACTCCTTCTAATAAACTAGTCACAAGAGTGAAGGGAGGGGTTGTATAATGGTAATCGAAGTATTTACAGTACCTCGCAACACTGATGTAAGAAATTTTGATTGAACTCTGAAATTCTCTGCTACAATGCCGAACTAAACACACTTCTTAAACTTACCTTATATTTTATATTAAAACATTGTCATAGTTATTCTAATCTGCTGAACTGCGAAGACTTACTTCTTTTTGTGTATTATACACATATGGACAGCAAAGTTCTTTGAAGTTTTCTGGTGTAAACTCTTCGAGATAAAGCTGATGAGTAGACTGTTTGGGCAAGTACCAATCAAAGTCAGTAATCCTGCATGGAGAAACCTTACCTACTGTTCTGATTTTCCCAGCATGAAAGCACAGCAGGTGAACACAATGTGATGGCAACAGACCTTTGAAGCGTCAATTTTTTTCAGGCAATAATCACAGAGACTGCAGCAAAAAATATTACTCACTAGGATGGGCAAAGGGAATAATAAATGGCCACAGGCAGCTGTTAGAAGGCTGTTGTCACAAGAAATCAGGACAACTAACAAGAAGAGTTTGGTGACCAATCAGAAGTCATAAACAGCCCAAGGTGCAAATGACCAGAAGTCACATGAGCATATAAGTATAAACTGTTCACAAACCGTAGGCAAGATAAACAAACAAAACATTAGAATAATTTTAATCAGAAAAAAGCTACCTTCTACTAATTGAATGCATACGTAACAGAAATACATTCTGAAGGTATACATACAGTATATGCAAACTGTAAGGCACACAGTGTGTTAGAATCAATCCCTTTAAAGGGGCAGCATAAAGTTATTGATTCTTAACCATGTATGGGGCTTGGGCTGAACATTCTTTATGCCAATTATATTATTTGTTACTTCTAAGCACAAATATGGAGATTGAAAAGACTCTATGTTTGGTCCTTGCAAGGTAGATAATTAAATGTGTACACTGATAGTCCTGGACTCCTTCTAATAAACTAGTCACAAGAGTGAAGGGAGGGGTTGTATAATGGTAATCGAAGTATTTACAGTACCTCGCAAGGGCCAAAAAGGAGCTTCACTTTCCTGTCTGCCCTGTTAAGCTAAAGAAAAATAAGACAATACATATGTTTTTAGATAAAATGAATATTTAGCACAAAACCTCTTCTTTGAAATCATGTTGCATAAGGAGGTAAACTGTTCCTTTAAATGCCTATTTTCATTTTTGAGAAAATCTAAATCCAGGACTGGATTGTTATTATATTTGGTAATATCTCTAATCTTTATTAAGAAGCACTGGCTTTATAAAAGCAATCCCATGTAGCTCATGAAATTTCATCCAGAGAGTAAGTCATTAATCCGGTCCCTTTATATACTCTCTGTGTTCAGGTCACTTTCACTGGTAAATCAGAACAGCAGTTGGTGATACAGCATTAAGTGAAGCAGAAAATGTGTAATAGCGCACATATTCAAGTATCTAAACAAATGTAGGAGAACAACTAAATATAGTACTGCTGAAGCCTCTAATGAAAATGTCATGGAACCAGATGGGAAATGTAATGAAATATTTGTTTCAAAGGCACATGAATCATCGCAAAACAATACACAGGCGATAGTTATTCTATCTGAAAACACACATGTGCCTAATCAACCAGTTGGTAGTGGTAATCATAATGTTGTTATACCAAAAAATGCACAACCAAAGAAAAACCAAGCATACATTAAAGGGAGGATAATGATAAAAGGACTTACAGCTAAAGTCATATAATATTAGTGCTGTTATTTGTAATGTTTGATTGGTACAACTTTAAGAAACAGGGACCATGCACAATTGTCCTGGATGCATGTGCAAGAGAATTAAGGTGAGCAAAATTGTTCCCCTTAATAATCATATACTCAGAACTTGTGTTCATGGCATAGTGGGCTCTGCACGTTGGACTGGATTAAATTATTTTCTCAGACCTGGTGTTTGCAAGGCAGTCATAGGCAGGGCTCCTTTGCACCATGTAAGTGACTGAAAAGATGATGCTGAATGCAGACAACATTGTAGTCATCGTGGTACAGTTTCTTGCCTGTGGGTGCTCAAGGCAATGTAAATGAGCCCTTAGGCATTCACTCTAGAGCAGGGGTCCCCAATGTTTTTTTTACCCCTGAGCCACATTGAAGTGTAAAACAGAGTTAGGGAGCAGGCAAGCAAGAAAACGTGCAAAATAAGTGCTGCGATTGGCCATTTGGGAGCCCCTATGTTAACTGGCAGCTTACAGGAGGCTCTGTTGGCAGAAAAGTGTTTTTTATTAAACCAATCCCTTCAAGCCAGAAATTCAAAAAGAAGCACCTGCTTTGAGGCCACTGAGAGCAACATCCAAGGGGTTGGTGAGAAACATGTTGCTTATTAGCCATTGGTTGGGATCTCTGCTCTAGAGCAACCCACTTGTTATGCTTTGGTAGAGTTGATCCCAGAATTGAGGCTAGCTTTCTCTGTCAATTTGGCTCTGAGGGAGAGAAAACTCTATAGGCACCAGTGTTGGTGTGGTGACACCTAACGAAATCAGAAAAAAGGCAGATCAAAGAGCCAAGAAACAGGGCAGACATGACATCAGGGAAGGTGGCAATAGTTAGAGGCAGATTTATCAAAATGTGAGATCAGATCATATACCACAGAGAAACTCACCCACTTTCTATTCAATCCTATGGGATTTTTAGAATCACATTTATCAGTGGGTGAAAGTTAAAAGATCACCATTTGAGAAATACGATTCTAAAAATTCCATAGGAGTTTTTCTGTGGTGAGATCTAATCTCACATTTTACTAAATCTGCCCCTTAGGGAGTTATTTACTAAACTCAGAATTTATCGCATTATTTTATTAAAAAAACCACGACCAAACTCCCTTGCCCGATTCGACCTTCTTTATTAATTAAAAAAAACTCAAATGAATCAGATCGGGAAAAAACCCAGTAAAACCGAGTGAAAACCCGAATCATCTGATTTTTTCGGACATTTATCCCTGAATCACTTGATTTTTTTCTGTTTTTTGCCCGAAAACCCTGAATTTTTTGGATTATCGTGCTAAACTGAGCGAAACCACTATATCTTCAAATTGGTATAGATGCCTCTCCCATTAACTTATACAGAACCGTGACAGGTCTGAGATGGCAGATTTTCAGATTCATGCTTTTTGCAGCATTGAGGTATAATAAATCCAGAGTTTTTTTTCTTCTGTGGAAAATTCAAGTTTTTGCCCCAAAAAGTCCAATCAGATACATTTGAGGATTGGTAAATAACCCCCTAAAAGTCCAAAAACAAACATAATTTGAAGCATTATTAATAATGTAAGATATCCGTGACTATTATTTGGTGAAATAACCTCTTTCGATGTATTCAAAGGAGCACAGTATATTCAGCAGAACTGAAACTGCACAGATACAAAACAATTCCTCTAAATTTAATGGATTCATATTGTAAATCTATTTTTTTTTTTGCGGTTTTGCGGTTACCAGTGAGTGAAGTTTCTGAAAAAAAAACAGTCACTTTACGTGAAACCACTTGCTGTTATTTTAACAGAATAAAGGGGAAAATTGTGTATGATACAATGTTACAAATTGTCTGGAAATAAGGTAAAACACAAAAACAAACATAAGAAACACCTTCATTCCCTCTGAACTACTAGTAAATGGCTTCTTTTTGACTGATATCGACTGTGTGTTATTTTCTTTTGCAGCCTCTCTAATGCTGTGCTCCGACAGCTGGAAGCTAAACCTGCGAAAGCTCCATGGCAATTATAAATCTGGTCCTGACATATTCTTCGGCACCCAGAGGGATGAGTGTTCTATGCCCCTAAGCAATAATCACATATTGTATAGTAATGTGGAGACTCCTTATCAGCCGGCCACTTATACAACTAGGCTGGTCAATAGAATATACCGTAAGTACAACTAAACAGAATCAAAAATATGTACTATGCTCTATGCTATATTCCTTATAAAGTAACTTATCTATAAACTATAAAGCCATGGAGCTAATAAATAAGGCTTGTGTTGGGAATTATTCTGAATTGTCTTTTAGTTAAACAATATATAATCTCTCTATTTGTTCTGATATGCAGATTTATGATTAGGGTTTTGTTTGTTTGTTTTTTTACCATTAACTTTTGCCATCACTGCAATGAGGAGTGTTTGTTTAAAGAAAAAATAATGAATTGCGTATGTCTTTCCTATGGTATCATTTTCCCTAATTGCTGTCTAAGGTTTACAGATAAGGAGGAGTTATACAAGGATTTAGCTGTTTTTTTAATTGTTTATTGTGATTATCGAATTATTGTTTGCGTTATTTAATTGTTTATTGTGATTATCGAATTATTGTTATTTAATTGCTATTAACTTTTACAGGTTTTTGTATAAAATATATATATATTATTTATATATTTTTACATTTTTTATAGATATATATTTATTTATATTATTCTGTTGATTTCTGGTGTTCTAGGAAAGGTATTAATGATCAGCTGTTACTGGGGAATCTCCTAATAGCTGATCATCTGGTACCTGGTCTAGTGTGGTGTCTTAATTTATTTTGCTGTTTGAAATTTGGTATGGAAAGTAATATTGACTAAGTGGGACATTTAAAAAAAATAAATCCATCAAGCCAATTATTAGAAGGAAATGTTATTTTTCTATCTTTCTTTTTAATGGCAGTAGCTCAGAAAGGTTGAATAGTAATGAAACTGGGCGTGTTAATAGCCTTTGGAACCACGATTGATTGCCATTGATTTGCCCACTGTTAGTAAGCACTACGCAGGTCACTCACTTTCTGTTTGTTTCCTTTAAGAAAAATCACAAGTAGTGACCACAATGTACAGGTATGGGATACCTTATCCGGAAATCTGTTATCTAGAAAGCTCCGAATTATGGAAATGTCTTCTCCCACAGACTCTATTTTATCCAAATAATCCAAATTTTTTAAATTTATTTCCCTTTTCTCTGTAATAATTAAACAGTACCTTGTACTTGATCCAAACTAAGATATAATTAATCCTTACTGGAAGCAAAACCAGCCTATTGGGTTTATTTAATGTTTATATGATTCTCTAGTAGACTTGAAGCGATACTGAAACGTTCCTATTAAAATCATAGCAACGTGTCAGTATCAAGTAAATGCACCCCTAATCGTTCCCCTCAAAGCCGCCCCCAGCCCCCGCAAACCTGCATTCTTCCGACCCTCCGACACTGTTAAAAGACCTTCTGAGCCATTTCAGTGAGGCTGGGCTGGGGGTGGCGCGCTCCTTCTATAGGCTGATTACGAATGAAAACAGGAATTCAGCCTATAGAAGGATTGCTCCACCCCCAGCCCAGCGTCACTGAAGCAACCTGGAAGATCTGTTAGTAGTGTCAGCGGGTCGGCAGCACACAGGTTTGCAGGGCTAGGGGCGGCTTTTCGGGGAACAATTACGGGTGCAGCATTTACTTTATACTGATACGTTACTATGATTTACATAGGAACGTGTCAGTATCGCTTTTAGCTACAAAGAGTGCTTACTGTAGGGAATATTCTAATCACTCTTTTTGAGCTGAACAATGAAGGGCAAAATTTACTAAGTAATCTCATGCAGAGATATGTTTGCAACCTCACCCATGATGGGTTTTCACTTACTTTATTATTTTATGACTTAACTTTGCAGCCATAACATGTGTGGCCCCTCTATACACTCTCCATCTGTTTGTCCCGCAGATCCAACAAGCAGAGAGCTATTCCAGCTGTGTCTGTCTTAAGGGTTCAACTAAAACCAAGAAAGAGATTGGTGTCATATTAAGCATACTATACATTTAGTGGCCTCTAGCAAGTCAAGGGCTCACAAGGTAGCCAACCAGAGTCTACTGTAATTCACATAACTAGTGGTCACTGTGCATTTAAAAGGGTAATTTACCTTTATAGAATGACCAATTCTAAGCAGCTTGTCAGTGGGCTTTATCATTTATTTGTTATAGTTTTTTTTAATTATTTGCCTTGTTCCTGACTTTTTCCAATTTTCAAATGGGGGTCACTGACCCCATTTAAAAACAAATTTCATATTCCAGTCTCTCTGAAATCAATGCATGGTTGTTAAACTAATTTGGAACCTAACAACCAGATGTGGAAACTTCAAACTGGAGATCTGCCCAATAAAAAACTCAAAAATGACAAATAAGAAATTAAAACCAATTGCATATTATCTCAGAACTCAAAGGTGAACAACCTCTTTCATAAAAGGTTTTATAAAGTAGTGTTTTTGATATCTAGCACCTCTGTTAGTAAATTGGTCCAGCATTATCCTACCAAGTCAATACAAATTAACAAATTGCATATCTCAGAATTAATTAAGAAGTAATTTTCAAGGCTGACTTTAGTGTAGCTCAGACAGGACATCTGTCCTTTGGGGGTGTATAAAAAGTACAAATGAAAGATTATAGAATATATAGTGAATAAAGTACCCCCTTTTGTAAAATATAAGGATATTATAAGTTACCGAGGAGTCTCATGACCATATAAAAACACGAGGCCGAAGGCCGAGTGTTTTTATACAGGTCAGGAAACTCCGAGGTAACTTCTAATATCCTCATATTTTACAACTGGGGGTACTTTATTTATTATAATACACAAGTTTCGGTGAGTCATGTGACAGAAATGACATCAGAACTCACCGTTTATAACTGATGACATCAGAACTCACCGTTTATAAGGATATAATTTACAGGATATTCATGGCTTTTGTGTATTATATTGTGTTACAGTTATTAGATATGTTCAGTATGTGGGAGAATATGGATGCACTTGACTGATGTGCCCACTATTTCTGTTTAAATGAATGGGGAATATTTCCAACCACTTTATCACAGGCCTATGTATTGTACTGTAATTAGAAGGGAAACTGAGATAAAAGAAAAGCTTACTGAGACCAATGAAGCAAATAAACAGTTGTATTTTGATGAATACTGGAACAAAATATGATTTTTAAACTCGCAAATAACATGACATATACTGTATTAAACATTTGGGGAGGACAGTATTCAATTAATAACTGGTTTCAAACTGCCAATCAAAATAGTTGAATGCCACGTTACTGAATGATCTAGAATTCCATGCTAATGCTTAAAGGAGAACTAAAGCTTAAATAAAGAAGTAGGATAGAAATGTTGTACACTATGGGGGTTATTTATCAAGGTCCGAATTTATCTCAATATCGGATGCTACAAACTCCGATCTAACCCGCTCGGGTTTTTAACGCTTATTTATTATTACATTTTACAGAAAATTTGCTTGGCAGGAAAAGTCCTGATTTCCACGTTTTTTCCGTGAATTTTTCGGAGTTTTCACCCGAAAGCTCAGAAAACATAGTGAAATTGCCCGAAACCCCCGACACAACCAAAAATCAATGGGACTCTTGACTTTTATGCAACCTCGACAGGTTTGAGATGCCGTGTTTTTATATTCTGGCTTTTTAGCCCTCGGGGTTTAATAAATTCCGAAAAATTCGTGATTTTTTTTAAAAGTCCGATTTTATAAAAAAAAATCTTTTGGATTTCGGGGAATTTCGGGTATTCGGAGCTTAGTTTGTTTTGGGCTCCAGTAGCTCCTCATCTTCTTTTCTGCTGATTCAATGCACCTGCTCTGTGCTGCTGTCACTTAGGAGGAGTTTCGGGACTGACGCACAATATACAATACACATAGAATAGAAATGTCACAATATAAGGCTGATTAGTAATTAATACAGATAATTACTACATGGCAGCACAAAAACCAGTGCAACTACCAACAGAATTTAATAATCAGCCCTGTAGCATCAGCTTATATTACAAACCAACCTCATTTTCTGCTTGATAATTAGTGACGACCCCTAAGCTTAGCTTCCCAACAGCTGCTCAGAGCCCACTGAGCATGTGAGTGTCGCAGACACTTTCCAAGATGGTGACCCCCTGTGACAAGTTTGAAGTCCTGGATCATTGCTGCTATTGACAAGCTGAAGCTTTAGGCTGGTGCAATAAGATCAGTATATAAAATATGGCATTGTTAGCCATATTCATTTATAGGGTTAATTTCTCTTTTAAGAAGATCTCTGTGATGAAATAAATATATTACCATGTCCTCCAAAATAATGGTGCACCTAAAGAATTCTTGGAAAATGATATTACTTATATAACTTATTTTTTAAGCAAAACTCTAATGCAGCACTATGCAGTAGGCCACTTACCTGCATATAAGCTTGTTTCCCACACCACAATGCACCCTAAATTTGCACCAGTGTGTTTTTTCTATGCCTTTTCATTCATATTGCCCTATAAAAAGACAATCCAATGTTCATGAGCATTTCTATATGATAACCACATTAGCATTACAAGTTTACTCAAGTCACTTTTGTCAGCAGCTGCTGAAAATGATAAAGTAACTTAATAAGAAGTCTTCTGCTTACGCGTACAGCATTGACTCTACCACACTAAAATATATATATAGTAAGCCCACAGAAGTTCATTAGTGTTGCTTTAATCGGAGGGGCAAACATGTCTTTTCTAAAATAAGACCCCAACAAATATTGTTTTAATGTTTTAATATAGTTTTAATGTTTCCAGCGCTTCCATTTGAACTTCCATTTTATTCATTCCATTAGAATCTGCCGGCCATTTATTTGTTGTGTCACTATACCCAGATAAATACCACGGTTATTGGCACGCAGCAGAAAGTATTTGTTTGCATTAAAAACTCTTTAAAAAGGATTGTTTCAAATAAAAAAAAACGCTTTGTGACAGTACAATAATCGCCCACAAGCTCCACATATTAAAGATATAATAAAAATGTCCACTTGGTATTAAATAATTTGACAGCCTCCTTTTGCACATTCCTGACATAATGATATCACGACTCGGAGCAGCTTGCTGAACAATAAATGAACCGTGGCACGTTTCTATGTAATATATCACTGCAGTTATAATGAGCGTGCTGGTTATTCGAATGTAGAATAAATTAAAAGCCCGTTTTTTTTCCCTTGACTTATTTTCAGCTTGGTAGGAGAGTTTACATGCACGGGAAGCCATAAGGATTGCTCTTAATTAATGTTTAGACTGTTAGAATTAAATACATACAGCAGGGAAATAAACAATAGTGGAGTTAGGGAGAAGACCACTGGAAGTTGGAAAAGCCCATGTGAGGAGGATAACATAAATCAGAGATAAAAGCTTCTAGTGGGATGAAGGCAATTGTTGATAGAAGGCTGCAGTTTGGGCATCCCTATAGTATATAGATCATATCTTATAACTGATTATTATACATTATAATCTGTCATTTGTACAATTTACACTGCTTCTGGGGGTTCAGGACAAATACTCTGTCTGACCTACTCTAAAACCAGGCCTGGAAATTAATTGGATTCTGAGATATGCATTTAGCTTTGACAGTGTTTAATAGGATAATACTGGGCTAATTTTCAGTGGTGCAAATTAATTACACCAGTATATACAAATCAGTCTTTCCACATGTTACCTTGTAGTAGCAAGTCACTTTGCTGTTGGCAATTGCTATTTGCTATTTATTACATCTTTAATAATTTATAGATCTAATGTTGTAAAATGGCACCGGCAATGTCAGAAAAACGATATTTTTTACCCGCCTAATCTAATGTAAAGAGGCTTGAAGAAGGGACATAGTTATGAAGAACAAATATATAAAAAATGATCCCCTTGAACCACATACATGTTACTTCAACAGGGCAGTGGGACTGTTAATTGTAATTGTTTACTGCCCTCCCTGAGTAGTTTATGGGTAGGAGACTGCAGGAATTACAAACTATATTTATTATCCCCCATCTTAATGCCCCACAATTTCCCATGTGGGGCATCTCATAATTGTGAATGACCAATCTGGACCAACCTATCCTGTACCCTAATTACCCGAGTACTGGACTGTATACTGTTACTTGTTCATAGATCTGGCTCAAGCCCCTATTTGTTTACTAAAGAAACAAAGAGTTCTGGAGTATTCGAGTTTCTGGCCTGTTTTTTGCAGGGATGCACTGAATTCCACGTGAATCCTGGGTACCTGGCTGAAACAAAAGGAAACCCTTTGTGACATTAGACAGCTGAATGATAGAAGGTGGCTTTTTGCTCATGGTTTAGCTAATTTGCATATGGTTGGATCCAGACTGAGATTTGGCCAAATCACCCCCCCACAAAAAAACTGATTTGGTGCAGCTCTAGCATTTTGACCAGTGGATTTTGATCTTAGCCTGTTTCTGACCTTGTTTGTTTGTTGTCTCTGGCTTTATTTTAGTCACGCACTTTGCATGCTCCATCCTTTCTTTACAGCACTTTAATTTGCCTACCCTGTGTCCTGTCCTTATTATTTCATTATTGTCACCCTGTCTCTATTAGTCTTGTACTATCCATGTTGTTCTGGCTATTTTAGTTCTGTACTTCTGTACGCCATCCTTGTTCTTTATCTAACTCCTGTTTTAGCTAAGAAGGCTCCATCTATACTCACCCAAAGTATATTATTTATGATATCACCCTCATTTCTACATATCCTTCTTTCTTTTTTTGTACCATTTTTCACTAGGTAATTAGCATGTACTAAGTATGAGTTGTGCAAAAGGATTGAAAACTGAAATCACAAAAGAGGAAAATCAAGTCTGCTTTCTGAAAAATGCAAATAGTGAAGAAAACATTACAATACAATTTTTGGTGCTCTTTCATGTTCTCCCAAATTATAATGCTGTACCAGGAGTGCAAATACTATCGCTTTTCTTTGCCAGGGGCCTTTATTTCCTGCCATGCCAGAACAATTTTCAAAGTTTCACTCTCTATATATCTAATTAGGTTTAACTTTCCTCAGCTGGATATGCATAATGTAACTAAAATATGCTGTCATAAACAAAAATGAAACTTGCATTTTTTTTTTACATTTTATCTGAGTGATCTCTTAGAAACTTACTAATTCAATCAGAAAGAAAACTGTAATATATTGCCCTGTGTCCTCTGAGTAAGTGGATACTGGATATTTATTGGTTTAATATGCTATTGAACTAAAACATTTAAATGGGTGTTCACACAAGTTTTTCAGAATTAAATATATCTTCGATTGTTGTTTGAGGAAAAGCATTTTGACGTGTACAAATTACATCATATTAATTGAATTTGCTTGGGGGTGAGCATGCTCCATAAAACAATGTGTTACAATATTTACAGTATCTGTATTCAAATCCATTAGAAAGAAACGATTTAAAGATGTACTGTCATCAGTTATAATTGCTTTGCAATAGCTGCCCTTGTTGTCCATCAAACAGTTGCACACATGGTTACAAAGTGACCCCTGCAACATTACTTTTGTCTGCATTGTCTTACTGTTAATATCAGCACTGCTTCATTATGTAAATAGATTTTTTGAGGGAAAGAAAAGGTACATTTACTGAGGAGGGTGCTATTAGGCACCCCCAGTGTTTTTAGACTCATAACTGCTGCACCATGTTGGCTCTCCTTTTCAAGAAATGCACCAACTTGGGGTATTTTACTGCAACTATTGGGCTGAAAATGTCATGTTCATTCCCTGCACCTGGTGATGATGGGTGCAAGTGCAGTATAAAAATTGTCACAAAAAGTACAGTAATGTACTGTGCATGTGTTCACCTATGGTTGTGCATGGGGTTCCTTCCTGGGTCACAGCAGATTCACACTTGCAAGCAAAAACCCTGGGCCAGTGAATATTTTGAAGAAGAGTCCCATGGTTGGAGGTGATTATAATCACTGAGAGTGCTTAACTCACATAGTTACATACTGTAGTTAAATTGGGTTGAAAAAAGGCAAAGTCCATCAAGTTCAACCCCTCCAAATGATACCCAGCATCCATACACACACACACTCACTGACTTCTCCATATACTCACATAAATTATATATACGGTATCCATATCTCTACAAGCTATAGATTTAGTATCACAATAGCCTTGGATATTATGTCTGTCCAAGAAATCATCCAAGCCATTCTTAAAGGCATTAACTGAATCAGCCATCACAACATCACCCGGCAGTGCATTCCACAACCTCACTGTCCTGACTGTGAAGAACCCCTACGTTGCTTCAAATGAAAGTTCTTTTCTTCTAGTCTGAAGGGGTGGCCTCTGGTACGGTGATCCTCTTTATGGGTAAAAAGGTCCCCCGCTATTTGTCTATAATGTCCTCTAATGTACTTGTAAAGTGAAATCATGTCCACTCTCTAGAGAAAACAACCCCAACCTTGACAGTCTACACTCATAATTTAAGTCTTCCATCCCTCTAACCAGTTTAGTAGCACGTCTCTGCACTCTCTCCAGTTCATTTATATCCCTCTTAAGGACTGGAGTCCAAAACTGAGCTCAATTATAGTTGAGGCCTTACTTGCAACCCCCAGTTACTCTGGCCTTACCTGCAACTCCCAGTTACTCCTTTAGCACAATAAGATTCATGTAATTCTGTAATTAAACATAGTTAAACAAGAAAGCCAAATAATTTTAAATGTTTTTTGAAACAAAGTGTACAGTTTCTATTCAGGTTTTACAGCACTCTATGGTTAGTGAAGTAGGCAACCTTGAGGGCAATACTATTGCTTCCTTCCTATAATAGAACTACAGTATGTTTTCTACTAACCTCAAGAGGCATTCCTTTGGGGAATTAATATTGGGCATGTACACATTTTGCTCTTCTTCCAGAATTGGGCTAATTGGGGCATGTCCAGAAAGAATGAGAGGCATTGGTTAAGATATGTTCTATGAATGGTGCTGTATTGTTTGGGGGTATTTCCATGCAGGCCACCCAACCCTACGGAATGGCACCCTCGACCCTTTGGAAAGCTCCATTCCACCCTCTGGATTGCCCCTTCATACTCTAGACTCGACCCCTCCACCCATCTGCCTCTCAACTGCACTAATTCCTTGAGCTCCCTCTCCTAATCCTTGTTCTGTTGTATCTGAGACAGGTCCCATAGGGGTGCAGTAACACCAACCACACCCCAATAGTTACACCACTGATTTTATACCATTCCCAGATTGCTGGGTCAGGTATTGTTAGAAAGTGTCAGCTTGCTCTAGAGTGGAGTGTATAGAAAGAATGGCTCTGCAGATTAATCATTTCCAAGAGCTACTACCTTTAAAGGGCATGTAAAGGCAAAAAAAAAATCCAATTTTTACTTTCTTTAATGAAAAAGAAACCTATCTCCAATATACTTTAATTAAAAAATGTGTACCATTTTTTATAAGAAACCAGGCTGTATGCAGTGAAATGCCCCCTTCATTTACTGCTGTGGATAGGAATTGTCAGACGGTCATTAACTGCTGGGCAGGGAAACAATCATACTTATGAACAGCAGGGGGAGCCCCCGCCTTACTTCCCAGCTATGCAGAACTCAAGCAGCTTTGTTTGTTTCCCTGTAGAGCAGTCGGCTACTGTGTAGAGATTTGTATTGGATTTTATTTTGGCTCTACAACCCTTTTACAGCAGAGACACATGCTGCTATTTCGGGAGATTAGTACAAGATGGTGACCCCCTGTGGCCAACTTTGAAAGCGTAAATCATTTATTTGATTAGGCTTGTGGTGCAGTAAGTTAATGTTTATGTTTAGTACAGTATATATAGCATTATTCTATTTTAGACTTGACTTCCCCTTTAACAAGGCCATCACTGATGATAGCTTGGAAATGTGCTTGTGTTCTTGATGAAATTGGTCACTATGACCCATAAGTATAATGAGGACATGCTACTGGAACCAGCTGCACATGCTTAAAGTAGAAAAAGCAGTGGTTCCTTGGAATGAAAAAATGTATAGCCACAATCCAGTGTCATACACATTTGAAGGAAAGACATTGGCTGTAATTCTGTGCTACAAATATTTGTAAGAAAATTGTCCTATTACATGTGCAGCAATTGTGTCTTAGAAGTGAATTGCAACAACATCACAGATGACCTGTTTGGTTGTACAGGGGCCATAAACTTAATGGGGATGGGATTTGCTTTTAACCTGGGCAGGCCACAAGAGATTAAGAGGCATCTGTTGGCATGCCACAATAGCCTTAGGGTCAATAGGTGGGGCTCATTGCAGAGGTTTATAGAAATGGATTTATTTTATATAAAGTGCAATGCGCACCAAGGAGCAAAAAGTCAAACAGGCAGCAGATAATATTTCTCCTTTATTCTGTGGAAGGATCAATAACAATAAGCACACACTAATACTATGTGCATTTCCCTGAGAAATAGTAGATAAAATGTATGATTGTTGTAACTTGCATTGCAGGTTTCTAGAACAGCAGTTGTAGTTTTCAAATAGCTGGAGTTCCAAACATGGTATCATACTGTTATAATGAATAGCCCCATGAAAACGATGTACTGTCACATACACAAAGAGTAACAAGTCCACACCTACAGTATAATCTAATTATTCATATAACCTCGCTGGGAAGTACATTTTCTAGCCTCCCGTGTGTTATACTCCATCAAACGGCTGCAGATTGATATACAGTAACATTAGCATTTCATGCCACACATTGTTTTAAGGGAAGATGATGCAAAAATCATTTTGTGCATTTCATGCTGAAAGATAATTTGTTTTCTTTGCTTCAGTGTATCATGGTAATTTCCATCAATTAAAGTTGCTTTAACATATTGCTTGTCTGCAATTGATTGTGGAAGTATTTATAGAAGGAGTATCAGGGGGAGTTAATTGATGTAGTATTCTAATCATATGCATACACTTCTGTGCCACAGACATCATCTTGTCCCATATCTCTGCATCAGAAATGTTCATTACATTTGATAGGGAGTAAACATCTTTGCCTAATGATCTGTTAAGAATGTGCTTTGACAAACATATCACTCTATCAGCTGTAGCTTATGTATGATATGAAATCAGATCTGTGCTTTTTGTCAGTTTGAAACCATATGTATCCCAGGCTTAATAGGAAGGAGTAAATATACATCGGAGTAACACAACTTGATTAAGCCATTGCCAGGAATGTTAAGAACATATATTGTGACAGCATTGTCAGTCCGTTTAGATTTCAGACTTTTAATGAGAAGACAATATTTATAGCCATGCAGATTACTCAATGAATAAAATAAAGTGCAAAGCTAGTATAACCATATTGCGCGTATATTCATTTTCTTTATTTTAATGTCAAACAGTATGTTATCTTCATGATATGTACACAGATCTATTACACCACACACACCTTTGTGCGGGTTTTGAGCAGGTAATGAGTTGATATAAAAATGTTATGTTGCCTCTTAAACCTTTGGGCTGTTTGAATATGCATGTAGTGCAGCGTCTAATGTAAGTAACTGTCACAAATATGTCACCTTGATACCGCAAACAACTCACAGCATGCTCCGAAAAATATGTGGGTAAGTATCATACAATTTGGTTTAGAAAGCTTAAAGACACACAATGAATACACACAGCACATGAAGTATATCGGTTGGTGGTCCTGCCTTCTTGATAACCAGCACACATGTACACATATAGATCTAGATGGAAAAAATAATAACACATAATAACCAAAGCAGCGATGCCAGTTGAGTTTGTATATATCATTGCAAGTGTAGCATTCATTTAGTATTTAAATGTGAATAATCTGCATAAGGCAGTCATGGCTGGATAATCAGGTCTTTCATGATTTTGCTTTTCTTTTTTTTTTTTACATAAAGAATTTGACAGCCAATTTGCTTCAGGCTGTTCTGCAACCCCAAGTAAATCACTTGCTGAGACACTTTCTTGTAAACACAACTGTCTCAAACTTGTAGCCAAATCTACAGTATATAGTTCTGTCAAGGTCAGTACAATCTTGCATGTGGGCATGAGGACTGATTAGAAAACAAGTCTATATATACATATATATGATATATATATGCATGATTTCTATCATCTATATATGCATGATTTCATCTATCTATCTATCTATCTATCTATCTATCTATCTATCTATCTATCTATCTATCATCTATCTATCTATCTATCTATCTATCTATCTATCTATCTATCTATCCATCTATCTAGAATTTACAAAAATACTGTTGCACTCTAGGGACTTTTTAGTAAAAAAGCTTTATTCTAATAAAGCTTTTTTACTACAAAAGTCCCTAGAGTAAATTCTATATAATATTCTGTTAGCACCAGGGCATTATTTTTTTATATATACATATACACATATAGAGTATAGTTAGAAGTGTGCAGAAAGGCTAGGGAGCTAGCTGAAACGTTAGTCGGATTTCCGGATAATGGATCCCATACCTGTTTATTGGTCAGTGCAAAGTCGGAGGGTGATTTTGTTTGTCTGAGAGCTATGGAGCTGCCAAATTCTCGCGAGTGCAGCGCCAGAAGGAGATGTGACCAGAGATGTGACACAGAGATGCATTTCCTAATGTTTGTTGCGTTTGCCCATCTTTGTCTGATTTATCCACCTACGTAGGGAGCCATATTGAATGACTGTGTGTGGCCCAAATGTCAGTGTTCAGATCACAACAAGAGCCTAAACAGATATATTGGGAGAGGGACACATCAGTGGGTTATTATTGTGCTTACCTGACAGGATTTTCAAACTTGCTTAATAAATATCCCATTCAGATATTGGCTAGGTAGACTTTTTGGTTAGTTCAGACAGGAGTGGTTGAGACCACAGTCAAGTTCAGCCTGTCTATACCCTACTGAATTAGGTGATTACTTGTTGGCAATCAAGGTGTAAAGAGACCATGTTTGGTGCTCTGGTTAAAAAGATTGTTGACAGTTTCTCGCCTAATGTTTCAAAGGTGCAAACTACTATTTAACAGTTAGTATAAAAAAAAACTTAGCTGGATATCTGACTAAGGGAAGCCATTAAACTTTAAAGCTGGGGAAGAACAGCAAGATAATCTGATCTGGGCAGTTTCAGCCAGATTAACTCCAGATTTGATAGTGCTTGGATCCAATATGACCAAACACTATAAATAGACTAAAAGATTCTGAGAAGATGTGGGCAAATCCACCCAGATCATCATCTGATCACATCAGCAAAAGCAACTCGCAACCCTAAGGGTTCAAGTACACAGGCAGATTCGGGGAGATTTCCTCGTGAGGCAAATCGAAGGCAAATCGAATCTCCGTGAGTGCATTGACGCTGGCGTTTTGTCATTATAGCAGGCGGCAGGCAGGGGGAAGGCAGTTCAGGGGGATTGTTGCCCCACAGAAGAGGCGATTAGATGCCAGTAGTGATGGGCGAATTTATTTGCCAGGTGCGAATTTGCGCCCATGATTTGCTTGGCACCCATTACTAGACACCAGTCGACTAAATCTCCCCGAATCTGCCCCTGTGCTTGAACCCTAAAGCACCAAACTTGGCATTTTGATATGAATGCTGTCAATAAGTGTTTAGCAAATTAGCTAATTTCAACACATTAAATAAGATTGAGAAACTGTCAGATTACTTCAGTCTTTCCAAAGCACTAAAAACGAAGCTAGGTTATTTTCACATTTCAACTTTGACAGATGTCATTATGATGATGATTATTTTTCTGAAGATATTTTAGTTTTGAATTAAGAATTCTCATTATCATATTCAAGTCATTAGCGCTTGCAATATTCCTAAAAAGTAGAATATCAGCAATAAAGAAACATAGATTGTGTGTCTACTATTGAATAGTAAATATTTTGAAATGTTGATCTGGCATAAGACTAAAAATACCATGGCACCTCCATACATTTTTCAGACTTCCATAAACTAATGAGAAATGGAAACTTCCTGCTTTCTTTTATGTAATGTTTTACATGTGAATTAAATTATCACCAAAGATTAATATCACCCTCTGCTTTTAAGATTTACCACATAAATGATATTTTTCATTTACAGCTTTTCATTATTTTTATAAAATCATATATTTCCCGGTAATTAAATTTTACAGAGCTCCTAGCACATACTGTAGAATGAAAAATAATAAAATAATTAAAAGAATCAGTTTCTGAAATTTCTTTCTTTCTGTTCTCGCTGCGTGTTTAATAGTCATAACATCAGTTTTATGGTCAGTGTGTGAATAGACACTTATTTACCACCACATAAATTAAATTAGAGAAGTAAATTAATTTTACTTTGAAGGCTAGTCTTGATGTTAATTAACACAAGTGAAACACAATAAAATGTATTTACTAAACCTAACTTCATGTTTTGAACCTTTCTTATTGTTAGAGTGAACGAAAATGAAAGACATTTAGTCAACATTAAGGGGCCGATTCACTAACTTCGAGTGAAGGATTCGAATGAAAAAAATTAGAATTTCGAAGTATTTTTTGGGTACTTCGACCATCGAATTGGTTAAATTCGTTCGAATTCGAACGAAATCGAACGATTCGAAGTAAAAATCGTTCGACTATTCGACCATTCGATAGTCGAAGTACTTTCCCTTTAAAA
This sequence comes from Xenopus laevis, assembly GCF_017654675.1. Lineage (NCBI taxonomy): Eukaryota > Metazoa > Chordata > Amphibia > Anura > Pipidae > Xenopus > Xenopus laevis. The sequence continues at coordinate 48,962,678 of NC_054371.1, forward strand.
AAAACTTCGACCCCCTACTTCGGCAGATAAAACCTACCGAAGTCAATGTTAGCCTATGGGGAAGGTCCCCATAGGCTTGCTAAACATTTTTTGATCGAAGGATTTTCCTTCGATCGTTGGATTAAAATCCTTCGAATCGTTCGATTCGAAGGATTTAATCGTTCGATCGAACGAAAAATCCTTCGATCGATCGAACGAACGTTTAGCGCTAAATCCTTCGACTTCGATATTCGAAGTCGAAGGATTTCAATTCGAGGGTCGAATTTTCGAAGTATTTTTTACTTCGAAATTCGACCCTTAGTGAATCTGCCCCTAACAAAACAGAAATAGTACTGTGATTCCTCCAGCATGTGGCTTGCTAGGATATTGATGAAAAATAACAAAATTTCAACAGCGTCCAAAAAATTTTGACACCCATTGGGGCAAATTCACTAAAGTGCGGAGTGCCTAACGCTAGCGCAAATTCGCCAGCGTGACGTCATTTTGTTACTTTGCCGATTTACAAACGGGTGCTGTGTAAATTCGCTAGAGAAGTGGACCTACTCTAGCGCTAAGTTGCACTATGATGAAGGGACGTAACTACGGTAATTCAATAACTTGTGCATTTTACTGAACGTTACCTCTTGCGCCAGACTTGCCTTTGCCACCTCAGACCAGGCGAAGTGAAATAGAGTAGATAGGGATTGCTTCAAAAAAAGTTTACATTTTTTCTAAGTCCCAAAAAACTCTGGCGTCTTTTCCTTTTTTAAAGGTGATAAGCTGAAAAAGATCGTACTTTTTTTGGGGTACACTCCTTCCCCCCTACATTTCCTAACATACGGCACCTAAACTATACAGTGGGCACATGTATAGGGCAAAATAACTCTATTTTATTTTATGAAGCTTTCGCAGGCTTGTGTAGTGTAATGTATTTGCTGCTATATGTACGTCCTTTGTACTTTAACTTGGTGCCGTATGCAAATTAGGCATCGCTAGCGTAACTGCGCTTTCCTTGACGAATTAACGCTAGCGCAACTTCACTACCTTTCGCCTCCCTGACCGCAACTTCGGATTTTAGTGAATTAGCACCACCCTGGCGAAGTGTGGTGAAGTGTGGCAAAGCCTGCACTAGCGCAACTCCGCAGGTTAGTGAATTTACCCCTTTGACTTTAATGCCAGTGTCAAAATTGACGCGAGCGACTTTTTTGTAGATTTCCGATTTTCACTATTTTTTCGTGAAACTTTCCAATTTTTCATGATTTTTCTTGAAACTTTCCGATTTTCAAGATTTTTCGTGAATTTGTCACTGTTTTGGAAATTTCACTAATTTTGCGGCAAAGCGAAATGGGAGAAATTCGCCCATCACTAGTAATTTATAATGGTTGGTGGTTTTTGCTCTGATGGTTGAAAAATGCACCTAATATCATACAATTCATATTGCATCTGGTACCTGTGCAGCTTGTATCCACTGATAGTGCCTCTGTTGCAAGGTGCAAACTAAACCTATCTCCTGTGCAAGGGAAACCTGTTCTTAACAGCTGCAGTAGGAAAGCAGTAAGTCCTAAATGTCCACTGCCCCTTGAGTCCTTAGGTGCTCCTCAAGTGATAGTGGAATGGCATTCTAGAAAGGGCCTAAATGTGGATGCCCATGGGTTGCCTACTTGCTGTCTTGCAAATGGCAGATGCAACAAAATGTGGTGCCCATTTGAGGAGTTACACATATTTGCAAAGATTTGGTGGGCAGAAACAGAGGGCAGTAAGGGGCATTGTTGGCACAGAACATAGAGCTTTGCACCTCTTTTTTGCACATTACACTTTGCCCCCTTCAGAAACAAACCATTACTATATAAACTATATAAACTTGTTGTTTTAGTAGCAGCAGCACAGTGTAAAGTTATCAGAGAAAAATCACTTAAACTATTTCTGCAGCGGTTAAAACACAAATATGTAAGGAAACTTTCAGTCAATAATACTGCTAACTAATAACATGCATTGCCACCCAGCATGTGGAATTATTCTGAAGGATACAAGAACAATATCAACACTGTATAAAAGCACTGACTAATGGATATTGTGTTTAAGCATTATGTACAGTGGAAGTGCATAATCAGTGTCAATGAATACATAAAAGAATGGAAAAATGTACTTTAATCATCTGTAAGGCACAAAAAAATGCACTGGAATTTCAATCACAATATTTGGTTTTGTGTGTGTATGCGTGCATGTGGGTACAGAATAGAGACTTAATTCCCTCCCTCTCTATAAAGCTGTTGGATCTGTAAATAGGTAATGACATTTACTTGAAATTGTATTAATGTATAAGAAATCTCACATCTCCATTGTTATATAATACACAGGAGGAGCTCTGTGTCTTAAAAAAAAGAAATAATACTAATCTGCTTTATTAATGTCAAGGTCCTAGTGTTTTCTGCCACATAGTCTTTGTATTAAAATGCACGTATTTTATTAACAGTGGTTGTTCAGCCATAGGTCGGTGTAAATGCAAAAGTGAAAAATGTGTTGCTATTAAAAGGTCAATATGGAGGCGTATAAAACAAATAAGAGTTTAGCTCTAGTTTCCACCTTTGCTATTTCATGGTTTAATAGATGGTAAAATAGATAAATAGATTTCGTTTTTATATCTTTGTGTATATACAGTTTACAGTATATACTGTATACTTTTTTCTTAAAGCATGGGGTCTTCTGTTTTACTTCCATGGGCATATTTTACTTCCATGAGATCCGTTATCCGGAAAACCATTAGAAAGCTCAGTATTACGGCAAGACAATGTCCCATAGACTCACATTTTTAAAAATAATTTCCTTTTTCTCTGTAATAATAAAAGAGTACCTTGTACTTGATCCCAAGTAACAATTGAATCCTTATTGCAGACTAAACAATCCCATTTGGTGTATTTAATACATTTTCAGCAGACTAAGGGGCATATTTATCAAGGGTCGAATTTCGAATTGAAAAAACTTTGAAATTTGAATTCAAAAAGACCAATCAAAATTTAGTTAAAGTTTTTTTTTGGTCGAATAGGTCAGTTTTTGATCGAATAGGTCCTTATTCAGCCAAATTCGAATCATAGGAATTGAAGGAATAGCGCATTCGATCGAATTCAATTAGAAGTTTTTCCCAGGAAAGTCCACCAATTGACTCCAAATAAGTTGTAGGAGGTCCCCCATAAATCAATAATTTGGCAGGTTTTAGATGGCGAATGGTCGAAGTCGAATTTTTAAACAGTACAAGATAAATTTCGATATTCGAATTTTCGATTTATTTTAATATTCAAATCAAATTTGCACAAATCCCTAGTCGAAGTGCACAAGAAATAGATCGAAATTCGAATTTTTTTTCATTAGAAAATTCACCTCGACCTTTGATAAATCTGCCCCTTAAGGTATGGCGATCCAAATTACAGAAGATCCCTTATCTGGAATACCCCAGGTCCTGTGCATTCTGGATAATAAGTTCCACCCCTGGATGGATGGGGGTGGATGCCCTCTGAACATTAGGGGGTTATTTATCAAAGTCCAAATTTATCTCAATATTTTCTGAAAAAAACTCTGACCAAATCCACACAGGTTTTTTTGCCTTATTTATTAATACCCTTTCCCGAAAATTTTGTTTGTGGGAGAAACTCAAAAAAATCATTTTTTTTTTTGCCCAGAAATCTTTGGGTTATTGCATGAAACCCAGCGCAGATCACAAAATCTTTGGGACTTCTCCCATTAACTAATATGTAACCTCGGCAGGTCTGAGATGCGGATTTGGACTTTTTCCATCCTCAGGGTATAATAAATCCTGAGAAATTTGTGGGGGGTTTTTTTGTAAAAATTCAGATTTTTTACAAAAAGACCCACAAATTTTTCGGATTTTTGGCATTGAGAGTTTAGTAAATAACCCTCTTAATGTCACCTATGTAACTTTTTAAATTTTTTCTATTAAATATGCTTTTTAAGAAGTAGTGCTGTGCATCATATGAACTATATATACCTATATTACCTGTAAGCATATTAATTTACATGTCATAATGTTATAAAAAATTAGGGCTGGAGTTGACTAAGAAGGAAACTAGGGCAATGCAATGTGGCTTGGGTCCTCAAACTGAGTTATTAAGGAATGTCTATCTCGTGGTCCTTCAACTGAGATTGAATTACAAGTGAGCCTTGGCTCTTGGAGAGATAGCTAGAGGCTTTCAACACATTATTTTGCCATTCCAAACCTCCATGTCATATGGAAATAATATTAAGCTTGTTCTCTCAAAAAACCCCAAGAAGAGGCCAAGTAAAACCATTTATTTCGAGAACATGTCCACAGAAGGCCTATCATGTTTTGTACCAAGACAAAACTTAATCAATGACTGCCACTTAGCTAAGATGAAGGTTTGGGGCTTGGCACCCAAATCCAACATTTATTCTCGTGAGCTAAACTGTCTATTTGTTCAAAGTGCAATTTAGAGAATTAAGTTGAAAAAGGATTTTTTGTGTTCCTACCTGTTTTTGTGAAAACAGGTAGGAACAAGTCAGTATGGCCAAGAAATCCTGAACACGTTCCAGGTAATCTCAAGCTTATTTTTGTTCTACTTATGCCTGCCTTTTGTTCAAGGGAATAATTCTGCGTATATAATACACCTGCCAATAAAATGTCTGCAGGACTATTCACCATGTCATTCTTTTTCATTTAAATGCCACTTGATTATATAAAGCTCTCCCAATGGCCACAGTATCATTACACTGGATAACTAGGTATTCTGTATTTTTTGCTGTTATCTTATTGGGATCCATCAGAATTCTGTGCTGCCTCGAAATAACTAATTGAAAGATATACATGTCACCTGCCAAGTGCCTACACTTTATTGTCATTTTTTTACTTCCTGTGACAGTTTGGCTGTTGAGTCATTTTAATTTGAATTCATGCATTTTTATTGCTGCTTGAATTTTAACTTTAAAGCACATTATAGGAATTAGATTGAGTTTCAAAAGGTTATATATTATATGCATGCATAACCTTTCTGATTCTGCTTGAACTTTAAAGCACATTTCAGGTATACGATTATATTGTTAAAGGTTATATATTATATACATTTAGCACTTGATATAGAGCACTCTAAGTCTAAATAGCATTTCTTCATGCATCCAGAACCAGACACATGGGCTCTTTAGTGATTTTAAATTGATGTAGGGAAAATGTACTAAAGCATACTTATTTCCCCTTAAACTGGCTATTTGCATTATGAATGTGCACCCGAATTAATGAAATGCTAGGAAGCAGAACTCAGCCGCCTACAAGCCCACAAACCTCATCCCTGACACCTCCATTGTAATGAAAAGACATAAATAGTCAGGAAAAAAATGTAGATTTTTAAGGCTGTTTGTATGGCGTGTAAGCTGCCTAACCAAAGCTAAAATGGGATCGTTTGGTTCTAAATGAAAGCAAATGTAAACTGAAATAAAGTCTAGCACACAATGCAGAGAATTGCAAAACACACCGAAATCGTGAATTTTGTTTTTTAATGAGCAAGTCTATGCTTTGCATGGGGTGTATTCTGATGTAGTCTGGTACCCCTGCAAAGAGACTGTCAGAAACTGTCAGCATGTGTTAGCACATACATCCAAACATCCAACACTCAAAGAACAATGCTCACACTGAAGGTCCTGATCTTATGCAGACTGACCCTGCAAAGTGAGGCTAATGTTGCATGGTTAGATCTATGGAGAAATGAAAGCCATACTGTTCTGTGTTTGACAAATTATCTCTGCAAGCGCCAACAGCATGACACAGACATGCCATGTTTCTGTTGTAGGTGAGCACCTTGACATTATTTCACTATGTCACACTAGGGTTCACTTAACTGGTACAGGTATAGGATCTCCAATATCCAGAAAGCCCTGAATTACGGAATGGCTGTCTCCCATAGGGGTATATTTATCAAAGAGTGAAGTTAATAGTGAAGTTCCGCCACTAGTGTGAAATTCCGCCACTTTCCATTAATTTCTATGGTATTTTTAAAGGCGTATTTATCAAAGGGTGAACTTTCACTTTCACCCATTGATAAATATGCCATAGATCCCATAGAAATCAATTGTGAGCTGCGGAATTTCACTCTAGTGGCGGAACTTAACTTGATAAATTTACCCCATAGACTCCATTTTATCCAAATAATAAAATTTATAAAAATGATTTCCCTTTTCTCTGTAATAATAAAACAGTATCTTGTACTTGATCCCAAATAAGATATAATTAATCCTTATTGGAAGCAAAACCAGCCTACTGGGTTTATTTCATGTTTAAATGAATTTCTAGCAGACTTAAAGCAGGAAGACCCGATTTACGGAAAGATCCGTTATCCGGAAAACCCCAGGTCCCGAGCATTCTGGATAACAGGTCCCATACCTGTATATTTATAGGATTTATAAGCAATCACAGTAAAAATCAGGTAAATGTCCCTGCCAAAAAGAAACAAAATATCACTTAGTCCAGAAGGCAGAATTAAAAACAACTCTTCTATCAACTTATATCAAATACACACTCAGAACACGGTGCACCTTTTAAAGCGATTAAAGATGCTGTGATTTAAAACAGAGTCTTTCTCTTTAAAACTGGTTCATTTTTGCTCTGTTATAAGCTAGCTACTCAGAAATTCTTAAAAATTTGATGTAATAGAATAGATTTAGCAAGCAAAATTACTCAACCTGATGAATTCCTACACTAGCTTGAAAACTGTACTTGCGTGCAGTCTAGTATTTCTCTTGCAAATGTGAGTCTAAGGACAAAATATTAATAGACTTTTCCATTTTTGTGTGAGTCATTATTGGAATTTACTAATGAGCAATCTGGCATCTTGCTTCCAATTTCTTCTCTATGAAATATATACTATTTGGTGCCTTAATTTGATACTCTCGCTATTCTATTAGAAAAGGTTACTTTTTAACATGGCTAAAGCACATTGCAGCAATTTCTCCCTCTCTTTATTTATAATACGATGACATTTTCATTTATGTACAGTCTTTCTGCTTCATGTCTTTGATTAAAAGATTATAGGCTTTCATTCAATCTGATACCAGTTTCATACAAAGTATTTAGACTATTTAATCCTATAACCTCATTAAAATAAAATTATTCAGTAAGAGATTTGCATCCCAAAGATCAAAACATGACTTGGCAGCTAATAGACAGTGGCTCATGAAGAACATGGCTGTATAGGGGATGGTAACTGTAAAGTCTGGTTCAGGCCCCTGTATTAGCTGCTTGTTCATTGGTCACCAGAATATCAGTTTATTATGCTTGGCAGACACAAGTTCTTCAGATATGGAATCAAAATTTCTTAAAAACCATTAACAGAACATCTTCTAATAGAGATACAGTGTATAGACATATAAGAACCCTAATAAACAAGACTGCAGAAAAAAAACAGTGATCAAATGCAGCACTTGTGCATTTGATCATATTTATTAAGTTTTGTATTGATTTTGGGTGATCGCATAGCCTTGTGTAATATTTAGGTGTGTTTATATAGCAGCTTATATTGTTATTTTCTTGTCACCTGAATTATTTCCATTGACTTCAATGTGTCACACTATGGGGGATATTTTTCAAAGGTCGAAAGTTACAGTTTTTTATACCTTGAATGAACTCAAATGATATTGCAAGTCAAATGGTTTCTTATTTAACAAAAATTTCAAATGGAAAAAACTCAATTCAGCGAGTTTGAGTTGTGAAACCTGAAAACTCGAATTGATCGAGTTTTCGGCGAAAAAAACTAGAAAATTATTTAGGCAAAACCCCTCCGAAAAAAACTCTTAACATAAAGCCTATTAACATCTTCGAATGGTTGAAGGGACCTCTGCCATTGACTCCTACTTGACCTGGACAGATTTTAGATATTGTATTTTCGGATTCAATCTATTTCCACGGTCTGGGTATAATACATTTTAAAACATTCAAAAAAAAAACCTCGAAATATTGGAATTTTTTTATAATATAATCTTGAAAGAATTCAAATAAAGTATATATGCTAAAAATCTATTCAGTTTTTAAGTCCCAGTCACAATGTGATGGGGCTTCAACCTGTGTGTCAGCTTCTGTAAGGCAATTGCTATGTCCATTAATATTACACACTCTGATGGTAACTAAGCTGCACAAATCCATATTGGTGGGAAAACAATCCTATTGGGTTTACTGAATTACAGAAAGATCCATTATCCGGAAAACCCCAGGTCCCAAACATTCCACTTAAAGGAGAAGGAAAGGTTAAAACTAAGTAAGCTTTAACAGAAAGTTCTATTTAAATACACCAGTAAACCCTCAAAGTAATGCTGCTCTGAGTCCTCTGTCAAAAGAAACACTGCATTTCTTTCCTTCTATTGTGTACACATGGGCTTCTGTATCAGACTTCCTGTTTTCAGCTTAAACCTCCAGGGCTAGGGCTTGAGCATGCTCAGTTTGCTCCTCTCCCTCACCCCCTCCCTTCTCTCCCCTCCCTCCTCCCTCTCTGCTGTAATCTGAGCCCAGAACTATGAGTGAGCAGGGAGAGACTTAGGCAGGAAGTGATGTCACATCAATCTAATATGGCAGCTGCTATCCTAAATAAACAGAGAGCTTCTAGAGTTTTTTTAGGTATGGTAAAACATTCTGCAGAATAAATATAGAGTTATAGCTTGCACTATTGCAGCTAATCTATTGGCAACACACTGCCTCTGTAGCTTTCCTTCTCCTTTAATGTATCTCATACTTGTACCATCTTCTCTTAAAACTGACTATTTATTACAATTACAGAGAATTGCTATAAAAGTCATTAATGGAAAAAAATATTTGTAAAACATAATTTTATTTCTTTGTATGAACATTTTTTCATTTGTGCAAGTTTAATATAGCTTTTGTAAACCCAGAAACTGTTTAGCAACCTTATCCGCCACTGGAAGAAGCACTGCAAATTTTATAGCTTGAACCAGTGTGCAGTATATGTAATAAAACTTTAACCCAAATGAATATACTGCATGTAGTGATGGCAAAACTTTTCCATACGTTTTGCCGTGTAAATATGCCCATGGACTGCAAAAGTGCTCCTTGGATAAAATTGCATGAAAAAACGTAATAAAAAACATTGACTTCGATGTATTTGTCATTACAAAAATTTTCCAGCAAAGCAAAATGGGACAGATTCACCTGTGACTAGCCACCTTCAATCACACCTTAAAAATACACTATGGGGCACATTTACTAAGGGTCGAATTTTGAAGTGGTAAAACTTCGAAATTTGATCATCGAATTGTAGAAATTCGAACGATTCGAACGATTTAATCGATCGATCGACTGATTTTCAAAAAAAAAGTTTGACTTCTAAAAACGTAGTCAAATACTGGCTATAGGTTCTAGGAGGTCCCCTTAGGCTAACATAGCAATTCGGCAGGTTTAAGGTGGCGAAGTTTTTTAAAGAGACAGTACTTCGATTTTCGAATAGTCGAATATTCAAAGTTTTTTCAATTCAAATCGAATTTAGGCCTAGTCAATGGTCGAAGTACCCAAAAAAGTTTTTGAATTCGAAAATTCACTTCGACCCTTAGTAAATGTGCCCCTAACTAAAAATGTGTATATGAAATAATGAAGAAGATTACATTGTAAAATGTGACCTTTAATTTATGCAATTTTTTTGAATTGTGAATTTTTTTGCATTTCCCCTTAGATCTTTAATAACCATACACACTTGTGATCAAAATAACAACTGCCATTATTCAAAGAACTTTGAAATAGATCTGTGGGGCAGATTTACTAAGGTTTGAATGGTGAATTTGAATTATCAAGGTTTTTTTTGGGAAAAACTCGATTTGAATTCCGTTTGTATTGTATTCGAATACGATATATATTTTTGAGTCGTTCCCCTTCAACGACCTCAGAATCTAATTTTTACCATTCAAATTTTTTTCTTAAATAATTTGAGTTGTGAGTAAATTTGATTTAAAAACATTCACATAACTAAATTTGACCTTTGATAAATAACCTCCTAAATCTGACTGTTTATGCTTTGCACTCCCCTATATATATCTGTTATAAAGCAGGGCTTGCCAGTTCCATATAATGCAATGCCTAATTAGCTGGCCAACTGTATTCAAGTCATTCAAGTTAAGTTTGGAACCCACAAGCTAATGCGCTTCATTTTTTTTTAGTTTTTATGTCTTCCATGATTAAGAATAATATTTGCTCAGCATTGGGGTTTGCTTTCTTTTCTGCCAGAGTTATTTGTGCACCACATGAATAATCATTTCAAGCTATTTACAATTATAATTTTTCTGCTTACTGATTTAAAATATGTTCTTGCTTGCAAATACCAAATCTGTGGAGCCTAAAAAAAGTATTTATCCTTGAAAAATCGTGTGGAGAAAATTCTGTTTCATAGGTCAAAAAAAAAAAAAGATTTAAAAAAATGTACCAGTAAATTGTGAGTCACTGGGAGATTATACAATGACTGTACAATGAAATATGTTTATTGTCTTCATTTTAAATAGCATCTTTTTAAAGTGCAGTGCTTGCCTATAGGCAGTTGACTCCACACAAGCAGGTAGCTGTAACTTACAGGTGAGACCTACCTATGTCCAGGATGCCCCCTGTCGTTACTCTAACTGCCATATTTTGGCACATAGCTTCCTTTACTATATAGTGACAGATTACTCTTTGAGTAAGGTTTTAGGATAATTACCGGCCTAATTATGGACACATTTATTGACTTTTTATTAACTTTATTTCCAAGGCACTTTCAATAAAGCTGAAAAACTGTCTGAATTTGCTGCCTGATTGACTACTGATCAACCCGGCAGCTTATTAAACTGTATATAGTGTTGAAATGATAGAGCCCTTGACCAATATCTGAATGGGGCTTTGTTTGATATCAATAAGGAGGGCTGAAAAATTTTGTCAAAAGAGAACTAAATCAGGCTGTGGATGTAGCCCACTCCTGGAGTGTCAACAATGGCATCCATGTATCTGATAATTGGTTCATAGGCCAAGTAATTGGATCAGACTGTTTTGACCTATGGTGTACCTGATCAGTGGGCAACCCCATTAGATGTATGATCAGCTTTATAAAGGGCAGCTAATCTTTGTATTTGCTGTACTTAAATACACAAGGGGTGCAAAGTCACAATCCACCATAGATAGAAATTGAGTTCTCTGCTCAGAAACACAGGTTGTGCAGATGCAACCATATATACAATGGACTGTGCTCAGCAGGTCTGATTCCACGAAGAGTGGGGGAGCACATATGTGTCCTCCCTGTCATGATTGGTAACCCAGAACCACTGCCAAGATCCCGGTGCAGCTCACACTTCTGCCAATAACAGACACTTTTGGCTTTGGATGGAGCCCTCTGCTACTTGGGTGCTGTCTAAGAGAGAATCAGGGCAAAGGATCTGAGCAAGCAAGGGAAGCAGATCGTATAATGAGGACTGAGGTAGCTTACAAGAATCAGGGTCAGGAACGCCAGATCAAAACCAATCGGTAACATGGTACAAAAACAGAATATAGAAGAGAAGTCAAACAGGGATAGAAGATCGGTCAAGGCAGAGTTCAGTCAAAGTCAGAATACAGGCAGGGGTCAAAATCAGATTAGCAGAACAGAATAACTCCCAGGAACTATACTAGATAGATCTATAATGGGCAAACAAGTAACTGAGAGGTAGGGCTTTATAGGCTGGATAATTAAATATATAGAACAGGTGTGGGTTAATACAACCCACCTATAGCCATCATTCCTGCCTGAAAAACTAAGAATATTATTGACATGAACCAGTAACCCAGCAGTCTGCTTAAATAGGTGAAAGACAAGGAGACCACACACAGCAAGCAGTGAATCCCTGGTTTAAATCCAAGCAGGATATTATTCTCCCACACACCCCCTACCCTTCTTCTGCTAGCATGTCATTCAGACCCTCAAGTGGTGCCAGACATGTTCAGAGCCACATTCTAAGGACAAGGTTGGTTTCAACCTCCTAACGTGTCCCTGAACCTCATATCAGATTTATCTATTTGGCACAAGGTACAGCACAAAGTGCACTTAAACCCTGGGCAGAAGTGTATGAGCACAGTGTTCCTTAGTTCTCTTGCACTTCTGCTCAGGGTTTATATAAATGACTCCTATAATTTCTATGTAGAAATTAAACAAGTCTGAAACTTTCTTTTCATTTCAAGGCTTATTTTTCAGATAAAGATAAGAAAAATAATGAATATACACCACATGCACAACAATACATTAAACCTGCAGTCATAGAGAACTGCTGTAAGAAGCCAGTGAAAAGGAAACTGATTTTCAAAATCATTGCTGCATTTGTTGTGGATGTGATACTGTAAGAATATCTGTCACTAGGAGGGAAATATAATAATAGCAACAATGTTTTCTCCATGTCTATGTCCATAGCAGGAGTAATGTATAGGTGGCCATACTGGGGCTGATAAAAGCTGCCGAAAGACCAAGTCAGCAGCTTATTGACCAATAGATGGGCCCTCTAGCAGACTTCCCCCACCAACATCTAGCCGAAAATCTGTCAGATGTTGATTTTGCAGGTTATATAATCCAGCTGGATCGAGGACCACGTTTTGTTGAAGCGGTTCTCGCACTGATCACCGTCATTGTAATCCGATCATTGGGCCCTAGAGCCCACAATCAGATCAGCCCGTTATCGCCTACTAAAGGTGGGCATATTGGGACAAGATCCATTCATTTGACGACTTTTAAAAACGAGTTGATCTGCACAAGTGTGGCCTCATCTGGAGACAAAACCAGAGCAATGACTTTACCAAGGGGTAGGCTTACTGTTCACTTACTGGCCACTCATTTGAATACACATTTATACATTTTCATCTCATATGCACACAAGCATGGATGATTGCATAACAAGTACCTGCATTTATTTTGTGCTGCACTGCCCTGCTTTGAAAACAGAAAGAAAAGTTAAAGACACACACTACTTAATAGAAGAAGGGATAATTGATTTTAGCCACATCCCAAACAAGATGGCTGGGGCAGAAAAGAGTTGCAAAAGCAAAGCAACATGCTTAAAGAGACACGCTTTATAAGTTCTTCATCCGCCCTAAGGGAGGCCCTGCATGCATACTGGTCAATCAAAGATATTTATAATAGCTTCCCCAAGGTCATTAGATTTTCCCAAAACACTAACTGGCATTTCTCATACAACTTAATTCAGGGCAGCAGGAGTTAAAGTTGAACTGTAAACGCATGGTACTAATTTGACAAGGTATCTCTGTTTTGCTACGTGAATGAGCAGTTTGTAAGCAATGTCTTGAGACAAAATGATATGACTGCAGTGATTATTTAAAATAATTTCTGCTTTGTGCTGCATAGTTATGCCAACAGTGAACAATGAAAAGGCGCCCTTTGCTTCTCTTCAGTCTAGTAATCAAAGCGACCATGAAATAGGATTGGACAGGACCTTTCATTTCACATAAGAATTTCTGCTGTGAAGAGTTTTTTTTATTTATATATTTTTTGTTGCAGCAAGCAGCTTGAAGCAAGTCTGCAGGAGACCATGCTTCTTAGTAGCAAATTGTATTTCTTCCCAAGCTTCCAGCTAATCAAAAGAATATATTTTTAAAATAAAACTTTGCAAGGAGAGTAGACATTTTTGAATGTTGTCAAACAAGCATGCAATTGTCTTTGTTGTGTTTCGTTCTTTTGAATTATTGCACTTTATCCTTACTTAGAAATACAGACTGTCATAATTTCAGAATTAAATTGGTCCTTAGCCTTGACCATGTAACCTTAACGCTAAGGGGGCTTAAATTTATTTACTTTTTTCCTTATTCGACTGCAAGGCAGGTTCATTTCAATCTAGAGCTTTAGCTAGAGAAAAGCAAGCACAGTTCAATGTATTAAAGCTGGGTCACTTAACTTGAAGAAACAAATATTATAAATCACAACCATCAAGCTGCTGTGAACTACTATTCCCAGTACCATTGATGTGATGCTGGTAGTCATTACGAGTAGTATATACTAACAGGTTTAAAGTATGCTTTTGTTCTAGTGACTCATAGGAACCAAGAGGGGTTTCCAGAGCACAAAAACACCTGCTAAACCATTGCATTTCAATAGAAAAATGCACAGTGATACATAGGGGGTTATTTATTAAAGTCCGAATGCCAAAAACCCCTTTTTTGACTATAAAATCTGAATTTTTAGTGAAAAAGAAAAAACAAATTTTTCAGGATTTATTATACCCTAAAGAAAAAGAAGTTAGGATCGGAAAATCTGTCATCTCTGACCTGCCAAGGTTATATATACGTCAATGTGAGAAGTCCCAAAGATATTTTGATCTGCGCTGGGTTGTGTGCAAAAATCTGAAGATTTCGTGGTTTTCAGGCAAAAATCTGAAAAATTTGTTTAGAGATTTTTTCCCGAATTTCTGGGGAAAATGTATCTTTTAATTGGAGTGCTGCCCATTTGAATTCCTAACAGAGTATATTTCAGAAAATAATGCAATACAGAGTTACTATTTATTAATATACTTGTTTTCTCTTGGTAACTAGACTTGTAGAAAACAATGTTCCCGTTATTATATTTCCCTTTTAGTTAAATAACAATTGGAGGACTGTTAAACATCCCTGATGGAAATATTAAAGGAAACCTCACAATTTTAATAGGAAGGAATATTATGTAATGTGTACCACTAGTCAGAATGGGGTCACAGACAGAGATGTTGGAAGTGTCTCTAAAGACCCAATTCAGATATGCAACTGGTACTATACATTAATAATATGACCAATCTGTATTACCTAAAGTGCACACAGGCAGCTAAGTCTGTGTAAATGCCTCCAGTGATATCCTTTCCATTCCAACTGGTTAGTGAGACCTGGGGCATTGGTTAAATGACTTTGAGCATGTGGCCATGACTTTTAGACCTAGCAATCATATGCTTTTACAACATCTCTGGCCTGCCATAAACATGGTTCCTCTAGTGTCTCAAGTGAAGACCAACACTAGAACAACAGATCTGCAGATTAGTCATTGTAATATATGAATGTTTTAAGTTCTTTGTTATCATCAGCATATCAACAGCTTGTTATATTTTATATAAATATTGTTTTATCTTATAAAGCTTGTTGCTATTTTCTTTATTTAACATCTGTAACCTCAGAATTCCTAATCATGACAGTGCCATCGAGGTCCGGCCTGAGAATTAAAATAGGCCTTGGCATTTCAGGTACACAGAGGCCCAATCAGCCCACACAGAGGCCCAAACAGCCCCCACCAGCTCAATAAATACTGACTTTCTTTGGCACCTTATAGCAACCCCTCTGGCATTTTCCAGAACCCATAGATTGCCAGTCCGGGCCTGGTGCCATCACCATATTTGCTGTTTAGACATAGTACATTACATTTGATAAGACATTTTGATTCAACATGAATTAGATTCCTTTGTCCCAGTTTCTAAAAGGATCCAAGGTTTGTATTAGATTATGGCAGAATGGTTGTTAGCTCTGTGTCCCAGGTGTTAGAGGTCGGAAGTTAAGAGTACAACTGGCATATATACCATGCAATAATTTTTAATTAAAAAAACACAATGAAATGCCGCTCATCCCTTTTTTATGGGGTGCACATGGGTCAGGCTTGATATACATACTGCTGCACAATTTAACCCCAGCACTCCAATATATAGCCCCCTGGGAAAACCTATTTTTGCACAAATAAACTGTAACTCTAATAAAAAAGACACTTTTAGTTACAAAGTACAAATTATACATAAGCACATCAAGGCAGTGTCCATGTGTCAGTCCTAACTATGTGATGAAAGAGAAAGTGTTATCTTTGGGGGAGAAAGACCATACCTGCTTTTCTCTTTATTTAGCATGGTCTCTTCCAAATACACCAAGACCCAGGATAAGCGACATTTCATTGTTTTTTTTAAATTTTATATTATGGGGAGGTGGATCTCTTCTCGGTGCCTGCCCTCGCAACCCTTGCTTAATAGTGTCTTTTGAAGAGATCATGATCAATAAAGAGAAAAGCAGGTATGGTCTTTCAGCCATGCTAGTTATCTGCTTATTGTGGAAATTACCAGAATTAGCATTATCAGACCATTGATCCATGATCTTAAGTTTTGATAAAAGTGCTACTACTCACTACCCATATATATATATATATATATATATATATATATATATATATATATATATATATATATATATATATATATATATATATATATATATATATATATATATATGTAAATACTACCTACTACCTATATACAGCTGTACTAAGATGCATTAGAAATGTCTTAACAGCACCCAACATAATTCATACAATGTGTTAAATGTCTGCTGAAGGTTATATCCAAAGATATATGTCCTCAGGCTTTTCATAAGTAAAAAACAAAATGTTCATTCAAGATTGCATTAAAAAATTAGATACATACTGACCCCACACAGTCCACCTTACGCGTTTCGTACCCTCTTGAGAGATACCTATGACTGGAGGGTACGAAACGCGTAAGGCTAGACTATGTGGGGTCAGTATGTATCTAATTTTTTAATGCAATCTTGAATAAACATTTTGTTTTTACTTATGAAAAGCCTGGGGACATATATCTTTGGATATAACCTTTTGTATGCTGATTGCCTGGGAACTGGGGCAAGCCCCTTTGGTTTGATTGAAGATATACAGAGATCAGGTGTGGATTCCCGACTTAATATTGATATATTAAATGTCTGCTGCCCTTGAAATGGCCAAGGCAGTGAGCTGCAATATTTCCTTTGATACAGAGAACATTGCAATAGTAGTTTAATGGATATGCCTAATTATGCAATAATTAATCCTAAAGGTCCCAGTTAAAGTAACTAAATCATTTTTAAAATATATTAGATCATCTTATCAGTTGTTCCCTCCAAGGAGATGACAAGTATTAGTTGGTAACATTTTGTATTTTCTGCATGCTGTAAATCAGTAAATCCAACTATAAATTCCCATAAAATTCCCATATAATGGGAAATCCAATTAGCCCCTTAACCATACTTGGTGTCCTGCCATCATAGCATAACTTAAGGAACCACAGAGATAAAGTCAATCACACCTTATGAGTAACATTTGTACATATAAAACTAACCTGGGGAAAGAAAATGTAGCAGCTGAGCTCACATAACTGACATCATTACAGGGGCAGATTAATTAGCCCAGTGTAACTGAAGCACACATATATGCTACATTATTGTGCAACAAGCTTTATGGTGAGACTTATAATATAGATAGGTACCAGACAAGCTCTGGAGTCACCAGTTATGGCAACACAGCTGTCTGTATCATTCTGCATACAACTATTATACTCCCTTTATTGATAAATACTAATTATATGCAAAATGTTTGACAGCATGTGGTGCCCAAATCTTTCTACCAATTCTATTAAGGTAGACGTTTTACCCAATGCACGCAGGTGTTCTCAAACTCAGATATAAGTATACAAACCTTCTTTCACTCTTATATTGATTATATGTGCATTCTTTGCCATAGCCTCTCAATTTTTACCAAATGAATGAAATTTGAATACATTTCAGTGATTTGCCAAAATAATCAAGATCGTTTAAGACTCTTTTGAATGGCACTATTGACCCAAAACTTCGTGATGACATAATTGAGCACTGGTATGGTTATTATACTGTTTACTGTAAATCATAACTTTAACTTATAATGTTCCTTAGCCGGAACCCATACAAGCAAGTCTAACATCAATACAGTGTGGCTACATCTGTAAGTGTGGAAAAATGAAGAAGAAAACAATGTTCTAAACTTAATGAAAGGTGCATTTTGTTTATTGGATTTTCAGCTATTAATAAGGACATTAATAAATACATTTCAAAATTAATTTATCCTACTGTATTTTTTTTTAACTTTCAGCCCTATTATATCTGGATGTGTTTAATATTATTGACTTTTGTCAACCCAATATTAGTGATGGGCGAATTTATTCGCCAGGCGCGAATTCGCGGCGAATTTGCGCGAGCGAATAAATTCGCGAAACGCCCGCGAAAATTCGCGGTAAAAATTCGCTGGCGTCAAAAATTTTTTTTTCGAAAAACGGACGCCGGCGCAAAAAACGGGCGCCGGCGTCGGAAAAACGGACGCCGGCATCAAAAACGGGCGCCGGCGTCGAAAACGAGACGCCGGCGCCGTTTCGCATTTTTCGCCGTTTCGCAAATTTCGCGCGACATTCGCGAATTTTTTGCCAAAGCGAAACGGCGCAAATTCGCCCATCACTACCCAATATTACTAAAGTATGTAACAAGGATTCCTTTTAAGATAACCATGGCTACTTCTATATAGAACTCCAAAGGACTTTTTGTTCCTTTACAAATGTAGGAAATGACAACTGAAAAACAACTTAAATTGCAATATGAAACACGGTTTCATTATGAAAATGTACTATTAAAGTTGTGAATATATACAGGGATTTTTTGTTGCCTTCTTTTGCATTGCGCACTATAATGTGTGCATTCTACAGTATATTATTGAAGATAAATCTATCTACATCGAAAAGGGACTGACTAAATAGGGAACTTGAAGCATCTTGACCTCAGTGCTCCTAAGCTAGTTCTCAATCCTATTCCGGTCTGGTTTTTGCACTTTGCTACTCTTCCTATCAAAGCTCCATAACAATCATCTTCTATCTTATGCAATCACACAAATCATATGTTGCTTTTTCAAGAGATGCTATAGCATAAAATGATGCAGAATAATACTTATTGCCTTTGGAATGACATTGCTAGAAAACAGAAACCATAAATGAATAAAACAACAGCAAGACAAAATAAACTAAGTCGCTTTGTCTCACCACTAGCATAATAGTGATATTTAACACAGTTTATAAAAGCATACAAATGTGACAGGTAGACTTTTTGCTAACTGATATGTAATTGAAACTCTTAAGGGTGATTATACCTTAAAATTATCCTGATGCAGTGTTTAGTACAATTACTGTATGTAGCAGCTATGCCTAGCATTCCCAAAGTGATGTTAGGCCACACCCCTAAATCCATAGGTTTTTCAGAGCATCGCCACATCAGTGCTTTACACTGCACCTTGTTATGGGATTTTAATCCACTGCAAGCCACAGAGAGAGCATCTTGCACCACCAGTGCTTCATTTAACAGTCTAAGGGGCCGATTCACTAAGGGTCGAATATCGAGGGTTAATTAACCCTCGATATTCGACTAGGAATTAAAATCCTTCGATTTAGGATTTAGCGCAGATAGTTTGATCGAACGATCGAAGGACTTTAATCCAACGATCGAAGGAATATCCTTCGATCAAAAAAAGTTAGCCAAGCCTATGGGGACCTTCCCCATAGGTTAACATTGACTTCGGTAGCTTTTAGATGGCGAACTAGGGGGTCGAAGTTTTTTTTAAAGAGACAGTACTTCGACTATCGAATGGTCGAATAGCCGAACGATTTACACTACGAATCCTTCGATTCGAAGTCGTAGTCGTAGTCGAAGGTCGAAGTAGCCCATTCGATGGTCGAAGTAGCCCAAAAAAACCTTCGAAATTTGAAGTTTTTTTAGTTAGTGAATTGGCCCCTAAAATTGTGTATGTGTTACAATTCTCGATTGGTAAATAAGCTCCTACATACAACAAACAAGTGCAGCATGAACAACCATTCCTAAGGATTCAAAGACTCCATGGATGGGACCTGGTAAATGCGCCTCTTTGAAATATACAGCAAAAAACATTTAGAGGGAAAAAAAAACATTTATTCCTCTTACAGTCTTTTTTGGCATAATACTTCTGAAGAAAGTGACCACTAAAGTTACAAAATACTCTATTTTAATCCATAGACCAGTTTCAATTAGGAATGCGCCGAATCCACTATTTTGGATTCGGTCGAACCCCCAAATCCTCCACGAAAGATTTGGCTGAATACCGAACCAAATCCGAATCCTAATTTGCATATGCAAATTAGGGGTTGGAAGGGGAACAAATGTTTTACTTCCTTGTTTTGTGACTAAAAGGCACACAATTTCCCTCCCGCTGCTAATTTTCATATGCAAATTAGGATTCAGATTTGAATCCTGCTGAAAAAGGCTGAATCCCGAACCGAATCCTGGATTCGGTGCTTCCCTAGTTTCAATACAGAAAATAGCCATCTTGGTTTTGATATCATTTTCTTGTATCTATTTATGTGGTTATGGCAAATGTTTTTTTACCTAAAGTATATGGTAATGTATAGTTTATAGAAACAGGAAACTTGCATTAAACTTGCATTAAACTCTAATTATCATAATAAGTCCTATATCTGCTGTGGGGACCATAAATCTAATTACTGTATATGAGAAACTTGCTCAACTGGATGTGGACAAGTAACTGTAAATATATACATATTGTTTTATTGTAATTGTCGTAATAAGCCATTGATTCATTTTGCTATACACATATAGGTGTGATTTATTTTTCTGCTTATCAAAAGAACCAAAACCCTATAAGAGAGGTGAGGTATATTATTATTAAGATATCATAATCTGACACAGTAACAAGACATTGTGTAAACCTGTTACACCTTGGTTTTACCTTAAGAGAACATAAGCTATTTTTCATATGCTGTTACCATCACTAGAATGAACAGATTTAGGTAATTTAATTAATTTGTAGATCTTCTAATATAATTTGGTAAGTATGTGAACTTTTAGCTCGTGTTAACTCAATTTCCTTATACTTTCATTTACCATTTGTTGGGGACATTACAGTGATTAGCCAAAGTCCTTCCAGCTCTTAATGTTCTCAATAAATTTTAATTTAAATTGACTGTCGGTCCTTGGCCATAATAAAGTAGGCATTTGACATCTTAGTGCAAGTCTATTAAAGCCTTTCTCAGCAAGCCATTTCACTTTGCAAAATAAACACTAAAATAATCTGATGGAAAAAGACCTGAAAGTGTCGCAGAAAAGAAAACTAGATTGTTGCTAGACAGAATTGTGATTTTATTTGGTTTATTGCATTTGTTTCTCAGTTTTTTTTTGATATTTTATATATTTGAAAAGGCAAAACTGAGAAGCAATCATGTAAAGATGTACCTGTGAATGATGTACCTGTTAATAAACAATAGGTCAAAGGTATTTCATGTGTAACTGTAAACATAACATTTCCAAAACATAAACATTTTTAGAAAACATTTCCAAAACATACTTCCCAGCTGTTACTAAATGACATTTTTTAATAGTGATAAAAGTTAAAATTTTTTTGGTGCTCAATCTAGAAACTCTGCTGCTCAAAAGTTGATATGCACTGAGAGCACCTGAGAAAGGGGGAAGAATTAATTTGTAGATTTCACAATTATCTTTTTTTACATACAATATTTCTGCAATTGAAGACCACTTTGAAAGTTGTACTTCAAAATTTGTCATATGACAGAGAAGTGTCTTGTTTCCAATATCTAGCAAGTGTTAGGTCTAGGTCAGGGGTCCCCAACCTTTATTAACTGTGAGCCACATTTAAATGTTAAAAGTTGGGGAGCAACACAAGCATGAAACATTAATGCAAAATAATTTGGTAGATCTGATGTGGACTGGCTTTATGCAATTAAAATTAGCTTTCAAACCTAGAAAACAAAAATAATCACTTTGAGGCCACCAAGACCAACATCCAAGGGGTTGGTGAGCAACATGTTGCATGTCTAGGCTGGGAATTGAAAGGAAGAGGGGAATGGGTCAGTCCAAATGTGTCAAATAAAGTTTCCCAATGGTGAGAGATTTTTTTGCATTCCCACCATATGCCAAGATGAAACCTTTCTGTATCCAAAAAAAGTGCAGCACTCCAAGAGTTCACTCCAAACCAAGGCTTATAATTTATTGGAAGCATAACAGCATCACCTTGGCCTTTTGCATTTTGAGCTGTACCTAGGAACTGTACAGAGCACATAAAGCAGTACAACCAACAAAACACTAAACAACTTTTGTCTGACACATTTTTTGCATACTGCCTTTCTGCCAACATTTCTGCTAACGCTGATAATTTATAGAATTGGGTGAGTTTGTTTATAGCTGGTTTTCTACAGAGCATGCACATACTTGTCATACCCATCCACTGCTTTCTATATATGTTTCGCACAAAGAAAATTTTAGTGTTCTCAGTTTTAAAAACATGAGTGGAAACATGGATGCAGAGAGTAGTTATATATCGGCTTGAGATGCCAAAGGTTATTATGACTATCTTTTGGCCCAAGATCAAAATCAAAAATAATGATGGCTACTAAAAGCTGGACACTATTTGGTTCTACATGTTAAGATAATGCAGAGTAATACTATATTTATAAATATTTCTTGAAATATCTTGGTATTAAACGGCTTTTGTGTAGCTTTGTTTAGCCTTGTAGTTTGGGTTTGTTTCTTGTTGATAGTCATCTGTTCAAACTTGAGCTATGTAGTCAATTCATTTTAATTCAAAGCAACTTCTGGCATGTGAAAAGACACACCAGAGATCTTATTCACTTCAAACCATTTTTTCCACAAAGAAAAAAGTTGCAGCATCAGTCCTTCATGCGCAAGTAGTAAGTCCTATTCAGATACAAAATGATCAGCTAATCTATTGCTGTCAAAGTGCACCTGTCAGGTCAATTTCCATTTCCCCAAAGAAGAAGACTAGCTTAAAGGAAGCAGCTTCATGCCAGAAGTGGCCCAGATCCTTTGTAGCTGTCTAATACCATTTTTGTGAATAGGAGCCCCAAACTTCTATGTGTGTTCAACACCTGTATTTACAAAGTCTTTATAAAGAGATAGAATTTAGATTACAGATAAGTATTGACTTTGCAGTTTCTAACATGTAGTATATTATTTCCCACTTGGATAATCTTATGCTAGCACTGGACCCATACTGAGTAGGTGCACCGCCTGATAAACAATACCAGGTCCCTAGTGTCTAGCCTTAACAATGTAAAAGGGACTGATGTTTACATTGTATCAGACAGCAAGGGGCTGATTCACTAAGCTCGAGTGAAGGATTCGAATGAAAAATACTTCGAATTTCGAAGTATTTTTTGGGTACTTCGACCATCGAATTGGTTAAATTCGTTCGAAGTCGAACGAAATCGAACGAATCGAACGAAAAATCGTTCGACTATTCGACCATTCGATAGTCGAAGTACTTGCCCTTTAAAAAAAACTTCGACCCCCTACTTCGGCAGCTAAAAGCTACCGAAGTCAATGTTAGCCTATGGGGAAGGTCCCCATAGGCTTGCCTGTGATTTTTTGATCGAAGGATTTTCCTTCGATCGTTGGATTAAAATCCTTCGAATCGTTCGATTCGAAGGATTTAATCGTTCGATCGCACTGAAAATCCTTCGATCGATCGATCGCAGGATCAGCGCTAAATCCTTCGACTTCGATATTCGAAGTCGAAGGATTTCAATCCGAGGGTCGAATTTCGAAGTATTTTTAACTTCGAAATTCGACCCTTAGTGAATCGGCCTCCAAGTGTCTGTGTAGAAATTTCTTTCAGTTCAGATCATGGAAAAAGGGAACCAACAGCAGAACTTTCCAAAACCACAACTCCTTATCCCAAAAACTGTCTTATGTACTTTTATTATATGTCTTGGAATCAGGCATGCAAAACTACTCCGGTGGCCCTCATTGTAACTGACCAATGAGCCTAACTGAAACCAAGCAAAAAGTGTATAAAAAGGCTACTGTATTAGTGCTTACTCGTTACAGTCAATTTTAACCCTAGAAAATAGTATCATATAAATTAAGTAAATAAAAAGATATAACTGAATTGAGATGTTTTATAAGGTTGTATTATGTAGTGTGTAACGAATTAATAGCTGGGTAACACAACACAGTGAAAAAAAATGGAGCAATCATGTTGACCACAGATGAAGTTCAAGTGTATGTCTTGTAAGTAAGTAATTCTTATTAGTGTTCAGTTTGACCTTTATCTTAGAAGTTTAACTTTATTTCTCAACATTAAATTAAACCAAGTCAAAAGTATTTTGACTGTCCTATTGGTGTGTGTGGGTATTTTTTGTGTTTGCATGAGTGTTTTTTCATTTGTCAGACTACAATACTAATAATGGTTTTGACTTGTAGCACTTCCAGCAGGATCTTACTGTCTAAATAGGCCATTCTGTCAAATAATATGGTTTTGATTACACATATCAGACTATATAATTATGAATGAATGATAACTAGAGTCCTGCTTGGACAATTCACTAAAGCAAAAAAAGAAAAATATTCATATTGGCTATTGCTGTCTCCAGTTGTGCTGAAGAGTTTTACCAAACACCACTCATTGGTCAGGCAGGCTGGGGTCGGCACAGGTGGGGTTCAAGCAAGGTCAATTAGGCTGGGGTCAGTACAGGCAGTGTTCAGAGAATAGTCCGGCAGACAAGGGTCAATACCGGTAGAATTCAGAATGGTCAGGTAGGCAAGGATCAGGATTGGCAGAGTTCAGAAAAGTCAGGCAGGCAAAGATCAAAACCAGAATCAAAACAGATATAAATCACACCCAAATACTAAACAAATTAGACCTAACAATGGGCAATGAGTTTGAGTTCAAAGCCCCTTTAAATATTCGAATTTCGTGGCACTCGGTGTGATGACGTTACGCGGCGCCGGTTTAAACCTGGAATCGAGCAGCCACGTGTGCCATAAAGGAACCAGCGATTGAATGAAAAGGACCCTGTGGCAGGCTTCCCTGCCGGGTCCTAGTCCCCGTTAGTAGGGATGGGCACATTTTTTTCGCTTTGTTTCGTAGTGGAAATGGCGCCCATAGACTTATATGGCTTTGTGCGCCAAAAAAATTATGTGTGTCAAAAAAACGTCGCCACACGTCAAAAAAATTTTTTGACGCCCATAGACTTTAATGGGCGTCGGCGATATTTCGATGGCGGCAAATTTTTGGTGAAACGAAATGGGTCAAATTTGCCCAAGCCTATCCGCTAGACCACCAGGGTATGTTACAGATTTGAAGCTCATTGCTGATAACCTGTGCCATACCGCTCATCTGCAGCTGCAGGGACAAAGATCATGGAGCCAGATTTAAACAGATAAACTGGGATTCTATTTGGAGGATTATTTTTCTGCAGCCACTGGTTCTGAAGAGTTGGAGAAAGTTTGTATTAAACAATACAAAATCCCCATTAGATTACATGACAACACAGGACCCAGTGCAGTCTGCGTATTCTGATTATTAATCAGTCTTGCTGTATTGGCTTCTGGCAGCTATTATTTGACTTGTGCTGTTTTGATAATTTATGACGATCCCTAAGCAGCCCAGGCCACACTGAGCATGTGCACAGTCTTGGTCTTGAAAAGATGTTTAACAAAGTTACAAGATGGTGACCCCCTGTGGCCAACTTTGAAAGCATAAATCATTTGTTTGATTAGGCTTGTTGTGCAGTAAGTTCATGTTTATGTTTAGCATACAAAATACAGCATTTCTAGCCTTATTCTATCTAGGAAAAAAAGAACCAATACAACCCTTCCAAGCAAAAGGATAATGATCATGTACAGTATTTATTAACCATTAATATAATTTCCATTTATTAATCATTCTTTAGCTGTGTTGCCACAGTCCATTCATTTGTTTCTGTAACAAAAACAGTGTGTTCCCCACTTCAAAGTGATTGCACTGAGGTGGAAGATTAAGAAAATACAGTACATGTAAAAATGAGACTATGTTGAGAGATATCAATATCAGCTTGTCTTTTCCAAAATCAAATATGTTAATTACAGATTCAGTGGCAAATTTAAAGTATTAGAATTGAGCTCAGAATGTTTAGCATTCACAGATAAATGTAAGATTATTTAATTGAATTTGTGTTGCACAGTGTTGGAGACTAGTATTGCACTAGTGAGATAAGTGGCTGCATAAGTTCATAGTACTGAAATCATCCTAGCATTTTAAGCCCTAAATAAGCTTCACCAAACTTTTCTTATCTGATATTAGATTGCCTTCCCCACACCATTTGACAGACCTTAGAATGATGTTTTATGGCATAATTGTTTAATGGTCAACACTTAAAATGAAAACAATAATGCTTACCATTGATTGATGGGAACCAATAACTTTATTTAGCTCATTATAGTTCAAAGAGAGCATCCATTAAAGGATTGCAGTAATCAATGTGCATACTTATTGAGCATTCATAATAGTGTCCCAGATAATCCATTGCCACAATGAACATGTCAATCTTGGAGAAGCTATATGCAAGCAATAACGTATGACTTATCTTTGAAGATAAAGTCAGCTTTAGCTTTGGAATGAAACACGACAAGCTTAGACCTGCAAATGTTTCCACCTTAGTGAAAATTTCATCTATATGATATAGTAAAATCAATCTACATTTAGACTGCACACTGTGAAAGCAAGCCATTTCAGATTTAGAATAAATGTATATTTAGAAGTGATATATGCTTTGTATCAAATTTTATATGTTTCACAGGATAGATCTAGTGAGTGCAGTTAGATTTATATGACTGCCAGACTACCTATTGAGAAGAAAAACCTGGTTCCTGCCATGGGGTACCACTTGTTTACCTTTGTCATAAGCAATATGGAGACGTATTGGGACTGATCTAGTTGGATACAACTTACTGTCGAGTTGTTAATTTCCTTTGGAAAAAATTTCAACACAAGAACTATTTCCTAAATAAAGTATACAGTGGCGCTCTTGACATTCCCATGCACCCCACGTTGTGCATGATGGATGATACTGCCCCATTTACAATATAAGGCCCATACAGAACTGGTTAAGTGTTTGTTTAAGATTTAGGGAGCTGATTTACTCAAACTCAAATTAATCTCATTTGTTTATGAAAAAAAAACTGGAGTGACAAAACGCCACAACAAAATTGTAAGATTGAAAACTCGTTTTTAGCAGCTTTGGGGTATGATAAATATCTAAAAAAAAAAAAAATCTAAGTTTAATATATGGGCCTCTTAGAGTTGTAATGTACTAAATAAGGGACTGTACAACTAAGCCCAGTAGAAACCCATTAAAGACGTGCCAGTGTACATTTGTGAAGATGGAAATTACACGTTTTTGGAATTATTTACTTATTGTGAGAGAGTAATAAATGTGTCTATAAAAGTTCTCCATAGTGGCATATGTAAGCTTCAAGGGAGGTGTTGCTAAACACATTTCTGTCATGAGGCAAAGCGATCATCTTGCCTCAGGCAGCAGTTCCCCAGAAATTACCAGGGGTGGCAAAAAGCTGCTCCTGGTAACTTTATGAGCTGAATTTCTGTTTCTTAAACAGGAAATTAGTTTTTTCTAGCAAAGAAAGTGCAATTTTGCTCTCTGCTATAGCAATGCAGCCCCCCCCCCAGCAATGTTAAGGTAAGAGCAAGGGTTGGGGGGGGGCTGCATTGTGAAACACAACCGGCTAAACGGACAATAATTTGTCTGTTAAAATATGGTTACTATCTTGTCCTGGAAGGTGGAGTGTTTTGAAAGGAACAGGCTAGTCAAGTAAGTTCAAAGAGTCAAGTTCAATAAGTCCAGTTCACATACTAGAGCTCACTTTCCACAGGAAGGCTGATATATTAAGGAGAATGTTAGGGACTTCTCCCTGAGTGGAACATAGCAGGATGTCTTTGTAAAAAAACTCCCAGATGTGCTGCGGCCGCTGAAAGAAGCATGGTGAGCACTTGATGTATTGAAACTGACTGAACCTGAGAGGAAGCCAACAGGCTGAAAAATCCCCCAAAGAAGTACTGTATTGTGAGCACAGGAGTGACCCCCAAATCAGCCCCCTGGATACCTCTCAATTTCAGTCAAGTATTTATGATTTGCGTTTGTTATATGGGCAGATAAAGCACAGTTTTATTAAGTAGTGAGTGTACAGAAGTTAAATTGCTAAACAGTTGTCATGTCTGTGATTCAAGTGATGTCAAAAGTGACCACCATGTGCACCATGGTGTACTCTCAGGCCCGGATTTGTGGAAAGGCCACCTAGGCCCGGGCCTAGGGCGGCAGGATTTTAGGGGGGGCGGCATGCTGCCCAACCACACCCACATTGGTTCAAAAACACTGGGGATGCGTCAATCCCCATTGCTCCAGTCCAGATGATGAAAATTTGCACGAATAGGGGAGAGGACAGGGGCGACTAACGGCAGTGGGCCTAGGGGCGCCCACTATGTAAATCCAGCCATGTGTACTCTTGTCCAATATGGTGGCTTCCTGAGCCTCATATTTCATGACTTTACCTTTCTAGGGCTAATTTACAATGTGGAGATATAATAAGCATACAGAGCACTGCCCACTGGCACCCCTGCCTCTTAGATGGGACATCTAAAAGTCATTCCTAATTAGTAAGATGAATCTTCAATGTTGCACTTTGCTACACTTGTGTTAGGAAATCTGGGCTTGATTTAGTAAGACAAGTGCAAAAATGAACTGGTGCTGATGGCCAAGGCAACCAATAAGGTATTTTCCTTTATATTTTTAAAGTGTAATTAACAACAGAATGCATTGCTGATTGGTTAATACTGGTAACTAATGATGAGCAAAATTTTTCATCACAGAAATTATCACCATAGACTCCAATGGGTGAAAAATTGTCAGCCGGCAAAAAAATTTGAAGCACCACATTGCGTGTCAAATAAAATTTGACACCCATAGACTTGGGGGCAGATTCACTAAGCTCGAGTGAAGGATTCAAATGAAAAATACTTCGAATTTCGAAGTATTTTTTTGGTACTATCATCGAATTGGTTAAATTTGTTCGAATTCGAACGAAATCGAAGGAATCGAACGAAAAATCGTTCGACTATTCGACCATTCGATAGTCGAAGTACTTGCCCTTTAAAAAAAACTTCGACCCCCTACTTCGGCAGGTAAAACCTACCGAAGTCAATGTTAGCCTATGGGGAAGGTCCCCATAGGTTTGCTAACCTTTTTTTGATCGAAGGATTTTCCTTCGATCGTTGGATTAAAATCCTTCGATCGATCGAACGAAGGATTAGCGCTAAATCCTTCGACTTCGATATTCGAAGTCGAAGGATTTCAATTCGAGGGTCGAATTTTCGCAATTTTATGGCGACGTGAAATGGGTCAGATTTGTCCATCCCTACTGGTAACTGCACTGGCGAAATGTTGAACATGCATGATTACATTAGCTACCACTACCTCTACCTCTACTTTGATGTAATCACATTGAACAAGGACTATGAAACTGAGGACGATAATGAAACTATCATATGGAATGTTAAGCTCTTGCAAAAGATTAATTTTCTCGCTATCTGTGTATACAACACTCGAGTCAAATGAGCATGTAAGGTTATTTCAATATTTACACTGCCTTGACACATCAGACCAAAATTCATTCTATTTCACACATGCTTTAATTAAGCAATAAAACAAGATAGGTTGTAAGGTTATATATAATAACTATATATCAAATATGTATCTTTTTTACATTACAATTACAAGTCCTACAGAGTATTGAGAAAACATAGAAGGGGACAACAATATTTTTAGAATAATTTTAAAGATTTATGCAGTAATAAGTTCAATTTATAAGAACAGTTGCCTTAAAATAGTATTAGAATATTCTACAACAACAGCAACACATATAAGGACAAGCATAATTATTTCTATGTTCAGCAATGTCTCTGATTATTGTAAGATAATTTATATTGGTTATTTCTATGCTGTCTATTAACAAACATTCGGATTTCCTTTTTTTCATGAATTTTCATGCACTGTTTCTCTAAAAATTGGAAGGTTTTTAAATTTCTCCAAAACTCTAAAAAGTTGAGATTTATGAAGTATAGAAACCACAAAAAACCCTAATACATAACTTTTCAGGGAGGCCAATTCTGAGGCCTTTCTGAAACCATGGTTGAACTCTATTTCTCTAAAATCACAAATGTTGTGAAAGGTATTAAAATATAAAAAAAAATGTGAATGGAAAAAGTGCAAAAAAATATGAATATCAGCACAGCCCCTTGACTTCTATACTGATTTTACTTGCATAAGTTTGTATTAGAATTTTTCATAGTATTTACACTTAGGGGACCATTTATTGAACCTCAATTTTTTTTTTGAGATTTATCATACCCCAAAGCTGCTAAAAATCCGAATCTGAATATACCTCAAACCTGTTAAGGTCATGTAGAAGTCAATAGTAGATGTCCCTGAAGTTGTGTCTTGACATTGTGATTTGCGCTGGATCAAAAACAGTTGATGCTTGTTTTTTTCTTGTGACGTTTTGTTGCACCAGTTTTATCGATAAAATTAATTGATAAATGAGTTCAATACGTGAAAGGGAATTAGGTCAACTTTGTTTTCAAAAATAAATTAGATACATTTAACAAATCAGCCTCTAAATAAATCTCAAATTTTTAGGAGGATATTTATTAAAACTCTTTTTTATTTAAACAAAGTCAACCTAACTCCCATCCACAAATTAAACACATTTGTCAAGCAATCATCTATTAAATATTTGGGGCACTAATACCACCAAAATATGACCTTTAATAAATGGACCTCCCCATTTTATTACATTATATATTGTTATGAACAAATAGAGTTGTCACCTGTCTGATTTTGACCCAGAAAGCCTGATTTTCCTAATTTGAAGAACCGGTCAGGATTCTCCTAGATTAACGTGGCAATTAACCAACTCATACTGCCACATAAAAGTCCCGCCCCATGATGTCACCTCTCACCCTGCGTTGTCACCATCTCACCCAATGACATCAGTGTCCACCCCTGCCCAGATTTTCCATGTAGAAAGGTGGCAACCCTATGAGCCCTATGAGCCCTATGAGTAAAGAATGAATAAACATGTAAGAGTAATTTACTAAGTACAGAGCAGGAGGCAAATTGCAAACAACTAGGGCAAATCTGCCATGGTGTCTGCACTTTCCACAGGTCAATACACATTATACTGGCTGCTGAACAGGCAAATGAAGACTAATAAAACAATACGGGCCATGAAACTTTTGTTATGATATAATCTTTACATTTTTGTAAGTTATAGAATGGCTACTTCTAAGTGGCATTTATTTTTTATTTTTTTGTTATTGAATTATTTGCCTTCTTCTTCTGACTCTTTCCAGCTTTCAAATTGGGGTCACTGACCCTGTCAAAAAAACCAAATGCTACAAATGTATATGATTGCTACTCTTTATTACTCATCTTTCTATTCAGGGCCTCTCCTATTCATATTCCAGTCCTTTTTTTAAATGCATGGTTACTAGGGTAATTTGAACCATAGAAACTAGATTGCAGAAACTGAAAACTGGAGAGCTGTTGAATAAAAAGCTAAAAAACTCAAAAACCACAAATAATAAAAAATGGAAGCCAACTACTATATACTAAAAGTGAATCCAAAGATGAACAACCCCTTTAAGCATCAATAACATTATTAAACATAAATACAACAACTTAAAGAAAAGCTATAGCAGACACAACAACATCCAGGGTGGGAGTAAGGGAATGTGTGCAGCCTCCAAACCTCTGCTCTCAAAACTAGCAGCACGAACTGGTTTAAATCAAAATGTGGTGCTTAGCGGCCTAATAAAATTTGACAACCCCCTGCTAATGGAAAGAGTGTAGTAGGCAAAAGAAAAGGGTTGGTTCTGCAGTCATCATCCGTCCCCATCATAAGGAAAGGTTGCTGGGTATGCCTACAAAAAAGGAATAAAAACTAAGAGATAAAGTTTGCAGAATTATGATGAAACATCTCTTGATGGGCATTATTAAGAGAAATACCACCAGAGTCAACATTCTTGGATTGTCCTACAGGTGCCTCTTGGTGGTTTATTTTATGCAAAAGCCTCTGGGCTACTGTTTAATAAATTATTGTGCTGCACCACTGCAACAGTAGACTTTCTTTCCCACTTATACAATGTCATATTCTATCTACCCAGGGTTGTTATTAAAAACATCATCTACTATTCAGCTAGCTAGTTTATAATAGTGCTTCTATTATAAAGATACCCTTGAGGTATGATATCTGCACCAGAAAACGTTTCCAGAGGGCAATATGCAATTCCTTACAACAGGTTCTATTAGAAATGACTGGGTAGTATTGTTTCGGATCCCATATAATATATTTTTGTAACATGGTGCTTTTTCTGACAGCATTGTGTTTTAATGAATGAACTGCAATTCGTATCCAGTGGTCTGAACATTTTGCTCTTGCCATGAATCAGTTGCTAACTCTAAATGCATTGCTTGGAGGTGAAGCCGTTACATCAGTGTTATACATTTTTTCTTTGGGGTTATCAAATTCTTTGTCTGTGTAGGGATTTTATTTCTGGAATACAATACAGTGTTACTCAGTGCAAGGCAATAATCTATCAAGATTGTTATATTTGATAAAGCAGAAAATGATGTAGTACATCAAGCACTTGGGAGATTTTATTAGTCCCTCAATGCATATTGATCTTGAAGGGGCACATTTTGGATCACAGAACACAAATAGAAAAATGACATGTCACGCATTGCTGACTAGAGATGTCGCGAACTGTTCGCCGGCGAACTTGTTCGCGCGAACATCGGGTGTTCGCGCTCGCCGGAAGTTCGCGAACGTCGCGCGACGTTCGCCATTTTGGGTTCGCCATTGTTGGCGCTTTTTTTGCCCTCTCACCCCAGACCAGCAGGTACATGGCAGCCAATCAGGAAGCTCTCCCCTGGACCACTCCCCTTCCCTATAAAAACCGAAGCCCTGCAGCGTTTTTTCACTCTGCCTGTGTGTGCTGAAGAGATAGTGTAGGGAGAGAGCTGCTGCCTGTTAGTGATTTCAGGGACAGTTGAAAGTTTGCTGGCTAGTAATCGTTTTGATACTGCTCTGTTATTGGAGGGACAGAAGTGTGCAGGGGTTTGAGGGACATTTAAGCTTAGGTAGCTTTGCTGGCTAGTAATCTACCTTCTACTGCAGTGCTCTGTATGTAGCTGCAGTGGGCAGCTGTCCTGCTTCTGATCTCATCTGCTGACTGCTGCAATAGCAATAGTCCTTGTAAGGACTGCTTTTATTTATTTTTTTGTTGTTTTACTACTACTACTACTACTACTACTACTACTACTACTATAAGAGCCCAGTGCTATTAGTCTAGCAGTGTTGGGGAGTGGGACTGGTGTGCTAATCTGCTGCTCCTAGTAGTTCAGCAGCACCAACTTTAATTTTTTTTTTTTAATATTCATTCTTTTTTTATTTAACTTTTTTTTATTTTACTATCGCTGTAGTAGTGTATAAGTTGACCTTTTAGGCATTATTTGCCCTGTAGGCATTTTTTGCCCAGTGTGTTATTCAACCAACTGCTATCTAGCTGTGTGCCCGTGTTCACATTCTGTCTAAATATCCATAATATTACCGTCTCCAGAAAAAACACCGGAGTGACTTTTTTCAAGCAGCCATAATAAATTTTACGTAATCCGTATCCATCGCTGTAGTAGTGTATAAGTTGACCTTTTAGGCATTATTTGCCCTGTAGGCATTTTTTGCCCAGTGTGTTATTCAACCAACTGCTATCTAGCTGTGTGCCCGTGTTCACATTCTGTCTAAATATCCATAATATTACCGTCTCCAGAAAAAACACCGGAGTGACTTTTTTCAAGCAGCCATAATAAATTTTACGTAATCCGTATCCATCGCTGTAGTAGTGTATAAGTTGACCTTTTAGGCATTATTTGCCCTGTAGGCATTTTTTGCCCAGTGTGTTATTCAACCAACTGTTATCTAGCTGTGTGACCGTGTTCACATTCTGTCTAAATATCCATAATATTACCGTCTCCAGAAAAAACACCGGAGTGACTTTTTTCAAGCAGCCATAATAAATTTTACGTAATCCGTATCCATCGCTGTAGTAGTGTATAAGTTGACCTTTTAGGCATTATTTGCCCTGTAGGCATTTTTTGCCCAGTGTGTTATTCAACCAACTGTTATCTAGCTGTGTGACCGTGTTCACATTCTGTCTAAATATCCATAATATTACCGTCTCCAGAAAAAACACCGGAGTGACTTTTTTTCAAGCAGCATTCTTATATTTTACGTAATCCGTATCCACCGCTGTGTATACGTTGACCTTGTAGGCATTATTTGCCCTGTAGGCATTTTTTGCCCAGTGTGTTATTCAACCAACTGCTATCTAGCTGTGTGCCCGTGTTCACATTCTGTCTAAATATCCATAATATTACCGTCTCCAGAAAAAACACCGGAGTGACTTTTTTTCAAGCAGCATTCTTATATTTTACGTAATCCGTATCCACCGCTGTGTATACGTTGACCTTGTAGGCATTATTTGCCCTGTAGGCATTTTTTGCCCAGTGTGTTATTCAACCAACTGCTATCTAGCTGTGTGCCCGTGTTCACATTCTGTCTAAATATCCATAATATTACCGTCTCCAGAAAAAACACCGGAGTGACTTTTTTTCAAGCAGCATTCTTATATTTTACGTAATCCGTATCCACCGCTGTGTATACGTTGACCTTGTAGGCATTATTTGCCCTGTAGGCATTTTTTGCCCAGTGTGTTATTCAACCAACTGCTATCTAGCTGTGTGCCCGTGTTCACATTCTGTCTAAATATCCATAATATTACCGTCTCCAGAAAAAACACCGGAGTGACTTTTTTTCAAGCAGCATTCTTATATTTTACGTAATCCGTATCCACCGCTGTGTATACGTTGACCTTTTAGGCATTATTTGCCCTGTAGGCATTTTTTGCCCAGTGTGTTATTCAACCAACTGCTATCTAGCTGTGTGCCCGTGTTCACATTCTGTCTAAATATCCATAATATTACCGTCTCCAGAAAAAACACCGGAGTGACTTTTTTTCAAGCAGCATTCTTATATTTTACGTAATCCGTATCCACCGCTGTGTATACGTTGACCTTGTAGGCATTATTTGCACAGTGTTTTCTTCAAACCGCCATCTAGCTGTGTGAGCTTGTTCACATTTTGTCTAAATATTGATAATATTATCGTCTCTAGAAAAACCACTTGAGTTACTTTTTTTCAAGCAGCATTCATATATTTTACGTAATCCGTATCCACCGCTGTGTATACGTTGACCTTGTAGGCATTATTTGCACACTGTTTTCTTCAAACTGCCATCTAGCTGTGTGTATTATCGTTTCCAGAAAAACCAACTGAGTTTTTGTTGTTGTTGTTTTTTTAAAAATAATGCCAGGCAAAGGCAGGCCGCCACGCAGAGGCCGTGCTAGGGGCCGTGCTGCTATGCAATCCTGTGGCCCTAGCAAATTGCCCAGTTTTAAAAAGCCAATGACCCTGAACTCCCAAAATGCTGAAGAGGTAGTTGACTGGCTTACACAGCACACCCCATCCTCTACCGTTTCTAACTTTACCACAACATCCTCCTCATCCTCCACTGCTATGGCCACCCCACGTAACACTTCCTCCACCACCGGTGCCCCTTCTTCACTGGGGTCAGAGGAGTTATTTTCCCATGAGTTTCTTGAACTGAGTAATGCGCAACCATTATTGCCAGAAGAAGATGAAGGAGATGAGGACCTTACACCAGATTTAATTCTGGCAGAGAACACGATAGAGATGGACATAATGAGTGATGAGGAGGAGGTCCCCGCTGCTGCTTCCTTCTGTGATGTGTCAGAAGAAATTGATGCATCTGAGGAGAATGATGATGAGGAGATTGATGTTTTGTGGGTGCCTAGTAGAAGAGAGCAAGAGGAGGGTAGTTCAGATGGAGAGACGGAGAGTCAGAGAGGCAGTAGGAGAATAAGACCTAGAAGAAGCAGGGAGGACAGCCCGCAGGGATCAGTAGGGCAACAACATGTATCGGCACCTGTGTTCAGCCGGCCAACGCACCCGCCATTGCCGCCAATACCGCCAACTCCGCCAACTTCTACTGTTACCGCCAGATCGCACACTTCCAAAAAGTCAGCAGTGTGGGATTTTTTTAATGTGTGTGCCTCTGACAAAAGCATTGTAATTTGCAATGAGTGCAGTCAGAAACTGAGCCTTGGTAAGCCCAACAGCCACATAGGTACAACTTCTATGCGAAGGCACATGAGCGGCAAGCACAAAGCACTTTGGGAGCAACACCTCAAAGGCAACAGGCAAACTAAAAGCCACACTCCTTCTGGTCCAGCATCTTACTGCTCTACCTCTGCTCTCCTTGACCCGTCTGAACCACCCTCCACTCCGCCTTCCACCTTGACCACCTGTTCCCATTCCCAGTCATCTGCCACCAGCCAAGTTTCTGTGAAGGCCATGTTTGAGCGTAAGAAGCCAATGTCTGACTGTCACCCCCTTGCGCGGCGTCTGACAGCTGGCTTGTCTGCACTCTTAGCCCGCCAGCTTTTACCATACCAGCTGGTGGACTCTGAGGCCTTCCGCAAATTTGTAGCAATTGGGACACCGCAGTGGAAGGTACCCAGCCGCAATTTTTTTTCTAAAAAGGGAATACCACACCTGTACCAACATGTGCAGAGCCAAGTTACCGCATCTCTGTCACTTAGTGTTGGGCCAAAGGTCCATATGACTACTGACGCATGGTCCTCCAAGCATGGTCAGGGCAGGTATGTCACCTACACTGCCCACTGGGTGAACTTGGTAATGGCTGGGAAGCAGGGAATGGGTAGCTCAACAACAACAGTGGAGTTGGTGTCACCGCCACGGATTGCACGCGGTTCTGCCACCACCTCTACTCCTCCATCGCTCTCTACCTCGTCTTCTTCTTCTTCTTCTTACTCTGCTGCTGGGTCCTCCTTCTCCTCCTCCACACCTGTGCACCCCCAGCTCCCCCTAGGCTATTCGACGTGCCAGGTACGCCGTTGTCACGCTGTCTTGGGGATGACGTGCCTGGAAAGCAAAAACCATACCGGATCTGTACTCCTGTCATCTCTGCAGTCACAGGCCGATCGGTGGCTGACCCCACACCAACTGCAGATCGGAAAAGTGGTGTGTGACAATGGAAGCAATCTGTTGGCAGCGTTGAGACTAGGCAATTTAACACATGTGCCCTGCATGGCACATGTGTTAAATTTAATAGTCCAACGTTTTGTCTCCAAGTACCCAGGATTCCAGGACGTTCTCACCCAGTCCAGAAAGGTGTCGGCCCATTTCAGGCGTTCCTACACAGCCATGGCACGCCTTGCTGACATTCAGCAGCGCTACAACATGCCAGTCAGGCGTTTGATTTCTGACAGCCAGACTCGCTGGAATTCAACGCTCCTTATGTTGGAACGTCTGCTGCAACAACAAAGGGCCGTCAACGAGTACCTTTTTGAACTGGGTGGTAGGACTGGATCTGCACAGCTGGGGATTTTTTTCCCCCGTTACTGGGTGCTTATGCGCGATGCCTGCAGGCTCATGCGACCTTTTGAAGAGGTGACAAATATGGTCAGTCGCACCGAAGGCACCATCAGCGACCTAATACCCTTCGCTTTATTCCTGGAGCGTGCCGTGCGACGAGTGACAGATGAGGCTGTAGACCAGCGTGACGAGGAGCTGGAAGCGCACGATTTCTGGTCGGAATCACCAGAACGAACCCAGGCACCTGCTGCAACGCAGGGAGAGGTGCCAGAAGTGGAGTCAGAGGAGGAAGGTGGCTTTGTGGAGGAGGAGGAGGAGGACCAACAGGAGCAGGCTTCCCAGGGGGCTAGTGGTGACCTTTTGGGGACCCCTGGTCTTGTACGTGGCTGGGGGGAGGAGACCGTGGATGATGCAGTCCTTGATAATGAGGAAGCGGAGATGGATAGCTCTGCATCCAACCTTGTGAGAATGGGGTCTTTCATGCTGTCATGCCTGTTGAAGGACCCCCGTATCAAGAGGCTTAAGGAGAAGGACCTGTACTGGGTCGCAACGCTACTAGACCCTCGGTACAAGCATAAAGTGTCAGAAATGTTACCAACATACCACAAGTCCGAAAAGATGCGGCATTTACAAACCAGCCTGCAAAACATGTTGTACAATGCTTTTAAGGGTGATGTCACTTCAGGAACTCATCAACATTCCAGGGGCAGAGGTGCCAGTAATCCTGCCACGAGCACACCTGCAAGGACAAAGCCCTTTGGCCAGTCTGTAACGTCAGACATGCAAATGTTTTTCTGTCCAAGGCAGCGCCACAACCCTTCTGGATCCACCCTCAAAGAACGCCTCGACCGGCAGGTAGCGGACTACCTGGCATTAACTGCAGATATCGACACTCTGAGGAGCGATGAACCCCTGGACTACTGGGTGCGCAGGCTTGATCTGTGGCCAGAGCTGTCACAATTTGCCATGAACCTCTTGTCTTGCCCAGCCTCAAGTGTGCTCTCAGAAAGGACCTTCAGTGCAGCAGGAGGGATTGTAACTGAGAAGAGAACTCGCCTAGGTCACAAAAGTGTCGATTACCTGACCTTTATTAAAATGAATGAGGGGTGGATCTCGGAGGGTTACTGCACGCCGGAAGACTTGTTCTGACTTCTATGCAGCTGTCCTTCTCTTCAAGCCTCATGACTCCACACACAGCTGTCCTTTAGCGTCCTCCTCCCTCCGCCACCGTTACAAACTAGGGTGCAAACCCTACTGGTTTAATTTTTTCTGGCCTCTGTGCTTCAGTGGCTGCAACCAAAAAAACTGGGCAAACAATGTCTACAAGGTCAACGTATGGCGAAAAATGACTATTTTCAGCATTTATATGGCATATTTTTTCTGGCAACTGTGCTTCAGTGGCTGCGTCCAAAAAAATGCATATTTTCTGCATTTATATGGCATAATTTTTCTGGCCTCTGTGCTTCAGTGGCTGCAACCAAAAAAATGCATATTTTCTGCATTTATATGGCATAATTTTTCTGGCCTCTGTGCTTCAGTGGCTGCAACCAAAAAAATTTATATTTTCTGCATTTATATGGCATAATTTTTCTGTCAACTGTGCTTCAGTGGCTGCGACCAAAAAAATGCATATTTTCTGCATTTATATGACATAATTTTTCTGTCAACTGTGCTTCAGTGGCTGCAACCAAAAAAATTTATATTTTCTGCATTTATATGGCATATTTTTTCTGGCAACTGTGCTTCAGTGGCTGCAACCAAAAAAATTTATATTTTCTGCATTTATATGGCATAATTTTTCTGTCAACTGTGCTTCAGTGGCTGCGACCAAAAAAATGCATATTTTCTGCATTTATATGACATAATTTTTCTGGCCTCTGTGCTTCAGTGGCTGCAACCAAAAAAATTTATATTTTCTGCATTTATATGGCATAATTTTTCTGTCAACTGTGCTTCAGTGGCTGCGACCAAAAAAATGCATATTTTCTGCATTTATATGGCATATTTTTTATGGCCTCTGTGCTTCAGTGTCTGCGACAAAAAAAATGTATATTGTTAGCATTTATATGGCATATTTTTCCTGGCCTCTGTGCTGCAGTGGCTGCGACAAAAAAAAAATAATATTGTTTGCATTTATATGGCATATTTTTTCTGGCCTCTGTGCTGCAGTGGCTGCGACAAAAAAAAATTAATATTGTTTGCATTTATATGGCATATTTTTTCTGGCCTCTGTGCTGCAGTGGCTGCCACAAAAAAAAATTAATATTTTCAGCATTTATATGGCATATTGTTTCTGGACTTCTGGTTCAGTGGCTGCGACAAAAAAAACATAATTTTTCAGGAAAGTACACATGCCTAATTTTTCAGGGTTCTGCAACAGTGGCAAAATCGCATCTTTTATGGTCACCGCAGGTGATCAATAAAGTAGACCAAAACTGGGCCCACACTGCAGAATCTGTGTTTTTTGGTTCACTTCACTGTACATTGAATTACCTCTGCCTGACCGTGCACGTGCGCACAAGCACGGTGACTGCTAAACACACCACTACAGAAATATTGCCACCAACAGGACGAACATCCTGGAGGTGACAAGCAACTAGTAATTAAAAACTATTATTTGCTCACTTGACGGTATCATTCATTAAAGCTCTTTGCGTCTTTTTGCGTTGCAGTAAGCACCGCGTTTCGTCTTTGCGTGTGAACAGGCTGTAACTTTTACACGACTTGATTGGCATGTAGACGCCGGACGTTTTAAAGCATTTTATTACACAGGTTTAGAAATGTAGTGTGATTTCTGCCCTTTACAGCACAAAACGCAGCGCTGTGTCAACAATGGATTTTTTAGAAACATTTTTGCCCATGATCCCCCTCTGGCATGCCACTGTCCAGGTCGTTGCACCCTTTAAACAACTTTAAAATCATTTTTCTGGCCAGAAATGTCTTTTCTAGATGTTAAAGTTCGCCTTCCCATTGAAGTCTATGGGGTTCGCGAACCGTTCGCGAACCGCTCGCATTTTTGCGCAAGTTCGCGAATATGTTCGCGAACTTTTTTTCCGACGTTCGCTACATCCCTATTGCTGACTTCATTAACTTGTCCTTCTTCATGTTTGCTCACTCGCACATGGTATAACTTGCAGTAATTGCATCAAAACTACACATCAGCTGACAACCAGTATTCACACCCTTAGTTAATGAAAAGGTAAAGACCCATGACCTTGCCTAGGCAACAATGTAAGCACGCTATACAGTAAATATCTTTATAACATGGTAGCTATTGTTTTTTTTAATTCAGTAAATGTTGAACAGGTATGGGATCCAGAATGTCCAGGGCCTGGGGTTTTCTGAATAAAGGATCATTGGATCAACGGATAATTTGGATCTCATATCTTGTCTACAAAAAATTATTTAACACTTAAATAAACCCAATAAACTGGTTTTACTTTCAATAAGGATTAATTATATTTTAGGGATTAATTGTATCTTGGGTTGGACTGTAAAAAGTCCTGTTTCATTATTACAGTGAAAATAATAATTTTTTTAAAAAAATTGGATTATTGGATAAAAATGGAGCCTATGATAGATGGTCTTTTCAAAATTATTTGCTTTCTGGATAGCAGCTTTCTGGATAATGGACCTCATACCTGTATATAGGCCTGACAATGAATAGTAGATTGACAGATATATAGATGGATCATTGATGATAGACAGATACTGTAGATAGTAGATAGATAGATAGATAGATAGATTGTTTGATTGATAGAAAGATAGTTGATAGATAGATTGATAGATAGATAGTTAGATAGATAGATAGATAGGGGCAAATTCACTAAAGGACGAAGCGCCTAACGCTAGCGTTAGTTCGCTAGCATAGCACATTTTCGTTAATTCACCTATTCACTAACGGACACTGGCGTAAATTCGCTAGTGTTACTTCTCACCCTTACGCCTGGCGAATTTGCACAATGGACGTAACTACGCGAATTCACTGACACACGAATTTTTCTGAACGCTACCTTTTACGTCAGACTTCCTTCGCCACCTCAGACCAGGCGAAGTGCAATAGAGTAAATAGGGATTGCTGCAAAAAAAGTAAAAAAAAGTCCCAAAAAACGCTGGCTTTTTTTTTTTTTTTATGGGTGATAGGCTGAAAAAGATCGAAATTTTTTTTGGGGCTACCCTCCTCCCCCCCTACATTTCCTAACTCATGGCACCTTAACTATACAGTGGGCACATGTGTAGGGCAAAATAAAAATTTTATTTGCTGTTTGTTTTGAAGGTTTCCCAGGCTTGTGTAGTGATGCTACATATACCTCCATTGTAACTTGAATTTGGCGCCGTATGCAAATTAAGCATTGCTAGCATAACTTTGCTTTGCTTGGCGAATTAACGCTAGTGCAACTTCGCAGCCTTATGCTTCCCCTGAGCGCAACTTCGGATTTTAGTGAATTTGAATAGCGCTGGCGAAAATACGCCTGGCGAAGTGCGGCGAAGCGGATGCTGGCGCAACTACGAATCTTAGTGAATTTTCCCCATAGATAGATAGATAGATAGATATGGAGACTGGATCCTACACTTCTGAATAACAAATTAAGAACCTAATTATAAAATATTCCACAGTGAACATTAGAACAGTATATTCTGTGAATTGGTGGTCCCTTTTACCCATGAGCCACATTCAAATGTAAAAAAAGTTGGAGAGCAACATGAGTATGCAAAAAGTCCCTGGGTGCCAAATATGGGCTGTTATTGGCTACTGGTAGCCCCTATGTGGACTTGCAGCCTATAGGAGGCTCTGTTTGGCAGTGCACATTTTTTTTATGAAACAAAAGCTTGCCTTTAAGCAAGGAATTCAAAAAGAAGCACCTGCTCTGACGTCACTGGGAGCAACATCCAAGGAGTCGGAGAGCTCATAATCCACTGGTTGAGGATCACTGTCCTAGACCATGGGACATGTATATGCTGTGGTCAGGTACTGGGCTCATCAGTGATATGATGATACTGACCAACCTCACTCTAGCTAAAAAGTGAATTAAAAGACAATGCAACAGCAGGGAAAAACAATATGAGACATGATTTATGTTTAAGTAGAAGAACAGTTTGAGAGCTGCACATTGGGTGTCCTTGGAATTCTGGAAAATTGAAATGGAATGGATAGTGACAGAGAGACAAGTAGACCTACAGCGACAAACCAGGAAAGGCATTGGTATAGACAGTAAAACAAGTAAAATACAAAGACTAACCAGTTCTGCCGTCAGATACAGAAAGTGTGCATCATTGTGAGGTGGAGGTTAAAATATTTACCTTTGTCACTGAAACTCTTCTCACTCATACCCAAACTGTGAAGATATTGTAGTACATTAAACTTAATTCACTATTATTAAAGCAAGAGTAAATGAATCAGCAAAAATTACAGAATTGTTTCCCCCAAGTGAGTAATTTCGTTCCATTGCTTCCCCCCCTTCCACACACAAATGAGATTAGTGTTTTTTTGCAATATTTTTCTTAAAGAGCAAAAGCATAAAAAGGTTTGATAACGCAGGCAAAAAAGAGACTCAGTTTTATTGTCTGCAATAAAAATGTTATTACGGCTAATAAGCGCAAAGAGTTTTGTAATGTTTTTGCTCTAATGAGCTCTAGGCATTTGACCATATTAGCTGTGCTATTTCATTTCCGCACAAAAGAAATGAGCAAATGTTGTTAATCTTGAGCTTGTTTATTGTAGTTAAGTATCTCTGTTTTCCTTTGAAAGTATGTTGTTTTAGCTTTTTTTATTTTCTCTGCATTGTTCTTCGAGTGCGGCCGGCCAGTGTAGTTCTTTTTTGACTGTTTTTTTTCTTCTTCTTCTTCCTTTATTGAAGCATTACAGAAATTGACAGTTGTGTGTGGAGGACAGAAGTAATATCTCTCATCATTCTGTTTGTTAAAAGTAAGACTGTCCCTCCAGTTTCATTCTCACTGGTGAAAACATAACAGGGTCGAGCCACTGTAAGAATTATGAAACACACTCCTGGCTTGGCAATAGATAACTGCCAGTCACAGTTCTTTTTGTCCATTAAACCTCTCATAAAGTGCAACTGCCCTATGTTTCTATGTACTTAAAAAATTATGGGGCTGGAATCCTCCATTTAGTGTGCCAATAGGTTTCTTGTTTGTTAAAATGAAACACGCAGCTGCTAAACTCTGGAATAAAGGATATTTAACACTTATATACAGGCTCATTTTCGGGCAAAAATTTTTTTTTTCTCACTTGGGAGCACTATGGGTCGAATATCGAGGGTTAATTAACCCTCGATATTCAACCATCGAAGTTAAATCCTTCTACTTCGAATATCGAAGTCGAATGATTTACTTCAATTCGTTCGATCGAAGGTACATTTAATCCATCGATCGAACGATTTTCCTTCAATCACAATTTGGCTAGAAAGCCAATGGGGACCTTCCCCATAGGCTAACATTGATGTTCGGTAGGTTTTAGGTGGCGAAGTAGGTGGTCGAAGTTTTTTTTAAAGAGACAGTACTTCGAATATCGAATAGTCAAACTATTTTTAGTTCGAATCGTTCGATTCGTAGTCGTAGTTGAAGGTCGAAGTAGCCAATTCGATGGTCGAAGTAGCCGAAAAAATACTTCTAAATTCAAAGTATTTTTCCTTCTAATCCTTCACTCGAGCTAAGTAAATGTGCCCCTTCATGTAATGTTGGTTCGTCAGAGCGAAAAGTTGCCTAGCGGTGTGAATGACCGCTAGCGACGGTCTGTTTCGCTAGCGAATTGGCGCCTGTTATTAAATTGGCAATGTCCCTGCCGATGGCAACACTGGCAAAAAGTCACTAGCCACTTCGCTCTTTAGTAAATCTGCCCCCAAGACTGCATATATCAGCTCAGTGTGTGACTATGTAATACCTTCCAAGAACCTCAGAGAGTAATACCATAGTCTGAGGTACTAAAACACTTTTCTTATTGGTGTAAACATGTGATAGTCTACCAAGCAATTCTAAAAATATGAGCAAACATGAGCCTTTAAGCTTAAG
Organism: Xenopus laevis; assembly: GCF_017654675.1. Classification (NCBI taxonomy): domain Eukaryota; kingdom Metazoa; phylum Chordata; class Amphibia; order Anura; family Pipidae; genus Xenopus; species Xenopus laevis. The sequence goes on from NC_054371.1 coordinate 49,006,923, forward strand.
TTCTTTTTACCCACAATGCAGGTTGTCAAGGCTCATCTTGACTCATCCCCCTAAAGGACAAGGCACATACCAAGAACTTCAAACCTGTTTTGTGTGTTGTCCTTTATCTGTTTGGCAGAAGCAAGGACCAAGACCCTATTTTCCACTAAAACCAACAATAACATTAACTTATCAAGCTTCTGATGAATGCATGTTGCTGCTTCCCTCTAGCATTGTTACTGATAGAACGTTCACTGGATTGAAGTTGTTCTGGTGACTTCTGGTACACATATAAATTATTCTGGTATTTTTCTAAATGTATCAGTTACCTGTTTAAGTTTCAGAACATTCTGTATATGGATGCATTTTCAGCAAGATACTCCATTTTTGCTGACAGCTTCATAGTTACATAAAAATATTCAGTAAAATAAATAATTCTGAAACATAATCTATACAGTCATATTCCATGCATGCTACGGTGTACAAAGTAAAATCAATTCTAGCAGTTGGTGCCTCTGTATTTATCTTTCACTTTAAAAGCAATGGCAGCCTTAGAACCCCAATGCTGCATATTATTTAAAGAAATATAAAACATTTTACTAACGTTGCCAATTTGCTTAAGTATATTCCTTTTAACAATGATTGCTTTCAGCTTTCAAAGGAGTGAAGCAGCCATCTTGCAGCCTACAGAAGGCAGCTTTGAATGCTTTACAGAAATCTAAACAGATTTCTATCAAGATAAAATTTTGCACCAGAAATCTTTGAGCTTGGATTAGAAAGGCCTGCTTGTTGGAGTTCATCTCAAAATCACTTGGAGTCCAAAGTATCTATGCAAAACCATTAATCTCAGATTGTGTATAAACACTATCTTGGAGACAGGCTGCAATTTACAACTCTCTGTGATAGACAAATAGCCTGTAGAGCTTTGTCATTTAACCTTTGCAATTTTGTTGGTAGACATGGAGATGGAATTGTACACTGTCTGTAAATCACAACTAAAATATTTATCATTAACGTCAAATTGTTTTACATGTTCGCCATAAGGAGCTAAATATTTTATGTCCCCAAAGCACCATATGTTAGGCTCTACTGTTTTGACTTCATTTCCTTATTTATGCTTTCAATAGAGAGAGATGAAAGGGCAATTAATAAAACTAAACAAAATGAAGCCTGTTGTTATAAATGCCATTATTTTGGCTGGGTGCAGCCAATTCGTAAATAAAATGTATTATGTGCATGAGGCTGATGGCACATGGGGTATTTTTCAGGTTTTTTAAGATGACTATAAAGCACCTTGTTTAATGTAAGCCTAAAAAATACATTTGCATTGGACATGTGCGTGTTCTTGAGGATGACATTTTGTGATTCCATTTGATACTGGTCAATTATTTCTCAAGGGCTGCAGCAGGACCCAAAAGTGCATTCACAAATTATCTGACCAACAAATAGTATTTAAATGCATAACCCTGTTAAAGCTATTTACATTATTAGTTGAATGAACCAACAATAATGAGTCCTAGTTTTATATTGACATAACCCCCAAATAATTTATTGCATAGATATCTGCATTACCCTTCCTCCTGTGGCTCCTGTAGCTAGATCCATGGGCAGACTCAGTCTTACCATACTATATTGCCTAAAACTGTTGAGCAAGTTTGATTTACACCTCTGGTAAGGACATGAGACAGGCCTTATTTTTACAATGATCTGTGCCTGTGAGGGCTGTGTTGATTAATAGATACAATAAGCAGAGAAAGCTTGAAGGACAAAACTGAAAAAGAATTGAAGTCTGGATTGAATAGGAGAAAAGAGAGAAACAGTAGGGCAGTGATCCCCAACCAGTAGCTCGTGAGCAACATGTTGCTCCCCAACTGCTTGGATGTTGCTCCCAGTGGCCTCAAAGCAGGTGCTTATTTTTGAATTCCTGGCTTGGCGGCAAGTTTTAGTTGCATAAAATCCAGATGTACTGCCAAACAGAGTCTCCTGTAGGCTGCCAGTCCATATAGGTGCTACCCCTAATCAACCACAGCCCTTATTTTACACCAGCCAAGAACATTTTTCATGCTTGTGTTGCTCCCCAACTCTTTTTACATCTGAATGTTGCTCACGGATGAAAAAGGTTGGGGACCCCTGCAGTAGGGAATATCTTCAGACTTCAACAGGGGTAACTTCCTTCTGAGGAAGTGGCGAGATGACCCAAACAACCCATGGGTTCCGCTATACTGCATGTGCATTTATGCATTTTTAAAAGGTTAACAAAAGTTACTTTTTACTTATACAGACATACCCCTGTGCTCCTAAAAATATATACAATAGTGTAGCAGGTCATTTGAACAGAAAGGTGACATAGACAAGAACACATACTCTGGAACCTGGACAAGCTGGGGATTAGCAGACATTTGGAACACTGTTTAGAATTGTAACTATTCAGGGCTTAGTCTTAATCATGGAACTAAGTCAAGAAAAACCTTGAGAAGTTACCATTATTATGGGGCAGACTGGGGAATTTCTTTTTAAATTAAAAAATGAGCCATCTCTAACACACAAAATAATTTTATTGCATGCCATCCAGCGTGGACATGGGTCCTTTTGTGCAAACAAATAAAGCACAAACATTTCTTGATCCAAGAATTTCCAAGGCAAAGGCTGTGTGACTTTAATCAGTTGATGTTAGGCCAAAATCTTAGAAAATTTGTAGACAAGGTATATTGTATATATTGTGTATGAACTGGTAACGGGAGAAAAGTTTGAAGACAAACATATTTTCCCTAGGCAATAATTAGCAGATTCCATCTGCTAGCAGCTGGAGAGAGCAGGAGGCCAGTTTTGATCTACAAACAGAAAAAGTTGATATGTGTGTGGACAGAGGGGAACTACTTAAAGTCCTGTTGATTTCCAAAAGGGAAAGGGCTTTGTGAAGTTAATGTGAGTCTGTGGGCTTATACTCTTTTTTTTCAGCTGTGAATCCCAATAGGGGACCAGAATTTGAGATGGACAATGCTGTAGGCAATAGTTTAAGCTCCACAGTGACAAGGGTTTTTTTCATGCTAAAGAACTGTCTGTCCATCTGATCTGCTCACAATAAATGCAGTATACAGATCTTCAATAGAAGTTACAAGCAGGTGTTGTACCTGAAATGTTAAGTCTGTAGTTTTCTATTGACAGATAATTTCAGATGGCTATGCATCTACTGACCTTTGCCTTCCTGGGTCACTTGTGAATTTTGGAAAAGGGTTATAAACAGGGCCGGAACTAGGGGTAGGCAGAGTAGGCACGTGCCTAGGGCGCAAAACTTGGGGGGCGCCCAGCACGTACCTTTAGCTGCTGCCTACCCCAGTCCGGTGTGAAGTCCTGATCCTTGTGCGCTTGCGCGCGCCTACGTGAGGGAAGTGTGTCATTCGTGATAACGTGACTGCGCCTATTTAAGGGGAGTGTGGCGTGTGCTGGACGCGGCTCTTAGCGTGCATGCGCGTGCTCATGTACATCCATGCTCTGTGGAGGGGGCGACTTGGCCGGTCGAATTGCCTGGGGTGCCAGGTCAGTATGGCCCGGCCCTGGTTATAACAGCATAACTAAGATTAAAAGATAGATTGGGCTGTGACTATATAAATAAGTCTCAGAAAAGGCTGAGCTGCTGTGCCATGAAACCTTCTACAGTATATCTATATATATATATATATATATATTTATATCTATCTATCTATATCTATCTATATCTATATCTATATCTATATCTATATATATATATATATATATATACATACACATATCTATAGACAAATACAAGAGTCCTCTGCACTCAACCCATTATCAATATATTTAAGACAGAGACATTTTGTGCATACTGCTACTAAAAAATGCCTTATACTTTAAACAAAACAGGGATTGTTTGTCCATATATTGCAATATATTCAAGCTGGCCAACTACGTCAAAGTCATCCCATATCTGGCCAGTCCAACGCTCAATTTTCATCTGATTAATAATTCTATTGTTTCATTTTGCAATTTACAAAGGGACTATGTTTCACCTGCAACTTCCATGTTTGTTATAGTTATACAGGAGCAGTGACCAGCTCTATGTTGTAGCTCCCACCCCCTCCAACTATAGTCAGGTGATCCCACTGGTGTCTAATAAAAGGGCAGCCAAGTTTGGGAGTTTTACTTTGAATGCAACTAGTAAGTTGCAGGTAATACCTAGTCCCTTTGTAAAATGTATAATGAAGCAATAGAATTCTTAATGAATCAGATGAAAATTGAGCATAGGACTGACCAGATATGGGATGAGAGAGAAAGAGAGAGAGAGCATTATATAATATGCTATAATTAGACAACTTTAGTTCATTACTTCACATCTGTCAGCTGTAAGTATTTTGTGCAGGTCTTGCATATACATTAAAACATTATGCATAAAGAATAAGCACTGTTTTATTACTTGGGAAAATATGTTCCAAATTTCCATATCCTGATAACTTGGTCCTCAACACATCTGTTCAGTATATTTATTTATAGTGGTGTAAAATGTGTAGGGTAGCATACAATATTATCAACCTCATCATTTATGTAATTTAACTACAGTCCTATAAATGTCTATAAGGATTGCTTCAGCTTTCTCATCAAATTAACTATTCTTTATCTCTGCAGTGCTCATTTCTAAAATTGAAGGTTTTAGCTCTGTTCCATACTCTGGGCACATTTGTGTTTTTCAAGCTCCCTCTCCCATGCCTTTTGTTATGTGAAAACTCAGCAGTTGGTCTAGATTTCAAAGACAAAAAGTGAAATTTTTAGGGATCTGGTGTCAGGGCCAGTAATGTCTCCTGATGATGGTTGTCACTTGGGGCGAATGAAATCTTCTCATTTTGAACTGCCTTCAGAAATAAAGAAAAAAAATATCTGATTGTTCATTTAAATCAAAAGAATCAGGATGGCAATGAAAGACAAGTGCAAAATGTTCTTGGTGGACTTTGTTGTTGAAAGACATGGAGAGGGAGGACAAGGACAAGAATAGAAGTCCCAGTGGGAACCCCAAATTGCTTTCAGATATCATTAATCTTTTTTTTTATGGATTGGCCTTGTTCTCTGTTAGATGCTGCAATATTTTCTCACATGAAACTGCAAAGAGAACTACCAAAACCTAACACGCGGGAAAAGGATCAAAGGGAAAACAACTAGCATGATCACTGTATTTCGTTTTATTTAAATACATTTATCACTTTCAGAAGTATACAGATCCAGATAAGATCTTATCCCTTGAGATCCTCTTGAACCTCATGCACGCTAGTTCCCAGAACCCTCAGGTTTCAAAAGGGAGTCAAAGGTTTTGTGCACTTCCAGGCCAAAAGAACACAGCCCTTTAGTAGATTCGTCAGTGCCTACACTATTTATATCACAACAATTATAATTAGTGTAAAATAAACCACAGTGTATGCAAGCTTCCCAACAATATGAGAGCAAGCCTTCATTTTCTACTGTATGCATCTCTCTGAAATTAAACTTTTATCCCATGTGAAGGAGAGATTGAGCATTGTACACTGTAAAAAGATGTGGTCAAAACACAAAACATTCCTTTATAAATATATATACATTTATTTATATGTATACAGGCTCACATGGGAACTCTAACAATCTTTCTTGAAGACTCATCTGTTACTGCTTTACCCCTTTTCTTGTTATCCTTAAGCTGGCCACAGACGCAAAGATCCGATCGTACGAATCAATGTACGATCGGACTTTCTCATATCCCGACCTGCCACTAACTATTCAGATCAAAGTCTTACCATTCCGACCAAATAAAGTAGTAAAAGAACAGATCAGCCGATGTTCTGCCCCTGACAGTAATCGTACGATAGACAAAGCTAGTGACAGTTTCTGAAAGTCGTACGATCGGCAATACACGCAGAGATATTATCGGCAGCAGGCAGAAATTTTCTAACCTGTCCGATCGACCAAACGACCAATCTCCGCCAGGCGAAAAATGTTGGGACTCTCCACATACGTTCCGAAAATCGTACGAATCGAGGATATGAGATCTTTGCGTCTATAGCCAGCTTTACACTTACTGGCTGTGGTGGCGTAACATTAGTTGCCACGTAATCCTTTTAAAGATTCACTATTTCCTCACATTTTAACAGGGAGTTGTGTTTATTATAGGACCATAGTACAGTATTGGCATTCATTTTTTTATAAGGTTATTGGAATTTAAAAGCACCATTAATTAGGGATTTAGAGGTCTGTAGTTCCACATTATCTAACATTAAGGGCAGTTTTAAAAAAAATGAGAGAGAAAAACTCACCCACATTGTTTTCACTCCAATAGGTTTTTTTTAGAAGAATATTTAACAAATGGTGAATTCTAATTTTCACTCATTGATAAATAGACTTCTGAAAATTTCATAGGAAGGAATAGAAAATCTTTGAGTGTTTCTATGGCAAACTCTAGTCTCATGTTTTGATAAATCTGCCCTTAAGCCTTAGATTGGATTTCTCTGCGGCCAGTGGCACAACTAACATAAATACAATGCACATAAGCACATTATTGTATCTCAGAAAGTCCATTCATATTTATTTTATTAAAGGAAAAAAGTCAGGTGTACTTTAGAACTGTGGCGCTGGTACTCTTACAACTGCCGTAGCCGTCTGCGCTTCATGCAGCTTTACAAACCCCATGGGAACTTACTTCTGCTCATTGCACGCATACCACTTACCGCCCCACACTTACAAACATAATACTTCAGCTCCCCAAGGAGAAGAAAGCCATTACTACAGAAACATTGCATTTTCTACAGGTTACTACTATATGTGATGAAACATCAGCTTCTCTTTTTATATAGTGTTAATACTGGCCAGTAATATTACAGTTCTTTAAATCATTTTTTCTTCTTTAAGTAAATGTATTTTATATTTATACATAACCATCTCAAGCTCCACAAATATACATTTATGCGTGGCAAGTAATAAAAGACGTAAAGACATAAATAAGAAGGAAAAATGAGTACTAAGATTAAAAAATAGCACAAGTTTATTACTCTGCAAATTGCAATTGCGTCTTGCGTATTTTTTAAGATCTGTTTGCAGGTCGAATCATATTTTTGGCATAAAATAACTTATTTTTTAGTAAGAATTTTTATTACATGTTTTTGGGGTTCTGTAATAAAAGATGCAGCTTGCTACAGGTCTAATCACTTATAGCATCCAACCAGCTGGTCACCTATTTAAAAGCATACATCTCTAACATCTCTAGATTCATGTTCTAGGTTACTGTACCTGGGCAAATTCCATGGGGCAAATTTACTAAAGCGTGAATTGGCTAACGCTAGCGCAAATTCACCAGCGTCACATCATTTTGTTACTTCACCGATTTACTAAAGGGTACTGACGTAAATTCGCTAGCGAAGAGGACCTACTCTAGTGCTACTTTGTACCCTTATGCAGGCGAAGTTGCACTATGGCGAAGGGATGTAATGACGCTAATTCACTAACTAGTACATTTTACTGAATGTTACCTCTTGCGCCAGACTTTACTTCGCCTGGTCAGACCAGGCGAAGTTCAATACATTAGATAGGAGTTTGTCTAAGTCCCAAAAAAAGCAGGCTTCTATTACTTTTTTAAGGGTGATAGTATGAAAAATAGCGTACATTTTTTTGGGGGTACCCTCCTTCCCCCCCTACATTTCCTAACATATGGCAACTCAACAATACAGTGGGCACATGTGTAGGGCAATAAAACAACTTTATTTTATTTTTTAAAGGTTTCCTGGGCTTGTGTAGTGTAATGTAGTTGCTGAAGCATATACGTCCATTATATTTTAACTTCGCGCCGTATGCAAATTAGGCATCGCTAGCGTAACTTCGCTTTGCCTGAAGAAGTAACGGTAGCGCAACTTCGCTACCGTTCGCCTCCCTGAGTGCAACTTCGCATTTTAATGAATTTGCGTATCGCTGGCGAAACTACGCCTGGCAAAGTGCGGCAAAGTGCGCCGAAGCTGTCGCTGGCACAACTTCAGATCTTAGTGAATTTGCCCACTTGCCTTTTATTACATAATGCAGTGGAGGCAAACAGCATGATGTGCAATCTTTTATTGGTGTTTGAGTTGCACATGCATGCATTATATACGCATTGTATAGGCACAAAAAGAAAATTATTCACAATGAGCAGTAATTTGCCCAAAGCTAAGCGGTCAAAAAGATCTGACATCAATGTAGTTGGAAAAAGAAAAGGGGCCCTATGTGGTAGTGTTAAGCAATAAAATCTTATAGAGGGCAGTTTAGTTCTCCTTTAAGAGGTGAATCTATAAATTTTTTCTTGCTTTGTTCTGACTTGCAACTATGAAAACATTACCAACCATAGAAATTCCAACCTTTTAACCAGATTTAATAACAGTAATTGGTAAGTGCCTGTTGGCATGAACTGTTTCTTTGTGCCTTTAAATTATCCACCTATAGAACATTATACGTAGGTCTAGGAAGTCAGACCATTTAAATGAAAGAAAGCCAGTAAATATACAGTATGTAATAGAATAATTACACAAATAGTGTACAAATCTCATAGTTGCAGCAACATATTCACAAGCATGACAGTTATGCATCACATACAGAAAAAAAGTATGCTATTCTGCTTAGAGCTGACAAATAATGAATGTTAATATACTCTAATGTACTAAACATATGCTAGGTTTGCCATAATGTTCTACTGTACATTCTGCTTCTATTGCATTTTGAATTTCTATCTAAAATGTTAATTCATAAAGCTGAGCAATAATATGCATTCCAAACAAACAGTCCTTCTTTTTGGTTTGATTGAATAACTTCCTTTCTTTTCTTTCTTTCATATATTAATGTATATGAATCTTCCAAGCTCTTTAAAAATGCATTTGTAACAAGTGTATTACATAGACCTCAAGAAATGAAATACTACACTACATATTCTGTTTGAAATGGAAGCTGTGAGGGGTACATCACTGAACAGAAATGCAGCATCAGTATCCAAGCACAAGAGAGCAGAGTCTTAATGACTTATGGTGTCAGTGCCATTAAAGAGTTTATTGTCCTACCTTGAGGAGACACACACACAGCCTGTCTGTTGAGCAAAATCTTGGTCTGGGTCTTGATATTGCAAGAGTAGGTAAATCGAAGCTGGAGGGAAGTGTGTGACCATTCGTTTGCTAGTGGATGAAGATTGTACATCTAACAAAATGATGGAGAAAAATTATAATCAGCATTATAGAAAAATGCTTGTAATTCTTACGCTATTTAAACTTAATAGGTCCTATTAAAGAGGATGTGAATGCCAACTTATTAGGATTTTTACAATATACAGTTACAGTAGTACCCCCATTTTACATCCCCTGATTTTAAGTGTCCCCTCATTTTACATTGTTGTTTTGTGGTCCCACCTATATATTATGCATAATACATTTCCCAGATTCTAAATTTTCCTGGATTTTACACCATTTTTTCTGGTCCTCTGAAAAACGTAAATCAGAGGACTTCTACTGTATTACAATTTTCAGTTGAAGTTATTTTTAAATGTAATTACTATTTAATGCAGTATTGTCTACCCCTTCTATTCTCTTCTCTGTTGTATTTGAGTGTCAACATAATGTAACAGAAGCCATCTCTTTCACCAGCGAAAATGTGGTTGCTTAGAACGGCATCTTCCTTGATTGGCCAAACTTTTATTTGGAGGTTTACATCCCCTTTTACAAAATATGTAGGGTCAAATTTTGCTTTGAATCATTTATCATTTGTTTTGGTGAAATAACGGCCAGTTTAAAAACATTACTGACAGAAATGTTTTCTGGAGAAAAAAAAATAGAAACTACATCTCAATGGTATGGATGTATTCCATTAGGTGGAAAAATTTATTCTACATGCCTTCCACATGAAACAAATGACTGTCCTTAGTGGATCGAAATGCGTTGGTATGTGGTTGGAATAAAGACTATTGTTCTTTTATGAAATATGATGCCGTGAGTCCTTCCTACGAGTGGAATTTAACTTTTTTTGTGAGCAGCCAGCTGGTGAAGAGCTGAGTGGTGAGTGCCAATAAATGAGAAATATATATATATATATATATATATATATATATATATATATATATATATATATATATATATATATATATATATATATATATATATATATATTATGCTGGAAGGCCTGTAAGAAGTATCACACATGCAGGTACTGTCAGGCAGCAATACTAAAATCAGCAAAATTGCCTGCCAATATAGTCCATGTAAGGCCACTTAACAAATGAAACACTTGCCATAAAGTAAGTCAAACAAGGCTTACATGCTATAGTTATTGGCTTTGTTGTGGGAAGGAAGAAGGAAAGTAGAGAACAGGAGAAACCCTCAACATAACAGCAAATTAGGTATATAATAGGTAAGGAGAAATATACTGTATCTTGTGAAATATTATGATAGTACGGGTAGAGGATCCCTTATCCGGAAACCCGATATCCAGAAAGCTCCGAATTACGGAATGGCTGTCTCCCATAGACTCCATTTTATCCAAATAATCCAAATTTTTAAAAATGATTTTCTTTTTCTCTGTAATAATAAAACAGTAGCTTGTACTTGATCCCAACTAAGATATAATTAATCATTATTGGAAGCAAACCAGTCTATTGGGTTTATTTAATGTTTAAATGAATTTCTAGTAGATTTAAGGCATGAAGACCCAAATTACGGGAAGATCCGTTATACGGAAACCCCCAGGTCCCAAGCATTCTGGATAACAGGTCCCATACCTGTACTATATGAGTGGATATGAATATTCTACATACATTCTATTCTCTAACTAATTAATCAGAAAGTATGTATTTAATTTATATTCATATATTGTATAGTAGATAAAGAAAATACAGAGGCTACATTTTTTATATTCCCATTTAGAAAGTCTGGTAATAAATGGGTAGTCTTGTCTGTGTGAGAGGTTTGTGACTTTGCAGAAAATAATCTGAACAGAAGGGAGAAAGCATATAACACTGTTTTTTTTTTTTCTTTTGTCATATTTTCACTTGTTATTTCTGCAGTGTTACACAATGTCAACACAGAAAATCAAGATGCTTTTTGGCATAGGACAGAGCAATGTACCACAAATCAATATCAAGACTAGTTTTAATAAAGGAAATAAATAAATCCATTAAACCCCCAGCTTTCACCTTCATTTTGTACCTTTCTATTTTGGATGACACAGTTTATTTTCCCTATTGTCCAGCTGGAGATCTCATATGAAAAATTTTCTCTTTAGGATCCCTTCATTTTATTATCCCTAGCCTACCCTAAAACCATTGGATTTATTTGACCCTAATTTTGCAGCCAGCTGCGTTAGCATGGTTGTTTAGTGTCATTCAAATGTCATTTTTCCATAGTTCTTTCTAGTGCAATCCCATATGTGTATTCACTTACATTTTTCCTTCAGTTTAATTGTCTATAATAGAAGCAATTGTATAATTGTTTGTGAGCTGCCTCCTTTATACACCAACAGCTGTTTGACTACCGAGTCTCCATGTCACTTCCTAAAGGCAGATGTCTTAAAGTAAAGGAAAGTGTGTGGACAATACAAAAGGACATTAGGCTGTTAGGACACACAATGGAAGAAGAGCTAAAAATGTTTCCTCTTGTAACTTGTTGCCTGAATACTAAAGAAACCCTTTATGTTTCTTCTGTGCTACTTTACAATGGGGCTGAAGGTCAAAATCCTGTACTGAGAAAGCAATGTCTGTTTTTCTTGGAAACAAATTAAAATGCATTAAAACGTTTTTTTTTTTGTTATTTATCTTGTATAAATGCTATAGAAATCAAAGTATTGTATTCAATATTATTGGAAAAATGAGGCAGCTCATAAAGAGCTGTGATATAGATTTAATGCAAATATAAGTAGGTAATATTTAGTTCAGCCAGCAGGCCACCAACCTTAAGATTGGCCTTCAGAGAATTCTGATTTTCCTGAAGAAACCTATATAAGGAAGGGCAGCAGCTAGGAATCTGTTCTTTGGCCCGATAATAAAGGCAAGACAGACTTCAGAGCCACACCAGGTTGGAGGCTGCATATAGGACTAAGTTAGGTAAGTCAGGAGATTAATGCTAGTTTATCTCACTGCTGAGAGGAAGCCAACACACCTCCCAGCAGTTGAAATATAGCAAGAGGGACAAAAACATCTGATACATTATGTGCTGCTATATTTGTAAGATCACACCTACATTGTGTCTCTATTCTGAATACCGCACCCATTTTAACAAAACATACCCCAGCCTTGCCAGTTTAATTACTAAAGACAATGGATAATTGGCATAGTAACGCTAGACATGCCAGTATAATTACTACAGAACATGTTGTAAAATATTCATATTATCCCCAAATGTGCCAGTACAATTACTACAGAAAATGGAAAATCTGCATATTAACCACAAACATGCTAATATAATTACAGCAATAATTATCAGCATATTAACTCCAGATGTGCCACTATTTTTACTGCATAAAATGAATAACCAACATATTAACCCCACCATGCCAATATCATTACCATACAAAATGTATAATCAGCATAATAAACCCAGATATGCCAGTATAATCACTGTAGAAATGGGCAATGAATGATCCATTAACCCCAGATGGTCAACAGGATCACTGAAAAATGGGCGATGAGTAGTGATGGGCATGGATTTGTGGCTAATTCTGCACTTCGCCACCTGCAAATATTTTCGTGAAACTGCTTAAAAATTTGCTGTGATAAAAAAATTTGTTGCGCACATAAAAATTCGGATGCGCATTGACTTTAATGCATTTGGGCAAAATAGTTGTGTGTATAAAATCAGCATCATGGGATGAGACCAAATGGATGGTCAGGAAACAAGCCAAAAATTATACATAGGAATCAACAACAGTGCAGTACCGAAGGGTTGGGTCAGGCAGGCAGATTTCAGAACAAAACTTTCTAACTTAAGCCAAAATGCTCAACTCTAACTCTCAATAAAACCTGCTTGGTAAGGAGCAAAGCAAGGCAGGGTATATAAAAAGGTTTCTCCAACTGCGGATTTGGGCAGGTAATATTTACCCCTACCACACCTGACAATGCTATAGGAGGACAGATCAGTAGGGGAGAGGGTTTACTGGAGAGGAGCCCCCTTCAATGGCTAATGGCACCCTGCTAGTACATTTCTACATGACAGTGGCACTAGAAGCTTCTGCAGTGAGTGAGCGAACATTAGTGTGATGCACATGTGAGAAAAGGAGAAGTACAACTTATTTGTGCATTTTATATCTTGTTGGTCTTCTAGTGCTTAAGTCTGTATTGTGTCATTCTTGTGAAAGCTGCTATGATAACATACATTTGGTTCATTGTGTCACTTTGTAAGATGTCTACTTTTCGCAGAAAATGACCTTTTAACCATTCTACCATTGATGGGAGTCCACCAGCCACCAGTGGCACTGTTACAAGCTTGCTTATCAAGCTGAAACCTGAACTAAGCGACAATTTTGTTATTACATTTACAATCACTGTCAATCTGAACTACTACAGGACCTGCTTGAAGATCATCTCAGCTTACAATGTCATCAAAAATACCCAGACAGTGTGCCTCCTGCCAGCATTATAGCTTCCTTCTTTCATAACTTGTATTGTATCGGTTTATCTGAAGACAACATGATGTCAGGCCACCTTACCTTATAAGAAAATAACAGATACATTAAAACATTATATAAAAATCACCTTGCTATAAATTTCAGGAATATTAAAATCAGTAATCAATTTATTACAATTCTGCACTCCAAAAAATATTAGACCCAAGTTTCCTGCATTCTGTCACATTCAGTATCCCAAAACCCAGAACAAAAACCAAGGTCCAGGTAACAGCTCATGCTGTTGCCTATAACAGCCCTCTTTCACACCAGGAGGAGCCCTTCGCTACTCTGATGCTGCTAGGTCTTAAAGTGCGAGGACCAAGGCAAGGGTTCAGGGAAGGCAAGGTAACCGGAACGTGTGGAAGTAGGAATGGGGTAAGAATAGGCAAGGTCAATAACCAGTCAGTCAGAGCAGTAAAGAATGGAATCCAGAAGAGTAGTCAGTAATGGGCAAAGGTTGGTTCAGACAGGCAAAGTCAACTTTGGTTAAAGAGGCAACGTTCAGTAAAATTCACATCTTTGTGAATTTGCGGAGTAACGACCAATCGTCTGAGTGAAAAGTCGCCTGGTGAGTGTGAACGTACGCTATCAACAGTCTCTTTCACTAGTGAATTGTCCTCTACGCCTGTTAGTAAATTGCCGATGTCCCAATGGATGGGATTTCTGGAGAATTGTCGCTAGCGTCGGCACTTCGCCCTTTAGTGAATCTGCCCCAAAGAAGAAGTACACACAGAAACTATCTATCTAGAATAGCCCTACTCTGGGTAAAGGAAAATGGATGAGGAATCTTTAAATATTTGAATTTTGTGCCAAGCCCGATTACCTCAGATGCAGGGCCCCAAACAAAATGATACACGCAGCAAAACGCAAGGAGATCGATGGGCATCCCCGACCGCCATATTAGACCACCATGTACCATTACATATTCACTGGTTTATTCCTCCAAAGGAGGGACAATAATAAGAATTATCAGGAAGTTCACGGGGAAATTTTTTGAAAATGTGAACTGTGCAATCCTTACTGAAAAATCGTTAAAGCAGGCACTCAGAAAGGCAGACTTCCACCAGGCAAAGTAAAAAGTAGTTTATTGTATCCACAGCCTGTGGATACAATAAACTACTTTTTACTTTGCCTGGTGGAAGTCTGCCTTTCTGAGTGCCTGCTTTAAAGAATTTTCGGTTGTCCGCTCCCTATGCTGAGGGCTCAGGGCAGTGCACCTGGGCCACTTCCTTAATGTGGTGAGTTACTATTCTACTAACTTGGAGACCCCAACCTTATATATTTTATCCCTTTCCTTACTGTCAGGGTCAGATTTATCAAAAATCAATTTGTATTTCAAGATTTTTGCAGCAAAGTCTCAAGTTATAAAAACCCAAATGTTTGACATTTAAGTGCAAAAAAACTCAAACTAAAAAATTTGACATAAACTTAATAAATAATAAATCTCGAAAATTCAAGTTTCGGAAACGTGCAATTCCAATTTATAGGAATGCTAGAAATTAGAATGGTAGCAACTGCAACAGAATGTGTTTGCTTGCATTGAGTGGCAGCCCTGAACTCTAAGTCCCCAGGTAATTATTAATCCATAAAACTTGGGAAAACAACAGGAATGGCATTTATAACCATCATTACTACTTGTTTAAAAACACTGATCTATAGCCTCATTATGTACAAACTGTACATGTACATACACAGTTGCTAAACCTGAAAAAGCCATGAAGTTGAAAAAAAAAACTTTTCAGTCAAATTTCCTTTTATCAGATAATTTATTTCAAAGGACAATCTAGTCTCACTAATAATCCAGTATTTTGCAAGAAATTCTACAGAATGTTTAATGAACCTTGTTGATACAATATATGAGTAGGGATGTAGCGAACGTCGGAAAAAAAGTTCGCGAACATATTCGCGAACTTGCGCAAAAACGCGAGCGGTTCGCGAACGGTTCGCGAACCCCATAGACTTCAATGGGAAGGCGAACTTTAACATCTAGAAAAGACATTTCTGGCCAGAAAAATGATTTTAAAGTTGTTTAAAGGGTGCAACGACCTGGACAGTGGCATGCCAGAGGGGGATCAAGGGCAAAAATGTATCTGAAAAATCTGCCTGTGTGTGCTTGGAAGAGATAGTGTAGGGGGAGAGCTGTTAGTGATTTCAGGGACAGATGATAGTAAGTTTGCTGGCTAGTAATCTGCTTGATACTGCTCTGTATTGGAGGGACAGAAGTCTGCAGGGATTTGAGGGACATTTTAGCTTAGGTAGCTTTGCTGGCTAGTAATCTACTGTTCTCTTTAAACAACTGCCATACGTTGACCTTGTAGGCATTGTTTGCCCAGTTTTTTTGGACGCAGCCACTGAAGCACAGTTGCCAGAAAAAATATGCCATATAAATGCTGAAAATAGTCATTTTTCGCCATACGTTGACCTTGTAGACATTGTTTGCCCAGTTTTTTTGGACGCAGCCACTGAAGCACAGTTGCCAGAAAAATTATGCCATATAAATGCTGAAAATATAAATTTTTTTGGTTGCAGCCACTGAAGCACAGAGGCCAGAAAAATTATGCCATATAAATGCAGAAAATATGCATTTTTTTGGTCGCAGCCACTGAAGCACAGTTGACAGAAAAATTATGCCATATAAATGCTGAAAATATAAACTTTTTTGGTTGCAGCCACTGAAGCACAAAGGCCAGAAAAATTATGCCATATAAATGCAGAAAACATGCATTTTTTTGGTCGCAGCCACTGAAGCACAGTTGACAGAAAAATTATGCCATATAAATGCTGAAAATATAAATTTTTTTGGTTGCAGCCACTGAAGCACAGAGGCCCAGAAAAATTATGCCATATAAATGCAGAAAATATGCATTTTTTTGGTCGCAGCCACTGAAGCACAGTTGCCAGAAAAAATATGCCATATAAATGCTGAAAATAGTCATTTTTTGCCATATACGTTGAGTCAACGTATGGCAAAAAATGACTATTTTCAGCATTTATATGGCATATTTTTTCTGGCCTCTGTGCTTCAGTGGCTGCGGCCAAAAAAACTGGGCAAACAATGCCTACAAGGTCAACGTCGTTGACCTTGTAGGCATTGTTTGCCCAGTTTTTTTGGCCGCAGCCACTGAAGCACAGAGGCCAGAAAAAATATGCCATATAAATGCTGAAAATAGTCATTTTTTTGGTCGCAGCCACTGAAGCACAGTTGCCAGAAAAATTATGCCATATAAATGCTGAAAATATAAATTTTTTTGGTTGCAGCCACTGAAGCACAGAGGCCAGAAAAATTATGCCATATAAATGCAGAAAATATGCATTTTTTTGGTTGCAGCCACTGAAGCACAGAGGCCAGAAAAATTATGCCATATAAATGCAGAAAATATGCATTTTTTTGGATGCAGCCACTGAAGCACAGTTGCCAGAAAAAATATGCCATATAAATGCTGAAAATAGTCATTTTTTGCCATACGTTGACCTTGTAGACATTGTTTGCCCAGTTTTTTTGGTTGCAGCCACTGAAGCACAGAGGCCAGAAAAAATTAAACCAGTAGGGTTTGCACCCTAGTTTGTAACGGTGGCGGAGGGAGGAGGAGGACGCTAAAGGACAGCTGTGTGTGGAGTCATGAGGCTTGAAGAGAAGGACAGCTGCATAGAAGTCAGAACAAGTCTTCCGGCGTGCAGTAACCCTCCGAGATCCACCCCTCATTCATTTTAATAAAGGTCAGGTAATCGACACTTTTGTGACCTAGGCGAGTTCTCTTCTCAGTTACAATCCCTCCTGCTGCACTGAAGGTCCTTTCTGAGAGCACACTTGAGGCTGGGCAAGACAAGAGGTTCATGGCAAATTGTGACAGCTCTGGCCACAGATCAAGCCTGCGCACCCAGTAGTCCAGGGGTTCATCGCTCCTCAGAGTGTCGATATCTGCAGTTAATGCCAGGTAGTCCGCTACCTGCCGGTCGAGGCGTTCTTTGAGGGTGGATCCAGAAGGGTTGTGGCGCTGCCTTGGACAGAAAAACATTTGCATGTCTGACGTTACAGACTGGCCAAAGGGCTTTGTCCTTGCAGGTGTGCTCGTGGCAGGATTACTGGCACCTCTGCCCCTGGAATGTTGATGAGTTCCTGAAGTGACATCACCCTTAAAAGCATTGTACAACATGTTTTGCAGGCTGGTTTGTAAATGCCGCATCTTTTCGGACTTGTGGTATGTTGGTAACATTTCTGACACTTTATGCTTGTACCGAGGGTCTAGTAGCGTTGCGACCCAGTACAGGTCCTTCTCCTTAAGCCTCTTGATACGGGGGTCCTTCAACAGGCATGACAGCATGAAAGACCCCATTCTCACAAGGTTGGATGCAGAGCTATCCATCTCCGCTTCCTCATTATCAAGGACTGCATCATCCACGGTCTCCTCCCCCAGCCACGTACAAGACCAGGGGTCCCCAAAAGGTCACCACTAGCCCCCTGGGAAGCCTGCTCCTGTTGGTCCTCCTCCTCCTCCTCCACAAAGCCACCTTCCTCCTCTGACTCCACTTCTGGCACCTCTCCCTGCGTTGCAGCAGGTGCCTGGGTTCGTTCTGGTGATTCCGACCAGAAATCGTGCGCTTCCAGCTCCTCGTCACGCTGGTCTACAGCCTCATCTGTCACTCGTCGCACGGCACGCTCCAGGAAGAAAGCGAAGGGTATTAGGTCGCTGATGGTGCCTTCGGTGCGACTGACCATATTTGTCACCTCTTCAAAAGGTCGCATGAGCCTGCAGGCATCGCGCATAAGCACCCAGTAACGGGGGAAAAAAATCCCCAGCTGTGCAGATCCAGTCCTACCACCCAGTTCAAAAAGGTACTCGTTGACGGCCCTTTGTTGTTGCAGCAGACGTTCCAACATAAGGAGCGTTGAATTCCAGCGAGTCTGGCTGTCAGAAATCAAACGCCTGACTGGCATGTTGTAGCGCTGCTGAATGTCAGCAAGGCGTGCCATGGCTGTGTAGGAACGTCTGAAATGGGCCGACACCTTTCTGGACTGGGTGAGAACGTCCTGGAATCCTGGGTACTTGGAGACAAAACGTTGGACTATTAAATTTAACACATGTGCCATGCAGGGCACATGTGTTAAATTGCCTAGTCTCAACGCTGCCAACAGATTGCTTCCATTGTCACACACCACTTTTCCGATCTGCAGTTGGTGTGGGGTCAGCCACCGATCGGCCTGTGACTGCAGAGATGACAGGAGTACAGATCCGGTATGGTTTTTGCTTTCCAGGCACGTCATCCCCAAGACAGCGTGACAACGGCGTACCTGGCACGTCGAATAGCCTAGGGGAGCTGGGGGTGCACAGGTGTGGAGGAGGAGAAGGAGGACCCAGCAGCAGAGTAAGAAGAAGAAGAAGACGAGGTAGAGAGCGATGGAGGAGTAGAGGTGGTGGCAGAACCGCGTGCAATCCGTGGCGGTGACACCAACTCCACTGTTGTTGTTGAGCTACCCATTCCCTGCTTCCCAGCCATTACCAAGTTCACCCAGTGGGCAGTGTAGGTGACATACCTGCCCTGACCATGCTTGGAGGACCATGCGTCAGTAGTCATATGGACCTTTGGCCCAACACTAAGTGACAGAGATGCGGTAACTTGGCTCTGCACATGTTGGTACAGGTGTGGTATTCCCTTTTTAGAAAAAAATTGCGGCTGGGTACCTTCCACTGCGGTGTCCCAATTGCTACAAATTTGCGGAAGGCCTCAGAGTCCACCAGCTGGTATGGTAAAAGCTGGCGGGCTAAGAGTGCAGACAAGCCAGCTGTCAGACGCCGGGCAAGGGGGTGACAGTCAGACATTGGCTTCTTACGCTCAAACATGGCCTTCACAGAAACTTGGCTGGTGGCAGATGACTGGGAATGGGAACAGGTGGTCAAGGTGGAAGGCGGAGTGGAGGGTGGTTCAGACGGGTCAAGGAGAGCAGAGGTAGAGCAGTAAGATGCTGGACCAGAAGGAGTGTGGCTTTTAGTTTGCCTGTTGCCTTTGAGGTGTTGCTCCCAAAGTGCTTTGTGCTTGCCGCTCATGTGCCTTCGCATAGAAGTTGTACCTATGTGGCTGTTGGGCTTACCAAGGCTCAGTTTCTGACTGCACTCATTGCAAATTACAATGCTTTTGTCAGAGGCACACACATTAAAAAAATCCCACACTGCTGACTTTTTGGAAGTGTGCGATCTGGCGGTAACAGTAGAAGTTGGCGGAGTTGGCGGTATTGGCGGCAATGGCGGGTGCGTTGGCCGGCTGAACACAGGTGCCGATACATGTTGTTGCCCTGCTGATCCCTGCGGGCTGTCCTCCCTGCTTCTTCTAAGTCTTATTCTCCTACTGCCTCTCTGACTCTCCGTCTCTCCATCTGAACTACCCTCCTCTTGCTCTCTTCTACTAGGCACCCACAAAACATCAATCTCCTCATCATCATTCTCCTCAGATGCATCAATTTCTTCTGACACATCACAGAAGGAAGCAGCAGCGGGGACCTCCTCCTCATCACTCATTATGTCCATCTCTATCGTGTTCTCTGCCAGAATTAAATCTGGTGTAAGGTCCTCATCTCCTTCATCTTCTTCTGGCAATAATGGTTGCGCATTACTCAGTTCAAGAAACTCATTGGAAAATAACTCCTCTGACCCCAGTGAAGAAGGGGCACCGGTGGTGGAGGAAGTGTTACGTGGGGTGGCCATAGCAGTGGAGGATGAGGAGGATGTTGTGGTAAAGTTAGAAACGGTAGAGGATGGGGTGTGCTGTGTAAGCCAGTCAACTACCTCTTCAGCATTTTGGGAGTTCAGGGTCATTGGCTTTTTAAAACTGGGCAATTTGCTAGGGCCACAGGATTGCATAGCAGCACGGCCCCTAGCACGGCCTCTGCGTGGCGGCCTGCCTTTGCCTGGCATTATTTTTAAAAAAACAACAACAACAACAAAAACTCAGTTGGTTTTTCTGGAAACGATAATACACACAGCTAGATGGCGGGTTGAAGAAAACACTGTGCAAATAATGCCTACAAAGTCAACGTATACACTACTACAGCGGTGGATACGGATTACGTAAAATATATGAATGCTGCTTGAAAAAAAGTAACTCAAGTGGTTTTTCTAGAGACGATAATATTATCAATATTTAGACAAAATGTGAACAAGCTCACACAGCTCGATGGCGGGTTGAAGAAAACACTGTGCAAATAATGCCTACAAGGCCAACGTATACACTACTACAGCGGTGGATACGGATTACGTAAAATATATGAATGCTGCTTGAAAAAAGTGACTCCGGTGTTTTTTCTGGAGACGGTAATATTATGGATATTTAGACAGAATGGGAACAAGGTCACACAGCTCGATGGCGGGTTGAAGAAAACAGTGTGCAAATAATGCCTACAAGGCCAACGTATACACTACTACAGCGGTGGATACGGATTACGTAAAATATATGAATGCTGCTTGAAAAAAGTGACTCCGGTGTTTTTTCTGGAGACGGTAATATTATGGATATTTAGACAGAATGGGAACAAGGTCACACAGCTCGATGGCGGGTTGAAGAAAACAGTGTGCAAATAATGCCTACAAGGTCAACGTATACACTACTACAGCGGTGGATACGGATTACGTAAAATATATGAATGCTGCTTGAAAAAAAGTAACTCAAGTGGTTTTTCTAGAGACGATAATATTATCAATATTTAGACAAAATGTGAACAAGCTCACACAGCTCGATGGCGGGTTGAAGAAAACACTGTGCAAATAATGCCTACAAGGCCAACGTATACACTACTACAGCGGTGGATACGGATTACGTAAAATATATGAATGCTGCTTGAAAAAAGTGACTCCGGTGTTTTTTCTGGAGACGGTAATATTATGGATATTTAGACAGAATGGGAACAAGGTCACACAGCTCGATGGCGGGTTGAAGAAAACAGTGTGCAAATAATGCCTACAAGGCCAACGTATACACTACTACAGCGGTGGATACGGATTACGTAAAATATATGAATGCTGCTTGAAAAAAGTGACTCCGGTGTTTTTTCTGGAGACGGTAATATTATGGATATTTAGACAGAATGGGAACAAGGTCACACAGCTCGATGGCGGGTTGAAGAAAACAGTGTGCAAATAATGCCTACAAGGTCAACGTATACACTACTACAGCGGTGGATACGGATTACGTAAAATATATGAATGCTGCTTGAAAAAAAGTAACTCAAGTGGTTTTTCTAGAGACGATAATATTATCAATATTTAGACAAAATGTGAACAAGCTCACACAGCTCGATGGCGGGTTGAAGAAAACACTGTGCAAATAATGCCTACAAGGCCAACGTATACACTACTACAGCGGTGGATACGGATTACGTAAAATATATGAATGCTGCTTGAAAAAAGTGACTCCGGTGTTTTTTCTGGAGACGGTAATATTATGGATATTTAGACAGAATGGGAACAAGGTCACACAGCTCGATGGCGGGTTGAAGAAAACAGTGTGCAAATAATGCCTACAAGGCCAACGTATACACTACTACAGCGGTGGATACGGATTACGTAAAATATATGAATGCTGCTTGAAAAAAGTGACTCCGGTGTTTTTTCTGGAGACGGTAATATTATGGATATTTAGACAGAATGGGAACAAGGTCACACAGCTCGATGGCGGGTTGAAGAAAACAGTGTGCAAATAATGCCTACAAGGTCAACGTATACACTACTACAGCGGTGGATACGGATTACGTAAAATATATGAATGCTGCTTGAAAAAAGTAACTCAAGTGGTTTTTCTAGAGACGATAATATTATCAATATTTAGACAAAATGTGAACAAGGTCACACAGCTCGATGGCGGGTTGAAGAAAACAGTGTGCAAATAATGCCTACAAGGTCAACGTATACACTACTACAGCGGTGGATACGGATTACGTAAAATATATGAATGCTGCTTGAAAAAAAGTAACTCAAGTGGTTTTTCTAGAGACGATAATATTATCAATATTTAGACAAAATGTGAACAAGCTCACACAGCTCGATGGCGGGTTGAAGAAAACAGTGTGCAAATAATGCCTACAAGGCCAACGTATACACTACTACAGCGGTGGATACGGATTACGTAAAATATATGAATGCTGCTTGAAAAAAGTGACTCCGGTGTTTTTTCTGGAGACGGTAATATTATGGATATTTAGACAGAATGGGAACAAGGTCACACAGCTCGATGGCGGGTTGAAGAAAACAGTGTGCAAATAATGCCTACAAGGCCAACGTATACACTACTACAGCGGTGGATACGGATTACGTAAAATATATGAATGCTGCTTGAAAAAAGTGACTCCGGTGTTTTTTCTGGAGACGGTAATATTATGGATATTTAGACAGAATGGGAACAAGGTCACACAGCTCGATGGCGGGTTGAAGAAAACAGTGTGCAAATAATGCCTACAAGGCCAACGTATACACTACTACAGCGGTGGATACGGATTACGTAAAATATATGAATGCTGCTTGAAAAAAGTGACTCCGGTGTTTTTTCTGGAGACGGTAATATTATGGATATTTAGACAGAATGGGAACAAGGTCACACAGCTCGATGGCGGGTTGAAGAAAACAGTGTGCAAATAATGCCTACAAGGCCAACGTATACACTACTACAGCGGTGGATACGGATTACGTAAAATATATTATGGCTGCTTGAAAAAAGTGACTCCGGTGTTTTTTCTGGAGACGGTAATATTATGGATATTTAGACAGAATGTGAACAAGGTCACACAGCTCGATGGCGGGTTGAAGAAAACAGTGTGCAAATAATGCCTACAGGGCAAATAATGCCTAAAAGGTCAACTTATACACTACTACAGCGGTAGTAAAATAAAAAAAAGTAAAATAAAAAAAAAATGAATATTAAAAAAAAAAATTAAAGTTGGTGCTGCTGAACTACTAGGAGCAGCAGATTAGCACACCAGTCCCACTCCCCAACACTGCTAGACTAATAGCACTGGGCTCTTATAGTAGTAGTAGTAGTAGTAGTAGTAAAACAACAAAAAAATAAATAAAAGCAGTCCTTACAAGGACTACTGTTATTGCAGCAGTCAGCAGATGAGATCAGAAGCAGGACAGCTGCCCACTGCAGCTACATACAGAGCACTGCAGTAGAAGGTAGATTACTAGCCAGCAAAGCTACCTAAGCTTAAATGTCCCTCAAACCCCTGCAGACTTCTGTCCCTCCAATAACAGAGCAGTATCAAAACGATTACTAGCCAGCAAACTTTCAACTGTCCCTGAAATCACTAACAGGCAGCAGCTCTCTCCCTACACTATCTCTTCAGCACACACAGGCAGAGTGAAAAAACGCTGCAGGGCTTCGGTTTTTATAGGGAAGGGGAGTGGTCCAGGGGAGAGCTTCCTGATTGGCTGCCATGTACCTGCTGGTCTGGGGTGAGAGGGCAAAAAAAAGCGCCAACAATGGCGAACCCAAAATGGCGAACGTTGCGCGACGTTCGCGAACTTCCGGCGAGCCGCGAACACCCGATGTTCGCGCGAACAAGTTCGCCGGCGAACAGTTCGCGACATCTCTATATATGAGTACATTTTTCATATATTTAATTTTTTCAGATTCATATTACATTCTGTCAAATTTAATGCAAAATATTAGATAATTAGTAAAGCCTAAATATAATTGGACATTTATAAATATGTAGCATAGTACTAGCATTTTAATAAAACTCTGTAAAATGTGAATTTAAATGAAACTGAGACAAGATGCGGCACATTAACTTTAGTCTACATATTTATATATGTCCAATTATATTATTATAATTATATTATTAGATATACTGGTTGAATATATATGCATATATAGAATTAATTTAATGTAAAATCTCTAAAATTTACAGTAAATTGTTGGACAATAAAGCCAAGTACATACGTCTGTCCTTAGTTTATTTAATAGGAAGGAATGCATGGCTATTTCGATCTCCTCCTAGTGCCAGGGGTGAATGTCCTAGGTGCCTAGAGTATAACGCCCAGTATCAAATTCAGACCCTAACAAGAACAATTAGGGGAAACACAGATGCCTTGAGCATAGTAAATGTGTCTCTTAATTGTTATATGCTACCATACAACTAATTTCGGTACTTAGACGTGGAAGTAATGGAGAGTTTTATTTGAAAATACATGGATTCACACTCTGGGGACATTAAAGCCTCGAGGGATGATCGTGATTACAATTTATATGATTTTGTATAATTTCTGTAAATTATATCAATGTTATTTGGTATCATTGTGAGTTTTAGTTCAACACTTATTCATTATATGACCATGTACATTTAAAGGACCAGTAAGAAAATTTTTTTAAAAAAAATTTGTTAATATACTACGAAAAAAAACACCAACACATATTAAACATCAAAATCACAAAGTCTTTATTTAGCAATACATTACCAAAACTCCGCTTGCGCTCATCTTCAAAAAAGGTGATCGGGATATCCATCGTGCGGCACTCGATTTCTCCTCCCTGCCTTCCTTATAGGAGATAGCCAGGGAGAAGAAATTGAGCGATGGATCGTCGCCCTGTCGCCTTCTCTGAAGAGGAGAGCAAGCGGAGTTTCAGTAAGTTATTTCTAAATAAAGACTTTGTGGTTTTAACGTTTTATATGTGTTGGTGTTTTTTTTCCGTAGTATAATAACAAATTTTTTTTAATTTTTTTTTATGTAACTGGTCCTTTAAGACAAAGCTAGTGGTTCTGTAAGCAGGAACAAATAGACTTATGGGTATAAGTGCATGATTTGATTTGTATGTATATTATGTTTGAGAAAGGGACTAGAGTCTTGAAATATCACATGTACTTTTGTATGCTGCTTTTAATGTTTTCAATACAAATTAACTTTTGCATATTCAAGGAGTATATATGTGTGTGTGTGTGTGTATTGCAAAAAACTCAAAATTCCAAGTTGCTGACAGGGGTTTTTACTTAACTCCTGTTTAAAATGAGTTAAAAATTCAAAATCCATGTGGATAATCAGTTATTATGAAATTATGGTGAGCAGTTATACACAGGGGCAGACCTTTCTCATTATGGGGCAAATTTACTAAATTGTGAAGTGGCTAACGCTGGTGAAAATTCACCAGCGTGACATGATTTTGCCACTTCGCAAATTTATTAACAGTCACCCTGGCGAAAATTCGCCAGCGATGTAGATTGAGTAGCGCAACTTCACACCCTAACGCTGGCCTTGCACTCTGGAGAAGGGGGGCGAAACTACGCAAATTTACTAAGATTGATTTTTTTCTGAACCTTACCTTCATCAACAGAGTTTACTTCGCCAGGTCCGAGAGAAGTTAAATAGAATAGATAGTAGAATTAGTAAAAAAAAAGAAAAACATTTTTTAAGTCTCAAAAAAGGTTTTTGGGTGATAGGCTGAAAACTAACAAATTTTTTTTTAGGGACCCACCTTCCCCCCTACATTTGTTAACACATGGCACCTTAAATACACTGTGGGCACATGTGTAGGCCATTTCAACACCTATATATACTTTTATTAGCTTTCCCTGGGCTTGTGTAGTGTTCTGTGTGCGCAGCTGCATACACGTCCATTCAAATTTCAATTTAGTGCCGTATGCAAATTAGCCTTCGATAGAGCAGCTTCGCTTACCCTGACAAATTAACGTTAGTGCAACTTTGGTACCTTTCGCCTCCTGAGTGCAACTTCGGATTTTAGTGAATTAGCGGCGGCCTGGCGAAAATTCGCGTGGCGAAGTGCGGCGGAGGCTGCACTAGCGAATTTCCGGACTTTAGTGATTTTGCCCCCATATGAGGCTGTTTGTTAAAAATAAATCTGAAAATATTTTCAGGTTTGAAACAAAATTCTAGAAACTACAAATTAAGATATAAGATTCATCATGTTATGTGAATCAACTGCTGAACAATATTCAGTAATAAGATTCATTCTTGACAAAATACAAAGCTATTATGAATCAAATGTAAATATGTACAAACAGGTTCACTTTAAAAAAAAATTATTAAATTGTATTATGAATTATCTTGGATAGTTTAATCTGCTAAAATGTGCATTATATCATAACCTGGATAAATTAAAACTCACAAACATTAACCAACTGGCCTCTGTACACTCCTGGGAACTCTAGCAGTCACTGCGTCTGCTGACCCTATTGTTACTCCACTGATTTTACAGCCCTGCTACTAAGGTTAGCATTATCATTACATTTTACCTTATGTCAGGGGTTTTAATGAGCAAAATACTGTGAATGGCAGTGAACTGAGCAGTAAATATATTTCCATATTTGATTTTCTTGTGTCTATAATTCATGAGATTTTTTCAAATTAGTCGTTAAGTTTCCAATCATTTTGTATTCGTGACGCAATATAATACAGTATGTTTAGTTCTTAGAAGTAATGGAGTACAGAATCAACAAAAGGCAAAAAGTTATAATTTAATATGTGTCTCACAGGAGCTCTAAAACATTCAGATTTATGGATGAGCAATTGAGGTCTAAATGTTTCATACAGGAAAATACAGCATTAAGAAGAGTGCTTCCTAAACCGTTAAATGAGTCAGGACATAAGAAGAACACTTACAATAAGAGGAAATATGAATGAAATGCAACATTATTAAAGGATTTATGAAAAAAATATTAGAGTTTTGAAAACTTAATTTTTTAAAAGCAAAAAACTTGAATGTGAAAATTCAGCATCTAAAAACTTCATGTAGAAGTCAATGGAAGCTGTCCTAGGCAAAATGGTTTTTTTTTTAAATTTTTACAATATCAATTTTTTTTTACATTTTTGATTGTTGGTAGACCCATTGAAAAGTTTTTTTATATTTGAGCTTTTTTTCTTATAAGTAAGCAGACATGAGAGTTTGGTAAGTTTTTGGGTTGAATAGAGTTTTAACAAAAAAACGTGTTATAATATATTTTGAGTGAAGGCTTACGGTGTGGAATATAATTTAAAATTTTAACACAGTTGACAGTTACACTGCATCAGAATGCTTAAAGGAATCGTTCAGTGTAAATATAAAAACTGGGTAAATTGATAGGCTGTGCAAAATAAAAAATAGTTTTCAATACAGTTAAAGGGGACCCATCACCCAAAAGAATTATTCAAAATCCTATTTTATTACATTAGTCAAGCAAAACGAAATTTAACTACACTATATAAATTATATGAATCTTGTTTCCTTCAGTCTAGGAATTCATAATTATAGCAAGCAAGCAGGAGCCATTTTGTGGACACTGTTATTAAGACAAGCCTTGCATCATCTCAGAATCTTGTTTGTGCACCAGAATGTTCGACCCGATGTCCAAACCCATGTCATGGTTACACAATTAGTAGAGAAGAAATCACTGCAGCACCTCTTTGTTGCAAAAGTGAAAAAGTTGTGTTTATTTGGTCAGTAACCAACAGGCAACGTTTCGGGCTTAGTCTTGCCCTTTTTAAAGCCTGCCTGATAGTGTAACATAGAAAGTATTTATCCCCCACATTAGGAAGAGTGTACCTTACGAGGACCCATCCCAATCATGTTCAAACCAATCATGTGAAGACATTGTGTAACTAAACAAATTCATTTCAGTTCCATCAAGTCCAAGTTAAATTACTTCCCATGTACCATATTAGTCCATATTCCATGGTATCATACTTGTCCGCAAGTGAAAAAATAAAAAACAATGTTATCTCTAGTATATCACATGTGAACAATAATTAGCATAAAGATGTAAAGACCGTGGTACCTTTTACCCGTAGAGGATAGTTCCGAGTGGAATCTCTCACTGCAGTCAGGGATCTTGTACCCATTAAAATGTAATCTGTAAAGGCTGGAGTGACTGGATGTGTAACATTAGAGTCAGAACACTACTTCCTGCTTTGCAGCTCTCTTGGTTTTCATTGATTTGGGGGGCCCATGGGTCATAACTGTTTGCTTTTGCTGCATGCTAAGGATCAGTCGCAAACGCATTGACCAGTTATGTCCCATGCGGCCCCATTAAAGTAGCTGACTAACTCAGAGTTAGAGGGCCGCAAATCAGGACGTGTTCTCGCTAGGGAAAACCCAAAAATTCGAAATCTTTTTGAATGTGTAATACTTTTGCGATAAGATATATGACTGTTTTACCTAATTCAAATACCTTTCTCAGTATTGAGAATTATAACAAACTTTTATCTTATAGGTACAATATTACAACTGTTTTTAAAGCCCTATGTCTCCTGAGCTTGACAGCACCAAGTAAGTATAGTTTTATGGAATTCCTGGCACTGCTCCAGAAGTAGGCATTCTTTACAAGGCCATTAGGGATGTCGCGGACTGTTCGCCTGCGAACTAATTCGCGCGAACATCGACTGTTCGCGTCCTCCGAATGTTCGCGAACGTCGCGCGACGTTCGCCAATTTGGGTTCGCCTTAGCTGGCGCTTATTTTTGACCTCTCACCCCAGACCAGCAGATACATGGCAGCCAATCAGGAAGCTCTCCCTCCTGGACCACCCCTACACCCCCTGGACCACTCTCCTTCCTGCAGCGTTTTTTCATTCTGCCTGTGTGTGCTTGGAAGAGCTAGTGTAGGGAGAGAGCTGGTTAGTGATTTGAGGAACAGTTGATAGTAACTTTGCTGGCTAGTAATCTACTTGATAACTGCTCTGTATTGTAGGGACAGAACTCTGCAGGGATTTGAGGGACATTTTAGGTTAGGTAGCTTTGCTGGCTAGTAATCTACCTTCTACTGCAGTGCTCTGTATGTAGCTGCTGTGGGCAGCTGTCCTGCTGCTGATCTCTCATCTGCTGACTGCTGCCTGTAACCCAATAGTCCTTGTAAGGACTGCTTTTATTTTCTTTTTTGTTTTTTTACTTTGCTACTATAAGAGCCCAGTGCTATTAGTCTAGCTGTGTTGGGGAGTGGGACTGGTGTGCTGCTCCTCCTAGTAGTTCACCACTACCAGCACCAACCAGAGTCAAAATTGTTACAAAGTATCTTATTTGCACCTGTTAGCTGTTCTGAGCTCTTTGCCAAAAGCTAATTAAGTTAGCTGTTCAGTTCAGAGAAAAGAGGGACTTTCCAGTACAAAAGAGGGACAGGGGGTTGAGTGGTCAAAAGAGGGACAGTTGGGAGGTATGCAAGTGCCACCTAGCTGTGTGAGCTTTTTCACATTCTGTCTAAATAACAATAATAATTCTGTGTCCGTAAACATCACCTGAGTGATACAGCAGCAATAATATATTGTAATATATAATATCCGTATCCACTACTGTATACGTTGCCCTTGCAGGCATTGTTTGCCCAGTCTTTAACCAAGTGCCACCTCGCTGTGTGAGCTTTTTCACATTCCGTGTCCAGAAACATCACCTGAGTGACGTAGTGTGATTTCTGCCCTTTACAGCACAAAACGCAGCGCTGTGTCAACAATGTATTTTTCAGATACATTTTTGCCCTTGATCCCCCTCTGGCATGCCACTGTCCAGGTTGTTGCACCCTTTAAACAACTTTAAAATCATTTTTCTGGCCAGAAATGTCTTTTCTAGCTTTTAAAATTCGCCTTCCAATTGAAGTCTATGGGGTTCGCGACGTTCGCGAACCGTTCGCATTTTTGACGCAAGTTCGCGAATATGTTCGCGAACATTTTTTCCGCCGTTCGCTACATCCCTAAAGGCCATAAATGTCCCACAGAAAACCATATATATTTTAAGTACATATTTTTACAGATTTAAATTGGGTGAATACTCCAAAACACAAAAAGCAAAGCTTTCCAAAAAATGGTGGTTTTTAATAACATAATTATTTGTGCGCTGTGGTATGTATATTATTTAATTTATACGCCTGTGGACCAGTGGTGTAACTACCTTGTCCCCTGGGCGTCACAGGTTTGTAGGGTAGTTACACCACTGGTGTGGAGTCACTAGTACCACTGTACAGTTAGGTCCATAAATATTTGGCCAGAGACAACTTTTTTTTCTAATTTTGGTTCTGTACATTACCACAATGGATTTTAAATGAAACAACTCAATTTTAAATGAAACAACTCAGATGCAGTTGAACTGCAGACTTCCAGCTTTAATTTTGTGGGTTGAACAAAAAGATTGTATAAAAATGTGAGGAACTAAAGCCTTTTTTTACCACAATCACTTAATTTCAGGGGCTTTAATAGTAATTGGAGAATTGACTCAAAGGCTATTTCATGGGCAGGTGTGGGCAATTTCTTCATTATGACATTATCAATGAAACAAATAAAAGTCCTGAAGTTGATTTAAGTGGGGGGTGCTTGTATGTGGAAGATTTTGCTTTGAAGTCAAGGAGCTCTCGATGCAGGTGAAACAAGCCATCCTTAAGCTTCAAAAAAAGAAAAAACCCATCCGACCAACGCGTTTCTCAAATTTATACGTTGGCAGTGAAACGCGGAAATTCGCCACAAATTAGCAGCTGGTGAATTTATTGGCCCATCACTAGTTTTCAACCAAGTATTAGAAATTAATATTTTTGATTGTGCTAAAAAAAGGCTTTAGTTCCTCACATTTTTATGCAATCTTTTTGTTCAACCCACTGAATTAAAGCTGAAAGTCTGCAGTTCAACTGCATCTGAGTTGTTTCATTTAAAATTCGTTGTGGTAATGTACAGAACCAAAATTAGAAAAAACGTTTACTCTGCCCAAATATTTATGAACCTAACTGTATATACCAGCTGGTTTTTGCACTGCTGAGCAGCTTTACGTTTAACTCTTACTTACAATAAAATCTATAATTTATAAACTATTTGAAAGTTGTGTTATTAGTACCACCTGTTCATAAGATTTCATACCAGAACACTGATCTTAAAATCTCAGAAATTTAGATGCATAATAAAATAAAATGATTATACAAAAATGAGACTCTCTGTATAGATAATCTGAAGCACCACAGAATGTAGAAAATGAGCTTGCAGAAACTGACAGAGACATTGTATCAACATGCACCACACGTGACCTAAAATCTGTTGTTCAATGAGAAAATATATAATTTCTATGGAAAAATGTGACACAGAATTTACAATGTCCACGAAAGAGAATGTGTGCAACTTTAATTCAGATAAAATGTGCATCTGAGATTTTTCTATTCCCAATAATAAAAATTCTATTCGCCATCCTAAACCTGCCTAATTGCTGTATAAGTCAATGAGAGTGGTCCAGGGATCAAGTTTGCAGCCTTCCTGAATCGAGTTCTTTTAATTCAATTCAAGTTTTTATAATTCAAATTGAATTTAGTTTGAGTTGTCAAGTTGATCAAATTCATCCAAGCTGAGAAAATGCGATTTTATTAATACATTTTGATTGGTCAAATTTTGAGTTTATGGAAGTTCCTCTAGGACCCTGTTCTGTCATTTACGGGTATACCCTGGGTTCCCCACCATACAGCCTCTCATCCGATTGTTTCACTTGCAATCACACTCTGTGCAATCACACTAAGGGGTATATTTAATATGTGATGTAAAAATGGCAGGATATTTCACCACATATCTTCAGGATTTTATGTGTTAAAGAAAGGAGTAATTTTTTTACGAGATTTTTCTTAAAATGACTTCCGACAGAAACAATGTAAAATAACAGCAGCAAATCTAGCGTTTGCATGGTGTAAAATAAAACACACCTTGATACTCCGTTTATTTTATACAGCTTTGTACAAACATTTTTTGGGCAAATTTGATTTTACACAGCATAATAAATATGCCCATAGATGTACTGTAGATTGGCCAAGCCAATAGTTTTGGGGGAGGGTGAACTGACAACGCATGCATAGATGAATGTATAGTTTTCATTGGAAATTTACTTCTTAATTGTAAAAAGCTAAATCTTTGCATATGCTGTTATTACTTGCAGCTCCCAGCATCCTTAGCTGCTGGGAAATACTAGAGGCAGTATTTTTGCAACAGCTGCTAGACCTGAGTTGGATTTTCTTTGAATAAATACATAAAATATGTCATATAAAATTGATTAGTGTTCATTTGTGTCTTCCCTACGAAGCCAGAGCAAATGCCCTACATAGCCTTTCCTAAAACCAATTTAAAACCCATTTAGGGGGCTAAATACTTAAAATCAAATTTTTTCCATATAAATTTTGAGATTTCCCCCTTCCCCCCTTTTTTTATAAAAATAAATAAGCCCCTTGCACACTCATTGTTAACATAAGAATCTAAAGCTGGGTTGTACAACCCTTTTTTCAACGCTATGTCATTTTTTTATATGGATGTACTGCTTTATATATATATATATATATATATATATATATATATATATATATATATATATATATATATATATATATATATATATATATATATATATATATATATATATATATATATATATATATATATATATATATATATATATATATATATACACACCTTTATAAAAATTCAGAAAAAAAGAGTAGAAAAACATTTCTAGACATCTATTGCTGCTCTCTACATTCTGGTTCCTGAAGTCAGTGACCCCCAGCAACCAAATGTCTTTTAAACAATAGAAAAAATAGAAATGTTCATATAACACAGTAAAAAGAGATCAGTTGCAAATTGTCTCAGAATGTCATTGTGTACTTAATTTAAAGGTACACTGCCTTGTTAATATTAACTTAATTTGTTTTCACAAAGCTTTGATGATTCGGAAAAGCTCTTGCATATTTTTCTTCACCTTCAAAATCACAAATATAAAGATAGACAGCAAGGCACAGAGAAGCTCAAAAAAGAGAGAGTATTGAAATCCCAGGAAGTACAAACGCCGTGCATCATTATACCCAAACCTTATGAAATAAATTATTGTGTTTTCACATTCTTGAAAATTTGCCTAAGGCTATGCTACTTGTTTATAAAAATAAGCTAAGAGTGACATGCAATAAAATATACCAGAAATAGACAGAGGAACGGCTAAGTGCAGATTAAAAAAGAGGCCAATTTTATATAAGATTGAGGCATCTACACATCTACATAAATAACTTAAAAAATGTAAAAACTAAATCTATGTCTATAATATCTCTGTTTCAAAAAATTGATAACCGTAGATATACCCTGCCTATACTGAGACCAAGGGTAGAAGTGTATACAAAATAAATAACCGTAGAAAGCATATGTTGTTGGAGGATCCTGTTTACAAAATAGATATGCTAAAATAATGTAATCCTGTATTTTATTTGCTTTAGAGTGATTTAGGTATACAGAATAGATGTGCTAATTTTTACACAGATGTGATGGGACTTCAAAGACGTGTACCAAGGACAACATGACTATGTTGAACATTTTCAAAGTCTACCTAGCATCATTGTTGTTCGTGCAAGTGTGCTGTGCCTATTGAAATTAAGCGTTAAGGGAACTCTGGAGCTACCACTTGGCCAAGAGGTGGCAGTATCTCTAGAGTTCCCCTGCCTTAATAGGCGCAGCAGCAAATAATTCAGAACAGAAGGCAGGAAGGACTGAGCATCTCCAAGTGCGACTATATGAAAATGCAAGTAGCACATTTTTAAACAATTAACTTCAATTAAAGTAGTTTTAGGTGCAAGTCACTACAGGGAAAAGCGCAAGTTTCTCACTATGCTTGCAAATGTAAATGAGGCCATTAGTATTGTAATACTTGTAGTTAATACACTATACTCCTTTATTTCATCCATACTAAGGGGCAGATTTACTAAGCTCCAGTGAAGAATTTGAATGAAAAAAAATCGAATTTCGCAGTATTTTTTTGGGTACTTCGACCATCGAATTGGTCAAATTTGATCGAATTCGAATGATTTGAACGATTCGAAGTAAAAATCATTAGACTATTCAACCATTCGATAAACGAAGTACTGTCTCTTTAAAAAAATACTTCGACTTCATACTTCGCCACTTTAAACCTACCAAGCTGTAATGTTAGCCTATGGGGACCTTCCCCAGCACTTTTCTAAGCTTTTTTTGATTGAATAAAAATCCTTCGATCGATCGCTTAAAATCGTTCGATTCGAAGGATTTTATCGTTCGATCGACGATTTTACGATCAAAGTATTTGCGCTAAATCCTTCAAATTTGATATTCGAATTCGAAGGATTTAACTTCGAGAGTCGAATTTGACGGTTTTTAACCCTTGAAATTTGACCCTTGATAAATCTGCCCCTAAGTGTACTTGCCTTTTAAAAAAGCTGTTGGTTTTTTAATGTATTATTTTTTATTACTGTGGCTGTGTTGACCACTAAAATATAAAAATAATGTAAAAAAATGTTAAATAATAAAATATAAGAAAAAATACAAAGAATACAAATAAAACCAGTTAAGTTACTGTGTTTTTGGTAAGTATTTTATACCCATATGCTTACAGCAGTGCCACTTCTGTTTATTAAAATTAAATAACAAGTCAACTTCCCACTGACTTCATATTTTACAAATGATTAATTTATTGTAATTTGTTTAATTAGAATACAATGGTCTATTAAACCCCTTGAGAGAAAAATAAATCAATGAGCAGAATGGGCATCCCCACAGCTTTTTCGGATTGCTTGATGAAGCATTTGATTAAGTGTCAACTTTACCCTGTTTTTTTTACATTAAAGAGTTATACTCGAGCTTTTGTTTCTATATTCTGCATGCATTTTAAGTAATAGAAATTCGTTTACAGGAATGATGACCCTTTTATACTTTCCCAGTGTTTCTATATTGGAACAAATTTAAAAGAAAAATTACTTTTAGCACGTTGAAGAATGTAAAGTACAAAACAAATTATGGTCAAGTGAATGAACTTTTCTGATGTGTAAATTGAATCATTCCTTCACACTGGGGTTTATAATTAAAATGCACTTTTCACCATGGGGAATTTTTTTCTGAATTTCACATTAAAAGAAGAAACAAACCATCAATCTGGAGGAGGTATGGATTCACAAAGAGCTCAACCCATTAAACTTGACGGGTACAGGCAAATTGGGAATGATTTGCTTTAGATAACTATAAATGCTTAGAGGCTCAGTACTGAGAGTTTGTTCATAAATGCAGTGCTTGTTAGATATACTTAATTTTACTCACTTGTAAATGTATTCCAAATTTACTAAATAAAAAAATAGGAAAGAAAGAAAGAAAGAAAGAAAGAAAGAAAGAAAGAAAGAAAGAAAGAAAGAAAGAAAGAAAGAAAGAAAGAAAGAAAGAAAGAAAGAAAGAAAGAAAGAAAGAGAAAGAAAAATTATTACTAAAGAGTTACTACACTAAAATATTATGGTTTTTCAGCACGTTCAAAGCACATATATCAAGTATTTAAGTATATATCTGTACTGTTTTTGGGAGAAATAGGCATCTGTTGATGAATCTTAAACCTGAGCTGCAAAATATCCTGGTAAAATTGTTAAACCTTAAAATACAATTTTACTATATATTCAGTTCAAACATTGTTAATGAAAGTAGGATTCCTAATGTTTTTCAGGACAGGTTTTATTTCATATACAATGCACCTTTGTTTCTTATGTAGAAGACTTTATTATGGCACAATATATAATGAAAGCAAATATGTACATACCAAAAAATATATATTTTTCTATTTTAAAAAAAGGATTTACATGGTGCTATAAAGCATACAGGAGTTGGGTGTGTACAAAAGCATGTATGAAGAATGTCTCCTGTCTACGATAATGATCCTGTTGGGATTTTACAATTTTCAGAGAATGTCTGGCAAGGAAATTAGTTGAAATATATTTCTGCTGGAGAACCTAGCTCTAGATAGGTGCAAGGATTGTGGTGTAGAAGGTAG
Organism: Xenopus laevis; assembly: GCF_017654675.1. Lineage (NCBI taxonomy): Eukaryota > Metazoa > Chordata > Amphibia > Anura > Pipidae > Xenopus > Xenopus laevis. Next base: position 49,043,260 of record NC_054371.1, read on the forward strand.
GTCTTACATCCTACAGACTGGTCATAAAGCTAGTGTCTTTGTAGGACTGAGCAAAAAAGTAGTGCTCTGACTGCATTAGGAATAGTTTGGCTGTGACAGGATACAGGACACAGGATATTCTGTATGAATAGTATATGCTATTTTCTATTCTGAACTGAAGCAGATGTGCAGTGTCTTCAATACTTTAAGCTTGTTGCACTATTGATGTTATTTCTGTTAATATCCAAGTACATATTATTTTATTTTATTAGTGATGGGTGAATTTCTCCTGTTGCTCTTCACCAGAAAATTTGCGAATTTCCCCCAAAATTTGCAAAACGAACTCAAATTTTGATGCCTGCCCCAATTCTGATGCCCATGTCAATTTACATCAGTTTTGTCAATGGCATTCCGAATAGTATTGACATGCGACGGTTTAGGACGTTTTTTTGATGCCAGTGAATTTTCGTGAGATTTTCACGAATTTATTCGCTGGCAGTGAAATTCGCTGCAAATTCGCGCCTGGCGAATTTATTCATCTATCACTAATTTTTTTTATGTGATACGGAAAAGGAATTATTGAGAATAGGTGCTCTTTGAAAACTGCCATCTGTTAAGCATGTTACTGTACTTTGATTAAAATCAAGCGAACCTGATTGAATACAGCAAATCTGAGTGGAGAAGACCCTTTGTGAGCAAAAGATTGATATAAATATAAAGAAGTTAATTTTTTTAATTAATTTTTTTGATTAAACTTTTTTAAACTCTTTCGGGGGAATATAATAAAAGTCGGTAGCGGAAAAACTATGCCTTTGCATGAATAAATTTTGCTTTGCGCAAATTTATTATAACCCGGAAACTGTTTAGCGACCACTTCCGACAGTGGAAGACCGTTTGCGAATTTGCACCAATGCGCAGCAAATGTAATAAAACTTCTTACCGAAAAAGTCGTTATGTTTGCTCCAAAGATTATGACACCTTCAAGCACTTTTTAAGAGTACAAAATTAAAATTCACAATGCAATAACAGTTTAAGGAACAATATTACATTGCAAGATGTGTATTTTTATTCTTATTGGTGCAAATTGTTTTGCTCTTTGCGACTTTTATTACATTCCTCCGTTTGAGTTTTAACCAATTTAATGCCAGCAAATGTAGTTGTAAGATAAGTTGTATGATTTTATACAAGTTGAAGATTTAGCCTCAAAACTATACTCTCCAATTCAAATGCATAGAATAAAACTATTTGCATATGGTTTTGAGAGGCTAAATAAATAAACGTATCTTTTGCAGGCTACAGTAAATAGGCCATCAGATTAGATTAGTTATATAATGGGTTATTGGCACAAAATAAATTGATTATAAGAAAAAAAGAAGAAAATGTGATAAAGGCAAGAGTATAAATTAACTCAAGCCATAGGGCAAAGAACAGCACTAGGTACTCTTGGAATCATAAAGAACATATGCCTTATACAAAAATGAAGTCCCCTCATAGGCAGTGCACAAGATAATGTCCTACATCATGCCAGGAACCTGCAGGTTATCCACAAAATATAGAAATTTTCTTTCATTCCAAGTCACTTCAGGTCACTGAACAGGAAAGTGTTAACGATAGGTTTAAATCATTCCCTCCTCCCAGCATTCCCCATCTAGTAACAAGCTCCAGGAGAAGGTAGGGAAGTTGGTGAATGCTGCCATGGAAGTGACTTGGAAGTATAAATTAAGCTGAGTATGAAAGAAAATTTCCCAAGTTACCCATGGCAGACAATTCACCAACATAGGATTTCCCAAAGCTCAAGAAGGGAGGAACCTTTGTTGAACAAAATTTTTTTATTTCGATTGTTGTTAATTTGTAGCCACAGGGCCCTTCTCGAGGACACAGGCAGTGCCATTGTTCTGGCAGCCAGATGCACCAAATCCAGAGAGGTATCTGCCATGAAATCCATTGGCAGTTTCAATTCAGATAACATTTCTCATAGGACTGACCTCTTAACATTTGAGGAAATTGCCTCCTCTAGATTAATTATCCAGACTTTCATGGCCCTGGATGTAGAGGTCATTGACGGCCTACATGTTGCTCCTGCTGATACAAAGGACTTCTTAAGATTGGTTTCAAGCCGCTTTTCGATCGGATCACAAAAAGCTGCAGCATCATCCACTGGCAGTGTAGTTTTCCTTGCCAACCTTACTGCCGCAACGTCAACTCTCGGAGGGTTATCTAACAGTTTGGTAAAAGATTCTTCCACCAGATAATTTTTAAAAAACTTTCCTTGAATCACAAATTTCCTTTTTGTTCTCTTCCATTCAGAATTGATCATCTCCTTAATTGATTCATGTACTGAAAAGTCCCTTGTCTCTTCCTGACAGATGGAAAAAACTTGTCTGCTGATGTAGACTTAGGCAGCTCTTCCAAAAGGCATAGCATCTTTCTTACTGCCTTCACTAAATTTTCCACTGTAGTAGGATCAAAAGCAGTTTCTTCGTCAGACATTACTTCCCCTTCTTCTGAGAACTCTGAATGCATATCCCCGGGAGAATATAATTCTGACACATCTGATAATGATTTATATGGCAACTCTCTGACCTTTTTAGCTTTCCTCTGCACTCCAGCGGTAGAAGCAGCAGCCTCTTGTACACCTTGCACCACAGCTTGCTTGTCCCTTCTTATCGCGATGAGTCTTCTCTGCGCATCAGTTCCGGTTGCACTTCTTTCTCACGCGTCACTTCTGGGCGCACGGCCTTCTGTATGTCACTTCCAGGTGTGCATCCTTCTATGTGTCACTTCTTTTGCGCGCCCCAAGGAACGCATCAAAGCCACCTTTTACGCACATGGCGCCATCTCCTGATGGAGTCGGCTAATTCCCTGGTCTGCTCCATCCTCCTCTTTTTACAGCAGTTCAGTTCCAGCATTCGACCCTGCCCAACGGGTCCTTGCCTCCCCCTTATAGGGTGAACTTGGAGGCATCAGAAGGGAGAGAGACAGAGAGAGACAGAGAGAGAGACCCACTCTGGGATGGTAAGCTAGCAGCCTGTAGTGATCTGGACAGAAAAAAAGACGGGGAATCCTGGGAGGAGGGGATGATTTAAACATATCATTAACACTTTTCTGTCCAGTGACCTGATGGGCGGGATTAACACATGTTGATGAATTGTCGGCCATGAATGACTTGGGAAATATCATATGGATTGTGCGGTATGAGTAGGACTTTCAGATGCAAGTATAAGTGTGATTGAGTAGGTCAACTGGTTCAAGGTTTTAATAAAAGCTAATTTTACTCCATTTTTGTGTTTTTTCACCCCCACCTTCTGATGACATCACTTTGAGGATGCGTTGATGTCACTTCTTGGTTTCAGTGATGTTACTTCATGATGGCAAGCAGGTGTGAGTCAGATTGTGTACCGGGAAAAAATATTGTAAATTGTAAGGGGCATGAATTCTGTATGAGTTTGGAACCCATAGGAGCACAAGAGAAAGCTGCACCATTCCTACTCTGAACAATAGATGTGAAGATAGTTTATCAGGTCTTTGCTGAGCTTAACATTCAACAGAACATCCATGAAGTAATTTATGTTTAAGATTGCTATTAGTTTAGAAGCGCTTGAAAAATTTGCAAAAAAGCATGTAAAATACAATTCTATTTTGCATTCACTTATTTTAGGGTATTGTCAGAGTAATCTTGGCAGCTGGTGCCATTGTCTGTGCTTTAGCATACAGATAAAAGATAAATTAATATAAGTATCAAGGTTAAATTTGAGATGAATACATACAATTATTAGGTGATAATAATAATGAAAAAATAATTTCATTACTCAGGTTTTTGTTTCCACTGTATTGTTATAAAAAAAATATAAAAACTTTTTAAAAATGGATAGACTCAAAATACAGATAACTCATTATAAATTATGGCTTTGTAAAAAAAGGTTGTTTTTAATTATCTCAGTACGTGATGCATCTCCTATTGTTGCTGATTTATGCTATGCATAATCCACAGAAGTACCATTTGACAAATAGCCTTCACTTTATCAGTAAGTACAGTTCTGGGAGACTTATTTACAACAGGCATTATTGGTTCCAGGCAGTTTCTGAATAACTTACCATTTTTTTCATTATCCTTAAATGGATATATTTCCAATATGAATGCTTAGAAGAAAATTATTTGCATATGGTTTTTCAGGGTAAATAAATACCTTTATCTCAATACAATAAATATATGCAAGAGCAGGTCTAAAAGTTGGCAGAGCACTGTAATTGCTTTGACACTCCTTGATATTTAAACAACAGATAAACTTGGTCGTGTATTGATTCTTATTTTAATTCAAACGATTGGAAAACTATTAACTGTTATGCACTTTGCAGTTGTTTGTTTTTGGTATGCTTCCAGATGCAAACTTCAAAGTACAATTAAATGGTTTGGGGAAATCGATGCATTTATACTGCACCAAAGTTTGATTGCTCTGTATGTGTTTATATTGGATACCATTTTAATTGTAGAGTGTGTTTTCTCAGGTATTAACATTTACTGATCATATAAAGTAATAATTGTTTATGTGACAGGTTTGAAACGGACGTTTGAATGGCATTTGACTTAAAATCGAAAGTCAATAACACCTACAAAGAACTTAGAATGGAACAGAACAAAAATATAATATTTAATTTAACAGATAAGTATCATTTGGGGACCTATTGTATAATATTGTTCAAAATAATGTCACCAAAGTAAATAGTTTGAAGTGTAGAAAAATAATGCACTTTCAAGGGAAGTCAGGAGAGAGAGCAGTAAATTCAGGCATCCTAAAATTATAGAAAGTTGAGTATCTAGCTCTATGTTTATATTAACATTTAGCTCCCATTCCCAAAGGGAGCCCACAGCAATACTTGATTGGCCCAAAATGGAGGCCATTTAGGGTTGAGATTATTAAGGAAGGTGTCATTGAGAGTATTAAAAAAAATTAACCCCCTGGGTGACCATCCATAAAGCAATAAATACCAATGATGCCCAAGGCATTCCTCCAGCTGCACCTGTAGATTGCACCGTCTTATGGCTACCACAAAATATATGTAAGTAAGAAAAGGTTTAGTTCTTCTTTAACAGTGATGCTCTAGGTGTGAGACCGTGTGACTATAAGATACTAGATGTATCACTCCAGAGGTACAAATTTGCACACTGCAAAGAATTTTCTCCTACATGTAGCTTTCAAACCTGTGATAACTATAGACTGTTGTGATTGGAAGGAGTAGAATCTATTGAAAAGACACTAGAACGATCACACAGATAAGAAGCGAATCATGAAAGGTCTGTCATACTGTATTCACTTCTATATTTATTCATATTTCGAGCTTTGGAACAAGACATCAAAGCTAAACCTATCTGACTGATTTGGAATAGATTGAAGAAGTTGCAAAACAGATCCAGGGAGCCCAACACATCAAGCATTAGACAGGAAAGAGGTATTTTACAGAAGGCATAGCAATGATATGATTTTTCACTGTCAAACAGAATATATAAAAAGTAGTAAGGTGTATTTAAAGAACTGAGTCAAATATCAAAAAGGGATTAAGTTACATTATTCCTCAACAGCAAGACATAACTCATGACACTTGACTATAATTACCCAATGCCATCATGGGAAATGTAATGTTGATAACTAATGCTGGTCATAACCCATCATATGCTGAGATTGCTAAATTAACATCTTTGACTAAACTGGGCTGATTTGATTAACTGCAGGGCCAGTGATCGGATCACACCCAGGCCCTCTTCAGATCTGTCAGAAGAGGACCAGATCCACAGCACAATGTGGCAGTCCGTGTTGGCCCATGAATGGGCAAATTGATGTTGTTTATTCATAATGCTTGAAAACGTATTCATAAATCAGTAACATTTTGTCCCCTAGAATCCCTGAAGATGGTTCGATTTTAGGGGGCGAAACGTTGAATAAAAACTATTTTGTTATATTTTGTGAAAGACCTGTGAGTGTGGTTACTTTTTCGAACTGGATATATATTTATAGTAGGGTGGCACACCGCTTATTTGTTTCCTACCCAGTTGCATGGTAATGTATATAAAAACTCCGTCCAATATATATATAAAACGGTGGGTGCAGGCTGCACACCTTGAAGTTAATCGAACAACCTGGGTGCTCTAGTAGAAAATAAATAAATAGAGTCTGTCCGTGGTACTGGCACTCTCAGGATTTGCATAGATAGATAGATAGATAGATAGATAGATAGATAGATAGATAGATAGATAGATAGATACCAAGCAAGTTTTGAGAATCACACCATAGATGCCCAGCAAAGGTTCTCTTTAACTCTGTTGGTTGGCAACCAAGCAACTGTGCAGAGGGAAATGGACCTAAAGCATTAAAATACATGCAAGGCATTTATTCACATTGTTTAATTACATTTTATTGGATCATTGAATGTTACAGAACATATGTAAAATGTATTATTAAAATGTGTGACTAATTTATTTTTCTTCATTTTTTATTTTGTTTTTTTTATTTTTGGAAAGGTGGCAGTGACAAATTTTAATGTTTAAAAGGATTAGAAATACATGGCTACCAAATCAAGTCTTTCAACTAACCCTTCTGTAGCAGAAACAATGAAAAGCAAGCTACAGGAAATTAGGTTAATGGACCATTAGGCTCCAGTCTAAACTACAAAGGGGAATCTTTTACATGTTAATTAATCTACACTAAACAAAGGAACTGACATACACCAAGCTGGGATACAGATTCATTTTTCTAACATGACAAATGTACTAAATTCTAGCTATAGGGATGTTATATGTTTTTATTATTTTTCTAAGAAAAGCAAGCAGTTTGCTTATTAACGTTGTGTATAGAAGGAAGGTTTCTATATTTGAAGACACCAAGGGGGTTATTTATCAAGGTCCGAATTTATCTCAATATCGGCTGCTACAAACTCCGTTCTAACCCACTCGGGTTTTTAACGCTTATTTATTATTACATTTTCCCGAAAATCTGCTTTGCGGGAAAAGCTCCGATTTTCACGATTTTTTATGGAATTTTTTGGCGTTTCCCCCAAAAGCTCCAAAAACATAGCTTTTTAGCCCTCGGGGTTTAATAAATTCTGAAAAATTTGTGATTTTTTTAAAAGTCCAATTTTATTAAAAAAATCACAAATTATTCTGATTTCGGAGAATTTCGTGTATTTGGAGCTTAGTAAAGAACCCCCTAAGGTCTTGTGCATCTCTGCAACACAGTAGAGAAACATTTCTTAACACCACACCATTCCTTATTCATTGCCAAAAAGAGCTACTGATAACATTAACAAATAAAAGTCTAAGCTTTTTCCAAAAATGACAGGAGCAACAGTAAATATTGTATATGGGAGGTGAGGTTATAATAATGGATGAAGCCATTTTATGCATCTGGGACAGAAGCTTCTATTTGCCAGAGGCAATATATAGAGAAAGAGACCTAATTCCAGGCTATACCTTTGCCAGAGAATGACACCCAGCAATGTAACTTAATAGCAAACAATGAAAATGGAAATATCAATGCAACTAAGCAGAGATCAATTCAACATTTCACATAGTAATGTTACTAGTCACAGAGTATTTAAACCTGCCACAAAGCAAAGTAAATAGCTAGTAAGTAATGCAACTGGCCACAGAGCTTGCACCTGGACACAGTGTAGGATAGCCTGGAAGAAGAGCAATGTTATAATTGAAGTATGTAAAAATAATGTTAGTTACCACATTGTCTGGCATAGAAAGTACACACATTTATAAATATTGTGTATAAAGAATGATTTTTAATGATTGTGATTCATGATGTTAAATGATGCATAGGATAGCATTTAAGCTTTTACCATTGTATATAACATTGTATATAAGGTACTATTATGTTATTACAGAAAAAAATAAGTAAAACATTCTGAATTGTTTGCTAAATTTGGATGCTATGGTAAATGGCATTGGCATGGTTAGGGGTTTTCTGGATGATAGATTCCATACATGTGTATACTCACCTCTGGAGATGGTTTGAAATCTTGAGGAAGTGAATATATATCACTTTACTCTTCAAAACAAATTAAGTATCTGTGGTTTCTAACAATAAATTAAAAATAACTTTGTGGTTCTCCCCTTGTATGTATGTATGCTACTAGGATAACCATACTTGTCTGTATACAGTAGGTTCTCCCTGGGTATTGATGACTAATAATTCTGGGGTTTCACTTCACCAAAGAACTTGCGTATCAGTGGAAACATTTAGAAAACAATTAGCCAAAATATATTGGAGTTATTAGAAAGGTGAAAATCAAATTGAAGTTAAAGTATTTTTAGATCATCAATAGCTTATACATTGCCCTACCTTGTTAGAAAAGCTCCTGGTCATAGAAAAAGCAGAAGAGGGAAAACTCTAAACTGAAGTCCACAGCTTCCACTCAAACTGACTTACTGTAATTAGCTAGACCCACAAACACAAATGCTCCAATTTTCTCTGGACTGCATGACGAAATTTTGATGTGGTTTCGAAATATTTTTTGCTTCTGGTAAAACCAAACCAACTGAAAAATTTCCATCTCGGTACTCCTAGTTTCTTCCAAAACACACAGACTAATTGACTTCTAATGAAATCTGTCCTTAGTGTGTATTGAGTGACATTATAAGGAACTTAGATTGTAAGTTCCATGGGGCAGGGACTTTGTTGTCCCTGCCCCATGGAATTTGATGATCTCTAACTAAAAGATAATAAATAAATATAATATTATTATCAAATGTGTTTTGGATAGAAAGGCAAAAATATTCTTTTCATTTGTATATTCATAAGATATATGCTCACAAGTAGTGATGGGCGAATTTGGGGCGTTTTGTTTCACCGAAAAAATAACGAAATTCCCGCGAAATTCACGAAATGGCGAAAAATTCACTTTTTTTTTGGAGAATTTTTGCGGCGGTTTCGGGAATTTATTCACCGGCGGCGAATCGTGGGAATTCACTGCAAATTCACGCCTGCTGAATAAATTCGCACATCACTACTCACGAGGATAAGCTCCTGGGAAATTATCTGATTTCCTATAAGGCTGCACTAAACATAGTATGTAAGAACCCCAGTTTATATGGTTATATGGTACCTTAAATTAAAAAAGTTTAACACAATATAATACAATACAGCTAAATAGAAAATAAAGCTCACCAGTATACAATTGGGTTCTGGGTGCAGATCTGCATCGCATGGAGGTAATTCATACCAAAATTGTGCCAGGCACAATAAGTGTTTAGAAAAAAGAAACGTATTACTTTATTACAAGAACATAAGGTATATAGACAGCCTTACGTACTTAAAAATGCATTTAATCATAGACATAGTATTTGTCCATAACTAAGTGAATTTGTGCAGAGTCGCATAAGGCTGTCTTTACATGTTATATTTTTATAATAAAGTAATTATTTTCCTTTATTTGATTGTTGACTGTGTGGGCCTGTCACCTTTTTAGAAAATGGTACCTTGACTGCACAGGACATCTGATGATGTTACTCCCATTTTAAATTATTATATAAATATATATATCTTCTGAATCAGCCAAACCTGTTTTTTTTCCTGTGGAATGAAATGCTTCTGCTTCTTCTCAGAAGTGTTCAGAATAAATGTTAATGCATAAGTGTATTCACTTAGGTTTGAAACTCTAGGCACCAGAATCGAATGACAGTGCCAGCTTATAAAGAATTTAGGAAAACGTGGTATTAATTCTTTTTTGTTGTACACAGTACTATATTTAGTGCAATAATGCATCTATATTAGTTTTCTGCCCTGAGGAGCTTATTATGTATTTTTAATACCTGAGGCAAAAGAGATAAAATGTCTTTGGAGGTCATTATGATTTACAACTAAACCAAATCTGCACATTCTCAATTCACAGTAAGAGAGAAACACATGCATTCCAGGGAGAGAGCCAGTCAGTAAGCAAACAGTGCAATGAAAAACAACTTATTTTGTAAATGGACAGAAGAGATGAATATATTTTATGACCCTACTCAATTTTAAATATCTTAATTAATATTGGACATCTTGATAACGTCTTTGAAATACATTATCAATGTCTTGTAGCAGGAGAAAATTGATATTAAATTGTATTGCAACAGGAATTAGGAAAGATGACTCGCAGTGAATGGCCCTACATAACTTCAATCTAGAGATCATTAACAAATATAATGAAGAAGCTGTGCCAAAAAATAGAAGCAGCAAAGACACAAATCAATACACCTCCTCAGTCAAGTTTCTGTGAAAGATCAGTGGCTTCTGCATGTGGTATAAACTGAAATTATAATACTGAGTAAAAATTTCAAGGGAAGCCGACGCTATATAAAAACCCAGTGTACATTATTCCAGGAACCAATATCCTGGGCACATCATTTTTTTGTTCAAAACAAAGGATTTTTATGCAGTACTTATTCCACAATTAATTGTAGTGTTGCCCTCATTCTTCTTTACATCTAAGAAAACGTCCTAGGTAATGGGGATTACATATTTATGATTTTTTTTAAATGTCAGATTTTCTTTAATAGATCCTGTGAGGAATGTAGTTGCATGTTTCAAAGTAGTCAAAGAAACTCCTGAGATGACTCTTATTACTTCACAATCTCTCATTATAGATTGTCAAAGACTGCTGTACTGTAGGCGATTAACATAGAACAAAGAAAAGCAAATGATTTTGGGTACTGTAAGACTGAATTTATTGTAAGCCAGGTCTGCTTTCTCTGGTTCAAGCAGTGAAGGTCTAACTACTACCTGTTACTGGTAATTTTCATTTCTAGAATATGTACTTCCTTAAAGGAAAACTATACCCCTGAACAATGTAGGTCTATATAAAAAGATATTGCACAGCTCATGTGTTAAATCCTGCTTCATGTAAATAAACCATTTTCATAATAATAATGTGCTATTGGGTAATCCTAAATAGAAAATTGCCATTTTAAAAAATAAGGGCAGTCCCTTGAATCATAGGATTCACTGTACACACAAACAAACCAAACACACCATTTGTTAGGTCACATGAGCCAATTAAAAGTTATATCTTTTGCTTCCACACTTCTTCCTGTTACAGTTAGAGCTGTAGTATTTCTGGTCAGGTGATCTCTGAGGCAGCACACAGACCATCACAAAATGGTGGTTTATGGCAACAGATGTAAAAGGGCAATATTAATTAAATATATATTCCAGTTTAGTAAGATTCTTTAATATGCCACTTATTAAGATATAAACTATCTATTGCTTAAATATTCATTTTGGGGGTAAAGTTTTCCATTAATAAGAATAATCATTATGGGAGGGTTATTTTTGTATTACTTATATTTATTTTATTACTAAAATCCAAATGTATCTCATTTTTAAAATAAAAAAAAACCACAACCCAATTCCCCTACCTGATTTTACATTATTTATTATTAAAAAGGTTTGATTTATTTGGTTCTGGTAAAAACTCGATACAATGGAGTGAAAACCCCAAAACCGCACAATTATTTTGTTTTTTTTCCCCCAAATCATACGGGTTATTTATAAAAACCCGAATATTTTGTATCTTTGCCCAAAAAGTCCGTAATGGTCCGATTTTTGGGCTAATTCCAGCTCAGACCACAGAAACTTCAAAATAGAACAGGGACCTGTGCTACTGACTTATACACAACCTCGGCAGGTCTGAGATTTTTGGATTTGGGCATTTTGCTGCATCGAGTTTTAATAAATCTTGAAAAATTGTAATTTTTAAAAATCCTCGAAAAAATTTGAGTTTTGACCCAAAAAGCCTGAACAAAGTTTGGTAAATAAACCCCTTAATGTAATACCTGTAGATGTATGACTGACCCATTCTAATCCAGCTATATTTAAACATCACAGAGTCAAGCTATTTTTAAACATCACAGAGTCCATCATCCTAACATTTAGACACGGTTAAGACTGATTATAAGAGGTTTGACAAAGGTTCCTTAAACTGGGTTTTATGTTTATGCACATGGCAATTATTCTGAATTGTAAGAATAAAAGCAGCCTCCAGTAAAATGTAATGATGACATTCCCAAGATTACAAACATGGTCATGAAGTAGACATGTTCTACTTTTATCAGGATTAATCCCATATGCACTTTGCAAGGTTGCATGTATGCAAAATGAGTTGTACAGAATTAATATTTGAATTAGAGATTTCTTATAAAAGAAAACTTACAGACAAATTAACAAACAGAAAAGACAATGCTCTTGGTTAATATTTACTGGGTGCCCAGATCTAAATATCTATATATCTATATATCAAAATAGTATAGTAAATAGTATATAGATGCACACTGGGACTTTGTAATAAAGTGAAAAAATAAAAATGTATTTGTCAACGTTTTGGTCTCTTTGTGAGATCTCCTCTTTCTTAAAAAAAGGTCTGACAAAGAGACCAAAATGTTGACAAATACATTTTTATTTTTTCATATTTCTAGTTATGTTAAGTATGTAATTTGTAGATGTATTACAGGGTTTCTAATGAACAATCAGTACTCCTGTTTTTTTTTATTTCACTTTGAAAGTGTGTAGATTTAAAGATAAAGAATTCAAACGTCTAAAAGTCAATTGCATGTTATCGTCCCGAAAAATTGAATTGCATTCGAACACAAAAAAACTTGAATGTCAGGAAGGCTATTAACAGCTTCAAATTTGTCAACGGAGCTCTGCCATTGACTTCTACATGAACTCGCCAGGTTTAGGTGGTGACCTATCGAATTCGAGTTGTTTCCAGGGTAGGGGGATGATAAATTTTGGATTCAAATTAAATTTGAATTTGAGTCAATGGTTTTACTATTTACGAATCGAACCTTAGTAAATATGCCCCAAAGTAAAGTTTAGCCATTGCAAAGTCATGTTAAAAGGCAAAGTCATTTGTTTAAGAGTTCTGTGTTCCCAGTATGAAAATTCACCAGCTCTGCCCTTACTCCAAGCCCAAGGCCAGATCATGTACTGGGCATCCCTTGTAACCCCTTGTACCCTTGCATTTCTTTATTTGATTTATATTATGGAGATACATGTCATGAATACTGATTACCTATGCTTGACCAAGCTATGGGACCAGGGTCGGACTAGAGCCTTGGGGGTCCACTGGGGCTGCAAAATGAAGGGCCCTCCTGGCAGTCCCCAGGGGGTGAACATGCGCAAAAGACTTGCGAGATTGCTGCTGTGCCACAGTGCAGGTCTGTTTGCGGCAGCTGGGTTAGCAGGTCTGGGCCAGCAGGGGCCCATGATGGCTGGAGCCTAGCGGGTTTTTTCCTTGTGTCCCGCCGGCCCAGTCCAACCCTTTATGGGACCAAAAGTATAAGACTTAATGGATTTTCATAAGGGTCACCATAATAATGAATGATATCAGACACTACAAAAAAAAGAAAATTCACTAGAAAAGAGATGATATCAGAGACAAAGGGTAAATAATCTGACCTAGTGAGCACAGTATACACAGAGAATAGAAGTGGTGTTCGAAAATGTCAGCCACCCTTGATCATAGGCAGAAATCATGAGCATAAATCTAGATTGTATGGATTTTAATAAACAAGTTGACATTCTGTACAAAACCTATACATACTGTAAAGCACTTTGCACATGACAAACTCATTGTTACATGGAAGACTTTGCACTGGGATTTACCAGGTGTCATTAACCCATCTGTCCCTCCAACACACATGTATATATAATAGAAGGAAAGAAATGCTGTGTTTCTTTTGACAGAGGGCAGCATTACTTTGAGGGTTTACTGGTGTATTTATCTAGACCTTTCTGATAAAGCTTGCTTCATTTTAGCCTTTCCTTCTCCTTTAATCCTAGTTTGATAATGAATTGATATTTTACATAAATTGATTTTTTCCTTTCTCTTTATTCTGTCTAACTTAACAATCAGACACTCAGTAAAGTTTATATTGGAATCCAAGCTGTTTTCAACCCATAAGCAGCTATTAGGAAACAGAAAATGATACTATAAACTACCCTCTGTGGAAACCATTCATATTTGTCATGTTCTTCACAGTACACCTCTTAGAACTTATAAATGAGTGCAGGAAGTTTCTACCTCTGTGCCCTGAAACAATATCTTAATTAACTGCATTGGCAAATGGCTAGCACACACAAATTAGTGCACATTGCCTGTTTTCCTTCTTTCAAATTTTTACTTTCAAAGGATTAAAGCTAAATCCAGCAGAGATACAAAAGGCTGCCAATGATGTGTCATAATGGCTTACAATAATTGGTATCATAGGAACAACCAGAATTAAGGTTTAATCATCTTTGTTGTAATCAATGGGCTCATGCTCCAAAAGGTAATTCATAATAAAAGTATTACATTTTTCTTTTTCAGCACAAACTGGCATTTAAAAACTGTAAGAACGAATTGTACAGCCAATTTAACCAAGTGACAAAATAAATAAGACAAACGTGATAGATAACTTGGAATTATAGTTTGCCACATTCAAACCAAACATACAGCTCAAGTGCATATAAATAATGCTGTTCATGCTACAACTATTTATCTAAAATTGTCACTGTTATATGGCAACCAATTGTTTTATTTTTGCAAACTGATGTTTTTGTATTCTACTATTCAGTGACCCTGACAGGATAAGCTTACCATTTGTCCCCATCCCACAGGGACAGGCCCTGTTTCAGGACCTCGTCCTCGTAAAAATTGCCCCATGTAGTGTCCCTGTCTGCCGAACAATCTTTAAAAATCCCTGTGGAGCAGTTGATTAGGGCCCACACTGCATTATTCTACAGGCAGGGGGCGCAGGAGAGATCAAGCAGACAGCAGGTTGATGATATCATGAAGAGACTGTAGAGAAAAGGCGCCTATGCAAACCGTTTTTCTGTGGACTCTGGACTTGGCTGACTGACCAGGCAGGATTGTGTTCCCTACGCTGCAAATTCCCCCTCTCCCCCCTCTTCCCAGATGATCAGTGGCAGGCAGAATGCTGGTAAGGTTCTGTTTATTTTCTCTGTCTGTTCACTCCCCCCACACTATTCCTTTATCAATGCTCTTGCAAAGTTTTAGCTGGTTTACCTAGTTTCTCCCATTGTGCCACCAATAACCCTTTCCTTACCTTTTAATTAGTAAATATAGTCTCTATGCCACCTTGCTATGAATTCTGGGGTATTGTACATGGAATTGCCTCTATTGTACATGGAATTGCCTCTATTGTACATGTGATTGCCTCTATGCCATCCTACTATGAATTTTGGGGTATTGTACATGGAATTGCCTCTATGCCATACTACTATATGCTTTGGGGTATTGTACATGGAATTGCCTCTATGCCATCCTACTATGAATTCTGGGGTATGGTACATGGAAATTTTCTTTGTGTCATCCTGTGGTGAGTTCTGGAGGTATTATATATGGAATTGCCACTACATTCATTAATATATTCACAGAGGGTGTATTTGTAAAATAGGGAGTGGTTAGTGGGGATGTATCACAAAGTGGGTGTGGTCTAAAAAGTTTGCTGCGCCGCTACATTCTCCCCTGTCCCGGATTTCTTTCTAAAAATCTAGTCACCTTATTATTGTCCATTTGCATTGAGTATGGTGGAAGTCCACACTTTTATGAATTTCTGTAGTGCTTGATCTTGGGCTGTATTATAGGATCTAATATCATCAGATGTCATAAGAAAGCAGACTTTTGGTCTTCATTCAGACTGGCAATTCATTCCTAAGTGATACCTAGGCTAGTGATGAGCACACCATTACAAAAAACACTCATTTACATTTGGACAAAAAAGTTGCCACAAGAAAAAACTCCCATTGACTTTAATGCATTTGTTGCGAGAAAAATTGTTGTGTGTGTAAAAAAAATGTTGACGCCCATTTTCACCATTTCGCAATTTTTTTGTCGAAGTGAAATGGGACAGAAACACTCATCATTAATCTAGGCATTTCCTTAGCTACAGAGCTTTGTTCTTATTTGGACTATTGTAACAGACTAAATCTGGGCCATTTATTTTCTATTTCGCCTGACCTAATTCACATTAACATTGCTTTAATGTTTAAATATGTTCTCTGTCAGTCACTGCCAATATGTTTTCATTTCTGTACTGTAACAATGGCTCCTCTATTAAAGAAATCATTAAGCACACATTAATAGTCTCCCTGTAAGCAAAACAATCCATTTTTAAAGGACTCACAGTCTTAACTCTTATAATGCAGGTTATAACATTACTGTTTATATGCAAAAATCAAAACCTGGTCTTCTGTTTTAGCCTTTTTGCTTTTTAGATGTGCCTGTCCCTTCTGACTTGAAGATTGACTTTCCCCAAAAATGAGGGTCTTTGTTGCTCTAATGTACAGTGTTTTGCTTCTTGTGCCAAACATTATTATGGTAAGTCTTACCCAAGTCTTATGGGGGCGACGAACGGCAGTGGGCCTAGGAGCACCCTCTGTGTAAATCTGGCCCTGATTATTCATGTCCACATTTTCACATTTGCTGATATTGTGATTTTATGTATTGTTTATGTTAACATGCTTTAATTAACAAATCCTACAAGGTGCAAGGCTTCTCCTCCCTGGTGGGTATTTTTGGGTGAGAAATATATACAACATACTAACGAATCTCCCAAACTCCCACTCTCTCCAATTCAATAGATTTCAAACAATCTCTATTGTGGCTGCCTGTTAAGCCAAAGATGGCATACAAAATCCTTTTGCTGACATTCAAACCCCTCAATTCTCTGCTCCTCGCTACATCTTCCAGGTTTCTGGCTGGCTCCTCTTTTTTTCTCTAAGCCACCATCTTTTCATAGTACACCACCTCACTGCCATCACTTTGTCTTAACCTTTTCTATCCTGCAGCTCCTTACCATACCTCCCAACATTTTTGAAATAGAAAGAGCGAAAAAAAAGATTTGCAGAGTGGAGTAAAGCGAAATTGACCATGCCAATTTTGTGGTCACACCCCCTAATTTTCATGTCCATTTTGCAAAATTTGGCAGGTTATGAAAGTTTTAACATATTTCTGTGTTTTTTGTGTTATAACAGTTTTCCTAATGAAGGTGAATTGCCCTTTAAGCTGCACGTCACAGTTTCCCCAAGAGACCTGCTTATCTTAAATTGTTACAATTGCTTCTTTGCTTATCTTAAATTGTTACAAAGTATCTAAGTATTTATTCTGGGCTCTCTGCCAAAAGCCAATTAAGTTAAAAAACATTGTATCTTTTGCTGGCTGTTCAGTTCAGGAGATCAAAGAGAAACTCGGGACATTTCAGTAACAAACCCGGGACTGCAGGCTGAGCTGTCAAAATCGTGACTGTCCTGTGAAAAACTGGACTTTTGGGAGGTATGCCTTATGTCTGGAATACTATCATTGAATTTCAACATCAGATCAGATTTTTGTAGCATTAGAAAATGACCTGCCCAGTCTTGGAATTTACAGCTTATGTTCAAATATTTTCCTAATTGTTATTCACTCTGCATGCCATTGTAAGCTCTATGGGGCAGATTCTTCCTGTCTACTGTGCCTCCTATAACCATTGCACATTTCTGCATGTTTATACTGATTTATTTATTTATTATAATGTTATCCCTGTGTGTACTGCTCTGGAGTGTAAACCATTTTGATTGACAATGCTTAGAGTACGAGATGTTAAGAAATGAAGAGAACAGAAGAAGCTGAGGAGCATAACTATGCTGCACTGTTCATTTATGTGTAATTGCATTACAACTTCCTCCATTCTCTTCATATTGGATTATTCCATTGGTGTGTTGGACAGGAGCACAGGAGGGTAAGCTTTAAGAGAATCCAAGTTGTGCCATGTCTGCTGTGACTGAAAAAGCTTGAAATAGATGTTAAGAAAGGGACAGGTTAGGACTGGAGCCTATAGTGACTAAAGTTAGGCATATTATGTGGGAGCAGTGTCGGACTGGGACACCAGGGGCCCACTAAAAAACCATAGACCAGGGGCCCACTCTCAGTATTATTATTCTTCCTCTCCTCACTCAACCTCTATTCTCCTAGTCTCTTTTCTTTACATACTATAATCTATTATTCCATCTATTTGGCCTCTTTTTTCTCATAGAAATAGGGAATGGCCATGAAATAGGCCAAATGTTTAGCAGTTTGAGGGCCCACTGACACCTGGGCCCACCGGGAGTTTTCCTGGTATCCCTGTGGGCCAGTCCGACACTGTGTGGGAGCTATGGAGTTGCAGTTTCTCTCAGTTAAGACAAGTTCTATTGTCCTTGCTTTTTGGTTCAGGGCACAGAATTTGTCCAGGAGCAACAGCTAAATCATTTATTAATGACGGTGATACATACATAAGACATTTTTCATCCTCTGCTATGTATGGGCTCTGACATAAAAAATTCAATAAAGTTCAGCCATAATTTTTATTCTGATATTTATAGTGCTGACACATTTTTGTAGCACTTTACAAACATTATACATCAATCACATTAGTCTCTGCCCCAGAGGAGCTTACAGTCTAAGGTCACCCCAAAGTAGGACCAACTTTATCAAGATTTTAAGATTTAATAACACTTTCTGTATAATTATGGAGTGTGTGTGATGTAAATGGAGTACCTGAAGTAAACCACGCAGACATGGGGAGAACCTATAACCCTCTGGCTGGAATGGAACTCAGGACCACAGCACTGCAAGGCAGTAGTGCTACCCACTAAGCAACCATGCTGTTATGCCATGGTTTGAGAAACTTCCCCCATTTAAACAGCATAAAATATGCAACATAAGTTGCAAAGAAACCCATCTTCTTTCTGTGATACCACTGAAAAAAAAATATAGAAGAATAGCCTTTCACTGCCAAACTGGACCAACAAGTCATTACTACAAAGACAGACAAACACACAACCCTTGCACGTGCTCCTGCTACCATGTCATGCTTTCCTTGCGGTCCAAATTACAGTAGAACTCCCATTTCTATATATCTATCCCCCTGTCTTCTATCTGTTCACCAGAAAATATGCAAATAATGAAAGTTCAGTGCTTACAATAATCATCTTTATAAAGTTACTTACAATTTCTCCTTAAAATGAACCTCTTTGCATTGCATTAATACACTTAAAAATGCTAAATGGCACTGAGATTAATTTAGGCAGAAATGTTTCATTATTTGAGAGCTTTTCAAATGTTATATAAGTATGTATCATAGTTATTAAATATTTCATTATACAGTTGGTATTTCTTTGAAACAGTGGAAAGATCCCATTAAAAGACAAACCTCTTCCATTCCTTTGTGTCTTGTGTATTGCTGTTTTTATTTTTATTTATTTTATTTTTGCACCACAGGAAGCAGGCATTTTGCTAGTTATTTTTCTGTTTATTCTTGTTAGTGTCCGTCATTTCTATGAACCGGTAAAAACTGTGTTTTTTTCCCCGTAACGCAATAGACTGTGAGCATACTGTGCAAAGTGTAGTTTGTTCAGATTCAACAGAGAACATATAATGTTAATTGGTTGGTTCTTAAAGGAAATCTTTCACAAAAACTCATTTTGCTTTTTTCAGAATCCAGCTCGGTGTTTTGCAAAACACAACTTTTTAAAAAAAAAAAGTTAAAAAAAATTGCTTTTAGTTATTGCTATAAATAGGAAAATTCCATCTCAGCATTCCTCTGTTCTGTCACCATTTCTCTTCCTAACATAGACATGGAGGCATATTCCATTGAAAAGGTTTGAACCACCAGGTCAATGAATTAATGTCAAAGGGTCAACCAACAATGTTCTGTATTTGCACTGAGCTGCAAACCAGGTTCACAGATAACGATTCCTTTGCAAAGGGGGCTGTGAGAGAGGTAGGGTAAAACTGAGATAGCAGAAAAATCCAGTAGGTGTTTTGAGGTAAAGCTGAATAACACAGCAGTTCTCAAACTAAAAAAAAAAAAAACATTCTGTAGAAAATTATTACATCAACATTATTTTTGCAGTAGGACCTATGATTGAGTAATGTTTGTCTGATATAATTGCCCTTGTCAACCTTGAATACAAAATGACTAAATACCAGAAAAATAAAATCAATAAACCACTAACTGAGCACTGAAGTACAATGTATCTATGTTCACACACAGAAAACACATAGCTATTTATTTTGTGCTACCTGCAATATTTTTAAAATTTGATCTGTCTACCAATGTATTAATGTTATTGATTTTGCACTGCCAAACTCAGATGCGGCAATCTTAACCTTTATATATACCGACTTCCCATTTGTTTTGAATTCTGCAATAATATTAGACTCGTGCTTTAAAAGACAAGATGAATATCCTTTCTTTTTAGAAGCAAAGACTTTGTTAAAGGTCATGGAAATACACTGCACATAAAACATACAATTTTGATTAATTGGAATTTATGGATTATTGATGCATTGCATTTAATATGATTTATTTATTAGAGGTATATACAGGTACAGGATCCCTTATCCGGAAACCCGATATCCAGAAAGCTCCGAATTATGGAATGGCTGTCTCCCATAGACTCCATTTTATCCAAATAATCCAAATTTTTAAAAATGATTTCCTTTTTCTCTGTAATAATAAAACCGTAGCTTGTACTTGATCCCAACTAAAAAAATTATTAATCCTTATTGGAAGCAAAACCAGCCTATTGGGTTTATTTAATGTTTAAATGAATTTCTAGTAGACATAAGGCATGAAGACCCAAATTATGGAAATATCTGTTATCCGGAAAACCCCAGGTCCCGAGCATTCTTGATAACAGGTCCCATACCTGTATTATTATTTATTGAATTTAAGGATGCTTGATAAAAAATATGTTAGGACAATGTCACCTGTTTTTTTGTCAAAATGTGGTGTTCTTCATATGGCAGTTATAAGCTCTCAAAAAATTAAATGAATTTAAAAGATAAAATTCCAATCATTATAAGTAATTGTTTAAAAAAAATATAAACATATCTCGGTTAATGTAAATGTGTATGCTTATACGATATAAGGGGAATTTTATCTATTTGTGGAAAATAAATGACAATGAAACAACTAAACTAAAATGACTTTGACTTAGGAGTAAAGTGACATTCAAATGTAAACTAGATGCTGCATAAAGGGGTATTTTGCAGATGGTATTTTTTTTTGCATGTTAAAAACTACATTTCAAAACTTTGGCTCTCTTTATCTGATTTGTGTTGTTTCCTTGGCAACCCAGTATTTAATAGGCATTTGTATTTCCTTTGATTTGAGTGACAATCTCAGCTGTATTAAGAACACCATCTACTACTAGGGAAAAATAAGGTCCAGTGATAGCAATTTTCATGGAAATGTCAGAAAAAAAAACCTCCCACTGGCTGATAAGTGACTAGGTGAATAGCTGGCTTGGGTCACTGCATATACCACTTTCAATTAGGATGTATATTATCAACTTATCCTTGAAGAGAGGCAGGGCAAGCAGCTGCTTGGGTCTCTTGAAGAAATTTACATTCTTAAAGGAATTGTTCAGTCTAAAAATAAAAACTGGGTAAATAGATAGGCTGTGCAAAATAAAAAATCTTTCTAATATAGTTAGTTAGCCAAATATGTAATGTATAAAGATTATAGTGACTGGATGTCTAACATAACAGAACATAGCCCAACTTTCTGCTTTTCAAATCTCTTGGTTTCCACTGGTCACCAGGCAGTAACCAATCTGAGACTTGGAGGGGGACCACATGGGTCATATCTTTTGCTTTTGAATCTGAGCTGAATGCTGAGGATCAATTGCAAACTCACTGAACAGATATGTACCATGTGGCCCCCCTTCAAGTCGCTGACTAACTCAGAGTTATAGAGCTGAAAAGCAGGATGTTGTGTCCTGTTCTCTTATGTTAGACATCCAGTTACTCCAGTCTTTATACATTACATTTCTGGCTAACTAACTATATTAGAAACATTTTTTATTTTGCACAGCCTTTCTATTTACACAGTTATTATTTTCATGCTGAACTATTCCTTTAAGTTGGCCATAGATGTAGATCCCATGATCGGATCAGCCCAATATCGGCCACTTCAATGTGGGCACATCAGGCAGAGATCCGCTCGTTTGGCGACATATACAGTACAACATATACAGTACAACATATACAGTACAAACACAACAACACCACAGCAATTATATAAGGCTATGGATTAGAACTGCCACCATTTCCACCTTGGACACAGTCACCTTGGACACAACAAACAGCCCAACCAAAATTGCATGTTGATAGAATCTCAAAATCCACTACATTTGATGGAGTAACTCATAACAACCAATTAGATTTTGGCAGTTGACAAGTGAGCAATAAACAATATTGCTGATTGGAAGCAATGTTCTGCTCATTTTTTCCTTTTCATGTAACAGATGTATGGGACAATTTTCCTTTTGTTACTGGCTACTTTTGTCAAGACTAGTGATGGTTGAATTTATTTGACAGGTGCGAATTAGCAGTGAATTTTGCGTGCTTCACCGCCAGTGAATAAAGTTGTGAATTTGCCACGAAAATTCGCTGGCAAAAATTAGCTGGTGAAAATTTGCCAGTGACGAAAGAATTTTGACGCCGGTGACGGTTCTGACGCCGCCTTCAAAGTTTTTTTTTTGACGCCCATGACGGTTCTGAAGCCAGCACCAATTTTGACACCTGCGCCGATTAACGGACACACATTGACATTAATGGGCGACGGCGTCAACTTTGATGCTGGCGGCCATTTTGACTGTGGCGAATTGTCGCCAGCATCAAAACCACTGTTTCGCTAATTTTTTGCCGAAATTCATGGCAAAGCGAAACGGGACAAATTGGCCCATCACTATTCAAGACCTGGGCAAGGGTCTAACTCCCATCAATTCCTGTTAGGCACTAATATAACTGGACATGGACACTGTATCTTCAGGTGGGCCCTCACTTATGTAATGGAGATAGGGATACCACTCAGATATGGCACACAGCATTCTCTCTTTCTCAAATAACTTTGGGCACCAGTGGTTCTTAAAAACAATGAATACATTTATTTAACAGTACACTTCAGGATGCCAATCTTTCCCAATTTGCAGGGTGTGCTCAGTTGTTATAAAAAGCAAGTGGAAGCAGGATAGTTACATGCAAAGTACTCACAATCTTTCTTGGTTCATCCACCAACTTTCTCAGTGGGTAATATTGCCTGCCTCGTGGTCACCAACTCCCCGTCCCTAGGCGAAGCCCACAGAGGTGTATTATTCAAGGATCTACCTAATCCTGAGCCTGACCACTAGGGTCCCGTTGGAGCCTTAGCTGCTCACTAACTTTCCTGATCCTAGAGTGACCTTTAACAATTTCTGTCTAGACACTTACTTCTCCTATACTGAGGTCTACCTCCACCTTGGGCCCTGACAGCAACATCACAGCACACAGGGGCATCCCTTTTTATAACCTCTGACTTTTCAAGTTATGCAGGTATTTTAGGGGGCAGTGATGAAGAATCACTTCTTCTGGTTTGCCACAATCATGTTTGCAATGCTGCATTTATTATGACAGTTGAAATTATTAGCATTATTACTAACTGAAATAGTTATTAAGTTAATACAATAATCAATGACAAAAATAAAAGCAAAAAGTTCCTATTTAACAGTATTATTTCCCCAGAATAAATAACACATTGTAAACTCTGCATTACTACTTAAAAAAAAGCTTATTGCTTCGAACCTTAATGCAATATACTATGATTATATGAGTTATGGCACTAATATCTGTGATATGCTCTGAAAATGTAATCCTGTTAAAAAAGCATAAGTCATAACTAATGATTACTAATGTTCAATACATTGAAGCAAAGCTCATTGTAATATAACTATAATATAATATTATATATTACTTACAATATTCTTTATCATTCTAAAAAGATAGATTAATAAACAATGTTTTGAAATCAAATAATAATTGTGTCCTTTGATATGGCTGTATAATAATTATTATGTTTAGTCATTAGTTGCTATTGCCCTGCCATATGGTATATATAACAGAGGATATAGGATGTTGCTAATTTATATGCATCAATAACGATGCCGTGAGCTGAAATTAAGATTGTAAATTTCATTTTGCCAATAATGCTTTTCTGTGACAGGCAAGTAAAATGCTGCTTCATCTTTCAGAGAGCAGAGGATATCAAATGTCCATTCACTTGATGTTGCTGAGAGAAAATCACTGACATTCTGCATGTGCCCATATCAGTTATAGCCTGTATATTCCTTTTTTACTTTCTTTTTATTCTTCCATAGGGACCATTATAAGATATTTATCCACTTCATATTCATATTAAAACTGAAGGATAACCCATAGCAATTATGTTACAAACATTTAGGAGCCCATTTAAGATTGGTTGTGTTTTTCAGCAATAATTATGTATTTGAATGAAATTAAAGAATTAAAGAAGACCTATATGGATTGAGAAAGGGCCAGAGAGGTCCTGCGAGCTGAAATGTGGGTGTTGGGGCTTGGGGGAGAAGTACTCTAATGAGATATGTTTTCTGGCTAAAATGATTTGATAATGGGTAAGACCCAGAGCTTATGCACCCATGCCTCATTAGAAATTAGATTAGATTAGATTTAAATATAAAGTCTACTTAGTGAAATGAATACTCTTATAATATAAAGTTTATTATGTAACATTCCTGTAATTTTTTAACTGATTTAATGGGGTCATAGATTAATTTTGGTAGATATAGTTAATTATTACAAACATTTAGTCTAACTAGTACTTGAGACATTTGTTAAATGTGGAGATGCCTATAGTTGTTTTTCGGTGACTTAGGCATTTAAATGAAATTTCGTTTTGTTACAGCAGGGATCCCCAACCTTTTTAACCCGTGAGCCATATTCAAAAATAAAAAGAGTTTGGGAGCAACACAGGCATGCTAAATGTTCCTGGGGTGCCAAATAAGGGCAGTGATTGGCTGTTTGGTGGCCCCTTTGTGGACTACAAGAGGCTCTATTTGGCTACACCTGGTTTTTATGCAGCCAAAAGTTGATTCCAAGCCAGAAATTCAAAGTGGGGTTGGAGAGCAACATGTTGCTTGCGAGCTACTGGTTGGGGATCACTGTGTTACAGTATATTGGCAGGTAAACAGTTGCATGCATAAGTGGGAATTGATACCTAGTGAACTTCAATAGTGAGTTAAAACCCTTTCCCCTAGAGGTAATAAAAGTGGCAAAGTTTGTCCATGTAGCAAGATGTTTGCTAAAAGGTGACTAAATGCTACCTGCTGATTGGTTGCTCTTGGTGATTAGATGTATAACAAACTGTGCACCTTTTGTTACAAGCTACAACTGAACATGACATGGTTTTAAAAAAATTGTGGAATTTGAAAAAACTTTAAAATTAAAACATAAGTTTGAAAAATGTGCCCCTTTAGTACACAGCAAGCTGAATTCATATCCTTAGGTGCTAATTACTAAATATCCTGCAAGGTTTTGGTCCCGTGATTCAATGCAAAAAAAAAAGAAAGAGTTATTTAACTGTCGTGTTTTCTTGCATGTCCATGATTGTATCTTTTCAAGAAAATAAAAAGTTTGCCAAGTTTTAGGTGTAAAACTTGTGGAGGCCTATTTATCAAAGGTTGGATTTTAGTGGTTTTAGAGGTTTTTAAAACCATGACTAAACTAACTTTCTCTAAAACCCTGAATGTCATAACATTTATTAAAAGTTCCAAACAAAAAAAGTGTGAACAGAAAATAACACTGAATGATGCGCTAAAAATATAAGTACATCTAAAAATTCAAGATTTTTGGAGAATTCCTAGTGAAAAAAATCCAAAACCTTTAATGTCCAAATTGTTTTAAAATGCTCCAGTAGAATCAGCGCAGCTTCTATTGACTTCTATAGGACCTCAACAACTTTTACCAGGTGAAGATATTTTTTTTTTCACTTTGTGGTTTATTAAGTGGTTTTTTACTTAATAAATCTCAAAATTTTAGAGCTTTAAAAAAATCATGAACATGGAAAAAAAATCCCAGTCAAGTAAGGAGAAAGCAAAGCACCTGAGCACAAACCTTGCCGGATAATAAATTACAAAATAAAATATAAAGCCCATATATGTCATGTGCTAAAATTTTGCTCACAGAAATTTATTGCTTTCAATTTTAAATTTGCAAATGCAAATGCATTTGATTTTTGTATTCAGACAAATCTTTTGTGGAGGATCCATTTGGGTGGGGAACCAGCAAACACTTTTTAGAAACAACAAGCAAACATTTTGTAGTTCTGAACAGCTGAAAAATAATATCTTGTTTCAAATCACTCTGGTACCAGCAGATTTTAAAGCTTTATTATTGACACACAGCTATGACTTATTCATTTAGAATTTACAATTAGGTTTGTTAGCTCTTTAGGAGAGTGATCGTTTACATGTGTTTTTTTGTATATCTTTTGTATATATAAATATATACATTTATATAAATATAAATATACATATTTCTGTACGTATGCACTGCTGTAGGTTTTTATCTATCTTAATGGAGGAAGAGAATGCAACTTAGATAATAGAAACAAATATGTATTGGACATGCTAAATAGGCAAAGGTTATTGAACGATATGAAGGAAGAAAGAAGTTCAATAGAAACAATAGATTGCAGAGCTATATATTATGCATTTAATACAATATTCAGATAAATATTATTGACAGTGTAGACACATTGCCCATCAAATCTTTATACACAAAAGAGCTAAAGACTTTGTGGTGAAAATTTCACCACACTGTTACTGTCACTGTTAATACAGAATGATGTTGACATTCCTTATTATTACAGGTGAAAATTAGATGCTATTATGCTTTTATAATCCTAATGTGTACATAGAACAATCTTTGGTCTCTATTATATGTAAGATACTGTACTTGTAGCACAACACTGGTTTATGTTAAAAATAAAAACAGGGTCGGACTGGGGGACCCGGGGATCACTGGGACTACTTTCAAATACCCCCACCCCCGACCCCCCTATTGTGATGCGCCGTCGGCGCTCCTGCTTGAAAGGTGCCGCTCGGTGTGCCTGCATGAATGGCCCTGCGCGCATGCGCACATGTCGCTGCGTGGCGCCTAAGGAAAATGTTCTTTTTGTACAAGTTGATGGGGAGAGGGGTCTGGCCCGGCGGGGGCCCATTAAGGGTTGGGGCCCACCAGAATTTTTCCAGGTATCCCGCCAGGCCAGTCCGACACTGAATAAAAAAGCCTTTATTCGATACACATGGCAACGATCTGGATAACAGCGACATTTTAGGCCCTGTTTGGCCTTTTTTCAAGCTTCAGGGACGATGGCCATTAACTGCACTTGCACTGGTAAATTCTTTTTTCAAATATAGGGTTAAACAGAGCTGATTCTACCAAGTTTGCAAGTATCTCTATTATATGTAGCCCAAATCTCACCCCAAGCTAATGCAGAATCCACAGTCCCCCCAGGGCTATTTATAAGAGATGCTTTCCTTATCTAATTACTTTAGAAGGCCCCTAGCAATATTCCCAATGCTCTTACAGTTAAACAGGGCTGGATTTACATAGCAGGCGCCACTAGGCCCATTGTCATTCATCGCCCCATGCACTCCCTTTTTTTCGCTCAAATTTTCATCATTGGGACCAGAGCAATGGGGAATGACGCACGGGAGATGAAAAAAAACATTGTATCTCCTGCTCATCCCCAGTGTTTATCAACCAATGTGGGTGTGGTTGGGCAGCATGCCACCCCCTAAAATCCTGCTGCCCTAGGCCTGGGCCTTGTGGCCTCTCCACAAATCTGGACATGCAGTTGAATGATTATTAGTTACCCCTACCTACCAAAGTATTCACTAACCCTTTTTGACAATAACTTCCTGTAGAAGTATTTTAGTTTTACCTGGACACCTGAATGTAATATTGATTTTAAGTACTACTGTATATTGTGTTTATGTAATTCAAATATTATTATTATTTACCAGGGAATCATATAGTTGAAATCATTCCCTATTTATGCACTATAAAATGGAGCTTGAATTGCCAATCTACAAATAACTTTGCTATGCTATGCTAAGTTCAGAGAAACATCGTTTCTGAAAGTAATGTCCTCTAAACAGCTGTTAACACATGTTGGAGGTTATTTTTTTCTGAACTGTGCTTTTAGCTATGTACTACCAGATGTTTTTATCTTGCCACAGCCCCAGTGATACTAAACTACCCTCCTGGTAGTTTGGCTATATAAGCCACCAATTATGTAGCCTAGACACCAAGGGAATTATAACTAGGGATGCACCAAATCCCGGATTTTTTCAGAAGGATTTGGATTTGGCCTTATCCAAGTGCCAGGCCAAACTGAATCCGAATCCAGAAATTCATGTGACTTTTTATCACAAAAACAAGGATGTAAAGAATTGTGCAGTTCTTGTTAATCCTTCCAAGCCCTAATTATGCATATGCAAATTAGGGTCCGGATTCGCTTTTGTATTTCGGCCAAATCTATCACAAAATTTGGTGCATCGCCTCTACAGCACCATGGGCCAAATTTAAGAATACTCGAGCCTTCGGGTACTAAACGTGCTTTCTACATTCAGATAACTTTGCTTCCTGACAATTGGGTTTTTTTCCAGAGTGGGTTTTTCAAAAAAAAATAAAAAGATTGGCACCTAAAATCTGCTATGCTTTTTATTTTTTTGTCGGGGAAAACCCTAATTGACAGGAAGCTGAGGTATTTCAATGAATGAACAAACCATGCAAGAGTTTAGGAACTCTAGCTTGGTTTTAATACTAACGCTTGAGCATTCTGAAAAGGTGTCAGAAACTGTGGTCACAGAAGCAACAAACAACAGCTTCCTACGGTATATACCAGTTATTTCCCTGGGTGAGGTGAAGACTGAAGACTGAGTGAGTACAACTCTAAAACAGGCCAGCAAAAGCAGTGCAAGATAATAATATTAAGATATTTCCCAATACAGTAACCATTAAATGTGGGGAATAAAAAAAGAAGGAATGGAAGCCTTTTAAGCCTCCATGTTGGTACTTTCCATACAGTATAGTGTATATGTTTATTATATTCAAACACCTTACCCAGGATAAGCGGCATCAACATTATACTGTGTCTAGTGATTGGAAGGTCACTTGTACCTTAGTTATATATATACTGCACACGTGGGCTCTTCTGAAGAGCTACATTTCTTAAATTGAGGGATAAGGAAGATTAAACTAAACGGCTGCAGGGCAACCATACATTTTTTCATGTACAGTAAAAATATGTACAATAGCTAGACAGTTTTCAAAGTTAATAATTTCTGTCAAATCATGTATCCTTCATAAATGTGCATTAGGAATTAGACACGCTGCATTCCTTAATGCAACATTTTCCCCAATTTTCCCATTCATTTGAAAGTAATCTAGGAATGTAGAATCTAAGATGCTGGCACCCTCTAACTTTTCTGCCTGGTTTTATATTTCTGACTGTTAAAGTGTTAAAGTTAAAAATAAATAGGATAAGAGTCCTACTCACAAGAGCTTGCAGTCTATAAAATGTGAATTTAAACAACAAGATAACAATCTAGAAGCTGTTATTCCATTTACACTTGGCAATGGATTTTATAATACAAAAACCTTTGCTTTCCATAAAACTCTAGGTACAAGGTTCCAGCTGAGCTAATGAAGCAGAAATGCAAAAGCCTGCTCAGGAGGGGTTTGTTAACACACTGAAGAGAAAAAGATTGTGTGGTTTATCATTTCTGCTTTTCTTTTTACTATTTAGTTTTGTTGTGTACTTGAATTTAACAGCAAAATAAAGTATATTCATGATTCTGTGTCTGGAGGACATACAAGTAAATGTTGGAAGCTAAAGTTTGCCCCTTGACTGCTTCCTTATGTAGATTATTCAGTTCTTTAACTCGTATAACCCAGAAGATTTCTTAAAATGCCTTTCTTGAATACAATGACATTGACTCCAACAACAACATGCCAGGGTACTGCTTTCTTTAAATTAAGGAATGGGTTAGATAGCTTAAATTTGAGCCTGGTGATTATATGTAAAATATAAATAGAATTTTCAAATTCTAATTCATTTTCTGATTAATTTTAGTAAGAACCTTTAGAAAGGTTGTCAGGGTCGCCACAGCAACAACAATAAATAAAAAAACAATATAATTTGAGGTTTCCATTTTGTGGTTATTCCTTTTTCACTGCTTTTCTTTTTTGGTCTGGTCTTCTCCTACTTATCTTTTATTGTGACTTCCGAACTAATACAGTTTCAACTTTTTTTCAAACACTAGCAGATTTAAGAAAAAACAGAATGTTTCCATACGTGTAGAAAAAGGTTGCATACAATTAATTTTTAACGAGGCTAAAATACTCAAATGTTTTTTTATGAATAAATAAAAAAATATAGACAATTACCATTGATTTCTGTTGAACCTCACCACATATACATACCAAGTTTTTTGTGGGGTTTTCCTTTAATAAATACTGACTATTCGAGGATGAATATTCTCAAGTATTGAGTATTATTCATACATGTTTTATTCATACATGTTTTTTTCACATTCGTGTTTTTCTCCAATCACGAAAAAATGAAAAATCGAATTTTGATAAATTGGCCCCTTAGGCATTAGCCTATTTATGCCCTGGCAGCCAGGTAGCAATTGAAATTCCAAGTTGCAGAACATAAAATGCAAATGTTAGATGCAACAGAGCCCTTACTAGTTTATCATAAATGTAGCTTTATCATAACTGTTAGCAACTATCAATAGCTCCCAATGTTTTTGACAGACATTGGGGACTGTTTGATACTGTAGTTGGTATTTATTAAAGGAAAAAAACATACGAATTCCCCAGAAAAAACTTGGCGACTAAAAGGTTCAATAGAAGTCAATGAGAATCATCTCACAACATTAAAATCGAATTTATCATTTTTTTTATTAAACAAAGCTTGACTCACATCCACGATTTTGCCTTATGTATCATTAAAATAACTCGAATAAATCGGATCAGGTGAAAAAACTGAATAAAACTGAGTGAAAACCCAAATCCCGAACCCGTTTTTTCCAGACATTTCTCCTGAATGGCTCGATTTTTTCAGGTTATTGCACAAAAAGCCAGAATTTTCAGATTATTGGGCTAAGCCCAGCACAAACCACAATATTTTCAAATTGGGACATCTGCCATTGACTTATAAATGACCTCAAAAAGTGTGAGATGGCACATTTTCGAATTCAGGAATTTTGCAGGGGATATAATAAATCTCAAAAAAAAAATTCTCACAAAAAAAAATATTTGTTTACACTTCATTCAAGATTTGTCCCAAAAAGCCCAACCAGAAAGTTTTAATAAATAAAGTACAGAAAACTAGCTGAAGTTGTACCTGCTGAAGTAACAAACCAATAATGCATAAGTGGTTTACTTATAAATGGCCCATGCTTTATACTGATTTTTTTTTTCTTTTTGAAGGTCTACGTTTACTATTTTGCAATATTTTACTGTGAGTGTGTGTGCCCGAGTACCGTGTTTAATTGCTTGAATGCACTGCATTCATTTGCTCATATTAATATACTTGATTAAATCAGTGCAATTGTTGTTTTATGTATTATTTTGATACTGGTGAAAGAAATTTATCTTTTCAGTTTTCAGTCCAGAAAACTCCCTAATACCATTCAGAAATGCAAATTAAATTACAAAACAAAAAAAAAGGTTTCCTTACAATTTAAAAATAAATGTTCCAATGTTGCCTACTGTTTATTATTACAAAATAAGAAAGATGTATGCAAGTTGATTTAATGAAATGCTATCCTAATACAAAGCCACATAATTGCTCTATTAAACCCACTAAGCTAACGTTAGGAAAAAAAAGACCTTAAAATAATACAACTGCATTACTAAAAAGCAAAATTACAATCTATAAGCTTGGCATCAGTGCAGGCAAAACCCTGTGGTTGGAAATCTATTACAGTATTATATTCTGCCTTCCACAAATATGTTTGAAAAGCTTAACGGATGGATACATGAATCAGTTCATTAATTAATCATGTCCAGACAATAGTTTCCGGCAGAAGCAGAATCAGCAAAGTCTCTCTATTACATCAAGGTGCCAATCAATTAACTCCATTTAGGCTGCTCAATGTTTAGATTGTAATTATGCACTTATTATTTTCCAATATATCTGATACTCTACATCTAAATTTAGAGCAAAATTCAGACCCCTTTATAATATATATTTATTGAGCAGTTGACCTCTTAATGGAAATTTAATGACTGAAATTTATACCATGTGTACCTTTGAATTTAAAAAGAAAGTCAGCTGCTACATTCTTATAATCAAATGAGTGGAAAAAACTAATTAAAGCAAATTAGCCTAATGTGCATATGCTGGTTAAGATAGATTAGTTCTTGAAAAAACAAGAACATAATAGCACCCATATGGGATATGTTTTTGGCATTTTTCATATAAAGTGGACAGATTTAGAGGATAAATACTGTACAAAATTCCTTACAGGCAATTATATTCTTACAATGTGGTAGCTGACATCATAAAAGCATAATTTTAATTGCTATTAATTGCATTAAGCCTCTTCTTATTGAATACGTAATGGCAGAGTTGACAGTGGTACTGATTTATATACTTTAATGAAGCTCTATAGCGACATAGTGGAATAATCGCGGAGAATGAACTTTGTTTTTTTTAAGCCCTATGCAAAAAAAGTACTGGATAATAATGTGTTACACACCTCCCCAGGGAATGATATAAACAGTGAACTCTGTATTGAAACATTTCTGGTTTTTAATACATTTATAATATATCATTAATGCTGTCCCTCAATGCAAAGGCAACAGCAGTAAACATATGAAACCTTGTATATACAGGTATGGGACCTGTTATCCAGAATGCTCAGGACCTGGGGGTTTCTGGATAATGGATCTTTTCGTAATTTGGATCTTCATGCCTTAAGTCTACTAGAAATTCATGTAAAAATTAAATAAACCAAATAGGCTGGTTTTGCTTCCAATAGGGATTAATTATATTTTAATTTGGGATCAAGTATAAGCTACTGTTTTATTATTACAGAGAAAAAGGAAAACATTTTTTAAAATTTGGATTATTTGGATAAAATGGAGTCTATGGGAGACAGCCATTCCGTAATTTGGAGCTTTCTGGATATCGGGTTTCTGGATAAGGGATCCTATACCTGTGTGTGTGTGTGTGTATATATATATATATATATATATATATATATATATATATATATATATATATATATATATATTCTATCTTGTTCCCACAGGTAAAGGCAAGTAAAATCAGAACGGTTCTGGTATCATGAGATATGTAGGATAATATCCCTCACTAACAGAATAGGGGGTAGTGCAATAAATGGTCTTAAATCGGATGATTTAAAGGGATGATTTTTATGTTGTATTTTAGAAATTACAATGTTTACATTGCAAATAATGCAAATTGTATTCTTGTACTAACGAATGCGTTTTTTTTTATCTATAATATTGGTGTGAAGCCAGTACATTGTGACCGATTCTGAGCTTTCAGAGGGAACCAGCACTACACAACAACTGCTTTCAGATAAGCTATTATTTCTTCTACTCAATGTGCTGTCAATACGACCCAAGTCTTATAATAGCAAACAGTATTTCTCCTGCTTGGGTGCTATTCTTATATCTACCATTAGGTGGGGCATGGGAGCAAACAATTACTGACTTAATTTTGATCTCTAGATCTCTAGCTGAAATTTTAGCCAGCCTTCAAGAAACCTGCTTTTTGGAAGGGTAAGTGGGCCAGGGGTATCAGAAATCACTGCCTCTCCCACTGCTTCTTACTGTATTTAATGTACAGGGGCTAAAGTTCCACTGTTTCTCATTGTATTGAATGTATGTAAGAAGCAGTGTCATTTTATTTTGTAATAAGCAGTATCATGTTATTTAGCTAATTACAGTGGGTAGTAATAAGAGTAAAAAACAAATGATGATCTGTTAGTGCTTTATAATATGAGAAAAATAAAAAGTTGCATGGCAAAAATATAGGCACTGTACATTTCAGCAGATGTATACTGTCCCTTTATGTACAAACTTATAAAGGGATTTTTTCCTTTCTTAACTGACCTCTGGGTATTCTCTGCTATAAATCCTTTGACTCTATTAAACAGTCTTTGGGAGTTATTTATTAAAGTCTGATTTTATCTCAACATGTTCTGCTACAAAGTCCGATCAAATCTGCTCTGGTTTTTTACGCTTATTTATTATTATAAAATTTTCCTAAAAATTTGCTTTGGGGAAAAAATCTGATTTTCACGACCTTTTTGGATTTTTCACCCGAAAACTCAGATTTCTTACCCCTTTTTTGCCTGAAAACTTGAACTCTGAACTTGAACTAGAACTTTGGGGTATTGCACGAAACCCAGCGCACATCACATCAAAAAACCATTGCGACATCTGCCATTGACTTATATGCAAACTCAACAGGTCTGAGATGCCGGATTTTCTGATTGAGACTTTTCCATCTTCTGGATCTAATAAATTCCGAAAAATTCGTGATTTTTTAAAAGTCAGATTTAAAAAAAAAAATATCACTAATGTTTCGGGATTTTAGCATCCGGAGTTTAGTAAATAACCCCTTTTTTGTAAATATGTATGATAGTTTTGTTCTCCACTTTAGAGTTTCTAATATACAAAGAAATGTTAGCTTTTATCTCCGTATTCGCTTAACTGGTCAAACATTTGTATAATGCTTCCCTCATCCTCTAAGTGATGCAAATACTAATAAAAAAACTCTAGAGAGCATAAATGCTTTCATTGTGAGTAAGCTAGCAGGATTCTATCATATTTTTGCATTTTCCCTTATGTATTGAACAGATTTGAGGGCTGTTTTCTGCATATACAAAATACTTCTTGTGAAACATATATAGCTCTCAGGGTGAATAACAAACACTGCATTCTTTGTTTTATTACTAATTGTCCACAGTATCACAAATAAACCTTGTTACTAACGTTGCACATTCATTTATCCTTGAAATTTAAATCTTATCTCAGTGCATTAGCAGGGTTATCATCATACAAACAGCACATTGGGGACACGTGAGGCCCTGAGCAGGGATTCTTTAATGATAATCCAGATCCTGCAGTGAGATTAAAAAGTAAAGAAAAAAATGACTTTGTTATAGCATTAGACACCACAAGCTGTATCCCTACAGTTTTTGACTGTCTGATTGCACTGTGTGTATAGTCAAGAGTCTAAGAAAAATCCCATTTCTCAAGGGGATTGAAGTTTATTAAATGCCCAGGATGAGGAAACAGGCAATCAGTAGATGAAAGCCATAGTCTATGGGGTACCAAAATATCTCAATTTAACATAATATGGAAATGACTGCATGCTTTTTTTTATAAAAGAAAGATGCCTTTCTATTTTTGGGAACTAACACGTGCATTTTGGGATTTGTGAAAAACATGGCATTTGAGAGATTCTACTGATATTTGTTTGCTAAGAACACCAAACTTACTACCCTTTTCATCAGTTATGAAGCCATTCATTCTACTGTAATGAGTTAAACTGTTGATACAGTCATTCCAGGTAGAGTAACTGTCTTCAGCTTGAAGGTGTGCCTCTTGGCTAAGAAAATGCCCTTCATAAACCTACAAAATATTTATTTTCATAGTATGAACGTGTACATTATTTAGCATGTAAATCAGGTCAGACAAAAAGCAACAAAAGATAGAAGAATGACATGCTAGATTTAATGGTTTTTCCCTAAGTTTTGGACACAGCCCTCTTGGATTTACATAAACACCAATTTTTGAAATGCAATTTTAAATACTTAATATATAGACCAGCCAAAACAGAAAGTCAAATTGAACAGTCTCTGCAAAAACAAATTGATCAGTCTGCTTCACTGACAGCCGGGATTTGATCTCTGGGGTGTGGGTTCCTGGAACTGTGCACTCTCCATTTGAGCCACTGGAGGCTCTCATGGCTGCTCTTGACCAGTCCTCCAACTACATTCATTGTAGTATCTGTCTGCTCCCTTGTCTCCACCCACTTCATTAGTTCCATGTGTTCTTCATTCCCCTAATCAGAACCCCCTATAAACCTGTCCCTGTCCATAGCTCCTTGCTTGGTTATTTTGCATCCTAGCCCTGATCTCGTTGTTCTGTGCCTTGATTCCTGTTACCTGCTCCTGGATTCCTGTTCTCGAGACCCTCCCGTGTTCCTGATTCCCAGTCTTGCTCCAGTTCTCCTGTTCCCTCCTTACCTGTCTTGTTGGATTTCCCGATTGTGACCTTGGCCTGGTTACTGAACTCTGTTTGCTTGCTGCCTGACCCTGACCACGGCCTGTTTACTGGACACTGTTTTCGTATGCTGATTCCTTATTTCACTGAGTGGTATATTATTTTATATTTTCTTAAACCACCTGTTTTGTTTTTGCCTCATTAAACCATATTTTCATTCACCGTGTCTCTAAGACTCAGTACAGCTATCCCCTGGTTCACTACCATACAGGCTCCCATCTGATTATTTAAGTTCAGTGTCCAATCCTTACAATATGTGACCACCTAGAAAACAGTCAACTGTCCATTAATTTGAATAGCCTAAAACTTTAACTCCAGTGAGGTCCAGTGAGTGCAAAACAAACACATACAGAGCTGTTCCTTGATGTTATTATAAATATTAGTCATCCAGCTTGGGATATAGTAACTTCAAGTGTTGCATCAGGGGAACACATGTAGTGCAATGCTGTGCTATGTATCACCTTATTTGTCCAGTTTCTTGAAGATTGCACATAGTTACAGTAATATATTATAAATGGAGTTGATTAATAACAGACATCTGTCCATGAGCAAATGAAAAACATATCTGGGTGTGTAATCATGACAGAGGGCAGCCCATGGAAGAATCGTTTTAGTTAATTCCCAAACTGATGCAAGACCATTTCAGATTTTTTTTTAAATGTTGTAGAAGATTTCTATGGCGCCATAGCAAATGCACAGTATAGCAAACATAAGCTGTATGGTCAAATAAATAAAAAAAACAAGGGTAAATGATACAAACATGTTTGCCAGGCCTTCGATAAAAATCCAATACTTTTCCTACATACAGTACTTTTAATTATTACTATGACCTTGCCTACAGAAATCCACTACATTTATGTGTAATCATGTATCAATT
This sequence comes from Xenopus laevis, assembly GCF_017654675.1. NCBI lineage: Eukaryota > Metazoa > Chordata > Amphibia > Anura > Pipidae > Xenopus > Xenopus laevis. Next base: position 49,080,320 of record NC_054371.1, read on the forward strand.
AGTTCATGTTATTATGATTATGTGTAAAATATCTAGTACTCACCTGATACAAATGCAGAAGGGCCTCTTAAATCTTGAAAAAACCCAAAGAAGATTTTTTTGTTCCAAGAAATTGTTATTATACATTAGAAGGTGTTTTAGACATTAATAAATTGTACATGCCTGCTCAATATAAAGGCAACCTCACAAATATATCTGAAGATTCATAATATATAGAAAGTTTTAAACTAGTCAGAATATTACCTTGAGATTTGCATGATTAAATTATGAGAAATTAGTCACGCTTAATCAGTGTAGTTTGTGAATTAGTGCCGACTTCACTAATGGGGCTCTGTATCCATTACAGCCTTTTCCATTTCTTTTTCAGTCTTTTGTCTAAAACTATATTGTCTGTTTAAAATGGTGAAGGCACTTTACACCAAATAAATAATTGAATGGGGATGAAGACAGTCTGTTAGAGAAGTCTGTTTTCTTTTGATGGATGCAAGTGTTCTGTATTGTATTAAAGCAGGGGATGTTCAGAAATTGCATTAAGATCATGCCATCTGGTTTCATAGATATAAAGCTATTTACAGATGTAATGGGTTTAGGAACTTGGTCATAATTACAAAGTACCTAAATAGGTGGTGATATTGTGATTTTCTCTTTGTCTTCTAGCTCATATATTGGACTAAAGAAAATAAATGTACAGCAGAGGAGGATGCACTCCAACTCAAGGAGCATTTCTTGTTTTTTTCTCAAAAATACTTTTTTAAATGGCTTCACTTATTCTTCTTGAGAAAATGTGCAATACTTCTACACTTGCCTTCTCAACCAACCTGTTATAACCATCACAGATTGGAGATTGCTATACAATAGCTGTGATTAGGAACTGAAACTCATTTTAGGTTGTTTTAACTAATTAAGATATTGTTCTCTACCCATATCTAATAAATTTAATGAAATTAACTAAATCAAATGAAATTCAAACCTTGCTAAAATGTTGGGTGTATTATAAATAGATTGTAAGCTACTCTTCTTCATTCATCATTATGCCACAATGCCATATTTCTTGTTTCCCAGCAGTATATAAACTGGTGGGAAATTATATATATAATTTCCTACCAATATATATAATATTGTACCATATGATGTTACTCTATTAATTTCTTCCAAATTTTAGGTACACCAACCTTAGGGTAGTCTTGGATTTTTTAAGAAAATCTGATTTAAATCTGATTATGTAATTTCACAATACACTTTGTACACAGAAAACAACAAAAAACTTCAAATATGGAAAACATAAACCAGTAATAATATCTCCCCATTTCTCCAAATCTGCTATATTGATGGCAAGTTAGTTCTGAGACTACATAGACAAGATAGTAAAGATTTTCTATATTCCTATAACATTTATCAGTGTTTACACACAATACATTGAAAAGGTACATCAGGCATCTAGTGAGCATTATAGTTTACAAGAACACCTGGAGGTAGTCATTCTTTAGATATTTTACATGTCTTTTTACCAGTGTTTAAATATAGTACAATCTGTTGTGATCTTGATGATACTCTTGCTCAGTTATTAGCCACAATTTTATAATTTAATAAGACAAAGACAGTTCCAAGTTTTAATGATCATAACAAGCTTTTCTTTCTTAAAAGGGGTGAACACTTGTTTTTGTACTCGTTTTTTCTTCAAATGAGGGGTCTGTCATTTGCTTTGCTCAAAATGTATTGTGGATAAAAATTATTGGAAAAAAATATTTTTAGTTTACTAGCTACACTTTTGAACAAAGTGACACTCATTTATGTCATTGTTCATGAAAAAGATTCTGCCCCTTGAAAAGCGGAATATATTAATATGATGCTAGCAGCTGGTGAAAGTGGACCGAGTGCTAAATTTACACTTTGAAGCTTCTTTACTGTGTAACCTTTAACAACATAAAAAAACCTTGCTTATTCCTGTTTTAGGAATAAATAAAACTTTAAGGTGCAAAACATCGTTCAGGAAAATCGTGACAATCAATTTCTCAAATATATCAGAGTTTGCAGTCTTCAATGTGTAAAAAATTCAAAAAATGGCAACATTTGAATAAAAAAAACTTCATCACCTAATACCTGTTGAGATTCTATAGAATAAATGAGAAGTGAATATGCAATTTTACAACCTCATTTTAACTGTGATTTCTGTTTTTGTGACCACCATTAAGCCTGATCTTGTTTAAACATTCAAGTAATTTTAAAAGATGTGATGGTGTTTCAGGAAAAAATGTGTTCAGGGTAAAAAGGTTCCATAAAATGTTATTTTTTTGTGAAATTTGAACATTTTCTGTTTACAAAAGTGTCAATGATGTTATGCACATTTATTTATATACCCAATTTTATGAAATTCCCAAAAGGAGTAAAGAGCAGGTATGTGCACCTTCAAAAAAATTAGAGCAACCTGGGGTCAAAATAGAAACTCGTGGTTTTTATGGGAACAATAAACTAAAACAAAAAATATAAAATATCAGGAACCAAATTCTGACTTGTAGCTGTTCACTGTATAATTATTTTATATTACATAGTTACATAGTTAAATCAGCTTGAAGTACATCAAGTTTAACCCCTCCAAATGAAAACCCAGCATCCATACACACACCCCTCCCTACTTTCACATAAATTCTATATACCCAAATCTATACTATACTATACTAACTATAGAGTTTAGTATCACAATAGCCTTTGATATAATGTCTGTCCAAGAAATCATCCAAGCCACTCTTAAAGGCATTAAAGGAACAGTTCAGTGTGAAAATAAAAACTGTGTAAATAGATAGGCTGTGCAAAATAAAAAATGTTTCTAATATAGTTAGTTAGCCAAAAATGTAATCTATAAAGGCTGGAGTGAACAGATGTCTAATAAAACATGCTTGCTGCAATGTCCTTTTCCAATAACCATTTTAGCTTGCCTTATAGCTTTTTTTGCGTGATTTATTGGCCTTCTTGTACCTTTTAAATGATTTGGCTGTCCCAGCTAACTTGAAAGCCTTAAAAGCACCCTTTCTTACCCACCTCAACACCAATACTTCTATCGAACCAAAAAGGTTTTGCTTTGCAACAACGTTCCTTGCTTACAAGCGGAATATACTGACAAGTATATTTATTAAGCAGAATCTTAAGACTTCCCATTTTTGTTCTGTGTTTAACCCTGTGAAAAGCATTTCCCACTGAATAGATTGCAGAGATGCCCTTATACTGTCAAAGTTTGAACATCTGAAATTTAGTGTTTTAGTTACTCCCTTATAGAATTGCTTCTGCAACAGAATCTCAAAGGAGACCATGTTATGATCACTATTCTCTAAATGCTCCCCCACACAAATGTTAGAGATGAGTTCAGTATTATTAGTTATTACAAGGTCCAAAGGAGAGTTATTCCTAGTAGGGTCTTGAACGAGCTGGAATAAAAAGTTTCATTCAGCATATTTACAAACCTAGCTTTTCTGTTTTGGCAACCCCATTACCCCAGTCAATGTCTGGATAATTGAAGTCACCCATAGCAACAACTTGACCCAACTGTGAAGCCTTCTATATGCAAGAGTAGCTGGGCTTCATACTCGTCACTTATACAAGGTGGTTTATAGCATACACCAATGATAATTCTCTTTGTAACCTTTTGCCCAGTCAAAATCTCTATCCAGAGGGATTCCACTCACTCACCAGTGCCAGCAATGGTTATTTTTTAAGTGCACGGCTTTAATTACATACAAACACACTCCTCCACCCCTTTTAATCCCTCTGTCCCTCCTAAAAAGGGTGTAACCATTTAAATTCACAGTCCAGTCACATGTTTCATCCCACCAGGTCTCAGTGATACCAATTATATCATAATTTTTAGAGCATGCATTTAATTCTAGGTCTCCCATTTTAAAAAATTCTGTTTACCGTTGAATCCACTCTGCATTAGATCTTACTTTCTAATCGTCTAAAACTGACCATATGTATAAATGTTATAACTGTAAAATCAATTGAATAATGTATATGCTTTTCTTTTTTTAACGTCAACTCTTTATTAAGGAACTCCCTGGATTCAATCCAGGGGCCTGATATATATATATTGACAGCTGTTCCTCCTGCTTGAGCCACAGGAGGCAGTGTGGCATCCACCTAACCTTGACATATCATCTCTGACTCTGCCTCCATCTCAGTCTTTCATGATCAATGCCCCCTGTACTGCTGTGGGTAATAGGCCATTAAAGACCTCTTTATGCCTTTTTCCCCATCTCTCCAATGCTGGATTGACTATTCTGCTGACTCAAGCCTTGATTTCCCGTGCTTCTGAAACCCTGATCTCGATCTTGCTCCAGTTCCTGAGACCTTGTATCTTGATCCTGTTCCTACAGCCTTGTTCCTGTGACCCTGCTCCTGCCTTGTAAGTCCTGTTCCTGTCCTTGTTCCCCATTATCTGATCTCCAAAGTTTGACCTTGGCCTGTTATCTGACACTACATGTTTTCTGCCTATCCCAACCTTAAGCCTGTTTCCTGGTTTATGTTTGTTTGCAGCCCATCCAGGAGTTTTGGCCCATCTTTAGGACTGCTCCTTTACACTTTCTGCAGAGGTCTGTGTGTTTTCCTGTTTTTTTTAATTAAACCTTTGTTTGAAGCACACAGTATGGGGCACATTTACTAAGGGTCGAATATCGAATTCGAAGTATTTATATAGCATTCCACATTCTATAAATACTGTATAACTATAACAGTGTTGCACAAGAGGAGAAAGAGGCCCCAGCCTCTGAAAATCATTCAAAATAAAGAAATTCTCAGTCCTTATAGGAAAATTCTAAAGCACAAGACCAGTATGCTGTACAAAGAAATGTACAATGCACGTATTAACTAAAATATACTAAGAATGTAATTGAGTTAGAAAAAACATGGTAGTCCATCAAGTTAAAAATTACAAAGATCCTTTCTCATTGATCAGGTAGAATGCAAACAAATGATAATAAAAAGTAAAACATTCTAGACCAACACAAACTGAAGCAAGAAAAATAAATTCTTTCCTCATCCCAGCTAGGTTATTTGATTCCTCCCAGGATAAATCAATGTTCAATTATCTTAATCAAATATAACACTGAACACATTCTTTTGTTCTTAAATTAAGTGGATGAATCTGTCAATATAGCCTCTGAAGGTAAAAAATTCTTTATAAAACTTCAAGCATGTGATGTTTTATGGATCTCCATGCAGTTATACTGTAAGGGGTCAAATGTCCATTTAAAATAGCTCAGTATAGTATATTAAAAATAAAAAGTTTACATAACAACCAAAGGGCTTACTTAATTAAGAAGGGTGAGAACACTAGGAACATAGGCAGCACAGGCCTCATGATAAATAGGTACTTGCTGTCTAATGTGCTAGAAGATTGGCTTTACAAATTATTATCTTGCCCAAACCTACTCTGATCTTTGGTGTCATAAGGTATAGTAGTAGCAATGTACAAACAATGTAAAATGTAACATTGGTGTACAATCCACCACCGGTTCTTTCTTTAGACTGCATGGCACAGTGGGATTTAAAATTCAGTAGACATGCATAATGTCTCATGCCTCTTCCCTTTGCACAAGGGCATGTTTTGAAATATGGAACAACAACCACCACATGTAGTACTTCATACTTCCATCCTCCTTACAATGTTGTGATGAGTTAACTGCTTTGGTTTTAACTGGTTAACACCAGTTTTGGCTATCTTGTAATTGCAGGGTTCCCACACACAACTAACTTGCCCAATAATAGAATTCACACACAAATACAGCAGGAAAAACATGTGCCACTTCTTAAGTACAACCTCAAACTTAGAATTTATGTGAGTTGCAGTCTTTTTGACGTGTCCTTTTGTTTTTACTGGTATTAACTCTGCACTACTGAAGCAGGTTGCTTGTATTGGGATTTTACATACAGTATATAGACTCTACCAATTCAGTCTATCTTCCCAACTCTGCCAATCTCGGATCAGTTGCAGTGCAAAGATCTTAAAAAAGCTAATTGCGAATTCCAAGCATCCATGAAAAATTTGATTTAACCAGGTGGGATGGTAGGGAATTAATAAAACGGTGCTTTAAAACTAGAAATTGAACTAACATAGTAACCTTGTAAAAAAAAAAATGACTAAATAGCAATTACGTGCCTGTTGTCCCAAAGGAGGTAAAAGTATCAGCCCCATTGGAGGCAAAAGTCAGCTAGTGCTTGTATAAGCATTGCTAGTAATTGCTTATTGAGTCAATCTATGAATTATTACTGTGCCAATAAATTGGCCCAGTGTTGTACCTATAAAATACACCAATGTTAAAATATTGACATTTGTAAATGGGTTCTAAATCCTATTACCCACACCCTTATTCGCCTCAATTTCCACCCAATTTTTAGTAGAACACTATCCACAATTAAAAACTGCCCCATAAAAATTGGAGCAGCTTAGACATACTTGAATTACTATATGTTTGGGTAAGTGAGCCATTGCCGACCCAAAAAATCAGTGGAAAAACCTCAGAATACATTAGTCAGGACAGATACATCCAGTTTCACTCAAAATATCAGGTTTTACCAAAATTGTACACTTCCAGGTGACATGACTCACTTCCTGATAAACACCCTCCATGCACTATATGCACCTTATAAAAAATATTTGGCTTCTGATTCCCAAATGAAGGTTAGTTAGGGGCCAGCAGTAGGATAAATGAACACATTTGGCTCTCCGCAAAATTTCTTTGGGGGGGGGCCTGGTGCAAACGGTGTTCGTGAGGGCTATATATATAATCCCTCCCCTGCCACCCAATGCTGCTCACATCTGCTGCTGCTAGATTGTGGTGGGTGATGAAGTTTAAAGTAGAACAGAGGCTGGGGAGGAGAACTACAATACAACTGCCTGCCCCCCCCCCGCCTGTCAACATTCAATTTAAGTTTTTACTGTTGAGCAAAAAACTCAGGAAATTGAATTTAAGTTTCTGAAACATGAATGAAATTAATCTAAGTTGGCAGACATTTCAAATAATGAGTACAAAATAAATCTGCTGAGTTCAAGTTTTTTCACTTTTGAGTTTTTGAGATTCTTTTTTTTTTTTTAAATATATAAGCCCACAATTGAGTTTGGTGGATTTTTTATTTTTTCCATATAAAGGAAAATCTGGAAAATTCACAAATTCAAATTTTGATAAATCTACCCCTAAATATAAAAATGTTTGTCCAGATACAAATGGAGGGCAAATTAAAGCAAACTGCCTTTTGCTGGATTTTCTGTCATAAATATCAGTATTTTGCTGTAGAATAACCTCACAGAATGAAATTGTTGAGATACCTTCACTAGATGTAAATTTGTTCACATTATTAGCAAAAATAACAGTTTTGGGTGGGTTTGCCTAGTAACTTTAATGAACGGTTTAATTAATGTTATAGTTTCTTAGTTCAAAAAATGTTTGAAACTTTCCCAAAAATCATCTTTTTCATATTTTAATTGCACTTTTTTTCCTTTTGAAAACTCCTATGGTAACCCCAGGAAGCATCTGTCGTTGCTTTAGGACTCTGGTCACATATAAAATGTGTTTAATCTTGAATGCTTTAATGGTCAGATAACTTTAAATAAATATCAAAATGTCACTCACCAAGAGAATAGGGTATTTTCAATCTACAGAGATGAAGGGAAATCATTAAGAAACCTACTAATTACATTGTTAATTGAAGTTACCTGCTTTAAATTATATAGAGATAAATTAGGCAGATTAGCCATACACTCAAGAAAACATCTGTTGCATGAAGTCCAAAGTAAAGATAAATAAAAGAAAAAGTCGCCTTTGTGGTTTATTTACCCTCCTGTTTCGACAAACTACAAAAGAAAATGGAAAACAGCTAGCCATTAGTTTATTCTAGCCTAACATCTTACAAATATTTCAAAGCTTCCCACGATAATGTTTAGCCAAGCTCTTGTGCCTACAAGTTGCAGCTAAAGCTGTGAATAAGAAAAAAGTCAGTTTTTTTGTCTTTGAAGGAGTAAATCAAGTACAGGGAAATAAACCCTTTGCGCTGTAAACATATGACATATATTTGAATAAAATTCAGTGCAGAAATGAAAATGTTTATTATGCAGAGTATCATAATCAACCATAGAAAGCCTGTCATTCTGGAAACTATTTCTAATATCAGTATTGAGATAGGTGGCCATGCAGTGTGAGATTGGCACACATGACACTGAATGAAGTTCTGGTGGGCCCTGCTGCCCATCCATGGTGCCTCTCACTGTGCAGAAACAAGAATGAAATGTAAACATCCCCACATGGCTGCTTAATATGAGTGTCCAGAACCACCATGGAGATGGGGATTGACCCACTAGTGTCTGCAGATGGGAGTTGTTCCTTAGGTTATATAAGAGGAGGGAGAAGATGACTGTTTTTCTTTAGATTCAACTTCAGGAGCTGTGCATGTGTTGGGTAGTCTGGAGCATAAGGCTCCAGATAAGAGGCTTAGTGCTCTAAGTGAAATGCAAACCCTTAGTGAAGTCAGGGAAAGGGACCCGGTGAAGGAGGTGTAGACAGTGGATAGCAGATCCTGTAATATCATACTCTTAGAAGTGGTAAGATAGATAGGGAAGCTAGAAAGATTAGTCTTGTGCGCCTTTGAGGCAGCCTTAGACACTGGGAGACAATATCTGCAGTGTGTGAATAAGCCCCCATGGTATATTTTGTGCCACTGCACCTAAATTATGATGGGAGGATTCGTGATGTTAATGAACACTGTGTGAGTTGAAAATTACATTTCCACTTCATTTAACTTTTACCATAGCCAACAACCAAAACTCATCCATTTTAAACAGCCCAACTGAGGGTTAAATGATGCTTTTGGATATTACTATAATATAAAAATTCCGTTCACAGATTATAAATCATGTATCATTTTAAGTGCAAAGTGCTAAAATTGAGGTTTGTCTACAGTATGAATTATGCCCAAGTGCATGCACAGATTCAAGTGAACCATTGACTTACTGACATCTTGGTCACAGTGAAACTTCCAGGGTTCCACCATTTTTAGACTTGTATTTACCAATGGGTGAAAGTTAGAACTGACCATTTGATAAATATGGTTCTAATAAAATTGATCATTGAAAAATATAGGCTTGTCTATCTATCTATCTATCTATCTATCTATCTATCTATATCTATCTGATATATATATATATATATATATATATATATATATATATATATATATATATATTGTCTTTAAACAAAAATATCAGTTTGCTCTGCCACTGGAGCTTCCCCCAAGGTCATTGCAAGATTACTTTCTATTCTTTATCAAGGTGTAGTGTTGTGATTATATTCTGGACAGAGCAAAATCGTGACCATGTATGCAATTTGTTAGGTTTTATGGATTTCTTGTCAATGTTTCTCTTAAGTTGTCCATTTAAATTTCTGTTTAAGTTTAAATTATGCTTTTTGATCTGGGTGCATAACAAATTTTAACATTCAGAGTGGAAAAAGTCACCTTGACATGAGAAAGACTTTACTGTATGACCTCTCTTTAGTTAAAGCATCACAGTTATTTTCTTGGTGAATTTTCTACCCTTTTTTGTTGCCGAGAACCGTAATTAATTCCTCTAGTGCCTCCCATGGCATGAGTTTTTATTTATTCTTACTAAGGGAAATGTAAGCCCAACAAATGTAGGGCCCTTATGGTTAAACAAAGAAAAGAAGGGCCCCATAGGTTCGTATAAGTGTCACATTGTAATAATACTTACTCAAACTTTGCATTTAATGGCAAAGCTTTAGAACATTGCATATTTTCATCAAAAAGTATTTACTATACAGGCTGTACTAAGATAATGAATTAGTAGCTAATGACTAGAAAGTTTATGAAGAAATAATTAAAAATATACTCTTTTCTATTTTTTACAGGTTCTGCTGATATATTTGTTCCCAGCAGTAATAAAGATAGAAAAGAGCCTGCGAGGGGGGCAAATTTATTGTCACACACAGAGAAGCACAGCTGCCCAAACAGAATTAGTCCTAACAGGAATCAGCCACTCTTGGTAAGGTTCTGGCTAGTGGGCACTTGATATCAGGTTCTCTGGTGGACTCTTGGTTTAACAGTCTCATACTGCCAAGCCTAGAGGTGAACTCCGGGTATATTTTCCAGCCTGACTTTTCTGTGTTGGTGCTGGACAGGGCCATATTTACCATATATAGTGATGGTGAATTTATGCGCCAAGCGCGAATACGCAACGAATTTGCGCGATTCGCCGCCAGCGAATAAATTGGCAAAACGCTTTGCGGGCGTCGAAAAAAAAACAACGCCGGCTCCGTTCCGCAAATTTTTCGCAAACGGGTGCAAATTCGTCCATCACTAAACATATAGGCACCCAAAGGCTCATGCCTAAAACAGAATTTTTAGTGGGATGGCCCTTGGATGGCAATATGGTATATAAAAAAAACCCACAAAGCCCACTACCAGATACTCCCAACTAAAACCTGCAACAGTACTAGGAGGGGTAACTGGCTTTCTGTGATCAGTGCATGTGCAGTACAGAAGGACCATCTGCTAATGCACTGTTTGTCAAGAAAAGGGAGTGTGCTGATTTCCAATGTTGTGTGCTGTTTCTTTTTGTTTCTGATTTAGCATTCTGTGCCCTTTTCCTATAATGTTTATTGCAGAAGGTTATTAAAACAGGAGGGAGAGGAGGAGCTTTTATAGTTTAGGCAATGAGTAGGTGCAGGGAGAGCTGTCTTGAGGGACAGACTAGGGCAAGTGCCCTTGTTACATGTGAAAGTGCACTCCATCTACAAGGTATAACACAGATTAAAACTCTACTAATGTTGGTAAAGAGTGATTCATTGGCCATATTTTGGGGGAGCTAACGCACCACACTGTCACATTAGTCTTGTACTTAATCCCAACTATAGGTAGCAAGGTGTTTTTGTATGTAAGCTTTGCTCTGTAAACTGTACATGGAAACTTGTTGGTGGCCACTGTTGTTTGGCACAACCACAGTTGAGCAATGCAAGAGGAACATTAGCTCCTCTGCATGTGTTTATTTTTACAAAAAATGCTTAGGAATATTGTCAAATATGTGATAAGTCTCTCCAGTTTCTACAGAACTCAATATATTTTCAGGATAGTTTCTAGATTATTAAAGCACCACATGAGTTTCTATCCCATTTTTTTCTGTTAATCTTTTAGGGTTTAAACCAGCTTTAAAAAAAATGCCATATTTGAAACAGGTTGCTCAAAATTTAAGAAAAAATATTGAGTCTCTATGAGAAAAAAAAGCTAAAATAAATGATAAAAGCTCTCCAGCACATCGATATTACACGTGTATAGTTTTAAATAACTTGTATGAAGATCAAAACAAACCCCCAAGCTGACCAACTCCCAGAAGGGTCTTTTCATCTTGCTCATCTTATGCACAGTGTGTTCTGCAAGGTCAAACTATCCGAAACATCAAAATAATCCTATAACAGCATAGCAATTCTAAATGTACACATCCTTAGAGTACAAGGATGGCAAACACAGTTCGCTTAAATCTTTGCTGAATCCACTGTTTCCTGACTTATCACAAAGATTTTGTCTGACGAGAGCAAAAAGGCTTTCTTGAAAACTTAAAAACAGAGAGAATATACTATGATACCTACAAAGATACCCCACATCTCTCCTTTCTTCTTCTTAACTACAACTTCCAGTAATGGGTTAATGACTAATCTATGTAACGAGCAAGACATTTGGAGAATAATACAGCTTTGAGTTCCTTTCCTGCTATATGGAACATTATGATTGTGCAAACATTAGGCTCATAGTTAGACAATAGGCACCATAATGCTTTACAGTAAAAACAAGATGGTTCAGCTGGCAAAAAAAATCACGACATGTCAGGGGAAATTCAGAGTGTGAAATGTGGAAGAGGGTCCCTGCTATTCCCCGTCTGTATTTCTAACCAAACTTAAATAAGGTTTACTAACACTTCCACGCCAGGGGCACTGGGATCTATGATTTAGGATGATAAATCTACTCCTAGAGCTTTGGTACAGTTATCTCCACCTTTTCATAGTGAAAATTAAAAATAAAAAGAAGGAAACATATCAATGTGCCTTTCTTTTGTGTATACTGAGAGATATAAATATCCTGAAATATCCCACTTGATGGTATCTCTCGAGCATCTCCAAATATGTGTTAATATGTATTTTACCCTCAAGCTACTTATATCTATTTTACTATAAGTATAGCTTTATGAACCATTAAAATGTATCAAGAAAAATCAATCATATACTGTACTCCATAGAAAAGAAAGGCTACTTTGCCGTTTTCCATTCAGGACCATATTTAGGGCAAACCTTTTCAGTTATGCGATCTGTTATCAAGAAACCCTTTATCCAGAAAGCTTAAAATTACAGGAAGATTTCCAATAGAGTCCATTTAAGTAAATACATTTAATTATGAAAAAGTATATCCTTATTGGTGGCAGAACAATCTTATTTAATTTTATTTAATATTTAAAGGTAACAGTAACAACAAAAACTGAAAGTGTATAAAAGAATTTAAAATATAATTTACTGTTGCTCTGCACTGGTAAAACTGGCGTGTTTGCTTCAGAAAGACTACTATAGTTTATATAAACAAGCCGCTGTGTAGCCATAGTGGCAGTCATGCAAGCAGAAAAAAGAAAATGAACAGGTTACATACAGATAACAGTTAAAGCACCACTGTATTGACAGGGTTTATCTGTTATGTGCTATGTGATCTGTGCCTTTTCTCCTTTTTTTCTACACAGCAGCTTATTTATGTAAACTATGGTAGTCTTTCTGAAGCAAATACACAGCTTTTACCAATGCATGCTAACAGTATATTATATGTTAATTACTTTAAAACACTTTCATTTTTTCGTGTAACTGTTCCTTTAAAAAGAATTTTGCAAGCTTAAGGTATGGTGATCCAAATTACATCACAATCCCTTATCTGGAAAGGTCCCAAGCATTCTGGATAATAGGCTTTATACCAGTATGCAATTCCTGCCATGGCTCTTCTGGGAAAATTTGCAACCAGTTGAGGTTGTTATCAATTCAGTGCCATTACTAGCTAGACCCTTCAATTAACCAGGAAAATAACAAACCTGCTAGTTACATATTTAAATTGGGTTGAAAAAAGACAAAGTCCATCAAGTTCAACCCCTCCAAATGAAAACCCACAATCCATACACACACCCCTCCCTACTTTTAATTAAATTATATATACCCATACCTATACTAACTATAGAGTTTAGTATCACAATCGCCTTTGATATTATGTCTGTCCAAAAAATCATCCAAGTCATTCTTAAAGGTATTAACTGAATCAGCCATCACAATGGCAGTGCATTCCACAACCTCACTGTCCTCATTGTGAAGAACCTCCTACGTTGTTTCAAATGAAAGTTCTTTTCTTCTAATCTGAAGGGGTAGCCTCTGGTACAGTGATCCACTTTTTTGTCTATAATGTCCTTTAATGTACTTGTAAAGTGTAATCATGTCCCCTCACAAGTGCCTTTTTTCCAGAGAAAACAACCCCAATCTTCACATTCTACCCTCATAATTTAAGTCTTCCGTCCCTCTAACCAGTTTAGTTGCACGTCTCTGCACTCTCTCCAGCTCATTTATATCTCTCTTAAGGACTGTATATGTATGGGTAGTGCTTACTGTTTCTACAGGTGACTCATGATTGCTTGGAACCTGAGGTTTTACAAATGGATGATCTGCAATTTGAAACACCATCCTTTAAGGAGGATAGAAATTAATTACAAAAAAAGGATTGTCATAGCTCTATTTCAGAGTTTTCAAAGTTTTCTGGATAACAGGTTTACAAATAATACATTTCACAAAAGTGACCTACACAAATTTGGAACACTTTCAACATGGAACACTTTCAGCAATGAGCCTTTACCCTTAGGCTTTGTATGAAATAAGTTTTAGCTTAGTGTCAAAACCAAAGCCACTGTTGTAAATAGAGGAAGCAGACCCTAAGGTCACGGGCCCGGACCACAGGGTTTGCTTCCTCTATAGTTGTAAAGTAATCCCCCACCCTCCTACCTGTAGATGGGCATGCAGTGAGGGATGTGGATGGGGTTATAGGGAGTGGGCAAGTGGGGGGCCGGGTAGAATTTGCTGTGCACCCGGCCTCTCCGAAGAATTTTTTGCAGGGGGCCCAGTCGCCTGGTTAAGCTACTGACCACAACACAATTTATATTCAAGTTGAAATTATCAAGAGTGCTCTTCTACCATTTACAGGGAATGTACAAAAAGGTATTTTACATTGACATGTGTGTAAGCATAACTCTTAAATCAAGCAACGTTCAGCTATTTCTCATCAATTGAACTGGTTTATATATATATACTGTATATTTTCCTTAATACCCACCAAGCTGAGTAATTAAGAAAGCAATACGTATCACCACAAATAGTGATGAGCGATTCTACCCCATTCACGAATCTGCTGAAACATTTGGGAAATGGTTAGTGATGGGCGAATTTATTTGTCAGGCGCGAATTCGTGGCGAATTTGCGCGATTCGCCGCCAGCGAATAAATTTGCGAAACGCCCGCGAAAATTCGCCTGAAAAAATTCACCTGCGTCAAAAAAAATTTCCGTCGCGTCGAAAAAAAACCGGGTGCCGGCGTCAAAAACGAGACGCCGGCGCCGTTTCTTGAATTTTCAAATTCGCCCATCACTAGAAATGGTTAGTCTATATGTGTGCCATTTTTTCTCAAGTTTTTTATCGCTCCAAATGCATTGAAGTGAGGTGGTGTATTTTATTAGTAAATTTTTGCTCATTGCCAACCACAAACAATGACACTCAAATCCATAAAGTGTGTGAAGTACAATACAGCAATGGGCTAGATGGCAATACGCTGAATGAAGCTTGTCCAGAGCAAAACCTCAACATTATTTCAGTATATGCCAAATGAATATTCACAGCCTGGCTCTATCGCTGTTGTTGAACTACAGTTGAAAGCATTCAGTCTCATGATGCAGAATAAAAGATCAGCACCAGCTGGATAGAGACATGGAAATAGAACCTTACTGTACACACTTCTTAGTATAAGAACCCCCCAACATTCACACTGTGGGATATAACAATAGTTACAGTAGGACTGAATATCAAACTAATTATGTGTTAGTTATTAACTGTTATTAATTAGCAGTACATAGATAAACATAAATGGAAAGTTTCTACTTGAGCGTTTACCTGGTATCCTGCCCCAGTATTAATTACTACTGGATGTTTATTGATGATTCCATGAATGTACATTATTGTTCACAGTATGGTGCTAATGAAATAATGCCCTGCACTAATCTGCATTCCTTCTCATTCAAATTTAAATGAGTGCAGTTTATTTCTTACCATTGCTTATGTTTAAGGCACTAATTCCCTGAAAATACATTAAGTGCTGCATTTCAATTTTGAGGCAGTCACTTGTTTAAACCGATATTCCTTTATAGGGGGTTTTAAAACTTGCAGAGGTGAAAGCTATTGATTTTAGTTTTTTCTTTTCCAATTTCCATGAATTCTGCCAAGTCTTTGTACTTCAAAGTGAAAAAATGCTTGTCATTAACTTATACGATTCAGATAAGTTGAAATGTTCTAAAAGCCATACAAAAAAAAAGTAAATAAGGTTTATTCATCAATTTGTACATTGCCTTTAAAGGAGAAAAGCATTTGTCTATAATACCGAAGCTATGAATAGCATGTAGAATTTTTTCTTATAAACATTTTTTTGCTTTGTTATTAAATATAATTGGTGTTCAGTGATGTCACGTGTGCAATATGAAAAAACAATGCAGTTCTATTGTAAACTGTGATGATCAGGGTCGGACTGGGCCAGCGGGACACCAGAAATAAACCCAGTGAGTCCCTGCCCAGACCCCTTCCCTGCATGAAGTCTGTGGCTCAGGCAGGGGGGGCAAAGGGGCTTTGTGTCCATGGTGGGGGGCCCACTAAGGCGGCTGCTTCAGCTTCCCCAACACCCCCCCACCGACTCAAAGCCACCTCCGCCCCCTGCCCAGGCTGCAACCACTCTCCAGCCCCCGTGTGTACCTTTTTATTCGCCCTCTGGTCTGACCCTGCTGATGGTAGAAGAGTTTGATGATCTGTATGATTTTACTCCCTTCTATAGTTATAACATTTCAAGATGGCATACCTTGATTTTTCTTTAAATGACCCCTCCCCCCAGAAATAAAGGTTTCTAAACTGGATATAAGAGGATGCCCAGTACTAGACCAATATGGCTTTTATTTATGAAGATATGAAGTTAATTGTACCCAAAACTAAGTGCAGAATTTCAATTAATACCATATTTAATAGGTTTAATGCTTAACAAATAAAAGCTTATACATCAGAGTAAATTCTGTATATAAATACTCAGGATGTACTATTCCTAAACATACATATGTTATGTCAGAATTTAGGCCAAAATCAGAACCTTCAGTGGTCTTATACCTACAGTAGAACCTATTAAAGTGTATGAAACAACACCTACACAGGCTTAGGAAACGTATAAAAACCAGCATTAAGCAGTTCAGTTGTGAGTTACTGGAAGAATAAAGATAGATATAGAATAAGTAGGAGGCCAAGGAGTATTGCATCTTGTAGATCTCTGTACTCCTATGTATAAGTTGCAAAGGGGCATTTACAGGGTAAAAGACCAGCAGACAGTACACCTCAGTTTAGCAGAGGGGAACTTTAGAATACTATTTGAGTGCAAAGAGAGCTAAGGAGTTCTCTTTTAGTGAACTGTGGTAGTCTTTTCTCCATCTGAATCCAGAAAGCCAAAGAAAGCTCCAAATTGACATGCTATATCCATTCCATTTTAATTAGATAATTCTATTTTTCATAATTTCCCTTTTCTCTGTAATAATAATATTTTACTTTTAAATGATTTTTAGCAGACTTAAGGGATGGTGATCCATATTATGGAAAGATCCCATACCTGGGATCCAGTTCTCAAGCATTTCAGTTGCACGCTCCTTTTGGGTTTTGCTTTAAAGGAGAAACAAACCCTTAATATAAAAAACCCCTACCCCCTACCATTTGTAGACCCTCCCCCCCCCCCAGTCTAGGTGGTACTGGGGCAAATACTCCTAACTTTCTACTTAATTCTGTCCCCCGCAGTTCACGGCAGCCATCTTCTTTTCTTCGTTAAACTTCGGAAGCAGACCTTTGTTTTTGGCGGATGCGCAGTTGCAGTAATTTTCCGGTCCCGGCAACTGCGCATGTGCCGAAAGTCACGGAAATTTTTTTTTTATGTTACGGGTTTGCTTCTCCTTTAAGTTGCAAAATCCACTGGCTGCACTGTTACTATTCTTGCATTTTGTGTAATAGTTGTTAAAGTATAGACGTCCACATGTGCTCAATAGTATTTAACCCATTTATCTCTGGTTGTGCCTTAATATATTATTAACTAACCTTTACTACAGTATGTTTACTCTTTTACTCCACAAACAAGATGACTTTCACATGTTGCAAATAACATAATTGTTTGTAAATGTTTTATTGGCTCCAAATACAATTTAGCTCAATTAACTTTTGTAAGTGCACCATAAAAACATCCTGAAATATACTGAAACCCTGTTCCACTTCTTCCATTAGAACAAAGGATACTACAAATGCACAATATGTTTCTTACATTTTGCTATATACTAAAAATGGATTCCCCTCTATGCACTCCAAGAGGAAAGAGTCATGGAAGGTCTAGGTATGCACTATATTCCATTTTCAAGTGCTATATCCCTCTAGCATAATATTATAAGATTCCTTTTAGTTTCACCTCTCTGCCCCACATAATAAAATCCTCCTGAGGTACTTTTCCCCTATGTTCCTTGTTCAAGGACACGTCTTCACAGCTCACTCAACCCCCTAAACACCTTTAGGATTCCACTGTAAGCAGTTTCCTCTTGGGAATACCCTTCATTATACAGTCTATGTCACATAGCATTGATAATTCAAACAGAAGAGGTACACATAGTAACATAAAATATATGGAAAAAAACACATGTTCTGACTTGCATCCTGCAATATTAAATCTCTTGTGATGGTTTTCAAGCTTTTTATGCTTCTTTTACTAAAATCAGCATCAATAAATGTTTAACCTTTATTGTGAATGAGTGGAGCAAAATGCCAACAGTCTGTGGCTTATACAATATATAATCTCTGCATTATTGTGCATTGAATGATGCAGATTTTTTGCCCATTATAAGATCTTGAAAGAAATTCAAGATCAGCATTGTGTTTCCAATAAAAACATTTCTTAACAAAAACTCTTACCATACTTTCATACATTCATCCGATTCCCATTCAATGTCAGTTTTCTTCCAAAGTAAGAAAAAGACCAACCATCTTTTTCTTACAGCGCTTCAATTACATATATATATGTAATTGAGTAAGAAAAAGTAAGAAAAAGACCAACCATCTTTTTCTTACAGCGCTTCAATTACATATATATATATATATATATATATATATATATATATATATATATATATATATATCTTGATCTCCCCCCACAAAAAAACATGAAATCACTTGCTGTAATGAAAGCAAAACACATTGAATAGATAAATATGATACACTGTAGGTTATATACATTTTCTTTGTATCTGTACATTTTGTAAGCATATTTATATGCGGAGGTGTTGATGCTTTTGATTCTGTTGGAGCATCTCTTAGCACTGGGATTATGGGATAACAACAGCATGGATCTTCTTCTACAACTATGTGTACAAGCAAGTATTGAATAATGAGTTGGCAGACAAAAGCTTTAATGATCTCTATAATATTTCTGGTGCAGAGTACAGTACAGTTTAATTGTAGCATGACAAGGGGAGACTACTCAACTGACCCCTCACCCTCAGCCATCCCACTGAAGCCAATTGCGCCAATGGCGCGAAATTCAATTAGTATTTAAAGGGATTTCAGCATACAGCACATTGCCCGTTGTTAGGTTCAATTCAGCTTGTTCCTAGGTGCCTAGTTCTGTGAATCCTGCCTGCTATTACTGGTTTTGACCCTTGCCTGCCTGTGACTACTCTGATCTCTCCCACCCTGCCTGATTACTCCGACCTCTTCTAATCTGACCTTTTGCCTGTCCGCTGACTATTCTATGCTCTCCAATCCTGATTCCGGCCTGTCTGACTATTCTCTACTCTGCTTGTGCTGGCCCGGCCCGCCTGTTCCACGCTGAGTTGTCTGGCCTTTCTTCCTAGTGGTGTTCTTCCATCCAGTATCCTTGGTGAGATGATTGTGCCCCTTTGCTCGTCCAGAACCTTTAGCTTTGCTCCTCTCTTAATAAGACCTGGCGGCATTCGATTAGCCGAGGGATTCTTCTGAGGTGAAAGGCGGCTGTTATAGCAGGAGGAAGAGCCGAGACCAGGGTGCTTAGCTTGGGTTCTGGATTTACGGTGCCGTTCATGACATCAACCCTCAACCTACCGTGCAGTAACAGGGGAGAACCTCCTTTCTTCCTCTTTTAAAATTTTCTGTGCAGTACTCTGGCAAGGTTCTAGACAAAAAAGTCAGCACAAGAAAAAACGCCCATGCATTCGGAGTGAGAAAGTTGTGCATGTTGCCTATTGACTTCAATGCGTTTTTCGGTGCTTCGATAATTTGTAAATTTTTTTTGAGAAACGGAACAGATTCGCTCATCACTACTTGATATGTATTAATGAGAAGGATTACAAAATATTGGTTCAGTCCCAACTTTCTACCCTTAATGAAATGTTGCCATAGTCTAGCATAATTGCTCATGCCATAGAATTTGTGTGCACCAGTTTTTTTTTTTGCACTCCGTTCATGAACCAGACCCCTGGGCATCATTAAATGTGTGACATTGATGATGTTTGTAGGACATAACTCTAGCGCCTATAGAAACCTTGAACTTACTACTTTCTTAAGGCACCGTACAGGGCTCCCTTGCACCACTCTGTCATCAGCCTTGGCTTGCCTCTTGCATGATATTCTGCAAAGCAGATACACCTGGTATTGCCAACACAGTGGATGTACAGATGATTTCCTATGAGAACAAGCACTAGCAAACAGTTTCAACTGGAGCTATTTTGCACCTATTGTGCCTGTGCATTGTGATGGTTAATGAGCCTGATACAGTATATACAGGTATGGAAGCTGTTATCCATAATGCTTGGGACCTGTTTTTTTTTTTCGGATAAGGGATCCTTCCACAATTTGGATCTCCATACCTTAAGTCTACTTGTAACGGGGGCACCCGTGGCTAGTGCTTCACCCATTAATAGATAATAATAATAATAATGATAATAATAATAAAAATAATAATAATAAAGTGTAAGGCCTTTATTGTCCCCAATGAAGTCACTGCCATGCAAGAAGACTGCAGTGAACTCAAAATGCTTTTGTATTGAATGGCACAGCATGCAGCACAGACCAGGGCGCAGGTGGACTCTCAGGTGGACTTAGTGCCACCTGCTGGTTAAACCTGCACAATGCTGACTATTTACATTATAAAAATAAACTCTTTATTTTTACCCCTAAAACATAATTTAAGCATTAAATCCCAAAATGATTGTTTTGCCACCAATAAGAATTAATTATATCTTAGTTTGGAACAAGTACAAGGTACTGTTTTATTATTACAGAGAAAAATACATCATTTTTAAAAACTAGAAATTATTTTCTTAAAATGGAATCTATGTGAGATGGCTTCCAGTATTTCAGAGATTTCTGGATGATGGGTTTCCAGATAACGGATTCCACAGTATATCTGTATATACCTTTATGTCTATGTTTATATATATCACCCTGGTACAGAATTGGTGGCAGAACCTACTAGCTCTATAAAAATAAGGAGATGAGATTCACACTGTATCAGGGTTCATAAAAAAAGTATTCAGATTTTCAGAGTAGCCACTTTAACTATCTGAGCTCATCTATCTTTAGGGCAGAGTGGTAAGCCAGTTTTCAATTTTTTTTTGTCAAATGTTGTGAACCTGTTATTGCTTCCCTTGTGATTTGTTTTTATGGGGTTTATTCTATGTTAGTTCCTGGCAGTTTATTAATATTATAGTTAGCCGTTAAATTGAGCAATCTGCTTTTGCAATACAATTGGTGTTACAGTATTCTATTATTTAATACACTTCCTGGTTACAGGCAAGAATTCTCATTTACTTTATTTAATGCTTCATATTTAAAATAAACTACATTTTTTGTAAACAAAAACTATCTCCTTTGAGATTTTCAGACATTTTCCTGCCACTGAATGTTATCGAGATTTAGGTTGGTCCATATACTGTATAATGGAAGACTGAGTGCAGTTTCTGTAATTTGTTGTGTCACCTGTAATTGGCTGTTAGCATGTAAGAATGCTTGCAATCTCTGTAGGGAAGCACAGAAAGTAATCTCTGGTGAAGTAACTTTCAAACAATTTGATGAAGTGCAAATGTGCTTCCAAATAAAGCACCCTTTGTCAATTATTATTTAGAATCATCATCATCTATTTATATAGCGCTATCAAGATAGGCAGTGCTTTAAAATGCTACTGTACCTCTTAGAGCACTGGCTCAACATCTGATTCAATCTTGGAACTTGTGTGGCTATAAGGCTCATTTACAATATTCAACCCCAGTTGCAGTCATGCAAATATGGCTGCATCTGAGTGAATTGACCATTCATTCATTTTTTTGCATCTAAAGCAACTTCATGCATTTTTATGTTATGCTGAAAAGCACCAATTTTTTCCATTACTGTGTTCTGATGAATTGCTCTCAGTGCCGTAAAGATGAGCAAAATGTTTTCCTGTGTTTCACCTCAATAGACATTCGCCCATAGACTTCAATGGGTGAAATAAATTGTCACGTTACAAAAAAAAAAAAACAACAAAAAAAAACTGATGCGCCGGATTGTGCGACAAAAAAAATTCATGCCCCTAGGCTTTAATGCATTTTGGGGAATTGTTGCCATTTCTCAGACTTTTGGTGAAGCGAAACAGGTCAGATTCGCCCATCAATATTCCAGAGTTACCACAATAGCCTGCGTCAAAAAGGGCAGCTGTAATTACATACAGATATAATTTTGATGCACTCCCCACACTGAAGATTTTCAACACAGTTGCTTTCAATTTATGTCGAAATACAAGCTCAGTTGCATTTTTATGATTCAGACACAGTTGTGCCAATAGGAATTCCCCCTCGTGGATTTAATTACTCTGGAATTAAGACCCAAATGTACAGCATGGTGGATAAAAAAAGCAAATTGCACTTTGCACATTTTAGTCAACATCGTAAATGGGTCCTAATGCTTCAACCACTGCAAACTGCATCATTTAGTATCCACTTAGTTGCATCTTTATGCTACCCTCCCACCTTCTGGGATCCTTCCTCTTGTCTCTCAACATTATCACTTATGAGGGTATCTGCTAAAACTGAACTTTTTTCCATTTTTTCCCCATTTTTTTTATTAAAACAAAGTTGACTAACTCCCATCCACGAATTTACCTTATTTAGCCAAAAATAAGACCGAAAAAGTCAGTTCAGGAAACGTTTCGAAAAAATCATGCAATTCGAATCGTACAACTTTTTCTAATTTGATGCATGAATTGTACAACTTTTTCAAGTTGTTGCCCAATAACCTCATCTTTTTCTGATTATCGTGATGAAAACCAGCACAGATCAAGAAACATCCTTCAAATTGTAAAAGGGACATCTGCCATTGTCTTCTATGTGACTTCAACAGGTTTTAGCTGGAGTATTTTTAGATACATCTCTAAAAATTCAAGTTTTTTTCCGTACATATTAGAGGTTTTTCCTCTTTAAAAACTCGACTAGAAAAAAATTTAAGTTTAATAAATAGGCCCCTTCTTAGATGTAATTATACACAATTATTTATATCACATTTTTATAACATTATTGTACTGTTTCAACATGTGTTCTATGAATGTATTGAGTGAATATACAGCACTGGGTATTGCTGAGTAGTGATATCTATAAAACTATATTGTGCATGCATGTAAGTCAAGATTGATTGCTACTAGATTTCCCTAGGGGTGTACCATTTTATTTGTTTTGAGATACAGCACAATCTCTGTGCCTACAGAACCAATGGGCTACTTTGGAGCTGAAATATCAGGCACTGTGTTGTGCCCAGTGTGTCCTTCACAAATAGGGGCAAATTCACCAAGATTCGTAGATGCGCCAGGCGTAACTTTGCCGCACTTCGCCACACTTCGCCAGGCGTAGTTTTGCCAGCGCTCCGCAAATTCACTAAAATCCGAAGTTGCACTCAGGGGTAGCGTAAGGTTGCGAAGTTGCGCTAGCGTTGATTCACTAAGCGAAGCGAAGTTATGCTAGCGATGGTTAATTTGCATACGGCGCCAAATTCAAATTTCAATGGAGGAATACGTACAATCACTACAAATGCCTGGGAAACCTTCAAAACATCAAATAATTTATTTTTTTTTGGCCTACACATGTGCCCACTGTATAGTTAAGTTGCCATGAGTTAGGAAATGTAGGGGGGAAGGAGGGGAGCCCCAAAAAATGTTTCGATCTTTTTCAGCCTATCACCCATAATATAGAAAAAACACCAGCGTTTTTTGGGACTTAGAAAAAATTGAGCTTTTTTTGAAGCAATCCCTATCTACTTCGCCTGCTCTGAGGTGGCGAAGGAAGTCTAGCGTAAAAGGTAGCTCTAAGTTAAGCGCTTCGGCGCTTAGTGAATTTGCCCCATAGTCTCAAAAGGTGCTGATATATTTAAATGTTTATACTGTACATGCAGGTAAGTGAAAAAGTGACAGATAGTGGGAGTAAACCAGTCATATTGTAAATATAATTTGAGATTTAAGAATTGTTTAATTCATAATAAAAACTTATGTGATATTGCCCTGCATTCTGGGCAGCAATTCCTAAAAGTGGTCAACAAGTTATAAGGTTTTTTTTTTATACCCATGGAAATAGTTTTAGTAGGAAGCAGACCCAGCAACATTGCAATTTTTACCCATTTAATTGTATATATTTTCCTTTTTTCTTAGCAGAAGAAACGTTATAAGGAAATAGATCACTCCTAGCAAATTTATAGAAGCATTTTGTCTTCTGGAATTGGAAAGAAAATAAATAATCTTTAGTAGATAATCTACTAGTGGCATTATTTGATGCGTGTGTGCATTATTAGCGAATAGAGCTATGATTGCAAAACATGCAGGCATTACAACTTCTTAATAGAATTTGCTTGTTTTAGGAGCTCTTTTTAGCATTTGTGCCATCCTGCTGTATTATTATGATAAATGTACATTCAAGGTATTTTTTTCAGACATAAGCAGTTAAACAGTTGGAAAATCCCGAAAGAGAAACATAAAACAACTAAAACTCAGCACAATGATGCCTTAAGTTGCAGTCCCAATCAGCAGTGAACTCCTTACAGCACATTAAAACAGGAATCATCAGAGTACTCATTCAAATTGTCGGGTTTATATATCATTCTCTGAAAATTCACATTCTAAACAACTCAACGCCACTGGACACAAATGCATTGGTTTCCTTGAGACTAATTTCATTGTCAGCTTTTAATAAAACACTGTCAGCAGAGTAGTATGATTTAGCTTTGCTTGGTTTGTTAAACTGTGCTGTTTGACTTCATGTAGATTTCTGTAATTACTGATGACTAGAAAAATGAAAAAAAAAATGAAATGTAAGTACTTCGTTGGCCATATTTCAAAAAGTTTTATATAGGAATATATAGTACATGAGTTTACATACCCAAGCCCATTGAAAATGAAACAATTCAAAAATATTAACTGTAACTGTATAAAATGGTATTATATGGAAATGGGAAGTCCCCCATTCTTCAAGCATGATGTAGAAGTGGTATATAAATAATTGTGCACCCACCCATTTGTACCCTAGAGTGGCCATTTCTTGTATATCTAATTAAGGAGCATCTTAAAGGCATAGTCCCTATTTGCTGGAGCAAAAATAAAACCAATGACTTCTTTTTAAAGATACTTTCTTGTCTACTGATACATTAGATGGCTGATACATTAGATAGCTTTAAGAAAGGGTTGGATGTTTTTTTTTAGCACATGAGGAGATAGCTAATAGTACAAGTTGATCCAGGAACTGGTCCGATTGACATCTTGGAGTCAGGAAGGACATTTTCCCATCTGATGCAAATTGGAGAGGCTTCAAATGTTTTTTTTTTGCCTTCCTCTGGATCAACTAGTAGTTAGGCAGGTTATATATAGACTTGAAAGGTTGAACTTGATGGAAGTGTGTCCTTTTCAACCAAATTTACTATGTTACTATGTTACTTCTGGAGGATAGTGCCCCATAGTTAAAACAACCTTGACTTAATTTATCCTTCCATCTATGTACTTGGCAGTGAAGTAAGTGGTCAGCCAGACATGTCTAAACCCTGGGAATGGTCCTTAGTATTGCCCAGACACAACTGTAGAGGAAAAAAAATGATTTCTTTCCTTTTTTACATTTTCCTTCATAACTGCTAATTCTCTCTTCCATGCCAAAAAAGAAGGAGGGCCCAGAGTGCTCTGCAGGAACAGGTAGAACATAAAACTTAGTACTGTCCGTATACTGTATATATATATATATATATATATATATATATATATATATATATATATATATATATTTATATATATGTATATATTTATATATTGTTGTCTAAATTATATAACTTTGCTTTTGTAATATACTGGAGAAAAGTAACCATATAGTTATTTTGGGTGCAACTATTTAGGCACTATTTGGATGATGAATTTACAAAGATGAATATTGTTACAATAAGCCACCGGAGTAGAATGACCTAGGGGCTAAAGGGTAGAGCCTTGATTTCATTTGGGTGTGATCAGTTAAAAACAGTTGATGATGGAATTGGAAGGCATATTTTATATCATAGGTATATAGCATAAGGCTATATTAAACCATAAAGCTTGGTCTTTCGGTATAAAGGGTCTTCCATAATCTGGATCATCATACATAAACTCTGCTAAAAAATCATTTAAGCATGAAATAAAGCCAATAGCATTGTTTTGCCACCAATATGGATTTCTTTAGTTAGGTTCAATACAAGGTACTGTTTTATTATGGAAGACAATGAAATAATGTTAAAACATTGACTCTATTGGAGATTGCCTTCCCATAATTCAAATCTTTCTAGTTTCTTCACAAGGAATCCTATACCTGTATATGTGCATGCATGTGTGTGCTGCAGTCGAAATATAGAAATGAACATGAGGACCTAATCAACCGTGTGGCCATTTACTTATGGCCTCGTAAGCTTTACTTACTATTGATCCCTCGTTTATACGAGGGAGAGAGTGTTGGTATATCATAAGTAATATATCATTTTTTTTGTATGAATTGAATAAGTCAACTAACTTATAAAATCATTAGGGTAAATCGTCTGACATCATTTCATTTAAAAACATGATGTTTTATTAATCAGGGAAGTTTTAAATGCATGTCAAGGATTTTCAAAATATATTTTTACCCAAAAGCAACTTGTCTGGAATATTACTGATGTTTTCATACAAAAGTGTAAACAAGATTTAGAAAAGTAGCAGTGCATATCAAACACTGAGATTTGATATGTGACACATTCAAACTACAGAACAATATTTTGGTAAAAATAAAGCTGTCAGAATTCAGCATTACACAGATGATATGTCAACCACACAGTTTTTTTTTAGATTTTGTTTCCTAAAGCCCTATGTTCTGTAACGGCCTCCACTCTAAAAAATATTTTTCATACAGTTTTTTGAAAAGCAACAAGTTTGTTGCATTGTGAAATATAATTCCTATAAAGGCATACAGATGAGAATTCAGGTAGGATCCTGCCTGGAATTGAACCAGTGACCTTGTGTTTTAATGCTGTCTGCATTACCATTGCTTTATATGAGCAAACAGCTAAGGTCCTTGTTCGCTGTTATGGAATCCTAGTATACCCTAGTAGTCATGAATGGCTCAGCTATTGCTAATCTGGCCACAGGTGCTCAGTATTAGCCACTACTCCACCTATATAACCCTCTGCTTTGCACTCACTCACTGCCTGTTACAGGTCAAACTTGCTTGGTCCTAGGTGCTCTGTTCCTGCAATTGCTGGTCCTTTGATTCCTGCCACCTGCTCCTGTACCATGTGTGATTTCTTGGTTCTGACCCAGCTTTTCCCTGACCTTGATTTTGCCTCAAAATTCTGTTCCTGTTATCTGGTTATGACCAGGCCTGTCTGAATACATCCAGCTCCTTCCTTACTGGCTCCTTTCCAAAGTATAAATTCTGCGCCCTTGCTTGCCCCTGTAGGAGTTACTGGATTGTTATGCGGTAAGTCCTGGCAGCAACTGAGTAGCTGAGGGCCATTCCCAAAGACAAAGGTGGCTGTTTAAGCCAGAAGAGCATGCCTAGACAAGAATCCAGTCACTCCCCTGGGGTTTGGGTTTGCCATATGTGACACTTGGGGGGTTATTTATCAAATGTCGAGTTTGTGAGGTTTTTTCTACCTCGAATAAAATCACAATTCAAATGTTTGCTTATTTATGAAAAAAACCCAATTGAAAAAAACTTGATTGAATGCAATCAGGGAAAGTTTATTGAGTTTATATGCTAAAAAAACCTCAAATACAGTACCTTGAATTTATCGAGTTTTTGAGCACAAACCACCGTAAAAACCCGAAAATCATGCAGGCAAAAAACATCTTCAAGTGGTTAAAGGGACCTCTGCCATTGACTTCTACATGATGGTTTTAGCTGGATAGGTTTTAGCTTGAGTATTTTCGGAATTGGGCTTTTAGCAGCTTTGGGGCATAATAATTCTCTAAAAAATTGAGTTTTTTAGTGAAACTACCCTGGAAAACTTGAATTTTTCGAGAAAACACACCTCACCCTTTAATAAATCACCACTTTAATTACTCTAACAGCAGATTACAAAAGAAATCCACCCAGCAACTTATAATTTGCTTTCATTATAGATAATGTAAATGGCTAAAAAAGACAGTTGGCAAAATTGCTAGATATATGCACTATATATGCTAACGGTAGCAATATTGCCCTTACACAGTTTTGTTACCATGTGGATACAAGTTGCCGAATAGGCACAAAGTGTAATTTTTTTACCCACAAACAACCCAGGCCTGGTGCACGCTGTCATGCTGTACAACTTGCACGCTTTATGCATTCTTCTTACTTATTCACAGGGCCACCATAAAGAGTGTGCTACGCTACTACAGTTAGAAGAAGCCTTGTGAAAGAGGTGGCTCCCAAGATTGAAAAGAGGTAGACTTTGTGTAGAGTGGCCAGGGTTTGGGTGGACCTTTGGTATATTTGAGCAGTGTTAGTTGTATGAACATGTGTGCAAGGGACATTTTTTTCTTTACTTTTTCTTTATCTGTTTGCATTATTACTGTCAGCCATGCTTACCCATAGTTTGGGCTAAATTGCATTCAGAGTTCAACAGAGTTGAGCAAATTATTTTTGCCTGATGCAGTTTTGCACTGAAATCTGCAGCTTTGCCAGTGGTGAAATTTTTCACCATAGATATTGTTTTGACAAAAAACAAAACAAGTTTGATCATGTGGGAAAATAGCCATTGACTCCAGTGCATTTGGCTCAAGACAAAATACAGTAAAAAAAAACACCAAATGACTCCAAAGCAAAACATTTTCATCATTTTGGTAATTTTCTAAAGTTTTGCTACCTTTCAAGTTAGCACCTTGCATTGAATTTTCAATCCAATTGTACAATTGGATTATAGTAGGATGATTGTGAAGTTGCCACTGCATTATGAATATGGCAAGAGTAAACAAACTAGAGGATCTCCTCCTCTACCACTACTGAGTAATTTTGCTATTCTGAGCACTTCTTATATCACCTTTGGGAGTAACATCTGGTTCAAGAGCAGTGCAAGAGCAGTTTTTGACCACAAGTTGCTGTGAAATTGTAGAAGCAACCCATAATTTTAAAAAAAAATAATATTATAGGTATGGGATCTGTTATCTAGAAACTCATTATTCAGAAAGCTCTGAAATACAGGACAGAATTCCCTTTTACCATTAAGTATTTCTTATGTAAACTAAAAATAGGACAGATCCGTTTTTGTGGCAAAACAATTCTGGGGAGATTAAAAAAAAACCCTTATCAGGAAAAACCAAGTCCCAAGCATTCTGGTTAATAGATTCCATACCTGTCTTATTTTCATCAGTACTCATGGGCACTTAATTATGGCACTTAGCTAACAAAAAGTCTAAATTATAAGGGACATTTTTAAATTGAAACATATGGGATCCTGGGATAAAAGCCAAGTTTCACTCACATATTTTCCATTTTTATGAAATTAAAAGTAAAAATGAAAAATTCAACTTTACTCAGTGGACTTACTGAATATATTTAATTAGCATTATTAGAAAAGAAAATGCCCATACTTCAGAATAAGTTAATTCATATAACATTTGCACATCCCTTGAAAACAGCCACAAAAAACTCTTTTCATAAATATCTTATTTAAGAAGAATACAACATAATGCATTTATGTCAGTGAACAATTAGGGGCAGATTTATCAAGGTTAAATTTCAAGGGTTAATAAACCCTCGACCCTCGAATTCGAAGGATTTAGCGGAAATGCTTTGATCGAACGTTCAAATAAAAATCGTTCGATCGAACTATAAAATCGTTAGAATCGAATGATTCGATCAATTTTAAGCGATCGATCGAAGGATTTTTATTTGATCAAAAAAAAAAAGCTTAGAAAAGTGCTGGGGAAGGTCCCCATAGGCTAACATTGAACCTCGGTAGGTTTAAAGTATGAAGTCGAAGTGTTTTTAAAAGAGACAGTATTTTAACTGGTCGAATAGTCAAACGATATATAACTTCGAATCGTTTGAATTTGACCCATTCGATGGTCGAAGTACCCAAAAAAATACTTTGAAATTCCAATTTTTTTTTCATTCGAATTCTTCACTCGAGCTTAGTAAATCTGCTCCTTAATGTTTGTATGTGGAAGTTAGTATCAATAATGACAAGATTAAGATATTAATACTTGTACACAAATTGCTTTCAATGCAATGCCATTCCTACTATGATTTTTTTTATGTACGTTATGAACTTTTCTAAGTGAGATACTGAGCTTTTTTTTTTAGAAAAAATGTGCTTTACATTCTAAATTCAAGGGCTTAGATGTATAGATGTAGTCATTGGGCAGGGCATGCAAGACATCTCTTCTTGGTGTTCATAAAATCACACATGAATCCCTTTTTCTGGAATTGCCATAATAGAATATGGAACATATTAAAAAATAAATGTTAAAATGAAGTGAACAAGCAAACCAAAATTGTTTTATATCCCACATATGGAATTCAATCTTTTAGCAAAATAGTGAATCAAAAAATAGCAAACATCTCAGAAACCGCTGAAAATATAAATGAACGTAAATTGCAAGGGGATTCTGAGTTTACATTAATTATATTTTTGGGTTTAGATCCACTTAAAATTACCTGTGATCTATAACCCTAAATGACAAGCCATATGAATACACCAATGGTGGTAGCTCGTCTGCATAGGCATATATAATGGGTATAGTTGCTTAAAACAGGAGTGTGTATGTGGATATGCATATATGAAAATCAAATAAAGGCAATTCTAGTGAAAAGAAACGTGCACAATACCATGTATAACATTAGTCCAGAAGAAACAAGCACCAATAAATTAAACCTATAGTCTATTCTCTATGCATGTTTGGAAGTCACATAACCTTTAGTCCCTAACTTATTTAGGAAATTATATACATGGCACTGGATCAAAAGCTAAATCTGGGAGACCACATTTACTGCAGCATTTCTGTCTAATTTCCGTCTTTTCTACATGTCTCTAATGGAAAAGCACACTGGGGACTTATTTAGCTGCAAAAAGTTATTTATTTCAACAGTTTGGCTGATATTTGAGCCTTTTTTTCAAGATATTGAAAAAGACTGAAATATCAGCCAAAAGACTGAAATTAATGTAATAGCTTCTTATAATGAAATAAGTCCCTAGTGTGCTGTCTCAATTAGATATGTGGATTATTGCTAAAGAAGAATCTGTACTAGTGTATGGAAAAAATATTAGACGTGGGTCCAACATGCAGTGTTTTAAAATTCCTTCCATTGCTGCTAAGTATTATTGATGGAGCTGCACTGAGAGCCTCATTGGGATCTTATTGCTTCTTGTTAGTTTCTTGTTGTCTGGAACATGGTAAAGGAGGCAAAACATTATTTTGCTGTACAGTGCTTTGCCCTCAAGGAGCGCTATACAAATAAAAATATTCATACATTTAAAAAAAGAAATATTGAGTTCTGACTATTCTGTTTGTAACAGAATGAGCACAACTTACAGTAAATTGTGTTTGCTTTCTTTTGTTACGTTGCACAAAAAATGTGTCCACCAGAAACTAAATAGAACAAGTTAATATTCGGGCTTATCCATGTGTGCAAGTGCAGCTGTGAGGTGGCAATGCAGCTGATGCAATTGTGGCCGATGTGTTACAACATGTGCAATTGTGATTGTTGTTTGACATGAATAGATACAATTACACAGAAAGGAGAGAATGTTATATGCTTCATGATTGGAAAAAAACATTTGCAAAGAGTTGTGCACCTGCTGGCGACCATGTTTGCTCCATTTTTGACTGATTAAGACCTCAATGATTTCCTTGAAAAATTTGTGACCGGACTGCTTTTGCGACAGTTCGCAGTGTATGTAATACTATTTTGCATTCGCAAACCATTTTTTGTGACAAAATATTTAGCGAAACTCCAGAGTAGGTGATATCACTCCAACTTGCAGTACAGCAGTAAAGAGTGATTGAAGTTTATCAGAGCACAAGTCACATGACTTGGGGCAGCTGGGAAAATGACAATATGTCTAGCCCCATGTCAGATTTCAAAATTGAATATAAAAAAATCTGTTTGCTCTTTTGAGAAATGGATTTCAGGGCAGAATTCTGCTGGAGCAGCACTATTAACTGATTCATTTTGAAAAAAACAATTTTTACCATGACAGTATCCCTTTAAATTCAAATGCAGAAAGAATACTCCAGCAGCACTCCTTCAACTGCAAATTTAAATAAACATATTGTGGTTGCGTAATGTTTTTTTGGGGTATTATTAATGACCCAATTGCTCCTTCTGGCATACAGTAGATTACAGTTTATAGTTGACTCCTTACACACAATTTCTGTAGAAGATGATCTACAGAACTACATACTCGCACCTCTTCTCTGGTACACATCAACTTGGATTGATTTGCCAGACACGAATTTGTGGCAAATTTCCATGTTTCGTTGCAAGCAAATTAATTCACAAAACTGCAACGACAATTCACAAGCAAAAAGTTTGTTGCGTCAAAAAAAAAATTGGCACGTGCATAAAAATTGTTGTGCATCAAAATTATTTGGATTCCCATTGATGTTAATGCATTTGGACCAATTAGTCTCAAGTATAAAAATTGTAGCTTGCGTCAAAATTGACGTGCGTCAAAATTATTTTGATGCCCATTGACTTCAATGCATTTTGCACAGATTCACCCATTACTAATACTAGCTCTTTAACACTTGCACCAATATCTATATTTAGCAAAAAAAGGAAAATACACAACAGGGAAGACCGACTGAAAAATGTATATATATTGTCCCCATATTGTTAAGTGCCATAACCAAGAATAATTATCATGTAATTATTTTCAGGGATGCACCAAATCATGATGTGATTTGGGATTTAGCCAAACACAAGCATGTTCTTTGGTGGAAGATTTGGTATTTTGGTATTTGGCCAAATGGATTGAGTGTATCCTTAGTAATAACATTTCTATTTTGAAAATTAATAAAAAAATGTAAAAGTGTATGAGTACAGTAAAAGTAGTTTGGAAACTCTAAGCTTTTTTTCAAAGCCTGCACAATATTTCTTAAAACCATCTGGAAACAATTAATATTTATGATACAACAGAATGACTGGGATAAATACTACTACTTGTTTTTCAAATTTGTATGTTTTATCTATTCCAATTGTAGCTTTTTATGCAGCAAAATAATTAAAACAACAATCACATTTATCTGGAATATCAATAAAAGCCTTTTATTTGCAGATAATTACAGCTTATAAATTGTTCATTGTAAAACTACACATTTGTATTATCCAGTTCCAGAAGAAGATAGGCTATTGTTGCCTGCCTATTTCAACTATAATTTATAACCCTGAAAGATAAAAGAATAAAGTGTGCCTGAAACACTTAAGAGGTCATGTAATATTAAGTTGTGGGGTATTGAGTAGTGAAAATTGATTTATTCAAAGCAAGGGTCACCTTTTCTGATAGCAGAAAGAAGCTTATTTTTTCATAATCCTATGATATTGTTTCATTTCTGTAAACACAATGCAATACCAGTTTTTAGAAAGTTTTATAACATAGAAAGGAATATACAGTTGGTAACTGACAAATGTCAATATTGCTTAAAAAGCTTATAATGATTTTTTATAACAGAATTTGTACTAAAATCTAATAAAAAGTTGACCACACACAGACAATTCTTAATGAGCAGAACTCTGCCCCATTTGTGCACCACGGTTACCCAAGTCAAGTTTACGGAACTGTTCATTATTCAGGTCAACAATTAACTCACACAATGCCCATAGGCAACATGCATGAAATGCCCAAACCCCAACCAGATATTGGCAAAATTTTAATTTTGGCCTCATGTACTGGTCAATCAGCTCACAATTCTGTCAAAATTGGTTGAGCCTGCAGAGAAAGTTTGCTTGTTAATGAGCAACTTAAGATCAAAATAAGCACACAATTAGCTATGCCCATTCTTTTTCAAATTCAGCAACAATATTTTTATTAACTGGATACATTTCCATTTAAAACCTGCTGATCAATAAGAAAGGGGTCTCTAGACATAGAATAGTTTTTACAACATGTGGTTCTGAATAGTGATGGGTGAATTTCTACCATTCTGCTGAAAAATGTGCGAATTTCCTGCAAAAACGGCAAAAAATTAGCAAAACTCAAAAACTGACGCCCACAGCAATTTTGACGCCGGCTTTAAAGTCAATGGGCATCCGATTAGTGTTGGCGCGTGACAATTTTGATTTCACTTTTCAGACCTGTGTCCAAAATTTTTTGACACTGGTGAATTTTCGTGGGAGTTTTGCGAATTTATTCACCGCCGATGAAAGCGGAAATTTGTCGCGAAATTGCAGGAGAAATT
Source organism: Xenopus laevis (assembly GCF_017654675.1). NCBI lineage: Eukaryota > Metazoa > Chordata > Amphibia > Anura > Pipidae > Xenopus > Xenopus laevis. The sequence continues at coordinate 49,114,548 of NC_054371.1, forward strand.
TATTCACCCATTACTATTTCTCAAATAAACCAAAGATGCTTTTCCAAGTTCTTCAATCATTGGGGAATGTAGTCTAAATTCATAAAGGGCTTCTGGGCTACACTCATACTGCCTTCAAGCTGTGCCTGTGTGTCTTTTATGTTTTTTATTGCATTTAATTGAATAAGAATAGATTATAATCTGCACTGGAGAAAGAAATAAACAGGCATCTAAAACTTGAATTAAATGCAGTTCACAGGAGTAATTAATAAACATGGAAAGGAAATACTATTCAACATTTTCTTGTACAAGTCATAATTGAAAAAGTAATTATAGTGAATAACATGTTGATTCACATCTGGAGTCATTGATTAATACAGAGTCTTATAGCACTTTGATAACTGTCCTTAATTTGAATGACACTTAAGTAGTATAGCAATGAGGTATTGTTCATGGAGCTTAATGAATTTCTGTCTAGGCCAGACTCATATAGACATAAATAGAACAGCAGCAATGTTGCCATTCATACAGTACTGGACAATCTGAAATTGGCAGCATACCTGGTTTTCTTTGCCGTTTTACTCCTAGAAACTAAATAAACCCCTGAAAATATTTAAAGGTACTTTCAAAAACAATTCTATGTAAACAATGTCACAAACCAGCCATGTACATACATCAGTTTAATAGTTTTTTCAATATTAAAACCATTTACTGCTATTGTTAATAATGAATTTAATAACTTGCACCACCAATAATTGTCTTACATGTCTAAAAATATCTGGTTTCACCTATGGTTAATGAAAACAAAGCAGCACGTTCCACTTTCCTATCTGATATTTCATGCATGTTTTAGCTGATCTGTATAAGGAGGCATAGTTTAATCTCACTACCATAGAAGAATCTGAGTAGAAAACAAATAGAGCATGACAAGGTCTTAACTTTAGGAGAGTATATTAGGTGGTAGGGAAAAGGAGGCAGTGAATGTAATCTCAGGAAATACTGTACTTGCAGACCTTGCTGCGTGCCAAGAAAAGACTGTGTATACAGTACATGTAAAAAGTAAAATAAGAATGTTATCACTGTCAGCCTACATGCCCCACTATGGGAAACACTCTAACTGCTAATTTGGCAAGTAATATACCAACATGAAATTGTGAAGTATTAGAAAAATAAAAAAATAAAAAATACCATAGTATATATATATATTTCTTGAACTGAAGATGTGCATTGTTTTAGTTTTACTTGCTTGTACTATGTTTGCCTTTGTATCAACATATCTAGACAATTTAATCTTGGCTACACCTCATCCTTTTAGCATGATCATGCGAGTCACCTCCACTCACCCTGATTAGTGGGACCAATTTAGTAGCTCTTTATAAAATAAGTAATTCATAAAACTAGACCAAAAGTAAACTAGCACCATATAGATGAATGGTACAATAATCCTGGGTAAGAGGAAACTCCTGTTGTAAGAGGAAACAGCACTTTTATAAAAGGCACTTGAATTAAAATGAGCTCCTTGCACTTCCATTTAATGCCACTCAGCACCACTTAGTCTTTGCCACTGTGCCTATTGATTCAGGGAAATTCTGGAGGCACCTGATTTGCAATTAAACGCACATGAAGTTGCATAAAATTTGGTAAATCAGACGCAATGGCAAGAGCATCACCCTTTTGCAACTGCAATGCTGCCAGTATTCTGGAAACAACTCTGCATTTGGGGGCAAAAAACACACTGATTGTGCTCAAATTGCACTTTGTTCACTGCATTTGCAATACATGTGCCCTATAGTTTGAGCCTGATTTGGGGAGGAAGGAAAGCAAGAGCAAAATCAGAGAAAGCCACCATTATAAAACAGAATCCACAAAAAAATGCTTATTTGGATTTGTTTAATTTGCTTATCCATTTGTTAGGCCAGACATGGCTGGCCCAGTCATAAAGTCCCCAGGCCAATCATCGGATGATATGGGGATAGGTATGTGTAGACTTGTTGGACATAGACCACATCCAGTATCCAATATTGTCCTAGACTTAATGGGCTTTTCCTGCCTTCCCAAACAGATAATAATTGAAGAGGCTACCATTTTGGTCACTTATCAATAAACTCAATTACCAATATAAGGGTTATGATGCTATGTAATTACTTATGTAATACACATATAGGGGTCGAGTTGTATTTAACCTGAAAAATTCAAGTTTTCGAGGGAATTTTCAAATAAAAAAACATAATTTTTTTGAGTTTTTGTAAAAAATCTTTCAAGATTTATTATACCTTGAAGCTTGATAAGCTTGAATCTGAAAATACTCCAGTTAATACCTATCAAGGTCGTGTAGAAGACACTGGCAGAGGTACCTTGAACCATTTGAACATGTTAATAGCCTTCATGATGTTAGAGGTTTTTTTAGGTGGTTTGTGCTTGAAAACACATTCAATTTGAGTAATTTGAGTTTTTTCCCATGGAAAACTCAATCAATTCAAGTTTTTTGGTTGTTCACCTCTAATTCACTGATTCAAGTTTTTTCTATTCAAGTTTTTTCTTAAATAGTAAAAAATTAGAGTCCATTCGAGGTATAAAAAACCTCAAAAAGCTCAAAAATTTGATCTTTGATAAATAACCCCCATAATGTAGTTCTGATATCACCAGCAAAAATTGGGAAGGAGCATAACCCTCAATGTGTGTTGAAACATGTAATTGGTAATGCAACATTTTAAAGAGTTACAATTATTTTAGTGTTTATTGACTACAGGCATTCATTAAATAGACTGAGAATTCCTTAGATTTTGATCTAATTTGATATCCCCAGTGTCGTGTAATAAAAATTTAAACCACCTCCTTGGTTTACCCCTTTAGATCTGGTCTCAAAGATAAATACATTATAGGCAGCACACTGTAGCTGGAGCAAGACATTGCTCATAAGGCATCCTTTTTTGTTATCTGTGATTGTTGGACAGTAAATAAGTAAATAAGTCATGGTTTACCCTCTGATTGGACTTAAATAGCCCCTATGAAATGTGTACATGCTCCAGTTTACTAGGAAAATAACCAGTTCTGCAAAGCTCATTACTTTTAAGTTCTTGGCCAATACATGTAATCAAACACAGCTCCCCTATTTTAACTATGAAAAAAAGAGTTTTAGTTCTGAATCAGCAACATTTAAAATGTTTAGAAGTCAGGGGTAAGTCTGCTATTCATAGATTCATAAATAGTCAAAGAGTCCAAGCACTTAAATTATTTTTATTTTACTAGCATTAAAAAGGTACAAGAGACATCACATAATTCGGATTTCCAAAACTCAAATTTTTTAGATAAATTAACCACAAAACAACTTGAATGCAAAATGTTGGCATCTAAAAGATTGCACATTCATGTAGAAGTCAAAAGGAATTGTGCCACCAGTTGGTAAACTCATTGAAAATGATGAGTAAAATGTTGTGTTGCTTTGGAGGATTTGTTTTAAATTTGAGATTTGAATAAATAAGCACATAAATTTGAGTTCTGTGAGTTTGTATAATTTAAAAAAAGCTCACTAATTCAAATTCTAAATTCTGTTATCTCTAACTGGTATCAATTTCGAGTAAGGTTACAATCAAGAAGTTACATATATTATCATTTTACTTGTGTGATTTATGTGGTGCTGTTCATGTAGAGTTCATGTAGAGATTTGTGTAATTTTAGCATTTTTTTCCTACTTCAAATAAACTTACAATTAAAAAAATAATAAATGTGTGTTTATTTATTAAAAAATCCAAATATTTTGTGAATTTACAAAACAAAGAAAATGTGAAAATTCTAATTGAACAAATAGTAAATATTTTGGCTAGGCCATCTTCCAATTTTCTTCTACATGACCTCCCCAGCTTTTATATTTTGAAGTTTTATATTCAAGTTTTAGCTTCACAAAAATAAAAAATTAATGATTTTTAAACCATTATTCACATTCATGATTTTAAGTGCAAAAAAATCAAATTGCAGTTCAAAAATATGATTGTTGATAAACAACCTTCATAATACAACTGAATCTATAAATACATACACCTAGCATTATAAAAGCTTCTCATATTCTGTAAGAGACAGTTTTTCTGCTCAGTGTTCCTCTAATCTTAAAAACACAGGAAATCTAGCATCATCAAGAGGCATTTTAAGGAGAGTGACATTTACACTGCTTCTTACCACCATCCTTCATAGCAACATTGCCGCTGACGTCTATGTAAATTCTCTTAATAAATGTGAACAAAATGAATTCAATTAAATATGACCTTCTTTATAGTGCTACTTTGGCCTGTGTTTTATACATAAAACAGAAAGGCAGTTCAACTGATGTACCCCCCTACTGTAAAATACAAGGATAATAGAAGGCACCAGTGAGTTTCATGACCTTATAAAGGCATAGTCCCGTAGGCCAAGTACTATTTTAAAGGTCATAGTATGTCAATGTGACTTTCAATAGCCTTATATTTTAAAGTAGTGAATTTGTGTAACACACACGTTACAATGGATCATATGTAATGTTTCCTCTAAACTGTACAATTGGGCCCCCAACACAAATTGTGTTACACAGAGGAAAATATTGTGTGGAAATACATTATTTAGTAATTACTCAGATCCACCCACTTTTATATGCACATACTGTAGTTTTTTTTAACTGCATACAGAAATGGTCATTCTAATTAAAAGTGATCATTAGACTTTGGTCAAGTGACACAAATTACACCATTAAGTGCCATTTATAAATATATTTTACATATTATTCATTGTTCTTATGCGTAATAAAGTTATCAAATACTTTTAAATTTCATTCTTAATATTCACAGACAGTTATTGACCATTATACAAAGGAATAAAGGTTTTACTAAAGAGATTTGGCACAACTTAGGGCTTGACATTCTGAATATTCCTCCATTATTAAAGTGTAAATTTCTACCTGGTTCACATATTTAAAAAAGGGAAAATAATAACAGACTGTTTAATGGCACACAATAATTAGTTATATCTACCCATATACTCATCCTATACAATAGAAAAATAACTTTGTCAGATTCTTTCTTATTCAGTGACAGCATTGGGATTTAGCAGGGAAAAGCTGTCAAATCTAATATTACCCTCTTGTAAAAAGCCATCTAACTTCTTATTTTACATGTGTTTTTGCAGAAAAAAATGGCATGCTTTACCAACTGCTTTAAAAGTAAATCTGACTTCTGCTTGATAAGTATCATTCTCATAAAGTATTCAAACAGATTCAATCCTGTGTCACCAGCTATATTAGTACGGATGGGGTTATATGATTTCTTCATTTAGCCACTGGACTTTTGTCTATTGTCCCATCTTGCACATGCCGCATTTTTACTTTCACTGGAAAAACGTGAATAGGTGGGTGTTGCTTCAGTAAAATCTTTTCTTTCTGCGTACTGCTGTAGTCTGACAAATAAAAACCTAAAATGTTAGATAATTTCCTTTTGTAGCCACTGTATACATGTTATTTCAAATTTTCAGTTCCTAGCACTCTTTGCCATAATGCACATTTGCCACTTATAGTATAACACTGTTCTGTTTAAGTCTAAAATCTGTACAGCTGTTGTTATTTTGTCTCCAGCAAGACATCTTCCCCATCTTTATTCCCCATGTTATGTTTTCCATAATTTTTTTTTTCAAAACATAATGCATAATACTTTGAGGATTGCCATTTTGGTGCCCTAAAACCCTAAACTGCAATGTAGCTAAATACCTTTGCACATGTGGTACGCTAGGGGCATGTTTATCAAATTTTATAGTTATATTAAAAAAAATCAAACTCACCATTTATGAAAACCCAAATCTCCAAAACTAAAAGAGAAACCTCAAATGCAAGGAAATCAAATTCTACTCATCATTTTCAACAGACTCACAAAAACTTTAATTGAACAAAATATCTTGAATTTGAAACTCACATGAATTCACCAGCTTTTAGAGGCTGAATTTTTACATTCAAGTTTTTTAAGTGTAATAAATCTTTCTTGAACATTCGAGTTTGTAAACTCTTATTCCAGTTCATGATTTTTTGTGCAAAAATACTCAAATTGTGGCAAAACTCAAATTTGAACATTGATAAGTCTTTATCTTTTCAATGGGTCAAAAATGTATATGTTATATGTTAAGTTAGTATTGATCTGTTTTCCTTGTGACAGAGGAACCTCCTTAGCTGGTAAACTGTATGCACCCCCTCACTCCTCCCCCATGACCCCTTACTAATCCCACTGCCTCGTCTACCCTAGCTTCGCCATAATTCTTTATCCCATCCACCCCCCTCTTGCCAAGTTTAAACACTCCTCCAACCTCTCCAGCCATTCTTTCTCCTAGCACAGTGGACCCCCTCCATTGAGGTGCAAACTGTCTCGACTGTATAGGTTGTACCCCAAGGAAAAATCAGCCCAGTGCTCTAGGAACCCAAACCCTTCCTTCCTATATCAAAACTAGAGCCACGCATTTAGCTCAATGAGCTCCCGCTGTCTTCTTAAACTTGCACGTGGCATGTGCAAAATTTCAGAAATGACCTTTCCTTGATCTTAGAGCCTAGATCCCTGAAATCACTCTTTAAGGTCGTCCATCTACCATTTATTTTGTCATTAATATGCACTAAGACAGTTGGGTCATTCCCAGCCCCACCCAATAATTTGTCTACCCGATCAACCACATGCCGAACCCTGGCACCAGTAGACTACAAACTGTTCGGTTGTAATGATACGGATGACAGATTACCCTATCCACTTTCCTAATAATTGAATCCCCAACAACCACAATCTGCTTAGGTCTAACTCTGCTCTCCTCCCCACCACTACTAGAGAAACTGGTCTCCCGGCTGTTAGAGAGATCAGCCCCATCTAGAATTGACAATACAGTCACACTCCCATCTTTACACAATCTGGCAAATGTGATAAGATGTGTAAACTCCAGATCAGCCTCCATTTTCCTTTTGCCCACATTAGATTTTCTAACTTCCCAGCTAGCTGCCTCCACATCCTGCTGCTGTTCTGTTTCCCCCAATCTATCTGACCTCGCTAGGTCCTGCTCAGTAAGCAATAGACTCCTTTCGAGATTGTCAATCGACTGCAGTGTTGCAATTTGTTGCTCTGGTGCTCTAACTCGAGCCTCCAAAGTGGCCACCCCCTCAAACTGAGGGAAAACTAACTGCAAAGTAAAGCAGGTTGTGACAAACTTGCTGTAAGCACAATAGCACACCAAACTTTGCTATTTAGCACCTAAAACAGGAAAAAAAACTATAATAATGAAACCACAGTATTTAAATATAAAACCTTGCTATAAAATAACAGTTAATAACAAATATTTATCCTTTTCAGTTGATTTGTTTGCTTTTAGTTGCTTTTTTCCAGTCACCAGCCTGTTTGAAGCATATTCCTCACCATCGTCCAGGGCCATCGTCTTCGTGCTATCCTTTTTTTTTTAACTGGTTACAAAACTATTGGTTAGACACATAATGATGGCCTAGGCACAATAGAAAATTTTTGTAGGATATTGCAGTGTATACATATATTGTATACATTTTAAAGAAAAAAGAAGACAACAGTGTGGAAGAGGAAAACAACACCATCTAAAATGAATAGGAGATAGGCTTATATACAGATACATTCTAAAATACATTTCAAAGATACAGTGTACTTTACAGTACTGATACTGTAATTTTCCTATAACATTTTTGTTTACAATTGGATAACAAATTAACTACACTGTTTTATTGCCTACCCAGACACTTTGTTCTCCTACATATTCCTTACATCTTGCTGGTAGCAATTTGTTATTTGAACATGTAATTGTGCACAAGGACTCAAGGGAGATCTGCCTTTAAGATGGTGGTACTTTTAGGGTTTCCTTAATGTGTTGCACCTACACGTATTACTATACGTGCACCTGGTGAATTGCACATAACATTATTATTGACACCATTTGCCATGAATCAATTTCACACAAATTCTGTAATTATATGGGGCTGCAAAAAGTGTTGCACTTATCAAAGCAGGTGCTAAGTTTAGACCGTAATTGGTGTGATTGGCCAATCACATGTAAGTATTCTGTTACTGTTAAATATTATGACCTAGCTAGAGTACGGCGCTGGCATTAATGAAACTGTTGCATTTTGCATATAAAAAGTTCAGTTGTGTCTATTTTATCACTTTGTAATTAAGTTCATGAACACTAGACGTTCGGTCACTTGAAAATATCCTTTGCTGTCACTGAATGCAACCAGACAGATAACCCAGAACCAGAAACAAATAGTCTACCTTAATGATAATGAATTAATAAATTGGGATTGCAAAAAAGGGATCTAAGCATGGGTGCATGAAACCCCTAAACAAAGCAGAACAACTGTTTTTCTGCGATAATGTAAAATGAAAAAGCTGACAGGTTTGATTTACAAACCTTTTTATACATTGGAAAGGTTAATGGAGAGAGAAACAAAAGTGTGGTGAGAAGTGGCCAGCTTTGAAAAGTAGAACGCTCCAAGTCCTTCAAATAAAAATATCACCCAATTTCTTGAATAGAAATAAACATTTTCACATAGTGGAGTAGAGTAGAAAGAAAAATATTTTTCAAATAAATTCAGATCATTTCACTACATCAGTGAATTGAAAAATAACCACATTTGCAGAAAATCATGGAAATGAAGTGTGACAATGAAACAGAAAAAAAAAACATATTCATAAGGTGCTCCTCAAATAAAGAAGCATTTGACATTACTAATATCATAATATTTAGATCAGTATATGCTTGTCTGTGGATATCTTTATTTCAGTGTAGAAGCAAAAAAACAATCACAGAATAGTAAATGAGATGTATTCTCATTATGGCATTACTGTTGCTCATATTTTTTATCATATCAGCCGTGATAGCTGTTTAGCTGTTTTGTATCCATAAATAAAGTTAATACAGGTTTGGGAACCTGTTATCCAGAATGCTTGGACCTGGGACTTTCTAAATAACGGATCTTTCTGTAATTTGGATCTTCATACCTTAAGTCTACTAGAAAATCATGTAAACATTAAATAAACCCAATAGGCTGTTTTTGCTTTCAGTAAGGATTAATTCTATCTGAGTTTGAATGAAGTACAAGGTAACGGGTTTGCAGATAGCGGATCCCATACCTGTACATACTAAACAATATAATAATTCACACGTGTGGCTTTATTATTTTAATTTTATGGGGCACTATTTTATGGATTAGTCATTATCCCCCTCCAACTTCCATGATTATCCTCAATTGCTCCATGATCCTTCTATTGTGTGCATTGGTGAATTTCCTTTTCCACAAATACAAAAGTTTTAAACAGATATTGCTCTAATTGTGACATTTGCAGTATACATTTTCATACGATACAGTTTCATTCATTTTCTGCATCACGTTTGCTAGGTATGGACCATTTGAAAAATTACTATTTTTTATTAAAAATTTTGTTGTGTTTTGATTTATTGTATTATTTTACAAAATCTCTTATTTTACAAAACAAGTTGTGGGGCCAAACTTTTAAATTTACTATGGGGCAGATTTATCAAGGGTCAAAGTGAATTAGAGGGAATTTTCGAAGTAAAAAAATTCGAAATTCAAAGTAATTTTTTGGATACTTCGACCATTGAATAGGATACTACGACTTTGACGTCGAATTCGATTAGAAGTAAAATAGTTTGAATATTCGACCATTCGATAATCAAAGTACTGTCTCTTTAAAAAAACTTCGACTTCAATACTTCGCCAAATTAAACCTGCCGAAGTCCTATGTTAGACTATGGGGACCTTTTACAACATTTTTGTCTTTAGAGGTTGAAGTAAAATCCTTCGATCGATCGCTGAAATCCTTCGAATCGTTCAATGGAACGATTTTACTTCGATCACAGGATGGCCAATTTTGCTGAAAAATACTTCGACTTCGATATTCGAAGTCGAAGTTTTTCAATTCGATGGTTGAATTTCGAAGTATATTCTACTTCGAAATTTGACCCTTGATAAATCTGCCCCTAAGTGTTTTGTCCTTCGCCTTATGAATATTTAATTGTGGTGTTATGCAAGAATACAAAACTATGGAACTAGCCTGCTCAGAGGCCACGGGGAATTCAAATCAGTTTCGTTTTTGTGGCTCCGCTTCTGGTGTGGAGGTTGATGGTAATGTTGTGCCATTTAACCAGGGCAGAGTCAAGGTCTCCAGATGTCTCACCCCCACCCCAGAGCTGAACCAAATTTACCACTCTTCTAACTTTGCCCAACCAAAAAAATTCTCACAAAGTTCAGGATTTGAAAGGCAACCGCTGTATTTACCCAACCATTAACAAGAAAATAATCAGTACTTGCATTCACCTTAGTACAGCCTATCTTAACAGCCATTGTAGCTGGCAGATTTTATGGATACAAAAACCTTATATGCTTACATATACTTATTGATACTATAAAAAATAATTGCAATTTTTTATAATTATTTTTTTTTTACGATTTATGAAATTTCATAGAATGTTAGTTTCTCAGAGTCATACTTTTTAGCACAAAGAAATGTTTCATTTAGATACTTAATCCACACTTTACTTTGGAATTTATCAAGTCTAAAAAACCATAAAACTTATGAAGACAAAAGTACGACAAGTAAAAGCTGTCAAGGTCATGTCAATTGAAGTTCCCTTTCTTTTTCTTGAAAGATCAGTCTTTCTTTTGTGGTTTTAAAAGTTTTCAGATATCAATTTTTATGAATCATCAGCGAAATATCAAAATCCATGTTGGGAGTGGAACAAACCACAAAAATGGTAAAATTTCTAAATTTGGCAAATCATCTTCTTCTCTTCATATATATATATATATATATATATATATATATATATATATATATATATATATATATATATATATATATATATATATATATATATATATATATATATATATATATATATATATATATATACACACACACACACACACAAATGCCTCTCTACAACATACCTGTATTTCCATGCATGTGTAGAAGATCATTATTGTAGTGGCTTAATTACACTTCATGAACTACATTAGCAAGTGCACCATGTGTTTACAAATGACATGACATGCTAATCTTCTGAGAATGCTAGCATAAGCAATATATAATCTCCAATTCAAAAATATAAATGCAACTAGTCAAATAGTTTTTTTTATACACAGTATAATTTGAGGGAGAAAATAAATTGCCAAGAAACACTTCTATGAACAGAGTATATTTTCCCATTACTTTTGCATATCTGTCTGTAAAATGGCCTGAGGTTGTTCAGTGATGCTGGGAGATACACCTGAGGACTGAACTTGATGGGCAGTTGTCTTTTTGCACCCTAAATTAACTAAGCAACCATGTTACATCATCTGCTCAGAATATCAACTGGCATTCAGTAATGTTAACTGAACATGTAGAATATTTGTCCACTTAGGAAGAAATATAATTTTAGTGTAATGTGATTATTTTGCAGTATTTTGACATACCACATTAGTGATGTAATTTTCCAATACAATAAACTCATTTGTTACATACCTACTGTATATACTGTAGATTTATGTATGTTTGGACTATGGAGTAAAAATTGCTATCAGAAGAAATAGGCACAGTGCAAACATAATGCGTTAAATTTACTAAAGGTCGAAGTGGCCGCCGCTACCAGAAATCCCATCTGCAGGCACATCACAAATTTACCGTATATACTCGCGTATAAGCCAAGTTTTTCAGCACCCAAAATGTGCTGAAAAACTCTACCTCGGCTTATACGCGGGTCAATACGCGGGTAAGAGAGACACCCCCTTCCCCAGTGAAACCCCAGTTCTCATATGTTCCCTAAATCCCTGCACATAGCCAGTCCCTCACCGGCCGCAGATACGAGGCTCCTTCCGCGGCCCCAACACTCCTCCCTCTCCCATAGCGCATCAGGAGAAGACGTAGCGCGTCTGGTGACGTAGGAGGTTGTCGCTAGAGGTGTCATGGCTGCTCAGAAGAGCAGGAGCGCTGGAGCACCTAGCAAAAGCAGAAAAAAGGTACCGTAATATTAAGGCACCGGGAAGGAAATTAAGAGATCAGTTTGTACGGTATATTCTCAAAACCGGCGTTGCCTTTTATCGTCGTTGGGGTTCAGTGTGACTTTTCCCGACGAGGGAAGGGCTGCTGTGTTCTAAATAATGTCCATACGATTGCCATGGGTTATAGTCTACTGTTGTTCCGCAGACATTACCCTAATGGCGTCAACATTGAGCTAATACTTATTTCCCTCAAATGAGAGCCCTAGTCTTCCTGCAATCACTGGCTTCCCTTGATCTCATCATACTCTGGCCTAGATCAATAAAAGAAGTACACTAAGAGCAGGCACACTAAGAGCAGGCCTACCTTTCATTGCTATTCAGTGGGTGCAGGTACAGATTGTTTATCTGAGAGGACAACATCACAGCTCATTAGTGAAGCAAATACCTGCCTTTCATCTCTGCAAATAAGGAACACACTGCCCTCTCTATTATACACTAGAACTCACATTTTACATTCCCTGACTTTAAAGGGATACTGTCATGGGAATTTTTTTTTTTTTCAAAATGAATCAGTTAATAGTGCTGCACTGGGGCCCCTAGGCTTATACACGAGTCAATACATTTTTCCAGTTTTCTTAGGTAAATTAGGTACCTCGGCTTATACACGGGTCGGCTTATACACGAGTATATATATGGTACTAACAGGTGTAGAGGACAATTTGCTAGCCAAAGATATTCGACTGCCGAATGTAAATCCTTCGACTTCGAATATCGAAGTCGAAGGATTTACCGCAAATAGTTTGATTCGAAGGATTTTAATCCATCGATCGAACGATTTTTCTTCGACCAAAAAATTGCCAGGAAGCCTGTGGGGACCTTCCCCATAGGCTAACATTGCACCTCGGTAGGTTTTAGCTGGCAAAGTAGGGGGTCGAAGTTTTTTTTATAGAGACAGTACTTCAATTATCGAATGGTCGAATATTAGAACGATTTTTAGCTCGAATCGTTCGATTCGAAGTCAAAGGTCGAAGTAGCCAAAAAAAACATTCGAAATTCGAAGTATTTTTTATTCAATTCCGTTTTATTCGAGCTAAGTAAATGGGCCCCTCAGTCTATGGATGCTGAGTGAATACACACAGGCCAAATGGGCAACTACAATATAAGTTTCATATGGGCAGTGCATATGATGATTTATTTCTGATCTCCATTAACATAATCTAAATGTCTTCAGTTCTGCCAATCTGATTTCATTATATAAGTGAATGTGAGATTCATTTCCTTAGGGACCCCCATATTTAATAGCTGCATCTAGCTTTAATTCCCTGTGCAATGATAAAGGCAGCCTACTGTTAAATCAAATGGCATACAACTGCAAGCAATCGTCCTTAAAATGATTTTAACACCTGCTAATTAACCTGGGTCCAATACTTTCAAAACATTCACTTCTGTTCCTTTGCTCCTTAATCTTGTTAAGTAATCATTATAGAGTTCATTGGAAAATAATTATGCTAAACTGTGCAAAGAACCATTTCTATATATAGTTAAATTACATATTAACAAATTTACGTTTTGCTCTTTTGCAACACACATTTTCATTTTTCATTTTTACATTCCCTTTTACTACACAGAGGCTGATGAGAGGATATTTTAATGTAAACAATCATAGCTGAATACCAGCACTCTGCTTGGACTAAAGTATAACCAAGTTTAAAGTTTGGCAGAAGAGTTTCCTGCAAAATGACAATGCTTTCAGATCCAAAATGCAAATGTATGGGCGTAAAGGAAAAACAGTGTTAATTTTTATAATATGGCTTTACAAACAATGTTTTCTGCTTATACATCTCAGGAGTTATTTTCATAGCACAAAAGTGCAGAAAGAAATTTAAATAAAAATTATGTACACCAGTGATGCCAGACAAATTAATAAACAAATTTAGAAGTTAAGTGTTACTATTTAACTTTCAGCTGGTACATAATCAAGGACCACTTTATTATCTCTATGACATAATTTAATCATTAAAGGGATCCTGGCACCTGGAATAGGAGGGCACTATTTAAAAACCATCTATATGGTATGTTGACCAAGGCCAAAAATAGGGGCGGACAGAAGAGGCACGTGCCTAGGATGCAATGGTGGGGGGGGGATGTGGCACTAGGAAGGAACATGTCTCAGTTACCTGGTTACCTGTCTACTCCTAGTTCTGACTGGTTAACAGAGAAAGCAATGATAAAGTTAAAAAAAATTGCAGGAATTTTAAGCAAGTTTGAGGACTTTTTTATTCCAGTTTTTTTGTTCCCAGAAACATCCATAAAAATAAATTATAACTTTTACACCTTATTAGACCATGCATAAATATATAAAACTCGAAGTAGCTTTGGCAGGACCGCCATTTTGAAAGACTGATTCATTCCAAAGTAAAAGGCTAGTTCAACCAGTTCCTGAGCTTGACTGCTGGTCCTAGAAAATCCAGAAATATTTACTTGCATTTACACATGGGTTCCCGGATACATGAAGAAACCTAGAATGACTCCACCAATCATAATCCAGAGTAATCCATAACTGGTAGGGGATGGGGGATTTCTAATAATGTATGCTAAACCCTGACATCTACCCAAGTCAGTCTAAATCACTTATTCCCCAAGGAAACAAAAAATTATAGCTTTTGCTGTGATTATTTATGGAACATATACTGGACCTTTAATAGTAAACTTAATTATTAATAAATGCATATAAATATATATACTAATGTTAATTCCACTAAAATGAATTTCTGTTTTGCAAAAGAGCTGCAAACCCAATAAATATATCACTGGTTGAACAGTGTTCGCAAATCGTGAGCTCTAAGTCTACCCTATCTTCCAATGTTGGCAATTTATCCGTTTATCAGAGAATGGACAGTATTCCATTAGGAGGCTTTATGGTCAAAACCTTAATCCCAACAGATTCATTTTATGGTGAAGATTTTGGCATTGATTGGAATATATTTTTGACACCAAAGGTTAAGATGTTTCAGTAAGTCGATCAAGATTCTCAAACTTTCTTCAGCAATTGAATTGGTTTTCAGTAAAGTTCTATAAAGTTTACATTTTGTACTCCAGTAGTAAATGGATAAAAAATATTGGTACTTTTCAGCAGTCCCCCACATTTAGGGGGTTATTTTTTTTTTTTTTGCTTATTTATTATTACATTTTCCCAAAAATTTGCTTTGCAGGAAAAAAATCAGATTTTCCCTATTTTTTGGATTTTTCCATCCGATTTTCACTATTGTCATGATTTGTCCCGGAATTTTCACCCGAAAACTCGGAAAACTTCGGGGTATTGAACGAAACCCAGCGCACATAAAAAAAAATCATTCGGACTTCTCCCATTGACTTGTATGCAACCTTGACAGGTCTGAGATCTGAGATTTTCAGATTTGAACTTTTCCATCCTTGGGGTTTGATACATTTCGAAATATTTGTGATTTTTTTTAAAAGTCTGATTTTATAAAAAAAAAAAAATCCGAGCGGATTTGATTCGAGTTTGTAGCAGAAAATATTGAGATAAATTTGGATAAATAACCCCCTTAATGTTTTATCTATTCTTAGTTGGGTATCACTCACCATGCATTTATATGACACGACACATACTATTTACTAGAAATATTATGCTGCAATTTTGTTATTAATTATCGATTTCTTGTTTTATGCACTTTTTAAATTTTATTTCATTTTTAGTTAAACCCCTGTAGTAAAAGGCAAGTTAATGAGAAAACTAAATACAGGTATGGGATCCCTTATCCCTAAACTCATTATCTAGAAAGGCCAACTCCCATACACTCGATTTTGATCAAATAATTCTAGTTTTTAAAAATAATTTACTTTTTCTCTGTAATAATAAAACGGTACCTTTTAATTAATCCTAACTAAGCTGCATGAATCCATATTGATGGTAAAACAATCCTACTGAATTTATTTCATGTTTACATTTTTTTAAATTAGATTTTTAGGAATGGAGACCCAAATTATGGAAAGATCACATTTGCAAAAGCATTCCACAAGATCAGAGCTGGGCCAAGTCGGCCAGGCACCCTAGGTAACCTGGCGAATAGACACTTGCACGCATGCGCAAATAGAGGCTCATGCATGCAGGACTAGGAGTCAGAGGAGGTATGTGCCTGGTGCCCCCCCCAGCTTAGCGCCCTAGGTGCATGCCTACTCTGCCTACTCCTAGTTCCCGCCCTGCACATGATACCATACCATGCCATACCTCTATAAGCAATATATGTTTGCACATTGAACTAGACTGGGCTCATTGAAGTGTTGTTAAAAGGAATCTGCCCTCTTTTTAATCCTTTGCAGATTTGCTTACTACTTAGTGTAATATGTAAGCAGAAAGGACAAATTTGCTGGCAAAAATGTGCCAGCAAATTCGCACCTGTCAAATAAATTCAACCATCACTAGTAAAGATTGACAAAGGCTCCTGACACAAGCCAAAACATTCATTCATTAATAAACTTTACATTTTCCTTGGAGCAGCACCCGGGTAATTGAATACAACCACTGACGGTGTGCGGATCTGGTCAGTCTTGTGTACATATATATATATATATATATATATATATATATATATATATATATATATATATATATATATATATATATATATATATATATATATATATATATATATATATATATATATATATATATATATATATATGTGTGTGTGTGTGTGTGTGTGTGTGTATAATGCTTCCTTATTATACAGTTACCACAAAATCCTAGGCAGTGAAAGTCTAACTATCTTTCTGTGTCCTCCCCCAGAGTATCACTTTAAGCCCTATTACGCTTCCATATTTAAAGGGCAGGTCAACCCCAAGATAAAACCATTGCAGTGTTTGCTTAACTCCTGGTTGTTACTATTCCTACAATGTTGCAAAAGTCTTTGTTCCCTAGGAAAGTCAGGTCTGTTAATCAGCTGCCTTGCTTTATATTGTATCAACAGTCTGAGCCATCATTTAATAAATGTCTATTTTTACATGGACACCATTTTTTCACAAATTGTAATTAAGTTCAGACCCCACTGCTTAATCATCTTTGAGTAAGGCCCCTTAAATTTATTTGCTATAAGAGTAAGACTTATTAAAATGTCCTCTCCCCACCTTCTTATATTCATCCTATGGAAATACTGTGTTTAAGGCACATGTAGCAGTGACACGCAGACCTTGCTTAATCATTTCTCAGCAGAGACCCCCTTGTTATGGCACAGCATGCACCATAGATTTACTATGGGAAACATTGACAGATGAATGGGGGAGTTGACTACCAATGTTTTCCACCTGATCATTGTAGTGGTTTCCTGATATTGATATTTATCACTGTGCAATCTGCTAGCCTTAACCAGAAGAAAGACAAAAGTCAGGTTTATTGTTGAGTACACCTTCCCCTGTGAAGGTTTTTGTGCTTTGATTGAACCCATGGCACAACCATGTTTTTGTTATGTTACAAAGAACTTATTTGGTCTAAGCTGATCTCTGTTCTGCATATTCAGAAAGTGCAAAAGGTGAAGAAACGAGGGAACACTTGGGGCCCTGTACTTACTATTTGCCCATGACAGGCAAATACAGGACTCACTTGTGCCCATGCAATCTGTGCTCTGCATTTTGTGCTAGATTAGAATCCAGAGAAAGGTACAGATTGCACTTGCCAATGCAGCAAGTACTGGACCTCAATTGTGACATTTTGATTCCTTGACACTTGTACCTGTGCCAGTAGTACACATGAGCCCTTATATATATATTTTAAATAAAGGAAATGTTGTCTTTGTATGGAAGGAGCACTCCTATGGCCAATTCCTTTTCCAGCAGAAAAAACAGCACAAGCCTTTGGAGGATACCCCCTTCCTCAGGTGCAATGTCTCCAAATATGTATGCCGAATTATTATTACACCCCACACATTTCTACTCACTTCAGGCACACTAATAGAGTCTGTGCAAACTTTTTTTATTCTGAACCCTAACTTGCAACACAAGGCTAAGGACACCCCATACTGTTCTGCTGCTTCAATTCTCTGACCACATTGTTCATGATACATAGACTTGCCATTGCCATTTTTGCACAGATGATTACAGACAATTTTGCATTTGCCGTTTGACATAAAAACTTGATGTGTACAAAACTTATCAACAAGGCAGCCTATACAAGGGGTTTAATCATGTATTTCTCAAAACAAAAATTGTTTCCCTACATGCTGTGAAAAAGGTATTACTTTCTGGAGTCAGCATTAGGGATGTAGCGAACGTCGGAAAAAAAGTTCGCGAACATATTCGCGAACTTGCGCAAAAATGCGAGCGGTTCGCGAACGGTTCGCGAACCCCATAGACTTCAATGGGAAGGCGAACTTTAACATCTAGAAAAGACATTTCTGGCCAGAAAAATGATTTTAAAGTTGTTTAAAGGGTGCAACGACCTGGACAGTGGCATGCCAGAGGGGGATCAAGGGCAAAAATGTATCTGAAAAATCTGCCTGTGTGTGCTTGGAAGAGATAGTGTAGGGGGAGAGCTGTTAGTGATTTCAGGGACAGATGATAGTAAGTTTGCTGGCTAGTAATCTGCTTGATACTGCTCTGTATTGGAGGGACAGAAGTCTGCAGGGATTTGAGGGACATTTTAGCTTAGGTAGCTTTGCTGGCTAGTAATCTACTGTTCTCTTTAAACAACTGCCATACGTTGACCTTGTAGGCATTGTTTGCCCAGTTTTTTTGGACGCAGCCACTGAAGCACAGTTGCCAGAAAAAATATGCCATATAAATGCTGAAAATAGTCATTTTTCGCCATACGTTGACCTTGTAGACATTGTTTGCCCAGTTTTTTTGGACGCAGCCACTGAAGCACAGTTGCCAGAAAAAATATGCCATATAAATGCTGAAAATAGTAATTTTTCGCCATACGTTGACCTTGTAGACATTGTTTGCCCAGTTTTTTGGTTGCAGCCACTGAAGCACAGTTGCCAGAAAAAATATGCCACATAAATGCTGAAAATAGTCATTTTTTGCCATATACGTTGAGTCAACGTATGGCAAAAAATGACTATTTTCAGCATTTATATGGCATATTTTTTCTGGCCTCTGTGCTTCAGTGGCTGTGGCCAAAAAAACTGGGCAAACAATGCCTACAAGGTCAACGTCGTTATAAATAACTCCTCTGACCCCAGTGAAGAAGGGGCACCGGTGGTGGAGGAAGTGTTACGTGGGGTGGCCATAGCAGTGGAGGATGAGGAGGATGTTGTGGTAAAGTTAGAAACGGTAGAGGATGGGGTGTGCTGTGTAAGCCAGTCAACTACCTCTTCAGCATTTTGGGAGTTCAGGGTCATTGGCTTTTTAAAACTGGGCAATTTGCTAGGGCCACAGGATTGCATAGCAGCACGGCCCCTAGCACGGCCTCTGCGTGGCGGCCTGCCTTTGCCTGGCATTATTTTTAAAAAAACAACAACAACAACAAAAACTCAGTTGGTTTTTCTGGAAACGATAATACACACAGCTAGATGGCGGGTTGAAGAAAACAGTGTGCAAATAATGCCTACAAAGTCAACGTATACACTACTACAGCGGTGGATACGGATTACGTAAAATATATGAATGCTGCCTTGAAAAAAGTGACTCCGGTGTTTTTTCTGGAGACGGTAATATTATGGATATTTAGACAGAATGGGAACAAGGTCACACAGCTCGATGGCGGGTTGAAGAAAACAGTGTGCAAATAATGCCTACAGGGCAAATAATGCCTAAAAGGTCAACTTATACACTACTACAGCGGTAGTAAAATAAAAAAAGTAAAATAAAAAAAAAATGAATATTAAAAAAAAAAAATTAAAGTTGGTGCTGCTGAACTACTAGGAGCAGCAGATTAGCACACCAGTCCCACTCCCCAACACTGCTAGACTAATAGCACTGGGCTCTTATAGTAGTAGTAGTAGTAGTAGTAGTAAAACAACAAAAAAATAAATAAAAGCAGTCCTTACAAGGACTACTGTTATTGCAGCAGTCAGCAGATGAGATCAGAAGCAGGACAGCTGCCCACTGCAGCTACATACAGAGCACTGCAGTAGAAGGTAGATTACTAGCCAGCAAAGCTACCTAAGCTAAAATGTCCCTCAAACCCCTGCAGACTTCTGTCCCTCCAATAACAGAGCAGTATCAAAACGATTACTAGCCAGCAAACTTTCAACTGTCCCTGAAATCACTAACAGGCAGCAGCTCTCTCCCTACACTATCTCTTCAGCACACACAGGCAGAGTGAAAAAACGCTGCAGGGCTTCGGTTTTTATAGGGAAGGGGAGTGGTCCAGGGGAGAGCTTCCTGATTGGCTGCCATGTACCTGCTGGTCTGGGGTGAGAGGGCAAAAAAAAAGCGCCAACAATGGCGAACCCAAAATGGCGAACGTCGCGCGACGTTCGCGAACTTCCGGCGAGCGCGAACACCCGATGTTCGCGCGAACAAGTTCGCCGGCGAACAGTTCGCGACATCTCTAGTCAGCATAAGTGTATATCACAAAGATATCAAAAGATTAGTGGTTCCCTTCAAGTAGCCTAAAGTCTTAAACCATTTATCTAAATGTGTTCAAATGCATTTTTCTGTAAATAATAAATGATTCAGTTTATTCCTAGTATGTTGAGTGTTAGAATGAATAGATTATTCTACTAAATTTAAATGTGGATCCTGCAGCTCAGGGGAGACCGTTATTTTGCAGACACAAACTAGCATTTTTATACTTAAATTGAAGATTGAAAAGAGGCAAAAATATAGCATGCCTGCAGCAGCAAATAATTGCAGAGGATATCAACAATGATCTCTCCAATAAAATACACTGGTGTCCAAAAAATATTCACAACCATACTTTAATTTATGTTTCTATGTTGCTTTTCAGTAAATGTAATATAAATATATATATAAATATATATATATATATATACTGTATATACCTGTACATACTGTATATATATACACACACATATATATATATTTTTTTCATATAATGGGTGGCACTCCTCTTCTGAACATCACCCAGTTGCACAGTTAACGTTTATTAAGTTTCAAGAAGAACCAGCAACACAGGGTTATTAATATTAGTGAAAAAATTGTATTTGGTAAGGCATGCATAGCCAACGTAACGTTTTGGTCCCTGCTGGGACCTTTCTCAAGGCCTTGAAACATTACATTGGCTATGCATGCCTTACCAAATAGACTTTTTTTACTAATATAAATAACCCTGTGTTGCTGGTTCTTCTTGAAACTATATATATATATATATATTTATATATTTATATATATATATATATATATATATATATATATATATAAGGAGACTGACGTTTCGACCTCTTCGGAGGCCTTTCTCAAACCGCTTTGAGAAAGGCCTCCGAAGAGGTCGAAACGTCAGTCTCCTTGTGAATAAAAACCTTTTATATTTATATATTTTTATAAGTCCTGAGAGTGCGGACCTTATTCTGTATGATATTGTATCTATTTTTGGACACTGCACCCAGGCATATTTGAATTCTGTGACGTGAGTGCCGACTCCTCCATGGACTGTGTATATATATATATATATATATATATATATATTTTTTTTTTTATTTTTTTTATTTATATTCTTTTTTTCCGAGAATGGGAAAGGATAACAATAGAAATAAAAAAAACACCCATTCTGGTTTACTCTATGTGCAAATATACAGAAAGACAATAAAAAGTAGTGGCACTGGGTTATTTCACTTTGATAGACATTGCTATTATGTCGGACTCTGGTCTATCACTCGTGAAGTACAGAACCATAACTATATTCAATTTAATGTCATGCAGAGCAAGAGGCAGAAGAGTGTTTGGGGCACAGTGCAATCCCAGAAATACATTTCCCAACTGTAAAGTCATACTTAAATCAAGTCTGTAACAATCCCTCAAAAACAGTTATTTTAATGAAATTTAAACAACACGGCAGCAAAAAAAATGTTTGCACAGGAAAAAAATGCATTTGGCACAAGAAAAAACAAGAAAAAAACCTTCCATTACCATTTTGCACAAGCAAATTGGCACAAAAATCTATTAACTCCAATGCATCTTGAGAATTTTTCAGTGCTTTAACAACGTTTTTGGTGAAATGGGGCAGTTTTGCACCTCACTATTGTTTCATGTTCAGGAGCAGCTGAGACTGATATTCTATAGATGGTGCAATAATAAAAGAGATGCATCTGTTGGTGTTGCTTCTGCTTAACACAATCCCCCATACTGGGGCTCATTTATCTACACTGGGCAAATTTGCTCATGGGCAGTTACCTATAGCAACCAATCAGGGATTAGCTTTTTGAAGCCAGCTGCCAGTAGAACATTGAATGCAGCAATTTGATTGGTTGCCATGGGATACTGCCCATGGGCAAATTTGCCCAATGTTGATAAATGACCCCCACTGTGAGCAAAGCTGTATTAAGACTCAATGGGGCCCTAGGCAAGATAGTCCACTTGATTCTCACTTTGTGGCCCCACCCTCACATACCATGCCCATTTTACAAAAATACATCCTTTTTCATGTTTGGAATAGCAGCACCAGAAGCACAAAGTGCACAAGAAGACAAATCCTAAAAACTAAGACACTAAGACCCATTGTCAGCAGCATAAATTCAGTGACATTAAGGGGCAGATTTACTAAGGGTCGAATATCGAGGGTTAATTAACCCTCGATATTCGACTAGGAACCAAAATCGTTCGACTTCGAATATCGAAGTCGAACGATTTATCGCTAATCCTACGATCAAACGATTAAACGATTCGAAGGATTTTAATACAACGATCGAAGGAATATCCTTCGATCAAAAAAACTCAGGCAAGCCTATGGGGACCTTCCCCATAGGCTAACATTGACTTCGGTAGCTTTTAGCTGCCGAACTAGGGGGTCGAAGTTTTTCTTAAAGAGACAGTACTTCGATTATCGAATGGTCGAATAGTCGAACGATTTTTAGTTCGAATCGTTCGATTCGTAGTCGTAGTCGTAGTTGAAGGTCGAAGTAGCCCATTCGATGGTCGAAGTAGCCCAAAAAACACTTCGAAATTCGAAGTTTTTTTAATTCGAATCCTTCACTCGAGCTTTGTAAATCAAGTTCACAAAGGAAGATGTCTACGAGAACAAACTTGCCTTTTGGACTGCTTGATATGCATCATAGAGGGGGTAACTTGAAAATGGAAGTATAAAGGAAACCCACACATACAGATCAACATCTGTTGCCAATTGTCCCCCATGAAAGTGCTTTTAATATGTCCTGCGGAAGGGAAACACATATATATATATATATATATATATATATTTTTTTTTTTTTTTTGTTATCCTTGAGAAAGATATATATATATATATATATTTTTTTTTAAATAATAAATATAATAGATTCATTAAAACTGAACATTTACGAAAATGCACCAGCTACATATAACTTGTTTCAGAACAGTGAAAGAAGTGATTAACATGCCCCTTCATTGATGTTGATGAAAGAGAAAGGTGGTGTAAAGGGACAAATATTAATTTCTCTCTACTGCCTGTGTCATACTGGTCATACGTATGTTAAATATTCAGCTCACTAGATGAGCCTTATTCTTCTCTCCGATTTTAAATCTATAACAATAATTTAAAGGCACCTAATAAACGTGATTGTTTGTTGCAAGAGTTGCACATCAAATTTAAGTATCTGAAGCACTCAATATAAACAGAATATAATTAGAGCCATCTAAAAGATTCTAGTTTTTTTCATGTGTAACATTTTTTTTACTGTAGATAAGCAGTAACAAATGAAACCTCTTCCTGAGCAAGAAGCAATTACGGCGGCTTTAAATATTAATATGGCATTCTTTTAAATTGCAATAAAATTGTTTATGCATTGTCCTGCATTATGGTAATTCCTATACAAAATATTCTGAACAAATTAATTTAATAGATTTTTTTTACTATTACTTACGAAGTTCTAAAAAAAATACATACAGAGAGTATAATCGTAGCATGTGTAAATATGTTACTGTATTAACAATGGCAATATTGCAAGTAGGGATGCACCGAATCCAGGATTCGGTTCGGGATTCGGCCAGGATTCGGCCTTTTTCAGCAGGATTCGGATTTGGCCGAATCCTTCTGCCCGGCCAAACCGAATCCGAATTTGCGTATGCAAATTAGGGGTGGGGAGGGAAATTGCATGACTTTTTGTCAGAAAACAAGGAAGTAAAAAATATTTTCCCCTTCCCACCCCTAATTTGCATATGCAAATTAGGGTTCGGATTCGGTTCGGTATTCGGCCGAATCTTTCGTGAAGGATTCGGGGGTTCGGCCGAATCCAAAAAAGTGGATTCGGTGTATCCCTAATTGCAAGACTGCAACCTTTTGGACATACTGTAAACAACACCCTTGTTAAACATTATTATTGTACTTTATTTATTTATTTATATAGCACCTACTTATACCGCAACACTTTTTCAAGTCCCTGACCCAGAGGAGCTTATACTCTGCTTATACTATGATCACTATCACATTCATATATTCATATACACATTAGGGTTAATGTTATAAGACACCAATTAACCTGCCTGTATATGGAAACCGGAGCACACAAACTCCTTGCAGTTATTAATAATACTAATAATAATAATTTTGTTGCCAGGTTTCAGCCTGAAAATCAGCCCATAGACTTCAATGGGCACAAAAAAAGTTGCATGGAACAGAAAAAGTCACCAAGAAAAAAACCCTTGTTACTATATTTTGCATGAATTTTCACTGTTTGCTAATTTTTTGGCAAGGAGAAATGGGACAGGTTTGCTCATCACTACTTTCAGGTAGAGCTATGAAGCTTTCTTTCCACATGTATCCCTAAACAAAAAGACTTTAAGCATTTATACGAATACATTTTAATAAACCGAAGTTAGTATTTAGATATAGGCTTTTTTGTACCATTATAGTCGAGGATAAGGGTTTGCCTGGTATGGGAGAATGTTTTGATTGCTCAGGATAAAGTGAGCCATTAAACCAAATTAAAGGAATTATGGATTTAGGAAGATGGGAGATTCAGTATTTAATAGTATCAACATACTGTACATAGCATAAACACTCCTATAGTTAATACATTCACATGTATCTGTATTACTCATACCCTAGGGTATGGACACACCTCACACCCACCATCCCTGTGGAGCATCTAAACACAAGTATATAGCCACCCCCTCCATTTAGACACATTACAGAATACTACCTGGCATTTCTGTATCAATGGAACTCTAAACATCCTATGGAGGCTACACTAGCTATCTCATATGCATACATTAACAATGTATGAATCCATAAAAGATCATAAATAAGTAAGTAACCCCCTACACAATAAATAAAACCAACTCCTATTATGTAAGTGCATATTTCTCTCTCAGTTATATCTCCTGAAAATAAACTAAAAGTGGATCACAAACAACAAATATGTCTTTCAAAATACATATTAAGAATCATGATCTCACATTAAAATCAATACTTACTGGTACTAAGTATAGGGTGATGGTGGTTCAATTGCAATGTGAAAGGCGGTGTGAATATGGTGATAGACATAGAACCCAATATACAAGTCAGCTGATGGATATTAACAGCATGAAGCAGGCAACCATATGGGATAAAATTTGTGTCTCTGGCAGGGAACAATGTATTCCAGCTTAAAAAAAAATCTTGGTCTGGATTGTCATCAATGCACCATCATTCAGCCTCATTGCATTGTGTGTGTGTGTGTGTGTGTGTGTGTGTGTGTGTGTGTGTGTGTGTGTGTGTGCGTGTAAAAGGGGTTGAGGAGCAACGCAAGTAGGGAAAATGTTTCTGGGGAGTCAAATAAACTGTGAATGGCTATTTGGTAGCCCCTATATGGACTGTCAACCTATAGGAGGCTCATTTTGGGAGTACATCTGGTTTTTATGCAACCAAAACTTGCTTACAAGCCCAGAATTCAAAAATAAGCAACTGCTTTGAAGCCATGAGGAGCAACATCTAATGTGTTGGAGAGAAACATGTTGCTCACGAGCCACTGGTTGGGGACACTGGTCTAAAGTATACAATATTTTTACCTCTGTCTTATTTTAGGATAATTTCTACAAACTTGTAAGCTACCGTATAAGCATGGCAATTGCTACAGGAATTTCCTCTAAATACTGTCTCAAAAAAAAAAAATACTGTAAAAAATACTGCTTTGATGTCAAATGTAATTTTACCATTGTGCTCAAATAGCATTGATGTGTCTAAATAGCATGGCTACCAGTCATAGAGTTGAATTAATTAGGTCTTGCTGTATTCCATGGAAAGGGTATGGTAGGTTAATACTATACTCTGTGTCTAAATATCAATAGTATATGTTATACAATAAATCAGATTATTTTCCCAAATGAAAGAAATTAAATGTTGAACATACATTGGCTTCTAAAAACTGCATACTTATAAGGCTGATCTTCTGGAGGGTCACATGGGCTCTTTAATTTCTTTTCTGTAAATGTACAGTTTGATTGCCTGGTCAATATTCCTTGAGCATTTTAACGTGATGAACTACATATTGATTTAAACTCTAGAAGAGCAGTGTAATAAACATCCGTCTGTCAATGACCATTCATTATAACACAACAAAATTAAACTGATTACATTAACAATACATAGCAGATAACAAAGCTTAATAAAATGTTAATTTTGCTGCCTAATTTAAACAGAAAATGTTTTTTTTATTATGAGCGACATCTTATTGTTTAGGGCTTTCCATGCAGCAGAAAACACATTGGCATAAAGCATTTATCTGATAATTTCTATTGTTCTATTTCAGGCTTCCCTTTCAAAAGATAACATTTATTTATTCCTTATTTATATACACTGCAATCCTAATTTCTAGTTTACAACGTCTTGATCTTTTTTTTCCCTTTTAGGTTGTGTGCTATCACAAGTGATATTTATTGAATAAAAAATAAATGTTCAAGGGGCCGATTCATCAAGCTCGAGTGAAGGATTCGAAGTATAAAAACTTCGAATTTCAAAGTGTTTTTTGGGCTACTTCGACCATCGAATGGGCTACTTCGACCTTCGACTTCGACTTCGAATCGAAGGATTCGAACTAAAAATCGTTCGACTATTCGACCATTCGATAGTCGAAGTACTGCCTCTTTAAAAAAAACTTCGACCCCCTACTTCGGCAGCTAAAAGCTACCGAAGTCAATGTTAGCCTATGGGGAAGGTCCCCATAGGCTTGCCTAAGTTTTTTTGATCGAAGGATATTCCTTCGATCGTTGGATTAAAATCCTTCGAATCGTTCGATTCGAAGGATTTAATCGTTCGATCGAAGGAATAATCCTTCGATCGTTCGATCGTAGGATTTGCTCTAAATCCTTCGACTTCGAAATCATATCATATTTTATACAAGGCTAACTTTCTTTCCTCATAAACAAACTTCATAGGTTTTTGGAAGAATGTCTAAATATTCTATCTCTTGTCTAGGTTGTGTTGCTGCCATCCAGATGGTTTTACTCCCTAAGCTTTAATAAGTCTTTTGGCTTTACCCATCCTGGTTAATAACACAGACCTTACACGACTATAAAGGACAATTTGGAACTTTATTTTGAGTAATAAATCTTAAGGATTTACAGAAATGTTTTCTAACGGTCTCACAATCAGAGAGACTTAAAAATCCCACATTTTGGGGCCGATTCATGAAGCTCGAGTGAAGGATTCGAAGTAAAAAAACTTCGAATTTCGAAGTGTTTTTTGGGCTACTTCGACCATCGAATGGGCTACTTCAACCTTCGACTACGACTACGACTTCGAATCGAAGGATTCGAACTAAAAATCGTTCGACTATTCAACCATTCGATAGTCGAAGTACTGCCTCTTTAAAAAAAACTTCGACCCCCTACTTCGGCAGCTAAAAGCTACCGAAGTCAATGTTAGCCTATGGGGAAGGTCCCCATAGGCTTGCCTAAATTTTTCTGATCGAAGGATATTCCTTCGATCGTTGGATTAAAATCCTTAGAATCGTTCGATTCGAAGGATTTAATCGTTCGATCGAAGGAATAATCCTTCAACCGTTCGATCGCAGCATTTGCGCTAAATCCTTCGACTTCGATATTCGAAGCCGAAGGATTTTAGTTCCTAGTCGAATATCGAGGGTTAATTAACCCTCGATATTCGACCCTTAATACATCTGCCCCTTTATGTATTATTTCAAGGCTGCATGACTCATACAATTAAGACAATGGCATTTACCAATAGGCCATTCTAAATGGGTAGACTATGAAAATGCATGCATTCATCCACTGAAGTTTCCTCCCTTTTATGGACTGGTACTGAGGCTGTTCAGAAACATAAGATTACAAATTATGTTTTTAGGTTCCATTTGCATTTATGGAGGTCTTTGAAACAAAGACTAATCCCACATATTCCCCACAATTATTACTATTGATTGGGAACCCTGATTTCCCTTCAGGGTTAACTCTTTTGGCCTTCCAATGGTAGTTGGATAACACATTTTGCATTTATATGATTTATTTTTACTCTAAGGTCTGAAATCATTCTCCCAACTCCTGCCAACTTCTTCCCTAATACTAAGATATTTATCTATAATCATCTTTCTCACAATTACGACTCGCAATCTCCCCACCAAGCAACATTAGAAGGTTCATCATATGAACATTGTTGCCATAGCCCACTTGGGACTAAGAATATAATTTCACTTATTAACTCTCAACTGATTTAAGTAGATGCAGCTATTTCCCACAATTACATGGTAGCATGGGAGGCTGATCTGGGTTCTTCCTTTTCACCCAAAACTTGGGCAAAAATTTGGTTATCTATCTAGAAATTCTGATAGAGTTGGGGAACAGGGACCCTGTGAACAAGGTTAGATGCCAAGAGGAAAGCGCCTGTACATGAGCATAAGTTAGACACAATTTCACTAGCAAGATCAGCTTTGTGCTCCAACTTAGGAATGTTAGCTGGTAGTTGATAAATAACCTAAAAGGGATTCTGTCATGATTTTTATGGTGTAGTTATTATTTGTAAATGACACGGTTTACACAAATAACTTCATTCCTAACCCAACAAGTGTATTTACATTTTTTTTATATTTGGATTTTTTAAAATACAGCCACAGTATATATTCAGTTCCTACAATATAGCCTTCTTTTGGTGTCTGATAATAGTCAGTTCCTCATTAACCTCAAATAAATATCACACAGCCATCTTTGTCACGATATGCAGGGTTTCTTTATGAAATGGGGCTCAGAAAAAGTCACTACATAAGGGGTTGATTTCAATTAAGCAAATGTCACCTAACATTGATAAGGGGGTGGTGCATTTTCCCGAGACCCCCTTTGCCAAAAAAAAAAATGTGGGAAATCTTTTTGTAAAACCGAGATATTTCCTAATTTTTTTTTTTCCTTACATGTGAATTGCATTTTAGATGAATACTAGAGGTGAGGAAAACAATAAAGCTAATGATTTCATGCTGTCCCATTTTACATACTGTATTATGTTGTACAGTATTCAATTAGCAATAACATAAAAATAGCAAGTACAGCTAAACCAGCAACTTTCAAAGCAGGTAGCCCTCATTACCTGCAGCCAGTTGTCATGCACACCATTATTAGAATCATTAAATGATTATTGCCCACTTGGCTGTTGCTAGCATTTAATTTGTGACACAAAAGGCTGTATAATATGAAAATACATTTTTGCTTGCAGGGTAATAATTCTATATTTCTTTTACCATGTTCATGATGATTAATACTGAAAGCCACAAAAAGACCCTATAGGTATATTTACCATGAAATCACACACAGTCTGGGCATGGATTTATTGTAGTGTGTCTTCTAATACTTTATTTAAACCTGTATAGGAAATGAGGAAAAAATAAAAAGTTTTTACCAGAAAAAAATATATGCACATACAACATGTTTTTCTTGGTGAAAACAATGTATAATTTGACTGCTTTTAATCTCCTTTTTGAGACACTTCACCCATCCTTTGACAGAAAAAAAATAGTTTTAATGTTTTTCGTTTATATCAATGTGCAGTATGTGTAGTAACATTTTTTATGTTTTTTTTAAGTGCCAGAAAATATGACACCATCAAGTAGGTCTCTAAAATTTGCAATACAATTTTTTTTCCTGTACAATGACAGCTAACAAATCAGCAGAAAATGATAAGTATTATTTTAAACTGCTATTTTAAAGAAAGGGTTGTAGATTAAACTGTTGTTTTGTTCTTTGAAAAGCTTTTTCTTTCTTAGGTGCTAAATAGCAAAGGTTGCTGTGCTATTGTGCTAACAGCAAGTTTCTCAAAAGCTGCATTACTTTGCAGGTACTGTAGATTGCCCTCAGTTTGAGGCGGGTGGGGTTTGATTAGTTGCACCTGATCAAACTGTATAAATAGAACCCCTGGTATTCCAGTGAACCTGCTTATTAACAGGATGTGACTGGTGAAAGCAAGTGAAGCAAACACATCAACACAAAAGGATAACTATTTTTATTAACTGTTATTTTTAAAGAAAGGGTGGTAGATTTAATCACGGTGGTTTAATGGCTACAAGTTTTTTCTGTCTTGGGTGGAAAATAACAAAGTTTGGTGTGCTATTGTGCTTACAGCAAGTTTCCCTGTAGCTGCATTACTTTGCAGTTAGATTTCTCTCAGTTTGAGGTGAGTTGAGGTTTGATTAGTTGCACCAGGATTCTATAAATAGATCCCTGGTGCAACCCTTTTTTGCACTGTAAGTGTAGGACTACACGGACTTTTCGGCATGATCCGATGCGCTGGAACAACAGCATCTGCCAGTCGTGTCGCGTCAGATCAACGCTGCAACTTCATCCGACATTTCTATCTCTTACCTTATTTCTGTCGCATGCGCTTTGTCGCAGTGCGTCGGATCGCGCTGAAAACATCTGTGTAGTCCTACCCTAACTGAGATAATGAGCACTAGCAATATTGAAGGTCTGTATCAGTGCACAGTCTGCCACAATAATTCCAAATTGCTTACCTCTGTAGTGGATGTGAGCAAATTTCCACTTTAGAGGCTTGTGTTAGAGCCCTAGAGCAACAAATTGCAAAATTGTGGTCAATTGACAGTACTGAGAGGAGTTTCTTGCTCACTGAGCAGGGCCTAGTGGTATTAGATAGTTTGGGCGAGGAGAACAGAAGCAGGACGATGAGGCAGTCAGCTGGGTAAAAGAAAATCTAGTGTGGGCAAAAGGAAAAGGGAGGCTGCTCCGGGGTTTGTGCATCCCAACAGATCAGATTGTGTGAAGAAGATGGGAATGTGAACACTTTATTGGCAGTTCTAGATGGGGCTGATCTTTCAGCTCAACCAATTTCATTAGTAGTGGGGGGGACGAAGAGCAGAACCAGGCCTAAACAGTGGTTATAGGGAATTCAATTATTAGGAAAGTGGATAAGGTAATCTGTCATTCAGATTGCTACAATGGAACAGTGTTCTGTCTTCTTTGTACCAGGGTTTGTCATATGGTTGATCAGGTAAAAAAAATGGGTGGGGCTGGGCATTACAGAACTGTCTTGGTACATATTGTTATGAACTACAAAACGAATGGTAGGCAGAGGACATTACAGACTGTGTTCAGGGATCTAAGCTCTAAGATAAAGGGAAGGTCTTCAGTAGTTTTGCCTGTGCCATGTGCAAGTTTAAGAAAAAAGTGGAAAGCTTAGGGAGTTAAATGTGTGGCTAAAATCTTAGGGGGATATTTACTAAACTCTGAAAAATCATGAAAAATTTGTGATTTTTTTAAAAAAATCTGCACCACTCATTAATTTTCCTGAGATCTCCTCCATATTGTTGAAATTAATGGCCAATAGAGACAAAGAATAAGATGTATTGTAAAGATAATAAATGTTTGGCTGTTGACCCTCTCAATTAACTCATGTATAAATGGAAGGCTATGTCTTCTCTGGTTTGTAGCCACTGCAAATCTAGCTGCTATTAATGGATGGGATACTGTTTAGCCATTTTCATCCCTACAGGCCAGAGCTGGAGTTAAGAAAACCGAGAGAAGTTATTATATATGCATTTACTTAATTCCAAAATGTATTTATAAAGATACAAGACAGCTATATATTAAAAAAAATATATAATATATATATAACAAAAAAATATTACAGTGTATCCAAATCTCCAGCAATATGAAATTAAAGAAGAAATGCTTGTTAATCTTGCTGGCTTTAGATACCATGATATTTTCCTGGCTTGTTGGACATGGATAATAGACTTAGAAACTTTTAATTAGATTCTGCCCTCCATTCAATAGACATTACAGTAGCTAAAGGATATGTATGTAGTGCTATATTTTCAAGAACTTGAAATGTTCTGTTTGGTGCAATTTAGGAAATGGATAGAACATCAAATGTCAGAAATATGAAACCTTAATGCTTCAGAAGAAAAAATAAAATAGATGTTTATGACTGTGTCTAATATAAGTCATATACGATAAACATCTGTAAAGGTAGTATTGCTAAGTATAATAAAATTTCTATAGTAAATTTGCTATAGTATAATAAAAGGAAAATATTAAAGAACAAAATGTTTTTTGTATTTCAAAAGTCTAGTTGAAAACAATTTGTAGTTGTTTTTTCTCATGTAGTGATAATGATAATGTAAAGAAGCATATTGATGGTATTTTATTAAAAAAAATTGTGGATAGGTGATTAAAAAGAGAGCACATGAAGAAAATGCTTGCTACAGAATCAGAAAAGCTTCCAGAGTGAAGAAAGGGTTAACTAGTGAGAGTTATCAATATGTAAAGTCTCTCCTTAAAAATAAGTCAATTTGAAGGAATAAAAGCCTAGGCTTACAAGATAGGAGTTTGAATGGAAAGTTTCTTTACATTACGTGGTGGTCAGACCTTTGGCTTCTATAAACGCTACCTTTCAAGAAAATAGCAAAAGATTGAATGTTCACAATGACCAGACTTACAAAGAAAGAATCATTGGAAGATCTATTCCTAGGTAGTTTTCAGGTTCAGGGGTCTTTCAATATAAAGGTATAGTAGTAAGAATAAAATAAATTAATATTTAAACTTTCAAAATGGAATCCACTTAATTAGATATAACTATCCTGAAGGTAGGAATCTGGATTGTTTAATTCATTCTAAAACCATCATTATTTATTTATATAGGGCCTAAAGGATATATGTATAAAATTATTATCATATTCCAATAAACACCACACACACAAGGGTTGTATATGGGTAGATAAGAAATTGTTTATCATATTTCTTTTTCTAAAACTCTAGTGATGCATATAGGTTACTTAACATCAGGCTTTCATATGATACTGAAGAGTCAGTTTGAGATTGCTATGTTCTGGAAGAACATGAATATATTATAAAACAAATGAAAAGTCATCTCTTACTTACTTAGAGTTGCAGTACTAAAGACATACCTTTAACACGGGGCTCATAAACCGAAAAAACAGAATTATGCATTAAAGAAACATCAAATGATACAGTGAGCATTGGGGGCAAAGATATATTTCCTATAGCAATGATACCATTCATTTGTGAATTTCCTCAAGACTGAAGGGTAACAAATTCTACATGCTTGAATTCAGGCCAGTAAAGAAGAGCAGTTCTAGGAACATGCAGGGGCCCATTTACTAATAACTAAATATTGTTTTTTTCTCCACAAATCTCAAAAAAAATTGTTTTTCAAATTTAAAAAAAAGAAATTGAGTTTTATGAAGTCTAAAAACCACAAAAACCTCTAATACAAAACTTTACTAGGTAAAAGTTACTGAGGTCCTATAGAAGTCAATGGGAGCTGCGCTGATTCTATTGACTGTTCTAAATCAGTTTTAAAGGTTTTCGTATTTTTTTTGGCTAGGAATCGTCTGGAAAACACACATTTTTTAGAGGTTTTTTGAGGTATTCATATTTCACATTGTTCAGTGTAATTTTCTATTCATACGTATATATATTCAGATTTTTTAAATAACTCTCATGACATTTGTAGCTGTAGAGTTCATGGTTTCAACACCCACGAAAACCACAAAAATATGACTGTTGATAAATAGGCCCCTTAGATATCTACTATGTGCATGTTGTAGCCCATTTACACATGACAGCCCATTTACTCACAATCAAATTTCGATTCTTCCATAAAAAATGTGTTTTTTTCTCCAAAATTCACGATTTTCTTTTTTTTTTTTTTTTTTTAAATCTCTAAAAATTCAAGTCTAAAAACCATGAAAACCTTTAATAAGAAACTTCACATAGGTTGACGTATGTCTACTAGAAAAGCATGTAAACATTAAGGTGTTTATTTTCTAAACCTAGATTTTTTTCTGGTAAAAGTTTTTTGGACAGAAACTCGAGATTTATTATACCCCAAAGCTGCAAAAAGTAAGAATCCAAAAATCCACCTTCTCAAACATGTTGACATCAGGTAGAAGTCATCCTCACTGGGTTTCATCCAATAATCCCAAAAATTTAGCACTTTCGTAGATAACCCTAAAAAATTCAGGTTTTCACTCTATTTTTTGGAGTTATTTTATTGGTAGATAAGATAAAATCATGGATGGGAGTTTGGTTGAGCTTGCTTCAATAAAAATATGAAATAAATTTGAGTTTTAATAAGTAACCCCCTAAATCCATCCTATAAGGATTAAGAAAAATCATATCATTTTTAAAAATCTGGATTTTTTTGATAAAATGGAGTCTATAAGAGATGGTCTTTCTGTACTTTGGGGATTTTGGGATGATAGGTTTCTGAATAACGGATCCCATAACTGTACTATGACATATACTTAAGGTAGCATATAGTAGATATGGTAGCACATACAGTATATGCACCAACAAGAAATAAGAAAAATATTAGAGAATAGGTGTTCATTTCATTTCTACTAAATGACATGACTTTATTTTCTGAGGGTTGGTTTTATTGCCCAAAAGCACCAACTGTCAATTTGGGGCACAATAAATATGGGAGATTAAAGAAATCAATATTTTACATTTCTACCAGATAAATGGTTCTAACAATATAAATGTATTAGAAGTCATAAATACACTTCAAACGCGTCATTATTTTCTAACTCTATTTTTTATTATGTGGCACAATATTAAGAAAACAAGGGCTTATAAAACTGTATTTAAAGAAAGTATATTTTAGCTTGTGACAAATATAATTCTAAAGCTAAGTAGTGTTTTAGTATTCTTTTTATTTTGATTTATATAGGTTTCCAATCCTTTGGGATTTTTTTCTGTTGCAGCTGCATTTTTTTCATTTGTGACAACCAAATAATAAAAAAACAAAACACTTCAAATTCAACAACCATTGATTGAGACAACTCAATGTGCTGAAAAACTGAATCCTGTAATATTTTATTTAGTAATACACAATACTCGTTTAAAAAAAAAGAGCAAGAAAAAGAAAGCTTATGTAAGGAAGATTTTAACATTTCAGCAGAGTTTCAATCTATAAATCACACAGATTCTGAACTTGTTTGGTCCATTAGGAGTGCTATGCCAAAATCTGAGAATCTGAAACTACTGTATCTGTTGGTTTATTAAAATTCCAGCCTATTTTTGATTTATCTTGATTTATAGAACTTTTCTCCAGTATAACTCTTCTTTTTTTATTTCATCTAACGGCTGAACTTCTGCCACTTCAAACCAGAGCTGCCCTTTATTCAGCTCTCCGTTCTTGCAAAGCTGTGCGATCTGAAAATCTGCAATGCGAGTAACTGTTCTTTCAAGATAATTTCCTGGATTTTAGGCATGAATAGGCTATAAAATAAATAATTCATGAAAATAAATGAATATAATGGTTACTTATTTACTTTCCCGTGTATCACATCTGTGTTTGGTAAATGCAAACAACATAATCATAAGTTTACTAGCTTTTTTAGGCAGTTATTGCTATAATATACACATCTAATTTTGGGAAGCAATCTGTGATTGCCGATTTATTAAAAAATCACATATAAGTATTTATCATGAAATTAGCAATGCTTTTCAGGCCATTATAATAAATGTCTACCTGTAGCGAACTGAAAAACTTTCCTACTTACATAAACAGCTGTGTCTAATATCCCACTGTAAATTAGTGCTTTGCATTTATATATCGATATTATGATCAACAAATATGCATCAAGTGATTTTCTCTATGCCAGCCAGTGCCCATAACTAGCAAAACTTTCTGATGCCAGAAGTAACAATGTGGCATCAGCTGCTCCAAGTTTACTTTCAGCAATTGCTCAAATTAGATATTAATGAACTTTCTTTACGGTCCAATGCTCGGTAGCCAGCTGGTGTGATTGCAAAAAGGAATATTTCTATCTTACAATTCGTTTATTTTTCATTAATCACACTGAAAACTCTCTCCAGCTAATGGAAAAAAAAACAAAGACTGAAGAGGTTGCATAAACAGTGTCGGACTGGCCCACCGGGATACCAGGAAAACTCCCGGTGGGCCAAGGTGTCAGTGGGCCATTCTGCTTCTAACCTTTTGCCCTATTTTATGGTCATTCTCTATTTCTTTATGGGAATAAAGAGGCTTAATATTCTAAGAATAGAGAATAGTATGTAGAGAAAAGAGACTAGGAGAATAAAGATGGTGAGTGAGGAGAGGAGGTATAATAGTTTGGAAAGTGGGCCCCTAAGGTTTTCTGGTGGGCCCCTGGTATCCCAGTCCGACACTGTGCATAAATAAAAACATCATTATCATTCATAAATGAGCTCAGCACTAGTGATGAGCGAATCTGTCCAATTTTGCTTCTCGAAATGATGAACAAGGTGTGAACCACATTGGTCAATAGGTGTCAACATTTTTTTTCCGCGTGTGCCAATTTTTCTCGGCCCAAAAGCATTAAAGTCAATGACCTTTTTTTTCTTGTGGCAACATTTTGTCCAAATGCATTAAAGTCAAAGGGAGTTTTTTCTGATGCAACTTTTTTGTCTTGGTGACTTCTTTGTTGCAGCAAATACATGGCTTGTGAAAAAATACACTCATTACTACTCATCACTACTCAGCACCTTGTTCTGGATTAAAAACCCAGCATATGGGCAGACACAAGGCAGCCCTGTCCTACACCTGGCAACTGCCACCAATGGTGTAGCCCATGATTTTGTTTTGTGACGCTCAATGCAAATATTTCTTCTTTGATTCTATTCAGTTCCTTAAAGGGGTGGTTCCAGTGGCGTAACTAGGGAGGAAGCAGACCCCGCAGCTGCGGGGGGGCCCGGGAGGAGAGGGGGCCCGGCCGAAATTGATCTCCTCCTGGCTCCTGGCTGATGAATGCAGCCAGGCCAGCATCGCATCGATCGGGTGTTTGATCCGTCATCCGTGACATGATGACATCCGTCCGCACTGCCACTGGCTGGGCCCTACCTCCTCTCCAGGCATACGCCATACTTCAGTCTTCCTTCCGCCCTCCCTGCTCTGTACTGCGCTGCTCCTCATTTTCTTACTTCCGCCATCTCTCTCTCTGCTCGTCTGACGTCTGTACTCGCGTCTTGCCCGCCCTCCCTCTTCCTCTTGTGTAATCGCGTGTGGACGCACGTTGTGACGGACGGTGCAGGTGAGGCAGGGAGAGGCCCGCCTGGCTGTGTGACTGTGTCTGTAGACTGTATACCTAAAATGTGTGGGAAAGGAATACGATGCTGCAGGGACAGGGTCAAACGTTTTGAGGGGATTTTATTTTTGAAAGTGTGAAACTACAGATGGAGGAGAGAATTGGGGAATGGAAAATTGTAAAAAAATAAAAATAAATTGTAATAAATCATAAGGAAAGAAGAGACCAGATAGAACACAAAAGGGGAGCAGTATAAAAAGTGCTATAAGAGATATTTTAACAGAAAAGGAACTGAGATTAAACAGGTAAAGGGGTTTTCTAGAAAGGGAGAGAAAATCATTATTATCATTAATAACTGGTTTCCTATTAATAAAATTGGGATCATATCACTGGCCTTCATATATATTTATCTTTATTCCCTATTAATAACATTTAGATCAACCATCATTTTTACCGGCCAGGCCAGTAAAATACCAACCAGATGCCAAGTTGGGGGGGCCCATAATTTTTCTTTTGCAGGGGGGCCCTGTTACTTCTAGTTACGCCACTGGGTGGTTCACCTTTAAAGTAACTTTTAGTATGTTATAGAATGGCCAACTAAGCAACTTTTCAATTGCATTTCATTATTTTATAGTTTTATAATTATTTGCCTTTTTCTTCTGACTATTTCCAGCTTTCAAATGGGCATTGCTGACCCCATCTAAAAACAAATGCTCTGTAAGGCTACAAATGTATCGTTATTGCTACTTTTTTATTACTCATCTTTTGTATTCAGGCCTCTCATATTTATATTTTAGTCTCTTATTCAAATCAATGGATGGCTGCTAGGGTATTTTGGACCCTAATTACCAGATTGCTTAAAATATAAACTAGAGAGCTGCTGAAAACCAAATGCAAATTGTCTCAATCACTCTCTACATCATACTAAAAGTTAACTCAAAGATGAACAAGCCCTTTAAGTCTGAGTTAAGAAAATTGGTAAATCCTTAATAATTATTTCCTAAGAAAATACAGTGAGAAGTAATGGTTTGGTTTCATTCTAAAGTAAAGTTTTGTGCTCTGTATAATTAAGGAGGCATCATCCCAATCTATGCATCTTAAAGTGATCTTCCAGTCCCTGGTTTAAATTGAACATAAGTCAGTACAGGGTACATGTGCATGTACTTACAACTGGATTACACTCACTATTTGTATATGGTTAGACTAGTTAGACTTTATAAAAGTTCTGTATAGCTGTGTCATACAGCATTCATCTTAATGTCCAATACACTGGCCTTGGTGTCCAAAATTCACCATAGACCAATACTGTGGTCCTAGACTTTCACAGGGAGCTGATTTTCAATAAATGTAAATGCCAAATAAATAACCATCTCTAAATATTTAATGTCAGGGATAGTGATGGGCGAATAAATTCACCAGGTGTGGATTTGCTGCGAATTTCCACATTTCGCAGCCGGCTAATTAATTCTCAAAACTCCCATGAAAATTCGCCGGTGTAAAAAAAAACTTGGACGCACGTTGGAAAAGTCGCTCAAACCAAAACCATCACACACCCATTGACTTTAACAACAGCGTCAAATTGACGTGAATTGCTCGGGCATCAAAATATATGTGTTTTGTTAATTTTTCGTTGTTTCGTGAATTTCACGGGTAATTCGTACATTTTTTGTCGAAGCAAAACGGGAGAATTTTGGCCATCAGTAGTCAGAGACTCATGTCAAAATAAAGGCTGTGTTATGTGTGATAGCTACTGGGTTTTCCTCATCTAAAAGGTAATTTAACATTTGCTGTGGCAATAAAGCAAAACAGACCTACTGTACATATTGTCCCCAAACTGATTTAATCATTCTCTCTCCATTAATGCAAATTGCTCCACTAATTCCTTTGGTGCATATTTTCCTCCATTCCTTCATGTGTATATTGACAGAATATATTGATTAAGGATAAGTGTATTTTGCAATGTAACTAATCTGTTCTAGAATTTTTTCAGTGGGAAAAAAATATATATTCCATTTGCCTCCAATATATTTTGTGTGAGAAAATACCACCTATTCATTCCAATGCATTTGGCACAAGTAAAAATGTCCATTGACTCCAATGCGTTTATCACTAATATTTTTACTCTTTAATATACCACCCCAGCTTTTCTAATTCCAATTTATATTTCCTTAACTCTTCTTTACTTTGATGGACATGCTTGCTAATTCGCTTTCCCTAGTGCATTTGCGCGAGTAATATCTCCCATCAGTCTATAGTTCCCTGGTCCCCATCTAATTACACCTTTTTTCAAATTTTTTCAGCAGTACTAATTCCCTTACTCTATCTTTCACATTTACCTCAAACCTACATTTAGGTTGAGTTTCTTTGCTGTTTATTTCTTGCAACTCATCTAAATTATTTATTCAGAGGTGTAGATTCAACAAAATAGATTGTACAAAAAATTGAAAAAAGCAATATGTATAAGAAGGCTATCCAGATTTTCAGTCTTCTTCCTAGACCAGTACTTTATAGAGTGATTGCTATTTCTCATACAGTATGTTCAAGGGCCAGGTGACGTGTCATATAAAAATGTTTATGGATTCATTGAACAGACCCATTTATCAACATTCTAATTTTGGTGGTTTTAGAGGTTTTTTAAACCATACATAACTCACTCTAAAACCATGAATGCCAGTCAGTCATATCTTTGTCATCTCAACCACATAATAAATGTACATGGTGGGACGAAATAATTGATTTACAAGCATAAGGCCCGGCCCCGGTTGGTTTACGAGATCAGACAAGAACGGGCACTTTCTGGGTGGTGTGACCATAGGCATGCTATGTAATTTAATTAAATATCGTAATATAAAAAGTAGAAAGGAAAAAATGCTGAACAATGCACTAAAAAATACAAAAATATTGAAGACCTCTAAAAATGTGAGTTTTTGGGACAATTACTAGCGCAAAAAATATCACAAAACCTCTAAAAGTCTGAATGTCAGAAAAAGATTCAATAGGATTAGTGCAGCTCCCATTGCCTCCTATGGGTTCTCGACAGCTATTACTTGCCAAAGTTTAGTATTAGAAGTTTTTGTCAGTTTTTACACTTCATTAATCTCTATTTTTTCTATAAATTTAAAAAAAAAAAAAAAAATACAATTCATGGAAAAAAATCCGAATATTAGTAATGTTAAAGGTCATAACAATTCCTGGGACAGCAACATTTGACCTGAGGCCCGCAGCTGGTCAGGTCTGATTTAGGTTGTTAACCTTTCTTTCTATGTCTCCAATATTTTATTAGGTACAGTAATTATGTTTCCATCGTTAACATTGCATTATATCTGGAGAGTTAATTTGTTAGAATATAATCAAAGAGATACCAGAAAATACTGGTAAGGAAATCACTCACTTAATGATGTAAAGACACTACATTCCTTATCTAGAAATGTACCAGTTATTTATTCCTGTTAATTGAAAACTATTTTAAATGTTTTTCTATTCTTTGTATTAACAATTGTTTAATTAAAAAAAATCTATCATATTGTTCCTCTCTGCACAGAAACATTGCCACTCTTATGACAAAGCCTAAAATTAGAAATGTAATATGTATTGCATAGAGAGGAAGCAGGGTGTCAGGAAAGGTTATCATTAGCTTGCTTACACACAAAAAGCTTCAGAGAAAAAAATAAATAAAAATGTTTATTGAGAGATGCATGTATTTAGTAATGTTAACACATAGGGGGTTATTTATTAAGGTTCGAGTTATGATTTCCTCGAAAATTCGAGTTTTCAAGTAAAATTTTTTGGTCAAAACTCACATTTTCAGGTTAAAAAAACCTTGAATTTCAGGTTTTTTTTTTTTAAAAAAACTTGAATTGTTTCAAATTAATTATATCCCAAATAGCTTGAATGTAGAACCTGTTGAGGTCATGTACGAGTCAATGGCAGAGGAACAATTTGAAGATGTTAACAGCCTTCATGATGTTCACGTTTTTTCAGAGGGTTTTGCCCTGAAAACTTCGAGCGATTCAAGTTTTTTCTTGCAGAAAACTCAATTAGAGTTTTCGGTTTTTTAAACTCGCAGAATCGGGTTTTTCACATTTAAGTTTTTTTCTTAAATAAGATACCATTCAAGTTGCGAGTTCATTCGAGTTTGTTGGAGTTCATTCAAGGTATAAAAAACTCTAACACTCGAGCTCTGATAAATAACCCCCAAAGTGTATGAAATTGAAATGTATTTAAAAGAGGGATATACCATGTACTTTTTGTAAATGTACAGTATGTTTACTGTCTGCTGAAGTAAAAAAAATTAAGCCTGCCCATCACACAACTGCCAAGGAAGCTTGATAAAAGGCAAAAGAACATTGCCTTAAATGTTGCCTGGTCTTTGACCACTTTTGACCACTTTGACCACTTCTTTTGACACTTTTTTCAACTTGCAATAGGAAGTGCTGCAGCATGATATTTTTTTCTATGCTTTATTTACCCCTGGAAGGGGGTTTCTGCCATTTAAAATCAATAATTATAAATATGGTAGAATCTTTCCCAGCTTATTTGAGGCCAGGAAACCAGATGCTTTTTACAATCATACATACATCACGTATCACTTATCTGATCTCAGTTTGATGCACATGTTTACTAAAGGAAGGGTCCATTAAACTAAAGGTGGGGACTGGATACAACCATGCACTAAGATGTCTTGAAAATAGGTCAGTGGTTCTGCAGTAGTAAGAGGTGGAAGAACAAGGGTGGTGGGAATATAATCCGATACGTTTTCATACACTTCATTAAAAAACATAATGGAAATGATTATTTTGGAAAAAGAGCCATGGTTATCTCAATCATTGTTTTGGTTCAATCTATTGAATGTGACCATTGTTGCTCTACTGTGGCAAACTCATTTAGACACTTTGATGAAAGAGTCACCTCCTATTGTTAAATGAACTACAGAGTACCTGCATATAGCATACCTCAAACATGGGGTTCCTGCTCTGTAAACTGCAAAACGTGCATTGTCTTCTAACTTTCTAATTGGCCAATAAAATGTTTTATTAAACTGATGCTTGCTTGTAACAGTTTAATCATTGTGTACTATTATGCAGAAAATATTTTACTCTCTACTATAAAACCGTATGACCATTATCAATATAAAAAAATGCCATATTTTCCCAGTGTGTCATTATCCCTATTATTTCCCCTTTTAACTATTAAGTGACAATTAATATTATGTGGAATAATTTCAGACTGACACATTTTCGAGATCTATATTGAGAAATACAAGCAAACTTGGCCCTTGAGCAGATTATAATGAGCTTTCTGATAAGGCATTGATTTCTTCATAATGAGGCAAAAGGTTTATGTTTAGCACATTAAGATAAAGCTGTTATATTGCAAAAAAAATGCAAATACAATTGGCACATCATTATGAATGTTGACATCTATAAACCTTTTAACAGTATAACAGTATAATTTAACAGTATAGTAATTGTCATGCAGCGAAAGATATTTGCTCACATCAATATCTGACCTGTTGTTATAGTTGTATGTATAATTTTTAATTATTACTGCCAGTACATGTCTAATTATGTTAAATGTTCTCACAACCACTGTTTGTATATAAACTCAATAAAATAGACCAGGGGTTCTAAGGTCACTACCTAGGGTCAAATGTAATCAGTTTTTAATGAACCTAATAAGACAGGTTTTTGACATTCTTTTTACTGCCTTTGTATTAGCAGGGGACATTTTGCTCACCAGGAACATATATCTGCATGGTTGTCTTATGTACCCTGTATCAAGAAAGCCCAAGATAATTAGCTGTACTTCTGTCCCATTAGGTCAATGTGGATGGAGGTCAATACATTTTATCAGCTGAATCCATAAATACAAGTTTCATGCTGACATAAAAGCAAGAGAACAATAAAGATGCAAATAATTATTAGCTCATGTATAATGTATTAGTTTATGCAATATATTTTGCAGAACTGGGTAATGTACTGAGGAAGCAGAAACAAACCATTTACAAACACTGAAAACAGCAATAACAACCCAAAGCATGGGTTCTCATCCTGGCAGTTGCCCTATGCCCAAAGTTCCACAGCAGGGATGGAGCTAAGCTGTGATGGGGATGGAGTTGGGGCATTTAAGGGTGCATGGTTAGGAAGGACAGGGATTGGGGATAGGATGGGGAGAGGGAAAAAGTTACGTGAAAAAAATGACAGTTCTCTTAATACTGATAAATGAATGTGACTTCCTGCAGGATTCCCATTAACTTTTGCTAAACCACTAC
The DNA here is from genome assembly GCF_017654675.1 of Xenopus laevis. Lineage (NCBI taxonomy): Eukaryota > Metazoa > Chordata > Amphibia > Anura > Pipidae > Xenopus > Xenopus laevis. The sequence continues at coordinate 49,158,379 of NC_054371.1, forward strand.
AAATTGGCTATTGATTAAAGGAAAATAAAATCTCTATTTATCATGGTCTGAGTTTACATATCAATATTTTAGTCCCCCCCCCCCCCAAAAAAAAAAATATTGACAATTCTTAACAATGGAATTCCATAGAAGGACAGGGGAATGAGATTTTTTGATAAACAAAATTCATATCCTACCTTATGTTCTGCTATGGAGGAACACTTCTTCAGTGCCTAATACTTGTAGTTGTAAACTTTTCTGATTATGATAGTTCTTTGGTATACTTTTTTGCATTCCAACACCTACTTAGATTTTTCTCAAATGCACTGCAAAGCTAGTTTTTAACTTGCATGTATATATTTATACATTGCAGGAGAGTTGCAACATATATTACAAAGTCACTATTACAGTTTATAAACCTGTAAATACTATCCCTGTTTGACACAATGCCAGTTCTTATTTCTTTAAATTGCCTGTATATCTAGGTGTTAAAAAACTCTATATTTCTCATCTCCTTTATTAATCACATCACTTGGCACTATCTTGCCAAAGCTTCAGCATCTATGCCCTTAGCTTTATCTTTTTATAATTAAAGAGGAACTATTGCAAAGCATCATACTTAAATAAGAAACTTTCTAAATATAATTAATTAAGATTCTGTATAGTTTGTGAAATAACGAAGTTTATCTTTACTATCCCCCTCTCAGCATCTGTTTATCTCTATTTTTTCTTCATTCAGGAGTTGTGTGTCAGATTTCCATTGACAGATAGATCCAATATATCTTTTAATGGGGACCCTTTCCTAGCCGATTTATTAGAGCTAACTTAAAAAACCAACTCCAGCCCAAAAAAAATTTAACAAAATTACTGACTTTGGCAGAAACTCTGAATGTAGGGGAAACAAGAATTTAAAAGAGTGAGCTTTAAGATATTCTATGAAAAATTAGCCCCCCAAAGGGTGTTTTACATATTTCTAGCTTTTTTTAAAAACTCCCCACACCTACATGAAGACAGATTGACGAGAAAAAGATGCCGAGTAGAGTGAAGAGTAACATGATTATTTCAGAAATGGGTCAGAATTTTTCATTTAATGTTTCAATATTTTGAATTGGCATTTATCAGAATAAACCACCACATTAACAAAAAACAATGTTAACAAACTAGATCTTTATACAAATGTCACACGTCAGTAGGTACAAGTTGAAGTTCAAGTAATAAACGACAAAACATAGTAAATGAACTAAAACAGTCAATGAAACTGAGTTTTTGAGAGTAATTTTAGTCAAAAATCGATTTTCAGGTAAAAAAAAAAAAACATGATTGTTTTGAGATTTTTGGATACCCTGAACCTAAAAACTGCTTGTATCTGAAAGTACAACCATCTAAAACCTGTTGAGGTCATGTAGTAGTCAATGGCAGAGAACCCTTGAACCATTTGATGGTTCATGTTAATAGCCTTCATGATTTTCAAGATTTTTTTCAATTTGCTTGATTCAAGTATTCAAGTTTTTCACCTCAACTACACTGATTCGAGTTTTTTCTTAAATTAGAAACCATTTGAGTTGAGTTCATTCAAGGTCTAAAAAAGCTCACAAAGCTCTTAAATTCGACTCTAAAATGTATTGAAATTCAAATTTTAATAAATAACCCCAATAAGGTAATCAAGGGACAGGACCATAGAAAATGAAATGTATCTGGATTAAGACACTTACATTTGGGCAAACATTATTAATGTTATGATTATTTGAACAGCATAGATCATATTAGCCAACTGTAAGTAATTTGTTAGCACTTTTACATTGATAATATCTGGACTATTTATATAAGTTTCAAGTACACTTCAAATAGGATCTAAGGATAACCCCTTAGTATTTGGTATGAACTTATTATAACTTCTAAACTGGTAATAAGATAATTTATGCCTTTCTGGAAGAGCATACTTATACTTAAGAGACTGGCAGGATAACAAATTCCCATTTCTAAACTCCACAACATGCTTCAAGAATTTGATTCCCTTTGTCTTCCACAATGATTTAAAAGGCCATCCAATGGAAGCATTACAATTGGAATTATCTTGTAAGGGAAGAAAAGGAGTAAACTGATAATTGGCATTGTAATGCTTGCATAAAAGCTTCCAAACTATAATCGTATCTCTATACACTGGATAATGTTTAACCGTTAAATTTTGACTTTTCCAAGTGTTATGAAGACATTCTATCATGTTTGCCTTGTTGTCTAAAACCAGTTCAATTGCTAGGTTTGTAAATTTCCCCTTACCAGACAGCCAGACTACAAGAGGGCCGCAAGATTAAATATTCTTAGGTCTGGTATATTAAGGCTTTCAAAACCTTTCATTTTTTTCCTTTCCAAAGAAAGTAAATTAAGGCTGAATTCTTTCAGATATTTGTGTTTTAGCAGTAACGGCAGCTGTAGGAGATTATTTTATAGAAAGTCACTCTCCCAATCACATTTAACAGAAGATGTATCCATTTGCAGCAAATGGGCTTGACTTTTTATTAGTGGGGGAATCTGCTGGAAGGTTAATGACTAGATCTTTTAAATAATCTTTAGCTTGATGTTCATTTATTGTCCTAAGGATAGATTGTGGGATACTACCAAATACATTTATTACTTATGACTTTTCCAGGTTAACCATACCAGAGAAAGAACCACAACACTTCAACATATCAAAAATTGTTGATACAGAGCATTTTTGATTGATTATTTAGAAATGTTTTCTTTTTTTTTTAGTATGATGAAGCGTATATTACATTTTCATTTTCACAACAGTTCCCCTTTAAGAAGTTTAGCACATCTATTGACAATACCTTAGCAATGCTGCTCTCAAGAACATCCTTCTTTGTCCCTTCCCACTCAATTATCCCATTATTACTTTTGCCTCCCTTCTAATATACTCTAATATATGTAAGCCTCACTATGTCACCATATACTGTAGCTTTCCTTTCATTGCAATTCTATCTCAGGCATCTACAAAGGAAAAAATTACTATATAATTGTCTATTGTTCTGTGGTTTTTTTTTTTTAAGTATTATCTGGACATTTAGGTAGATGCTTTCTGTTAAAAGTAAAAGATATATAAAAAGTTTCTATATGTAAAAATAGATCCATGCAGGATGCATTTATTAAGCAGCTAGAGGAAACAATGAGAAAAGGTTCCTATAAGAGTAATGCAAGACTCAAATATTCCCTTTTCAAGTCACAGACTCTAGCAGTATTTAAAGAGAGAGAGGGAGAGAACACATGGTTAGGTACAGTGGTCCCTTCCTTGGCTGAAAGTTGTCAAGGAAACAGATTAAAAGTAGGATACTACATCATATTTCAGCATAAATCCTGAACAGTGATATAACCTGAAAATGCATAGAAAAAAAAAGGTCATACTGTCTAACATAAACGTAAAAGCATAAAAATGTAAGCAATTAAAATGCTGTATGTATTGTGTATATGCATATAATGCTTGGAAATAGCAAAGGGATGTTTTTATTATCTAATGCAGATAATAGGAACAATGTTAAGCCTGAAAAATGGGATGTTTATTATATTATGGCTATTCCGGACTTATCAGTGGCTTCTATTCAGCAAGATGGGATAATTTTGATATATGAAAAGAGTTTCAAAATGTATGCTGCATTATGCATTTTACAAATTTAATGCGAGGTCTACAGCTTTTTCTTTAATGTATATTTACTTAGGATGCCTTTCAGAAAAAATAATTTAGTAAATTAGTTGCCAGGTCTTTGCATTGCTATAGCAATGGGAAAATGATTACATAATTGAATAAAACAAATAGGGAAATCACTGCTTAAGGGGTCCTTAATCTTCCTTAATATATATTAATATATATTCCTTTGTAGTTCCATTATATATTTATGTTTGCCGTCTTAGTTTTTTTAGCTTCAGGCCTCACAGTTATAGCATTTCTTCTCACTATATGTAAATGTATCATTGACGAGAGGCGGAAGTCTATTAAGAATGTCAAAGAACATATATGTATTCCTTTAAATCCATACTTTTGGCATAAGGAACAAATTAGCCGATAATAGAAAAATACAAATAAAATTGCCTTTTCCTTAAGCTGCCATTTCATTATCAGTGTGACATTTCAGCAACAGCATACTGCTAAAACATTAGGAAAGATTCGGGTTTTCACTTTCCTTATCGCAAAAAAAAAAAAAATCATGTTTAGCAGGTTACTGAACAATTGCTCAACATATTCACACAACTTTGCTAATGATTATAAAATGAATTCCTCTTTAAATAACTAATATCTGGTAAGCTTGATACCAAATTCCTAGAAGTTAAACCAATTTTAAATTCTACAAAATTAAAGTTATAGCTCTGTACAGCTAGAATGTCTTGTTAAATCCAGTTACAATGAGAAAGAAAACTGATTCTTAAATTGCTTTGGGAAGTCACTCATATTTCCCTACTATTTCTGATATATATTTCAGGCAGGCAGACAGGCATCATTTTGTAAACACTGTTATTAAGACAAGATTTGCATTATCCCCATTTATATGTTTATATGCCAGAATGGAAGATCTGATGCCCATGCCTATGAACTGGCTACAAAATTAGATAGCAAGGTGGGAGGGGAAATGTGATGAGTGTAGTAACATCTAAGAAGTGCAGAATGGAATGTGAAAGTATTTGCCAGCCCTGCCAATATGCCTAAGGCATAGAGGAGGAGCAGGCAATACATGATTGACAAATAAGATGTTTAAATGATTTTATAACATATATGGATCTCTTAATAAAAAAAATTGGGTTTCATGTTCAGTTTGAAAAGTACTTTTATTATACAACTTTTTATATCTGGGTGACAGGTCTACTTCAGGTCATTGTTCTGCAAATGCCACAAATTACTTTTAATAATCAGCACAATGCATGCCTGTTTGGCGCATGGTGATATATTAGCACTGCCATATACATACAGTTGCACAAGACTTTTACACTGCTGCATACAGTATAAGCTCTTGCCATTAGAATACTATAGACAGTAATAGAAAGGAAGCAAGTGTTCTTTTTAAACGTGTTAAAAGGAATATGACTATGAAGATTTTCATTCATCCAGGTCATGGTATATCGAATACAAGTAATTAAAAAAAAACAACTGGACTTGCTGAGTAATCATTGAAGACGTTTCACTGCTCATCCAAGCAGCTTCTTTAGTTCAACTGACTGGTGTGGGAACTTCTCGGCATATAGACCAATCCGTGTGTGCCGTTGTGATTGGATTGGTTGAAGAGTCTATATGCTGAGAACTTCCCATACCAGTCAGTTGAACTGAAGAAGCTGTTCGGATGAGCAGTGAAACGTCTTCAATAATTACTCAGCAAGTCCAGTTGTTTTTTTTTAATTACGTGTATTAGATGTGTTCAAAAGAAATTCTGTTCTATGCATTTCATTCTGTTCTATGCATTGCATTCTAGCACTATCATATCAAGACAATCACTTTTTTGTGCTAGAAAGTGGATTTTATGGAATCCATCTGTACAAATAAAAAGGCATTGTCCAGAGCTGATATTTCTTAAAGTCTTTACTCATTTATAAATATATATATGTATACTTACTTTTCAGATTGTGAAATAACAGGGTGGTGGTCTCTCAAGCCTATGCTATGTTTTTGGCTTTTTATTGGCTGTGTTTAAGAAATCATGCAATAATCTTTCCCCGAAAATACTGAAGAACCGAATGAAGAGTTAAAGTTCTCCTTTCAGCCAAACAGTGGTCACAAAAACAAGAAACACTAGAGCAGCTCGAGGAAAAAAGAATGAATGTCCTATAAATACACAATGGTACAGCCCTATTCTCATTTCAGTGTTGAGGTACTCAGGCATTAAATGCCTAACTGAAACAACCTGGAGCAAATCTGGCTGGTACACTGCGCAACTCTGGTATTACTTCCCCAAATAAACTATATTTAAATATATTTATATATAAATAAATATTCCTGCAAACGTTGACTGTACAAAAATATTTAGAAATGGGGACTGAATACTTATGCTTTAAGAAAATGCATTTTCTTAGAATTCTTTCTATTACTAGAACGTGTGACATTAAAAACCAATTTTGCGTTTCAGTGCTTCAAAATAAACATATAACAAAGAACAAAATTTCAATGTAGGATTTGTTGTTTAGTAAAATGAAAGAATAGTTCATGGGTCTGAATAGTTTTTCAAAGTAATGTTTATATAAACAGCACTTTTGAAATCATTAAATATAGAAAAGTTATGTTTAACATTATATTTATATTAATTAAATTAATATTAATTAAAAAAAATGCCGTAAATGTTTAGGGCCAATAAAAAAACCCAATGCAGCATTTTTCAAGAAAACAGAATTGTCAAGCTGGATAACAGTGGTAGGGTATTGCCACAAGGACTGGGAAGAATGATCATTGTAATACAACTTTATATTTGGTTCCAGGAATGAAACTATAGCAAATTTGCATTCCTTAAAGGGAAAGTGAAGCAACACCCATAAAATTCATTTTTTCAGCTGATTATTCCAAAGAATTTCATTTCTGTGACGCAGTTCATTCAAACTTCTTGAAGTTTCAAAACAGCATTGATGTCATGCCTTGTAGTCTGTTTTGCTAGGAGGTGGTGATGGGCGAATTTAGTCGCCAGGCGTGAATTCGCGAAACGCCCGCAAAAATTCACGGCAAAAATTTGCGCCGGCGTCAAAAAAACGGCCGCCGGCGTCAAAAACGGGCGCAGGCGTCAAAAACGAGACGCCTTTTCAAATTCGCCCATCACTACTAGGAGGCAATGTTTTCCATGTGCTGCAACAGAACCAATCCACAGAGATAACTAGTGGGTGGTGTTACAGTATGTTGCAGACCAACTAACTGATGCATGAAATGAAGTGAATGGTATTCTTTAGCTTTTAATCAGTTGATAGAGCTCTGGAACCTCTCCTTCTCTCTTTTATAAATGTGGAATACTAGATTTAAAAATCTTACATAACAAAATGAATCTATTCAAATCTTCTAAAAGAATACCCTTAAGGGGGATTTGCAGTATATTACGTTTGGGACTAAAATTTATTCTAACTGCATACGTTTGAACTGCTCCATTCTACATCCAAGCATAGAAAATGCAAAGGAAGTACTATGGAGATACATGATTTCAGATCCTACTATTTCACAGGTGTTTGTTAGCAAGAAGTCTATATGGTTGCCAGCTCAATTGCTTTTGTATAGATACACGCATCTTCATTGATTCGCATGGTCTCAGGGGTATATGTCCTCTATTACAGCCAGAGACATTCCACATCCTTCAGCACAGCATCATTTTAACACCAATGAAAACTCTAAATATATTACAAAAGAAAACAAAAAAATTCACGGCTGATAAAAGGTTAATATTACATGGGTGCATGATAATAGTGTAAAACTATTCTCTATTTCCCTTCCTCATTTAAAAGCAGCCAGCTGACACACTACAGATTAAGAAATGTTCTGCTCAATTCAAGAAATAATACAGGAGTGCAAGGGAATCAATCTTTAATATAAGAGACGCTCAGTTATGAAAACAAGGAACCCATATATCAACAAACACACATTAGCCTACAGCAAGAGATGACAGAAATGATAAAGGGTGAGCCTGTCACAAATAAGAAGACTTTGCCCTTGTTTCTAAATAAGTTCTGAAAAATGTAGATATGACATCTTTTATAGATAACAATATGTGTATTATGGTTTTTATCTTGTGATTGTGTCAAATCAAGGTTTTTTTTTCTTGAAAACTTTTTATATGTAGGTAACAAAATAAATGTATAAGTGCATTTGACACGGTTTGCTCCTCTTATAATTTATGGCAGTTGTCTGACATTTGTAACAAATAAATATTATTATTAATGTTATTCAGAATTATAGCTGGGAAGGATCCATTCGTCTTTCATGCTCAGCTTTAAAAATCTCTTTCTGTAATAGAAAAAAAAAACCCTGGAGAGTATACTGCATACACAGAATGCATACTGTTATAAGGGACAGGAAGTGCCCCATACTTTTAAACCAGTTACACAGTTAATTTGCAATAAATATGCAATTGCAGAGTCAAAATATCCACAACATAATTTTGCATCCCCATGGACACCAAAGCTTTTCTGCTGTTTTGAGAACTTTTGCACAAAGCATGAGTTTGCTCATCGCCAATTATAACATTATATCTGATGGGTAATCCACAGCCTCACTGCTTTTTATTCTAAGGCTAGTGCAACACATCATTTTGTCTACCTGTGTAAAGATCAATATCAAAGATCAATTCTACTATTGTTCTTTTCTACATGAAAACAGCCCCCCATCTGTCTGCAATGTTGTCTAACATAATTATAAGGAGTAACTGACCCTCTTCTCCGAAAAAGAACCCCAACATTAATAGTCTTTACTCTTTGTTCATCAGTTTTGTTGCTCATTTTTACAGCCAACATAGGACGAACTTTATATGCAATTTATGCTACAAACAAAAACTGATGTTTGAAATGGAATAACTTGTGAATGAAACATCACCTAGAAATAACAGACCCTCGTAGAAATTGGTTACACGTCTTGTGCAAAAACATATCATCAGTCAACATAAGTATAATATGAAATTATTTTTAGGAGACAAATGTTTTATTTGTTATATTGTTAATGTGCATAAATTCTAATTATAAACAAACAGGATATCAGATGAGAGAAAATAATAGGTTCACTATGTCATGGACAATTAATAATATCAGTTAACTAGTGTGATTCAACAGTATACATTTGTCTGAAAAGTAGCCAAACAGCACACGTGCACACGTGTATTTTATATTAATATAGTGATCTGACATGATTGAGTTCACAAGATATAATCTAACAGAATAATTATCGCTTACGCAATCTGTATACGGATGAACCAAACACCTCAAGGTAAAACAGTAATGAAAAATGCTTAGTAAAAAAAAAAACATTTACTAAAAAGGGAAGTGCCATTTAAATGAACAGAAAGGAACTTCATACAATCTCAGTGATGTATGGAGTGGCAGATAGAAAAATTCCCAGCTGTGATAACATTTATAATGTAAGATAAAATCATTTTCTTTAAAATTCTTGTGTGCAGAAAAAGCAAGAGTTGCATTTATGAGTAGAAAAAAACAAAATCTTTTGTGTCTTTCACTTTTAGTTTATGTTTAAGTTCAAGGAAACAATGCCTTAAATATTGGAATGTAGAAAATACGATATTTATTCATTGATTCAAGCACACAAATATAGCCATAATTCTTCTATAGGGATAACATTCTATTTGGCTTGCAGCTAAGCATGTTGAGATACTAAGTTACCTTTGTGTTCAATGTCATGACAAATGTCATACATTCTGCACAGAAATGTGACACTTGCATATGTATGAAATTCCAGAGACTGAATTGTTGCTTTAAGGGTGCTTGTAGAAATCCTACTAATATATACACTAAATAGCAAGCATTTGACACTAAGCATGAAAATATTTTTTTTGGGGTGCAGAAAAATTGTGGAACTTTTACATTTAATGCATATTATATAGAGCACAATGTACAGTATCATTTGAAATTCCACTACAAATTATACGACTCCTTTTCCAGAAAACCCCAGGTCCTGAGCATTCTGGATAACAGGTCCTTTCCTGTACAACACTTTTTTTTTTTTTTTTGTATATTCTTTATTTTTCAAAAAAGCAAAGAAATCATTGCAGAGCATATAAGTACATGGAAATGCAGTATGATAACACATGAGGAAACAATACATACATCAGGTTCAGCATGTCTAAAGCAAATTCCAGTGAGAGCACATTTCCGTCAGTACGAATAAGCTTCTGTAATAAGCCATCAATCAAACCAAAAAAAAAAAAACATAATAACAAAAGGAAAAAGAAAAAATGGAGAAAGGAAAGAATGAAAGAAGAGAAAAGGAGAGGGAGAAGGAAAAGTCACTTGGTCACTCGCCCATCCATCAACAAGATGTCATCTACGAACAGCATAGCAAAGTAGACACAAAATAAGACAGTCCATAAAATCAAGCAAGCTCCTAGTCCATGTGTGGCTATTTTCAGCGATTTTGCTCCAGGTAAAGTACCCAAGGAGACCATGTGCCTACAAAGGCCTCTTGCGTCATGTGGAAATAACTGAGTAACTCCTCCATCCGCATGATATTACCCATTTCACAGATCCATTCAGCTATGGTCGGGGGAGTAATAGATTTCCAGTGGCGGGGGATAACAGATCTAGCTGCACCTAAGCAAAAACCAATTAACGATTTTTTATATTTCGTAGCAGAACCTGGTAGGATAGACAGCAAACCCACAGCCGGTGTTGGCTGCCAATCTAATCCGGTTAATTTACCCATTATATGAAATACAGAGGCCCAAAACGGCTGTAGGCTGGTGCAAGACCACCAAATATGTGTAGGAGAACCAGTCTCCCTATTGCACCTCCAACAAAGATTTGAAACAGTAGGGTAAATTGCATGCAGAATATCCGGACATCTGTACCACCTGGATAATATTTTATAATTAGTTTCCTGAGTTTTGCACGCAATGGAGAATTTATGTGTCAACAAAAAACTATTTTCCCACTGCTGCCTCGTAAATGGTGTTTGCAACTCATTTTCCCACTTAACCGTATATTTAGGTAATACATTATCCGATCCAGGCTCAGGTAAATTGTATAACACAGATATTGCATGCTGCACTGGTGAGTCTTGAGAACATAACATTTCAAAAGGGGAAGATAACAAATTGCGAGGCCAAGAACTCAACCGCTTCTTTAGCCAATGTTGGAGCTGTGTATATTTTAATCGCAAAAGGAAAGTGTCAGCTTCTAGAGGGCATAGGGTCGGCAAAGGGATAAGCTGCTGGTTCTGTAGAACTTGAGAACAATAAAGACTCTCATTATATCTCCTCCCCAAGAAGAGGCCTCGGGTCATACCTGGAGGAAAATCAGGGTTTCCTATTATAGGGGAAAGAGGACCATTACGTGCAATAAGAGATGGTGATACTTTAAGGAATTGATCAGCTTGCAAGAGAGTATCCCTACATATTTTGGGAAGTGTGCTAACATCAGGGCGCAAAAAGGGATTTAACCACCATAAGGCCTGTAACGGTCTATCCACTAATGATTGTTCGATCTGAATCCATTGTTTAGTCCCATGGTGGTGGAACCACTCTAGAATCCTATTAAGTACAGTAGCCCTTAAATACTTTCTCAAACAGGGAAGACTTAAGCCTCCACGCGATTTATGTCGTTCTAAAATATTTTTACTGATCCTGGGTTTCTTGCCCTCCCATATAAAATCAATAAAAGCAGATTGCAATCTATCAAAAAAACATTTAGGAGGTCGGATGGGTATGGTTTGGAAACAATAAAGAATTCTCGGCAAGACATTCATTTTTATTGTATTCATACGCCCAAACCAAGAGATGTGAAGAGGTCTCCAATGTATAAGATCTTTTTTGATTTGGGTAAGCAAGGGTTCATGGTTAAGTTGGTAAAGTTTATCTAGATCTGCCGAGACATTGACACCCAAATATTTTATTGATGTCGCCCTCCAGCGGAATGGGTAGTTGGACTGCAGCACACGTTGCATATTGGCTGGTAAAGAAACATTCAATGCCTCAGACTTATCCATATTAATTTTAAAGTTACTAAAATCCCCATAGGTCTTAAATTCTAACATCAATACTGGAAGAGATACAATCGGATTGGATATAAAGGTCAACAGGTCATCTGCGTACAAAGCCAATTTATGTGCTTTCCCTTTTATAGCGATACCAGTAATGTTTGGGTTACTTCTAATTGCTACAGCCAAGTGTTCCATAACTAAAGCGTATAATAACGGGGACAGGGGGCATCCCTGACGCGTCCCATTGTGTATTTTCACTGGGTCCGACAGTGTCCCATTTACCCTGATTCTAGCTTGGGGGGTCGAATAGAGTGCCATAATTCGTTGTTTAGCCTTGGGCCCTAATCCGATTTGAGACAAAGTTTCTTGCAGGAAGGTCCAATTGACTCTGTCAAACGCTTTCTCAGCATCAGTAGACAGAGCCAATATAGGGACCCCCTGACGCTGCGCAATATCCATGATTGTAATAACTTTCAAAGTATTGTCCTTGGCTTCTCGGCCCGGAACAAAACCAACCTGATCCGAGTGAATAAGATATGGAAGGTGAATCTGAAGTCGCTCTGCGAGTATCTTGGCATAGAGCTTAGTATCTACATTTAAAAGTGATATAGGCCGGTAACTCGAACATGCCAAAGGGTCCTTCCCAGGTTTATGAATCAGGGAGATATGAGCATCCAGCATAGTCATGGGGGTTCTAAGAGGAGAATCAAAATTATTGAAAGCAGAGAGTAAGAGATCCGAAATATCATCCTGTACCGTCTTATAAAAGAGGGCAGTTAGCCCATCTGGGCCCGGAGCTTTCCCTGATTTGACATGTTTCAAAGTTTGTAACAATTCAGTCATAGTTATCGGGTCCTCCAAGGCATCAATATCAGTCTGCTTAAGACAAGGGAGCGCAGTTCGCTGAATATAATCCTTCAATTTGACTACAAATTGTTTATCCGTATGCTGTAGAGGGTTCTGAATGTTATATAAATCCGAATAGTATTTTTGTAGAGCAGTGGCAATTTCCTGCGTTTTGAACACCACCTTGTCATTACGGGTTTTTATAGCTGAAATAAAGGAGGTGTTCATTTTCTGCTTAAGAGCACGTGCTAGAGCTTTCCCAGGTTTATTACCATGTTCATAAAAATAACATTTAGATTTCTGCCAACCATAAATCGACTTCTTATGTAATTCAGCTTTTAATAATTCCCTAGCATTAATAAGCTCCCTTTGAACATTGTTAGATAAAGAGGATTTATGCAACAATTCCAATTTCGATATGCTAGTACATAAATCAGATATACGTTTAGACCTAGCTCTTTTCAGTCTAGTGCCATGTTTTATAAAGATGCCTCGGAGGACCGCTTTAAGAGCTTCCCATTTTGTCACCGGGTGGGTAGTATCAGTTTTATGTATGTCCCTAAAACAGGCAATTTCAGCCTTGATCTCATTTACACAATCCGTGTCTCTAAGCAAGGATTCATTTAACCTCCATGACCATGCCTTACGCTCTAATGAGGGGATAACGACAGTAAGAAATATGGGTGCATGATCCGAGAGCAACTGAATGCCTATACTGCAGTCCACCACCCAATCCAGAGCAAAGTGCGACACAAACAAATAATCAATCCTGCTATAAGTCTGGTGCACCTGCGAAAAATAGGAGTAGTCCCTATCAGTGGGGTGGCAAATTCGCCATGCATCCATCAACCGGTTAGTGTAGAGTTGAGATTTTATATTTTTAATTGTGCTAAAGGGTACACAAGATGTCCCAGTCGATGTATCAACCCTAGGATCTAGAGAGACATTGAAGTCACCACCCATGACAAGTACCCCCTCAGAAAAACCATCAAGTCGGGTCAATAAACTCTCCACAAAATTATGCTGGCTGTGATTTGGCGCATAAGCATTAATCAGCGTCAAAATCTGGCCTGAGATATTAACTTTAATGCAAAGGTACCGTCCCCTAGGATCCACGATCGAATCTATAACCGACAAATTAAGATTTTTATGGAAAGCAATTGCCACCCCTTTACTTTTAGATTCAGGATTATCGCTGAAAAACCATGTTTGATAATACCTATTTGTAAATTGTGGCCTGTGACCCGACTTGAAGTGGGTTTCCTGTAACATTGTTATCATAACTTTTTGTTTATGCAAACCTGTCAATATTTGCGACCTCTTTGTTGGAGAATTAAAGCCACGGACATTGTAGGAGCAAATCTTAACGTCAGACATATTTAGATAGATATGCATTCATGTAGACAGAGCAGTGACCAAGTGACTGAAAAAGAAGAATAGGCATTAACATCAAAAACAATGTTTTCCCAAAACATTTTAACTGTTTGAAAAAATGAACCAAACCATCAGTAAAAAAGCAATTAGTAAAGGCAAACCTTACATAAATCTCGGATGGTTCAAATACCCTATGTGGGGGAGTAGGGTATAGTATGGACTGAGACATTAAGATGGTTATATAAATGTAGCAGCAACCTAGCCGGGCTAGTGCAACAGAGTAACATAAGTAAAACGCAACATTAATATGTAATGCTTCTGGACCCTTAGAGTGTCAGACAAGCATGGTACTTGAAAAAATAGGAAGTTCGTTCAAATGGAACAAAGAGTCACATAACGCTTTCAGGTAGTTACCACTCTTTTCTTGGTCGGAGTACTGGGGCCACTTCGCGGTGTATGGTCTCTGACTGGGCGATTCTTTGAAGTAGCAGGGTTGCTCCGTTGATCAGCGGTAGACATGAGCCATTCCCAGGAGTGCCAATTCGGGACCGGAATCTGTGGAAGGTCCAGGTGTTGCAGGAAAGTGGGGACATCCCTAGGAGCCCTGATAGTGATCGGCTTACCATTTCTCAAAACGGACAAGGCAAAAGGGAATCCCCATTTATAGCGTATGTCCCGTTCTTGAAGAAGATCCAACACAGGTTTAAGAGCTCTCCTCTGACGTAGGGTATTCCTGGAAAGATCTTGGAATAGCCTCACTTTGGCATTAGCAAAATCGATCTCGTTTTTGTTTCTGGCTTTCATCATGATGGCCTCTTTCACCTTATAAAAGTGGACTCTACAAATAACATCACGTGGAGAATCAGATAAAAGATCTTTCGGCCTCAACTCTCTATGAACTCTGTCCAGTACAATAGTTTTCTCAGGCGGTTCGCCCAAAAGCATATTAAACAGGGCAGTTATTGCAGTAGAAAGTTCTTGTTGGCCTACCGACTCAGGAAGGCCTTTGACCCTAATATTATTCCGTCTAGATCGGTTTTCCTGATCATCCAAAAGAGTCTGCAGATGGCAAAAGCGGGCCTCATATTGAGTGATCGTTACATCCATTTGAGCGATGTGCTCTGAGTTAGTGAGAACTGACGTCTCCAATTGAGAATATTTTTCCCCGACGTCAGACAATTTACCATGCAGGGCGGCAATCTCTATCTTTAATGCAGATTCAGTATCATGAACAAGCGTCTCAATATCACTCCGAGACGGTAATGAGAGAATATGTGCCCTTAATTCCCAATCCATCTGCGTGGTAGCGTTATCATTGTTAGTGCGCGGCATGCGCTGCCCTAGACCGCCATTTTGAGGTGACTGCTGTGACGCAGTTTGCAGTGACTGGGGAAATATAGGTTCGGAGGCTGGTTCGGGCCTAGAGGTCAAAATGTCCCCTTTATCCGATATAGGAATAACGGAAGTTATTGCAGGAGGGGGAGATAGAGACAGTTGCCAATCCTCCCCACTCTCCCAATGCGGGGAGGCCGCTGTAGGTACGGCAATGACGGGGTCAACGGCAGTTACAGGAGCAACAGAAGGTAAGGGCACTATACCTGCCGCCATATCTGATTCTGCTAGACAGTCAGTGCTCGTCTCGGGGTCCTCTGGGGAATCAGGCAAGTTCTTTGCCATGTGCGTCAATGTCAAAGATGGCGCCTCGTCGGGTGAATCCTCGCGGACATCTGAGCAAGAAACAGACCGTCTTTGAAAAAATCTCGTCAAACGAGTTGTCTGAGCAATCTCCAGGTCATCAGGGCTCTTCCGACCTCTTTTATTCTTGCCCATAGCGAAATACAGGTCCAAAAGCAAGCTCAATGCTGACTCTGTGCACGGAGCTCAAACAGCTAACGTCTGCTCGCGGCCATAGCCAAACCACGCCCCCTCTGTACAACACTTTTAATCAACCAGGCAGATAGAAAATGTAATATAAAGAAAAGTAAATGATACACCAAGGGGCCCATTTACTTAGCTCGAGTGAAGGAATGAATAAAAAAAACGTAGAATTTCAAATGTTTTTTTTGGCTATTTCGACCATCGAATGGGCTACTTCGACTTCGAATCGAGCGATTCGAACTAAAAATCGTTTGACTATTCGATAGTCGAAGTACTGTCTCTTTAAGAAAAAACTTCGACCCCCTAGTTTGCCACCTAAAAGCTACCGAAGTCAATGTTAGCCTATGGAGAAGGTCCCCATAGGCTTAGGTAGCTTTTTTAGGTTGAAGAAAAATCGTTCGATCAAACGATATTCGAAGTCGAAGGATTTAACTTCGACAGTCGAATATCGAGGGTTAATTAACCCTCGATATTCGACCTTAAGTAAATTTGCCCCCAAATAATAACATACAGATATTATCAAAGTGTAAATGAATAGAGAGTGGTGGAATTTGACTGTGGTAAGTTTTAATTACACACTTTGATAAATCTGTCCCATAGTTTTTGTGGTGGAAATGGTAAATGGGCTTACAATGCTGTGATGATAATGGATGAAATGATTACAAGTAATAGTAAAAATGATCAGGAAATTCCATTAAAATGATTAACTCCTAACACAACTGAGCCCTGGACTGGTTTGCTATGCTACACAAATTATATTTTCTTCCCTTGCCACTAGCATTCCCCCTTTCTTTATTATTTGCTATATTATTCTCTTTCTGATCCCTTCAATCCTTTCTCTGCTTCATTCATTGCTTCATTTTCCTTTTCTATATCAGATGGGGAAAGATAGGAAACAAGCCGGGGGCAAAAATATCCATTGTGCAGCCAGAGCTGTGGCACTGTAGTCCAGTTGACTTAGATGCCCTCTGGTACTAAGGATGGCGATAATTATTCCATTATCTCACACATTATGCAGAAAGAGGGCCTTAAACCATAGCTTCCACTGTGTCACAGTCTGTTCTTGCAACCAACTGAAATAACTGGAGGCTCCACTGATGTTTAGGCTTACTCACATGGTAAGCATAATGTTTACAAAAATGAATATGTTACATTCTAAAGCTATTTTGACACCATTATCCTCTTTAGCTATGATTACTGCGACACACATAGCAACAAGAAAATATGCAAATGTACGCCAATTTAAGCTACAACAATTAAATCTGATGCCTGAACTAATAGCCTTTTAAAATGTATTTCTTGAAAATAACTCTTGAATGCAATCTTCTTTGGAAACTATTTTTAATCAGGAATTATTTCCTCTTTTTATTTTATGATGTACTAGTGTTTGTTTTATGTTTAATCAATCCATAAATGGAAATGGTGATCCCCAAAGTTTCAAAAATGTATATTTCATCTGAAAGCACCAAATTGTTTTGTTTTAAACTAATTATATAAATACATATTTTAACATTGCTATGGAATCGTGTGGTGTTTATACAAATGGCCTGCGGGTGTCACTGTGCACAGGACTTGTACTGCACCTTTTCTTCCAAACCATGGTGAGCCTACCATACCTTTTAATGCTTGGATCCGTATGTTTGAAAATTACATTATTGCTGCTGACCAAGGGGAGATTTCTGCTGCTAGAAATTGTGCTTTACTTATTCACTGCCTGGGAGCAGAGGGACAGTGTATGTTCTATATATTACCATTAGCTGATGATACTTATTAAACTGCTCTTACTGCTATAAAGAACTTTTTCGTGCCAAGAGTAAATGTGATTGCTGAAAGATATAAATTCTGCCAATGTGGACAACATAATGGGGAATCCACAGAACAATTTGTAGCAGCTTTGAGAGAGCTGGTTGTTATCTGCTGACATTGTGAAACATCACCAAGCCAAATGCAAGACTTATACTGACAGAAAACGTGGTGCAAGAGAAGTACACTTTCAGCCTGGATCTTAAGTCAGAATTAAGAAACCAGGAATACTGAAACAAGGACAATCTAAATTTACTACACCACTTGAAGTGAGACGCCAGCGAGGACCATACACATATGAACTGTCTTGCTCCTGTTAGATTTGACAAGCTCCATTTGATGAAGGACATTTTCCTACTCCTGATGTCAACTGCAATAGGCCTGAAGAAAGTGAACCTATAAGGCGTACTGAGAGAAAACTACCTGCATGGACCCAGGACTATGTGATGTGAATAATGTATATTATTGCTTTAAGATGCATTGTTTATTACATTTGCCCAAATGCCTTCCTACTATAGAGGGAATCTGTGGTGTTTATACAAATGGCCTGCGGGTGTCACTGTGCACAGGACTTTCTGTACAGCTTGAAAGTGAAAGTAAAAGCATACTGTTATGTAATGCCTACATGACTCTGCTAATAAAGCACTATTATACTCTACTCATCCTCGGCTACTCAAAACATAACAAATTGTTTCATATATCAATGTTAGGCATTCTTACTGTATATGCTGTTTCATTCTGTTAAATGTGCAAAATCCTGCCAGAATTGAAAAAATCAGTTTCAGATAGGACATTGGCCTATAGTGGCGTGAAAGCTTAGTTCTGAAGAAAGTTAGAATGATAGTATTTGTCGTACGTAAAAAAAATAAATTGTCGCCCCTTGACTTCAATGCATGTTGCCAAATTTTCACAGTTTCGTAAATTTTCAGCGCAAGGAAATGGGTAAGATTCGCCCATCACTAATTTGATGTGAGCCGTAAAGCATGACAAAACTGCTGCTTCGTGAGAGAAATAAGGAGAATATCTGATTACACAAATGTGACTATGATTAACATTTTACTTACAAATGACCCTAATAATTGTTTCATGTTGGTTCTGATTTATAGTAGATTGAACTGGAGAAACCTGTAGGAATACTAACTGTTTTCTTTAAGTGATAATGAATTGACACATTTATCAAAGCCGATAGAATATATGAGCAGCTGAACCCATTCATTCCTATGCAGAGCAGCAGCAGTGAGTACTAACACTTTTTCGAATCATTAATCCCATGCAAATCCCATGCAGAGTTTAACAATTCACACAATTAATTTGCAACCTGAATTAATTGTTTCAGCACTGAAAAGAAATTGTTAAATCTTTGACTTTTATAAGCTGTATGCATAGGTGCCACTTGTAAAAGGTAAAAGATAATAATTCAGCCTTATTTTTTTCAGGTATAAATACAACCCTAATTCTTTGGTAAAAGTGTCACATAGAACACTGCCGACGGACATTGGTGGGCTAGGCTGGGAATTAAACATATACAAGACTTATACCCTGAGGGTCAGCTCATACGATTTGATGAGTTGCATCTTATAGAGCCGCTAACCCAAAATGTTCAATTCAGATATCGCCAACTTCATCACACAGCGACAAGCCAATTCACGGCAAGGGGTCCCAGCCTAGAAGTCATGGCACTAGAGACTAAGGGGCAAATTTTACTTCAAAGTTGCGCCAGCGTTGCCTTCGACGCACTTCGCCAGGCGTAGATTCGCCAGGGCTGCACAAATTCACGAAGATCCGAAGTTGCGCACAAGTTACTGATTGTTTGTGAAGTTGTGCTAGCAATGTTATGATCAGCTCTTCGAAGTTACGCTAGCGATCGGAAATTTGGATACGGCGTGCAGATAAAGTACAATGGCCGAATATGCAGCAGAAAAACACATTACACTACACATGGCCAGGGAACCTTAATAAATGTATTCTTATGCCCTACACATGTGCCCACAGTATAGTTTAGGTGCCATATGTTATATTATGTAGGGGGGGAAGGAGGTTACCCTTTTTCAGACTAACACCATCTAAAAAGTAAAAGACGCCAGCGTTTTTTTGGGACTTAGAAAAAATGTAAACTTTTTTTGAACCATCCCTATCTACTCTATTATACTTCGCCTGGTCTGAGGTGGTGAAATAAAGTCTGGCGCAAGAGGTAACGTTCACGAAAATCCGCAAGTTACAGTAGTTACGTCCCTTCGCCATTGCGCAACTTCACCTGGCGTAGGGGTGTGAAGTAGCTATAGAGTAGGTCAACTTCTCTGGCAAATTATGCCAGCACCCATTAGTAAATCGGTGAAGTGGGTAAATGACGTCACGCTGGCGAATTTTCGCTAGCGTTAGTCACTTTGCCCTTTATTACATTTGCCCCATAGCTACAACTGGAAAACATGGCTAAACCTCTCTTGACTATTTATCAGGTGCTCACACTCGCCAACAATCAAAGGCAGCTCCCTTGTCAAGCCAAATGGAACTTGGACCCACATTAACAGAAGGTGACTTGGCGATTGTGTTGCGACACTTGCTACTGCCATTAGTGTCAGCCAAAGATAAATTGATACAGGTGAAATTTACCCATCGTATTTATATGACACCTGGGTGGCCCAACTCTTTAAATCCTGAAAGATCAAAAGCATGTCCCAGATGCAGGAAAGACCCTAGCAACTGGGTCCACATGACATAGTCCTGTGATGAGATTCAGGACTATTGGACTCAGGTATTCGCTTTTATTTCTAAAGTTATGGTGCTCCAGATTGAACCAACCCATCTACTGCACTACTGAGGCTAACCATGGGAATTGTTTTTTCCAAAGAAAGCAGAGTGTTCCTCCAGACTCTTTTATACTATGCAAAAAAAATGATTGGTCTCAAATGGAACAGACCACTGGCACCTACCATAGAGGCATGGAAAGCCCTGGTTAATGCAGCCTTACCATTTTACAAAGAAGCTTACATGTCTAGACAAATTTATAGACATTTGGCTACTCTGGATCTTAAACTTGGACACTTATAGCCCTAAAGCACTTTACTAGTTTGTATATTAAGTATGTTGGTGAGAAATATATGGTGATTTTTCCTCCCTCTTTATTACCATAACCTGCTTCTACCATATATGGGTTAAAATGGAGTATTGTGCATACATCTAAATGTTCATTTTTATGTTTTGAAAATTCAATATATAAGCATTAAAAAAAAGTGTCACATAGAAAGTGTCAATAGCTGCAGCAGTTCTTCACAGGTAAACATTTATGCTTTCAAAATTAATCTATATGGAAAAAAATTATATCACATAGTGCACTGATAAGACCTTATGAATTCCTGGTGTGCACCTACAGCTTCTCAGAGGAGAATGAGAGTGTGTACTGCTAATGATCAGGAAGAGGACCAGCTCTTATCACAAAAACAACTAACTACAAGGCAAAGCTAAGAGGTCCTCTGCACTTAACCCATTAGCAATATATTAAGGACATTAAGGGGGTTATTTACTAAACTCCGAATGCAATTTTTTATAAAATTGTACTTTTAAAAAATCACGAATTTTTCAGAAATGATTAAATTTTATAACAATGATGTGCACTGGGTTTCGTGCAATACCCCAAAGTTTTCAGGCATAAAGCATAAGAAAGTGATGGGGGAAAAATACGAAATCCGAAAAAATCTGAGTTTTCTGGTGAAAAATCCAAAAAAATCGTGAAAATCGGATTTTTTTCCCGCAAAGCAAATTTTGGGGAAATGTAATAATAAACCTGAGCTGCTTTGATCGTAGTTTGTAGCAGAAAATATTGAGATAAAATCGGACTTTGATAAATAACCCCCTAAGACATTTTGTGCATTAAGCTAAAAATGCCAAAACAGGGCTTGTTTGTCCCTGATCTGGTCAGTCCTACATGCAACTTTCATCTAATTCATTAAGAATCTTATTGCTTCATTATACGACTTTTATTTAGTCAGCCAGCATGAATATATTGCAATATATGGACAAATGTATTTAAAATGTCCTTCGTATATATTTAAAATGGGTTGCAGAGGACCTCTTGTCTTTGTCTGTATGTATTATGTCATCACAGCCAAACCCCCTGCCTAATGGTTTAAAATGTTATAATGAGCACAAATTTTTCTTCTTTGCTATAGTTTATGCAGGGGCTGTGGCCAGTTCCATGTTGTACCTCCCACCCTTTCCAGCTACAGTCAGGTGATTCCAGTGGTGGAAATTAAAAGGGCCACCATTTGGTAGATTTAATCTTGAAAGCAAGCAGGTTGCAGGTTAAACGTAGTCCGTGTACAAAATATATACTGAAGTAGTAGAATTCTTAATAAATCAGATGAAAGTGAGTTTAGAACTGGCAGACCAGGAATGACTTTTACGTAGTTGCATAGTATATATTATATATATTGAGATATATGGACAAACAACCCCCATTTGTAATAAAAGGCATTCCCAGGAGCAGTAAACCATATCAACCAATAAGATGTTTGTGTTTAAACAGGTGACCAGTAAATGCTACCTGCAGTTGTTCTGGGTGATGAGTGAAAAAATTTGCAATGGGCAGTTTCACCACGGTGAAATGTGTAGTGAACCCAAGCCATAAATTCGCCACAAGATTACTTTTGCTTCTGCCAACAAAAAACAATGATGCACGGTTTGCGCAACAACATTTTTTTGACATGTGGCTGCACATAACATTTTACGTAAAAAAAACTGCATCAGTATAAATAACCACTGCCCAACATTTTAACATTTTTACATTTTAACATTCTAGGTTTTTTTTGGCATTTTAGGAGTGGTACACTTTTTGCTGAGTGAGTACATTAAAGTCAAATGCTATTAGCTAACATGGCACAGACCTTACTCAATACACAGCAGAAGCAATACTTTATCCAATTAATGCTCCAGGCTGGGTATGACAACATTCTGCCAGGGGCCCCCAGAGTACAGTAGCTACAGCATTATGCAGCAGCTGGAATGGTGCACCACTGGTTTAATATTAACATGGACCTGGTGCGATCTCAAATGAAGGCACCCTGGAATGGTAAATGAGCTTCAGGCAGAGGTGGAAGGTTTAAACTTTTAATAAATTGTATTAATTAGATTTTTTTTATTATGCTCTTTATGAGTGTTCAGGTGAATACTTTAACACCAAGAACAAATGTCATATTTTTGCAGATAACAAGGGAATTAGCTATAAAATAGAGATTATCAGGCCTAGACTAGCAATCTGTGGATTCAGACAAATGCCAGAGGGGCTGTGTAAAATGCCATAGTAGACAGTCACTATTTATTGGGCTGGTGCAGAGCTGTTTTGGCCTGTTTTGCCCATTCCATACTTCCCCTCCAGATAGATGATGGTTCTTCCCTGTAGTTACATCACATACCTCAGCCTGTATAATTTGTACTGTACAAATGCAAGTGCTCTATTACTCAAATTGACATTGTTATTTTTAGCTGAATTTCTCCAAGCTGCACCTGATGCAGCAGTAACCCACAAGGAGGCAGCAGCACTACGGGTAGCAGCACCGCTATCTCCCCAGGATTTGGAAACACCGACTGGGGAATAGGGATGGGCAAGCTGACCAGTTTTGATTTGTCCAAAATTCATGCAATAGCGAAAATTCACCAAAATGCATTGAAGTCTATAGACAACATTTTTTTGACACGCAACAAATGTTTTTTGACGCGCAACAATTTTTTTCACCCTTTGGACATCCTACTGGAGCAGAATCAGCAAATTATGATGCAATTGCACTACTTCAACATACAGTCTGCAGTGACCTTAAGTGGAGGCAGCCAGACCTGGTCCTGGAAATCAGGGGGGGATGACTGGGAATGAATAGGAGACGATGTAAATAGAAAGATGAGCAATAAAAAGTAGAAATAACGATGCATTTGTAGCCTCACAGAGCATTTGTTTTCAGAATGGAACAGTGAACCCCATTTGAAAGCTGGAAAGAGTCAGAAGAAGAAGGCAAATAATACAAAACTATAAAAAATTAAGGCCAATTGAAAAGTTGCTTAGTATTGGCCACTCAATAACATACTTAAAGTTAACTTTAAGGTAAACCACCCCTTTAAAGATGTACCTGGCCTGCCCCATACTTCCCATTCTTATAGATGAATGGGTTTCCTGAAGTTACACACCTCCGTCTGTATAATTTGTACTGTACAAATGCAAGTGTTGTATTATTCAAAGTTACATTATGTTATTGCCAGCTACATTTCTCCGCCAGAGCTGAAACATCAGCAGCACCACTGGCAGCACCAGTGGCATCAGTACTGTTAGCCCAGGACATGGCAGATCTGCTGTTCCTGTTTTCCAGTAGGAGCACACCATGAGCCTGAAAATGCCAGAGCTGCTACAGTAACTCCAAGGGTGATAGGAGTGAAACATGTATGTGATTTGGCCTTCCCATTGACTACAATGCAAATTTTGACGCATAGCAAAACATGGCAAATTCACTTAACACATTCATTGAGTCAATAACATTCAACAGCAACACTTGAAAGTAAGTAAAACATGCCTTATTGGTAGCTGCAAAACAGAAAAATAGGTGCCATGAAAAAAACGCCCATAGACTCTAATTTAGTTTGCTACAGACCTGAAAAAATTATGCTGAGCGACAAAAGTAAGGTTTGCGTAAAAAAATGTTTTAATGTCCCTAATATATTGTGGGTTGAGTGCAGAGGACCTCTTGTCTATGTTTGTATGAATTTTGTGATCACAGTCTCATTGCACCCCTCCACCTATTGTTTTCAAATGTAATGGTGAGCACAATGTTTACTTTTGAACTACAAGAATAAACATCAGAAAAATCAATATTCATTACAGTAATACTATTTCCAGTGCGATGATAATGTGCGTTGCTTCTATCCAAATCTTTTGCAGGATTTTAGTCGACTTCTACATTCAGTTTTCATGAATCAATAACTTTCATAACTAATGTTAGTGAATACATTGTTTGCAAACTGAATGAACTAGAGAGACAGACAACTATGCTAAACTACAGATCTCCAATTAGTTAGTTAGTTCTCTGGTTAATTCACTCAAACATGAAATTATTCTAAAGTAGGTTACATTTTAGTGATACAATAAGCAAACATCAGAAAAATCCACTTGGTTTTATCACATCATCCATTTTTTCCCATTTCACTTCAGCCTTTATATGATGCAGAAAGGCAATTTCCAACAGCCCATAAATAACACAATGATCTTGCTACTATCTCTGTCAAGTAGTTCTTTTCTAAAACAACATTAAAATGCTGGGATTCAGTCATCTGCTACTTTGTTTTATACATAGCTACGTTTAATATAAGGATTGAGCTATATTTTAGAGCAGAATGTAAAACAAAGGATTAGAAATACAATAATATATATGCATCTAAATCATGAAAGTTAGAGTTTCCTGGTTGGTGGTTATCAAGGGAATCCTAAAACTCTATAGCAGATGGTTTAATAATGACTACTAAAATTACTTTTCCATTTTTTCGTGATGAATAAAAGTAACGTAATATAATGGTTTCATAAATGTGAAGATACAAGTAGAATGAGATCAGACCTAATCAGAAAAAAAAAAAGAGTTTCTGTTCTACGCTGAAAGGATATGTTCCAATTCACGCCATATGGGAGCTGACATACAAGCTTTATGTTACCTTTTAATAACAGGTGGCGCTGATCTACATAAAATGAGAACAAAGTCAAGAGGCACTAAACTACAATGTCCAATTTCCTCTGGTTGCTGGATATTCAGGTCAGGGTTTTAGGCTCTGAAAACTAATTTGTAAGAAAATGGTGACAGCATGCAAAACTTGATATTCCTCCACTACTGTACATCTATAAAGGAGCCAATGATTAAGGTCACTCGCAGTATTTTCATTGCTCAAAGACAGAATTTTGTTATCTTGAACATCTCTGATGTAAACGTAGTGAAGACAGTTTGGTCACATAGCTCCCACTGAGTAAGTGCAGTTTGGATTCTTCAGAGCAGAATCTTTGCCGCCAACGGCTAGCAGTTAGTGAGATATATATTTCTTTTATCTATCTCAAATTTCTCCAAAAGGCGCACAAAACAACTCTTTCCAATGGAAAAAAAATCCCAGCATGGATAATACACAAAAGATTTTGAAAATGACAAAAAAAGCTTGCAAAATAATGAAACAGCGTCTGTTTTATCCTTTACAGTCAATATGGGTAATGCATAGTTTATTTGTTTTTCCATGTTTTTGTACCAATTGCTTACAGAGTTTTTATCCTGCATTTGATCAAATAGATCATAACATAATGTGACTGTACATCATAAGAAAACACAGTGTTTTGGAATACCAACACTACTGTCTTGGTCTGTTTACTCCTTATAGCTTTTTGTTTATTGAAAGCAAAATTTCCAACCAATTAATGCTGTGAAAACAGGAACTTTTCTTACAAATGGCTAAGAGCATGCTCAAGTTGCAACATTCTCCTCAAAGGGTAAATGTATCCCCCTTTTTGACATCAGCTTATTCACTTGGGCTTATGTAAGAAATGTGCATAACCACTGAACCAAATATCAGAACATCTAAATCTACACAGACATGCAAATGCAAATGATCAAGTATGACTTTTTGCACTTTTAAAACTGCTGCATTTTCTGGGATTTGGGAAAATCAGTGCATCAAATAGACTGCAAAAATAGGTCTTACGTGGGAAGTAGAATTGCACCTGCATTGGAAATGTAATCTAGTCTAGTAACCAAAACTGAAAATTACTCAAATGTAATCGAGAAAGAAATGTAGCAGCCAGAATTGAAGGCATGATACAAATAAGGTGCATGAAGGCATGATACACATAAGGTTTATGCAATGACTATTCCAGATGCTAAACAGGCTTAACATCATCTGATGTAAACACATAATTTGTACAATCCAAGTACTGTATACACAACTTTTGTTTGCTGCGTGACCCAATTATTTGCCAGAACATAGGAAAAAAAGCATTATGATCATGGTGGGGATGGACCAATAAACCCACACTACTTCTCTTTTCTTGCTTCATGCTCAATTGCAGGGTAATATCTGCAGAGAGTTCACTATGTTTAAAGACTCCATTAACCCTTTAAGTGCCACAAATCGTAGAAGCTATGATCTGTGGATAAAATGACCGAAGGGCTACAAACTGTTAATTCTATGATCTGGAGTAGGATGGGTATGCAAGAGCAGGAACGGCTTTTAAAGACTCTCCTTTGCTGCTCACTCTTTCCCCCGCCCCTAGGCAATGAGCAGATGGGGGTAACGAATGGCCCCTGGGGCATTATCGCCCAGGGGCCAAACAGGAAGCAGCAGTCATGGGCCTACTATTTGCCTGCTGCTTCCTCTACTTCCTGCTCCCCTCAGATGGCCCCCTTACTGGATCCTACCAAGCAGGCTGCCTCCTCTGGGTTCCAGCAGGCCCTCCGGGGTTGAAGATGAATCAAACAGCATCATATACCAGGTAAGTGTCCCACTCACTTGATTTTGTTTTGTAAAACTAATTTAGCCAAGCCAAAATTTTCAAACTGTGATTCTGACTGGGGGTTATGATAGATGGAAAAAAACAGCATTGGTTTTAGTGGTTTTAGGTATTTTATTGCATTCCGCATTGTTCTTTGTTAATTGTTTTTGCTCATGGATTTTTTGTATGCTATATATCGATTTGGGTGCCTCTGCAAGCCATTTAGTTTTGTAAATATATGCATATTGGGCAGAAAATTGTTCATTAGAGACCTGGAATTTAGGGAAAGCTACAAAATGTGGGGCATATAATGGAGTAAAATGCAAGCTTTGTTCCAGATATTTAATGAAAACCTCTACGTTTAGCATAGCTTTGCAGTTTGGTAGTTTTGCAGTAGAAATATGTAGTGATGGGCGAATTTATTCGCCAGGCGCGAATTCGCGGCGAATTTGCGTGATTCGCCACCAGCAAATAAATTTGCGAAACGCCCGCGAAAATTCGCGGCAAAAACGGGCGTCGGCGCCAGAAACGGCGCCGGCATCGAAAAAACGGGCGCCGGCGTCAAAAATGAGACGCCGGCGCCGTTTCGTGAATTTTTCGCCGTTTCGCGAATTTCGCAAATTTTTCGGCGAAGCGAAACGGCGCAAATTCGCCCATCATTAGAAATATGCATTTAAACATTTTAGTTTCATCAGAATGGGCAGCTTCAGATACTATATGGTTTTCTAGGGTCTCCATACTTTTAGGGGTCTTATGGCACATAGTGCGCATATCAAATGCTTATATGCATTAGCCAGATGTGAAAATTCATATACACTTTTTTCATTTGGGTGCCTCTGTACACCACATTGTTTACTAAATCAATCCATATTGGGCATAAAACTGTTCAGTAGAATCCTGGCATTCAAACTGATGGTGTTTTATGCTGGTACGTTGTGTGGCATATAATGGGGTAAAATCCAAGCTTTGTGCCAATTTTCAGAAATTTCATAAAAAACACGATATTTAGCTCTTCAGTTTGGCAGTTTGCTATAAAAAGATGCTTTTACCCATTTCTGTTTTGTCAGAA
Source organism: Xenopus laevis (assembly GCF_017654675.1). Classification (NCBI taxonomy): domain Eukaryota; kingdom Metazoa; phylum Chordata; class Amphibia; order Anura; family Pipidae; genus Xenopus; species Xenopus laevis. The sequence goes on from NC_054371.1 coordinate 49,186,465, forward strand.
TGTGTAGTTTCATAAAATATTTGGTTTTGGGGGTAAACCTAGTTTTTTTTATTGTTCTACCTCTTTGTGTTTTACCCCACACAATATGCAGTTAATGTGTTAAATTGCTGAACTGGTTTGCATGCACTAATTTGATTATGGGGTCTCTAAATGCCAGATAGTTTGGTAATCCTATGCACATTAGGCATCAAACTGTTCAGAGGGCCCCTGGCATTCATATTTAGGATGTTTTCTATTGGTACCTAATGCTATGTGGGGGATAAGATGCTAGAAAATGGAAGCTTTGAGGCAATTTCAGGTCTGAGATGGATGATTTGTGGATTTGGGCTCAAAAAATTCAGATATTTCATCAAAACCGACAAATTTAGGAAATCACTGCATTTGGAGTAGAAAGACATGGTCACCCATTTTGGATTCAGCTGAATATGTACTTTCCAAAAATATATGGTTTTGGGGAGCCAATGAATTATTTTGTGTTTTTGCTCCGTACAAAATGCAGTCACTGGGGCTCATTTATTAACGCAGCGCAGCGCTAAAAAGAGCGCAGTGGCCAGACATTTGCCCAGCGCATGCGAGTATTTAATAATGTAGCGCACGATACCTTAACAGTGCGATTTGTGCGCTAATGTAGACACAAGACAGGTGCGACGTGTGAAACTGCGTATCAGCTGTCGCAGTGCTTATAATAAATTGTGCGCACAGGAAGATACCGCAAAGGTAAGGATTAGTTGTGCTCATGTATGAATGCGCTGCTTTAATTAGTTGCGTCACATATTGCGCATATTGCGTTCACTTAGACGCATCTGCATTTGTTTCTGTGCTAATATTTGTTTGGTTGCAAAGGTGTTTAGCCTACCTGATACCCTTAAAGGAACCTTGGTCAATATAAACATGTTGGGTGGAAGGCGTGGTTAATATGCACTTTACAAGGGTTGTTCATCTTGAATATACTAGCGCAGCTGGGCAGGAATGCGCATTTTGAAGAGCGTTACTATTACGCCACGAAGAGGCAGGCGTAAAAATTGTGGTGCTGTTGCCCGGGTGCAGTTTTGCACATATACAGACGCAAATCTGCGACGGCCGCAGTGCAAGCGCATTGTAGCCACGCCCACAGCCACGCCCCTAACAACCACGGCATCGTTTGCGACATAAATGCCCAATCTTTTGCGCAATGCGCATAAACAAAACCATCGCAAAAGCTCTGTGTTATGCGCAATATCACGCAAATATATTAGCGATCACGCTTGTGATGGCGCAGACAACCTTTTGCGTCCACTTATGCGCTGCGCTGCTTTAATAAATGAGCCCCAATGTGTCAATTATTAAGTAGCTGAAGTGACTTCTCGAACAATTTCTATGTGCTTACTTCATTTTGGAGTCTCTAAACGCCTGATACTTTGGTAATCCTATGCACAATGGGCATCAAACTGTTCAGTGGACCTCTGGCATTCATATTTAGGTACCTAATGCTATGTGAGAGATACAAACTTGCAAAGTGAGATGATTTTTCTGAATTTTCATAAATCTTATAGAAACCACAACGTTTAGAAAAGCTTTGATGTTTGGAGTAGAAAGCTATGGTTACCCATTTTGGATTTAACAGCATGTGTTCTTTTCAAAAATATAAGGTTTCCTGGGGTAAATCTACTGTTCCAGAATTTTTCCAAAGTATGCCATATTCTGCTGTAGTTCTTTAAAAATTCAGCAATTTACTGGGGAGTTTTGATTTATAGAAGTCAGAATCTCCATAAAACTATAACTATTTGGTCTTGGTATGTTTGGGACACTTGAGGCTTTCCACATCAGTTGATTTTTTGTGCATGAAATAAAAATTAATTCTGGTATAAATCCCTATATTATGAAGAATAGCTATTTTTTTTTTTGAAGTGGAAATACACAATAACTCAAATTAACTCTCCATAAAAAAAAACAATGTATAATGTTTTCCTAGGTAAACTAAAAATAGTAAATTTTTACGAGGGGCCTGAATATAAAGATGAGTAATAAAAAGTAGCATTAATACTAATTGTGAATCCTTAAAGAGCTTTTGATTTTTAGATGGTGTCGATGATCCCTCTTTGAAAGCTGGAAATAATCAGATGAAGAAGGCAAATAATTAAAAACCTATGAAAAATTAATAATAAAGGCCAATTGAAAAGTTGCTTACAATTGACCATTCTTTAACAAACTAAAGGTTAACTTTAAGCTTAAAATTCAAGGAAACAATTACTAGTTTAATATTAGTCTGTCAATCCACTGCTATTGTCATATGAACTGTATATGTATAGCTCAGTCAGTCACTATGCAGGTGTGTGACACTTACTCTATACGCAATAATCTGTTCATCTGCAATAACTCTTTTTCTTGAGAATTATAGTTAACCTTTTCTACATTAAACATTAATCAACACACACACACACATATATATATGTGTGTGTGTTTAAATGTATAAACTTCATTTGAATACAAGATACTTTTAATTTACAAATCAAGCAAGATGAAGGAAAGTATAAAAAATGTACTGCATGAAAAAGTGACAGATTTCAACATGAAGTCTATTGTTTTGCAGTCCTCCTGCTGTGGACCTCAATACAGAAGATTTTCACACACACATTGTCAGAAGGAAATATTAGAATTGTGTCTCATTGGAAAACATCCCTCTACTTTGTTTACCAAAATATTGTATGATTGTTTGACTTGTTTTTTTCCAAAATTGTAATTATGATATCCCATAAAGAACAAAAGTTTATTAAAAGGGTCAAATACAATTTTAAACACAATTGGTGGAATGTAAAAAAATGAATTAATTGAATCAAAAATTCCTACATTTAAGAAATTAAAAGTATAATTGACAATCTTCTACTGTTTGGTATTAATGAAAATGTTATTGCATTATGTTTTTGCAAATTTTAATTGTACAAAGTCTTTTAAAGTTTTACCTAAAGGTGGTTATATATGTCACTTTTAATTTAAATTATATAAAATGTAACTTTTTCAATTAAAACATTTCTACTTATGCTTTGCATGGGGGAAAACTAAAAAGTGTACTTTTAGAGACTATCAAATTCCGTGAGACAGGAACCCTGTCACTTCTTAGGAGATCACACCCTTTGGTGAGCTGGAGAGCCCTGCCAGGACCCCAGAATATTCTGCTGTGGACTGACAGGGGAAACCTGAACATGGCAGAACTTGATCCAAAACTGCAGTACAGACAAGTACTGAATCAGAATCGTGGTTAGGTAGCTGAGCAGTCAGGAACAGGCACAAAAACAATAACCATAAAAACAGGCACAAAAGGCTAAGGCAATACTGTAGGGATATAGATATACAGTACAGATACAGAATACAGATAAAAAGAGCAATTTCAATTCAAATTTCAACCTAAAGCAATAAGTAATTTGTGAATGACTGTATGAGATGCAGACTAATCGAAATTTACTATTTAAAAACGGGGCAATATACATCTGGTTTGTATTTTAAATTTCACTAATAATAAAATTCACAGTGAATAAACAGTAATTTTGTAGGAAAATCTGGTTAATATTTTTGTGTTAAATCAAAGAAAAGCACTTGTAAAAGCACTTGCTGGAACTGCAAAAAAATGGTGTAAAAATTGCACAAAACCAAGTTTCACGTCATATATGGAGTATACATGACAGTCATTAATTCTAAGTTATATCCAGCCTATAACTAATTCTAAGTTATATCCAGCCTATATGCACCTTGTCCTTATCGGAAGATAAGGAAGTGAACAATAGAATCATACCATACAGTCATACCATATATACATCACATTATGGGGGTTATTTATTAAATTCAGAATGCAAAAAATTCTAAAAATGTGAGTTTTTTTCTAATATAAAATCTGAATTTTTTGTGGGAAAAAAAGAAGTTTTCGAGATTTATTATACCCCGAGGATGGAAAAAGTCAGAATCAATAATCCTCCATCTCAGATTTGTCGAGGTTGTAAATACGTCAATGGGAGAGGTCCCTATCCTACAGTATTTGGAAGTTTCTGCGGTCTGCAATGGAAATAGTCTGAAAATCCGACTATTTCAGGATTTTCTGGCAAAAATCTGTAAAATTCAGACTTTTCTGTAAAAAGACCAAAAAAAATGTACGGTTCCAGAAAAAAAAATCCTACTATACAGATTTTTGCTCGATTTTATTGAGTTCTCCCAAGATGCGATTAAATTGTGCTTTTTAAATAATAAATAAGGTCAAATTGTGGATTCTAGTTTGCTCAGACTTTAATTATCAGAAATATTCAGATTTTGATGAATAACACCCTCTGTTAGCCTGTGAGACAATTGCATACCATACAGTGTCAAACAGTATATGGCCATCTTTATTCTGTAAATTGTTGACTGATTAAAAAAGTACAACAAGTTTTGTTCAGCAATACAGTCTTGGATTCATCCACCTAGTTTGGAGCCAGGACCCTGCCTGTAGCTTGGTCACTCCATTTTGACCTTCTGCAATCTGATTGCTGCATGTAATAAGCAATGGGATGCTCAGTATGCAATAAAGGTTAAATGTAGCTCCTCTGACCAGTGATGCTAGCCTATGCAGCATTTTTCCTTGTTATGTATCCATGTATTGGTTACTTTGTTGCATTTTAAATATAGTGCTGTTATGTTTTGGGTAGCCTAGGATGAGTAGAGTATAACAGTACTTTATTAGCAGGCTCTCAAGCAGGCACTACACAACAGTAACTTTCACTTTCACTGTTAAGCTGTACAGAAAGTCCTGTGTATGCACAGTACAAGTCCTGTGCACAGTGACACCCGCAGGCCATTTGTATAAACACCACAAGTGCTACACTTGCTATCATTAGGTTAGTGGTGGTCACCACAGCAAGTCTGACCAAAAATATTTTTCTTTGTTCTACACCATTTTGGCTAACTAGTGGGTCCCACCCAAGGCTTGAGGATCAGGTTGCTGAAGGCAATGCTCTTTGGAAATGGTCATAACCAGAGAAAGACACTTGCATATTGCTGATGTCAGTTGGGGATAAAATATGGAAACGTGTGCATGTAAAGGTAATGTAGTATGATCAGAATTCGATCAGAATTTGTTTGATTAGAATTCGATCGAATGTGTTATTACTTTGATTTGTACAATTCGAAATTCGATCGAATACAGACTATTCACCGATAAATTCCGGTTGGTATTTTTTTATTCGAAGTTCAAAAAAACTCCCATTACTTCGAAATTCGACCCTTGATAAAGCCGTCCCTAAATGATTTTGCTATTTTGTTTTTTCCTTTTTTTTCACTTACTATATGTTTTCACTTGCTTGCTATTGCAATCAGCTTGGTTGGATCCCATATATTGAGAAGGGATATAAAGGGTTTTATACCCTTTAATGCATAAAAATAGTGGGCTAAGTTAATTAAATATATAGTTATATTGATGCACAGTGACTGCAGTACTGTTTAGTGTATATATATATATATATATATATATATATATACACACATGTTCTATGGGTCATTCTTATTATGCCCTAGGAAGAGAGAGAGGGATTATCAATAGTATGAAAGATAGTAAAGCATTGCTGTACAAAGAATTGTAAATGTAAACTGGTATGTAGTTTCTAAATGTCAGACTATAAGATTAATAGAAGAGGACTGGAACATAATAATATTAATAAAAATATTACTTACTATACAAATCTACCCCAGGACAAATCGGTTTATTAAATTCCTCCTGACAATCAAATAGCATTTTACATCTTAGGCAGGAGAAAGCAAGAGTCCCCTTTAAAAAAAAAAAGCTTGCAATATTAATCTGACTTTTCAGAAAGCCAGAAAGTAAATAAAATATTTGTCATATGCAACAAAGAAGGAAGTTATCTACGGGATGTGTGAACCATTAATATGGTTTATGTCTGTATAATGCACTATTAGATATCTGACTTGAATTGTTTTTTTTCCTTACCAACCGGGGAACATTTCAGAAGTGTATTCTATATATCAACAATGCATCTAATGTATAATGCCTTCCATAGGAAGGAAAAAAAAAAGATCAATAATGTTCCTGGCTTGGGTCATATAGAAAGGTCACGGTTCATTTAGATGTCTTGGTTCATGCATCTCTAAGTTAATGATGGAAGAGATGATTACTCCGAGACAGGTAGCATATAAATGCCTTAATTTATTTTAAGTCTTTATTTAAAAAAAACACAGTATGTGTCACATGTAAAAAAAACATGACAAATACATTTTGATTTTAGCTTCAATAATCAGTTCTTGAGATCAGTTGAGGAAGTTTCGCTTTGAGAACGCACAGATGGACCAAGAATGTAACATCTATTAGAAAAATACTGTGGCATTCTCCTGTTTTATGAAAGATAATAATCCAAGTTTTCTAGAAGGTCAATTGCATAAATATAATCACTAGGGATATTATGGAGATATATTAGCTACCAGATACATTTAGACAACCGCCAGAAATTTGAAAGCATTTAAGATGAGAAGTACAAAAAAAAAAGTGAGATAAGAGCAGTCAGCAATGCTCAGCAATTTCCTCCCCTGCCCAGACTTTTGTCTACATGATGAATATTTTAGATGTACTGTATCTTGCGATCCCTACATTTTTCAATGACAAGGAGACAAGATACATTTTATATCTGTTAAAAACACCCCATTGGCATGCACGGAGAAGCATTCTTTTAAAAAGACTGAACTGCGTAATGTTTCTCAAAGGCTAAGGTGTTTAGAAAAAAGTATACTTTTACAAGGAGCGTAGTCTGATCCAGCTGACGCACGTTGCCATAAATAGCTTTGGGACATGATCCTTTCACAGGATTAATATTGTTCTTGAAACGTATAAAAGCTAGAAGATAAACCCAGGCAAAACATAGGAAAGTATTTATTCCAGGGGGGGAGCTAGTAAATGTACAGTATACACAGCAATATCATTTTAAATAACCCCATAGTCATTACAGTGGCTGGGTATTTAAATGTCAAGAATTCTGAAATGCAAAGATATTCACGAAAAAAAGGAAAAGCAAGAGAAACAACAGCCAATTGCTTTTATAAAGTTTAACTTTTAGAAAAGAGTTTGGCTGCATGAGTTGAAAAATTATATTTACCGAAACTGACACGGAAAAAGTCTGTCAAGATGTGTTCATCTGCAACAGGATAACAATAGATTTGCCTCTTCTGGGCAGAAATTCTACAATGAAGGTGAAAATATAAACTCCAAGCAAATTAAGAGTTGGCATTATTCCCAAATCAATAGCAGATGTCAGCTATAAAATGCTGAACCTAAACCTATGTGATATGGTAACACTCACATGGAGACCTCCTGTTATGCATAGATGCTTTGGCTAACAGGCTTTCTAACATGCCTCAGTAGCCTTGCAGCTTCTATAATAACGTACTTAGTAAAGGACTGTCAAGCTATTCATCATAAACATGCCTTCATCTTTTTGAAAGGAGGTGAAAAGGAGAAAAGAATAGGAATGTTCAGCAAATTGCAAGTGGATGGACTTTTAGCAGAATGGAACTTTTAAACCTTTCTCTCAGCATAAAATATACTACAGATATATTTATAAAACTATATATATATATATATATATATATATATATATATATATATATATATATATATATATATATATATATATATATATATATATATATATATATATATATATATATATATATATATATATATATATATATATATATATATATATAGGGCGGCCTGTTTTACTTCACCAAAAATTCGCGAAAAGGCAAATAATTTGCCAAAAGCATTGAGGTGAATGGTTATTTTTGTCCAACAATTTTTCAAACCGTGCAACATTTTTTTTTCATTAAAAATAGCCCTTATTCAATCTATTAAAATACTAACAGGCCAGTGTTTTTGGTTCCCATTCTTGGACAGTCTCACAAAGACCCAAAAAAGGATCTGAAATGTTGGACTATTACTATTTATTTTTTCCCATGTGCATCTTCCTTAGGCAAGGACAGTTACTTAATGTATAAATCAATAACAAACTCAGTTGGCATTTGTAACAGTATAGCAGAGATACAGATAATTATAGGGGTCATTTACTTACCACACTGAGGTTGCAGGCTCACCAATGTCCCTGCAGTCAGATGGGTGAATAATCCCATCATTTAAAGGTACTTCCTTCAACATGTGCCCCTTACACTTCTGTATAGGTGTGCATGGCACCACTGCCTTCCTCCTGCCTCCTGTTGCAAATCAAGTGTTGTTGTGAATATTGATGAAGGGGGAACCTGGAGCTGGTATAACATCAGAAACAGGTGTTAACTCCAGTGTTTCCCCAGCAGCCTGCATCTATAGGCATAGCACAAATAAACCGCACATCAATCTTACTGCAAATGCTACAAATTATGCCAACAAAAGTAGAACATTTACAGGGCAATTGCATCGTATTGCTCCAGGGTTGCCCTGAATCAATAAGTACACTGGCGCTCAGTTCATAAAGGCAGCAAGGATTGTGCAGGGAGTACATTCTGATGCAAGTACCTGTAATAAAGTGGTGCTGTGGACAACTGACTGCAGGCAGTGGGGACCACACCTGCCCTTGGGACATACATGTGCTCTAATATCTATTAAAAAGGCTTAATGTAATTACTTCTCATGTGAAGGTTGTTGTGTTTTTATTTTATGCATGTTTATAAAATTTTGGTGCCTTTTTTGACAGAGATCATTTCCAAAGTGATATGAATTAGCTCTTATGTGTTCTCGAGTGATTTAACCCTGTAAAAGTGTTTCATCTGCAAGCTTGATAGCACTTGTTATTTATTAACATAATAAATATATTAAGGGACAACACTGATTCTCAACCACTAAATAATATCGATAATTTTCTTATTTAATAAGGATTTATTTATTATGATTAACAGTAATAATAAATTCGCCAGAACCGAATTCGCATCGAATTTCCACGTTTTGCCGGAATCACTAAAAATAACTAATGCAATACCTATTGATGAGCCACACAGTGGGAACTGTGCAATTGCCTGCTATATAAGTACATGGAGCATGATTAAGGGCAAGTACCTTTAATTATTGATGTCAGTCAGGGTCAGAACCAGAGGTAGGCAGTAGTGATGTGCGGGCCGGCCTGATACCTGTGGGACCCAAGGGTTTACCCACGGGTCGGGTGGGTTTGGGCTGACCTTGCACTGCTGGTTTGCTGGCTTCCGACTTCCGGCTTTCTTTTTTTATAGATGCACACTATCGCCCCATTTTTGTGACATCATTGGCAGGGCAGGTCAGCGCCGGTCTTTAAATGGAACCCGGAAGTCACGGCAGGTAGGTCCGGGCTCCCAGAGGGCAGATTAGGGTCGGAGTAAAACCCAACCTGCACATCACTAGTAGGCATGTAGGCAAAGGAGGCACATGCCAAGGATGCCCCCAAGGTGTGCTAGGCACATACATATAGGTAGCCAAGAGTGTTGGTGCATCTGCAAAGCAAAAGGGATGACGTGCATTTTTGTGAGAGGGAGCTGCTGAGGATGGGGATGCGTCAGCAAGCAGGGGATGGAATGGTGTAGGAGTGCTCAGGGTGGATGATAGCTTTGAGGGCTCATATGCTTTTGCTTTGTACTGGCCACTTAAAATACTAATACTAAGTGGCTGTCATAGAATTACGCCTATCTTTTTGCATTGCACATCTTCAGTCTCTCTCCAAACCATTTAAAGTTCACTTTTAAAAGAGTCTATTAAAGGGGACCCGTCACACAAAAAAATTATTCAAAATCACATTAGTCAAGCAAAATGAACTTAACTTACACTATATAAATTATTTGAATCTTGTTTTCCTTGGTCTGAAAATTCATAATTATAGCAAGCAGGTAGGAGCCATTTTGTGGACACTGTTATTAATTCAAGCCTTGCATCATCTCAGAATCTTGTTTGTGCACCAGAATGGGGGACCTGATGTCCATCCCCATGTACTGGCTACACAATTAAATGGTGAAGAGAACTGGGGGAATGTGGGCAGTGACATCTAGGAAGTGCTGAATGGAAAGTGAAAGTAATTGTTTGCTCCGCCTCTATGCCTAAGGCATAGAGGAGGGACAGACTATATTTGATTGACAGCTGATGTTTTTAAATGAGCTTACAACAGTTATGAATGCTTTAATAAAAATAGAAATTGGATTTCATGTTTAGTTTAAAAAGGACTTTTATTATACAGCTTTTTGTGTCTGGGTGACAGGTTCATTTTAAATCCGTTCAATTTCTTCCAATTAGATTTCAAATGAGAACCATTTTTTTTTTAAAATTTGAGAACCTTTTTATTTTTTTTAAATTTGCATGTATTGCAATGTAATGTGGTAGAAATGAAGCCAAGGACTATGCTGACATAAAAAAAAAACATTTGTATCCACTTTCACAAATCTAACAATGTGAATAGTTCCTAAAAATAGGCCAATATGTCATATAATAAAAATACTTTTGAAGTACCCTGGTAATGGAAAAAAAAATTATTGAAGATTTGAAATTACATGGGTTTTACTGGACTACTGCTGCCAAATCGGTTTGCAAATATATTGCTGAAAAAGACATCTTTAAATGGGCCTCTTTGATGTTTCCACTGCTTGTGTTGTCAGACATCATGCTGTTCGGCATACATCAAAGTGAAAGCCGGAAAACTTAAATCTGTGGTCGAAGTACCAGTGTCTGGCACCTAAACAGTTGCATAGAGAAACATCAATCCATTCAATCAGTGGAGAAATAGGAGCTGTGCTACAGCTTCATGATTTGAACCACAAACCCATACAAAGCAAAGTATTAGTGCTAAGACTTACTACAACCCCTGATAAAAATGTTTTTTTTGTTTGGGTAGGCTAAGTCTAATGTTACTTCAACAGTTTCATCACCAGCGGCACCACTGATTCAACCCCATATTATAAGCATTGGCCAAAGTTGTAATTGACCTGTCTGAGCACAAAGGGTAGATTTTTGTGTAAAAAAGGCACTACAATTTGAAACCTGTCCCATACATGGGCTGACTTAAAAGCTACTAACTGCTGGGCCCACAGGCTGCATCATGGAGTACTAAGTAATTTTCTACTTGCCATGGACGCAGACTATTTTGAAAATAATATTAATAACGCTATTTTAGTATTAAAATTATAGAAAAAGTTCAGTTCATCCACATTAGTGGAAATCAGGCTTAATGATCAGGTTGTTTAACAATAAACTATGTTTATTGGTCTACTTCCATATAAAACACAAGGTAAAGGCTAACTCTGCCATTTATGAAACATCTTTGTTAAGATAGGAAAGCCCTGGAGCTATAAACGCAGGGGCTGCATGACAAGGGATCCGAATGACCAGCAGCCAAGAAGCAGTTCACTTCCTTATCTTCTGAGCAGGTAGAAACATCCCACCCACCTCCCCTTTTTTGCATATTTTGAGAAGTGTCAGGAGTTTCTCTTTATATTAATAACAAATGTGGATGTATTATTGCATGTATTGTTATATTTTGGTTTCGGTATAGTTGTACAGTATAAACATGAGAGAGTTGCATGTTATTAGTTACAAGTTATTGGGAGTCAAAATAATTTTGATGGGTGACAATTTTGACGTGAGCAACAATTTTTTTATGCGCAACTATTTTGTCCAAATGCATTGAAATCAATGGGCTGTCAAATCATTTTGACCCGCGACAATTTTATGCGCGCTTAATTCTGGCGCTCGATAATTTCTTTTGGATGTGGCGGATTTTTCACTGAATTTTTTCTGCAGTTCTGCAAACTTATTTGCTGGTGGTGAAAGATGGACATTTGCCACAAATTCATGCCTGGTGCATTTATGCGCTATTAGGCACTGTATGTTGGACACCGCAAACAATAAAGTGTGTTTTGGTTGATGACAGCCTTGTTCCTTCCTGATACATCTGGCAATAATGGGTGCTCACCAGCCTCAGATGGCCCCTTTAAAGGATATCAGAGTTTTTGTACCTGTCCCAAGTTAAAAATCAGTACATTGAAAAGAAGTAGGGGTCTGACAACTCAACAACATGTTTGTTGAGCGTGATCATTGCAAGTTTTGCTTTTCATTTTATGACTCCTTATATATATCAGATAAAATGAGGAACAATCATGTACTAACTGTTTCATCATTATTTCCACGTAAATATACAAGAAAAAATGAAGAAAGGATAATGTGCTATTTCTTTCTATCTAAGGAGTTAAAAATTAAAGTAAACCTTGCATACGTCCATTTCCCTCTCTGTCGTGGCCAGAGAAATTCACAAAAACTGTTTATTATTACACTTGATGCTTTTGTGTTTTAAAAGCATGTTTCCACCTTTATAAAATGCTTTATATTTTTGTTTTGTGACACATATCTCCACAGAGATAGAAAATTAGAGACTGGAATGTGCTGGGACTCGAGTTTGTGCTAATGTGTGTCATTAGACCCATAAATTGCTTGCTGCTAGACAATCTGTCTATGCATATGCACTGTTTATGTAAGATCTGGTGATAAAACATTAAGAAAGATTCAGAAATTTGCATAAAAATCATGTCAGTATGTAATATAATAAAACAGTATGACATGGGGAGAACAAGCTGAGATCCAGATGTTTCTTAAGCCGTGGTCAATTATATTGCTTAATAATTTCTTTTATTTCTCAGACTTGGCAACAGATAAGCTTAAAAACTCACTGTTAAAAATGTATATAAACAACAAAATATAGCATTAATAAGAAAAATACATCTTGAAAGTCTGGAAGCAAAATCTTGGAAAACGAGCATGTGGAATGAAAAGCTGTTTTCACATGTCCAGCTTTCCTGCTTTTCTCCCCCCAAAAAAACCAGATGGAATATGTTATAACTACACAACGTATGCCCGATGTAAAGGGCAGGTTTATTAACTATTGCTGTTTTTTACCTCTTTTTTTAAAAAAAAAAAAAAAAAAATAGGCTAGTGTTAGATTTAACAGTTTATTTTCCACACTGGAAACAAATTGAGTTAGTTAGAAATTTAGTGAACATTTTGTCTAGCAGTCAAACCATCATTCAGCACATATCTTGGGGTCATCCCTGTACTCATGATGCTTCTACTTCTTGCTCAGCCTCCTGGGTATTCTTAATTCCTCAGTCACTTGGTCAGTGCCTCACTCTGCTCCTTGCTGTGGAAGACAGCACCCTCATTCCCTCTGGGAGTAAAACAGACAGGTAGCCTTCCTGCTGTGTCCTGTTCAGAGGGAGCTTAAACTCCATCTACCTATAATTGAATGCCTTTACACAGGGCAGTTTTAAGGTGGCCATACACGGGCAGATTAGCTGCCGATATCGGTACTTTAGACCGATTTGGCAGCTTATCTGCCCATGTGTGGGGACTCCCAACGGGTCCTCCCGATCTATATCAGGCCAAAAATTGGCCAGATATCGATCAGTCAAGTTAGATTTTTTGTAAGATCCAGGACTGCATCGTCTTATTGATGTGGTCCTGCGACCTATCAGAGCCCATTCGTAGTATTGTAGTATCCAAGGCTGAACGTTCGGATTGATCCAATATTGCCCAGCCATTAGTGGGCATATTGGGTTAAGATCCGCTCATTTGGCAACCATGCCAAACGAGCGGATCTTATAGTGTATGGCCACCTTTACTGTGGAAAGTCTGATCCAATATGGACCAGTGGAACTGAGTGTCTGGCCCACCCCTTCCTTCCAAAACATTCCTGCAAGGTTCTCTAAACAAAGAAAACCTATTTTATGTTTAGAAATATCTTTACTGGAGCTTATATCTACCACTTAAACTCTGCAATATTTTGGATGATAAGGTTATGAGGAGTCAGTAGGATAGGGATTGCCCATGTTATAGTTTGCAATAGTGTGCACTGTATGTACTGTAATAAAACATATTAATGAAAAACTTGAAAAAGTTTACGCCACCTTCAAGAAGTTCTTAAAATGTTGAAATTTGCTATTAAGATTCGTAATGCAATAAAAGCCTAAGAAAGAATTTTACATTGCGACATGTGGATTTTTATTTTCAAATTTGTCCTCTGTGAATTTTATTACAGTTTCCCCTTAAAGTATGGAGATTCAAATCCAAACCCCAGATCTCGAGTATTCTGGATAATAGGTACCATGCCTGTGAAAAGAAGCGGTGTAGCTATGAAATGAGTTAGGATTTTTTCTGTATGAGATTTTGGCTGAGTTTTTAATGAGTAAATAAAGGACAGTATGTTATTGAAGATGGGACAAATCTGGCCTGCACTTCTGTGTGATGCTTTGCTACATGTAGACTAAATGTACATAGTAAATGCAATACATTTACACGTTATATAGAGATTTATGTAGAAAATATTTTTTAAAGAAAATAGTTATCAAGTACATTTGCAGTAGGCTGAATAGAGCTTATTCATAGCAAAGAATATAACTAAATAACGCAACTATATGGCTGGTTGGCTTAAATTATGTTGAACGTCTATATCCATTTCAGAGCATTCAACTAATATCAGTTAATATGAACACTTATGGTAGCGTTCTATATAATTTACTATGTGTAGGCTTCAGATTCATTGAGTGATTTCATTCATGAGTAGCTGATGATGTGTGACATTTTTAATGTTTTCTGGAAGTTAGTTACAAGTCGCTGTACTGCAATAAACCTCTTTTAAATTAACATTTGTATTCAGCAAGCAAAACTGAAGGAACTGGTTTGAAACAAACTGTGACTGATGATAAGTCAATGATTATTTCCATAATAATTATGCCATAAGCAATTCATCAATGTAATGGTACTGTCAATGATATCACAGCTGTCTTAAGAGTACATTGAAATTTAGTGAGGGCAAAGAGGGACCCATGTACAGTATATTTGAATTATTGGTAAGATATCTCACATCATGTGATAGTAACACACAGGGGCACATTTACTAAGCTCGAGTGAAGGATTAGAATAAAAAATACTTCAAATTTCGAAGTATTTTTTGGCTACTTCGACCATCGAATTGGCTACTTCGACCTTCGACTACAACTTTGACTTCGAATCGAACAATTCAAACCATTCATAGTCGATGTACTGTCTCTTCAAAAAAAACTTCGACCACCTACTTTGCCACCTAAAACCTACCGAGCACCAATGTTAGCCTATGAGGAAGGTCCCCATAGGCTTTCCAAGCAATTTCTGATTGAAGGAAAATCATTCGATTGATGGATTAAAATCCTTCGAATCGTTTGATTCGAAGGATTTAATTGTTCGATCGAGCGATTTTTCCTTCAATCGTTCGATCTAACGAATTGCGGTAAATCCTTCGACTTCGATATTCGAAGTCGAAGGATTTAACTTCAATGGTCGTATCATGGTCCACCCATAGTAAATGTGCCCCCCAGTGTTTGGTTGTAAATGTGCCCCCAGTGTTTGATCCCAACTAAGATATAATTAATCCTTATTGGGAAAAAAATCAGCCGATTGGGTTTATTTAATGTTTACATGATTTTCTAGTAGACTTAAGGTATGAAGATCTAAATTATGGAAAGATTCATTATCAGGAAAACTCCAGGTCCCAAACACCTTGATCCCCCTATTTGCACAGTTGAAGTCTCTGCAGTACACAGCCCACACTACCCTACCTCTCACAAACCTGTAACAGTTTCTATTCAGTACCTGAATGCTGCTCAAATTCCCCAGCACAGCCCAGCACAGGAAGCAGTGGCAGATTGACAGCAGACACAGCCAATAGGAGTTAAGTT
This sequence comes from Xenopus laevis, assembly GCF_017654675.1. NCBI lineage: Eukaryota > Metazoa > Chordata > Amphibia > Anura > Pipidae > Xenopus > Xenopus laevis. The sequence continues at coordinate 49,202,173 of NC_054371.1, forward strand.
AGCTGCCAGTACAATGTGTGATGTCATATAAGGAAGAGGAAGTGAACACTGTAGTGTTTTTAGGGGTCAGTGATCCCCTCCCAGCACAGAGTCCATGTGGAACTAAAGGATTAGTACAGGGAAACTCCTGAGGTGAATATATACTTTTTCTGTTAACTATTTATATTGCAAAGTTTGTTCTATTAATGTCAACTGTTATATTTGTCAATTTGTGGTGAAGGTGAACATCCCCTTTAAATCCAAAATCTGATAAATTAAACTTCTTATAGAAATGTATAATTTTATGTTTCTGATTGCATCCACTCTCAGAAGCATGTCACATTTACATTTGATGAAGAAATGCACAGAACATTAATAAATGTTAATTATTTGTCTTTTTCACTGCCAAATTAAGTACCAAATGCTCAGTGATAATAGAAGTTAATGTATTACTGGATATCCGTCATATATAATTAATATTCATGAGTTTTTCCTGTATTACCACAGTTATGTGTTGAAGAATGTTTTGTTATTAAAAAAGGTGTCTGTTATAGAAGTCATCAATGTAGGATATCTTTTCTGCCCCCTGGCACACTAAAGTATTAATATTCTTTAATAAGCATTTTAGTTGTTTGCTTCAATAAAGTAGAGTGTACAGAAATTATCAGAAAGAAAATTAAATTCACCCTGCAGACAGCTTCATCTATGTGAATCTTTTAAGAAGTTATTGTTGTTTTCCCAGTTCCCCATGTGGCTTTTTTTTAATAGAGGTCATTTAAGAAATGATTTTACAAAAAAAAAGTCTTGCTTCAAAACACGCAGTATTCTTGATATCCTTGACTTAGATCTCAGTGTCTCTGACCCCAAATTATGGTAACTTCTAAATAACCTGCCCCCAAACCTTTATTTAAAATAAAGTCTTTAACAAAATGAAAATGTTTTGCCTTATAGGATCAAATATTTTTGTGTGTGCTAGCAGCTTCATCTCTCACAAGGGATTAATAATAAACGGTTTAATTCTCAGTAGAAAGGCTGTTCTGGCAAACAAAAAATTAAGGTTTCACAAAAACAATAGTCCTATTATTCTTCTGGCAATGTCTGCTTTTGTCCCTATTATACATTATACCCCTTTTAAGCATTCCAGATTTATGAAGTAAGGGTTTCTCTGTCCATTTTGCAATACCTGCAGAAATAATACATTCTAGAGAGAAATGTTAACATAACTATGAAACATATTATATCACTCTGACGTTAAGACTTTCTAGGCACCAAATTAGACATTTTAAGACACAACCTGTTCAGCTTCTGGCAGAATACATTCTGTTTCTGACATTCTGTTTCACAATGCTGGCTACTTACAGTATATACCGCTGGCTCATAGCACCAAGAGACAGTAATGCCTATAAAAATGAATATTGAGATTCTCTGACCCCTTCATGATTGTATGATCTCCTTGCCAATTTGACTCATTAGCTAGGGCACCAAATAATAAGGGGATAGAAAATAATAAAAGAACATTTGACTATGATATAGGCAATTTACATTTGCATTTTGCTGAACTTACACATGTTTTTTCCAGGCTTAATTATGCCAATGCAAAAAATTCAAAAGTACTCCAAGTTCAATAGTCCCAATTTTGTTTGTATTGTATAGTATTTTTTAATTACTTAAATAAAGAATGTACGTTGCGATCCACAAAGAGAAAACACAAAAAGTGGTATCATTATTTCAAAACTTATGAGAATAAGTGATATAAGTCTTAATAGAAATTTGGTATAAGGTCCCTTTTGCAGAGCAATTAAAATCTACTAGGAAGAGGTGACAGACAGAAACAAAATAGGGAGTGGAAAAAAATGGTGCGTTGCTGCAGAGGAAGATGACATGCTTCATAGAAAGAGTTTTGAGATCAGAGGTAGTTTGGGAGCACTTCTAATACAATAAGCGAGAACAATTTTATTGACTCAGCTCTTGTGGTGATCTGTTTGATCTATATTATCCATAGATAGTCCTATATTGAGCATGGAGCTGAGGGGGTGAGACAAAAAATTTGATACAAAAGAATGCAAAGACAGTATTATAATTTTATACCTAATGCACTACTTTACAGGTAGCCAGATAGTGGAGAGAAATTTAGATGTGATGATGTGGGCAGCATACTGTAAATAAAGATTGATTGAAGTTGGTAGAGATTAGATTCAGAAAGACCAGCTAGATAGAGGTATATTTTTTTTTGCAATGTTCTTTTTAAAAAGTGCCATGTCCTGGTGATGGATTCAAAGTGGGCTGAGAAAGTAAACTGAGAAAGTGGGGTCTAAATTCACATCTAGACCTGCCTTGGAAAACTGAAGGTAAGGTGTCATTGTTGACTGTAATGTTAAATGAAGCAAGGAAGCCAGTGGGATTATGAATACTTTGTTCTTGGTCTTATTTCAGTTGGACGAGCAACCATCCAAGATGCTACAGCAGTAAGGCTGTGCCTGAATAGCAGGGTTAAGATCAGAGCAGGAAAGAAAGATTTGTGTCTAGCATAAACGTGAAAAGAGAAGCCAAAGAATGTGATGAGGTCATCAAGAGAGAGAAAATGTGGAGACAGAAGAGAACCTAAAAACAATTACTTGGGGCACACGGACAGAGCAACAGGTGAATAGTTCATTTTAGAAGTTGTTACACTGAAGGTGCATATAGTGAAATAAAATGAGAACATGATAATGCTGAACCACTGATACCAAACATTTGGAGGTACAGTATATGAAAGGACTGTATTATTTGCTGCTGAAAAGATCAAGTATGAGTATGGAATTGTGTCCATGGTTGGAGATAATCCATTGTAGGAGTTTTTTGGGGAAAGGTAGGAGTGAAATTGGCCTGTAGTTATTAAAGGAAGTTGGATAAAGGAAGGTTTCTTAGGTATTGGTGGGACAATGGCATGCTTTAAAAGAAAAGAGAAGAGAAGGTGACCAACTCCTCAAAATCTGCCCTCTTTTCCTGCAGGGTGGGTAAAGGAAACCCCCTCTACAGAATAAAGCAGCAGAAGGGTCTGATTGATGTAGCCAACCAGCTAGATCACAGAGTATTTCACTTGCAATGGTGTCATTATGTTTAGTAAATATTTATTAAATATGGTGAGAATATGCTTAAAGTATTGATGCAAACTTTGGTGGAGACTGACAAACTGGATTTTCACATCTTAATATACCCCTTAGGTGTATTTTTTCTATAACTACCCCATATTATGTGATAGAATCACCTGTTTTCCTGACTTTCTCCTATGCAGGGGCTTTACTCCTGCAACTGGGTCATAACTTTGAGGCTTACTTAAAAGTTGTAAAGAGCAACAAGGCAAAAGTGAAGTCCTACAAATGTACCAAAATATGACACATTATGAACTTAACAGTGGTATGCAGCATTCAAAATATGATGAAAAGTGGAGTATCATTGGAACCATAGAGTTCTATTTTATCAGTGCAATGATAGAAATGAGGATAATTGTTAGGCTGTAAGGATGCTGCCAAACCCCTTTTCCCCATCTGCACACAAGGTTTTTTTTTAGTTCAGTCAACTGTAGACATGACTTTTGCAATCCGTGTATTTCAAATATTAAATTTGGAAAACATGGAAAATGCCACATGGGATGCAGAGAACACTTCCATGGAAATCATTCTCTTAATTTCAGCACTTGCTATATGTTCATTTTTAATATTTATTACTGGAAGACTTCACCATAGAAATATTTAGCTCCAGGGAGCAGCTGTCAACACTATGGGTAATGAAGTTTTCATTTTCACTGAACTAAACATCCCTTTTAAAAAAAATCAGTTTAGAATTTGAATCTGTTTATGGCACATTGGTTTATTTTTCATGTGGGATGCAAATCTCTTAAGGAAAATTGTTGAAAAAGATGACTTTTTAAGATATGTAACTGTTTAATTGCTGTCATCTTATTACAGAACAGAATACCACACTTTCTAATTGACTGCACTTTAATAAAATGCAAGTTTCCATTTCATTTACAGAGCTCTGCAAACTGTCATGAACCAGGGAAACGAAAAAAGAGATTCACTTCTGAAGGTTTTTTCTGTTACATCATGCATGTGTTAAAATGCCTGTGTTAAGACAGCTATATACCTGGAGATTATCAATACTTTATTCACGTACTGGAATTTTATAATCTTTGATTTTAATGCAAAAGGCTTTTGACAAACAATATGGCTGTACTTTATTTCCTAAGTGATAGTATTTCACCAGTGCTAATAAACAGGGATGAGTGAAATATTTTGCAGAGAAAAAACGCCCCGTAGACACTTACGTATGGTAAAAAAAATAAGGTTGCGCAGTTTGAAAAATGTTGTGCGAAAAAACACCCATTGAAACACCCATTGAGTCAGATTCGCTACATAGTAAATGACAATTAAACAGGGCAGTTGGACAAAATAGAGATACTGTACAACACAGGACCATCTGCTTGTCTTCACCATTTCCTTTCCTTATTTATCCCCTTTATTATAGCATACTCACATCACCCCTAATGATTTGCTCCTGCAAAAATAATAAACAAGACCCAAGGAAAGAGGAAAATAAAGGACACGGCCTTATTAATTATAATATTATAACCATAACTTGACACATTATGCCTGTAGGCACAAAGTGGTCACAGGAACAACAGGAGTCTCCTGACACAATTGGGGCAAGCTGTAGGATACCGCCCCCTGTGGCTTAACTCACCAAATTAAAATCCAAAGGATACCATTGGCAATGCAAAAAAAACCCCATGAAGCTGTGAGACAAATAGAAAAGATAAAACACGCAACTTTACCAAACATGAGCATAACTTTTACAAGCACTAGGGAGTGGGAATTGCTACTCTCACCAACAATGAACAACCAATAGGGTCTTACTGACGGACCAAGGGTTGTCCCTGGCAGCCATGCCCCTCCACCTTCCACTGGGGGAAAGAGGTTGGGAAAGCTTTCTCACTAAACTTCTTGAGAGTCTATTTAAAACAAAGTAATTTGCAATATCTCGGATCCTGGTTTTCTTTAACCCCTACAATATGATTTTTGGCCACACTATTCACAGAAACTGATTACGCGTGATTTGTTTTCTGTAAAAGCTACTATACATTTCAAATTGTGATGCTATTGATCACACTCTTCTTCTCCAGTCTCTCCATTCTCTTGGCTTTTTTTTTTTTTACTTGCCCTAGTTTTTCTCTTTCCTGTCATATTAGCAGATTCTAGGTACTACACAGACTAACCCTATGTAGTGTGGTAGAGTGACCAAAATGAGCCGGGAAAAGGTGTGTTTTCCCTATAAATTCTCCGAAGTGGGAGAGGTAAGTGCCAAGAAAGGTGATAATAAACAGAGAATGAGTGTAACGACTTAAGTAGCAAGTTACTCTCAATCCAGTGGTCTAGGAGGAGGCTGAGCAATCCCCCAGATGAATTGTGAGTACAGGGGTGACCCCCAACTTATGTGTTTGCTTACTGGTAGTCCATAAGGGGCCCAGTTTAGAAAGGGAATTCTGTGTGACGGTAGCACCCCAGTGGACAGGATTTATTTTTATGATTTGTGTTTTTGTATCCTGAAATGGTCACCCCTGTGAGGAAATAAACTGCCTTAACTTGAAGAATGTGTCTGTTGTGGATCCTGCAGTTTACAGGAAGAGTGTATAACAGGGCAGCTTATGGAGGAAGCATCTCATTATACCCTTTGAAAAGCTTTTCTTATACTGTATATAAATACATAATATCCAACAAATTAAAATGTAACATATACTGCAATATAGCCCACATAAAGAGATTTACGCAGTTTGAGGTCACATTATATTTTCACATACATAAAAAGAATCTTTTCAAACATTGCTTTTTTCAGTTTCTGAATATTAAATGCTTCTTTCCTTCTTATCTAGCTGGCTATATGGAAATAGTAAAAACAAAATATAACCAGAAAGGGTTAAGAATATGACTGTTATGTTAATATTGTGACCTGTAATGTCAAATTGAAATAAAATATAGCTCAATCATTTCCTCTTACATATTAACACACAATCTAATACAATGATTGCCGAGACTCAGCAGAGAGGCACTGTAGCATTAAAGTATTTAGTTTTGCAAATAAGTTATCTCCTTCCTTTATCTATTTGGAGGTTTTATTTCACTGTGTGAGCATTTTTTCCCTGACAAGTATTTTCTGGAAATAAGCCAAGGCTGAAGAACAAAGCAAGATCTACTATTTCAAAGGGGTAAATATCTGATGAAAGGACATTTATGATTTCAAAAATAGCATACCTACTGTTTTTTCTATCAACCTACAAAAGAATTTCGACTTTGTTGTTTTGAGCTTAAATGTGCGGTACGACTTTGCAAATTCCACTGTGTACAAAATGAAGGGGGAAAAGCCACAACAATGTCTACAGCCTTCACTCACAAACAAGCCTGTTATCATCTTACTCTTGGTATGCAAATTAAATTGCACGACTTCAATAAGATACATAATATTCACAGAAATATATACTGTGCTTGCTACTGTTAACATCTCCTAAAACAAACCATGTAAATTATCTTACATTATTTCATATTCAATACTAGCATGGCATGAATGCAAGCACGCTAAAATTGTAGCCCTTACAGCTCCATACACAAAGCCTTTGTGCCTTACTTTTGTGCAGTGCAATCTGTTCTCTGTGCCCAGCACTGGATAAAAAAAACAGATGCAAGGCAAAGCATGCAGAGTGCCTAATATTTGATAATAATAAGCAGATATTAAGGGGCCGATTCACTAAGGATTGAATATCGAGGGTTAATTAACCCTCGATATTCGACTAGGAACTAAAATCCTTCGACTTCGAATATCGAAGTCGAAGGATTTAGGGCAGATAGTACAATCGAACGATCGAAGGATTATTCCTTCGATCGAACGATAAAATCCTTCGAATTGAACGATTCGAAGGATTTTAATCCAACAATCGAAGGAATATCCTTCGATCAAAAAAAGTTAGCCAAGACTATGGGGACCTTCCCCATAGGCTAACATTGACTTCGGTAGCTTTTAGATGGCGAACTAGGGGTCGAAGTTTTTTTTAAAGAGACAGTACTTTGACTATTGAATGGTCGAATAGTCGAACGATTTTTACTTCGAATCCTTCGATAGTCGTAGTCGAAGGTCGAAGTAGCCCATTCGATGGTCGAAGTAGCCCAAAAAAAAGTTTTTTAACTTCGAATCCTTCACTCGTAGTTAGTGAATCGGCCCCTAAGTGTAGGGACCCATAATGTTACACCCCTACTGGTATTATTTCTCCAGTGCCTGTAACCTACATACCTTGGTGGGGTAGTACCCACTTGTAGCAGAGTGACGTGCTACTGACTGACCAGCTGGGTCTCATTAGGTGGCTAATCAGCACTCCTTAAAACTCAGGCTGGTCAGTCTCTCAACAGCTCTGACTGAGAGAAACAGGGAAAGAGAGTCTGGGATCCTGACACTAAGGGGCCGATGCATCAAGGGTCGAATATCGAGGGTTAATTAACCCTCGATATTCGACTGGGAATGAAAATCCTTCGACTTCGAATATCGAAGTCGAAGGATTTTGCGCAAAAAAGTTTGAACGATCGAAGGAATAATCGTTTGATCGAACGATTAAATCCTTCGAATCGAACCATTCGAAGGATTTTAATCCAACGATCGAAGGATTATCCTTCGACCAAAAAAACTTAGCCAAGCCTATGGGGACCTTCCCAGTTTTTTTACTTCGAATCCTTCACTCGAAGTTAATGAATTGGCCCCTAAGGATCCTATGTACCCGTGCAAGCACAGTAACCCGCATGGAAGGCCTGTAATTTAACTGCCTTTTTGTTATGATTACTTATACTGCTGCTGAAAGACATTTGTCTTTATTTTTACCTTTTTTGCTGATGGCTGGAAATAAAAGCCATTTTTCTTTAAGAAACTTTTTGACACATACTCTGTGGGAACCTGTCATACCACTATTGACCAAGTATGGTTATGACTACTTCCTATTAATATAGTGACTGGGAGCTCATGGCTCCTCCTTTTCTTGGATGCTACTGGAGAGACTGGGATTCCAGTAAAGAAAATGTGCCCTGAAGGAACAATCCTCATAATGTAAGCTAGGGAAAAGGGATCCCATGAATGTGCTTTATAGATCATGCTAGGTGAGCTCATGTACAAAAGTACAAAAATGCAAAAAAGGGGGGTTGTGGGAGCACCCCAAGTAAAAGTATATAAATACAATTAAAGTGCAAATTAGCTATAAGCATACAAAACAGAGGGGATTGATCAATGCACATTCCATGGTCCCCTGTTTTCATAACCAATATTTTGGATAACCAAAATATTTTGCTGTGTTTCACTGTGAAAAAAACATCCATATACTCTAATGTATAGTAAAATAAATGCTGTTGAATGAAAAAATGGCAATTAACTTCAATTAATTTGTCCTATTTTTTGCAATTACACACATTTTCTGAGAAGCAGGTTAGATTCATCCATCACTATTCATCAGTAATTTAGTATCCATACAAGTGCATGTATTTTCAAAAACAGAGGTTTTACGTTAGCCACCATACTACATCAAGGTAAAGTTTAGTACTTTATAGGAGTTTGAGCTAGAATAAGTTCTGAGCTCCAACGTAGGAGTGATAGGATTGCAGTATGTCTTCCAGGTGATACTGCTTGTTAGTGTAGGAATCATAGTGGATAAGGAATCAGGCTAAATGATTTCCCTGAAGGTCCCACTGGAGGTGATCCAGACCACTAAAGAGTATCACAGAGATGAAGTAGAATCCTGCAAGGCTGTTTCCAATATGGTGTATGAGCTATGCTCTGCAAGTGAATATTGCTGTAACCACTTTACCTCAATAGTTTGGTGCTATGGTTTTGGTGCATTGGTGCTATGTGAGTACTACTTTCTGTGTTTGCTAAATAAAAATTTGTTATCTGGTAAAGAACCTCTGGTGTCCAAAATTATATTTGTGCAGCTGAGTGGTATAGTTTGGCAACACACTAATGTGATGGCCCAGCTGAGGGACAGTGTCCAATGTAACTAATTGTCTGTGTTTGCTAAGCTAGTACTGGAGTCCAGGCTAAATGCATGTTTAAAATATGGCCTCTTGTCCCTTGGCATCCTAACATGCAAGGTAAAAGCATTCTAGGGCTCACCCACATCTGGTTCCAGTGATACCCCTCCAGTATACTGTCAGACACAGTCAGCAGCGTATTCAGAGAGAAGCAAAATCGCCAGGCTGGAATCTAAAAGCACATTCTAGAGAGCCAAGTTGCAAAAAACAGGAAATGGCCCAATTTGTAATTAAGCCCATAAACCTTGTGACAGTTACAGAAATTTAGTTTTTTTTTATCTTATTTTAAGTACAATCATGAAGTGCTTAGACATTGTTGCACTATGCAAAGTTGACTGTAATAGACATTCATTATTATTATTATTATTATTTTTAGTAATAGTAGTAGTGTTATTAGTTAATGCAGGATGCTCCTTGGAGGGCTAAATGAAATAATTCACGAATCACTTCATCTAACCAACTGATACATTAATTACATTTTTAGTTCATTATACGTGGAAGTATTATGGCAGAAGTCACATTCTCCAAAAACTAATGTACAGTGATGGGCGAATTTGTCCCGTTTCGCTTCGCCAAAAAATTCGCAAAAAAACGTGAAATCGGAAAGTTCCTGAAAAAAAACATGAAATTCAAATGTTTTCATGAATAAATTGTGAAATTCTGACTTTTTCACTCAAAAAACGTGAAATCTGAAGGTTTTCACAAAAAAATTTGAAATTTGAAGGATTTCACTCAAAAATCGTGAAATCTGAAGGTTTTCACTAAAAAATCATAAACATTTGAAGGATTTCACTCAAAAATCGTGAAATTTGAAGGTTTTCACAAAAAAATTGTGAAAACCGGAATTTTTACGAAAAAATGGTGAAAAACGGAAATTGACACTGGTGAATATTCGAGGGAGATTCACGAATTCACAGCGAAATGCGTGAATTTGCCGCAAATTCATTCCAGGCAAATTTATTCGCCCATCACTACTAATGTAAGAAAACATTTTTTTATGCAATTTAACAAAAGAACCAATATAAAAAATGTCTACATGTCCTGTCCAAAGCTGTCTCTTTGCCCTCAGAATTGCAAATTTCAAATCCGTAGTTGCTGAAACATTTTCTCTCAGATTTTTAATCTTTCTTCTTTAATACTTTAAAACAGAAGTGTTGAAGTGTTTGTTCCCTTTAAAAGTACAAGATGCAATTAAAACCTGAGCAGACACAATCTATGGGGTACATGTGTATAAGTCATAAAAAACAGTTAAATGAAGAGTAAATGACCCTTTTGTCCTTGTTATTCTCAGTTCAGTCTTGGCTTTGGAGAAATGTAAAATGTTCAAGGGCTTAATTATCACAAGGTCAATAGCACAAGTACCATAAAACAGATGTGCAATTATGCACAGTAAGCAACAAATTATAGATTTGTAAATCTAAGATCAATGGTAGCGCAACTGCTGAAAATATTTATTTTAAGGGAATGCCTTTGCAATGTATTTTGAAAATATTATTTGTATAAACCTGCATGGATCTCTTCTATTACTTCATAAATTCTGTATTTGGATAAACTAAACAACCTTTAATGATATTTTTATGTTGTAAAGATCATTATTTCCACAAAGTATAATAGTAAAAGTGACCTTAACTATATAGTTCACGTGGAATTAAAACAAACCTTAATCCATTACATGTAGCTACAGTATACCTTAATGTTTCTTCATATATAAAAATGGGTATCAGCATAGATTAACCTTCACATAAACTTAGTTTATAAACTATGTGGGTGCATTTCACCAGTATATTAGCATGTCAAAAATGCAGTGATAAATATACCAATAGATGGAGGATATATTATTTAGTGGAACTGAATCTTATTTTTGGATCAAAGGAAGTAGTTATCTTGAATTTAATATTTTCAGAGTCAAATGAAACTGTATCACAGAGAGTAACTTTAAGGGGCCCATTCAGTAAGTTCGAGTGAAGGAATAGAAGAAAAAAACTTCGAATTTCGAAGTGTTTTTTGGGCTACTTCGACCATCGAATGGGCTACTTCAACCTTCGACTACGACTTCAAACTAAAAATCGTTCGACTATTTGACCATTCGATAGTCGAAGTACTGTCTCTTTAAGAAAAAACTTCAACCCCCTAGTTCGACACCTAAAAGCTACCGAGCTCAATGTTAGCCTATGGGGAAGGTCCCCATAGGCTTGCCTAACTTTTTTTGGTTGAAGGATAATCCTTCGATCGTTGGATTAAAATCCTTCGAAGCGTTCGTTTCGAAGGATTTAATAGTTCGATCGAACAATTATTCCTTCGATCGAAGTATTTGCGCAAAATCCTTCGACTTCGATATTCGATATTCCCCAGTCGAATATCAATGGTTAATTAACCCTCGATATTCGACCCTTGATGAATTTGTCCCTAAGTGTTGTTAGAGTGATGACCAAGCGATCAAAAGGCTTTTGTGAAAGGGAGAGTGCTAGGGGGGGGCATAGGCGGCAGTGGTAAGTATCAGTAGTAGGTATCTCTGGTCTGACATATTTTCAGAGGTCTGCAAGGAACATTTGTTGACAATGGCTGATACTGCCACTGTTTACTGAATAACAATATTGTTGAGTCAAAATGGACCTTCATTGTAGAATATGTAGAATAGAGTTCCAAGTGGAGATATCACTCCATCAGCTTCTTCTCATAGGTACCAGCACTAATATAAGTAAGCACTGGCAGACAGTAAACACAAAGTACATATAAAAGTCACTGTAATTTAACAACTTTAGTTACTAATTGCTGCAACACACATTCTTACAGTGCCTGATGTGAATGATGCTTGCTGTGCAATAAATAGGTTCTCTTGTTAGTTGTTTATTAAGAGAAAAATAGCAAAGACTCACGCCTAAAGTACCCTTAAATAGTTTATGCCCCAAAACCTAGGGGCAAATTTATTAAATGTATAATTTTTGAGTTGCAATTTTGTCACAATTCATGTGGATCATGACAAAATCTTGATTGAGTTTTATTTATGATTTTACACAATTATGGAAAAAATGTGTGTAGGGAAAGAAATGCGAGGTGTGTGTGTGAGGAAAACAAAAACCTGTTCATGAATGAAAAACACAAAAAAGATTTTGCCATGATTTATGTATATTATATCTTAATCACTACTCAAAAATAATTAAGTAACCCCCCCCCAATATGTATTTAAAGCTATGGTTATAATAAAATAACGTAAATGCTATAATGATGGAGGGTGATCAATCTTTTCAAATTTCACTAGAGACTTATCCAATATCATGTATGAACTAAATATATATTGTGATTGTTGTTGTCAATATTTATTTCATATGGTCATAATAGAGATAAATAGAAAGAAAGACAGGTTAGATTCTTGAGTTCATTTATCCGATATATACCAGCAAGTGCAAGTTAGAGAAGCTACACTGCAATCTTGATTTAGTAAAGATAAGTACAACAATGGTGCATTAATTCATCCAAAAGTTTGATTTCCTTACATTTGCATCAATTATATATAACAAATGATATAAAATCCCTTTAAAAGTATGGACTTTAGTTTAAATGAAAACATAATGAATTCAGACAACAAAATACAAAAAAAGTTAATAGACTCTAGACTATTCTAGGTGCAATTTTTGTGCATCTCTATGTAACAATAAATTAACTCTCCTGTTTATCAATACACTGTGACCTTTGTGTCATTTAGGGCAAGTCTTTATTCTCAGATTCCAGTAGATATACCAAGCAGTACAGGACTTGCTGTTTAACATTATACTCAAACCAATGATCATTGAAGCAAGCTGTGAGGTTTATAGTCCTTTTTGTGTTTTTTTTTTTTGCATTCATACAATAATGGCAGACAACACAATAAGCATTCTGTTAAATGTCTTATCACAAAGTCAACATAATAAAAGGCAAATCGTTCTGCGCATATGAAATAAATGCATTTAAAAAAATAGTCCAGCATAAAGCACATGAATGATTATTTTCATTTTGTCAATTGGCTTGTTCCACTACTCCTATAAAATAAGTGCTGTATATCTGTACTTTTGATGTTGTGTGTGAATTGAATGCTTTTGCATTTTTTTTTCATCTGAAATGTGCTTGCCATTTAAATGAATAAGTGTTTGATAGTTTAGTACAATTTATGAGGCACAAAGGGCATTTTCAACTCCAGTTCATTCAGGAAATTATTTGCAAAGATGAACAATTTCAAACTGTTGTTTGCATTTCATCAATCGGTAAAGTATCTCAAATTATACTGCATATGCACTAACATTATATTTTTCCATTCTACAAGGATACAAAGTGTTTATTAGATATTTAATTTGATTTCATAAAGACTGATACCCTTATTACAGCTCAAGCCCACTCCACTTTGCTGTAAAGCTGCATCAGAGACAACTTACCTGGAAAGCATCAGTAAATGCAGTAACCAGTTGATAACAAATACTTTAGTACTTACACAAGAGCCATGTCTGCATATAAAGGAGAAACCCAAGGATGAATGATCTGTTTATGGAAAAATGACTCAGTAGCCCATACCTGTGGCCCTTCCACTTCAGAACAAGAGATCGCGAAGACCTTTGACTGATTCATTTGTAAAAATCTCAAACGCATGAAAGGGATTACTGGCCTTCTATTTATAAAAATGACAATAAATTACATAGAATTTTGATTTTTTTTCTGACCACTTTTTTTTCTAAAAGTGTTCAAGTATTTGGTGGCAATATAGTTCCTTTTTCCTAGCACATAGGTAGTTAAATTGTTCTTTACCAGAGTATATATTTGTCAGGACAACCTAATGTTTTAAAATTTTTCAGAAGTTTTGTGTCATTTTTGTAACAAGACAAATATAAGACAAATATAATAATATGCTCAAAATACAACATATTTTGAAAGCTCCTTGTCTCTTTAGTAGACCTAAAAAGTGTGTGTAGACTTAGGGGCAAATTCATCATGGGTCGATTATCAAAGGTTAATGAACCCTCGATATTCGACTGGGAATTAAAATCCTTCAACTTTGAATATCGAAGTCGAAGGATTTTAGCGCAAATAGTTCGATCGAACGATCAAAGGAATAATCCTTTGATTGAACAATTAAATCCTTCGAATCAAGCGATTCGAAGGATTTTAATCCAACGATCGAAGGTTTATCCTTCGACCAAAAAAACTTAGGAAAGCCTTTGGGGAAGGTCCCCATAGGCTAGCATTGAGTTCGGTAGGTTTTAGATGGCGAACTAGGGGGTCGAAGTTTTTTCTTAAAGAGACAGTACTTCGACTACCGAATAGTCAAACGATTTTTAGTTTGAATCCTTCGATTCAAAGTCGTAGTCGAAGGTCGAAGTAGCCCATTCGATGGTCGAAGTAGCCCAAAAAACACTTTGAAACTCGAAGTTTTTTTACTTCGAATCCTTCACTCGAAGTTAATGAATTGGCCCCTTACAGTCTATAGCTCAATATAGATCAAAAACAGAAGTATCAAAATTTTCAGATCCCCACCCACATCAGAAATTAGAATACTTGAGACTACCAGCACAAAATTCCACAATAAGTTGATCTTAGAAAACAATTTATTTTTGTAAATAACACATTATGACAAATATAATTAGGTAATATGGTGTAACTATTTGGATAAATATCTTACTCCTAAATTGATATATGATAAGCCTTATTACAAAAAAAATGGAAAGTGCACTCAAACCTTTCACTTTGCAGGATTTTATTTCAAAGAAGTTATTTGGCAGAAAGATAAAATAACGTATGTTTAAACACCAAGTAGCTTATTTATAAACACTAGTCATATTTACACTAGGGCAGTAACATATAGCAAACAGTCAGTAATTAGCTTTTTCAGCTGCAAGTACAACAATGAAGATACTTATATCATTGGTTGCTATGGGTTACTGCCAGGCACAAATCTGCCCAATGACCCTAAAAAATTACCCTCCAGGGAGTCTTCTGAACAGTTTGTTGCCAAATATTCATAGAATTAACAACGTTTATGGCATGTAGAGAATACCAAAATGAAAATGCATATATTATTTAATGGCTGATAGTTCTGCTAGTGCAAAAATACCACATTGCCTTTCTCACTCAAACCCCAAACAGTAAGTTGAGACTAGAAAATTATACATTTTTAGACAATATGCATTTGAGTGAATTAAAAAAGAAGACTTACCAAAGCTCTTACAAATTTTCTGAAAATTGTCTCAAATCTTTCACTTTACAGCATCTCACAAACCATACAGTATATACTTTAGTACAAAGTGTAAACATCATAAATATGAATCCTAGGGTCTTGTGAACTGTTTAATTACCAATATCTATAAGATTACCAAAGTATAGAGTGCTGTAAAGTAAGTTGACCCCAGAAGAAAAGAATAAAAAAGCACAAATTCTTTAAAACCAAACTGCAAAGCATTGCTATATTTAGAAGTATTTATGAGATTTCTGATAGCTCAAAACTTGCATTTTCTGTCCCATACTGTATGTCCTTAGTTTCATAAGAAAACTATAAAAATTATATTTATATAAAGATAGAAATATCGGGAGTCTTAAAAACAGCTTGATGTGAAATATTCAAGGGATTACCCAATTGTAATGTGCCATGTAGTGGATGCCAATTCCAATTATTTGATTCTAAGTGAATAACCTTAAATATCCAGTATGTTGTTCGAAACAGGCTGCTGACGGAAAAAAGCAACTAAAAGCAAACAAATCAGCTGAAAAGGATAAGTATTTGTTATTAACTGCTATTTTATAGTAAGGTTTTCTTTCTGTCTTGGGTGCTAAATAGCAAAGTTTGGTGTGCTAGTGCGCTTACAGCAAGTTTGTCACAACCTGCTTTACTTTGCAGTTCTGTATAAATAGAACCCCTGGGACTAAAGTGAAGCTTGCTCTAGCGTTTGCTCTTTAAAGTGGGGATTCTGTAAGTGGAGTTACAAACTCCTGAGTTGGTGGGGGATCTGTAAGTGGAGTTGCAAACACAGGAGTTAGTGGGGATCTGTAAACAGAGTTACAAACACAGGAGTTTCAAACTAAAGGATGTTCAAACTAGGTCAAAAGTTTGTTCTAAACCCTTTTTTTTCTTTTATTCCTGGTTTGATCTGTAACTGGGATAATTAGTGCTAGCAAGATTGAAGGTCTGACCCAGTGCACAGTCTGCCATATGTATGCAAATTGGGAACAAGAGATCTAAAATGCTTACCTCTGTGGTGGTTGTGAGAAACATTTTCTAATTGGACCAGTGTTGTTAGTGGAATACCGCAGGGCTCTGTACTAGGTCCCTTGCTTTTCAACTGGTTTATTAATGACCTGGAGGTGGGCATTGACAGTATTTTTGCAGATGAAACTAAATTGTGCAGAACTATAGGTTCCATGCAGGATGCTGCCTCTTCATAAATAATATAAATGCAAGTTATACACTAAATGGCAGTGTGTTGGGAGTTTCCTTAAATGAGAAGGATCTAGGGGTTTTTGTAGATAACAAGTTATCTAATTCTGGGAAGTGTCATTCTGTGGCTACTAAAGCAAATAAAGTTCTGTCTTGCCTAAAAAAGGGCATTAACTCAAGGGATGAAAACATAATTATGCCTCTTTATATGTCCCTGGTAAGGCCTCATCTGGAGTATGCAGTGCAGTTTTGCCCAGTCTTGTTAGAGGGATATAAATGAGCTGGAGAGAGTGCAGAGACGTGCAACTAAATTGGTTAGAGGGACGGAAGACTTAAATTATGAAGGTAGACTGTCAAGGTTGGGGTTGTTTTCTCTGGAAAAAAGGTGCTTGCGAAGGGATATGATTACACTTTACAAGTACATTAGACGACATTATAGATAAATAGCAGGGGACCTTTTTACCTATAAAGTGGATCACCGTACCAGAGGCCACCCCTTCAGACTAGAAGAAAGTGTAATCATGTCCCCTCGCAAAGTGCCTTTTTTCCAGAGAAAACAACCCCAACCATGACAGTCTACCCTCATAATTTAAGTAAATTTAAAATACATTTAATTTGAAGCAACATAGGGGTTTCTTCACAGTCAGGACAGTGAGGTTGTGGAATACACTGCCGGGTGATGTTGTGATGGCTGATTCAGTTAATGCCTTTAAGAATGGCTTGGATGATTTTTTGGACAGACATAATAGCAAAAGCTATTGTGATACTAAACTCTATAGTTAGTATAGATATGGGTATTATAATTTATTTGAGTGTATAGAGGGGTTTGTATATGGATGCTGGTTTTTAATTTGGAGGGGTTGAACTTGATGGACTTTGTCTTTTTTCACCCCGATTTAACTATGTAACTATGTAACTATGTTGTTGCTCTAAAATAATTTGTTGTTTTGCCATTCCCATAAATGAATACTGGACTAGTACACATCAGTTATAACACCTTGTCTTATAATAGCTGTTTCTGGCTAATAGATCCCACATCTGTACTGTGTATTGCACAAATAGATTGATTGCACATTATCAAACAAAAATATTTCACCTAAGGAATACATTTTAATTTAGCATTATGTATTTTCCATTCTACTTTCCATGACACTATGCTATTCTCTATATTATTAGGATAAAAGGTTGTGTCCTGATGGAATACAAACCAAGACCCACAGCTGCAAACTCACTTTGCATTAAGCAATAAATCCTAAAATAAACTTATTTAGGGATGGGCGAATTTTTTTGCCTTGTTTCGCCATGGAATTAACGCCCGTATACATGTATGACATCCTGCGACAACAAAAAAAGACGCGTCAAAAAAAATGGGCTTCAGTGACATTTCGCCGGCGGCAAATATTTGGCGAAACAAAAGGGGTCAAATTCGTCCATCCCTACTTAAGATGTATATAGAAATTTGTGCAGTTATTGTTTTTGTGTGAACAAATATGGTTTGTTGCACTTATGCCAGCATGTGTTCTCAAACCACATAGGCTTTCATAAATGGGGTTTTCCATAAAGAATAGTGATGGGGCTAATATACAGTAATAAAAGTTGCAAAATATCCACCACTTGTAGTAACCTATAACAACCAACCAGCATGTAGCATCTACTGAACAACTTAAAGGCAAATGTCTGGTTGGTTGCTATGAGTTACTAGAAAGATTGTGAACTTTGCAGAGCTTTGATTGCCTAGAGGTCGAAATCCAAGCCATGTACTATATCACTGAATATTTATGATCTGTTTCTGTTCAAACCCTATAATATTCCTATGTTTTATATCCTTTTTCCTTTGATGTTCATTGTACATTATATGAAGCTTTAGTGCACATTATAGTGCAGGACCTATCCATCATGTGTGTTTTTATTTTAGATGACTTGCTGATGCACTTGTCATTCTAGTTTATGCATAAAGTTGAGGTTACTTGCTGATTCAGTATTTTCACATTAGGATTACAATACCTTGTAAAATGTTCTTCCACTTCCTGGCTTTAATCAAGTCGAAAAAGATGAAACAAGCAGTTCCAGTTGCTGTTTAACAGAACCATACACAAAATTGTGTGCCTGAGAGCTGCTGACATTCAATAACCCCCAGAGATACAGACAGATGAATTGTAAATCACAGGATGTTTGTGGCTAACAAGTTATGAAAAAATGGTTTTCACTTCTGAATGGAAACAATCTCACTGCTACATAAAAACAGAACAATTGGTTTTGTTAGAAATTTCCAAAAATGCTGCTTTAAAAAAAAAAAAAAAATACAGTACTTTAATACATTCCTTTAGATGAAGTACACATACCTTAGCCTATTACAGCCTATTTACATTGTATAACACAATATATTAACATTATCATAAGAATAGATTTGTATTTTTAAATTTATTGTGTTTAATATACAAATCATTTTATGAAACCATTTGTTACCATTGGCCATATGATCCAATATACAAAGAATGAACCAACTAAACTAGAAGTAAACTTAACAACATCCTAGATTTCTAGTTTCTGATTTATATAAAATTGCTGGTATGTAACTAGGGATACTAGGGGCGTACCAATATATGGTAAAAAAAAATGTCCTTAGAAAGGGTCAAGAGTCAGTTTCTGTAACATAAGTGAACATTTGCCTTTTTGTATCTTATTCCATTTCATTTATTACCATTTTGTGATGCTCTATCTGTTACCTGACAGGAAATTATGGTTTATTACTCTGAATTTATACTGTGTATTTATTATTTATATCAAACAGGGCTTATAATTGATTTATGACATTGTACGATTTGGGTTTTTGCTTGATTTTATCAAGTTTTTTTCATGAACTGACTTTTTTGAGTTATTCTTTGAGTATTTTTTGATTATTATTTGAGATACTTTATGAGTTGTATCTATAAACAAGACAAAATTGTGGATTTGGAGTTTGGTTGAGCTTGGTTTAATAAAAATTAGATACATTTGAGTTTTAGTAAATAACCCCCTTAGTGTTACACGTGTTGGACTTTTTCTGCCCTGCCGGTGCTATGGCTTCATCCTTGGTCCTACCCCTAACTTCCACCTCAGGAAGACCACTGGGCCCAGACAGCAGGAATACTGCAAGAAGTTTATACTTCTCTAGTAGGGAGAAGTTACTTTAAATGAATTTGCCATCTGATTGTTGGAGTTACTGACAGTAGTATACATTTCAAGTTGAAGAAACAAAAAACAAAACATCAACATATAATCATAAAAGCTTTAGAGAGAAAATCAGTTTTAAGTTAACTTTCCTTTTAAATTATAGAACAGTCCTTATTTTTTATGTCATTTACTTACATGAAAAATTCTATTGTTGTCAGGATCTACCTGGCCTCATACCTTGGACTGTGTGTTTAACCCTTTTTGCACTATTCCAGTGAGTCACTAGAGGCTTTTTGAGCTGGTCCATTCTATTATCCTGAAAGGCATCAAGCTACCTTCTGCACAGTCACCACCACCCATCTCTTTAACATCATATGTTTGCTATTCATCAGCTAATGGCCTTTATAAACCTGCATCAAGCCACTTCCCATTGCTTGATCATTGAAGCCTTACAGCCATATCTAGCCTCCATATTTGCCCTATTGTGATTTCCCTGCCTGGTTCCCTGTTCAATTCCTTGTTTCTCCACTCCAGTTCCCCAATTCCATTGGATCTCCTGGTAATCACCTGTTTATTGGACTACCCTCTTCAGTCTGCCCTTGACCTCAGCCTGTTATATGGACTTGTTATTGTTGCTGCCTCCCCCTGACTTCTGGCCTGGTATAAGGACTTGAGCATTTCTTACATTTGATCTGAATGTTGCTGTTTATCATTAACAAATAGTTTCTTCATTTACTGTACATGACTTCTGTTTCTCATCCAACCCCATTTGTGTGCTACCCCGTTACTCAACATTTAGACTAACCTGCCAGTTACCCTTCTGTGTTCCAACATGACAATTGTTCAGTCTAGAAAGAATGCTTTATTATTTCTAATTTTAGTTGTTTCAATGGAATTTCTTGTGATGAAATGGGAAATCAGATGTCTCAAGGGTTCAAGGCAACATTAGTGAAACTTAATGAATGAATAATATACAATTCTAAGTGCTCAAATTAAAGTTTCAGTGACACAAACTGCATGGGGTTTGCATAACTGTAGCAGTAAGCAATATTCTTATTTGTTGTTGCTTAAGCATGTTTCTGCGATAATAAAAACATGGTAAACAATGTATGAATAAGTCTGACACCCACCCACTCCCTGACTCACTGATTAGTATACAGAAAATGCAAAGCTATTTAGATTTAACAATATATCTAATTCCAAATTCAAGCTCTGTGCAGAAATCTGGGTAAGTGAGAAGAGGAAGTCTTTTTTCCTGCGAATGTTTTTCACCGGTTTCATATTATTGCAAAGACGATATTTAAGTGTTTTGTTGTACTATTGCTGCAAATGGTTTCCCACTGTGTCTTCAAAGCCATATTGGAGTCTCATACTGAAGGCGATATTTTGAAAAACAATAAGACTGCCTCTCTCAATTGAGACTCCTGGTGCTTTTAGAAAGCCTTGTAGTGAAGCGCAAGAAAGGAACCTAAAATCAGCCTGACATGGTTGCTTAACAAGCTGTGGTATTAGTTGCCAGCTTAGAGAATTTGTTCTGTCACCCACAGGGTTGATGATGGCAGTCATCTTAATTAGAATATAGGATCAAAGCACCAGGTGAAGTAGACTTTTGCAATGACAGACAGGAAAGCCATGTAAGAAAATTATCATGCCCTCTGATTATTGAGCAGCTATAAGCAGCTGCATCAGTGACCGGATTATACAGTGGGAAAGTTTATGCTCCTATACACAGTCTGTAATCAAACAATGTCGTTGCCAAGTATCCCTACTGCCTGAAGAGAGGTGAAAGAAGTAATTATTTTCCCCAATTTATCACAATCCAAAGTATATCATAGAGTGAAGGATACCCGAAGAGCTAAAATTTGTTCCAATTAGCATGGGGAAAACTTTCTGCTGTGCAAGGTGTCTGCTTAGTAGAAATATGTTGTAATTCCTGGCTCATATGACCTTGAAAGGGATTTGTAAAACTTTGGAAAGCTTGGAATAGTTCCAGAGCATTGCTTTCTTTTTAATAAATATCAAATAAAAGGTTTGACAAAAAATACTGCTATTATCTAGCTGCTTGTCTTCGAGCAGAACTGAGCTAATCATATGTTCCAGAAGATAAAATATGATTTTGGAAAATAATGCTCTCTGATAAAATGATTTATATTTTTTGTGTTTACAGAATCAAAAGGATCAACGTTAAACTTTACAGCTGCATGAATATTATTGGAGAGGACAAGTGCACATTTCACCACTACTGATTCTATCACTCCACAGGATGGACACATTGATAAAAAAATAGAAGAAAAAATATGCCCCTTCCAAAAATGTAAATGTATGGATGACATGGCATTTAACAATTTCTCTTTCTCAAGCTCCTCCCAAGCCATATGTCAGGAAAGCACATTTTCAACATCGTTGTTAGAAATACTTGTAGGTGTACCATGATTGTTAAATTGACTTCCTTAACGTTTTCACTGCCGGCCGATTTGGTCACTTGCAACATTGCCAGACAGTTTTTGAAAGTTTAGTGCTCTGTTCATGGGTATTGGCACATATCACGGTTAAGGCAATAGAATGTGGTGTACCTGCCAAGACAATTTCTAGCTTGGTGGGATGCACAGTGTTTGGAATTGGTCCTCCATTGGCTTGGAATTGGCCCTTAACTTACCATATTGGTCTAAAATATCATTGTCAGGTTTGTCCACAGGTGAGTGACTGGCAGGTAGGAGAGGGAAATACAAGGAGGGAAACACAAGAACAGAGCTTGATAACAGCCAGATGACATGTTTGTGAAGAAAGATGATTTATAATAGAAAGAAGAAAACAATTTAGCAAGTTCAATGCATGGTTAACTAAATACAAAAACCCATTGCACCTGAGGAAGGGGTTCTGACCCCGAAAGCTTGTGCACTCAATAAATCTGCATATGAACTAAGGCATTGCCTGGACATTTTGGTGTGCTCCTTCCCACTTCATATATCTGTGCAATATTTGGCTTCGAGGCGGCCAGGGATACGGATGCACCCAGCAAGCAAGTAAGTGGTGTGCGGCTAAACACTATTGTTGATTAACTAAATACAAAAGTCTTTTCAGACCAGTGGTCAGAGGCAGGCAGCTAGCAAGGAGAGTCAATAATACAGGCAAAAAGGTCTGGGAAGTCCAATGGGTAGGCCAAGGTCAAGGGCAGGCTGAAGACAGAGGATAGTATAGGCCAAGGTCAGTACGAGGAGGTCAGGAAGAAGGGCACAGGAACAAGACAAGAATTAGGAGCTCAGGAACAGGAATCAAGGCAGGAACAAATGGGAAACCAGGTTGGAAACAAGCAGGAACATTTTGTGAACTTGTAAGGGGGGCCATGGCCACTAATGTTTTTTTTAAACCTTTATAGGGGGGCCCTGGCACCAATGGTTTTTTTTCATTTAAAGGGGGGTCCTGTTCACCAATGTTTTTTTAAAAATGTTTATGTGGGACCCTGGCCCGCCAATTCTTTTTAACTTATAATGGGGACCTTACCACCAATGGCTTTTTATAACTTGTGTGTTGGTTTACCATTTTTAGCGCTGTCTGTGTGGCGTTTTTACTGTGGGGTGGGGCTTGGGGGCTGGTCTGGGGTGGCAGTGACCCAAATGTTGTTGTACAGGGCCTGTGATTTCTGATGGCAGCCCTGACTCACAGTGCTAGTGAATATTCTCCATGCAATAATCTTATGACCTGTGAGGACACTGCCAGCATCCAGATAATTAGTATGTAGTTCAATGGAGGTGCAATTACAAGCATTTTGCTGCCTGCCCACTAACTTGTAACCATGCAAGGAGTGGTTGCTTCTTGTGCCATTACCTAAATATACAATTTTGCACAAAAACTGGCTATACCTTTTCACAATAAATCAAAACATAATTTTTAACCAATATAACTAAATATTAAACAAGGATTTTAATACGCATAACAATTATATTGTTGTTGGTGTCTCTTTAAGGAATTAAATGAATCAAATGAAGGCTGGTTTTGAAGTGTACACCAAGCATGTACATAACATTAGTCAGTCAGTTTTGTTCAGTGATGTATTTGATTTAATTTCTGAGCCTTTGTGTATGGCAGAAGGAATTGGTTAGTGCTTCTGCAGATTATATCACACACAGTAGGTTAAATCAGCACAAATCATTGATTGACTGATTTGTGTAAAAACAAATATTCTGAAAGACATATGGATGATTAAATCAAGCAGCAACCCTGTTGCAGATCACACCTAATACGAGAGATGAAGTGTATTATTTTAAACTTGTGAAAACAACAATTCAAGTATGTATTGTATATCATGTATCTGTCATCACAGTCACAGTCAACAATATGGGTAACATTATTATTACCTTTTGTTTCTAAACTGAGTAGGTCTATAATACATAGCTCAAGCCATGTGCTACAGGAATCCTACTGTATTCAGGGATTTAAAAAAAAAAACTCCACATCTAATACAGATAGCTGCCATGCATTTTGTAGCTTAAAACGATTTTCATTTGATGCAGGGATTTTAATATGAGATTCAAAAACAATTGAGCATTTACAATGTTCAGAGCAGTTGCAGTGCTTGCTTCATTTTTAAAGAGCCAGTAGACCTTATTGTCTTCATTTTATTTGTCTTCCATTTTTCATGGAATTTACAGGCCTAGAACTGCTATATCTAGTGATTTCATACTTTTTACAGTTAAGGGGAATCAGCCAGGGGGATTTCAGACACTTCTCCACTTCTGAATATGCCAGCAAAGGAAGCATTCTGAATGCCTTCAGGCTTTGCCTTACCAAGGAGCCATTGTCTCACTTGCAGGGTGCTCACAAGCTTCTTATAACATCCCACATGGCTCATTTTATTGCCATTGGAGGAATGGGCAGTGGGAAAAGTACTTTGCTGTTATGGACAAATGCCTAGGTTTTTCCAATAACCACTAGAAATTACATACGGTATATCTATGTCAACACAGATGCCTCCTAACTTGGTACAATTCAATTGGAAAATGTAAGTATAGCTGCCATTTAAATACTTCTGCTTCTGTCTGGCTGACCAGAAGAACCCATATGTAAAATATTTTACCTTGAGCCACTATTTTACCTTTGTGTCACTCATTGATTATATAACAGAAAATAAGGCACGTTCTACTTGTCACAGGAAGATGTATCATAGTAGATTCAAGTTTTATCTTAATGTGTTATCAGAGCTGAACAAGTTTATATTGTTTAGGTATAGTGACAAATGAAGACCTAGAAGCCTAGAATGTGTCACTGTCCCTTTAAATATGGTCTATTTTATGAGGTACAATAGCAGCCCAATTTAACGTTTTTCAGGGGACCAGACAAAAATGATGTAAAATCCAGGAAAATGTAAAATCAGGGAAATGTTTTATGCATAATATATAGGTGGGTCCACAAAGCAACAATGTAATATGAGAGAAAACTTAAATCAGGGGATGTAAAATGGGTTCTACTGTATATTAATAGAAATTGGCAGTGTTCAGGGGTATAAGGATTTCCTTTTTAAGATTAATTCAGTATGTTATATACATTTATACCAGACTAACCATGTGCTTTTTGTCATTATTTTAGCCCATCTCTAAAGAACACAGGTACTGCAGAGAACTACAGAAACTTGTGGCAGTACAACACAGCAAAAGGAAAGTAGAGTCTAAAATACATTTACTTACAGGATGAGCAAACTGTCTCAAAAAGCTATATACGCAAAACAAAAATAAAAAAGATGTGAAAACCATGGCAAGAACATTTGCAAGAAGCAATGAAAAACAAATGAAGAAGCATGAAAAAGAATGTTGCATGGACAATGTGCAGAGAATGAGGCAAGCATAGGTAATGTTGTAGAAGGAAACAACACGCACAGTGAAATGAAGTTCAAACAATACATTTTTGGCTGAAATACAATAGAGGACATTGAAGTAGTTCAATAAAAAAAAGTGACACTCTATAAACATTCAGGTATACTGTATAGAGGGGCATTGCTATCCTGGGCATCAAATATTGCCTCAGGTAACAGTGCCCAGCACATTATTAGGGGAGGCAAAAAAACACTCCCATTGAAATAAAGAGCTGAAATTCCATTTATTAAAACAGAAATTCATCTGATCTTGTGTAGAGAGCACAACTGCACTAGCGATGCAGCCCCCTCAATCCACTTCTATGCTGAATTCGTAAACGTGGGGCGTGAGAGTAGTGGCATTCGGAAGGCTGCATCAGGGTGGTCTGGGGCCCAGAATCACTACTAACTGCACAGGACATCTTAAATAGATTGAGAAATCTATACATATTGTTCTGCAGCTGCAGAGTCAAGAAACATATGCTTGGTGCTCACAGATGATAAGAAACCCATGCTTGAACATACTGAGATGACAAATGTCACATTGATATTAGCAAGATGAAAATGCAACAACATGAATGACTTATAGAAAGTTAGTACACAGACCTTTTTAGAAAGTTAGATGTATAAGACAGAAATATACTTTAGAAACTGGAACTGTAAAAAGGATAACTGGCAAAAAAACACAGTCTCTTTTATTTAGAGACAGTCATAGGTTTCAGAGGCAAAAAGATACCGCTCCCTCACTTGATGGAGAAGACAGGTCACTAAAAAAAACTGATATTCATCAAATTAAGAAGTAGTTAACTCTTGGAAATGTGAAGAACAACTTTTGTTTTAGAACCATTTTAGTAAATCAGCAAACCATTTCATACTGTATATACTGCGGCTGAGTCGCGTGCTGTCCCTCAACACTTGCCCCGCTAGGCCCAGGCATAGAGCCTGAAGGTATGCATATTCAGTAATCTGAGTGATATTCAAGTGTGCCAATCAGAATATACCACTTTAAATGAATTGTTCATAGTAAAAATAAAAACTGGGTAAATAGATAGGCTGTACAAAATAAAATTATGTAATCTATAAAGGCTGGAGCGACTGGATGTCTACTTCCTGCTTTGCAGCTCTAAGTAAGTAACCAATCAGTGACTTGAGGGGGGCACATTTTTGGCTAACTAACTATATTAGAAACATTTTTTATTTTGCGCAGCCTATCTATTTACTCAGTTATAATTTTTTTCACTGAACTGCTTCTTTAACGTCTATCCAATAGGTTTGAAAATGGTAATTCGTTGAAATGATATGGATATATGTCCTAAAGGTGTTCACGGGGTTAGCAATATGTGTATTACTGGTCCACACAATTGTGTGTAATAAATCTTCTGGTTTTTACAGGTTGATATACTGTATATACTTTATATACTGTACTTTATACTTGAAAATGAAGGTAATAAAAATAACATTTACAGTATCTTGTGTTGCTGTGCAGCCTGCCACTGGGCTCTCCCTGATGTTTTTTGTGGACTACAAAATCAGGCTGCCTGCACTTCATCTGGATACATGTTCCCAGATCAGCTGTTCTGCATTACTATTGCCTGGTTGTACCAATCCTGCTAAACATCTAAATATCAACTTTGGCCTGTATTGCTGACTATTCTTGAATGATGCCTGACTTGACCTATGCCTGGACCTTAACAAAATCAGACTCAGTACATCAACAACATTCTACGGCACTGAGAAGGACAGGCAATCAATCACTTCTGTTATAGGGGAACACTGAGCACCCAAAATACTTCTGAAATAGTTATAATAACTTTAAAAGTGCTGTACACATGTTTCAGTCACCTCTAGTGCCCTTTATTAAGTGCCCTAAAAATGTATGCTAGAATTTTGTAAGGTCCGGACTTCCCCTACCTGCAGTGATTAATTTCCTGCTCCTGGATTTTGTTCACAATTGTTTTCTAAGGGGCATCATTTGCAAAGATTTTGTTTCCCCTCACTAATGGTGCTCTACCCTCACTTACCAGGAGCTCACTCCTGTTCTGAGCATCCATGATGGGGCATGTGCATGTGCATTTTGAGAGAGTGTCCTAACTTGTTCAGTATGTCTATTTATATGAAATGGGATCAGGTGATACCCAAATGCATACTCAATAATCAGGACGCTTGAGCGGGTTCCTGGTGTAGAGGGCAAAATAGTCAATGGGGGTTATTATTTAAACAATACTATTGTTGTCCCCGTTCAGAGGGGGGTTCTACTGATGCTTATCGTGTCTCAGGCGGGCCCCAAGTTATGCCACTACCTTGAGGCCAACAACCTTAACAGTTATGCTGAAATATAATATGTCTCTTTAAGCTGCTTTGACGGGGAGCACATGTAGCTACAGGTATTTGCCTGTTGCTGATATTATTAGATGGTTTTAGATGGGCAGCTTTGTAAAGGGTCTTGAGGCTGCCTACAAGTTTTTTTACTGGTTTACTGGACTTATTTTATTTTCCAAGCAATACATGTTTATTGTAATGCTACTTAATACTTCTTAGTTGACTTCATGTATAAATTGTGCATCAATGTTGAGTTTTTTATTTATGTATATCTTTAAATATATGTCAAAAACATGGCTCTGATTTTTCAGCATACTTATTTGAATTTATTTTTTGTTCCCTATAAATTTATAGTTATTGGCATGAAGCTTCAGTGGTGTCTGTTTAGTTGCAAGCTACTTAACTAAATAATTTAGGATGTTTCACTGTCCATAATGTACATGGAAATACAATAATCAGATGAGGTTTAGGCACTAAGAATCTTTTCAAGCTTCCTAATTATGTGCTAGCCATTTGCTGTTCAGTTCAGCTGTAAATTAATGTCTGGATTTTGTTCGATCATGTCATTGTTACTGAATAATGAAGATGACGGCACACTATCCAATCAATTCTGACAACACAGAAGGAGTTCATTACAACATATTGCTGTAAATTTATGTAGAAACAGATTTATATATACATTGTCATAGAATAATATGAAATGTAATCTGCATGACAAAATTGCTACACATTGTAAAAATTATGTTTTTGCTACTTCCCCCATCAAACCCCCGATTCTATGAATACATCAAATTGAATAAAAAAAAAAGAATACTTTGGAGATTTAGAAGATGGGTCAAAAAGGTGCAAATGTGTCAAATAACTAGATCAGGTGACCAGGGCCATGAGCGATGTCTCTTGGCTATAGAAATACTATAGAAATAAGCAAAGGTGAAAATACTAAGAAAAGTTATTGGCACGTTCATCTTCAGTTTTCCTTCCTTCTGACAGCTTTTCAACAAAGTTACTTTGTTCAGTCTGGTAAAAAGGTACATCATTTTTCTGACAGCCCATAGATAGGCTGTCCATTTCCACTGCACAAATTATTGACATGCCTAAACTTCAGAGACAATGGAGAGTGGGCCCAGACTGGAATTGACAGTTTAACTTAAAATTAACTTTAAAATGATGTGAACAAAGATTTGCAGATGGCAGTTGTTTTATAATTTTTTATTTTATATTGTTAATAAATCATTCACTTTTTTATTGTACCTCTCACCGGCCTGAATTTAAAATACTATTAGGTTTCCAGAGTCCCTAACCCAGGCAGTCAGAAATCAAATTAGTCCTGAGGTTAATGTTTGTAAAGTTCTTACAAATATTATGTTACCTATCCACTATTCAAGTTCTGAAGGAGAATGCACTTACCAGGGGCAGTGTACAAAGTAGGGATTACAATCATGTCCAGTGTTCAGCATTGAAATACCATAACTTGTCATGTTCTGGTGCAAGTCTGTTGACACAGACTGCTGTGGAATCCTAGAGCAACTGCCAAGGATGACAGTGGCCCATGGTAACTAAGGGGCACATTTACTAAGGGTTGAATATCGAGGGTTAATAAACCCTCGAATTCGACCCTAAAAGTAAAATCCTACAAATTCAAATATTGAATTAGAAGGATTTACCGCAGGATAAATCCTGAACGATTCGAAGGTTTTTAATCGATCGAAGGATTTTCCTTCGATCAAAAAAACCTTAGAAAAGTGAGGTCCCCATAGGCTAACATTGTACCTCAGTAGGATTAAACTGCCGAAGTATGTAGTCGATGTATTTTTTAAAGAGACAGTACTTCGACTGTCGAATGGTCGAATATTCGAATGATTTTTAGTTTGAATCGTTTGAATCGAAGTCGAAGTCATAGTTGAAGGTCGTAGTAGCCTATTCTATGGTCGAAGTACCCAAAAAAATTCTTCGAAATTCGACGTTTTTTTCATTTGAATCCTTCACTCGAGCTTAGTAAATGTGCCCCGTCACGTGTCAAGTGCACTTGCGCAAATTCACTCAGAAGTGGCAGAACAGATGAAATGGCGATCAGCAAGGAGTGTGTTTGCAGGCAAATACAGTACCTTTGATAAAATCATCTATATCATAATACCTATACTACGTGTGTTTATTTCAATGCAACTGCACTTATGGTGTTAAATACTACTTTTTAACTGTTATTCAGTCCAAATGGTTAGAGTAAGTAAGGACCACCAGGTGAAGGTTTACAGTTAAGAGACCTGCTAAACATATCTTTAAATGAAACAAACTTTGTTCTGAGATCACATGTAACAGAATGTATTTCAATGGAGAAATATTAGATACTGCAGAACATGCTAAGCTACTTGCACAAAAGCCTAGTTTAAGTCTACATGTGCCTGAATGTCAGTCCCTATTCCCCACACACCCAACTTGTCCTCCTTCTTCTCATTTTATCATGGTGATCATGGCATAGTAACAGCTAAACTGTAGATGAGTGCACTGCATAGTGGGAATAAATTGATTTTACGAGTGCTTTATAATGATCTATATTTCTGAGTGTTCACTTTTTTAAATAAATCAATAGAATGATAAGAAGACTAAATAAGTCTAAGGATGCCTTTGCCACCCTTCTTATACCATATATACCCGAGTATAAGCCTAGTTTTTCAGCATCCAAAATGTGCTGAAAAAGTCTACCTCGGCTTATACTCGGGTCAGCGGTACCCGACCCGAGTAGCTGAGATTGCAGTCACTTTTAATCATTCCTATACCAACAGTTCACTTGGGGAGAGACTGCAATATCCCACAATGCCCTCTGTTGGTTATATGAAAGAATAACAGTGCGCCCTCTGTTGGTTATATGAAAGAATAACAGTGACTGCAATATCACACAGCGTCATCTGTTAGTTATATGAAAGAATAACAGTGACTGCAATATCACACAGCGCCATCTGTTGGTTGTATGAAAGAATAACAGTGTGCCCTCTGTTGGTTATATGAAAGATTAACAGTGACTGCAACATCACACAGCGCCCTCTGTTGGTTATATGAAAGAATAACAGTGACTGCAATATCACACAGCACCCTCTGTTGGTTATATGAAAGAATAACAGTGAATGCAATATCACACAGCGCCATCTGTTGGTTATATGGAAGAATAACAGTGACTGCAATATCACACAGTGCCCTCTGTTGGTTATATGAAAGATTAACAGTGACTGCAATATCATACAGCGCCCTCTGTTGGTTATATGAAAGAATAACAGTGACTGCAATATCACACAGCGTCATCTGTTAGTTATATGAAAGAATAACAGTGACTGCAATATCACACAGCGCCATCTGTTGGTTGTATGAAAGAATAACAGTGTGCCCTCTGTTGGTTATATGAAAGATTAACAGTGACTGCAACATCACACAGCGCCCTCTGTTGGTTATATGAAAGAATAACAGTGACTGCAATATCACACAGCACCCTCTGTTGGTTATATGAAAGAATAACAGTGAATGCAATATCACACAGCGCCATCTGTTGGTTATATGGAAGAATAACAGTGACTGCAATATCACACAGTGCCCTCTGTTGGTTATATGAAAGATTAACAGTGACTGCAATATCATACAGCGCCCTCTGTTGGTTATATGAAAGAATAACAGTGACTGCAATATCACACAGCGCCCTCTGTTGGTTATACGAAAGATTAACAGTGATGGCAATATCAAACAGCACCCTCTGCACATGGTAGTGGGACAGTGGGACAATGCACACAGTAATCCGTTTGGCAATTCTCTGTCACCATCAACTTTGCAAAGAAGTCCGGTTGACCGCTGGGGGGGTCGCTTTGAGAGAATGTGCGCTGCTGGGAGACAGGGCTGTAGTTGTGTCTAGGCTTATACTAGAGTCAATAAGTTTTCCCAGTTTTCGTAGGTAAAATTAGGTACCTCATCTTATACTCGGGTCGGCTTATACTCGAGTATATACGGTAACTATTGATTGAAAATTGCCTGGCACCTATATATAATTGTAATAACACATTCATTCTATTTTGTATGATGTTTGTGCAAATAAATACATTTATAAAATAAACAAATAAAATATTGTCTGGCACAATTTTTTTATGTAAATGGCTACTACAGAATTCAGATATCTAAATGTGCACAGTGCACAAAACAGATAGTAAATAAATAATCCCTTATGTGTTATCATGAGTCCAATGATTCAGGAAAAAAGTAATACTTGTTTATTGCAAACAAAGTGATTTTAACAACCAAAGTACTTACACATTACACATTTATGGCACATTTAAATGCACAATGAAATAGATTCCAGTTTGTGAATTGTAGCCAATTTTATGGAGACAGCCATATTCTTTACTGTAAAAGATGTAATGTCAGTTCTAACTGGTCTATATTTTCATATGATTTTCTTAAGGTGGCCATACACGGGCCGATAAAAGCTGTCGACAGACTGAGTCGGCAGCTTATTGGCCCGTTTATGTGGCCCCCCGGCGGGCTTCCCCAATCAAGATCTGGCCAAAAGTCAGGCAGATCTCGATCAGATGGGACTAAAAATCCCGTTGGATCACGGCCGCATCTGTTCGTTGATGAGGTCCCGTGATCCGACCACCCATTACCATTCGTTAGGATCCGATCTTTGGGCAGTAGGGCCCACGATCGGATCAGCCCGATATTGCCCACCTCGCCAAACGAGCGGATCTCTCCGTGCCACCTTTACTTATTCTGTCAATTTTATGGTGTCGTTTTTATTACTAAATTACAATGTGCACATTGCAATTAATTTATTCCACCATTTCAAATGTTATTCTTGAACCAATAATTGTATTTTGATTAGTTTTAATACTGGTGTGAAGGACGCCATCTTGGACCATCCTGCCTGATCCTGAGCTTTAGAAATAGCTAGCACTTTACTAAGCTACTGCTTTCAGACAAACTATTGTTTCTTCTACTTAATGTAACAGGATGAGTCATGGTCAGTCAGATTTGGGTGTTTTACTATTAAGTGCTATACTCATATCTACCACTGGAGTATTTTTAGCAATGAAGTTACCTTGTTACTTTCCCATTGTTCTGTTGATAGACTATGTGTGGGAAAGGGTTGATAATGCTCCTATTTGCAACACAGCCGTAAGGAGCAAACTGAGGTTTATCAGAGCACAAGTCACATGTCTGAGGGCAAGTCCCATGACAAATTTCGAAACAAAATATTAATCTGTGTGCTCTTTTAAAAAACACATTTCAATACAGAATTCTGCTATTAACTG
Source organism: Xenopus laevis (assembly GCF_017654675.1). Classification (NCBI taxonomy): domain Eukaryota; kingdom Metazoa; phylum Chordata; class Amphibia; order Anura; family Pipidae; genus Xenopus; species Xenopus laevis. The sequence continues at coordinate 49,235,239 of NC_054371.1, forward strand.
ATGTTGTTTTTTTTTATTTAAAGTGTTCCCTTTACAGAACCCCTTTAAAATGGTACTATTTCTTCTTACACTTCAGTACAATTGTGCTTCATTTAGACCATTTAGTTTATTTAATTATCAATACATATTTTCATTAAATGTAGTCATGTTTGGAAATTATACCTTTCTGTTTTTTACTCAAGAGCATTAAACATTACAAAAATGTAATTTTGTTTTCTATCTTACAATATACGCTTGAAGAAAGGATCCTGATTAACCTCCTAACATCACATTTACATTATCAGTTTTTCTAATGCATTATCACAATATTTAGTCACTGTACAGGATAAATAGCCTTGCCAAACCTTAGAGGTAACATTTTAATGGTCCGTGATAAGAAGAAAAAATACATTTATTAAATACAAAAGTAAAACAAACATCAAGTTTGTTTAATGACGTTAGGAATAAGTAGATTAAAGTGAATACAGAACTGGAAATGTTCCAAAATATACCGTGTATACTCGAGTATAAGCCAACCCGAGTATAAGCCGAGGTACCTAATTTTACCTCCGAAAACTGGGAAAACTTATTGACTCTAGTATAAGCCTAGACACAACTACAGCCGTCTCCCAGCAGCGCTCATTCCACCAAAGCGACCCCCCCAGCGATCAACCGGACTTCTTTGCAAAGTTGATGGTGACAGAGAATTGCCAAATGGATTACTGTGTGCATTGTCCCACTGTCCCACTACCATGTGCAGAGGGTGCTGTGTGATATTGCCATCACTGTTAATCTTTCGTATAACCAACAGAGGGTGCTGTGTGATATTGCCATCATTGTTAATCCTTTATATAACCAACAGAGGGTGCTGTGTGATATTGCAGTCACTGTTATTCTTTCATATAACCAACAGAGGGCGCACTGTTATTCTTTCATATAACCAATAGATGGCGCTGTGTGATATTGCAGTCACTGTTATTCTTTCATATAACCAACAGAGGGCGCTGTGTGATATTGCAGTCACTGTTATTCTTTCATATAACCAACAGAGGGCACTGTGGGATATTGCAGTCTCTCCCCAAGTGAACTGTTGGTATAGGAACCGCTCGCTGACCCGAGTATAAGCCGAGGTAGACTTTTTCAGCACATTTTGGATGCTGAAAAACTCAGCTTATACTCGAGTATATACGGTAATCAGTAAGATCAAAGAAAATGTACAGTGGGTTTAATTGTTAACACTGATTTACCTTTGAAGCAGTCACAAAGTACAAATCGATCTATCAATCATCTATCTATCTATCTATCTATCATCTATCTATACTTTTTCTTTTGAATTGTCTAGAACACCAAGAGCTGTCACACACTGTTTCTTACAACAAAATTATACTTGCTAGTTTTGTAGGATACATTAACCTTCCGATTTAGCTTTAGGCAAACTATAAACTGTCCAGAATGTTGATTTGTACATGTATTACAGATGTGATTCAATGAGACATCTTATTACAATCCTCATGTCTACATGAAAAAAAAACCCGCAAAAATTGTCATGTGTTGCGCATGTAAAAAAGTTGTCTGATTAAACAAATGTTGATGCCTAAAGTCTAAAAGTCTAAAGATTTAATGTTTGCTGCAAAGCCACACTAGCTTACATTTTTCACAATCTAACTTTACTGTTCACTTTAACTTTGATTTTTGTATTTTTTCTTTGGATTAGCGGGTGGCACTTGCTCTTATGAGTCATGGACCTCAAGATCTACAGGGGCATGTGTGGCCACCTCTCTGACCCTGGTCATATTGTTGTGAAAACCTTTTGGTTCACAAGCTGCTCTTTTTCTAATAATTCTTATGACTAGAGGATTAGGGACAAGGGGATAACCCTAACCATGTGGTCAAGAGGGTCTGAAGACCAAATGGGGCCCTTCCTAGCCTCGTGGCAAAGGAGAGTTTGAAGACACTTTGCCCTAAAGGCCATTTGCTTTTCCATAACCTATGAGAAAGTATTAATTTTGTCCCAACTGTAGCCAGTAAACCATTTAGTAGACCACTACACAGATCTGACCATATAGTGAACTCTTGTAAAAGACAAGACTGAGTGGATTTACTGTATCATACCTAAAACACAGTAGGGGCACACTTGTTAAAATTTCAGATTGCATTTTTCCACGATTCAAGAAAAAATATTGCAATAAAAGATTGCTTGAGCATCATTTTAAAAAAACTTGAATAGTCACAATTTACTAAAGAAAAACAATAAGAACTCAGCAACTGACAACGGCAACATTTTTTCAGAAGTCAGTAGGAAGTATCTTTGAAGATTGTATCTTCAACTCGATGACAAAGTATTTTCTGGTGTTTTTAGCAAAAGACAAAATGCTCCATGCATCATTGCTACTAAAGGATATGTTAACCATATTTTTGCACCAGAGTTTTATATCAAAAATTCACAAAACAGCTTGAGGCACTTTGGGCGGAAGGATGTGATTTGATAGGTGTGTGTGTGATATGAGGTCCCTGCACTAAACTCTTTAATATCTTGTAGATATACAGGTACTATAGATATAGTACATCTTATACATATACAGTAGATCTTTCCGAAAGATGAAATAAGGTAATATTAAGATTTGCAAAGTCCTTTTCTATGTAATACTCTGCTTGAAGATGAATTAAATTTGCCCAAGAAAAATATATTATTTATTTATTATAAATATATTATTTATTTATCCTTACTGTACCTTTAGTCACATTTATAAACATTACAGGTTTGGGATCCATTATCTCTAAACTCGTTATCCCGAAAGCTCCGAATTACAAGAAGGACATCTCCATAGACTCCATCTTATCCAAATAATTATCACAATAATTAACATTTTTAAACATGATAAATGTAATTAATCCTTATTGGAAGCAAAACCCTATTGTGTTTATTTAATTTTTTTAGTAGACTTAAGGTATAAAGATCCAAATTACAGAATGATCCATTATCCGGAAAACCCCAGGACCCAAGCATTCTGTATAAGAAGTCCCATATCTGTACTTCATGACATGGATTTAAGCTGTGTACACAGTTTTAGTCTGGGCTTCCTGGTTTCCCCTAAAGCATGTACTTTTAATGCTTAAATATTAAAACAATAATAATAATAGTAATGCTTTGTCTGCAAAAACTGGGACGTAACTGTTTTAATCATATAAAATTTAAATTTTTGATTTTCCTTTCAAGTACAACAACCATAAACGTGTGTAATCTTTGCATATTCAACAAAAATGCCGGTGTATATACCTGTAGTTAAAATCCTACTTTAATATTGAATTAATTAAACCAAATTATCTTAAGAGCAATGTGCTTACAAAACCTTTTTAGTTATACCCATGAGTGTCCTTAAAATAAAAAGATCACTGAAAAAAAAAATGTCAAGGGAAAATCTCACAATGGAAAGGAGGAAAATGAGATTCTAGATGAACATGGCACTTTCCTTCTCCTTCAGACCTTTAGATTCTTATCTCATTTTTATATTTTAATTGCCCAGCCAGTCACATTTATGTCTCATAAATATTTGATATTCAGGTATTATATCTCATAACCATAAATCAACTTATATTGTTTGCAGATTTTGCACAATTAGAGCTAACATAAAAAGGCAAAATAGGCACCGGCTACCCTGTTTAGATCTAGAAATTATACAGTAACAATAAATATTTTATCAATGGTAAATATATTATGTTATTAATGCTGGAAATGCTAAAACAATCAGGGTTTGAAAATACTGGAGTCTTACACTTAATTGGATTTTAATATGAGACATTAAGACTAATACTTAAAATGGTTGGGCTATTTCATACAAACCAAATAAATGTTTATATTGTATCTGCATCGAAATATTGCAAGCTGTTCATTTTGCCACATACAGGTCTATGCATACTGATATATTCAAATGATGACCATTAGTGCTGGAACTATTTATGGATTAATACATTATTGTCTTTGAATTACAAGTGGCAGCTAAATTCTTGAAGCTTTCTAATGCCTGTTCTAATTCATGAAAAACTAGTTAGCAGGCTGAATGGTTTAGACAGTTGATAATTCAGCTCCATAAGGCACAATAATAATACCGTAGCTCAAAATATTTCAATTAGAGGAAAGTGTTTTACTTTACAGAGAATTCTAAAAGTAAAAGGGGAAAAGTTCTAAGAACAAGGAATAAAAATAGGTTCCTGTGGGGTGCAACAAAAGAGTCAGAAGACCTGAGTGTTTTTGAAGTAAAAAAGGTCTAGACTGGGTTCCTTTATTATCAACCATTTAAATATGATAGACACTTAAATGTGACTATACACTGGCTCATAAAATTTGCAGATCTGGTCATTCTGGACCGAGTTGGCAGCTTATTAGCCTATGTATGGGGCCCTCCAACAGGCCTCTCTGGCAACTGCAGGTTTAAAAATCCCATGGAGGGGGGAATACTGGATCTGTTAATTGATTTGGTCATCATCCTGAGGGCCTGCATTTACACTTGTTATAATACAATTTTTTGGCTTGAGATCAGATCAGCCTATAGGTGAAAGATCCTCTGATTTGGTGACTATACTAAACAAGCAGATCTTTAACTGTATGACCAACTTAAATATAAGATATTTTTGTGCTCCCTAGCCTCATGTTTATTATAAAAAAAGGCCAATTTTTGTAAAAGTCCTGAGTCAGCAATAAAATAATAGAAGTATAATAAAAAAAGTTTACACTTATTGCATGATGAAAACCTACATTGTTGGTTTAAAGAGAACAGTATACAATATTTATGCATTGCAGTGCAAGAAAATAGCATAATCCATATTACATTATAGGACCTCTTTATCAAGCAATTAGTGATAGGCAAATTTATTCGCCAGGCGCGTATTTGCGGCAAATTTGCCCATTTCGCCACCAGCAAATAAATTTTGCAAATTTTCCGTGACAATAAACGGACGCCCATTGACTTTAATGGTCGCCGGGGTCAAAATTGCCGTTTCGCGAATTTTTCACCAGTTTTGACAAATTTTGGCGGAATTTCGCAAAATTCATGGTGAAGCAAAACTAAACAAATTTGCAAATCACTACAAGCAATGTTAAAGATTTTAAACCAAGTGGTGTAAAATGAACAATATATTTATCAAGTTGTGCTTTTTTGCTTACGTGAAAATGTATTACTCATCTCCATTGGTGGAAATAGTTGCCAGAATTCATTACACAGTCCAAATGGCATTTGTATGTGCATATTTTATTTTAAACTACCCAACAGCCAAAATTTACTCTGCTATTTTACCCCACCTTAGACCTAGGGGCATTTTTATCAAGGGTTGAATTCAGAGTTTATGGGGGTTTATAAAAACTCCCATAAACAAAATTCTAAAAACAAAAATGACCAATCGAATTTACTAAAAAATTTAATTAATGAATTCATTAAAAAAATATATATATATTTTTTTTAATTCAGGTGAATAGTATCAACCTGCAAACTCCAATCAAATTCGAATCAAATTTGATTTGAGTTATTTCACCAAAAAAAATGAGATTTTTAAAAATCCACCAAACAACTCCAAATTGATTGTAGGAGGTCCCCCATAAGCTACAATACCAATTCGGCAGGTTTTAGTTGGAGAATAGTCAAATTGAAATTCTTAAAGGGACAGTACATGATAAATTTCAAAATTGGAATTTCAAATATTTTTTTTAAACTCAAATTCAGATTTGGACTATTCCCTAGTCGAATTACTCTAAAATAAACTCAAAATTCAAATTTAAAAATTTGAATTTTCAAATCAACCCTTGATAAATCTGTCCCTAGTGTAACCCATACAAGTTAGTGGGACAAGTTCAGTAAGAGAGGAAAGTACCCACAATAATGTGGTTTATTAAAGAGAATGTCCAGCAGCAGTGAATCCTTTCTGATGTTAAGTAGTAATGGGCAAATCTGACCCTTTTTGCTTTGCCGAAAATTCTCAAAATAGCAAAAAAGTCCCTAAACACGTTGAAGTCAATGAGCAGGTTTTTTTGTGTGATAATTTTTCAAACTGCAGCATTTTTTTTTTAGATGTGCACCATTTCTTTTAGTTTCCATTATAGTGTATGGTTGTCTTTCTTGGTGAAACTAGGCAAAATCTTTTGCTCATCCCTCCTGTTAAGCAGTCAAATATACTTGACACCAATGCTAATGCCACTAAGTGAAAAGTGACATGTATGACGCACAAGAAGTAGTAACCTGTAAGCATGTTTGAGAGGTGATCTGCCTTTTGCCACTCTGTAATGCAATAAACACTTCTCCCTGTGGTCCAGATGGCAGCTGCAGTCAAAATCAGCTTTGTGCCATAAACAATTCATTTATATTATATGAATATGGTAATAGTCCTTATTCAGTTCAGCTAACGATGTAAGATCCTGGCAGAAGGGATGAGTGTACTTACTGTAGGTACACTTTGTTGTGAATGCAAGTAATTACAGCCTTGGTGCACAGAGTGAATCTCATATGCAATATCGCCAATGCCAACCAAACCTTATTGCCATGTCTAAATGTTAAACACTGTAAAACTTTACAAAGTTTTGTTTTTGCAAAGTTGCACCCCTAACATCCTAATTTATCTACAATGTCATGAATATAACCACTCATCTCCATCATACTCCACCCACGTGTTGCATTTGGTCATGATCATGAATCATGCACAGTTCCGTGATCTGCAGAATAACTTGAGAAAGCTGATTGATGAATAGTGCTAATTTGTGTTTTATTTTGTGCCATGCATGACATCATTTAACGTTACTCATTCAAAGTAATTGATAAGAAAAGAGCCACAAAATTGATAAATCCATGTTTTATTAAAAAAATGCATCAAGTTATAGGTAATTAAGGCAAGGAAATTAAGGTTCCCTCATCTGTATTAGTCGAATTATTGAAGCCAGCACTTCCTTACTTATTCAGACATAAATTAAACAGTGTTTTTATATTTACTAAATTCACTCTGAGTCGTAACAACAGATTTCTTTTAAATTGTTCCTTTACTATTAGCATAATTAGCAACAACAAAAGAAACGGTTAATGTTTCTGTGCAAATAGGCTCTTTTTCATCATCATCATCAAAATTGTTCTAATTATGGCTCCTGTCATTCCTACATCTCTAAAATCTTCAACAGTAGCATCAACTGCATAAACACTTAATTAAGGCAATTCAGCATCTGCCATGCTGGATCCTTACATAATTACGTTTACATAGTTGCATACTGTAAGTATTCATTATGCTGGGAAAAAAAGACATTGGTCCTTCATGTTCACCTGTTCCCTTACTAATAATTCTCATTCTCCGGGTCAAGAACACTCAATGAAGCTATTACAATTCATCTCAATTGAGGAATAAAGATTTCCTTATGCCACATTCGCAGCAAGATTATACCCTTGATCAATGCTCCATCATAACATTATTTCAAATTCATTCAGACCACATTTTCCATGTTCTGTATAAGCACAATATAGTACCCTTGATCTTCCTTATCTGTTCCTGTAGTTTTTTTTTAACTATTCTATTATTTGGTTTTTCTTTAGGATTAACAGGGAAAACACATGACGGATTAACCCTTGTGCTTATTACATGGAATGTCCTTGCTTGAACACTCTCAGTGGTTGTTCTCTTTAATGCTTATCAAATATCACTTTCTCATTGTTTTGTGTTATTCACACCTAAACCACACAATGATAAAACTGTCCTTCTTGAATTGCACTTTGAAATGAATGCATTTTTATTCTATCATCACTTTAACACCAACATTACACATTGCCAGTACAGGCCCCCTTGTTAAATATTACTTTTCCCATTGCATTTTTTTAATCTTTTTCCATAATAATACTGTAAATACCCTGTTGCACTGCAGCATGACAATATGGAATCAGTTATTCTCAAGATGTTTTAGCACTATATTATATAAAGCCTGGCCATTTAGTTCTAAATACACATTTCATCTGCTTCCATCAGTGAAACTGGGTTTTTATTAAATCTTATATTTATTAAGTCTTTAATTTGTAGTTATCTGTTTAACAAGTACAATAGCCACAATCCAAAATTATTGACAGTAACTAGAAAGTAACTCATGAAGGCTCACTTATGAAAGCACTACAAAGCACACTTTTTGGATACTAATTGGTGCATTTTTTTTCTCATAATGCTGCTTTTTTTCCAGAATTCAAATGTAATTGATGGCACAAGTTGCATATAGTGTGACTGTGCATGATGTACTTAAATCCCTTGCATGATTCCATGAATTGTCAGCAAGTTGTAACAAACCTTTGCAGCAGGGCTGCTCCTGTCAAGACACACCCTTGCCTCTTGACAGGAGCAGAATTTCCATTTTTTAAAAGCTGAATTTCCATTTTTTGAAAAGTTGGCTTTTCTAGTAAAGAAAGTGCAATAGCGGATAATACAGGTATGGGACCTGTTATCCAGAATGTTTGGGACATGGGGTTTTCTGGATAATGGATGGATGTAATGCTCTTCAAACCTTAAGTTTACTAGGGGAAAACACCAATAAGGGTTTTATATAGGGTTTTTGCCTCCAATAAGGATTAAATTTATCTTAATTACGATCAAGTACAAAGTACTGTTTTTATTACAGAGAAAAGGGTAATCATTTTTAAAAATTTAGATTATTTGGATAAAATGTCTATGGGAGATGCTCTTTCCATAATTTGGAGCTTTCTGGACAATGGGTTTTTGGATAATATATCCCATACATGCAGTTGTATAGTGGATTTGGTTTTTACTTTTTAAAAAAATTGTCAATGCAAGATGGCATTTATTATGGCTCTTGATTAGAAAGGCTTCTCTAATTGTACAGAATTGTGCAGGGTTTATATTGTGTGTGAGGACTGCAGGGTATTGGATATTGTAAACATGATACTACTTCCCTACATTGGGTCCAATGACTAGGAAACTATCTGTGCTGAGGTTTGAATAGTAGAGGTTTCACATGGGAGTGCATAATGAAGATTAGATGTCAGATGCTCCACTTTTGTTAGAGTACATAGTCAGTGTTTATGCCTCCTGAAGTCCAAGAATTCCTAATTACTGTTAGCATTGGGAGTATTGTGTTGATAAGTGCTGTTGGAAATGACTAATGAATAGTGATGGGCGAATTTGTCCTATTTTGCTTCGCACGAATTTCGCAAATTTCCAGCGAAATTTTCTAAACTGGCGGAAAATTGGCGAGGCTGCCATTTGATGCCGGCGAAAATTTGCCAATGTCAATGGGAGTCCGTTTATTGTTACTGGCATCTAAATGGGCGCTGGCGTCGGGACCGTCGCCGGCATCGGAAAAACTTTGACGCCGGCGTCGAAACCGTCGTGGGGTCAAAAATGTTTTTGACGTTAGCGAATTTTCGCGGCAAAATTTATTCGCCAGCGGTGAAACGGGCAAATTCGCCATGAATTCGCGTCTGGCGAATAAATTCACCCATCACTACTAATGAATAAATGCCATAATTCTTTAGGGCTTAACTTTTTGAAAGAAGCATTACCAATAAAATAAAAGCATGCTCCATAGCCTACATTGAGGTGTAGGGGCTCTTTTGTAACTCTAGTCATCCTGCAGGTTGTATCTGGGCATACATTTTACCATCATCATAACTAGTTATTGGCGAACCTGACCCTTTTCTCTTCTCCAAAAATTTGCGAAAGGCTAAAATTCTCCCATCACTAGTTGCATTGAAGTCTATGGGCACCAAATTGCGCAACAAATTTTTGATGAGCAACAAAATTACAATCTATTGGCATCATTTTTGTGGCGAATCAAATTTTGCTTACATTAAAAACAATAGGAAAGATTATTGCCTAGTAGTGTATTCCATTTAACACAATCTATAAATCAAAAGTAAATAACATTTAATAAATAAAAGGCTAGGTAAAATGAATTATGGAAAAAAAATGAATTTAGCACAAAAATAACAACACCAAATGTATCAGTGTACATAAACTCATCATTGTACATAGCCATTTCAAGCCGCTTTCATAACTAAAGCTTAGGCACTTTTATTTGAATTTCTTCCCTTCTTATGAATAAAAATGCAAAATAGTTTCTTTGTATCCACAAAATATCTAACTAGAATTACACATTTCTTTGCACTATTAAACATTAGAAAGTCACAGACTATTTGGAGTAAGTTATTTTATTACATTGTTTTATGGTCATGCCATTTAGATGTAAATGTTGTACACCCACCCATTTTCTTTATTGAGAAAATTGATGAAAAAAATTGCTTCCATTGCAGCTGTTTCCCTTGACTTCCCAGATGCATGCAACGATAAATAAACTGTGATTTTTCTTTTGTATAAATGTAGTAAAGAATATTGTAAGACAGCACCAGCTGGTATGTGGCATTTAGAAACATTGTACTTTGGAGGAGTTGGAAAATCAATAGGAAGGAGTCATGCCATAATCTGTGCATTACTATGGACAGGATTTTCCATTTTATTTGTGATACTGCTTATTATGTTTCCTTCATAAATATTTAGCAGCATGTCAGTAATTAGAACTCATTTATGTTCCTTTTAATTTCTAACACAGGAAATGTCTTCCTACTCTAAAATTAAAAAAAGGCACCTTTCTGTATTCCAACAGTCTTTATTATATTGCTTTATTATATATGTTTTCTTATTGTATTTTGGAGTCCATAGAATTTATGGTGACCACTGAAATTTATTAATTCAAAAGAAAGAAAGAAAAGGTAATGAGTTGAGGTAATAAGTTGCTGAGAGTATACAAACTTTCTGGTGACCACTGAAATGTTATTGTGCTTTAGTATATATATATATATATTTAAAAAAAAAAAAAAATCAATACAATACAACAGTAAGAGTTATCAATGACAAAGAGTTCACCCGGAGAGGTGGCTGGGTATACTGCATTAAATGCTGTGTAACAACCTTTTTGCCCCTCTTGGTAAAGTGTATAAGACAATGGGCTATGCACAGGGTCAATCATGATGTCAGGACTATCCATAAGAGAAATGAAAGCCCTGCAGCTATAAGCACATGGGCTGCATGCCAAGGCATCTGAATGATCAGCAGCCAGATTACACTGGTTCAGGGTTGCCAGGTCTAAGTTTCAAAACCAGCCAAAGTCAACTACAAAACCAGCTCAAAACTAGCCAAGAGGCACTTCAAAAGTAGCCCAAAAATAGCACAATATGTGCAGTGAAAAAAAGTCTAAAAAAAATAAATTAATATAGTATATGAAAAATTATTTCATGAACAAAATGGGACAAATTCACCTGTCACCAGGGGTGTAACTACAGAGGTGAGCCCAGTTCGAATTTTGAATGGCTAACCCTGTCAAATTTGACTGGGTAATTAATAAAATTCAATTTGAGCTTTTTTAAAAAATTTTAATTTGGTTTTCTAAATTTATCATACACTTCAAATTCAACTATTCGCCACCTCAAACCTGCAGACGTCCTGGAAACAGTTTGGAGTTGTTTGCAGCCTTCCTAAAACTGAGTTTTTAAAATTCAAATTGAATTTGATTCTGTACCTTCGCTAGTTTGTACAAAACCTGCCAGGACTTTTAATTAATAGCCCAATTTTGCTGGAAAACTGCCAACCTGGCAACCTTGCACTGGTTTATGTTTAGAGATTGGCAGAATCAGTTGTGGCTGAGATTGGGTAAGGAGCAATGAGTTAAGGCATTGGAAAGCTGGGCTCCGGGTGGAGAAAAAGAGGGATGTGATGTCAAGGGAAAAAGCAGTTCACTTCTGAGCAGATAGAAACATGAGGCAGAATATAATATATAATGATATATAATGAATTTATGATATAATAATAATATTAGCTGCAGTATTACACATTACCTCTTCAGAATACTGCTGGCTTTGGGGCTAGAATTATTTGGGCAGGCTGCTTGTTAGTTTCTTGTTGTTTATGGGCTGTTTGAGCAGTTAATCTCCTGGATTGGGGTAGGCAGTATTAGAAGATACATGCCTGGCGCCCCCCAAGCTTTGCGCCCTAGGCACCTGCCTATCCCTAGTTCCGGCCCTGGCTGAAAGCAAATGTTCTATTGAGCAGTCCCTTTTGTCATAGTCTGTTTGGATTAATCAATATTAAATCATTAGCAATTCAATCAAGATCAATAAAAATCTGTGTTTATTTACATTTATCAATATTGTACTGAACAGACTCAACATGGGGTGAAGCAAACCTTATGATATTTACCCATGGGTGGTTAATTATAGGGTTAAGAGTGAACAAAGAGGTTTTAGAGTAGGAAAACATTTAATTTTTGAGGACATATGTTTACCTGCATTTATTCTGCCTCTATGAAGCAAACACTTTCTGTATATTATGGATTTGTTATGTTTATATTCTAGACTAGCAATACACATAATGGGCTCAAGATGGAGGACTACTCTTTACAAGACACGGCAGATTAGAACAGTCTGAGGGAACCTGTAGAGAAAATGTTCAGCAAATGATCCCCATGAAATGAGAAGATCTAGTACTGCAGAATCATGATGGTGTGTACAGTACCAGTAGGTGAGCACCACCCAATAGACACCAAGAAGCCGTGTCCCCAATATCAATGGGAGTTATCAGACACTCTGCTTTCTAGACTGAACGAGAGCTATGAAAGTTGTTTTACACACTTCCTTGACTTGCTGGGAATATTTTCTCTCTCACTCAAAGCCAACAAAATCCATTCCAATTGCTATTCCAATTGCCATTCCTTGATTTAGGATTTATCCATAAAAGTAGTGCAAAGTGTCATATTACTTAACGACAATGTAGATATCTTTCCCTCAAAATTAAAGCATAATAAATGATGGGCATAGCAAATTGTGAATGCACACTCATAATAAAAGACAAACTTTTTTTTAAGCTAGCTTCACTTTATAAGTTTGCAGTAAAGGCCAAAAGTATTTTAACTCCCTTTTATCCAGAAGTAGACTAAAATGCCATATTCTTAGCTGGAGCACTCATTTCTGAGTTCTCTGGAAGCAGTCTAAACATTAGAACTATTAATAGGGAGTGTGGGGTTTTATGGTTGATCAGAGGCAAACAAACAGATGTGATTTACTTAGACTTTGCAAAAGCATTCGGTACAGTGCCACACAGAAGGTTACTGGTTAAATTAAGGAATGTTGGAACATAGTATTTGTACCTGGATAGAGAACTGGCTAAAAGATAGACTACAAAGATTGGTGGTAAATGGAACATTTTCTAATTGGACCAGTGTTGTTAGTGGAGAACCGCAGGGCTCTGTACTAGGTCCTTTGCTTTTTAATTTGTTTATTAATGACCTGGAGGGGGGCATTGAAAGTACTGTTTTTTTTTTTTGCTGATGATACAAAATTGTGCAGGACTATAGGTTCCATGCAGGATGCTGCCACTTTGTACAGTGATGTGACTAAGTTGGAAAACTGGGCAGCAAACTGGAAAATTAGGTGCAATGTTGATAAATGCAAGGTTATGCACTTTGAGAAAAATAATATAAATGCAAGTTATACACTAAATGGCAGTGTGTTGGTAGTTTCCTTAACTGTGAAGGATATAGGGTTTTTTGTAGATAACAAGTTGTCTAATTCTATTTTGCATAAATAGGGGCATTAACTCAAGGGATGAAAACATAATTATGCCTCATTATAGGTCCCTGGTGGGGCCTCACTTGGAGTATGAAGTGCAGTTTTGGACTCCAGTCCTTAAGAGGGATATAAATGAGCTGGAGAGAGTGCAGAGATGTGCAATTAAACTGGTTAGGGATGGAAGACTTAAATTATGAGGGTAGACTGTCAAGGTTTGGTTGTTTTCTCTGGAAAAAAGGTGCTTACACTTTACAAATACATTAGAGGACATTATAGACAAATAGCAGGGGGGCTTTTTACCCATAAAGTGGATCACCGTACCAGAGGCCACCCCTTCAGACTAGAGGAAAATAACTTTCATTTGAAGCAACGTAGGGGTTCTTCTCAGTCAGGACAGTGAGGTTGTGGAATGCACTGCCGGGTGATGTTGTGATGGCTGATTCAGTTAATGCTTTGGATGATTTCTTGGACAGACATAATATCAAAGGCTATTTTGATACTAAACTCTATAGTTAGTAAAGTTATGGGTTGTGTATGTATAATTTCTATGAAGGTATGCAGGGGTGTATTAATTAGTGATGGGCAAATTTCGCGTGAAATTCGCGAAATGGTGAAAAATTCGCGAAATGGTGCCGGCATCTCATTTTTGACGGCGGCGCCCGTTTTATTTTACGCCGGCGCCCGTTTTTGACGCCGGCGTCCGTTTATTCGGAAAAAAAATTGACGCAGACGAATTTTTGCCGCGAATTTTCGCAGGCGTTTCGCGAATTTATTCGCTGGCGGCGAATCGCACAAATTCGCCGCAAATTCGCCGCAAATTCGCCCATCACTAGTATTAATGCTGGGTTTCATTTGGAGGGGTTTCAACACGATTTAACTATATAACTATGCAACAGTAAAAACGTATGGGTAACAAGTAGCGATGAGCAAATCTGTCTTGTTTTGCGGAAGTTAATAGGCTTCATGCATGACAATTTTTTTTCACACCAAATGTATTAAAGTCAATGGGCGTTTTTCTTGTGGCGACTTTTTTGTCTCTGCGACTTTTTAGTCTCCATGTCTGGCAAAAAATTCGCTCATCACTAGTAGCAAGTCTTGTTAAGAATTCAGGCTTTTATTAAAGACTGAAGGTCTCCTGTAGAAGCAACCCTTTGAGGGATCTCTCTAAATATCTTACAGAAGCTCAACTGTAGCATCTACCACATGCATGATCTTTTTACTGGAGTACAGGTGTGGGATCTGTTATCCAGAAACCTGTTAACCAGAAAGTTAAAAATTATGGGAAGGCCATCTCCCATGGACTCCATTTTAATCAAATAATTCACATTTTTAAAAATGATTCATTTTTTCTCTGTAATAATAAAATAGTACATTGGACTTGATCCCAACTAAGATGTAATTAATACAAATAGTTTAAATGATTTTTTAGAAGATTGAAGGTATGATGATTCAAATTACTAAAATACATCTTATCCAGAAAAACCTAGGTCCCAAGCATTCTGCATAACAGATTCCATACCTGTATTCTTCAAGAGTAAAGCCCTTACTGTTTCTTGTCTTTGCTATTATTTAGATTATTTGAGACCGTATGGAAGATTTACATAATTTAGAATAGCATTTTAGATTTCCCAACATTTCCCGAGCAATTCCATTTTACCCTTTTTAAATTACAATTATATTAATTCTGACCAAAAATATACAATTTATTAAAGTCACCCCCCCACACACTAGCTTGTTTAGCAGAATGTTTTTGCAGTTTAAGCTGTTGGATCCCATTCCATTTTCATATTTCATATTGAGAAATTTAACATTATTAACCATAATTTATTGTACATTTTTAGCTTTCAAACCATCAGAGAATTACCACAATATTTTAGGGAAGGGGACAGTGCCTTTAATGGTATGCTAAGTATGTGTTTGGAAGATTCTTTCTAACCATTTTATTCAAACCATTATTCTGTCATTTTCAAGAGAATGCTCTCAAAATAAGCTGTGGAGAAGCGGTATAAAATGTAAGTGGTTGTCAGCAGTGTTGTTTGTCATTGTTCTACAGACAAAGAAGAAGACTGTCACAATAAACAGCATTTATTTGTTTCAGATTTGTGACTTAGGGCTGAGAAGGGGAGGTGTCATTTGTGGTAATTGTAGAACACATAAATAATAATAGTAGCTTTCAAATCATAGAGCAAATGAAAGCTAGACACTACCAGAGATGTAGAGGGAAACAATGTGTTGCTATCAAAATCAATTTAGAGTCAATACATAAAACGTAGTTTAAGGTTTTCATTTTACTTTGCCTCTTCTGTTACAATAAATATTAGAGTTCTTTGAGTTAACCCATTTGGTCAGAAAAACAGATACAGAGCAATTTACAGTAATTCCAACTGCTGGTGGGTTGAAGAGGAGCCATAATTGTACTGGATTCACCTGCTGCCAGACATCCCAGATAGTTAATCTGATAATTGGACAGTTTATTTGGGTTGAAAAAGACACTTGTCTGTATCGTTTAACCATTCAAAAGGCTTTTTTACTGATGCAATGTCAAATATTACCTACTGTAGGTAGTCTTTTGCGTGACTTTCAACCTGAGAGCTCTCAAAACAGATTGTCCCTAGTGATTTTATGGAGGCTAGTCATAGAGCACTCTGCTAGGAATAAATGACCTGAGTAAAGTAACCCATGTGACATTTGCATTAGTATTAGACCTTAATGGATAGGTTATACCTACCAAAAAATGATATCTACTTCTCTGTAAGTATCTTATCGTAAAATCAAGTGGGATCAAAATCATTTCTAAAAAAATATCCCTTTTAGTAGACCTACATCAAAGACATATTTTTGGGGGAAATGACAGAATAGGTACTCCAGGCAAGAATGGAGAGTAGGGGATGGGCGATAGTGACAGGTCTAAGAAGGGAAGTGATGAAGTCAAGGGAGGATGGAGCGAAAGGAGTTGGGAATATGGAGCTCAGCGCAATATTGCTTGATTCGGAGCAGCATCCACCCACCCAGCTGTAGACTGGGTCGGGCCTTGTCATAACAAACCACCTATAAAAGTTGTCTACTAAGACAAATCTGAAGCCTCTGCATCAACTGCAAACTAAATTTTGGCAACTTCCATTGTGAACTGAACATAAACCTAAATACTGGAAGAAGTGCTAGAACCAAATCCCATACAGAATCCTGATTTAATGTATGAGTCATACTACTCTTTTTTTCTATATAATTTAGAAAATAATAGCTATATTATTACTGTAGGTGGTATTTAATAGCATTTCATTTCACTCTCAAAGCTTCTACATTATTAACATTGTATAATACAACATATTTTAAATGTTTCCACCTCTTTTTTTATTAGTATAAAGAAGCACAGAAGCTACTGTGCTGTGCTGTGTGTCAATGTTGTAGTTCATATGAACTAGGTATATAATAGAAGATATAATGCAATCTTCTATCTGCATTATAGTTGTGCTACTGTATGTGTTGTCAAGTTGATGTAACTGTTTGCATCCCATTTCTGTCCTATGTCGAGAATGTAGAGCCAAATGTATTATAATTAGTGATGGGCAAATTTTTTAGCCAGTCTGCGAATTCGCGGAGAGTTTCCATGTTTCACCGCCGGCGAATAAATTTGCAAATTTGCAGCGAAAATTTGCCGGCCACAAATTTTGTTTCTTTTTTAGAAGCTGACGACGGAATCGACAGATGCAACAATTCAGACGCTGGCGACGATTAATGGATGCCCATTGACTGTAATGGTCTCCGGCATCAAAATCGGTGTTTGCCCATCACTAATTATAATATCTAGTATAGTATCGGTTATGGTATACAAAATGGTAATTATTTTCGAATTATCAGAATTTAGGGGCAGGTTTATCAAAATGTGAGATTAGAGCTCACCACTGTAAATACTCACACACTTTCCATTCATTCCTATGGGATTTTTAGAAGCAAATTGATCAATAGGTGAAACATATGAAAAATAGATTTGCCATTTGATAAATAGGCTTCTAAAAATCCTATAGGAATGAAGAGAAAGTGGGTCAATTGTTCTAGTGGTGAGCTCTAATCTCACATTTCGATCTGTCCCTTTCAGTATGTATATAAATAGTGCAAATGCAATGTATGGTGGCACTTTGTAATCATGTAAATTTTCTTCCTCGTCACTCACAGAATCAAAGTTTAATTCAACCAACAATGATTCAGAGATTGCTTTTTTTTTTAATAAAGATGGGTACAGTACATACTAACATAAATGTGTTTTGGTTTATGCCCCATTGCATCCCACTCACTGGGTGACAAATCAGGGCCATTTCAAAGCCAAATGCCACAATTATTGAAGCAACTCAATTTCAATCTTAAACAATAAATACATTTTCCCCCTAATCTTTAACCTTCCTCATATAGGCATAGTAGGGAGTATGCTAATTACGCACACACACACACTTTCTGCCACACAGAAAGTGATTCTGCCTAACATTATATTGGCTGTAGGATGTAAGATTTGTCTATTTATTTGAATTGAAGCCATCAGTAAAACAGATGCCATATCTTGGTTCTCTATTAGAACAGTGTTTTGACATTTCTCTGTTAAGTGTCAGCAAAATGCACTAATTAACTAAGAAAAGATGCAGCTGCAGTATTCACAAGTAGATGTACTGTATTGTAGTAGAAACAAACCCAATCAAGATATTTCTAGAGTATAAAATGGTTAGTTCAGTTGGAGTATTTTAAAGTAACATTTAGCTTATAAAAGTAGAGTTTGATGGTCGCAGAGTGCACAGCAATATGTCACTGGCATTGTTCCGCTCCATTGCTTCATGACTGTCACAGCTTGTCATAAAAATATATACTTTGAGAAGTAACCCCTCATGACAGGGTGTAATCATACTTTAGCACAATTTCTCCTGGTACTTGTGTCTCTTTAAAATATTCAGAAAAAAACACACATATCTTTTAGTAAATTAATAGTATATTTCTCATAATAGTTTGCCATGAAGTGACTATATTAATATATATATTAGTATATATACAAGAGTATCAATGGTAAAACATTTAAGAATAGATATTGTTTAATTTATCATATTTAGAATATGATATGCATGCACCTGTATGGTAAAAACAACACAGCCTAAAGGTTTTATCAGAACAAAAAGAATTTCAAAATTATGTTGTGATCCTTTAAGATTAACTCAACATTTAACATCAACATGTTTTATTTATTCATCAGCAAAAACAGGTACTGTACTTGCACAAGTAGCCACTAATTGAACTAAATTATCATCATTATCATATTAGTATGTTGTTATCGAGGTATGCAGCACATAAAAATATGATTATAACAAATACTACTCACTGATTGCAGAATGAAACCACGATTGATTGAATTAAGCATATCTGTCAGACACTATCCTGCATCCTTCTGGTTCAAAATGAGCCAATACCCTACTTATTCAAATCTCCCCAAGCAGATGCATAGGATGTTTAAAAAGAATTGCAGGGTTGGTGTTCTTCCCCTTGTAAAAGTTATTTATGGCATAGATCCTTCTCATTATTACCTTAGCCACTCTTCACAAACAAGCCCGCAAGGCACTGATTCATTAAGAATCAAGGCAGGAGATATGGTAACAATGCTAAAAAGTGTGGTTGTGTTTTTCATCAAATTGCATTTTTTTCATTAAAATGCAACCAGGTTGTTGTGTTTTTGTAGGGGAAATTAACACAACAGTGCATACTTTAAAGCTTAAGGATATTTTGGATTGTTAGTGTGACCAGGACAGCATTATGGAGTGATCCAAGAAATCGGTATTTAGAAACAATCATACGAGAAAAAACTGAGAAAGCCACAAAAAAATAAATCCAGTTGTTAGTAAAAGACCCCTGTGGTTTCCAAAAACTCTAAAACCACTAAAATTTGACCTTTAATTAAAAAGCTTCCAATTTACCTATCTAATTCATATAAAACACACACAATGGGGTTAGTTCCATCTGTGATATTATGTACTGTATCTGTATGTTTTTGCAGTGTGGGATAAAAATCCACACAGACCTGGGGTGTATATGCAAACTCCTTGCACATAGTGAGCAAGTTAGTAATAAATTGAGAACACTAATACAATGCTTACCTCTGCCTTGCTTTTTTAAATACATTCTTTAAACAATAATCTCAAATGGAAATCATGAAAATGTAATACAAGCTCATGGAAATAAGGAACTTTCTGTCAGGCTATGCTGGGACCTTTGTGTTTCTGGATCTGTGTCTAAACATTTGGGCCAGGTGAGTGGCCGCCAGGCTGGCTCACTACCAATTATCTGGTCTTTTCAGCCCTAGCCCAGCAGCAGCCTGATTGGTGGGTTGGGGTCAGCCAATCAGGGCTGATTCTGTCCTATATTAGGCCAGCCCTCCTCACCCTCAATGCCTGAGCATTGACCTTCCAAAGCACTGTGGCATCGCTCCGAGCTGGGTTCCTGCTGTAGCCTTTTTACCTTTTTTGTTTCTTGCATTATTTCCTTTGCTTATCTACCTTGTACCTTTCCTGGGCTAGTCTGAACCTTTCTCTGTACCACACTCCAATCCTTTTCTTGTCTGCCGTGTCCTGATCTTGCCTTGCCTGACCTTGTTCCTGCTCCAGTCCTTGTTCCTGCTCCAGTCCTTGTACCTGTTCTATGCCCACTCTGTACTGTCCTATCCAGTCTGCTCCAGTCCCTGTCCTGACTCACCACCCTCTTCATCCTGTCTAGTCCAGTTCTGACACTTCATCTGTGTTATCCTGTTCATGTCCTTCCCTTCTGTGTCCCGTAAGCACATCCGTAGGCACATACAGCTCAACTAAAATTCAGTACTATTTTTGAAATTATCAAGTTGTTTCAAATTTTGTGTAGGAGTCTGTTATTTTGAAAGACAGTTGAATATAATACATTGTTTAGAAAAAGGGATCACACATGTATTTTACTTAAATGCCAATCAAATTCTGACGCTAACTCCTGCATAAAGAGAGACAGAATGGGGGATACTCAACAGTAACTAGTTTCTAATTTCATATCAAAACTTATATTAAATTAAAAGGTTTGTGATAATTAAGGGTAAATATCACACACTAGAAAGGGTAGTGAAGTAAAGAGGTAGAGGTGCAGCTATCTTATCCTTTATCAAGTTATCAGTTTGTGCTTAAGACCAAAAAAGTCTCATCCTCTCTAGAGGTCTAATTTTTTACGGGTCTTATTTTTTGTTGTAATAATTTAAGAGTGTTTAAGGTAAAATTCTGTTGCCTTAGAATTCTACCTTTGGAGCAGGTTTTTCATTACTTCTTGTTTTTTTTTTTATCTTATTACTATTCCCTACTGCTGTTCTTTTCTACTTTTTTCCTCTACTGTACTAAACCCTTCTTCCTCTTTCTAAAGAATTGATTTGTTCCCTTCCCCTTGGAATCACAGTATGTGCAGCCGGTAACGTGTTCTATTAGAAGATCATTGATCACACCTTTCTATGTCATTAGTTTGAATTGCTGTCTATACCTAATAGTATTTGAATCTTGCTCATTAGATGTATTGTCTCAAACATCTACCCACTGTAATCCTAGTGCTTTACATTCATACTTGCCAAGACTTTATTTACATTTATTGCATTTTAGGCAAATATTAGTATATAGACAACTGATTTATTTGACATAACATAATATAATGCCCCATTCCATATTCTGGAAAATATGAAGTTCCCATTTGGGAAAATAATAAAGATATCTGATCTGATAACCTAATCTGACTTTTTTCATATCTTGTATGCGACTTTTTTTAAAGCAGAATAATTTTCTAGAAAATATTATGGTTCCTCTTAATGTCACTATTAGACTATACCCATGTAGTACACTGGAAATGTAGAATACGCTTACTGGAAGGCATCATAAGTTATTGGCTGGCTTATTACAGTATGTAGCATTTTCGTCCACCTGACTGAGGGAAATGTTTTATAATTGGCTGATAATGCTGGAGATAATCTAAAATGTGCACGTGTTGATGTTAAAATAAGCTTAAATTGATTACATTTCATGTTTATAGTAGGAAATATTTTCTTCAAAAATACCACTGAACTTCAAATTTGTCTACTAAATTAAAATGTTTGTTCAGTTTTACGTTATTGGTTCTCTGTGGGTCATTGTATGGTGTCACACCATAGTTTTATTGCAGTTACTTTTACTGGAAAGCTATATCCCCATGCAGCTATTCATCTATAGTTCTTTTAGGTTTGTTGGTATGTAAATTTAACTGAAAGGACAATTCTACTAGTTATCCACATGTGATGCCTTCTACTAATATCCATGGTTTATGCACCAGAAGCATATACATATAAACATGCTTCTTTATTAACCTAAACCTAATTTTATCTTGTGTTTTACTGTAAAATATCTCGAGACTTATTGATTATTTGTTGACACTATTGGGGTAATTTAATGAAACTCAAGTTTATCTCAGTTTTTTATTAACCCAAAACTCCCATCCATTAACTCATTTATCAATTATTCTTCTCAAAAAAGTTGGAGCAAAAATATGTCACAACAAAACTGAGCATCATTTCAAATCATGCAGTTGACGCTCCAAAAACGTTATCAAATTGTTGCTGTGGGAAATGGAATTTATCAGATTTTCTAATGAAAACCCCAACGCAGATCGCAGTGTCAAGAAAAAACTTTAGGGACATCTGCTATTGACTTCTACATGACCTCGACAAATTTAAGATTTAAGAATATTTTTGGATTTGGATTTTTATCAGCTTTGGGGTATAATAGATCTTTAAAAATGTTTGGTTTTTTTCCTCTAAAAAGTTGTTTGTTGCTGCACAACTTTACTTCCCAACAATTTTTTTTGCCGATCGCGTTAATTTTTTTTTTTTAAAGCTCGACCTACTTCTTTGAACAAAACGCCAAATGCTTAGCAACTCTAGTGCAGCAGAGAAAACTAAAATATCTCACAAAATGCCTTTACATGGAAAAGATCAAAAACATAATTGTCTACCTCATACTACACTTTAATTGTAAGGTCAAATGTTTATTTAGACATTTTTGTGCCCAAATAATCTGGATATATATTAATCTCAAAATAATTATTATAATAAGAAAACCCGGGTTCAGATTGGTGTAGTTTAGGCACAACAGACAACCTGTTGCCAAGGGCCCACATATCAGCTACTTTTCTATTATTTCTTAATTTTACTTAAATTCAGCAGTATACAGACAGCTGCGGTTTATGGTTTCTGACACCATCCTTCTTGTTTGTCCACTTATCTCTAATCCCCTTACTCTTTCCTTTTTTTCCTACTTTTCTTCCACTCCATTTCCATTCTCTTTTATGATCTTCTTTCTTTGCAGTTTTTGCTTCCATCTTCTCTGCCTTTTCTGAATCTGAATCCTGATTTCCTCTCTTTTGAGCTCTATGTTCTTTCCCGTCTTCCAATTTCACCTTAGCTATATTAAGCTTTCCCCTTTTCTCTTCTCCGCTTTTTTCATCCTTCCATTTTCTCCTCTGCTCTCTATATTTAAGCATTTCGCCTTTACTTCCACTCTTTATTGTTCTCTACTCATAGATCATGTCAGTTCATGTTTTTTCCACTTAATCAGTCTCCCCTTTATTTTACGGCTTTTTAGGTCTTTTGCATCTCCCATCACAAGTTCTTCTCTTTTCTGTTACTACAACTTCCATTATATCAGCTCTCCACTTAAAGAAAATATGAAAGAATTCCAATACTGTATATGTATCAGTGCACAATCCATGGAGGTCCAAAGTTCAGCAGACTTCACTTTAACCTACTTTTGCTTACTTGATGGCAGGCTGTAGGCAAACTGTGTATTCCACCTTATACTCTGTTGACACAACTTGTAATTTGATGGGGAAGACAAGATCAAAGTTCTCATTAAATGATCAGTTTGATGCAGATCAATATCATAGAGGGTATAGGGCAGACAATGAAACAGCAAGCAGAAATGCAGTGCAGTATGCCTGGAGATTTCAACAAAAAGCATGATTACAGCAGTACACAATTTTTAACAATTTATAGTACGTTTTCCATGTACAAAATCCTGCTTTTGTTTTCATTATTCTATCCCTTCAAATTCTTTCTCCATGAACATATTTTACAATTTTTTATTAGTTTACTAACATGGATTTGAAGTAGAGCTGAATTACTGACACGCAATAATCTTTCCAGTAAACAATTAATTGTAATGCAACTGAGCTCAGCCTTTGTATTGTATAAAATTTAGTACCTTGATATTTAATTTGAAATAATATTCTAAGCATGCACTTGTCTCAAATTTCAGACTGACTTTTGACTTTGCGTGAGTGTACTGCTAAAAGATAGTCACAGGGGAAGATGGATTTTAGCTCAATGAAAATATTTGTAGTGTCAAGGAAAACTCTATCATTTTACATATGCAGTTTCCAAATTAAGTTTAGAACAAGTTTACACATATTTCTTATTGATTGCAGTAATTTATGTTAAGAACAAAATGTCTCAAAATGATATCTAAATGATATAAAAATAATGTTTCTTATGGTGCAAAAAAAACAGTTCACACAATCAGTAACTTTACTGTACATTTAAGGCTTAATGGTATATTATAATTAATGGTTATATTCCACCACAATTTGATGTCTAGGTGCCAAGCACTGATCATTTTGTTCTCAAGGTTGAAAAGAACTCACTTATTTCAGATTTAAGTGTATATAGAAAATCCTTGGTTGTCATATAAAAAAAAGTTTCTACATGATTCTATTTTCTCATTATTATACATGCAGTATATAAACAATATGGTACATAGTCCTTTATAAAACACTTTATATAGCTGTATAAACAGAAATTCAGATATATCTCTATAACAGCCCACTAAAAATAAGATCAGATAATCAAGTGACAAACTCTCTGAGCGATTCTAGGTAAGCAAGTAAAAAAATTTAGGGACAACATTTTTATAAATGGACATACATGTAAAAATTATGGCATGAGGTGCAGCGCCAGAAGTTACACGGCAGTTCTGTCATTACTGCTTGCCCTATGGCACACAGTAAATATAAGGCTTCCTTGCATCCAGTAATCCACAGCTAGGTGAGAAAATATGGCCAATTTTCACCAGGGAGAAGCACACCAATACATTCGGCAATGCCTTTAAAACATTTATTCAGCAGAATGTGGCACAAGCTTTCAGGGGTCGTCCTCTTCCTCACCTCCCCACCTGAGGAAGGAGCAGCCCCCAAAAGCTTGCACCACATTCTGCTAAATAAATGTTTTAAAGGCATTGCTGAATGTATTGGTGTGCTTTCTCCCTGTTGGAAATTAAACATGCTGGCTGGTTTGGAAGTAGCTTATGCGTCTGTATCAACCCACAGTGCAGTCACAGGAGATAACCTCCTTTCTCCCTCTTCTAAAAATGTTGTGTGCAGTAATCCAACACCTGCTGTGACAAATAAAGCTTAAAATACATTATCATGATCCAGAGGAAGGCAAAAACCCAACCTGAAGTCAGTGCCAATTAAGCCTCAAGGGGGAAAAAAATTCCTTTCTGAACCTGATGGTGATCGGAAACATTCCCTGGATCAAGCATTTGACATTCATTTAACACAAGTGAATGCAATGCAGACTCTAACATTTAGGGGGTTATTTACTAAAACTCAAATTTTTATGGTCAGGCTGTTTGGGGCAAAAACTCAACATTTTCGTGGCAAAAAAACTAAAAATTTTCTAGATTTATTATACTGCAAAAAGCCCCAATCCAGCATCTGAAACTTGTCGAGATCATGTATAAGTCAAATGGAGATGTCTCTATCCCAATTTGAAGATATTGTGGTCGAGGAAAAAACATTTATACCTGCACAGAAGATAAGGAAGTGAACTGTTTCTTCCCTTGTCATCACATCCCTCTCTTTCTCTGCACCAGCCCGGCTTTTCCTCATCTTAACTCAATATTTCTCACCCAATCCCAGCTCAATCTGATTCTGCCAATCTCTAAACCAGGGGTGCCCAGACTCGGTTATACTGGGATCTACTCTTGACACCTGGCCCCCATCAGGAAATCTACCTTGATAGCACGCAGCAATTTTTTAAACCACGCCCATTCTGTGGCCACACCCCTAATTACCGTGTTCATTTTACAAAATTTGGCATGTTATGAAAGTATGAACACACTCCCTTCCCCTCTGTGCTTGCTGCAGTGCTCTCAGCCCTCCTTCCCTTCCCCTCTGTGCCTGCAGCCTGCCCTCCCTTCCTTCCCCTCCGTGTCCGTGCTTGTTACAGCCCATCCTTCCAATCTGTGTCCATGCTTCTTACAGCCCGCCCAGGGCCGGATTTACATGGCAGATGCCCCTAGGCCCGCTGTCGTTCATTGCCCCCCATCCCATCCCTTTTATTCTCTCATATTTTCATCATTGGGACTGGAGTAATGGGAATTGGCGAAAAAGAAACCTATCTCCAATATACTTTAATTAAAAAATGTGTACAGTTTTTATAAGAAACCTGACTGTATGCAGTGAAATTCTCCCTTCATTTGCTGCTGTGGACAGGAATTGTCAGACGGTCCCTAACTGCTGAGCAGGGAAACAATCATACTTATGAACAGCAGGGGGAGCCCCAGCCATGCAGAACTCAAGCAGCTTTGTGTATGACGATCCCTAAGCAGCCCAGACCACACTGAGCATGTGCACAGTCTTAGTCTTGCAAAGATGTTTAACAAAGTTACAAGATGGTGACCCCCTGTAGCCAACTTTGAAAGCATAAATTAATTGTTTGATTAGGCTTGTGGTGCAGTAAGTTCATATTTATATTTAGTATACAAACTACAGCATTTCTAGCCTTATTCTATTTTAGACTTTACATACCCTTTAATTATCTATTAGCGCAGTCAAATTCCATTCTCGCACAATTCCCTCCTACTACAAGAATGCATTCACCCTGAACACACCAGGGCTGTGCATTTATTAGCTAAAGTTAAGTATGTACAAATGCCCATTTATATATTTACTTATTTAAAGCTGTGCTGCAAATATTCCACCGGTAACTCACATCTTTCTTTTTTGCCTTTTCTTTCCCTTCTCATGTTTTCCCGACGTGTAGAAAGCTTCATTTGAAAGGTTGGTTTTGCTTCCGGTTCACATTAAAACTAGTTCCTGCTTGGCTTTGACTACGCCTGTAAAAGCGTGTCCACGTGATTGACACAAAGTAAGAGTCGGGTCTTTCTGCAGCGGGATATCGCTGATTATGAGAAACGCCCACCCTCCTTCCCTTCCTTCCCTGTGTCTGTAGCCCCCCCCCTTCATTCCCCTCCGTGTCCCTTCTCCTCAGTAAAATAAAGATGGCGACTGCTGGGCTGCAGCACCATGCTGTGGCTCAGTAAGGATTCTCGTCTGAAGTCTCATCTTGCGACTAGTTATGATTAAGTGTCCTAGTGACACGAAATGCATCAGGCGAGAGTTGACTATATAATAAAGCTTCAATTTTTAATTTACTATTTTTCTGGTTTGATCAATACTTGAGTTTGCCAGTGTGCCTGGCACCAACATTTATGCTTTTTCTATACGGATTGTCCACTCCCCTGAGCTGAGAGCCTGAGGCTGGAACACCTGGGCCATGTTTTTACTTTGGTGAGTGATTCTACTACATCTGCCTTATGCTTGAAAACTTATTGGTTCAGGATATTGTATCTCATGTCCCATATTCAGTACTGAAGAAGGGTGAACCAGGTTTTATCCAAGTTTAGTAGGTAACTGCCCAGTTAATTGAATAATTAAAGGATAATCAAATAAAAATGTTTAACATGTTTTATCGAATGTTTTATCGAAAATCACTCTGTTTTAATTTGGCAACATCAGCTATAAAACAAGCATCAATTGCACATATTTCCACCCTTCCCAATAGGAGGCAGGATAGGGCTGTAGTATGTTTGTATGCCTTTGTATACATGCAACTGTTTTGTGTGTGCATGTGTTTTTCTGTGCAAAAGTGTGTGAAAATGATTAACGTATATGCTGTGTGTGTTTGCAAGTTGGATCAGGAAGCAGGTTGAAGGATATTAAATAGTTGCATATTTTTTTTTTTTTTTGAAGCACACCTGGTTTTCAAGTGTCTACTGTTGGGGATCATAACTGGGATGATATGGTACAAGGAGCAAAATGACAGCCTTCTATGCTCACATTCTTGGAGCTGTCAGCCTGAAAAACCAGCAGTCAACGCCAAAGTTGGAATGTGTAAGTGCCTGCTTTTTTGTATTCTACATTGTTACCATTTAGAGAATTTGCTTGTTAGGCAAAGGGTTAAAGAATGCTGATCTTAAGGAGTGTATTTAGCAGTATACACAGTATGCATTTCTATACCTCCTCTGAATAACAAATTGAAGTCAAATACAAAACAGATTCTTAGAGACAAATTTGTTATGCTGTGTAAAATTAAATTCACCTAAAAAATGGTGTAAAAAGCAGTATAATATTAATGGCAAATTTATCAAGCTGTGTGTTATTTTACGCTATGCAAAAACCAGATTTACCGCAGTTATTTTACACTGCTTCAGACCTTTGTAAATAAGTTCCGGCAGATGTTGCTCAAAGAAAAAGCGTGTGATAAAATTATACCATTTTTATGCCGTTTTCAACAAAATTCAGAGCAGGAACAACTTCTGAAAGACAGTTCTGAGACCAATATTCACATTCCTTAGCATATATATATTATTACTATATCACACAACTCATCTTGAACTGATAAGTCCACCAACTCTTCGCTTACTTGGTAAGTAGTCATGCAAATGCACAGTGCAATTTTAATTGAAGTTAATATAGCTCAGACTGTTTCATTAAACTCTTGTGATTGAAAAAATACAAACTGGAATTGGCAGATGACTTGGTGGACAGCGCAGTATCTTTACATAATTGTATTATTTAAGCAAATAAAATGACATTGAACATGCCTGTGTAAAGCATCTGCTCACTGTAAATTAGCACATTTAGTTCACATTATTCTCTCCTGAACCTAATAATCCAAGTACATTTTATTATAATCCAAAACAGTAATTACAGTGTCAAGAAAAAGAAAAAGTCAAATGCTAAAGCTGGCTATGCAGCGGTATTATTTCTATTGTTTGTGATAGGGGGATGCATAACATTGCTAAAATTTGACTTAGAATTCTTGGATCCACAAGAGATATGGTTCCCCCCAAATAATTTGTCTTGGATTAAGTCGTCAAATATGCACAGTGCTCCCCACAGCATTGCTACCTCACATACATTTGTGATATAACGATGCATGTCCTGACTCTTGAGTCAAATGTCACCTTTGTTCACTTTTTGGAGTTTTCATGATTGGTCACATTTTTGTAAGCTAAGGGGCAGATTTAGTAAGGGTTGAATTGAAAATTCTAATTTTTGCATTTTTTTATGGTAAAAACTCTCAAATTCGAATTGTGAATTATCCAAACTCGATTCGAGTTTTAATTCGAATTCAAATTTTGAGATTTATCATACTCTGGTCCCTTAAGAACTCGAATTCCACTAATCACACCTAAAACCTGCTGAGTTGTATAAGTCAATGGGAGGGGTCCAGGCATCAATTTGGATGTACTAACCTTCCTGACATTTAGGGGCATATTTATCAAGGGTCGAATTTCAAATTGAAAAAACTTTGAAATTCGAATTCAAAAGCCCAACCGAAATTATGTTTTTTTTTGGTCTAATAGGTTTTTTCATTCAAAAATTCACCTCAACCTTTGATAAATCTGCCCCTTAAGGTTTTTTCGGAGAACAAAATTGAATCAAGTCGAATTCGATTTGATTCAAGTTTTTCGAGTCAGTATAAATTGTCTACATTTTAGATTTTCGATTTTTTTTATAAATAACCCCCTAGTCGAATTTCGAGTATATTCAAATTTAATAGCGTTAAATTAGAATATAACACACATGAATATAAATATAACACACATGAATTTCGAAATTCGACCTTTAATAAATGTGACTCCCCCTGTCTTTAACTACTTTGTAAGGACTAAATGATTTGACTGGCAAGCAGCAAGCATTCAGATAAAGAAACCGTAAACAATTGCTCAAGTATTAATAAATCTGTCCCCTAATCTCACCATAAAGGTGAATGTTTATTTATAAAGGTTAAAAATTTTTATACCTTGAATTAACATGAATGAACTCACAACTCGAATGGTATCTTATTTAAGAAAAAACTCGAGTTGCAAAACCTAAAAACTCAAATTTATTGAGTTTTCCATGGGAAAAAACTCAAATTGCTCTAATTATTCAAGTTTTCAGGCAAAACCCACAGGAAAAAAAACTCTAACCTAATGCAGGCTATTAACATCTTCAAATGGTTCAAGGGATCTCTGCCATTGACTCTTACATGACCTCGACAGTTTTTAGATGGTGTATTTTTGGATTCAAGCTATTTCTAGGGTTGGGAAAATTTGAGGTTTTTTTTAACCCAAAAATGTACAATTTGACCAAAAAAATCAACCCGAAAAACTTGAATTTTTGTTTAAAACACAACACAAAACTTTAATAAATAACCCCCTAAGTATTCCCTTTTAAATTACTGAAGTTCCGTTTCTCAAGTGCTAATTTCTCACTCATTTCCTTAAATGTAAAGATACCAACGAATGTTTGTGAGATTCCTATAGCCTTCTATAGTAACTCAATTCCTAAGTAAGTGAAGTGAGAGAGCTTTTACAGATGAATGGAAAACTGATGTGACTATTGCCTTTAAAGGAGAACTAAACCTTAACTAAAGAAGTAGGATGTTGTACATTATGCTTTGGGTTTCTGTACCAGCCCAAGACAACTAAAACACTCTAGCAGGGAATAGCTGTGCCCCAAAAGATGCCCAAGTAGCTCCCATCTTCTTTTCTGCTGATTCACTGCACATGCTCTGTGCTGATGTCCCTTAGTGAGCTTAGGGACTGACATGACTTAGGCACATTTATCAAGATTAAATTCATGTGAGTTTTTTTAACTCACATGAATTTGATTTTACTTGAAATTTGATTTGGGGAAATTTATTTAAAAAATTGAATATTTCAAACTCAAATAGAATTTGATTCAAATTCGACCAAACTCAATTTGAGTTTTTTCTCCAAAAAAATCTTGAATGTCAGGAAGGCTCCAAACATCTCCAAATTGGTCACTGCACCTCTCCCATTGACTTATACAGTAATTTGGCAAGTGGTGAATAGTCAAATTCGGATTCCTAAAGGGCCAGAGTATGATAAATCTTGAAAATCAAATTAAATTTTTTTTAAAAAAAAAACTCAAATCGAGTTTGGATAATTCCCTAATTTGACAGTTTTGACCATAAAAAAATTAAAAAATTTGAATTCGAATTTTCAATTTGACCCTTAATAAATCTGCCACATTGAATACGAATGTCATAATGTAAGGCTGGTAAATTTGAGTTTTAGTAAATAACCCTGTTAATGTTGCAAGGCATATGACAGCATATTTCAAAATTTGCTAGGCTGACATGAGTATGTATGAAGTATAAAACACAGTAAAAACAGAAAGAATCAAAATAAAGGGCAATAATCTGGAATACAGTATTTCTAATAATTGCAGCCATTGTGTGTATTTTTACAATACATTTATTTTTAAACATTATAAACTGATATAAAAAATAACGTTGGGAAAATTGCTATTTTGAAATATTTCCTAGTGAATGTTTAATTGAAGCAAGACAGCTTTATTACAAATACTGTTAAAATAGTGTCAATAAACACTCGCTTGTTGGAAAATAACTCTTACTTGTTAAGATTACATTTAATAAAAAAAGTGTCTAAAAACAGAAACATATTGTGAAATATAAATTCAAGAGAGCACCTAATTATATATTATTACTTATAATTTGTCTTCCAAGCAATATACAGATATTGGAGTTACAAGTCATCAACTTGATTACTTGACACATCTATTCCTTTATAATAACCATAATTGAAATCACAAAGAGCCCGTGTTTACTATACTAGTTGCAATGATGGAAGATATACTTCACAGTAAAGTTAATTCTACCAGTTTAATGAGCAATTATGAACTCTTGCACATGAAAATAGAAGCATAATTTAAGAACACTTTAGGAAATAAAGAGAAAAAAACAGACTATTAACAGCAATTTGCAAATGTAGAGGGCAAAAATGGATGCCAATTTGGATTTATGGACATGCTGAATGGAGTGAAAGTGTGTCAATTGAAAACGAGAACCCTGGTTTTACCGCCACCCTGGATTTCTCAGTAATTCCTGGGTTATCAAAGTAGGTTGCATCAGCAGACTCAACAAAGTTGTGCCAAGTGGACTTTATGCTAATGCTGTGTGCATTGGCTCTCTAAGGGGCAGATTTATCAAGGGTCGAAGTGAATTTGAGGGAATTCTCGAAGTAAAAAAAAAAATCGAAATTCAAAGTAATTTTTTGGATACTTCGACCATCGAATAGGATACTACAACTTCGAATTTGAAGTAAAATAGTTTGAATATTAGACCATTCGATAATCAAAGTACTGTCTCTTTAAAAAAACTTTGACTTCAATACTTCGCCAAATTAAAACTGCCGAAGTGCTATGTTAGCCTATGGGGACCTTCTAGAGCAGTTTTCTAAGTTTTTTGAAGTCAAAGAAAAATTTTTGGATCGATTTTACTTCGACCGCAAATGGCCAAATTCGATGAAAAAAAACTTTGACTCCGATATTCGAAGTCGAATTAATTCAATTTTTTGGTCGAATTTCAAAGTATTTTCAACTTCGAAATTCGACCCTTGATAAATCTGCCCCTTAATGTTACATTAACCCTACCCTTAGTGATTCCTGAAAATGCATATGTGCAATTGCATGAGTTTTACTGCTTCGTTCACAATTTTGGTTGATGGAACTGTGTGCCCTCCTGCAAAGATGCAGGGGCAAACATCAACTTAATAATCAGCTCTTAAATAAGACCGAGCATGGATACACAAGGCAAAATGTCAACTTTTGGTTAAAAAAGCTGTTTGAATATCATCATTTTGAAGGTTATTTAGATATGAGGTGGGCACTAATTTGTTTCTGTATATAGAATACAAAGGTGGACGAAAGAAGAGACTCACGGCCTAATCACCTAATCAAAAAATTGTCTTTAGAAAATAAAGAGGAAAAAAAACAGACTATTAGCAGCAATTTATTATTAGGTTAACAAGGATTATTCCACTAATGAAGCTGCAATAGAGCTCCAGAACATAATTACAAGGTTTAAACAATTTGAATGAATGAATAAAGGATAATTAAATATAATTTGATATCTTTACAGGCTCTTTTATACAGGTATATTTTTCGAATAGGAGTTGTGCCAAATACAATGTGACTCTGTATAAGGTTTAATAACCGGTACATTTTACAATGTTTCAAAGAAATACTGATGTAATAAAAAGGCTCTAATTAACTAACCAAAGGCAACAATTAATATTTTTTACTGATTTATATTTAACTGGCTTAGTAAGGTAGACTAGCAGGAGTATTTTATGTTACTATAAATACATCAGTACTACTTTAAGCAAATGCACTTTAGCACTTTGAACCAAGGGCCTCCTAGTTGAGTATGATACGTGGAGGCTTAGCTAGTAAGATCTTACCCAGCAAGTATCTGTTCACCATTTTTCTTACAGTATATGAAGGTTGCTTAAGCATTCAAGGGTATTAATAAAACGTATCACAGAACTGGCTAGCTGCCAATTATAAGTCACTGTTGCTAGACTATGTGAATGTATTATCTGTTTGATCATCTTGGTAAACTTAGTCAATGACCTAGGCTTCATACTTAACAGCATAGTTAGCATCAGCATTCCATATAGAATTTGCATTTTTTAGTTTGTAATAACTAGATGTAGCACAATCATCCATATAGGTCAGACTGAATGTAAGGTTTTTATTTACTACTGGAAAGTTGTAAAACATTTGGTACAACTTGACATGTAAACTAGGATTTGAAATTCAGGTGACATTTTCTTTGGGGAATAAGTACACATTTTACATTCTTTAAACCATGAAGAAGTTGGAAAATGTGTTGGTTTCTGGCATCCTTTCCAGTGAAGAAGTGAACCCCTGGTGTTAAGCTGTTTCAAAGAAATTTTTCATTGTAAAAATAAAAAATAGGTAGTGAGAGAGCTATTACAGATGAATGAAAAGCTGATGTGACTATTGACTTTAAAGGAGAACTAACCTTAACTAAAGAACCAGGATGTTGTACATTATGCTTTGGGTTTCTGTACCAGCCCAAAGCAACCAAAACCCTCTAGCAGGGAATATCTGTGCCCCAAAAGATGCCCAAGTAGCTCCCATCTTATTTTCTGCTGATTTACTGCACATGCTCTGTGCTGCTGCTTAGTGAGCTTAGGGGGACTGGCCCAAAATATACAGTACATGGGGAAGCACATTTATCAAGATTCAAATTCATGTGAGTTTTTTTAACTTGAAATTCTATTTGGGGAAATTTATTTAAAAAATTTATTATTTCAAACTCAGATACATTTTGAAAACTCAAATTGAATTTGATTCGAATTCGACCAAACTCAATTCGAGTTTTTGCTCCAAAAAAAACCTTGAATGTCAGGTATGATAAATCTTGAAAATCAAATTAAAATTTTTTAAAAAAACCTCAAATCGAGTTTGGATAATTCCCTAACTTGACAGTTTTGACCATAAAAAAATTTAAAAATTTGAATTCGAATTTTCAATTCAACCCTTAATAAATCTGCCCCATAGAATGTAATGGGTACACTCTGGTCTTACCTTCTGTCATGGGACAGATGGTAAGGATAGCGCCAAGTTCCGTAACTTGCTTTGCTGAATACAGGCATTGCCGAGGCAGTGTTGACCCAGTTATTTTTATGCACAAAGGGCCAGGTTCAATTAAGTGAGAAAACAGTTTATTGTGTTAAAACTCAAGGCTGAGATTCAATTTGAGATGCAATTTAATTCAGAAAAAGTTATCTCATGGTTTATAATGTGAAAACTTTATAGAAAAAATTTGAAGAAAAGTTTTTCCTCCTCAAATTGCATCTCATCCATGAGTTTTCACTTGATAAACCATGAGATAACTTTTTCTCACTGAATTGAATCTGGCCCAATATATGGAAAAAAAATCAAGGTGACAGTTTCTGTTCAGGTACAAGACTTCAGATACAACCCTCGTTTTAGCTTGCTCTGTCAGTCTGTATGCATACATAATTCATGAGCCTTTCACCAGAAACAGCATATACACCCATCAGCACAGTTTTATGCCCATTTGTTTCTATTACAATTGGGTAATGTCACAAGCATCCCCCAGGTCTGCAAATCTTTTTGAAAGGCTTCAATGTAGATACAAAAAAATAGATTGGTAGGGGTTAAAGGCATCATATAGCACCAGCAAATTACATAGTACTTTACATTAATTTATAATAAACAAGTATATTACAAAAATGTAACACACCAGGGTTTACAGAGTAAGAATAGGATTAGAGGGCCCCACTCTCAAGACTTTACATATATATCTTTCAGAATCATGGGGGAACCAAATTAAGCTATCATGCTATTTCTCTCATTTTCAAGATAAACAACCATATACTAATTTTAGACACCACCAGAGAGCAGCTTTTTGTTCTATTTGCCTTGTGCCAAAGAAGATTAAAATGATGAGGAGGCAGAAGAGGAGAGACAAATATAAGCAGAAGGATGCAGGATTAAGTGGCCACATCCCTTTAGAATGCAGATTTGCATTATCATATTGGACAATATGCACAATAATGAGGTTATGGTGATATATTGGCTGAACTGTACCACCATGAAGAAAGTGCATGTCTTTTTGCAGTGAGATCAGGAGTCCATCTCTACATGCCCTCTACATGCTCTCTATGTGTTTTTTTTTTTTTTTTGGAGCATGCGAGCTATTCTGCACTTTCAGTGAAATTCAAATTCCGAGCATGTCTCCAAATTTCATAAGCACGAAGATCCTGAATGAAGTTGTAAGGGCACTAATGGCAAACTTAAAAAGAATAAGAGGAAGCAACATCACTTCAAGATAGACTTTTACCACAGATGTTCCAAGGAGTAGATCAAGGAGTGTCTGAATGAGACCATATGGTTTACAGATAAACATGCTTGCGTTGGGAAACCTCAGAACTGATGGTTTCATTTTTTTCTTTATTTCAGGTTACTTTGACGGTAAATGTTTGATTTGCAAACATTCAAAATACACCAAATCCCCCAAACAAGGAAAATCAAAATGAAAGCTAAACTGCATTTGCCCCATAAATGCTTTCTTGCTCATTTTATTGACATATTTGAAAAACAAATTTTCCAACTGCATTGTATGCTATGAAAAAGCTCAGCAACTCTTAACTGAATAACTATAAATATGTTGCTTAAGGAATGACCCTTTTTTATTAATTAAAAAATGTTTACTTAATATCTGAAAGCAGTCTGTGTCATGCAACAGTTTATGCCATAAATGAAACATACCAATTAACATTCTCCTTTTTCTCAGCGGTACCACTGTTTTGTTCACTTACCATGGGTTATTTGTAAAATTTCTGTGTGAACGCAAATCTCAATTAGTGTAATTTAGGTAACCTTGGATGTCAATCATTACAGTTGAGAGGTGGGACTTACAGGAGCTCTACATTAATTAAGAACATATCTCAGCAGAGCCATCTTCCACCTAAGGAATAAAAAGAAAGTTTTAATTAGATTCTAGACAGTATGTCATAAGTAAAAAGTGATTTTAGGTGTTCTGCAAAAGTTACTCTACATTAATTTTAAAAAAAATTGCATGAAAGAATATAATTAGTGATGTTAAATGTACCAATCAATCATTTCTATATAGTTAGATCTCATAAAGGTTACATTTTTAATAAAGTATTTTTTTTTAATGAAGCATTTATTATATACATAGATATTAGCACATATTGATGCTAAGAACATTATACAGAATTATAATACTTCCCATTGTTAGACTAAAATGTAGGGTCAAATGTACTGTATATATACCTGGTTCAGGTTATGGGAAGATTTGTCACAAACTGCTTAATATTATAATATATTGTATATAATTTAGTATATGAATGTGTCAGTTATGCCAGAAATCCATTTGTATTGCAAATGATGTCCACTTTTGCTCTTATATATCATCTGTTATACTGTACATGTTGATCAAAAAGTTTTTTTAAATAACTAATAATTAGTAACACCCAAAATGGTAGAACTAGGGTGCAGTCCACCACATTTAGCCAAGACACAAAAGTAGTAGGCAAGAGAGAGAGAGGACCAAAGACACAGATCAAGGGGCCGATTCACATAGGGTCGAATATCGAGGGTTAATTAACCCTCGATATTCGACTGGGAATTAAAATCCTTCAACTTCGAATATCGAAGTTGAAGGATTTTAGCGCAAATAGTGCGATCGAACGATAAAATCCTTTGAATCAAACGATTCGAAGGATTTTAATCCAACGATCGAAGGAATATCCTTCGATCAAAAAAACTTAGGAAAGCCTATGGGGACCTTCCCCATAGGCTAACATTGAGTTCGGTAGCTTTTAGATGGCGAACTAGGGGGTCGAAGTATTTTCTTAAAGAGACAGTACTTCGACTATCGAATGGTCGAACGATTTTTAGTTTGAATAGTTCGTTTCGAAGTCGTAGTCGTAGATGAAGGTCGTAGTAGCCCATTTGATGGTCGAAAAAACACTTCGAAATTCGACGTTTTTTTACTTCGAATCCTTCACTCGAAGTTAGTGAATCGGCCCCCAAGAGTTAATTGAGATTCTGGAGGGACCGAGGTAAGCTAATATAAGGAATTAAAGCAAGTGACTTAATGAAGCTCTTATTACCATGAGTAGGTCTTAGACATTAAATTGCCCAAGGGAAAATTGCACATGATCCCATATAAATGAACATACCAAATAAATGAAAAAAAAACATCTTAAGCACTTGTCCTTGTGAATATGAAACCACCAGTATTTGGTTTTCCTTGTAGATAATTCAGGGATTCTACTTAATTGTGCATTACATTATTGTATGTCTGATCATTAGTGATGGACAAATTTATTCACCAG
This sequence comes from Xenopus laevis, assembly GCF_017654675.1. Taxonomy (NCBI): domain Eukaryota; kingdom Metazoa; phylum Chordata; class Amphibia; order Anura; family Pipidae; genus Xenopus; species Xenopus laevis. The sequence goes on from NC_054371.1 coordinate 49,272,872, forward strand.
GTGCAAATTCACTGCAAATTTTTCAATGAAGCGAACCGGGACAAATTCGTCTATCACTGGTGATCATATACTTTTTAGATTTACAAATTCAAGTGGAGGGTGCAAACTGACAGTTTTTATAACAATCAGCATGTTTTTTTCTCAATTTGTAACTGTGTAAATGTGGTCACAAGGGGGAATTGTGTATGGTGCCAATGTTGCTGAAATATGATGCAATTATGGTGAAAATCTTGGTAGTTGGGATTGTGTCAATTCTGGCACTTTCCAAGGGATGTATGTGTGTGATTATTTGAATACAAGTCTGCTGCACCAACTGACACATCCCCCAGTGGGAATCCTGGAATTACCACCAGGTTGAAAGTAGCAGTAACTTCAGAGATTCCATTGTGTTAATAGACGCTCTGGTGTGCAGTTCAAAATAGGAAATGGGATGGCACTAGGGATGAGTGGATTTTTTTAACAGAGTTTTGGCATAGACTCCAATTGTAACGATCGCCGCCCGGAGCAGGCCCAGGAGCTCCGGGCGGCGCGTCCATCTTCGCCGGCGTCGCTCCCAAAATGGCGGCGCCCATGGCCGCCACGTGGGTAGCGGCGCCGGGTGATGACGTCAGCGCGCCGACGTCGGCGCAAGTGCGTCAATGACGTCAGAATGGCGCCAAATTTGAAAATAAAAACTCCAACTAGACGCCAGAATGGCGCCCAAGAATAGGATTACTTTCCTGAAGCATATCCTGGGTTTCCTGTGTGCCTTATTGCCTAATATTGTTCCTGCCTTGTATCCTGACCCTTTTGCCTGGACTTTGGACTTTGATTGTATTCTGCCTGCCTGTGAACTCTTGCCTGATCCTGACTATTCTCCGTTTAACCCTTTGGATACCGCGACCTTGTTCCCTCAAGAGGGCTTCCTCCTTGATCCAGACAACCTCCCTGGAGGGAGCTCCCGGCTCCCTGACATTATTCTTGGGCCATGGATCCTTCTGAGGAAGCCACACCTCATGTCGGACGAGCGCTCCGCGGACTGGCATCCCGCATGGAGGACTACGAAAACCAGCAAGTTCGCATTGGGCAAGCACTCGATGTCCTGCTGGCTCAAGTGCCTTCTGCGTCCTCTACTGCTCCACCTACTGGGGATCCCCCCATGGCGGCAGCCCCCACGAACACAAGCTACCCGACAGGTGAGCCTCGCATTCCACCTCCCCCTCGTTTCAGTGGGGACCCACAAGCCTGCAGGGGATTTGCCACGCAATGCCAAATTCAATTTGAGTTCCAACCCACACAGTTTCCAAGCGAGCGTTCCAAGGTGGGGTATGTGATGTCTCGATTGGAAGGCAAGCCACTGGAGTGGGCAACGTCTCTTTGGGAGAAGAATTCCCCGCTGACTTTTGATGTTAAAGACTTTCTCCAAGCTTTTCGTATAGTCTTTGATGCTCCAGGTCGGGTTACGAACGCCCCTGCCCGTCTCTTGCAGCTCCGGCAAGGAAGCCGCAGTGTCAATGAGTATGCTATAGACTTCCGAACACTGATGGCGGAGACTTCCTGGTGTGATGACGCTTACAAGGCTGTATACTACCAAGGCCTATCCATTCGCATCAAAGATGATCTCGTCTCCAGAGAGACTCCTGACACCCTGGAAGGGTTGATCGCTCTATCCATTAAGGTGGACACTCGTCTCAGAGAGCACCAGGTGGAGAGAGAGCGCAGTAGACGATTTTCTCCCATGTTGGCCCCTCGCTTTCAAAGGCCGATTCTGCAAACACCCGCTGTTCCTGTGACCCATGTGTCGATGTCTCCCTTGGAGGAACCCATGCAAGTAGGAAAGACTCGCCTCTCCGAGCAGGAAAGACTCCGAAGACGTATGGCAGGTCTCTGTTTATACTGTGGTGGGCATTCCCATTTTGCCAACGCCTGTCCTGCCAAAGCCAAGAGTTTTGTACCCCGAGGTATGTCTCAGGTTTCTTATGTAGGGGGCATCACTCGAGGTTCTCTGGAGAAGTATCAAGAAAATTCACGCAGGCTTCTCCTTCCTTTGCAGATTCACCTGGCAAGTAAGTCTATCTTCGAAAGGGCCTTCCTCGACTCCGGAGCGGATGGCAATTTCATGGATGCCTTTTTTGCCGAACGCATGAAGATTCCTCTGCTTCCATTGTCTTCTCCCCTGCGAATTACTGCCATAGATGACAAACCCCTGGAGTTTGAATTCGTCACAAAGTTCACGGCGGAACTATCTGTACAAGTTGGGGCGCTGCATCAAGAAAAACTTTCATTCTTCATCATCCCCTGTCCTTCTACTCCAGTGATATTGGGTCTTCCATGGTTACGTCTGCATAACCCCACCATAGACTGGTCCACTGGGCAGATCTCTCGTTGGAGTTTATTTTGCCTGCAACATTGCCTTCCGCCAAAACCCCTCGAGAAGGTGAATGTCTCCTCTGCGGAATTAAAGACTTTGCCCTCCACTTACAAGGGATTTTCCGATGTGTTTTGTAAAAAGTCTGCAGAGTTCCTTCCCCCACATCGCTCCTACGACTGTCCGGTTGAACTCCTGCCTGGAGCTATGCCCCCCAGAGGGCGCACCTACCCTCTCTCTCCTGCAGAGACTACCGCTATGAAGGAGTACATCCAAGAAAATCTCCAGCGGGGGTTTATCCGCCCTTCTACCTCTCCTGCAGGGGCTGGGTTCTTCTTCGTGGAGAAGAAGGACGTCGGCCTTCGGCCTTGTATAGACTATCGGGGTCTGAATAAGATCACCGTGAAAAACAGATACCCTCTGCCCCTGATTGCCGAGCTCTTTGACCAGCTGAAAGGGGCCAAGATTTTCTCCAAGTTGGATCTCCGGGGGGCCTACAACCTCATTCGCATCCGGGAGGGTGACGAATGGAAGACGGCATTCAACACTCGGGATGGGCACTATGAATATCTCGTTATGCCCTTCGGCCTATGCAATGCCCCTGCCGTCTTCCAGGAGTTTGTGAATGATGTGTTCCGAGATCTCCTAGGAAGGTTCGTAGTCGTATACTTGGACGACATCCTGATCTTTTCCAAGGACCTTGAAAGTCATCGCTCCCAGGTGAAGGAGGTACTCTCTCGTCTGAGGAAGAACTCTCTTTTCGCCAAGTTGGAGAAGTGTGTTTTCGAGGTATCCAAGATCCCCTTCCTAGGATACATTATCTCTCCAGAGGGATTTGAGATGGACCCCGTGAAAGTGTCGGCCATCCAGGAGTGGCCTCTCCCACTGAGTACCAAAGCAATCCAGAGATTCATCGGATTTGCTAATTATTATCGACAGTTCATCCGGGGGTTCTCTTTCCGCATTGCACCTATCCTGGCCCTCATCCGAAAAGGGGGTAAACCCAGCCTGTGGCCTCCATCTGCTATAGAAGCCTTTCAGTCCTTGAAAGAGGCCTTCACGTCCGCTCCTGTTCTTCGACATCCCAATCCTGCACTACCCTTCTGCATCGAAGTTGATGCTTCTGAAGTCGGAGCCGGAGCTATCCTGTCTCAGAGACATTCCTCTGATGGAAAATTGCACCCCTGTGCGTTTTTCTCCAAGAAGTTCTCATCCGCAGAGCAGAACTATGACGTCGGGAATCGAGAACTCTTGGCAGTCAAGCTTGCCCTTGAAGAATGGCGTCACCTCCTGGAGGGTTCTGAAATTCCTGTCCAGATTTTCACTGATCACAAGAATCTGGAGTTCATACAGTCCCTCAAGAGGCTAAATCCCAGACAAGCCAGGTGGGCCCTTTTCTTTTCCCGATTTAACTTTGTTTTGACTTATCGCCCAGGTTCCAAAAATCTGAAGGCCGACGCCTTGTCTCGTAGCTTCACTCCGGTGGACCGTGACCCTGAGAGACAGGAACCAATCATTCCACCAGTCAAGATCATTGCCTCTCTGTATCCCCAATTTGCCGACCAGATTCTGGCTGGGCAGTCCTCGGCTCCTCAAGATACTCCGATTGGCATGGCCTTCGTCCCTCCAGAACTTCGCCTGGCCATCCTGCAACAAACCCACTGCTCCAGGCAAGCTGGACATCCTGGTTCGGCTAAGACCCTTGAACTCCTGAGGCGCCTAGTCTGGTGGCCTGATATCCGCAAGGATGTAAAGGACTTTGTGGCTGCTTGTAATGTCTGCGCCACTTCTAAGCCTAGCCATTCCCGCCCCAGTGGGTTGTTACAGCCTTTGCCGGTACCCTCTCGTCCATGGACGCACCTCTCTATGGACTTTATTGTCGAACTTCCTCCCTCCGGTGGGAATACTGTGATCTGGGTTGTTATTGATCGCTTCTCCAAAATGGCCCATTTCATCCCTCTGAAGAAGTTGCCCTCTGCGGTGGAGTTGTCCCAGCTTTTTATCCAGTACATCTTCCGCCTGCATGGTTTCCCGGTGGAGATCGTCTCCGATAGAGGCACCCAGTTTACTGCCAAGTTCTGGCGTTCCTTATGCAAAGACCTGGGAATTGTTCTTCAGTTTTCATCTGCATACCACCCGCAAACGAATGGGGCAGCTGAACGTGTCAACCAAGCCCTGGAGCAGTTCCTGAGGAACCACGTATCCCTCTGCCAGGATGACTGGTCTGATCTCCTCCCATGGGCGGAATTCGCTCATAATAATGCTTGTCATTCCTCTACAGGAAGGTCTCCGTTCATGTCGGTGTATGGTCAGCATCCTCAAGCTTTTCCCCAAGACTTTGTGCTATCTGACGTCCCGGCTGCCGACGACTCCGCAGCCCATATGTCTGCTATTTGGGCTGCGACCAAGTTGAACCTAGAGAAGAGTGCTCTGGTTCATAAGACTTTCGCGGATCGTCGTCGAAGATCCTCTCCTCTCTACAAGGTGGGTGATAATGTCTGGCTCTCTTCCAGGAATATCCGGTTGAAGATACCATCTCCCAAGTTGGGTCCAAAATTCGTGGGACCATTTCCCATCTTGGAGATAATCAACCCTGTGGCTGTCAGACTCCAGCTTCCACCAGAGATGAGAATCCCCAACGTGTTCCACGTGTCTCTGGTGAAACCCGCCATCACCAACCGGTTCTCTGGCGGTCAGTCTCCTCCTCCTGCCATCTCAGTGGAGGGTCAACTCGAGTACGAGGTGGAGAAAATCCTAGACTCCAGAATCTCCAGAGGGTCCCTTCAGTACCTCATTCAGTGGAAGGGCTTTGGCCCTGAAGAATGCTCCTGGGAAGGACACCGTGATGTTCACGCTCCTCGTCTGGTGAGGGAGTTCCATTCCAAGTTTCCCCAGAAGCCAAGTCCTGGTGGTCCAGAGGCCCCCCGTGAGGGGGGGGGTACTGTAACGATCGCCGCCCGGAGCAGGCCCAGGAGCTCCGGGCGGCGCGTCCATCTTCGCCGGCGTCGCTCCCAAAATGGCGGCGCCCATGGCCGCCACGTGGGTAGCGGCGCCGGGTGATGACGTCAGCGCGCCGACGTCGGCGCAAGTGCGTCAATGACGTCAGAATGGCGCCAAATTTGAAAATAAAAACTCCAACTAGACGCCAGAATGGCGCCCAAGAATAGGATTACTTTCCTGAAGCATATCCTGGGTTTCCTGTGTGCCTTATTGCCTAATATTGTTCCTGCCTTGTATCCTGACCCTTTTGCCTGGACTTTGGACTTTGATTGTATTCTGCCTGCCTGTGAACTCTTGCCTGATCCTGACTATTCTCCGTTTAACCCTTTGGATACCGCGACCTTGTTCCCTCAAGAGGGCTTCCTCCTTGATCCAGACAACCTCCCTGGAGGGAGCTCCCGGCTCCCTGACACCAATGGGAGAAAAAAAAATGTTGCATGTCAAAAAAAATCGTCACTCTTCAAAAAAATGTTGTTGTCCTTTAATTGCTTTTTGGTGAATTGTTGGCAAAGTGCAATGGGTAAAATTCACCCATCCCTGGATGACACCAAACACAACTATAGCAATGTGCAAAAAAATATCTTTGGACACAAATACCTGTAATGAATGGTGATAAAATTGTATATATCTTTAATAATGGCAAAATATTCTGATTTTACTTATCTTAAATTTAACACACAATAAGATATAAACATATAATTTAAAATTCTTGTGACACATAAATATAAACTCTGCATTTTTGATATGCTTTCCTTCATTTATTTGATTACATTCCAAAAAAGCTATATACAGATATGGTAATATATGTCTCAAAATAGATTTGTGCTGACATTTTCATTAATCTGCTAAAAAATATTTATATATGACAGCAAAGTTACCTTCCCGGGGCCACCATAAGATCAAGGACACTATCTGTATCTCTCTTCTTGATCCCCAAGCACTACAGATTAGCAACTATAATCATTATTTTGATCTTGTAGAGGTGACCACTGTCATATAGTGAGATTCAAAATTCCCAACCGAGCACCAAGCTCTTACACTAAATCATAAATCTGGACATGCTTCTGACTTTCAGTTAAAAATCACATAATATACAGTTAACCCCCCATTTCATCTATCTATCATCTATCTATCTATCTATCATCTATCTATCTATCTATCTATCTATCTATCTATCTATCTATCTATCTATCTATCTATCTTGCTATCTATGCAAAAAATAAGGTTAATTGTGAACACACATGTCATTAACACTTCTAAAATGTAAATGAATTTTGTAAAATTGAGCTGTGCCCCTTTAAAAGTATACGCTGTAGAATAAGTTGAAATTAGGCACAGTAAAAATTTGGCAAGTGATAAAAGTGAATTGAAGAATATGCAAATTGTCTCCACATTTTTAAGTGTTGCTTGCTATGACTAATCTTATGTGATTTATATTGCAGGGTATGAACTTGGAATTCCAAAAGCACTATATGGTTGCTGAAGTCAGCAAAGCCAGAGGCATTAGTGTGTTATAAACTATGTCTAAATGTGGACCTTAAGACGGTAATGACTTTTTCATGTTCATGCAATCTGGCTAGTAGAGAATGCAGTTGCACTGGGAAATGTCAGAGAAACATACTTTTCAGTTAATAACTAGTTAATTAACTTTCTATTTAAGTATTCCATATTATAACTAGTGATGAGCAAATCTGCCTCGTTGAAAAAGTCAGAATCAGGAAATCCGACATCTGAGACCTGCTGAGGAAGTCAATGGGAGACGTCCCTATCCTATTTGAAAGTTGTGGTCTGCGCTGGAATAAGCCTGAAAATCTGACTATTTTGGACTTTTCATCTGAAAATCTTAAAAATTCGGGCTTTTCGGTAAAAGCCCAGAAAAAATGTATGTTTTGGGTTTTCGCTCAATTTTATCAAGTTTGTCCCTAATCTGATTAAATTGAGCTTTTTTAATAATAAATAAGGTCACATTGTAGATTCTAGTTTGGTCAGACTTTTTATTTTAAAAAGATCTGAAAACAAAAATAACCCCCTGAAAGTTTCACAGCTTATCGATAAACATGCACCAACTGAATACTAAAGAAGAACGACAGGTTACATGTATATATATTTTATGCAAGTTTCAAATTGTTTTTACAGTTTGGGAGACTGGCCAAGTGTGACTTGTGACTTCAATAAGCCCACCAAAATGTAATTAATAAGAGTCTTTGGGCTATCTTTGGATTGCAATTGAGGCCTCATTTTAGTGTGTAGAGAGAAGTAGAAAGACATATGGTGGAATGGTAAACTTAAATATTTTATCTCCCCTATGTAGTAAACAACATTAGAGGAAAAATATTCACAGTGGGAACAATTATTTCTCTGTGCAAATAATTCTTCCTTTCTAGTTCAAAAAAAAACTCCAGCATAGTTAATACATTTTTCTAAGAAAATTTACTAACTTACAGCGGCTTCTATGCAAAAGCTGTCTTTTATATGGTTAACTACTGTGTAAAAAGCAGGGCAGAAAACTGTGTTGAAATAGTTATAAAAACAATACAAGAAAGGCAGCCCTTAGCTGGATACCCAACTGCCAGAACTACGATAAGGCCATCTCCCATAGAAACCATTTTAAGCAAATAATTATAATTTTTTTTTAAATTTCCTTTTTCTCTGTAGTAATAGAACAGTACCTTATACTCTTATACTTGATCCCAGCTAAGCTGGATATATTCATATTGATCTTTACTGTGATATACTTTTGTAGTAACTGTTAAAATACAAATAATATATCAATAATTATTAAGTACAATCAATCTTTGAAATTTTGCTTCAGATACAGTGTATAAATGGAGTCACAAAGTCAGTTCAGTGTCACTCGGGTTTTTAGCTGTGCAGCGTATGTGTGACCTGCCCCATGGTGAATCACATTTGTTTGCAGTATCTGTACAGCTAACACCTGGCAGAAGGTCAAAAGCTGAACTTGATTATTAACGAGAAATGTTGTGCCCCCTATGGATAACATTCACCTGCTTTGGTGACACAATTTACTTTTTTTTTTTTTAAATTTTGGTAAGGAAAGTAGGCTTGATTTTGTAAATATCTGGAATATTTTTCCTATATGTATTGGTTAAATATTTCCAGTGGTATTAAAGTTAGAAAAAGAAACAAGACTGAATATATTTGTAATTAAAAGCAATATTCTTCTGTCTCTGCACTAGAAACAATGTCTATCACTGGAAACAATGTAAATGAAGTCAGCCGAAGGTTCATTTTCCACAATGCCTATTGGCCTGTTAAAGGGTCTTGCATATCCCGAAAATGTTGTATTTATGTCACTATGAGCAAATTAAACATTTTGTAGCACTACGTTCACAAAAACCAGTGTGCTGCTGAATATTTGCAATAGACTATTAGCCCGTTGATCGACTGGCTTCTGTTTCAATATTCAGAATTAGCAGTAAACATTATGGAGCTTTTAAAGTGGTTGTTCACCTTCCAAACCTTTTTTTCAGTTCAGTTGTTTTTAGATTGTTCACCAGAAATAGACAATTTTCAATTGCCAACCATTTTTTTTTTTTTTAAATTTTTCCCAAATTTAAAGGGATCCTGTTATCGGAAAACAAGTTTTTTTTCAAACCACATCAGTTAATAGTGCTACTCCAGCAGAATTCTGCACTGAAATCCATTTCTCAAAAGAGCAAACAGATTTTTTTATATTCAATTTTGAAATCTGACATGGGGCTAGACATTTTGTAAATTTCCCAGCTGCACCTTGTCATGTGACTTGTGCCTGCACTTTAGGAGAGAAATGCTTTCTGGCAGGCTGCTGTTTTTCCTTCTCAATGTAACTGAATGTATCTCAGTGAGACATGGGTTTTTACTATTGAGTGTTGTTCTTATATCTACCAGGCAGCTGTTATCTAGTGTTAGGGAGCTGCTATCTGGTTACCTTCCCATTGTTCTTTTGTTTGGCTGCTGGGGGGGAAAAGGGAGGGTGTGATATCACTCCAACTTGCAGTACAGCAGTAAAGAGTGATTGAAGTTTATCAGAGCATAAGTCACATGACTTGGGGCAGGTGGGAGATTGACAATATCTCTAGCCCCATGTCAGATTTCAAAATTGAATGTAAAAAAATCTGTTTGCTCTTTTGAAAAATGGATTTCAGTGCAGAATTCTGCTGGAGTAGCACTATTAACTGATTCATTTTTGAAAAAAAAAAAATTTCCCATGACAGTATCCCTTTAAGTTTAATTTGGCTCCGTCTCCTGCTTCAAAAAGACATAAGAAGGTAAAAAATGAAACTTTACACTTCAATATTAGAAAAATGGCCACAAATGGAAAATATAAAGTAACTGAAAAAAGTCTTTATTTCTGATGAACTATTTGAACCTAACTGAAAACAAGTGTTGGATGGTGAACAACCGCTACTAAACTTGCATGTCATTTTAATTAATGTGTATTGGAATATTGCTTAGAAATAGAAATTAGTGATGTGCGAATTTATTTGGCAGGCGCAAATTCGCAGCGAATTTGCGCGATTCGCGGCGAATTTGCGTGATTCGCGGCGAATTTGCGCGATTCGCTGCCAGCGAATAAATTCGTGAAACGCCTGCGAAAATTCGCGGCAAAAATTCGCCGGTGTCAAAAAAAACGGGTTAACTACTGAAAAAACGGACGGCGTCAAAAAAACGGGCGCCGGCGTCAAAAACGAGACGCCGGCGCCGTTTCGCAAATTTTTCGCCGTTTCACAAATTTTGCGCGAAATTCGTGAATTTTTCGGCGAAGCGAAACGGCGCAAATTCGCCCATCACTAATAGAAATTCTTTCATTAGACATAGGGTATTTTTGAGTTAACAATGCTTTGAAAATGGTGTTGCAAATGCAAATAGGGCAAATATCGCTATGCTACCTCTATTGTCCCACCCCATATACTTTCATATACAGTATTTTGAAATGTAAAATTGCAACACATCACTGTAAGACAAAGGTACTTATCCATCAAGGATTCCATTACAGTTACCTCTAAACAAGACACCTTTCTATTATCTGACTTCTGGCTGTAGCTGCCTTTGATAAGAAAAATCAGCTTAAGAAGTCACACTTCAGTTTTTGGTCATGGTAGACATGACATGACATTTTTGAAAATGAAATAGAAACATTGGTTGCAAAACAATTCTGCAGTTTTATTTGTAATCAGTGAGAGTAAGAGAAAGAACAACATGTTTACTGCATTGAAAACAGGAGCAAGCATGAATATTAAAACATTTAAAAACACACACATTTCTTTTGGATCATCATCTTGTTAAGGCCCTCTAGTTTTAGTTTCCTGATTTCATACAGTAATATATATATATAAACAGCTAAGACAGGTCTTTTTTTTTTTTTGTAACTTAGAATTTTTATTCACATAAGTTGCATAAAACAAAAAATATAAAATTCTAATTAAATGGACAATCAATCTTTCACATTCCTTATCTATACTACAGTCCAGAACATCTTGATCTTGTACTGAGTTTTAGTTTCTTAATTTCATACAGTAATATATATAAACAGCTAAGACTGGTCTTTTTGTTTTGTAACTTAGAATTTTTATTCACATACAGGTAAGTTGCATAAAACAAAAACTAAAACATGTACTTTTCATTATAGTATTTGTATAACATTTGTTCTAGAATCTGCAATCATTGGCTACTTCAGTATTCAATATCTATTTCTTGTTTACAGTGCAATAGATTCCAAAGTCGGCATATGTGTCATAACAGGTATTTGTATATGCATATGTATGAATGTCCAGTTAAAGAAAATGAAGAAACAATAAAAATAAAATAAAAAAAACAGTTAAACTGTTTAACATATAATGAGATATATAGTTAGTTAGACTTTAACGGCTAAGACAGGTCTTAAATAGCATTTCCAATGTCATCTAAGAGTCTAAGAGCGTCTTCCAAGTCTTGAGTTGGAGTTCCAAAAGTTCTCATTGGTTTCACAGAAGATTAAACTTCTTTAGGTTACAAAGATCACGTAACCCCAGGTCAAAAGAATTCTGGATAATATGTAAACAAGACTACTTATATCCTGCATTTTGACAGTTTCTTACTAATTATAGTTATGTTGTTAATATGGTATGTTATATAAATCTTTTTTCTTTAGGGATTTTTTCAAGTTTTTTTTAATCAAATAAAAAGCAATAAAACATTTTACACCTGAGTGCATGCTATTAGAAGTGAGACTTCCTTGTTAATAAAAGAACTGTTTACAAAAAAGCTTTTACATAGTCCTTTGCTCTCCTTTGTTGGCTTTAATTGATTCTATATTTGTGAAGCAGTCAATTTCGAACGTCATAATTTTTGACAAAAAGATAACAAAAACAGACAAAAATACTGATATAGGAATATCCAGGAAAGAAGCAAACTTAAAAATCAAGGTTAACAAATGGTTACCTATCATATAGCAGCACATTTTTATTTTTCATCTTAAGAATATTCAGAATACTTTAATGATGCACTTTAATGCATCTTTGGCAAAACCCTGAACAAATTGTAAGATTGTTTAATAAATCTATCTAAAGTATTATTTTTTTAACATTCTTTTAATCTATAGGATTCAAAGAAAAACATGGATATTCATTTATCTTACAAAATAAAAGGTTATAATCAAATTAAACACAGTGATTTTGTTTTCCACATGTTCTGCTAAAAAAAATTAGTCAATGTCTCTATAAATAAGACATGGTTACAAATATGTTGGAAGCAGAAAGAGTCATGATTCAGGAATACAAATAATTTATTTATAAGTAGGTAGTGGTACTTTGAAAATCTAAAATAAATGAGCAAAATGGTAAATGACTTAAGGGGGATTTGTTATTCCTTGGATCAACAGAAGTACAGTATAAATATAAGAAGTATACGTATATGACTATGGTGGGCTCTAGGGACAGATGTTATTTTGATAACTAAAAAATGATGCCCATATAATATAATGAGGCTTCACTCTGTCTTGTAAACTTTTAAGCCATTATTTTGTATTCATTATTTAAACTTTGGCTCCTCATATACAAAATAGTTAATTTAGGCAAAATTAAGGGGATGTATTATTTACCTGTTTTCTTTAAATACATATCTCAAAAACATAATAGAATCAGATTTTTTTAATATTTGTAAATTAATCAGGGTTACATTTTTTACACAAGCTTTACTAACTGTGTTTGGTAAGTTTAACGTTCTTACATTGTCATTTCCAATCAGCATGGTTGTACTGATGGTGGAGAATTGCACAAATTGCAAAAATCAAGTGCAATCCACTATTTTTGTCACCAAGCGTCATTTTCTGCTTTAAACTCTGCCCTGCTGTATTGCCTCTGGGCACAAGTCCAGAGCACAAGGACCTGTGTTACACCCATGAATACAGCACTGCCTAATTCAGCGATGAGCAAATTTTTTTGGCAAATTTTGAAACTTTGAAAATTAGAAAAAAAACAACCAACCAAAAATTATTAAAAACCTAAGATTTTTTTGGGGTGAATAGGCCATATTTTTTCAATTTTGAATTTTTTCAAATTCAAATTGAATTTGGACCATTCCCTAGTCAAAGTACACAAAAATAGCTTGAAATTCAAATTTTTTAAATTCGAATTTTCACTTCGACCCTTGATAAATCTGCCCCTTAGTATGTATTAAAGTGAGCTGGTTTTTCTCTTCCCAATATTTCGCTGAATAATGAAATCATTGTTCCTAGCACTAGAGGTGCCATCAGTTATGAATAATTTTACTACTGACTATTACTGATTATCATCAACATCAGCAAACAGTTTAAGGTCCTATCAGATTCATGCAACAAACATGGTATTCAACACAACAAATAAACATACATTTTATCAGGAGCCAATTAATCTGCCCACAATATCTAATTAATTATAAAATCTTAAAGTAGTTAAAGGATCAAACTCCAGACAACTTATAAAAGTAAAGAGCATGCCAAAGTGTATTGCAATTACATTAAAAGTAGCTGGAATAATCACTGGCATGTGTATTTGCATCAAATTGCTGTCCGGTTTTGATTCAATTATCATCAAATCCTAAACTTAATGGGGTGGTTCAACTTAAATTATAACTATTAGTATGTTATACAATAAGTAATTAGCAATGTAGCATTGCATTTTTAGGCATATTATTCTAAATGTTTGGGTATAATAGTTAACTTTTTATGACTGTAAGTGCAATTACTTACTTTTGAGCTTGGTAATATGTACAGTAGCATTCAGGGGAAGCTTGCTAACATAATCTATGATCTTGCTCCAGCCTGAGGAACAAAAGTATCTAGGGGCATATTTATCAAGGATCAAATTTTGAAGTAAAAAAACTTCGAAATTCGACCATCGAATTTGAGTACTTTGATAGTCAAAGTATTTTTTCCAGCGAAAACGTCCGTATTCGATCGAAGTACGATCAAAGTAAAATAGAACGATTAACCCTTCGAATCGAACGATTCAAAGGATTTTTCAAAAAAAACTTTGACTTCTCAAAACTTACCCAAAAGCCTCAGGAGGTCCCCCATAGGCTAAATAGCAATTAGGCAGGTTTAAGGTGGTGAAGTGTCGTTCGAAGTTTTTTAAAGAGACAGTATTCGATTTTCGAGTGGTCGAATATTCAACATTTTTTCACTTCGAATCGAGGTCGAATTTGGCCTATTCGATGGTCGAAGTACCCAAAAATTACTTCGAAATGCGAAGTTTTTTTAATTTGAAAACTCACTGTAACCTTTGATAAATCTGCCCCCTAATGTGATAAACTAGAGATGTGTTCCAAATATTAGAAAATATGTTAAAGTTAAAACATCAAAGTAAAACAGAAAATCTGTAATTTTCATTTAAACCATACTGAGCCAAAATCAGGAGTAGTGGTAGTAATGTTTTATCGTATATTATATGCCAAATGTTTTATCTCAATTTCTGTCAATTAAAGTGTTTTACACCTTTCCAGCTTTATTTGTTTTATTTGGGTACACAACAGAGCAAGCATGTTTTGTTCATTTAACTGAAAATGAAGTGAGAAGGGGGGTTTCTCTTTTTTGGGGGGGTCAGTTTAAACCTAAAATTTGGGTTGCTGAAAGATTTTATTACAACAAAAATATCCAGTTCTCATGTGCCGCTATTTTATATATGCATGTTTTTTATTAGGAACTTTAGTCAGGTGTGTTGCAAGCTTTTTTTTTTTTTTTTTTTTTTTTAAAGTTAATTTTCATGGGGCACTTGAGGCAGTAGGCATGAGAACGGAGTCATTAATCTGTTATACAGATTTTGGTTGGTATACTGTATCTGGTTTTAACAGTCCGTTGCAGCAGCAGAAGCCTCCCATTAGAGATAAGCATTTATCATCTGACAGTTTGCAGTAAGTTAAATAAACAATATTTTCTTTGATCATGCTTGATATCTGTATGCCTTCAGTTTTACTGATTTATTTTGGGATGAATGAACTATGCTGTGAATGACAATATACTATTAATGATTATCATAGGTGAGGAAGGATGATAAAAATTAAAATGTTGGATCAATCATTTAAAAGTTTACACAGTTTAAAAAAGGTTTAAATAGTGTTGTGTTCACAGTGTTGTGCTGGACTCACTGGTTATGCTTAACAACTGGTTTATTAGAGCCCCAACATGGCTAACTTTGTACATGCATTCAAGAAGGAAGTATGTCGAACCATAGAGCACAAAAGAGAAAAACAAGCTAGAAAAACACATCAACTAGCAGAGAGAATGCATAGCACTGAAATAACATTTTGACCAGCAGCTCCCTCTAGTGGTACAGAACAAATATCTTCGGCTTTTATCATTGGCTTTTATCATTTTTTTTGTAACTTTTGAGATATGCAGTAAGATAACTGCTTCTGTTTGATTTGGCATGCTTTTTCCTTGTAGATTCAGCTGTTTGTATATTTCAGTAGTAAATTCAAAGCCACCTAGTATTGTGAGGACAAGCAGGGCAGTCAATAACAGCCTTAGGTCAGGGTTAAATTCCTAAGTGGCAAAATGGATATAGAATACTGTCCTATGGATAGAGATACAGCAGCATCAATGGGTCCTCTTTTTTCCCATTACAAAGTGCATTTAAATGTACATATTCTCGCTGCTTCATGTGGAAAAAAATTAGAGAAACATTAACTTTATTTTACTTATATCTTAAACACCTCACATTTAGGGGTCCATTTATTAAACCTCAATTTTTCTGGTCGAGGTTTTAAGGGGAAAACTTTTACATGAAAAAAACTAAATGTATCATACCCCAAAGCTGATAAAAACTTTTTGTAGCTCCGTTTTTTCGAGAAAAATTATTGATAAATGAATTAAAATCATGGAAGGGAGTTCTGTCAGATTTATTTTCCAAAGAAATTAGATAAATTTGAGTTTTAGTAAATGTGCCCATTAAAGTACCAGTAACATAAAAAAATAAAAGTGTTTTAAAGTAATACAAATATAATGCAGTGTAGCCCTGCACTGGTAAAACTGCTGTGTTTGCTTCAGAAACTCTACTATTGTTTATATAAATAAGTTGCTGTGTAGCAATGGGGGCAGCCATTGAAAAAAAAAAAGGCTCAAGTTACACAGCAGACAAGCTCTGTAGAACATAATGGTGTTATCTGTTATCCACTATTTAACCTTTGCCATCAAGTCTTTTTTCAATTTCCGCCATTGCTACACAGCAGCTTGTTTATATGAACTATAGTAGTGTTTCTGAAGAAAACAGATCAGTTTAACCAGTGCAGGGCAACAGTACATGATATTTTCATTACCTATTTTAAAACACTTTAATTTTTTGGTGTTACAGTTCCTTTAATTTACAGAAGAGAAAGGATGATTATAAAAATTTTTAGGAAACATTTTATTTGCAGCTTATTAATTATCCAGAAAACCCCCAAATACAGGAATGCCACCTCCCATAGAGGCAGATACACTAAAGTGAAGTGGCTGTTGCTAGCAAACATTCGCCAGAAATCCCAACTGCAGACACAACGCCAATTTACTAACACGTGTAGACAATTCACTAGTGAATGAGACAGTCACTAGAGTTCATTCACACCCTATTTCCAGGCGACTTTTTGCTCTGACGAACGGTCATAACTCCGCAAATTCACTAAAGTGCGAATCTTACAGAACGTTACCTCTTTCGCCAGAAAACGAAGCTACATACTCCTCAGTCTTATGTCAGTGACATCATATCTTTTATACCGGAAATGCATTAATGTTGTAAAAAATGCTTGTGACTTTTAAGTTTTTAAAGCAGGATTGCCATCAAAAGTCCGAACTATTGAAGAAGTTTGTGTTAACATTTTTTCCCAGACATTTGAGGGGCATGCCACATTTGTATTAGGATGGGCTCATGTGTAGGGCACTAGAAGATCTCTTCTGTCTTTAGTATGGTTTCCTTTGGATTTTTGACCTCCAGCACTTATACATTCACTGCTACATTTGTCCATACAGCTCAAATAAAGCACCTTTGTGGATTCCAAGTGTCTAGTGAGTTTGGCTATCTGGTGGTTGTAACAACTCCATACAGGCCCAGCAGGGAGGTCTCACGAGAAAAACAACCAATTATCACAGCAATTGGAGTCAGAATAGTGTTATATGATTTATGAAGCTTGTTTGGCAGCTTTGTCTTTCATTAATTACAGTGCTGCTATATCTATAATTTAAATTGACAGTTACATTTGTGATTGTAATGTAGAAAATACAAAGCACTGAAAAGTTTATTCATCTTATTATTCATATTATTTAGAGTGGAGTTATTATTTCTAAGTGAACATAATTTTTAAAAACAAAAGGATATTCCTAATAATTAGCCCATCATAATTTGAGATGCAGAGTAACAGCAAGTAACTACTGTATGGCTGACAGGACCAAAGTTATTTTTTACAGGTATTTCTAAGAAGAGTATAATTTTCTGCCAAACTGCTTAGATTCTATAGAAAAGCTATAACTGCTAAAATTCTGATGGCAGCTATTAGTTAGACAGGCTTCCACATTAATGATTTTAATATTAAAGCAGTAAAAATCCAACAACCCGAGGTATTTGAATACAGAAACCGCGTATGAATTAGGAACTCACTAGTAGTGAGCCCAGAGGCTCAAGCATTAATAAAATCATTCAAAAGTGTAGGGGGTTATTTATCAAAGGTCGAATTTTTGAGTTTTTTAGACCTCGAATGAGGTCAGACAGGTTTTAGATGGTGTACTTTCAGATTTAGCTATTTCCAGGGTTGGAGTATAATAAATCTTTAACAAATCTGAGTTTTTTAACCTGAAAAATATATTTTTGACTCAAAAATAACCTGGAAAACTGTAATTTTTCATGAAAAACACAATTTGAACCTTAATAAATCTGCCATTAATAACCCCATTAGGAATGTTTTGCCACTTACTGTATATGGATTCATGCAGCTTAATTAGGATCAAGTGCAAGTACTGTTTTTTTTTATCACAGACAAAAAATAGATAATTTTTAAAAAATCTGAATTATTTGCTTATTTGCTAAAATGAGTTCTATGGAGCCTTATAGCAATTTAGACCTTTTGGATAGCGAGTTTCTAGATAAGGGATTCCATACCTGTATAGCATGTATGTTGTATTTAAAACAGATACATATACATCAGAATCACTGATATTTGCACATTCACATGTTTACATACTAACTGGCAATCCCATGATTGCTCACGTTCAATATCAAAATCCCCTTTCCTTGTTCTCTTGTTAAAGGGATTCTGTCATGATTTTTATGGTGTAGTTTTTATTTCTAAATTACACTGTTTACACTGCAAATAATTCACTCTACAATATAAAATGTAATTCCTCAACCAGCAAGTGTATTTCATTCAGTTGTAATATTGGTGTGTAGGCAGCCATCTCAGGTCATTTTGCCTGGTCATGTGCTTTCAGAAAGAGCCAGCACTTTAGGATGGAACTGCTTTCTGGCAGTTTGTTTCTCCTACTCAGTGTAATTGAATGTGTCTCAGTGGGAGCTGGATTTTACTATTGAGTGTTGTTCTTATATCTACCAGGCAGCTGTTATCTTGTGTTAGGGATCTGTTATCTGGTTACCCTCCCATTGTTCTGCTGATGGGCTGCTAGTGGGGGGGGTGATATTACTCCAACTTGCAGTACAGCATTAAAGATTGACTGAAGTTTATCAGAGTCATATAACTGGGGGCACCTGGGAAACTGATAAAAAGTCTAGCCCCTTGTCAGATTTCAAAATGAAATATAAAAAAAATCAGTTTGTTTTTTTGAAAAATGGATTCAGTGCATGCTAAAGCAGCACTATTAAAATGACAGCACTCCTTTAATTATGGGCACAATTTTTATAATGCAGGATTGAGTTTTTTTCAGCATTGGAGTAATAAAACCACAGTCTTGTATATAATATGTAAAACTATTATTAATGTTCAAAATCTTGAGAATGGAAAAGAAAAACAACAAGCATAAATACTATAGAGCCAACAGTGGTGAATCTTAATTTTTCATTTTGAATATATTTTGAAACAAGAAAGAATGTAAATATTTATTTTGTGTATACTTAAGATATTACAGGAAAATATTTCAAAATATATATCTATAGCGCAAACATGGCATCCCTCTATAAAGGTCACAAAAGATTTATCATAAAAGAAACAAGGAAAGGTAGGACATTTCTGGGCTACTGTGGAATTCCCAGTGGCTGCTCTTTAAGTATTTTTGACATGCTGACAGAAACTATTGTGATTACATTTTCTTGTGGCGTTACATTTATACATACCATGTCGATAGTGACGCCCAATTTCCTAGGACAGTGCATTCATACATGTCTTGCTGATTCTACTACTACTGTCAGAAGGACCGTTTATAATCATGAATGTAAAACTGAAGCTTTTTCACTTCAGTTTTTTTATAATTAAAGCATCATTTTATTTTGCAACATGTTGACAGAAAAATATATTCTAATAGAATGTATTTCAAATGAAAGTGTAAGTTTGAATTTGACATTTCATGCATAGAATATATTGGAGCTAACAATGGTTTTAGTAAAACTCTAGTAAGTACTGGGACATATCATTGAAAAATTCATAAAACAGTGGAAAAATTTGCAAAACAATGACATGTAACTGTAATGAAACCAATGGGAAGGCAAACTTACATTGTAATCAAGGCATTTTCCTGCATATACATTGCCTTATCTTGTTAGATAAGCTCCATTTCACTATGCTACACCTGTTCCTGAAAAATCGAGTCTGGACAGCTCCTTAAATAGATGGGGGAGGGCTCAAATCCCATTGGTTGGTGTTAAAGGTAAGTGGCAGATAATAATGTCTATATTTGTTTTTCCAGTGCAACAGAACAGGTAAATCCTGGTATCCAATATTTTTGTTGCTAGCTCTTAATTTTCAGACACCCTTTACTATTGTCCCAAAAACCTCCCCCACTCCCACTTACATAGGCCATATATAAGTAGTGATGGGCGAATTTATTCGCCAGGCGCGAATTCGCGGCGAATTTGCGCGTTTCGCCGCGAGCGAATAAATTCGCGAATCGTCCGCGAAAATTTGCGTCAAAAAAATTCGCCGGCGTCAAAATTTTTTTTTCGAAAAACGGGCGCCGGCGCCAAAAACGGGCGCCGGCGTCGAAAAAACGGGCGCCGGCGTCAAAAACGAGACGCCGGCGCCGTTTCGCAAATTTTTCGCCGTTTCGTGAATTTCGCGCGAAATTCGCGAATTTTTTGGCGAAGCGAAACGGCGCAAATTCGCCCATCACTATATATAAGCTGTCAACTCAGCCACAATCAAAAACAAAAGTGTCAGGATCAGACCAGGACTTGAACTCTCAGAGGTGTGCTGGCTGCACTTACTCCATGAGCCACTGGAGGCTCTTAGGACTGATCGCATTACCTATGCTATAGGTTCGGATGTTTTCCATATTTATAGTTGTCTCCTCCCTGTTCTCCACCCACCTCGTTCTCCTGTTCTCCACCCACCTGTGTTTCCCATTCCACATCACCATCCCTTTATAAACCAAGCCCTGAACCGTGGTTTCCTGTACCCCCTGCATAACCTGCCAATCTTGTTCCTGGGTTCTTTGTTCCTGAGTACCTTGTTCGTGAGTACCTTATTCCTGAGTGAGTTCCTTGTTCAAGAGTTCCTTGTTCCTGAGTTCCTTGCAGGGATGTAGCGAACGTCGGAAAAAAAGTTCGCGAACATATTCGCGAACTTGCGCAAAAATGCGAGCGGTTCGCGAACGGTTCGCGAACCCCATAGACTTCAATGGGAAGGCGAACTTTAACATCTAGAAAAGACATTTCTGGCCAGAAAAATGATTTTAAAGTTGTTTAAAGGGTGCAACGACCTGGACAGTGGCATGCCAGAGGGGGATCAAGGGCAAAAATGTATCTGAAAAATCTGCCTGTGTGTGCTTGGAAGAGATAGTGTAGGGGGAGAGCTGTTAGTGATTTCAGGGACAGATGATTGTAAGTTTGCTGGCTAGTAATCTGCTTGATACTGCTCTGTATTGGAGGGACAGAAGTCTGCAGGGATTTGAGGGACATTTTAGCTTAGGTAGCTTTGCTGGCTAGTAATCTACTGTTCTCTTTAAACAACTGCCATACGTTGACCTTGTAGGCATTGTTTGCCCAGTTTTTTTGGACGCAGCCACTGAAGCACAGTTGCCATAAAAAATATGCCATATAAATGCTGAAAATAGTAATTTTTCGCCATACGTTGACCTTGTAGACATTGTTTGCCCAGTTTTTTTGGTTGCAGCCACTGAAGCACAGTTGCCAGAAAAAATATGCCATATAAATGCTGAAAATAGTCATTTTTTGCCATACGTTGACCTTGTAGGCATTGTTTGCCCAGTTTTTTTGGCCGCAGCCACTGAAGCACAGAGGCCAGAAAAAATATGCCATATAAATGCTGAAAATAGTCATTTTTTTGGTCGCAGCCACTGAAGCACAGTTGCCAGAAAAATTATGCCATATAAATGCTGAAAATATGCATTTTTTTGGTTGCAGCCACTGAAGCACAGAGGCCAGAAAAATTATGCCATATAAATGCTGAAAATATAAATTTTTTTGGTTGCAGCCACTGAAGCACAGAGGCCAGAAAAATTATGCCATATAAATGCAGAAAATATGCATTTTTTTGGTCGCAGCCACTGAAGCACAGTTGCCAGAAAAATTATGCCATATAAATGCTGAAAATATAAATTTTTTTGGTTGCAGCCACTGAAGCACAGAGGCCAGAAAAATTATGCCATATAAATGCTGAAAATATGCATTTTTTTGGTCGCAGCCACTGAAGCACAGTTGCCAGAAAAATTATGCCATATAAATGCTGAAAATATGCATTTTTTTGGTTGCAGCCACTGAAGCACAGAGGCCAGAAAAATTATGCCATATAAATGCAGAAAATATGCATTTTTTTGGACGCAGCCACTGAAGCACAGTTGCCAGAAAAAATATGCCATATAAATGCTGAAAATAGTCATTTTTTGCCATACGTTGACCTTGTAGACATTGTTTGCCCAGTTTTTTTGGTTGCAGCCACTGAAGCACAGAGGCCAGAAAAAATTAAACCAGTAGGGTTTGCACCCTAGTTTGTAACGGTGGCGGAGGGAGGAGGAGGACGCTAAAGGACAGCTGTGTGTGGAGTCATGAGGCTTGAAGAGAAGGACAGCTGCATAGAAGTCAGAACAAGTCTTCCGGCGTGCAGTAACCCTCCGAGATCCACCCCTCATTCATTTTAATAAAGGTCAGGTAATCGACACTTTTGTGACCTAGGCGAGTTCTCTTCTCAGTTACAATCCCTCCTGCTGCACTGAAGGTCCTTTCTGAGAGCACACTTGAGGCTGGGCAAGACAAGAGGTTCATGGCAAATTGTGACAGCTCTGGCCACAGATCAAGCCTGCGCACCCAGTAGTCCAGGGGTTCATCGCTCCTCAGAGTGTCGATATCTGCAGTTAATGCCAGGTAGTCCGCTACCTGCCGGTCGAGGCGTTCTTTGAGGGTGGATCCAGAAGGGTTGTGGCGCTGCCTTGGACAGAAAAACATTTGCATGTCTGACGTTACAGACTGGCCAAAGGGCTTTGTCCTTGCAGGTGTGCTCGTGGCAGGATTACTGGCACCTCTGCCCCTGGAATGTTGATGAGTTCCTGAAGTGACATCACCCTTAAAAGCATTGTACAACATGTTTTGCAGGCTGGTTTGTAAATGCCGCATCTTTTCGGACTTGTGGTATGTTGGTAACATTTCTGACACTTTATGCTTGTACCGAGGGTCTAGTAGCGTTGCGACCCAGTACAGGTCCTTCTCCTTAAGCCTCTTGATACGGGGGTCCTTCAACAGGCATGACAGCATGAAAGACCCCATTCTCACAAGGTTGGATGCAGAGCTATCCATCTCCGCTTCCTCATTATCAAGGACTGCATCATCCACGGTCTCCTCCCCCCAGCCAGGTACAAGACCAGGGGTCCCCAAAAGGTCACCACTAGCCCCCTGGGAAGCCTGCTCCTGTTGGTCCTCCTCCTCCTCCTCCACAAAGCCACCTTCCTCCTCTGACTCCACTTCTGGCACCTCTCCCTGCGTTGCCGCAGGTGCCTGGGTTCGTTCTGGTGATTCCGACCAGAAATCGTGCGCTTCCAGCTCCTCGTCACGCTGGTCTACAGCCTCATCTGTCACTCGTCGCACGGCACGCTCCAGGAAGAAAGCGAAGGGTATTAGGTCGCTGATGGTGCCTTCGGTGCGACTGACCATATTTGTCACCTCTTCAAAAGGTCGCATGAGCCTGCAGGCATCGCGCATAAGCACCCAGTAACGGGGGAAAAAAATCCCCAGCTGTGCAGATCCAGTCCTACCACCCAGTTCAAAAAGGTACTCGTTGACGGCCCTTTGTTGTTGCAGCAGACGTTCCAACATAAGGAGCGTTGAATTCCAGCGAGTCTGGCTGTCAGAAATCAAACGCCTGACTGGCATGTTGTAGCGCTGCTGAATGTCAGCAAGGCGTGCCATGGCTGTGTAGGAACGTCTGAAATGGGCCGACACCTTTCTGGACTGGGTGAGAACGTCCTGGAATCCTGGGTACTTGGAGACAAAACGTTGGACTATTAAATTTAACACATGTGCCATGCAGGGCACATGTGTTAAATTGCCTAGTCTCAACGCTGCCAACAGATTGCTTCCATTGTCACACACCACTTTTCCGATCTGCAGTTGGTGTGGGGTCAGCCACCGATCGGCCTGTGACTGCAGAGATGACAGGAGTACAGATCCGGTATGGTTTTTGCTTTCCAGGCACGTCATCCCCAAGACAGCGTGACAACGGCGTACCTGGCACGTCGAATAGCCTAGGGGGAGCTGGGGGTGCACAGGTGTGGAGGAGGAGAAGGAGGACCCAGCAGCAGAGTAAGAAGAAGAAGAAGACGAGGTAGAGAGCGATGGAGGAGTAGAGGTGGTGGCAGAACCGCGTGCAATCCGTGGCGGTGACACCAACTCCACTGTTGTTGTTGAGCTACCCATTCCCTGCTTCCCAGCCATTACCAAGTTCACCCAGTGGGCAGTGTAGGTGACATACCTGCCCTGACCATGCTTGGAGGACCATGCGTCAGTAGTCATATGGACCTTTGGCCCAACACTAAGTGACAGAGATGCGGTAACTTGGCTCTGCACATGTTGGTACAGGTGTGGTATTCCCTTTTTAGAAAAAAAATTGCGGCTGGGTACCTTCCACTGCGGTGTCCCAATTGCTACAAATTTGCGGAAGGCCTCAGAGTCCACCAGCTGGTATGGTAAAAGCTGGCGGGCTAAGAGTGCAGACAAGCCAGCTGTCAGACGCCGGGCAAGGGGGTGACAGTCAGACATTGGCTTCTTACGCTCAAACATGGCCTTCACAGAAACTTGGCTGGTGGCAGATGACTGGGAATGGGAACAGGTGGTCAAGGTGGAAGGCGGAGTGGAGGGTGGTTCAGACGGGTCAAGGAGAGCAGAGGTAGAGCAGTAAGATGCTGGACCAGAAGGAGTGTGGCTTTTAGTTTGCCTGTTGCCTTTGAGGTGTTGCTCCCAAAGTGCTTTGTGCTTGCCGCTCATGTGCCTTCGCATAGAAGTTGTACCTATGTGGCTGCTGGGCTTACCAAGGCTCAGTTTCTGACTGCACTCATTGCAAATTACAATGCTTTTGTCAGAGGCACACACATTAAAAAAATCCCACACTGCTGACTTTTTGGAAGTGTGCGATCTGGCGGTAACAGTAGAAGTTGGCGGCATTGGCGGCAATGGCGGGTGCGTTGGCCGGCTGAACACAGGTGCCGATACATGTTGTTGCCCTACTGATCCCTGCGGGCTGTCCTCCCTGCTTCTTCTAAGTCTTATTCTCCTACTGCCTCTCTGACTCTCCGTCTCTCCATCTGAACTACCCTCCTCTTGCTCTCTTCTACTAGGCACCCACAAAACATCAATCTCCTCATCATCATTCTCCTCAGATGCATCAATTTCTTCTGACACATCACAGAAGGAAGCAGCAGCGGGGACCTCCTCCTCATCACTCATTATGTCCATCTCTATCGTGTTCTCTGCCAGAATTAAATCTGGTGTAAGGTCCTCATCTCCTTCATCTTCTTCTGGCAATAATGGTTGCGCATTACTCAGTTCAAGAAACTCATGGGAAAATAACTCCTCTGACCCCAGTGAAGAAGGGGCACCGGTGGTGGAGGAAGTGTTACGTGGGGTGGCCATAGCAGTGGAGGATGAGGAGGATGTTGTGGTAAAGTTAGAAACGGTAGAGGATGGGGTGTGCTGTGTAAGCCAGTCAACTACCTCTTCAGCATTTTGGGAGTTCAGGGTCATTGGCTTTTTAAAACTGGGCAATTTGCTAGGGCCACAGGATTGCATAGCAGCACGGCCCCTAGCACGGCCTCTGCGTGGCGGCCTGCCTTTGCCTGGCATTATTTTTAAAAAAACAACAACAACAACAAAAACTCAGTTGGTTTTTCTGGAAACGATAATACACACAGCTAGATGGCGGGTTGAAGAAAACAGTGTGCAAATAATGCCTACAAGGTCAACGTATACACTACTACAGCGGTGGATACGGATTACGTAAAATATATGAATGCTGCTTGAAAAAAAGTAACTCAAGTGGTTTTTCTAGAGACGATAATATTATCAATATTTAGACAAAATGTGAACAAGCTCACACAGCTAGATGGCGGGTTGAAGAAAACAGTGTGCAAATAATGCCTACAAGGTCAACGTATACACTACTACAGCGGTGGATACGGATTACGTAAAATATATGAATGCTGCTTGAAAAAAAGTAACTCAAGTGGTTTTTCTAGAGACGATAATATTATCAATATTTAGACAAAATGTGAACAAGCTCACACAGCTAGATGGCGGGTTGAAGAAAACAGTGTGCAAATAATGCCTACAAGGTCAACGTATACACTACTACAGCGGTGGATACGGATTACGTAAAATATATGAATGCTGCTTGAAAAAAAGTAACTCAAGTGGTTTTTCTAGAGACGATAATATTATCAATATTTAGACAAAATGTGAACAAGCTCACACAGCTAGATGGCGGGTTGAAGAAAACAGTGTGCAAATAATGCCTACAAGGTCAACGTATACACTACTACAGCGGTGGATACGGATTACGTAAAATATATGAATGCTGCTTGAAAAAAAGTAACTCAAGTGGTTTTTCTAGAGACGATAATATTATCAATATTTAGACAAAATGTGAACAAGCTCACACAGCTAGATGGCGGGTTGAAGAAAACAGTGTGCAAATAATGCCTACAAGGTCAACGTATACACTACTACAGCGGTGGATACGGATTACGTAAAATATATGAATGCTGCTTGAAAAAAAGTAACTCAAGTGGTTTTTCTAGAGACGATAATATTATCAATATTTAGACAAAATGTGAACAAGCTCACACAGCTAGATGGCGGGTTGAAGAAAACAGTGTGCAAATAATGCCTACAAGGTCAACGTATACACTACTACAGCGGTGGATACGGATTACGTAAAATATATGAATGCTGCTTGAAAAAAGTCACTCCGGTGTTTTTTCTGGAGACGGTAATATTATGGATATTTAGACAGAATGTGAACAAGGTCACACAGCTAGATGGCGGGTTGAAGAAAACAGTGTGCAAATAATGCCTACAAGGTCAACGTATACACTACTACAGCGGTGGATACGGATTACGTAAAATATATGAATGCTGCTTGAAAAAAGTCACTCCGGTGTTTTTTCTGGAGACGGTAATATTATGGATATTTAGACAGAATGTGAACAAGGTCACACAGCTAGATGGCGGGTTGAAGAAAACAGTGTGCAAATAATGCCTACAGGGCAAATAATGCCTAAAAGGTCAACTTATACACTACTACAGCGGTAGTAAAATAAAAAAAAGTAAAATAAAAAAAAAATGAATATTAAAAAAAAAAATTAAAGTTGGTGCTGCTGAACTACTAGGAGCAGCAGATTAGCACACCAGTCCCACTCCCCAACACTGCTAGACTAATAGCACTGGGCTCTTATAGTAGTAGTAGTAGTAGTAGTAAAACAACAAAAAAATAAATAAAAGCAGTCCTTACAAGGACTACTGTTATTGCAGCAGTCAGCAGATGAGATCAGAAGCAGGACAGCTGCCCACTGCAGCTACATACAGAGCACTGCAGTAGAAGGTAGATTACTAGCCAGCAAAGCTACCTAAGCTTAAATGTCCCTCAAACCCCTGCAGACTTCTGTCCCTCCAATAACAGAGCAGTATCAAAACGATTACTAGCCAGCAAACTTTCAACTGTCCCTGAAATCACTAACAGGCAGCAGCTCTCTCCCTACACTATCTCTTCAGCACACACAGGCAGAGTGAAAAAACGCTGCAGGGCTTCGGTTTTTATAGGGAAGGGGAGTGGTCCAGGGGAGAGCTTCCTGATTGGCTGCCATGTACCTGCTGGTCTGGGGTGAGAGGGCAAAAAAAAGCGCCAACAATGGCGAACCCAAAATGGCGAACGTCGCGCGACGTTCGCGAACTTCCGGCGAGCGCGAACACCCGATGTTCGCGCGAACAAGTTCGCCGGCGAACAGTTCGTGACATCTCTAGTTCCTTGTTCCTGAGTACCTTGTTCCAGAGTTCCCTGTTCCTGTTATCCTGGTTCCTAGCCTGTGTTCCCCATTTTCTCCTGGATTTTCTGGTATCGACCTTGGCCTGACCCTGTTTATTGTTTTTTGCCTGATCCTGTTTCTGTCTACTGTTTGCCATTAAAACTTCATGCATATGTCATTGTCTCCTATTGTCTATGGGTACACCCCCTGGGCTTCTGCCATACCCACTGCCCAGTGAGTGGCTAACTGCAGTAACAGTGGCTCTGCATTGTAAGCGTTACAGCAAGATTTAAATGCATGTTAGACTGCTCTATTGGAACTTTCCCTAAAAAGGCTAGATATTGGCAACCATGGGATACATTTTATGTTGATTACTGACATTTAGTTTTTGTTCGTACATGGCATAATTATCTTGCTTTAATCAGACTTCTTTCATTAAGTCACTCATTCAGTGTTAATGTTTGTCAGGATCAGCTGGGTTTTGAACTCTGGGATGTTTGTTCTAGGGACTATGCACTTTCCAGTAGAGCCACTGGAGGTTCTCTGATATTCTGATCCGTCTTATTTTCATATTGATAGTGTTCTGTCTGCAACCTTGTTTCCGCCCACCTCATTAGTCTCATGTGTTCTTCATCCCCCCTAATCAGAACCCCTTATAAGCCTGTGCCTGAACAGACCTCCTGACTTTGTAATTTTGCATCCTAGCCCTGATCTTTTTTTTCTTCCGTGCCTTGATTCCTGTTCCTTGTTACCTGTTCATGGATTCCTGTTCTTGAGACCCTCCTATTTTCCTGATTCCCAGTCTTGCTCCAGTTCTCCTGTTCCCTCCTTACCTGTCTTGTTGAATTTCTCGGTTGTGACCTTGGCTTGGACCCTGTTAGCCTATTGCCTGACCGACCACAGGCTGTTTACTGGACACTGTTTTCATCTGCTGATTCCTTATTTCACTGACTGGTATATTATTTAATATTTTCATCAACCACCTGTTATGTTTTTGCCTCATTAAACCTAATTTTCCTTCACCATGTCTCTAAGACTCGGTACTGCTATTTTTGGCTATACCCTAGTTCACCACAATACAGGATCCCATCTGATTATTTAAGGACAGTGTCCGATCCTTACAATGTTATAGCAGTGTGATATCATTGCTTTTCTTTTGGGGGAAAAAAACAATAAAAAATTGGGGAAAAAGGAATATAACCTGATGAAAGTAATTGTTAAGCATCTACTGCAATTTGGAGCATATCTATCATCATTTCTTACCCTTCAAGCTAACAAAATATAAAGTATCCAAATATTAAATTAAGTAAGAGTAAACAATATTAAATTGGACAGTAGTTTCTTAAAAAAAAAACAACTTGTAAGTAAAAATACATAAATAAACAGATAATCCTGTCGGTTTTCCTTTCTTGGTGTGGTTTCTGCTTTTATTGCAAATGGACAATACACCTTTAGCCACTACCTATTTACCCATCACCTTACCAGTGGGGCAGGAGTAAATTAATCCAATCAATACTTTTTGGTAGCAGTCCCATATTATCTGGTGACTCAGTAAAAGCTTTTCAGAATAAAACCTGGTCTCATATGTTAGCCTTGCTATAATCATGTGCAAGGTACTGGTATGTCAATGCTACCATGTCCATAATATCATGGTATGAGTCCATCTGTATTTCCCTTAACAGGGTATGGAGTATAAAAGAAATGGTTCACTTAGTGTTACTGCAGTTGTGTTCATGCAATTTTTGGTACAGTTCTTGAGTGAATATACATCATTCATTAAGAGTGCTTGCTTTTTAAGCCACTTCTTTCACTGCCTCATGTTTGAGCTTGGCATCACAGCTTACATCTGAACTCAGCACTATTGACACAGGGCATTTCAGCCTGGAGCTACATCTACCTCGAAGGTGCATCATTTGATGCAGTCAAAGAGATGCATGAAAAATCAGGCACAGTTTTCAGTTTTGCAGAAATTATAACGTCTGAACACTTAAGATTTCAAACACAATTGTATCTGATTCACATTGAAGCACTCACTTAACTGCATGTATTTTAGCAGATTTCCCATGTGGGTCTTCAAAATGCACATACAGAAAATCTGGGAAGGATTGCACACTCAATTTAGAAAAATGAAATCATATGTTTATTACAAAAGAGAAAAAAGGAAAAACAAGAAAATTTACAAAACTCACAAAAATGAAGAATGAGACCAACGTCCAACTGGGCAGGATATTGTTGGAGGTTAACAGCACAACCACACAAATACATATTGGAAGCCCTGCTGTGTTTTCCTCATATGTTTTTATAATTTATTCACATGGACGTCCACATATAGGGGCAAGGGGGGGCACTTGCCCCCCCCCCCCCGGATCTTGCACCTCAGGGGATGCCTTATGTGTGGCAAAATTGCAGGAGAGACAGAGAGATCTGATAATCGATGTTGCCCCCAGCACCTGCCCCCTCCTTGTTTTGTAGTGCAAGGAAATTCATTAGGGAGGGGGGAGGAGCGGAGGTAAATCTTAACAGTTTCAGCGTTAAGTAGACTGAATGTGTTTTACTGCTGGGATACAGCTACTTTCATTAAGCAGATCACTTCCCCTCCTCACTTGCCTGCCGACTGTCACTGCTATGTTTTGCTCCTCCTCAACCCAATTGTTCAATGACCTCTGCGACCTGTCGCTGCTTGTGTAGTGTGGAGAAACACATTGCCAAGGGGGAAGAGAGGAAGGGGTGATGAGTCACAGGTCCTGCCTTGGGTGCAATTTGCCCAAGGCCCTAGACTGTTCCCGGGCACCTGTTCCACTCCCTCCCCAACACCTGCCTGGCCTGTTCACTGCCCTCAGATCGCAATCGTCCACTGCTGTGCCCCCCCCCAAAAGCTTCCCGTGAAATGTTCCAGTTTAGGTGTGACACTCTGGGAGCTGGGTGCCCGCCCTGGGCATTATTCTGGTGCCAGTATCCGAGTCAGGAGCAGGTCAGCCAATGAGTGGAAGCTCAGCTCAGCATGGTGAATGACTGGCAGTAAGGGAAGGGTAGCCAGGGCGGGAATTAAGTTGCAATGAAGGAGGCTGCAAGAAGAAGTTAATGGATGCTCTCGGCAGACAATAGGCCCTTGTGAGCTAACTGCCACCCGCTGCTGCCTACAGGAACACCACATAGCCCGGGGGGACTCGGACAGTTGAGTGGCTCCTTATTCTTCAGTTATTCAGCTATGAATAGGGGGCGTGCCCTGAGACCTGGGCTTCTCGTGTCCTGGGCCTGCTTGTCATGTTGGAATGGGTCAGTAGCACCTTAGCTTAGTTTTGCTGTTATCTCTGGCGCTGGCAGCACAAATCTTCAAATATGTCTGTCCTTGTAAAAACCATCTGATCTATAGGATGCCATATGATACTGTTGCACTCGCACTAACAACAGATTTCTACGCCCCAGCTGTGAAATTGGCAGAAGTGTGTGTGTCTCAGGTGAGCAGCTTTAATTAAATGTTATGATTGAATAAATAATGCAGGCTAACACTCAAGCTTTGTGCCTTTGCCACCAAAATATTGGTAGCCATTATTTGCAATACTTTTATTACTACGTTACTTACTTCCTGCCCCCTGCAAAATTTTCTGTGGACGTCCATGTTTATTCACTATACCATATTTAAACTGAATAAGGGATGAAGGCCTTGCTAAAGAATAACATTTGGGGGCAAATTTATTTATTAAACTCGACCTTTGATAAATAACTCCCTAAAGCAGTTGGGATTATACAATGCAAATTAAGGGTTTTTTTTTTTACTAAAATCTTAATTTTTCTTATTTAATAATAATAAAACAACTTGATTTAATCGGATTGTGAAAAAACTCAATTAAATCGAACAAAACCAGAAGAACAAAAACCAGAATAGCTTGATTTTTTTCTGGCTTTTTCTCCAAATTGCTCAATTTTTTTGGGTTTTTTTGCCCCAAAAGTTGAATTTTCAGGCTAAACACAGAGCAGACCAAGAATACTTCAAGTTGAAATAGGTGCCTCTCCTGTTATATACAGGACCTTGACAGGTCTGAGATGGCAGATTTCGGATTCAGGCTTTTTTGGCAGCATTGAAACATTTGGGTTTTTTTCTCAAAAATGTGAGTGTTCTGGTGGAATTTTTTTTTGAAATTTTAACATTCAGATTTTAATAAATAATCCACTATATGTGCAATTAACTTTTTTTACCCCAGTTAAATCAAATTGTGCTTAACCCATGCAAGTGGTTTCCTAAATGTGCTAGCAATTAAAGGAAAGAAAAAAAAAATGTCCCACGAGTTTTGTTTTGATCTTTTTCAGCAATTTTTTTTAAACTTGACTAGAAAATGTATACAGTAAATCGTCCTCCCTCCTTTTCTTTCTGCTTAACAGGGAAAAACAAGAAAATGTGTTTTTTTTAGTGGGGTACTGGGAGATGTGAAGATAAAAGTCACAGACTAAATGGAAAAAAGTTCAACATTTTATTGTTAGCTAATACCCAAGTGAAATATAGGATACTCCTATCGGGATTAATTATAACTTTGGATCAACAGAAGGTAATGTTGTATTACTACAAAGTAAAGGGAAATACATTTTAAATTTTTTAATTATTTGAATAAAGTGTATTACAGATGCAGCCACTTTGGTTTGTCTGTTTGACACAGAATAACTAAACACAGATATCCCATTTATCTCATTTAACACAGAAAACTGTGACACAACATCCCATCTAATTAAAGCATTCACCATTGTGAACAATGGTGCTTTGGTATGCTAATGAAAAGGTTAAATGCATTAAATGAGTTAAGATAACTTTAGATAACACAGTTTCTTCAATTAACTCTGAGTCATGACGCATTTAACTCACAAATCCAAGTGGCTTCATCTGTATATGGGAGATGGTCTTCCACTGGTTTTGAGGTCTATTCAGAATATACATCTTATTTTTAAAATAATGGCTTTAACACAGTAAAATGCTGAGAATTGTCACTTTTCACACATTTTGAATAATGCTTTTCTGCAGGCAATCTTGTTCAAAGACAAAAATTCTTATAATGAATTAAAAATACCTATTACACATAACACTTTAGTGAAAAGCAACAGAAAAATACAAAACTATTTTTTTGTTGTATGTGACATACTTTTGGAGATTCTATTATTTGTTTACTAAACTGTATATTTGTTTGACAATATTAGTGAATTATTCATGTCACCTGGCGGGTGTCAGACATGCACACTTACGTGAAGGAGACTAGCACACCAAAGTATTTGATGAATGTCACTTTTCATTAATCACGGTAGTTTCTCCTTCATGAAATGCCAACAGATAATTGTCACTAAATGTGATTTGCAACACTCTGTGTTGCAGTTCTAGAATTTGTAATAGAAAACAGATTTGAACACTGTGTAGCCTACAGGAAGCAAGTGTTTTGTTTTGACCATAAGCTTGCACTTAATATTTTTTCTGGTCTCACAAAGCTGCCAGCTCCCACATAGTGACAGGTATCGACATAACCGGTATAATTGTAGACAACTATCTATTCATAAATCTGCTAGATTTCAGCATAAACTAAGGGGGTTATTTATTAATGGCTGAATGTAGTTGTTTTTTTTTAACTACAAAATTCGAATTTTTTGTGGAAAAAAAACTTGAATTTCCCGTGATTTATTATACCCCAAGGCAGCTTAAAGTCTGGATCAGAAAATATTCCATATCCAAGCTGTCGGGTCCTGTAGAAGTCAATGGAAAAGGTCCCATTTCAAATATGAAGATATCATGGTCTGTGCTGCAGAGTTTCAGCCAAAAATCTGAAAAAATTGGGGGTTTTGAGCAAAATTTTGAGCTTTTCGGGCATTTGCACAAAAACCCTGAATTTTTCAAGATTTTTTCAAAACCAATTTTATCAAATTTTTCCAATAATAAATAAGGTCAAATGGTGGATTCTTGTTTGGTCAGACTTTATTTAACTTAAAAAAATCAGAAGTAAAACGAATTTTGAAAAATAACCCCCTAAATGTATATTATTTGAAGTTGATGTAAAATATACCGTCTATAGTTGACTCTTTGGTATGACTAAGCATTGTGTGCCATTAAAATATATACATGGCAGTAGAATTTCTGAATAAAATTACATTTGTACTATCTAGATCCTCAGACAAAAAAAACTTCAGTCCAGAATGCCCAGACTATTATTTTTTCTATAATCCCAGCACAGACATTACTTACTGCTCTGCAGCACACTAAATACTTTCAAGCAAATTCACAATGTTTTTATCCATGAGTTCAGTGTAATTACAGTCTATACACATTTATGCTATCAAAAGCATACTTCCCCAAATGCATAACTTTACATTTAACTATGCTGTATCCTACCTGTTAAAGCACTGATCTATCGTGAAGATAGAGATGAAAGAGATATGACATTAAACATTGCACCATCTGCTAGTAAGAAATGGTTTGTCACCAAACACACAGATAACATAGGCTTTATAAAAGCATCCGAATACATGTTGTAATTAAGAGCAAAAGAACTTAATTCACTTCACTGGAAAAAGGCAGTTACATCTTAAATCAGATGTATCAATAAATGTTTCAATGTATAAATCTCCCTAGCATACTGCTTTAAACAGTTTTATGTGTGAAAAATCCCATTCATTATAGGTCCTTGCTCCAAAGGTGCTTGGTGCCCACACCTTCCTCCTACTACCTTCCTCCAATTAAGAGCAAGTGTGCTAATTGACATTGGGAATGCTCAATCTACCGCAACCTCCCAAAAACAGCCTGTATTAATCAGACTAAGCAAATAATTCTAACTTCTAAAAATGATTTCCTTTTCTGTAATAATAAAACAGTGGGGCTCATTTATCAACACTGGGCAAATTTGCCCATAGGCAGTTACCTATAGCAACCAATCAGTGATTAGCTTTTTCAAACCAGTGGCAACTAAAACAATGAATGCAGCAATCTGATTGGTTGCCATGGGTTATTGCCCATGGGCAAATTTGCCCAGTGTTGATAAATGAGCCCCAGTATGTTGTACTTGATATCCATTAAGCTGCATAGTTCCAATTGGTGGCAAAACAATCCTATTGTGTTTATATAATGTTTCATTTTTATTTAGCAGACTTAAGGTATGGTCACCCAGATTATAGAAAAATCCCATAACATTCTGCATAACAGACCCCACACCTGTACTAGGAGCTACAGTATTTAGAGGAAGCACTAAATTGAAATTGGCATTTTGGGAAAACTCAGTGATGGGTGAATTTCCCACGAAATTAGTGAAAATTAGTGAAACTCGTCCGAAAAGTCGCTCACACCAGTTTTAACTCCAACCATGTTATACTGGATCAGGGAGCAAGGAACATAGTCGGGGTCACAGGCCGGGTCAATACCAGATGAGCAGAGCAGTACAATAACAGGAGACAGGAATGTAATCGGGGTCACAGGCCGGGTCAAAATACCAGAGACTTAACAGGATCCAAGAGAATGGTCAGGACAGGCAGCAGACAAGTAGAAATAAATACATATAAGCGCAACCAATGAACAGACCTTTAAGTTGGGCAATGATTTCCACATAGAAAACTCTTTAAATTTTTGAATTTCGTGCAGGCTGGTGACGTCACGTTGGGGACCTTTCAGCTAAAGCCGGAAAGAGCCAAACATGCGAAACCCGGAAGAACACCGGAATAGCGATGAAGAAGATGGACGGGCGTCCCCGTTGCACCCC
Organism: Xenopus laevis; assembly: GCF_017654675.1. Lineage (NCBI taxonomy): Eukaryota > Metazoa > Chordata > Amphibia > Anura > Pipidae > Xenopus > Xenopus laevis. The sequence goes on from NC_054371.1 coordinate 49,308,048, forward strand.
CACTAGACCACCAGCTTGAGTTGTCACAGAGTCAAGAGTGAACTGTAAAATTTAAGCTAACTTGGTTTTGTAATTCAATTCTTGCAATATGGCATATTGTGATGCTTTGTATGTTAGTAGTAGAAATTTCTCCAATTGATCTTCTGCAAAGCTAGCTCTCAGTTCTTTCTCCAACATTTCTTTAAATTTGACTGTGGGGTTGATATCTTTAAATCTATGATCAAATATGAAAGGCTGTGCTACTGATTCACAACAGAAACATAAACAATTACCTAAAAGACAATGCAGCAAATCATAGGAAAAACCACCATACAAAAGCACAAAAAAATTTTGTTCTTCGAATGTACGATGTGATCTTCCGTTCCTGTGAAGCCATTCACTGAATAGATGCAGACGTGAAAGAAAGCAAAGTGGAATGGGACGTGGACCAACTTTTGCAGGCCCCCTTCCCCTATGCTTTCTTTTGCATTTGGTTCTCTTCTGAGAAGAGACAGGAGAAACAGAAGCGGGCAGTTAGGATCGGAGGTATTTCTGATGAGATTGAGAACCACATATGGAATGTGAGTAAGATTGATTTTTCTGGCAACATTGGGCTAGATGGTATACATGTACTGTGAGAGAGGTTTTGTACAGACACTTTATTTTAGCAAGAAAATGGTTAGTAGGATTTGAACCATTATTGCCTATATGATCACTACTTCTAACGTACTACACTAGTGTGCAAATTTCTTTTTCTTAGAGATTTCTCTTTTTCTTAGAGATTTCTCATGACCATTAAGGGGACGTTGGCAATACTGACTTGCTTCAAATATATTTAAAACGACTGATTGAAATAATCATAACTTTTTTGTGCATTTAAATCTAAGACTTGTTTGTATAGGAAGTATATAATTCTATTTGGGGCTGTCTTTAGACCAAAGTTGCTCAATGGGAGTGTCATTTTTATGAAAAAAATGATTTCTCAGTTTTTGAACTGGGGGGGGGGGGGTGATTTCAGACTGCTTGAGCCTTTGTGTTATTAGATGACAATATAAAAATCGTATGTTGTAGATTATTAATTAAAATCAATAACTGGGATTCCTGACAATTTCCTGGCACATTCCCAGCAGCTTTAATTTTACCAAACTTTTATGGCATTCTAGATTTTTATTAATGGCTCTTTATGAAAGCATTTGCTCCACTTGCTTTATTTTTTAAAAAGAAATGTTCTCCAGCACTGAACAGTCAAATCCCATTGCTTCCAATGGCAAAAATCTTTCAAGTGTACGTATAATTCTTAGAAAAGTGATTTGTAAAGATGAAGGGAAAAAAAGAGTATTGCTTCCAATTTAAAGAAATGCAAGTTTATGGAAGGGCTTTAAGAACTGGCAAAATAGTTTCTGTTTTATTTTGAGGCTAAGCTTTTTGAAGCTAAGCTGAGATTTAACTACTTTGAATATTGCAGTTATACAAGGCAGTTCCATGGAACTAACTCCTATCTCTTCTCATTTCTACAGGTAATTCTGCTTATCCATATACTGCTCTATGCATATACTGCTATATATCTATTGCAACTCCTTATTCTGCTACATATAAATTCAGGCCCAGTATTGAGGATGGAACTTGTGTCTGGGGCATGGCACTCGTGCTAACATTTCACAAGTGCTTAGAAATGGCAGTTATACAAGGCAGTTGGACAAGGCAAAAGGAACCAACTGGGATAAGAAGAACACAGATTTGTTTGTACCTGCCAGTTTGTAACTTCTTACTCCAAACATGCTTTATCCTGTATTTCTCCTCCTTTTCACTCTCACAAAACATTTTTCACTACCTCCCCCATCAAATCCAAGTTCTTTACAAATCTCAGCCTCTCTACTCTCCTCTCCTTCCCTCTCCACACATGAAGTCTATAAAGTACTCTGTTTAGCTATTACACAAAACTCCTCTTTTTCATACAAACTAAGAACTTACAAATTCCGCTCTCACTTAGTCTTTCTTTCCTTTCTATTGCTGGCAGCTAGGGACATTTCCCAAACCCTGGCCCATACCCCATCCCAGTTATATCACGGCCACAAGCTCCTTCTCTTTGGTGCAAATTCCAACAGTACAGAACTCTTACTCCTATACCCAAAAACACAGTTACTCTTTCCTGTGCTCTCTGGAATGCCAGATCTGTTTGCAACAAACTCACTGCAATACACAACCATTTCATTGCAAATTCCTTTAACCTACTCGCACTAACTGAAACCTGGCTTTCTCCTACCGACACTGCCTCACCTGCTGCCCTGTCCTATGGGGGCCTACACCTTACTCATACTCCCAGACCTGGTAACAGACCTGGAGGTGTGGTAGGTTTGCTTCTCTCTCTCCACTGTACTTTTAAAGTTCTTCCACCTGTTCCCTCCCTATCATTCTCCTCATTTGAGGCTCACTGCATTAGGCTCTTTTCTCCTGTTTCACTCTGCATTGCAGTTATATATCTACCACCAGGACTAACTGCACAATTTCTGGACAACTTTGCTGCCTGGCTTCCTTACTTTCTTTCATCTAACATCCCATCCATCAAATAAGGGGACTTTAATATACCCGTTAACAAGATTAACAACCCTTCTGTCTCTAAACTTCTTTCACAAACCTCCTCCCTAGGCTTATCTTTGTGCTCAGACTCCCCCTCTCACTCACACTCACACTCTCACTAACTCCCTCCTCACCCCCTGCTATTCCCCAAACACGTACTTACCGTGACTTGCAAGCTGTAGATGTGTCACATCTCTCTTCTTCCTTTGACTCTCTTCACTCTAATATCTCAGCCATCTTTTGTCCTAATGTGGCTACCTCTGTCTACTATAGTATGCTCACCACTGCCCTTAATGAGCTTGTTCCTATTAAAACTAAACATGCTAGACCCAAACCACTTCAACCTTGGCATACTGCTCATACAAAAGTGCTCCTACAATCTGGTTTTAAGCCACAACACTCCACTGAAACTGCCCTGACTCGACTAACTAATGACCTTTTAAGCGCTAAAGCCAACAATCATTTCTCACTACTAATACTGCGTGATCTCTCAGCTGCATTTGACACTGTAGATCACCATCTCATCCTCCAGTCCCTCCATTCGCTTGGCCTTCATGACACAGCCCTGTCCTGGTTCTCTTCTTACATCACCAATCGTTCCTGCAGTGTCTCCTACAACGGAGTAGCATCTTCTCCCCTACCTCTTTCTGTTGGGGTTCCTCAAGGCTCTGTCCTGGGACCATTACTATTCTCCCTCTATATTTCCTCCCTCGGCAAATTAATCAACTCGTATGGTTTCCACTACCACCTCTATGCTGACGATACTCAGATCTATCTCTCATCTCCTGATCTCAACCCAGAACTCCTAACTTGTGTCTCCTCCTGCCTGTCCGCTATCTCTACCTGGATGTCGTAACGCTACCTTAAATTAAACCTCTCTAAAACTGAAATGGTTCTCTTTCCTCCAACTAACACCAGTAACATCCCAGAAGTATACATCACAGCTAACAATTATACTATCACCCCCTCTCCCCAGGCCTGGTGCATCAGGGTTATCCTAGATTCTGCCCTGTCATTCACTCCTCATTTCCAGTCACTTATTAAATCATGTCACTTCAACCTAAGGAACATATCCAAAATACGATCATTTATCACCCAAGATGCTGCCAAAATTCTTATTCACTCTCATATCACGTCTAGACTACTGTAACTCTCTTTTAATTGGCCTTCCCCTCCAGAGACTGTCACCTCTCCAGTCCATAATGAACACTGCTGCGAGGCTCATACACCTCAGCAACCGCTCCTACTCTGCCACGCCATTCTGTCAATCCCTGCACTGGCTTCCACTACCTCTCAGAATTAAATTCAAATTAATGACCCTGACATTCAAAGCACTTCATAACTCTTCCCCACCCTACATCTCTGAACTCATCTCTATATACTCACCCAACCGCTTACTATGCTCCTGTACTGACCTGCTACTCAACTCTTCTCTCATTACCTTCTCACATGCTCGACCTCCTCACAAGACTTTTCAAGGGCTGCACCCCTCCTCTCCCACGGTCTGTCCGACTTTCTCTCAACCTTTCTGCTTTCAAGAAATCTCTTAAAATGCACTTCTTTCGAGAAGCTTACCCTCACTCTGCTTACCTACCAAACGCAAAACCACATACAGTACCACATTTCTCACCCACTTAATTTGATCTTGCCCCCTCCCACACCTTGTGTATTAATCCCTTCCCTTTAGAGTGTATTCTCCTTTGCATAGGGCCTTCCTCACCTTTTGTACCGGTATTGATTGTGATGTATGTAACTCCATATGTTCTATGTATATAATTCATGTGATTTAGTTGTATAATCACATTGACTTTACAGTGCTACGTAATATGTTGGCACTATATAAATACATGTTAATTATAATAATAATATTTTTGTAAATGCAATGCTTTCTTGAGTTGTTATGGGTAAAGAGACATGGTGACCTATGTAATGCATTTGACTTGAGCTAAGCCTTGATTTTTATGTAACTTCCTGGATCAGCCTGCTGTAATCATCTTTAAATCTAGATTTCTTAAACAATACCTGCACTACTCTTCTATCAATTCCAGGTTCAATATAACCAAAAATATCTTGCTCTGCTATTTTCTTTTGTAAACTAGGGAAAGTAGACAAACAATAGGCATGTAATGATAAAGCAATAACAGAAAAACAGAAAAAAACAGAGTGTATGTCTGTTATACTAAATTGAAATGTATTACATTTTTTTCCTGCAAATCTAATCATAGTTAACATATGTAATGAAAATTAATAGTGTACACCACATGCTTATTTAGAACCATTTCTGCATGTTTATTTGATCAAATCTTAGGGAGTTGATTACCAATGTGCTTCTTTATTTTTAACAATTTCTAAAGAATGGTTCCAAGGGAATATACAAGCTATGGTAAATCATAAAATTCATTTTACTTTACATCAATTCTTTCATCTGTGCACCGACTAATCACCTCATTTAAAAATTCAATAAACCTAAATACCTGGATTTATGATGCTTTGTCAGAGTGAACAGGGGAATATAAGCAGTGCAAAACTGGATGTCTATTGCAACTTAAAGACCAGCTTTGAGTTGAAAACAATTAAAAAGTCTCTACAGCAATAATTATATTCACAGTGTTAGCAAATAAAATAAATTAAAACTGATTTAATTTCTGCTGTGGGAGATGGGGAGAAAATACTGAAAAGCTTTAATGCAGACACTTAAGACATTAAAGTTGTGGTAAAGTAAAACTTTAAAGAGTCTATAAAGTGTTGTTGCAGCATTAGGAGTTCTTAATTGCAAAGTGTGTGTATACAGTATGCTGCACAGGGGCATATTACAGCTACGCTTTTCTATAACATTATGTAATGGTTCAGTTAATTTCCATCTACTGTACTGTAGTTTGAATTAAGAGATATTGCCTATGATGCATCAGACACAACTTCAGTGAAATCCACAAAGAATGCTAATCAAGTATGTTTTTCCATCGTAGTGTCTAATGATTTTATCTGTAAAGTGCAGAGTACAGTACATTAAATGCTAATTACAACTTACAGGGCATTAGCACTTTAGTACTGTATCTTTAATTAGACATGAAAACCTATAGTTTGAATATGATCTGCAGAACATTTTTGATAACACTTTTTGTTGAATATGTGGTTCATATTAACAGTTTTTATTGTTTTTAAATAGTACCTCTCTAAATCCCAACTTGAAGTTTTAATGAAACCTAATATAAAGCAATTTGCAGAAATGTTTAAAACATAGGAGGCATTTAAAAAAAATTATTTGCTATTATTATTTACTATTACTATTTAATACACATAAACTACTTTGCGAAGGCAAACTGCCCCTTCAATTTGCTTCCACAAATCTGTTTTTTGAAGCATAGTGTAACTGCTATATTAAACAGTAGTAAATACAGTATCAGAATTTGTTCTGAATTTAAGGAGCCAATTTATCAACATGCAAATTAACATTTTTATATAAATTCACATTTTTTTTGCATTTAAACCCATGAAATCAAATTAAGTTTTTCAAAATTTTGAATGTTCAATACTTAAGCACAAAAAAAGTATAAAACTCGATGAATTTTCCTAGGCAAAATTTGTTTTTTTAATTTGTTTTTTGAGTTTTTTTTTGATTTTTAAAATTATTTAGCATAGAATAAGAAATTCAACGCATTCACTTTTTATAACAGTTTATTTTTATCAAGTTTTTAAGATTTTAGTTATGTTATGAATAAGCAAACATACGATTCTGGTAACATTTTTGATTTATTTTGATGTTTGTTAAAAACCCTCAAAAATGCATAAGTTATAAAATTCTCAACACAAAAATAACCATTTCAAAAATAAACCCTGAAGTTTATAGCACAATTGGCAGCTAATGTTCATTATGAATGGGAAAAACAGGACAAATGTTAGCCTTTTTTTATGAAACAGTGAAACACTGAGAGGCAGATTTATCAAGGGTCGAATTTCAAAGATAAAAATACTTTGAAATTCAACCATCGAATTAAAATACTTTGAATATCGAATTCAAAGTTTTTTCAGTGAATTCGGGTATCCTGCGGTCAAAGTAAAATCGTTCGATCGAGCGATTAAATCTTTGAATCAAACAATTCGAAGGATTTCAGTGATCGATGAAACTATTGTTCTTCTACTTAAAAAAACTGCTACTTAAAAAAACTGCTCTAGAAGGTCCCCATAGGCTAACATAGCACTTCGGCAGGTTTAATTTGGCGAAGTATTGAATTCTAAGTTTTTTTAAAGAGACAGTACTTCGATTATCGAATGGTCGAATATTCAAACTATTTTACTTTGAATTGAATTCGAAGTCAAAGTCGTAGTATCATATTCGATGTTTGAAGTATCCAAAAAATTACTTTAAATTTAGAATTTTTTTACTTTGAAAATTCCTTCAAATTCACTTTGACCCTTGATAAATCTGCCCCTAAAAGTAAATAAATTTATGATATGTTTAGATAAGTTTAGAGAACTCTAAAATCTGTTTTTATTTTTTTACTTTAGAACATATAGAAATATTATACATTAGCAATATTAGGAAATGTTAGGGTTTCATATGTCAGGAAGTGTTCACATAAGAAAAACAATAGTTGTTTTGGTTATCAAGGTAGAAATATTACTAAAGGATTTTTATTTATAAGATCTGTATTTTAAATTCTGAGAGGTTGGTGTTCCTGTGTCATAAATGAAAGTCTCTGAGAAAAAAAAAAGGAATGATCAAAGTGATATAGTCTGGCAACAACATATGTTATAGAATAGAGAGGGGAATGTCTGGTAAGTTGAAGACCTTGTGAAAGGTGCTTAAACAAATCAGTGGATATAAATGTGTTATATGATCATCAAAAGTATAAAGAAAGACTTAAAACATTGTAAAACTAAGAGACACAAAAGGTCTCATTCTATTATCTAGAACTTTAATTAAATTCAGAGTAGTAATCAGATGCAAAATGAGTATCGACTAAGAGCAAGTACTGAACTACTGAATAATTTTATCATTTATAGCTATAACTGTCAGTCTTTGGAATACCATTTTCAATATGTCACTTTAATCAGAAGAGCTGGTACCTTTTTGCATTGATTCATGTTAGATATGTTCAGTGACTAATATTAGAATAAATTCTGTTTCTTGATCTCCAATCCGTGATTAACCTCTTGATTTTTGCACAAGTAAATATAAATTTTTTTCAAACACATTTTTTCAAATCCTTTTTTTAACCATTTTACACACTGAGGGGCCAATTCACCAAGGGTCGAATATCGAGGGTTAATTAACCCTCGATATTCGACTGGGAATTAAAATCCTTCGACTTTGAATATCGAAGTCGAAGGATTTTAGCACAAATAGTTCGATCGAGCGATTAAATCCTTCGAATCGAGCGATTCAAATGATTTTAATCCAGCGATCGAAGGATTATCCTTCGACCTTCCCCATAGGCTAACAATGACTTCGGTAGCTTTTAGATGGCGTACTAGGGGGTCGAAGTTTTTTCTTAAAGAGACAGTACTTCGACTATCGAATAGTCGAACGATTTTTAGTTTGAATCCTTCGATTCGAAGTCGAAGTCTTAGTCGAAGGTCGAAGTAGCCCATTCGATGGTCGAAGTAGCCCAAAAAATACTTAGAAATTCGAAGTTTTTTTACTTCGAATCCTTCACTCGAAGTTAGTGAATTGGCCCCTTACTAAAAGACCCTTGTTAAAGACCCCTTATCACTGTGTCCCTTTAAAGGGGCACAGATTCGTGGGAGGAGGGGGGGGGGTTATTCTTCCACTGTACAGAGCACTAGTAAAGCCCCATGTAGTACACATACCATACAGTTTTGGTCTCCAGTGCTCAAACAGGACATTATTGAATTAAAGAGGGTAAAGAGAAGGACAACTAAGCTGGTAAAAGGTATAGAAAATTTTAGCTATGAGGAAAGACTGGCCAGGTTGGGGTTGTTCACGCTGGAGAAGAGGCGCTTAAGGTGTTATATGATAACTATGTATACATAGGGGATCATGTAATAGTCTCTCTAATGCTTTATTTACTAGTAGGTCTTTCCAGCTGACACAAAGTGAACCATTCCGATTAAATATTTGGAAGGGGTTTTTTTTACAGTGAGAGCTATGAAGATGTGGAATTCTCTCCCTGTCTTGCTGGCTGATACATTAGATAGCTTTAAGAAGGGGCTGAATGGCTTTTTAGCAAGTGAGGGAATACAGGGTTATGAAAGATAGCTCATAGTACAAGTTGATCCAGGGACTAGTCCGATTGGCATCTTGAAGTCAGAAAGGATTTTTTCCCCCCTCTGAGGCAAATTGGAGAGGCTTCAAATGTTTTTTCTTTGCCTTCCTATATATATATATATATATATATATATATATATATATATATATATATATATATATATATATATATATATATATATACACCTAAAAGCTTGAACTTTATAGATATGTCTTTTTTCAAACTAACTTACTATGTTACTCATTTTTACAATGTTTTAATTTTATATAGTTACTTTTTGTTGGTCCACATTTTCATAGATTGGCTTTGCATACAATTCTCTCTACACTTCTCTTGCACTTATGGGACTTACGAAAAAACAATGAAAATTATTTATGGAATTATTATTTATTTAAGGCAAACACTGCTGTTATACCAGCCTTTCTCAAAGTTACACAATGAAATATAAAACCCACATATATACTGTACATGGTGCTTGGCAGGAGCTCGTGATGTGAACAGTAACCCAATGTCAGATGTGTTCCTAGAAATGACGTGGCAATGAGTAAATCATCTATCCTCCACCCTTCTTCATCATACAAAATTAATAAAATCGACCCCATATATTTCTCCCAAGGGACACACAAATGTGTATAAAAACTCGGACTAATTCTCTTACTGCTTAATAAACATTGTTGCAAATCTTTGTTTCCTCATTAATTCTTGTTAAGAATCTTTGTATCTCTTTCAAGTAACCAAAATAAATTACTCCAATGGCACTTCATTTTTTAAACCATAAACATTCACTAGCAAGTGTGTGGATCATTGATAATGTACCCCCTCCGAAACACAGGGGTGACCATGAGAGATTGTTGCTATGATTGGAACTTCGATACCCACTTAGTCTTTTTCTGCCCTTACTGTTTAATTGTTTAAACTGGAAATCTTAATAAAAAGTTATCTTTAAAAAATCATTATAATCCAGCATCCATATGAACTAATGTTTAACAGAGCAGTAGAACCATGTTAACCTACCCTCTACTCTCCATTACAATACTTACTCAGAGCTGTGCTCTGCACAGTATATGAATTTAATGGACTCTATTCCATTGAATGCTGCACATTAAATGGATTCGGCCATGGTTTTTATGGTGTCGTTTTTATTTCTAAATTACACTGTTTACACTGCAATCATATAAAATGTTATTTCTGAACCAACAAGTGTATTTTTTTAGTTGTAATATTGGTGTGTAGGCAGCCATCTCAGGTCATTATCACTGATCCTGTTATTTCAGAATGAGCCAACACTTCATGATTAAACTGCTTTCAGATAAGCGATTGTTTCTCCTACTCAAAGGATTTGCAGTGGGACTTGGATTTTTACAACCGAGTACCAGACAAGTGACATGGTGATGGAACTTTAATAAGTTATATAATCAGACAAGAGAAATATGTTTGATTGTTAAGCTCGTGAGAAAAAACAAGATTGGCAGGAGCAAAACCAGTGACAATATGAAAATATTTATGCTCAAGAGATGTTCATATGTGGCATATTCGGTAGACTGTTATTTATTACTAGTAAAGTGGTCAATTTTCTGTGCAGGAAAATTTAAGTTTTTACATCATATAGTCAAAGGTTTAATAACCCTGACCTTAGACTTTAACTATTAATGGAATTCTAAGATGAATGGGTGGCATTGGTAAAAAATCAACCTGAATATTGGATCTGTTCCAGATATTTCCAAGTTTAATTTGTAATAATTCAAATTTGTGAGTTTTAGCACACATAAAAAACCCCTAGAATCGCAGTAAAAATTTAAATCCAAGCATTGATAAATCAGCCCCATAGTGTCAGCCTTATCTGCTTGCATTATATTCTTTATACACTTCCTTTAAATGTTTAGCGTCAAAGCGAAAAATTCTTTAAATTGTGTTTTACCTCTTAAAATACATACTTAAAATGTAATCAGGGCTGGCACTAGGGATAGGCAGAAGAGGCACCTGCCTAGGGCGCAATTCACTGGGCAGGTACCTTTAAAGGGCCTTCTGCCTACCCCTAGTCAGCGTTCTCTCCCCACTGCCGCTCTCTCCTCTCCTCCCCTCTGTCACTCTCCCTCACCTCCCTTCCATTGATATCCCCTCCATAACCGTGATCCCCTTACGTGCGACATCAGCTGTGTGTCTAGGCTGAAATTATGTTTGGGCATAGGCTGTCATTCTCATATGGTCATAACTATGAGTGACAACCAGAATTCTGCAATAGCATTTTCAGCAGCAGCCCCAATCTTGCCCCAGTCTTGCTGTTTTCATCCCTTTGAAACTGTGGTTAGTGGAGCTGCAAGTTTCAAACTGTAAACTTTTACTGTCCCAATATCAACTTTTAGATCATAATCAAAACACTTGTATTTGCACATCTTATACGGTGTATGATAGTTTTTATTGCACTAGCTCTTGAATCTATGGTGTGTCCCTCCTGCAGCTAGCAATAAACTCCCTTCAACCTTAGATTAAGCAAATTTTAATTTAATAGAAACAACTAAAGGGCCATCTAATGTTTCCTTGTAACTAGGTTACTTCAGCTTCAACTGACCTGCTCTAAATACAGTAGAAGCATGTGTCGCTCTGTGACAGATGGAGGGCCACTTGCTCACATGGAGGAACATGCTTTCTTTTCATTATCTAATAGTTTATATCAGAACTGACTACACCTTTTCCTGGAAGTAGTTATTCAAAAACAACTGGAGAGCCTATTTCTGATGATATGTACTGTTGAATAAAAACATATTCCTCCATGTGAGCTATGTCCCCCAATTATTACAGCACAAGAGCTGCCTACACCATTACCTAGAGGTAGTTCATCAGGGACAAGTGAGGACCTCATTCTGATATGTGCTATTGGCTACTTACGCCATGACAGCAGTGGTCCTCTAGCTGTCACAAATCACAATTAGCTAAATCTTAAGTCTTTGCTGGCAGCAGGGGAGTCGCACCAAAATATATAATAGTGATATTGCATTAATGGAGACTGTTATACATAACAGAAGATTAGCAAATAAAAGTGGTGGGAATGAAATCTAACACAGTGGTATAATACAGGCCCTGGTGCAAAAACTGAACCTGCTCTCCCCTTAGTCTACACACCCTTTGATGGAAGATGTGTTGCACTCTCACCATTACTTCCAGGCCTCCTTGTAGTCTGCATGGTGACTTTTGGATGATTTTTAGGGTTATTTTTTTTTTGGAAGGGGGCAGGATCCCAAAGGTATTCTAAAACAGCACTAACAATTTTGGACATGTATAATCATATCAATGTATGTCTCCTTTAACACAAATACAAGTTTTTTTCCCTCTGGGAAGCCTAAAAAAATATAAGAATGGTTGGAAAATGGATATACAGCAGGAAATAGTAAGCAAGTTTAGTTTGGTCATGCATAGGTGTTGGTACAAAAAGATGACATGTCAGGCCATGAATGTTCCACAGAACTATGTTGCAATTCAAAGCAGATGGAGGCAGTAAGGAAACAGATTATGCAGATCTCAAGATTGTTGAAAATCACATCAATTTCTCTGAACATCCAAAGAAAACTGTAGCACACCGATCAAACTTGTCTTGTGAAGAAAAGTGTTTTTATTGGCTCACGGCAGACATAAAGTTTGGCAACGTTTCGGGCCACGCAGGGCCCTTTATCAAGCCAGGCTTGATAAAGGGCCCTGCGTGGCCCGAAACGTTGCCAAACTTTATGTCTGCCGTGAGTCAATAAAAACACTTTTCTTCACAAGACAAGTTTGATCGGTGTGCTACAGTTTTCTTTGGATGTTCGAGTTATTTGGACCTTGAGCAGGAGGTCCTGTGGACTGTTTAGCACCCGGCACCCGAGAGGGTAATTACGTTCAGGTGACCACTCTAATTCTGTGTGGAATCAATTTCTCTGAAGTGAATCAAGAATAAGTAATATCTGGACAGTACTTTATACATACATTAAAATAGATTTTTTTAAACATACTGTAGTTTACACAAATCTTAAGTACAGTTTTAAAAGAGTAAACACTTATTCAAATATAATTCCAGCAGAAGAAAAAAAGGACAATGAAAGTAGACAGATAACTAGAGAATCTAGAGAAAATTAGGGATGTATTTATGCCATGATGGGCAGACGTGTGCTTTTTGTTAAAACATATCATTAACAATAGCTTACACTTCCTAAGTGGTCCAAGAACAAGATTCTCTTACTTATTAATGGCCAGTAGTAGAAATCTTATCTATACTGTGTGCTCAAATTACTCTCTATTAATGAGATTCAGCAATTTGCAAAGAAAAAAAAACGGCAAAAATCCTAGGAAAGTGAATGTATTTGTTCTGCAAGTTTTCTCATTTTACTGTATTACTGTAAAATCACCAATACCAAGTTGTCTGTCATTTGGTGTTAGTATACATTCTATCCCCCCCCCACCCAAAAAAGTGTTTTTTTCTGTTTCATTTGTGTGTTATTGTTTTGTTATGTTGGTGTGGGGGATTATTGTCACATGGGAACAGGTGTAGCTCATTAGAATTGTCAGAGCTGTTGTAGTAACTCGTTCACTTATTCATCTCTGCATGATCATTAGTGAACAACCTGAAAACCTGCAGATTGGAGTCCTAAGCAAATAACACCTGCAAAATATACTGAAAATAAGAATTGGGAAAGCATACGTTAACTTGATTTAAAAATGGGAGGATAGCATTCTAAGCAAAACATTAAAAAAAGAGCAGGAAATGTAAATTGTGCAAAATATTCATAGCATTAATGAGCCCATGACTAGTCCATAACTAGATTTTTATAGCAACATGCTTATTCACATTTATTTAATGGCAGCTTTGTCAAACCATGAAAAAATCTTCACATAACATGTAGTCTATGTACAGCATTTCTCACAAATTCTTGAGTGGACAGATAAAAAGATAATCATTCAAATACAGTACATGAGAAAATGGATGCATTCCTAAAAATCTAGCTCTGCTGGAGAAAAATTATTTTTTAAATCAAAATGTCACATCTTTTTGTCTTAAAGTGTCATAAATCAACCACTCTAAATAACGTACAAATACAGAGTAAGCAGGGGATGAAAAATTCCTTGAAATTTTTTAGAGAACATGGGAGCTATGGGTTTTTTACCCTAATTTTTCTGTTGTCAGGACCTAACAAAAACCACTTTACATCAATAGAGTTTATACAAATGAAGCAATGAAATACTGCTTTTCTTTACATCTTACAGGCAACACTTCACAATTGGGTAATAGATTCCATTGCCCCTGATAAGACAGAATAAAAAACAAGCTTAATTACATAGTTACATAGTTAAATTGGGTTGAAAAAAGACAAAGTCCATCAAGTTCAACCCCTCCAAATGAAAACCCAGCATTCATATACACACCCCTCCCTACTTTTAATTAAATTCTATATACCCATATCTATACTAACTATAGAGCCTAGTATCACAATAGCCTTTGATATTATGTCTGATATTAGCCTATAAGAGTTACCTCCTCTCTCCTGGTATCAGTGTTTTTTTCTATCCTTTCAGGATAGGACACAGAAGAATGGTTGGATGTGGCTGAAGAACCAGACTTGAGAGCTTGAAGGCCAGAGAAGTGACCATGTGAGCATTGGTCACTTTGGGGAGGCAGGAAAAACTCCCTTAGGCAATGCGGAGAGAGCCGAATGAGGGGGAACCTCCAGCAGAGTTAAAAGCACATTCAACCAGAGCTGTCTCCACTTCTTGGTTGGAAAGATCACAAGTGCATTTCCAGGACATCTTCAGAACAGCCTCATGGATTAATTACTTTTGCAAAGTTCTACAAACTTGACATAACAGCCATTCAAGAAGCAGCCTTTAGCAGTAGAGTTTTGGTGTTGGCTTTAACAGAGAAATAATGAACCCTCCTTGCTTGCTGATGTGCTGCCTGTAGGACATAAATAAAATCAAAAATTTAGTCTTACCTGAAATTTTTCCTTGTCTTTAGTCCTACAGGCAGCACAATAAGCCCTCCCAATAAATATTTGTTGCAGTGAAGTTGTGGTGTGTTTTTATTGAAGAAGCTAGGAAATGAACACTGATACCTGGAGGGAGGAGGCAACTCTTCTAGGCTAATTGAGCATGTTTTTTTATTCTGTCCTATCAGGGGGAATGGAGCCTATTACCCAATTGTGATGTGCTGCCTGTAGGACAAAATTTTAGGTAAGACAAAATTTTTGACATTTGGCTCATTTTCACTGGAGTGAACAGGTAAACAAAATAGATGAAACCCTCCCTTTAGTAATGGGGCAGTCTCTAAACTAGAATGCCAGTTTCAAATCAAATGAATATAAATGTAAATTACTTGCAATGGCATAACATAATCAGGATAACCATATGAATGAAAAAGGTGGTCTTTATAAGCCTAAATAACTCTCCAAATAACACTAGCCACCAGATGGTATAGCATTCAGCCATATTATAAAGTTAAAAGTATTCCTTTATTTACACAGGATACAAGAGAACATTACTGTAACCATGGGGTGATATCAAGTTGAAAGTCTAACAACTAGGGATGAGCAACCGTTTTGCCAGCGTTTGCCTTGAAAAAATGCCTATAGACTCAATGTACTGTATAGTGCACTAAAAAGTCATACCCATTGACTTTAATGTGTTTTGCAAATCTACAGTTTCACTCATTGTTGGTAAACTGAAATGGGACAGATTAGCTCACCACTACTGGTAAAACCAGAAAATCTAAATATTTTTATCAAAATTATTATTTCCATTTACAGGTAATATCTTTGCCCAGAAATATATCTTGGCATGCAATGTATATCTCAGTAAGTGCCTGTAATAGTTCACTCTAGGGGTGAGAGATTGGATGAGGGTAGTGAGAAGAGCCAGAGATTGCCTTGGATTAGTACCATAGGTATCACCACACAGTACAGTGTATAACTACACAGTGTAAGCAGATCATCCCAAGAGAAAGCTGCATTAGATTAAAGCTCAATGGATGACAATGTATATATATATATATATATATATAGATAAATATATATAGATATATATATATATATATATATATATATAAATATATATATATATATATATATATATATATATATATATATATATATCTATATATATTTATTGTACTAGGTGTAAGTTATAAGAATACAAGGAATACAAGACATGCTGTGTATATTTCACCAACTTGTATGCATCTTTCATTCTTTGTTTTTTGTTTTGAAGTGAAAATGCTTAGCAAACATTTCAAAGATTTGCAAATAGGTTGTCACAAACAGAAAACAACATCATGGTAGAAGAAACAACAAATCAGTCAAATGGAGGCAAACAACATTGCCCAAGACTCTTGAGACACCCATCTCAGTAGTTCATAGTAAAACTGAATTCCAGGAGACTGCACACAAGCACACATTGTCATAAATTCTGCATTGCAGAAGTGAGACACTCTAGCCATAGTCTATTTCAGTGAAGTGACAAATGATGCCCAACGGACCAGAATGACTTTTATGGGTCAAGATATATATTCCTGTGTCAGTTACTTTTCATTGGCTTGCTGGTGAGATGCAGTGACACTTGCTTTCTTCTCTCCAGAGGCTGGTTTGAAACACAAGCATTCCCAAAAGGAATGCAGAGTATCAGTGAAACATTCGTAGTTAGCTTTAGATTGTGAAATGAAACATAATGTCAACAAAGTTAACTGTTTAAATAGTGACCTGAGAGGTTTTTTTTTTAAAGGATGAGTGAGTGGTTTTCATAGTTTTTAAAACATTTTTAAATTGCTTTAAGAGTTCTTGAACAAATAGGTGTTCTATATGTACTGTATAAGTATCAACCTGGATCATGGTAAAGTAACAAAGAGGTTTATTTAGATGTTGAAGTATAAAAGATTGGTGCATAAAATTAGGGAACTAGGACAAAAGGTTGGTACTTGGGGAGAAAACTGTCATAGAGATCAGGCATTTATTATAAATAGAATGTATTCCAAGCAGGCCATAGATTTGAGTGGGGCACCCTAGAGATCAATAGTGGAAAGTATGTTTAAAAGTGTATGCAAAAGATACAGCCAAAGGCAGTCATTTAAACAGGAATGTGATATTTATTCAAGCACCATTGCATGGCACATTTTTGTACTGAATTTTATAAATGGCAGAGAAAATGGTCTAAGAAGTAAAGAGTCCATATTTGCATACAGTACTAACTTAAAGTCATTGAACCAAAGCTTGCACAGACGGTGAGGCAATCTGGTTGTGTTTGACCTTACTGCATGACCATCTGGTTATTTATAGCTCAAGTACATAGCTTTTACAGAATGTCATACTAGATTGAAGTCTGTCCACACTACAAACCTGATGTTTTTGTGATTCTATGTGGCATTAAAAAGGGGTGATCTCCACTAAAAAACTGCTTTGTTTTTTGCATAATGAAAGAAAATGTTGTTCTAAGCAACTTTCCAATATAGTATAATGGGCATTAGTAGTCATCACCCAATTTACATTGCACAGCTGCATCCCCTTGCCCTTCAAATACATTGAAGAAGCCACTCGAATGAGTGGTGAAATGTTTTCAAGCAAACTCTAAGGGGCAAATATATCAAAGGTCGAAGTGAAAATCCGATTTTAAATCTAGCTGATTGTTGTGTACTTCGACTAGGGAATAGTCCAAATTCGATTTGAATTTGAACAAAATTAGAAAATTCAGATTTTCGAAATTTATCATGTACTGTCTCGTTAAAAATTTGACTTTGACCATTCGTCATATCAAACCTGCTGAATTGCTGTTTTAGCCTATGGGGGACCTCCTAGAACCTATTTGGAGTCAATTGGTGGATTTTTTTTTTTAAATACTTTGAATCAAAGTCTATAGAATGCGATATTACTTCAATTCGTACAATTAGAATTCTAAAATGGACCTATTCGATCGAAAATTTACCTATTTGGCCAAAAAAATTTTTGATTTCATTTCAGTTGGTCTTTTTGAATTTGAATGTCAAAGTTTTTCAAATTCAAAATTCAAGCCTTAATAAATTTGCCCCTTAATGTCCAGTTGCCTTTGTCTTAATTCTACTAGATACTGTATATCATGACCTTCATAGAAATGTTTAAAACATCATAGTATACTTAACACGAACAAGGTACATAATGATAGCATAAATATCCTAGAACTCCAGGGAGACGATAGTAAACAGTAGTTGGTAGAATTTCTCCAGCTATTGGGGGGCGCTTAGAGGATCCAAGCTGTAAAAGGAACCTTGTTTTTCTGATCCAAATAGTGCTAGACAATACTGTTTAAATGTGTACCCTGCCCCCTTCCTCTCATGCAATAACTGGATTCTTGGACTGGACCACCATATAGAAGCTTATTTTGTAACTTACATGAACTATTCATCTTTTCCTGTGAGTTTTTTTCCAAATAACCAATATAACAGTTACATTACAGTTTGCAACAATTCAAATGTAATATATATTTTTAAGTGTGTGCCTGAAGTCTCTCACAAGTAGGGATGTAGCGAACTGTTCGCCGGCGAACTAGTTAGCGCGAACTTCGACTGTTCGCGTCCGCCGCAAGTTCGCGAACGTCACGCGACGTTCGCCAATAGGCGTTCGCGTCAAAATCGTTCGACCATTCGACCATTCGATCGCTAAAATCGAACGATTTTCGTTCGATTCGAACGAAAATCGTTCGATCGAACGATTAAAATCCTTCGATCGTTCGAATCGAACGATTTTCGCGAACTGTTCGCATTTTTTGCCGGTGTTCGCGAACGGCGTTCGCGAACACATACTCGGCGGTTCGCTACATCCCTACTCACAAGACATGAGATCCTGATATTAATTTGTGTGATCAGAGGTGTACAGTAATAGTAAGTTCACACAAACTAGATCAGAGCTATCTGAAATAAATCCTTGTCTGCCCTGACACAGCTAATGGAGAGAATTCATGTTAAACCTATAAATATAACTAAACCCACTCATAATGTAAGCACAGTAAATATACTAATTTCCAGAACTCTGAAAACCTGAATTATCTTTCTGTTAATTTGGATTAAACTGAACATTACAGACAATTAAATGCCATGACCTTAAATTTACTGATATGTAATAGTATAATTTAATTTAATTTTATAGCCCAGTAAGACATTAAAGAAAAGGAAACACAATAATGTAATAGTAAGGCATAGTAATTAGTAAATAATATACAAAATGAAGTACACATAATAGCTACTGTACCAAGTTATTCTGTCAACTAGAAATGCTGTAATATCCATTACAAAAGTGACAAAATATTAAAATCAGTTAATTATGCTTAAAAAGTATTGCTGTACACTGTTGTGAGAAAGGGCTAATTTTACTACTTGAAAGTTATAGGCATAAAACCATAAAATATATTTTTCATTTAAAAAAAACAATACTGTACACAAGTTAGACGCTCTATGACGTTAAAAACATAATTTTTCTTTTAACTTTATTTTAATGTTAACAATTAACATTATTTTAAAACAAAGCTAATCCAAGCTTGTGAATCAAAGCAATCTAGAACTAATGTTCATGTGAATGAGACCTTTTCCCAATTTAGAAGTGCAGTTAGTAATTTTCATTAGAGATGGATGAAATTTTTTTTGCATAAATGTAGCGAAATTCTGCATTTCACCATTCCAACTTTTTTCACTAAAATTTGTTGGGGTCTATGGGCTTGTTGCCACCATGTTTTATTTTCGCCCATAGGTCCCAATGTACAATATTTTGCATGTATTTTCCATTAACTGTTCGCCTACTCTTTTTTAACATATCAACATAAAGACATGTAAATGTTTAATCACAGTAGGATTATGTTGCCGCCAGTATGGCTGGATGTATCTTAGCTACCACCGAATACTCTTTTATTATTACATAGAAATATCAAAAATATTAATTATTGGCTTAAAAAGGACTCTTCAAATATATCAAATTAAATACATCAAATTCTTACTTCTGATAAAGATCCAATACTAGTTTTGCTTTTACTTTATCATCAATAGCTTAGGGTCTTACATCTTCAAATGTATATAATACATATGTTTAGCAAACTGAATGAGCTGTCCTCCAATTAGAAGCTCATTTTTCAAGACGGCTGAATCAAATGTACAGCATGCCATATTATTAGCAATTGCCACAGCTAGTGGAGTTTGCATTAGTTTCAATTTATACTGCAGTCTTAAACACATCCGGTGATATTGAAAAAGTGCGTGTCTTAGTAGTGAAAACTAATACTAATATGAAGAATTACAGAACTGAGGGAATGGAAATCAGCTAATGTGATGCTACATTCAAATTGCATTAGTGCCAAGGTGTCTTTTCTGTCCATTAAGACGTCTTCTACTAATCTGTACTTGTAAAAATGCATTAAAAATATCAGTAGCAAGAGGGTTTTGATTAAGGATGTGAGAAAGAAGTTATAACTGGGTTACAATAACATCAGAGTAACAAGATGATTGTACTGTTGTTGTGCATTTTTTCTACACACCTTATTTCCTGGTGTAGGAAAGCTATACTAAAGGGAAAAGGAGGTTATTTGTGTGACTTCCGTGAACCAAACTGATGTGAATAGCAAGTGATTTAAAGTTTGGCAATTTATAGACAAATGTGTAAAAAAAAAAAAAAAAAAATATATATATATATATATATATATATATATAGTGATGGGCGAATATATATTTTATAATATATGTTTTGCAATGGTCCCAATGTACAGTATTTTGCATGTATTTTCCATTAACTGTTCGCCTACTCTTTTTTAACATATCAACATAAAGACATGTAAATGTTTAATCACAGTAGGATTATGTTGCCGCCAGTATGGCTGGATGTATCTTAGCTACCACCGAATACTCTTTTATTATTACATAGAAATATCAAAAATAATAATTATTGGCTTAAAAAGGACTCTTCAAATATATCAAATTAAATACATCAAATTCTTACTTCTGATAAAGATCCAATACTAGTTTTGCTTTTACTTTATCATCAATAGCTTAGGGTCTTACATCTTCAAATGTATATAATACATATGTTTAGCAAACTGAATGAGCTGTCCTCCAATTAGAAGCTCATTTTTCAAGATGGCTGAATCAAATGTACAGCATGCCATATTATTAGCAATTGCCACAGCTAGTGGAGTTTGCATTAGTTTCAATTTAAACTGCAATCTTAAACACATCCGGTGATATTGAAAAAGTGTGTGTCTTAGTAGTGAAAACTAATACTAATATGAAGAATTACGGAACTGAGGGAATGGAAATCAGCTAATGTGATGCTACATTCAAATTGCATTAGTGCCAAGGTGTCTTTTCTGTCCATTAAGACGTCTTCTACTAATCTGTACTTGTAAAAATGCATTAAAAATATCAGTAGCAAGAGGGTTTTGATTAAGGATGTGAGAAAGAAGTTATAACTGGGTTACAATAACATCAGAGTAACAAGATGATTGTACTGTTGTTGTGCATTTTTTCTACACACCTTATTTCCTGGTGTAGGAAAGCTATACTAAAGGGAAAAGGAGGTTATTTGTGTGACTTCCGTGAACCAAACTGATGTGAATAGCAAGTGATTTAAAGTTTGGCAATTTATAGACAAATGTGTAAAAAAATAAAAAAATATATATATATATATATATAGTGATGGGCTAATATATATATTATAATATATGTTTTGCAAATTTTTGCTATTTCGACATTTTCTGATAGTTTTGTGACAGATATATTATTTTTTCATCACTAGATATAAGTACGAGAAAGAGGAGACAACCAACCTCATAACCTTGCTGCTCTAGGAGCACACACTCTAAACAAACTCTCAGGTGCCAGATTTTATAATGCATTTATACATTAACAAATCAATGGTGGATTTAATAATTCTTTGCCAGTTTTTATTTGTTCCAAATATATCTAAATAGGACATGGAGATAGTGGCACTGTCAGGATTTAATATTGGTGAGAACAAAACAAAAATACTAATAAACAAGGTATGGTGTGAAATGATGTCATAATTTCTATTTATACAGACCAGTAATCCCCAACCAGTGGCTTGCGAGAAACATGTTGCTCAGCAACCCCTTCAATGTTGTTCTCAAAGCAGGTGCTTATTTTTGAATTCCCGGCTTTGAGATAAATTTTAATTGCATAAAACCTATGTGTACTTCCAAGTACTGTAGGCTGCGAGTCAAAACTGGGACTAAAATAGCCAATCACAGCACTTATTTGGCACCCTTGACTGAAGGCCCTACAACTTTCTTCAGTGGTGGGTAGACATATATTTTGCATAGATTTTGTTTTATAACTGTGTAATAAAACAAAAAAGTGTGAAAGGCCTCTTTCTGTAAATTAGCAGTAGATGGATTTTATAGAAAAAATATCTTGACAACATATTAGTGATGTTCTTGCTCCCCTGTATGTTCAGTTAGGCATCACCTTATAACACTGTCTGGAGTAACAACAGGAATGTCCCATGCTTATAATTCAGTACACCTTTAACCAAAAGGGGACTATCCCTGTGAAAAAGATTTACATTTTATCAGTAATCAGCCTAAGTCAGACTATGAATCAATACAAATGTTATCTTGTATATTGTTTATTTTGATAAACACATGAAGAAATATTAGCTTTGATAACTGATGATAAAACTGAAATTGAAAATACGAATGTATCATAAAGGTCAGTGTACAACCACTGTTATCCAATATAAAATAGATCATTAGACATTCTTTGCCAGATGTAGCTATAAGCTCACAAAAACACCTAGACCTATCTGCACTTGACAAAAAAATGCAAGGTTTCTAAAAAAACAAGCATAATAGGCATTTATGAGTGATAAGTCAATAATGCAAGCAGCAGATTAGTATGTGATTTTTTTTTCTAGCTTAATCTCTAAGTTAGTTTAGATGGACAAAAAGAAAAGCTTATCAAATAAAATTGTGATAATTAAAAAAACAAAACAAATACTGTATATTGTCTCACCCAGTGTAGATATACCACCATTGCCTTTACATATCACTTACAATAGCCTGAAAGGAGACCTGAAGCCTCATTCACTGAAAGTGTTTTTATGGTAATATTTAGCATCAGTATCTCTGTATCTGTGTACATAGGAATCTTAGATAAAGAATTCCCTTGCAAGGGATTGAGCTGTGTATCTTGCATCAGATTTTAGCACTTCATAAGGCACTATGTGAAGCAACTGGTACAGATGCAAGAACTACATGCAAGAGTCCTATGAGCAACAATTTGGAACTCCAGCACTTGCACTTTTGTGGAATTTGACTAGGGAAAAGTTAAAATTCTATTTGAGTTTTTAAAAAAATTCAAATTAGATTTTCGAAATGTATCATGTACTGGCCCTTTAAGAATTTGACTATTCGCCACCTTAAACCAGCCAAATTGCAGTTTTAGCCTATGGGGGGCCGTCCTGGGACCAATTTGGAGTTGTTTACAGCGTACTGAAAATAGAGTTTTTTTGGAGAAAATTTGATTCAAATTTGATTCAAGTTTGCGGGTTGATCCCATTCACCCAAATTTTTTTTTGAAAAATTTTGATTGGTAATTTTTTTTTCTAATTTCGAGTTCATGGGAGTTTATGGGAGTTTTTACAAACACCAATGAACTAGAACTCAAATGAATTCAACCCTTGATAAATCTGCCCCTTACTAAGTAGAAACATTTGGAAACATTTTAAAACACAGCAAACTGAAAAAAACTTAAAAGACAACCTGACTTTTTACTGGAAAACTAAAGGTCTAATTGTTAACCTGTGATGGTTTAGCCAGCACTGTTAACACAATATACTGTAAGGGGGTTATTTATTAAAGTTTGAATGCCAAAAACTCAAAAAAAGGTTTTTAATTATAAAATCCGAATTTTTTGTGAAAAAAAAAATTGAATTTTTCAAGATTTATTATACACAGAGGATGGAAAAAGTATGGATCCAACCTGCCAACGTTGTATATAAATCAGTGGGAGAAGTCACAAAAATATCCTGATCTGCGCTGGGTTTCATGGGTTTCATGCAAAAATCTGAAGATTTCGTGATTTTCAGGCAGAAAATTCATACTATTTGAATTTTCGTATGAAGTTCACAATTTTTTCTAGTTTCTTTCCAAACTGGATTTTTCGGGAAAATTGATTAATAAATAAGGGGCTGGTTTACTAACATCATTTTTCCACAAATCTCTAAAAAATCATGGTTTTTATATATTTCTGTAAAAACTTTAAATAACAAGGTTGTATTTTAAGTTTTTTCAATTTTGAGAACTTTTTCAGTGGCTATGTTAATTTTCTGGCAAAGCAGAAAGCCACAAATGTGCTCATTTACCACAAACAACTAGATTCCTGTCTCAAAATAGATATACATAAAATGAAGTAAAAATTAAACACGTAGTTAATATTAAAAACGTTAAATAACAAGGTTGTATGTTTAGTATCATATATGCAAAGCTCTCTTTGCTCACTACCAGTTTTGTTTTTCTTGTTGCTTTGTTTCAAACAAAGAAAAGGATCTGTATTCCAATCTCTCTGTTAAACTATGTTTCCTGATTTCATTTATCCCTACAACATGACTCCATTTACATTAATTGTGTCACTATGTACACTGACAACAATGCTGATTACTCAGATAGTGTTGGAAACCATTGCTTTGTCCCTTGTGCCATACTAGACTATACAGAGATCTGTTTGTGCTGTTATATAATACACATTTTTGTTGTTGTATTTAATTATGTGCATAAACTGAATTTGTTCTCAATGACAAAGGGGATAATGTGCATCTGTATGCTCTGTGTGAGCAGACTTAGTTTGAAGTACCATTATACTCCGCAGCACTGCACATTGTATTAAGGAGAACACAAACAATATGACAGACAGAACCAAAACAATTACAAACAGTGGGACAGGCATAAATCCCAATATTACCTTTCTACCACACTGTTAGACATTCAATAGAGAGCTAAATTAGGCAACTTGTCAATCAACCTTTATTGAAAAAACTAAAGTGCAAGGTGTCATATACAGGGTGCAGAGACAAGGAACCCCTGGAATTAACAACTGCCTTGAGACACTGATTAAAGCAAATCACAGATTGAAGTAGATGCAAAATAGTACCTTTAAATTGTGTGCAAGTTATGGTGTTTGTTGTTTAAGTAGAGTACTGGTAAAATACTCTTTGTGGATAAGCAACATGATAATTTGAGTTACATGTTCTAATGAAAGACTATTTGTAGAGTAATATCGATAAATTCCTGTAAAATGCATTTTTTCTATCTATATCTATCTATAAACGCATATGTATTTTTCTTTACTCTGAACTTTATGGTACCATGGTGTGCAATTAAAATATAAATAGCATTTCTCAGTGACAGAAGTATTCTGCCGCCTCATTAAGATTGCCTAATTTGTTAAGCTATACATATATGAAAATAAACTTCTCATGGCCAAATAAGCATGGTTCACCAGGAGAAAGTAGCATCCATTTATCTAAAGCTTAAAGCCATGTCTGCCTCAGTGCATGCCTTATTTACTATTGATGGGTCTATCTAATTGGCACTATGTTGGGACTTATTTTGCGATTGTAATAAAACAGCTATGAACTGTAACCTAAGTGCCAATCACATCCCTAGTTTGTGATACTGAAAATGTGCAAAATGTTTTATTTGCTGTTTATCATTGTTCTAAATGTATATTATAATAAAATATTTCAAATAAATGCTGCATTATTAATGTCCCTTGTTCCTGCCCTCGGGCAGCTAAGAAATAAATGTTTCATTTATATTCAGAGCTCTCACTACAAGGCATACTGTGTATATAATAGTTCTCAGTGTCGAGACTTACTGCAACTTTATTTTTTCATTCCAAGTTCAGTGATGAAAGCTGAAATGGCACCTTTAGTGTTTAGTACTTTGAAAACAGCGCAGAATGAAATCTATTTTCTTCTTGCATTGCAGATGAAGCAAATGGAAACACAACCTTGAAAAAAGCATTACTAATTATTGTATGCACTGTTGGTTTTTTTTGTGTTGTCCCTGAATGAATAAAAAGAATCCATAATGGAAAAGACATCAAATATTTTCCATTCTACATACTGTATGGATGGGCTGAACCATTGTGAATATTTAGCCGACAACAAAATACTGTATTTATAAAATGCAACGCAATTTCATTTAATTTTCATTTTAAATGTTTTTATGTCAATGTAAACTATTTAAACAATTTACCGATTTCCATTTTCCATGAATAAGACTCACCTTTGTAATTGTTAGTTACTACACTCTGATTTTATTAACTGGACACCCATATACAGTAGCTATAACTAAAAACAACAGCATTTACAGACATGTGAAACTGTTACCTGACATTTGTAATTAATATTCTTTCACAATTCCTTTTAGCACTATTGCTTTTTATACTATTTAAATCACCCCTAACATCTAGGCACTTACTAAGTTGTTCTATATATAATATACAGTCATGTGAAAAAGTTTGGGAACCCTTCTCAGCCTGCATAATAATTTACTCCACTTTCAACAAAAAAGATAACAGTGGTATGTCTTATATTTCCCAGGAGTACTGACTGGGGTGTTTTCTGAACAAAGATTTTTATTGAAGCAGTATTCAGTTGTATGAAATTAAATCAAATGGGAAAAACTGGCTGTGCAAAAATGTGGGTACCCTTGTAGTTTTGCTAACTGCTCAATACTGATTACTGGCAACACCAAATTGGTTGTATTTGCTCGTTAAGCCGTGACCTTCATAGACAGGTGTGTCCAATCATGAGAAACGATAATTAAGGTGGCCAATTGCAAGTTGTGCTTCTGTTTGACTCTCCTCTGAAGAGTGACAGCATGGGATCCTCAAAGCAACTCTCAAAATATCTAAAAACAAAGATTTTTCAGTATCATGGTTTAGGAGAAGGCTACAAAAGCTATCTCAGAGGTTAAACAGTCAGTTTCAGCTGTAGGGAATGGAATAAGGAAATGGAAGGCCAGAGGCACAGTTGCTGTAAAACCCAGGTCTGGCAGGCCAAGCAAAATACAGGAGAGGCATATGTGGAGGATTGTGAGAATGGTTACAGACAACCCAAGAGCTCCTCCAAAGACATGCGCGAACATCTTGCTGCAGATGGTGTATCTGGACATCGTTCTACAATTCAGCACAATTTGCACAAAGAAAATCTGTTGGCAGGGTGAGAAAGAAGCCCTTTCTGCACTCACACCGCAAACCGAGTTGCTTGTGTGCAAAAGCTCATTTAGACAAGCCACAGTCACTTTGGAGACAAAAATGTAGTTATTTGGTCATAACAAAAAGCGCTTCGCATGGCGGAAGAAGAACACCACATTCCAAGAAAAACACCTGCTTCCTACTGTCAAATTTGGTGGAGGTCCCATCATGCTGTGGGGCTGTGTGGCTAGTTCAGGGACTGGGGCCCTTGTTAAAGTTGAGGGTCGGATGAATTCAACCCAATATCAACAAATTCTTCAGGATAATGTTCAAGCATCAGTCACAAAGTTGAAGTTATGCAGGGGTTGGATATTCCAACAAGACAATGACCCTAAACACACTTTGAAATCTACAAAGGTATTTATGCAGAGGGCAAAGTACAATATTCTGGAATGGCTGTCACAGTCCCCCAACTTGAATATCATGGAAAATCTATGGGATAATTTGAAGCAGGCTCTCCATGCTCGGCAGCCATCAAATTTAACTGGACTGGAGAGATTTTGCATGGACAAATAGTCAAAAATACTGCCATCCAGAATCCAGACATTCATCAAAGGCTATAGGAGGCATTTAGAGAGGGGGCACACCAATTATTGATGTAATATCACTATTGGGATGCCCAAATGTAAGCACCTGTCTAATTTTTTTATATTGCATATTTTCTGTTAATCCAATAAACTTTATGTCACTGCTGAAATACTACTGTTTCCATAAGGCATGTTATATATTAAAAAGAAGTTGCTACTTTGAAAGCTCAGCCAATGATAAACAAAACTCCATAGAATTAAGAGGGGTTCCCAAACTTTTTCATATGACTGTATATAGAGTTATATATTTAGGTAAAGTATAGCACACATAGTTTGTTTTGGTTTGACTCTATTTGGCACAATAAAAAAACATGTACAGCTACAAGATCCATCAGTGTTAGAGATAAATAGACTATTGATAATGTGGTCATAGTCCATGCTATCAACCAAAGTTAAATAATAATCCAATATATTATCAGCATTATTATGTTAATCCTGCCTGATACCTGGGTACCTCAGGGTACTTCTGCATTGCTATACAGTGGAACCTCAATTTTATATCCCCTGATTTTAGGTTTTCCCTCATTTTACATTTTTGTTTTGTGGTCCCACCTATATATTATGCATAATACATTTCCCTGATTTTAATTTTTCCTGGATTTTACACCATGTTTTTCTGGTGCCATGGAAAATGTAAAATGGTGGTTCTACTGTATTCTTATGATATTTCTGTTCTTCTTCGTTGTCTTCCTCTTCTTATTGTTTGCAGCTTTAATAGCCTTAATTGTATGGGGATAAGTACCAGGTTTGAGCAATCCTCTCCCATTCTACCAGGTATATTTGGTCCTGGTTGTTCAGGTTAGTCTGATAACATCTGTGCACATTCATTTTTAAATAGTGCCATAGATTCTCAATCGAATTAAGAACTTAAAATAAATCTTGCTTTTTTTACCAGGGCATTTCCCTATATTATGCACAATCCATTATACTTTCTCCTTTACAAAATAATTTAATCCTTTTTTTCTTTGGGAGGTAAAAGTGGCATCCTAAAATCACATTTAGTGCTATTTATTAAAAAGGTATTTATTTTCCTTTGCAGTCACAAAATGTATTCTTGAATAAAATGTTGCTAGTACTACAAGACTTTCTAAAAGCACTTTATATCATTGATGTCCAAAACCCATACAATCATGCTAGCTCAGCATTTCCATGTTATAGCGGAATATCTTCCTGCTGTGCTAGCCTTCCAGTAGCTGGTCTTTCATGATACATTATAAGGAACCAAGTTGTTGTAAGCTAATGGGCTCATTTAATTTACCTTACCGATGCTTCTCATGTTTTACTGCTCTATGAACTTTGTACAGTTTCACTCTCTAGACACAAGTCTCATTTGGCATGGCAATATATCAGATTCACAACAAAACAGATGACCATAACAACTTTGCTTAATATTTTGACAATCTTTTATAAGTAGAAAGAAGTTCTGTTTCAAAAGAGCTGTTTTAGCTGCAGTAAATGGTAGTGTATATTTCTCAACAGAATGATAGTGTTACACATAGAAAATGGGGCATGTGCCCTTGGGAACTTAAACAACCAACTGAAGGTATTGCAAAGATAAAGGTTACATGCAAAGCCAAAAATATCCAAACTAACATTAATTGCTGCTATGTAATTGAGGGTACATTGGGAATTAGTGCAAGTCTGCCAATTCTGTACTTTTAAATACCTGGTTTAAATGTGGTACTGGTCATAGATATTTACATTTCAGTATACACTATACAGAATACACCTAGGGGCACATTTACTAAGGGTCGAATATCGAGGGTTAATTAACCCTCGATATTTGACCCTGAATGTATAATCCTTCAACTTCGAATATCGAATTCGAAGTATTTACCGCAAATACTTAGATTGATCGATCAAAGGAAAAATCGTTCGATCGAACGATTAAATCCATCGATCGAACGATTTTTCTTCGATAAGAAATAGCTTAGAAAACTTATGGGGAAGGTCCCCATAGGCTAACATTGTAGCTCGGTAGGTTTAAAGTGGAGAAGTATGTAGTCAAAGTTTTTTTTAAAGAGACAGTACTTCGACTGTCGAATGGTCGAATAGTCGAACGATTTTTACTTCAAATCGTTTCGAATCGAGGTCGAAGTCGTAGTCGAATGTCGAAGTAGCCTATCTGATGGTCGAAGTACCCAAAAAAAACTTTTTTTTTATATTCAAATCCTTCACTCGAGCTTAGTAAATGTGCCCCATAGTATATGAATATGTAAAACATATAACGTATAAAGGAACAGGTGAACACATGACAAGGGGACTCCTCAATTGACCCTTTGCCCTCAGCCATCCCGCTGAACCCCATTGTTACATACCTTCAAGAAACACCAGGAGCCTGAAATTGGGTAAAATGGCCACATGCACATTTTTTCACATTTTATTAAATAAATAGGACCTTGCCAGGCTAACCTAAGGCAATATTCTTAAGCCAGAATTCCATAAGAGATCACTACTATGCTCTGCTATTACTGAAGACTTGAGATCAGCACTATGTAATTACTGTATATCCACCACTGAGTATTAAGCTGCCTCTACCTACAGAGAGGATGGCCCCAAACTCTGCTACCAGCAGGAGCTGCATCTCCCACCATGAGAGAAGTTCAGCAGCCCTGAATCTGCAGTGTCTCGATGATAGGAAATCCAGGCAGGCTGCCCCCTATAGCCTGCTACAGCACTATATTAGGTAAAAATTTGAATGCACTAAAGTGTTTCTACAGCAGCAGCATTCCAGTACAGGATACACATTAGCTGAAGCACTGGCAGCTACATTAAAATGTTTAACCGAATACATCCAAGCATACTTTAAGTGTAAAATTGGAAGTTATTAAATTTTTTACCAAAGTGAAAGCTATAGCTTTCAGAAATATTGATTCTATGCTCTAATGTTACAGCTACCAGTTTTTTGTATGTGTGAAGAAAAAAAGTAGGCAAAGTATGGCAAAGCTTTGATAAATGCACAATAATAGCTGTTTGGGTTATGTAGAAAATGTCATAGCTGTTTTACTTTTTTAGAAGAGTATTTAAAGTGGACCTGTCACCCAGACCCAAAGAGCTGTATAATAAAAGTCCTTAAATTAAACATGAAATACAATTTCTATTTTTTATTAAAGCATTCATAGCTGCCTTAGGCATAGAGGCGGGGCAGGCAACTACTTTCACTTTCCATTCAGCAGTAGATGTCATTGCTCTCCCCACATTCCCCCTCTCTCTTTACCATTTAATTGTGTAGCCAGGGCATAGGGATGGGCATCAGGTCCCCCATTCTGGTGCATAAACAAATTCTGAGATGATGCAAGGCTTGCCTTAATAACAGTGTCCACAAAATGGCTCCTGCCTGCTTGCTATAATTATGAATTCCCAGACTAAAGGAAACAACATTCATATAATTTATATTGTGTAATTAAAGTTAATTTTGCTTATTAAAGTTAAATTTGCTTAATATGATAAAATAGGATAATGAATATTTTTTGGGGTGAACTCTTTCACTGCTTGTTAAATATGTGTCTAGAATTCTATAAAAATGGCTACTGCACAGTTACTCTCTTGTGAATTTCAGTGACTATTTTCACTCTGATAAATATGGCAGTGGTTTCTCAAATGAAGGAATGAGAGTGGCAGAATTCAGTGATGAGGGGCATGGCAAAAACTAATTTGAGGGTAAATTATCTATTTAGTATGCCAGAAACTATAAATCAGTATGTCTATTTTTTCATACTTTTTGTCATACTCTTGTGAGCTGAGAGGGCAAAACATTTTTTTGACAACAGCGGGGGCCTGAAGACCTCTGGTTTATACTAAATATGGACATATTTACATGCACAGAAATGTATCTTTTTTACTCCTTTTTTTACTCCCACTTCAAGTTGGTACAAGTTGAGAAACCTCAGTTTAACCTCAAGTAAAATCACATAGACACATTTAAATGCATTTAAGTGTTCATGTGAATGCACTGAACATTCAATTAAACATGCCAGTGTTGCACTTATCGAAGAGGCTTTTTCAATGTCACGGACTAGATTTTTATTTGTAGTGCACTCTCTTCTAACCTTCCAAGTGGCTAGTTCACAATAAGAAATATAAGTCATCAGAACCTAAACACTACATACTTTGAGGGTTAAATTGACTTTATGGAAGTCATCACAGATACTTTATTTACACCCTGTAATACAGACAAAATAGGTAATGTTATAAAAGGTGCAAAGTTTGTTACAAGTCTAGTACACTATAATAAAATTCAAAAAGTTGGAAACAGACATCTGGTTGATTGCTATGGTTAACAAAACTACTAGACTGACTACACAAGGTGACGACTACACACTTAGGGGCCGATATATTTAAAAGTAGAGGTGAATTTTCAAATGAAAAAAATTCAAATTTGAGCTATTTTTTGTGTACTTCGACTAGGGAATAGTCCAAATTCTATGTGAATTTGAAAAAAATTGGAAAATTCGAATATCGAAATTTATCATGCACTGTCTCTTTAAAAATTCGACTTCGACAATTCGCCATCTAAAACCTGCCAAATTGCTATTTTAGCTTATGGGGGATCTCCTAGAACCTATTTGGAGTCAAAACAATGTTTTTCCCAAAAAATGTAATTCGTTCAAATGCGATATTCCTTCGATTTGTATGATACAAATTCGACCCAATATAAACCTATTAGATCGAAAACTGACCTATTCGACAAAAAAAACCTTTGACTTAATTTGGCTGGTCTTTTTGAATTTGAATTTCAAAGTTTTTTTCAATTCGAAATTCGACCCTTGATAAATATGCCCCTTACTCTTTCAGTTCTGATTTGGTTTTTTACAACACAATATAAAGGATCTAGACTCAATACTTAGATCTTCTTAGTAATAAGATCTGAAGATACATCATAGATGTTAGCAAGAAACCTTGAGCTAAAAGGGGTAACAGGGAATTTGGAGCAATTCCATGCATGCTTCTTGCAAGGCCGACAATTAGATTTCTAGTGCGCAAATAATCCCAAAGAGGGAAGGAATTTGTTCAGTGTAAAAATAAAAACTGGGTAAATAGATAAGCGGTGTAAAATAAAAAAAATTGCAATATAGTTATTCAGATGTAATTTATAAAGGTTGGAGTGACCGATGTCTAACATAATAGCCAGAGCACAACTTCCTGCTTTGCAGCTCTTTGATTGTTTACCAGTTAGGAACCAATCAGTGACTTGAGGGGGCATATGGGTCATCATGGTTTGTTTTTTAATCTATATATCAAAATTGGGAATCCGCCTCTGATTTAGATTTGGTGAAGCCCTAGGTACTCACCCCAGTTCACAGGCGACACATATATCAAAATTCCTTGTATCCAAAAGATAGCTGTCCCAAAGGCTTGCTTTTCCGTAAAAAATTTTTCTTTATTTAAATTATCATTAAAAATTTGGTTACATTCAGT
Source organism: Xenopus laevis (assembly GCF_017654675.1). Taxonomy (NCBI): domain Eukaryota; kingdom Metazoa; phylum Chordata; class Amphibia; order Anura; family Pipidae; genus Xenopus; species Xenopus laevis. The sequence continues at coordinate 49,341,077 of NC_054371.1, forward strand.
CCCCCCAGTGACCGATGTCTAACATAATAGCCAGAGCACAACTTCCTGCTTTGCAGCTCTTTGATTGTTTACCAGTTAGGAACCAATCAGTGACTTGAGGGGGCATATGGGTCATCATGGTTTGTTTTTTAATCTGACCTGTATACTAAGGATCAAAAACAAACGAACTGAATGGTTATGTCCCATGTGGTCCCCCTTCAAGTTGCTGACTTACTAAGAGGTTATTGAGATGCAAAGGAGGAAGTAGTATCTATTGTGTTAGACATACTTTCATTTTTGATGAAATAATTATTTTAGGAACATTTTTCTATCTTGCACATCTTATTGATTAATTTACTGCCCCTTTTATATAAATTCACAGCAGGCTGCTTTTACAGAAGGGAACCAAGAGATTCTTCATTTTGTATCTATTCTTATGTTCAGCAAAACTGAATGGCAGATTTATCAAAGGTCGAAATGAATTTTGAATTGAAAAAATTCAAATTTCGAGCTATTTTTTTGTGTTCTTTGACTAGGGAATAGTCCAAATTCGATTTGAATATGAAAAAAATTTGAAAATTAGAATATCGAAATTTATCATGTACTGTCTCTTTAAAAATTAGAGTTCAACCATTCGCCATCTAAGACCTGCTAAATTGTTGTTTTAGCCTATGAGGGACCTCCTAGAACCTATTTGGAGCCAATTGGAAAAACTTTGAATCAAATTGATAAAAAACTCATATTTTAATTACATTTTATAAGTCACACAATAGACTCTATTGGAAACAGTCTGTACTGTAATGTGACAATTTATTTTAAAAAAGTAATGAACCAAACAATTTAGAACCTAATCATAAACATCACATACAGGTATCCACCATTGTGTTAAAATAATAGAATGTGTGAAAAAAGGGGAAAAGCAGACTCCTTTTACTAAACTATTTTCATATTTCAAAGTGACAAAATAGATGAAATACATATAGACTTATTTAGCTGCAAAGTGGAAGAAGCAATGAATTCTAGCATAGTAAACAATTAGCTACTTTATTTTCTTTTTAATAAGACTAAATTACTAGATAATATCTACTGGCATCAACTTGGCTAATAAAAATCTGTTGATTGGATTTGCTATTTTTCCAATTGCTATCATGATCGTCTTTGCATTTAGATTATCTCTAAACTTTGATTCATTTCTCATAAAAAGCTCTCATTGGTAATTGCCTTAACATTTATTTCAGGTCAAGTGGTTAACTATGAATAATGATGTGTCAAAAATGTACAGTAATGTTGTCAATAGAGCAATTACCATTTAACTCGAGATTATTGCTACACCAGAGGACATTTACTGGGCACAATAAACAGATCAACAAAGAAAAAAAAGGGATATGGGACTAATTGCTGGCAAATTGTATCAAAACTAAGAATTAGTATGACTTAGTAGTTGTAATAAGAAACATACATAAAATGATTTACATTTTACAATTGTACAATTTAGTGAATATTACAACTGCCATACATATGCTTGACCTTTATTTTGTGTTTGACACTGTGTATAATCCCAAAGGAAAACCCTGGATTCAGGTAGAGTTTTATTCTCTAGGGGATGTTACAAATTTCCCTGTAAGTTGACATTGGCCTTTCAGCATTATACACTACATTGCAAGTTATAATATTCTCCTGCAAAGTGCAACAACTTTAATACTCGTGCAACAACTTTAATACTTTAATATAGAAATTAATACAGCTTTTGTGAACTCCGAAAGCATTTAGTGATTCCATGCTACAGCAAAAGAAAGATTGTATATTTTATAGTTGTCACCAGTGTGCAGTGTATGTAACAAAACTTTTGTCTGTCACAGAAATACACTACCTTTATACAGGTCTTAAACCTGTTTTAATTTGCAATGTAATAGCTGTCTAATGGTGGATAATGATGAATTACCTATGATTAAGGGCAGGAGAAGAGTATGGAATGTTGTGTGTCTTTTAAACTGAAAGCTATAAAGGAGGACATTTTTAAATAAAGTTTGGTGTTGCTGTGCTCCATTGTTAATTTCTTCTGCTAATGATGAATGTGGAACGGAATGGTGTTCTTATTTAATACAAATTTTATCCAATAAATAAATTTTTTCACTTTTATACCCTATATATACACAAGTGCAGACTTGTGTCACAGATTTATCAAAGACTGTCGAAACATTCTACACAACGTTATCCATGATATGAGTAGGGTTGAGAAGTATTTTATACATAATTTTGTGGGGAACTATCTCTTTTCCCTTTTTACATATGCCTGGGAGATGCCTTTGGTTAGTTCCGTTAAGATGCAATAGCAAAAGTCTAAATTTAAATTCTGGCCTGCAATACAGTAAACTGTACATTTTTACTGGGTGGATGATATGTCTGACACAGTAATAAATTGAAGGACAACTTCATTAATGAGAAACCCTATGGACAGATGTTACTATATAATGCTTATTATAGTCACCAACTATCCTGGTTTTGCCTTTAAGATATAGCTATGCAAAAAGTGAATTGTCTATTTACCTTAGTATAATAATTTTTACCATTAGAACTACACTATTTATCATGCTACAGGGAGGGTACTGTTTATACGAAGCTTTATAATTTATATTTAAATAAACTTGGCAGATTACATGGAGGTAGTATATAATAATTGATAAGAAAATATGGATTTTTAACTAAAAGAATAGATAGGCTGAATACATTTTCAGTGCAAGTTCTGTTTTGCTCTTGTTGAAAAAAGTATGTAGGCAAACACTGCCCCTTTAAGGTTAGCAAACCGACACATGTACACAAGACTAATCCTTTCTACTGTGCACTTAGCTGTGACATAAAGACATCAGATAAGAGTAGATGAAAACATTTTGACTATGAAAGGTTAATTTATTGAAATGGTTGCTATGGTTGTTGTGTATGAAATTTTAGCTATTTGATCGCAATATGGACTTCAAGAAGAGATATATTTTTACAACTAGTTTAGCAGCTTCTTTTGCTTTTCTGTGGGTAACAGTAGCTTCATGGATTAATGTCTTCATCATCATCATCAGGTATTATATACAGTAAATGCATTTCTTATGGTGTATTTCTACAATAATACATTTGAGAATATTTTACAACCCCTCTTTTATTTGACATTTGGAAAATATCTCCTTTGCCAGACTAAATAGCGATAAACAAATCTGCCCTATTTTGCTTTGTTGCAAAATGTGTGACCTCTGTAAAACTTGTGAAATTTGCATTTGAGTAAATGGCATTTTTTCCTCCTCATTTTTTTCTGACATCAAATGTATTGGGGTCAATGAGTATTTTTTTCTGAGGTTTTTCCAGCACAAAAAAATGCAGGATTTTTTGCTGAAACAATGCGTGGAGATATTCTAATAGTGTTGTTGGATTTTTTTTTAGAGTTTAGTGTGCAAAAAAACTGATTTTTTTCTGACAAACCGAAATACTGTGAATTTTGCAGCAAAACTGTAAAAAAAATTTGCTGATCCCTAGTACCCACTAAAGGAGAATTTTTATATTGAATGCCATATTCTACAATATAGCATAGCCCCATAATTATTGCAGTCTCTGTTATAAATGACTGCATGGAATTTTTCATACAGATGTTTGGGCTATATGGTATAGCAGTGTGTACAAATAATTTCATTTTTATTGGCAGCAGCAATGCGTGATTAATATGCAAAATATGATTTATGGGGCTTCCTCTCAAGAAGTAGAGCAGTTTAAGGGCATACAAAACTGAGAAAAATCAATTTGAAGCTGAAAGGTTAATCTAGACAATTTTGTAAACAGCACTGATGCAAACATTTATGAACACAAATTCATCTTGACTCCTTCCTTTTAAATTCATTTTCTTATCATTTTTAACAATGATCATTTAAATTTCAGAGCAACTGCAGTCTAGATTTCCAGTATTAATAATTTCTTTGTTTGAACACTGACAATGTAGATTCTTATACACAACTAACATGGGCAGATTTTATTAAAACCTAGGGGCAGATTTATCAAGGGTCGAATTTCGAAGTTGAAAATACATCGAAATTCGACCATCAAATTTAAATACTTTGAATATCGATCGATCGAATTAAAATCGAAGGATGATTCGAAGGATTTCAGCGATCGATCAAAGGATTTTAATTCGATGTGTAAAGACTTGGAAAAAGTTTGTAGAAGGTCCCCATAGGCTAACATAGCTATTCGGCAGGTTTAATTTGGCTAAGTATTGAAGTCAAAGTTTTTTTAAAGAGACAGTACTTCGATTATCGAATGGTCGAATATTCAAACTATTTTTACTTCGAATCAAATTCAAAGTAAATTCGAAGTCGTAGTATTCTATTCAATGGTCTAAGTATCCAAAAAATTACTTCAAATTTCAAATTTTTTTATTACAAAAATTCCCTCAAATTCACTTCGACCCATGATAAATCTGCCCCCTAATGTTATTAAAACCTAATGTTATTAAAAAAAAGTAACATGCTTTTAGGGGTTTGGATTTGGTTTCACCCCAATACAAATCCTGTAGAATAATCTTTGAATTTAAAGAATCCCAAACTAGATACATCATTCAGCGCATCCCTACATGTTTTATCACTGAACCTCATTTTCAAATATGCATGAAATTCACATTTTGTTTATTCCACTCTGCAAGGTGGAAACATCCTGCATGGAACCTATTATTTGTGCAATCTTCTTTAAAAAACATATATGTACAAAATGTGGTAAGCGCAAATAATTGTGCAGCATGAATGTAAAACTTTGGCATCTAAAAGCTGCCAAATTAATCTAGAAGTCAGTGGGGACTCTTTAATTTTTGTTAACAATTTTATTCAAAGAAAAAACCCTATAACATTACACACATTCAAATTTTGATAAATAGTCCTTTTAGAAATATGTCAATTAGTTTAAACTTTACTGACTGAAAGTTTGTTCCTGACAGTTTGAAAAGTTATTCCACGATCTCCACTCTCTTCACCACCTATCCTAGGTTTACTTTTAAAAAAAATCGAATTTACCATTCAAACCTTAATAAATCTGCCCCTAAGACTCCTTTTCAATATATATACTGTAGCAAACTGTCAGTTAGACCACCATCCTACTACCACCAATTATTGCAGTTGCAAGAACAAAACTTTTCTGTACCTGTACAAATTGCTATTAGTAATTTACAATGCTTATGTTTACTGCATCAATGTAGCATGCACAATACTCTGTATTCTCTTAAGATTCAATACCCTTCCTGACCATTGGGAATTACTATAATTCTAATAATAGATTTAAAAAGAAACGTCTTTATTTGAAAATGCTACTATGCCAATCATTGGTTATACGAGTACAGTAAATAATTAACAATATAATTACATGACATGGCTAAGGATAAATCACCTTTCTTTTTGTTGGAAAACAACAGACAGAGATTGTTCCAGTGCATGTTACTTAATGCAGGGAGGGTATGTTGTTGCTTAACAATGTGATGTCATGTTTGACCTGCAACCCTGTGTGATTTTCTTCTTCCTCTTCCTGTTTATGCTCTCTATGAAAAGTTCCTGTTGCAGACATGTTATGTTAAAAGTTTTTCTGCTGAGTTCTATAAAACAACCAAGTTACTGTTCACACGGAAGTTGGTGTGTCTGTCCTCACTTACAGAGAAGCTGCACATGCAGTTCAGATCAGATCTCCGCTACCACTTTTCACTTTAGATATTTGTTGGTATAGGAGACTGCTTGGTGCCATTAATATAAAATCACAAAAACTGCTTTACACAAATTGCAATCCATTGTAAAATATGACACATGGTTATTGTATCATGCTTTTCACATGCATGTGTTTGATACAGTCATGCAAGTATAAAAATAAATCTGTAATTTATTCGCCTACATTCTAAAGTAAGATTTTTAATAAATGAAAACACTAATATTGGAATATTGGCATTTACAGGTTCACTACAACAAACAGAAGCTGATGTAGACTTTGACAATGTCGACATTAAAGATCTTCCATATTTTGCCTTTATTACTTTTGACAAGTTACTGCTTAAGTGTATAGAAATAAAAGAGAGCATAGCCCTGTAACATTATCTAATAAATGTTTGTTGATAAGTATTTATTAGCTTTAAAGGACCAGTAACATAAAAAAAAATTAAAAAATCACCAAGACAGTTTTAACTTTTAAATCGCAAAGCTTTTATTAAGAAATTACTTACCGATTCTCTGCATGCGCTCCTCTTCAGAAATGGCGACAGGGCGACAATCCATTGTGTGGCGCTCGATTTCTCCTCCCTGCCTTCTTTAGGAGATAGCCAGGGAAGAGAAATCGAGCCCCGCTCAATTAGGGATGCACCAAATCCACTATTTTGGATTCGGCCGAACCCCCGAATCCTAAGCGAAAGATTCGCCCGAATACCGAACTGAATCCAAATCCTAATTTTTTACTTCCTTATTTTGTGACAAAAAGTCACGTGATTTCCTTCCCCTCTTTCAGATTCGGTTCGGCCGGGCAGAAGGATTCGGCCGAATCCTGCTGGAAAAGGCTGAATCCTGACCGAATCCTGGATTCGGCGCATCCCTACGCACAATGGATCATCACCCTGTCGCCGTTTCTGAAGAGGAGCGCATGCAGAGAATCGGTAAGTAATTTCTTAATAAAAGCTTTGCGATTTAAAAGTTAAAACTGTCTTGGTGTATTTTAAAATTATGTTACTGGTCCTTTAAGCCAAACTTACCACATACATTTTTGTAAGTACTTCAGGGGACTTAACTAATTATAGGAATTTTAATTTGTAACATTGATTTGATTTTGATTTACCACTGAAGTACCACTGTATCTGTGTCTGTGACATTTTAGGCTAAATATTAGCCATGCCTTCAAAGCAAGCAGATTGCATTTCATAATAATGACATGATATAAGCAAAAGGACACTGTATTTATGAGCAGGCTTGTTTTATTTACATTCTTGACCTTATGCTACATGTTAATTTTGTTGCTAATTAGTAGGAGATGTAAGTCTGTATTCTGGGTGATATACTGTAATACTCTACAATGACCGAAGTTAAATGTTTAAGACAAAAAGAAATATTACATAGTGATTCTAAATGCTTATTATATTGCATTATTGGCATTCTACTGATGCATCTGTGCCTTCAAAACACCACTCAAAATGTTGTCACCTGGCTTATTTGGAAGAACTCTTTCTAGTTATCTCTATTTGAAAGCTTCTAAGGTCCATATGCTATCTCTAGCATTTATTTATTTATTTATTTAGCTTTGTTTTATGTTTTAGTTTTATGGATATCCTGTGCAGTTGATTTCATCCAACTATAATTCACTTCTTGCAAATGTTTTTAAACAACCCATTGCAAATTTTCTGAATTACATACCCTATATTTTTCAATGTATCCTTATTTATGGTGTTTGGTGATGTAATCAGTTATATTCGGTGATTAGTGATATAATTGTCACATGCCTCACTGAAATGTGTGTATTGTAAAAAGTAATGTACAGATGAAGCCAGAAGGGATTGTGAGTCTATCTAATCAGGATAAATGTACTGGTCGCGTTAAGTGTAGGGAGACACACTGTCCCAATGTTTAAAAAGGATCAGTAGCAATAAAAATAGGGGCGATTCCAGTAATGGACACCAGGCGCCTGAACTACCTTTCCATTCTATGCCAATCTTTGTCTAGAGTCACCCGGGACAGGAAGTGGCTCAGTTAGTGCTCCCGAAACAGATACAGATCTTGATGGATATCGCATTTTCTGCTGCTTATCTAGTGTTACAGAACAAAAGAAAGTGGTTCCATCTGTACCTCCAGTTGTAAAATATGAGAATATTAAGGGGCGGATTTATCAAAGCCAATGTGAATTTTTGAATTAAAAAATTTGAATTTCAAGCTATTTTTTGTGTACTTTGACTAGGGAATAGTCCAAAGTTGATTTGAATTTGAAAAAAATTTGAAAGTTTGAATATCAAAATTTATCATGTACTGTCTCTTTAAAAATTCGACTTCAACCATTCACCATCTCAAACCTGCCGAATTGCTGTTTTAGCCTATGGAGACCTCCTAGAACCTATTTGGAATCAATTGGTGGACTTTGAGAAATCAAAGTTTTTCCCAAAAAATTTAATTTGTTTGAATGCGCTATTCCTTTGATTTGTACAATTCAAATTTGGCCGAATACAGACCTATTCAATCGAAAACTGACCTATTTGACCAAACAAAAACTTTGACTTAATATCGGTTGGTCTTTTTGAATTCGAATTTCAAAGTTTTTTCAATTAGAAATTCGACCCTTGATAAATATGCCCTTTACTCTTTCAGTTCTGATTTTTTTTTTACAACACAATAGAAAGGATCTAGACTCAATACTTAGATCCTCTCAGTAATAAGATCTGAAGATACATCATAGATGTTAGCAACAAACCTTGAGCTAAAAGGGATAACAGAGAATTGGAGCAATTCCATGCATGCTTCTTGCAAGGCCGAAAATTAGATTACTAGTATACTAGGAATTTGTATACTGGTATTCTAATTATCTAGAAACAGTCAAACAGGGAGTAGCTTTAGATTCCCTGTTTTCCCTGTTTAGCTTAAATAAATTGTTCAGTGTAAAAATAAAAACTGAGTAAATAGATAAGCGGTGTAAAATAAAAAAAAATTCAATATAGTCAAATGTAATCTATAAAGATTGGAGTGATTGATGTCTAACATAATAGCCAGAGCACAACTTCCTGCTTTGCAGCTCTTTGATTGTTACCAGTCAGGAACCAATCAGTGACTTGACTGGGGAGCATATGGGTCATTTTTTTCGGAAAACTTCGAATAGAATTCGATCTAATCGAATGCGCTATTCCTTCAATTCAAACGATTCGAATTTGGTCGTATACAGACCTATTCGATCAAAAACGGACCTTTTCAGCCAAAAAAAAACTTCAACTTAATTTCGGCTGGTCTTTTTGAATTCAAATTTCAAGGTTTTTCAAATTCGAAATTCAACCCTTGATAAATATGCCCCTTAGTCATCTACAACCTTGGGGCATTATATGGTTATGGACCTATGAGGTTACATTTTTAAATTTCTATGTATACAGTTAGGTCCATAAATATTTGGACAGAAACGACTTTTTTCGAATTTTGGTTCTGTATATTACCATAATGAATTTTAAATGAAACAACTTAGATGCATTTAAACTGCAGACTTTCAGCTTTTATTCAGTGAGTTTAACACAAAGATTGCATACAAATGTGAGAAACTAAAGCCTTTTTGAACACAATGGGGGTCATTTATCAACAATGGGAAAATTTGCCCATGGGCAATAACCCATGGCAACCAATCAGATTGTTGCATTCATAGTTATACTTGCAGCTGGCTTTAAAAAGCTAATCACTGATTGGTTGCTATGGGTAACTGCCCATGGGCAAATTTGCCCAGTGTTGATAAATTAGCCCCAATGACTTCACTTCACACTAAACAGCTTTTGCAGTAAAGAAAATTACAAGAAAGCAGATACACCATTTTACGTTTTTAGGGGAACAGAAAAATATAAAATCTAGGAAAATGTAAAATCAAGGATATGCACTATATTAGTAGGGACAAATTTAAAATTGGCATGTGTAAATTTGAGGATTCATTGTATTGCTAACTCATCAAAACTTTATTTTAAATAAGGAAAAATGTACAACATATACATAAATATGTACAATAATTGGAATAACTGTTGACTAAGTGTTTTTGTTTTGTTTTTTTAAAGATCTTTTCCATTTGTAATATAAAAAAATATTTTCTTACTTTACTTTAGTAGTCCCCACTATCGTTCAAAACCTTCCTTGGTTAATGAAAGCTCAGACTCACTTTGAATTTAGTTTGCCTGCTTGGCTTCCATTCAATTAGGGAAAAGTTCTGATCCACAGTTGTGAATTTCATGTTTACTGCCAGCAGGACAGCCAAATCATAATACTCCATGTGGAGAGGAGAGATCAGACCTAACTGGTATATTTATAAATTCTAAATATATACATTATATCATTTAGCATGCAGTTCAGTTCAATATCAACTTTATTATTTTTATTCCTTAAGCAAGAATTCTAAGCAAGAATTTCTGCACATAGGATTTTTTTTCAGGAAAAGTGAGTCCCTGCCCAGTAGTAGAACTTGCAGTCTAAGTTTGGTGCCTGAGGCATAAAGACATTAGTCACTTGCCCAAGATTACAGAGACATAACAGGGGAGTTGTCATAAGAATCAAACCCATACTCAAGCTTGTTAAATATTATAACAAAGTGAATATTAGAATGGATGAACTCAATTACTATTCAGCCCAGATTATTATGTGTAGCAAATAAAAACTGGAGATGTACCGTCAAGCATATAATTACAGCTAATGGATAGTTGTATTTACAGTACAGTGAATAAATTCCTTTATTCTACAAATAATTGATACATTCAACATCTGCTTGAATTTGTAATGTCAGAAAGTTAAATTTTTTTTTTAAAAAACTGATAGCAAGGACCATTTATTGTTATTTGATTTGTTGAGTAGGGATTTGTCAGCAGATGCAATAGCTATTGGCTAAATATTCCCATTACTGCATATTAGAGGCTCACATTGTTTCTGTAGGTACTGTTCATGAATATTGGGAGCTGTACATTACCCATCCTACCCCAAATATAATAAAATTCCACCTCTGACAATGCACTTGGACATAGCAACAGTAGTAACTCATTGGTTTGACTTTGTGCTTGAATGCATTATTTGGAAACCACCAGCTAATATGCTTAATTAACATGAGCAGCCAAACAATGCAGGAAGTAAAGTGATGCAGAAGATCACACAAGATATATTAATTTGCACAGTTTATCCACTTTGTGTAGCAGTGTGAAGTTCTGCTACCTTTAGATTACTGTTCTCTGCTTCTTTTCAAGCCCTTTTACCAGTGGGCATTAGCAGCATTTTTTAAATACTGTGAGCACACTCTGAGCAGTAGTACAAAGAGGCAAGTCTGCCTCATGATGTTAGAATCGGGGAGGATATCACAGCTGCCAAATAAAGTTGACCTGTCATGACTGCCCTGTAAGGGAAATAGTGTGAGTCCCTTGTTTTGGCTTTTAAATATATATAACACTCACTAATATTCCAATTATTGTATTCATTATTATATTGTATTAGTATTAAACATATTACACCACCATCATTGTGCACATTAAATGCAATGTTTCAAGCCTAGCCATGCACTTCTTCAAGCCTCTGGAGAGGCCTTCTACCGCATACTGAACTGCACCACTGCTCGCCCCCAATTGCTTGTGAAAGGTGGTTAAGCAGTGCAAGATAGTTCTCATCAACCCCACTGTGCTACTTTGCTTTTTCCGAATTAGTCAAATTCAGTATTGGGGGACATACTGCTTCAGTTTAGGAGGTTGATCGAAGTCTTTTCCTGAGGAGCCTACATAGCAACCTGCAGGTCACTGGTTCAAACTGAGGCAAGATATTACTGGTATGCATGCTCTATTTTTTACCACTCCTCCCAAAAACCAGTTGCTAAACTGACTTAAAGATAAACTGATTTCTGTTTTATTATGGTGGGTCAGAACCAAAGAAAAGAAAGGTACTGCTTTCAATTGCAGCTGCCTTCAGCTAAAAGGCTCTTTAGGGTTATATTTTATTTCATTATGTTTTTGGTGTACATCCTTATTAATTTACGTTTTGTGTTTGTTTAGCTTTTAAAATGCTGGAATTAGAGAAGTTGATGTGGTTTTAATCTTTCATTTTTTTGCATATCATTTATTTTTAACATAGGGTTGGGCTATACAAATGTAAATGTCTTATAAAATCATCTAGTGCCTTTAAATTTTTGGTTAATTAACATTAAATTCACATCACCTAATAGATACAGTACAAAGGACACTTACAAGTTTCATTCCTATCATGATACTGCTCTCATGTTTTAATTGCTTGAAAATTGTCTTTGAACAATTGTCTTCTCCAACTGTTTCAGTTTCTTTTGTCACTGTGACAACTTTCCAAAACTTAAAAAAAAAAAATTCTTACACTCAAACTTCTTTGCATCACTAAAAACTTCCCATTTAATGAAACTTAATTTATATAGACATATAAAACTGTATTCATGGGAAGCAACTGAAATTTGAGCTTACCACAGTAAAATTCCGGCAATTTCTATGCATTACTAATGCGATTTCTAGAGGGATATTTATCAATGGGTGAAAGTTATAGTTCACCATTTTATAAATACACCTCTAAAAAGCCAGTAGGAATGAATAGAGCTGTGGTGAGCTCTATTTCAGGGATGGTCAGTAAAGGGGCAGCCACTTGGGAGCTTTACACTTAAAAACTAATGCTACCAACCTGATCCAATTTAAATGTCTAGATACAGTAGGGCTTACCTTACCTTTTGCAGGATTTAGCACTCAGCACTTCAACTGACATCCTGGTATAGATGGGTACAAAACAGCTCTTCTATGAGCTCAGTTCAGTTAAAAAAATCCCACCTTACTTAGCACATCTGTTCATCACATTTTGATACTACACTAACCTCAACAGCAATGCTGCTGGATTGTAGAAGGAGCAATGTATTGTGTGAATAGGCAGTGACCATAATGTGTACAAGTAATGCAATCATCTTTGTCTAAAGAACTAAAAAGTTTAGTTACTGAATATTAAATTCTTGACAACATTCCCCTTAAACATTTGTTTAGGTAGTGTTGCATTTTGGAGTGTCTGCCTTATAAGTTAGGCAGGATTGTATGACTAGGGTCCCTCTTCCAAGCTATAATATGATTATTTTTGCTGCATTTTATATTTATTAATTACATTGGATATGTTAAGTAAAATGAATGCAATAGTAAGATTTCATGGAACATTGACATGGCAGTGCACCATAGGAATGGACCCGTGGTGTCAGCTTGTTCTATATAAAGCACTGTGGGAGTATTTAGATTTAATTATTTATACATGCATACATATACATTCTAAGCAAATCTCTCCTGCAGTGAGATCTTTTCAATAAACTTCATAAAATATATTAAAAAATGATGCCATCTATGATAGAAAAGAATAGCTCCATAGGATTTTCTTTTAAATTTCTTCTTTAACTAAAGAAAACCTGAAGATAAATAATATCAATGTGAGAATTAAATAGTTATTTAATTTATTTTGTTTTAACCTTATTTTCTTTAATTAACTGATCTGTTTTTTATAGGAGTCTGTAACTGATTTATCACAATCTGAACCTGGAACCCCACAGGATTCTAATGATTAAGCCTAATATGATTTGACTTCAAATTTTCAGAAACTAAAATGTATCAATATTTCTGATAAATTCAGATCAATATTGACATTTAACTTTGTCCAAGGTTTCCAGAATTATCATCTAAACTATTCAACACAATAATAATTTGTAACATAAAATAATGTACTTAATAAGTAAAAATGGTTTAGTTGTTAAGTGCACCTTTCACCTTTTGCTATAGTTTATGCACTAGCAGTGCCCAGCCCCATGTTATTGCTTAAATCATTCCAATTTCAGTCAGGTGATACCAGTGGTGTCCAATAATAAGGGCAACCACTTGAGAGTTTTAACTATGGAAAGCAAGTTATAGATAAAACTTAGTTCCTATAAAACTGACTAAAGAATAGTAGAAGTCTTAATGACAGACTAGGGTGATGGCCAGTCTAGGGATGATGTTGATGCAGTTGGCAATATTTTGCTGAATATTCAGCAATATGTTAACAAATAATCTTTGGTTTCTTTTAAAGGGGAGAGGACATTTTTATTAGCTTAATACACAAACTGTCTAATGTCCTAAATATATTTATATGCGCGAGTGCAGAAAATTTCTTGCTACAGACAATTCCAAAAAATTCAAGTTGATTTAATCATTAATATTACTCAAACTCTCTTTCCTGGAAGCACAGCATGGACATAATTCAAAATATTAAATGAATCACATTGTTCCATTACAATGATGTTCCTTCTTTTTACTGGGTCTGCTGTACTTTAATAATCATCATAATTAATTATATAGATCATTGTTTAAGTGTTTAGACAATATATGTTTATATATAATGATCAAACATTTTTATCAACAAGGGGTAACCTTCAGAAAGTATGGAGGTAGGTCACTGGGTAGTGGATTTGAAATTTGTAATTCCTGGCCTCCATTTCTAAGGTGAAAAGATGATGGGCAACTAATCTCCTCCAAATTCTTTCCCAGCAGCAATAAAGCAAATTGCCAGTGGGAAAACACACAGTTTTCTTAAGTCACCCAAACATGTCTTGCAAGGAAACTCCCAAATCGAATTTATGTGCCAAACAGAAGAATCTGATGCCCCCCTGTACAGGCTACACACTGAGTATAGAAGGGGTATGTGGGGAGAGCAGTGGTACAGTATCTAGGAAGTACAAAAATGAAAGTGATTGTTGTACCTAGGCATAGAGGCAATGAAGGCAACATATCACTGACAGCTGAGATTTTTAAATAGATATAGATGTAGATATAGATGTATTAGTAAAAAAAAAGAATTTGGGTTTCATGTTTAATGTGCCACTGTTATGTTTCCAAAAATAGTAAAACTAATTACAAATTTCTTATGCCCCTTCTTTCATTAGTCCCTTTTTACTGAAATTCATCTAAAATGTGACTTCCAGAACTGTAAACCAGCAATAAGCTTTTTATTTTACATGTAGTTCTATAAACAGAAACATTCTCATGTTAAATAATAAATCAGCTTCAAATGAATGTACCATTTACAGCTTTATAAATTATACCATTTTTATAGATTTGCAATCAAAAATAATAAATGCTTGAACTGCATGTTTCTGTCTAAAAGCTATAAAAACAATTTATGCAGGCCGCCAAAGGAAAAAACAATATTAATGTAAAAAAAACAATTCAGTGGTTGGTTTAGGATCTCAGTGAGCGAAGTCATGCTGGTTCTGTTTTGTACCATATTAAAGTGCCATAGTATAACCTAACAAATGGACCACAGCAAGCTTAGTGCCTTTTCATACATACATATACTGTAGGGGGTTATTTATCAAGCTCTGAATATCCGAACCTCGAATAATTTGTAGTTTTTGGAGCAAATTATTAGAGATTTATTAAATAACGATGGTCTAAACTCAGGATCCGAAACCCCGGCATCTAAAAGTTCTCAAGCTCCCGTATAAGTCAATGGGTAAGGTCCCAGTGTTTGCGCTGATGTCTGTACCAATATCTGATGATTTTAGGGATTAGCAGCAAAAAACTCCGAAAAAATTGTAGCTTTTGTGGAAAACTCTGAACAATTCGAAGTTTTCGGACCATATTTTTCGGGCTTTTTTCTTCATAATTAAGGTGCATTCAGGAATTCGGATGTTGCTCGAAGTTGGATATTAGAAATACTGGGATAAATCCAGACCTTGATAAATAACCCTCATAATGTTCTTTAAAGTAACTGCAATAACTATTTTAAATTTGTGGGTAGACAGCTTTAGAGTATAGAGTATAAGTATGTGCAAAGGGCACAAACCATCTAAATCAGGAAGTATGTTTGATAGGTGAGTATATAATAAAAGTAGAGAAACTCTCAATTTCACGCGTGCAGTTCTCCGTCAGAACAGTAGACACCATTCAGTAACTACATTGCAATAGCTCTTATATAAAGAATTACTTTCTTGTAAACAATTACTTTTCAGTTAGAAGCGTTATTATAAATACTGTGCCATGCTAGATATGAATTCTGCTGTTGGATATAGCTAAATACAATACTTTCACTGGTTCATACAATTTACATTTTTAATAAACTATTTAAGACTTACAAGACTTAGAAATGGTGTACTTTGCATATTGAACTGCACCAGCCCAGTGGTTTAGCAGCTCAACAACAGCTATTAATTATCCATCCATTGTATTATCTATATACAATATATCTATATCTATATATATATACACACACACAGTACACAGTTCTTCATTTTGTTCACATTTGTGTTTTTGGGGTATTAATTAGGCAGCACCTTGTAAGTGAAAACAGACTGCAAAACATCCTATCAATATTTAAATATTTTTGCCAAATTTTGACATGGTGCTTTAAGTTATCAGAAATTCTCAGCAACGGAGAAAGTTTTTACATTTTTCATATTTGCAGTATTTGCTTATTTTCATGAAAACAAATTTTGTATAAGTTTCAGACTAAGAAGTATTTATTATTTATATTGCACCACATATTCTTGCGGTTATTTCCATATAGTATAAATTAATTGATAATCTTAAATGTTACAAAACAGATTTTTGGCTTGTTATATTTTCTATCCCATTTAGCAATTTGTACTTACAAGAAACACATTCCAACGATTAAAAACAAATGCCACACAAGCTACTGTTTCTAGAAGGATAACATGAATATCAGCATTTTAACATTCATCTTGTGCCAGGAAAACCCAGATGATCTCAGTCACAGATGAGCAAACCAAGCATTTTGAATTGATTTCTGTATCTCGGGTACACAAAATGATTTATGGCAGAACTCCTCTTTCTCACTAGCTGATCAGAGGTAACAGGAGAGCTGTCACTCAGAAACCTACACATCAGCTGTTCAGGAGCTGCAAGATTAACAAGAGCTCTACCTGTCAGATTTTGTTTACTTGCAGTTCAAACTCACTGTATGTCCAAAATTATTTGTTTCAGTATTCCTCTTTCCCACCTTCTGATCAAAAGGTAACAGCAGAACTGTCAGTCAGAATCCACACATAAAATGTGCACCCACTGAAAGCAAGCGTATTTTCTTGTGTGTTTGTTGTGAGTCTTTTAGTGTAAATGCACTACAAATCCAATGTGATTTCTTTTCTAGGAGAATAAGCATTTTGGGTGCCCTTTAAAGAGTTTTTGTATCTCTGTTTTTTTTCTGTATCTCTGTCTCTGACAACATAAACTTCTCCTCTGCCCATAATAAAAAGAAAAAAAAACATATGGCTACAGTAAGAGAGGAGCTTTTAATGTGCATGTGATCATAAATTCAGTTAAAATAGGATACTGACTGCTGACTTGCAGCACTCCTCACCCTCCTTCTTCTGAAATCTTATGGACATTTGAGCAGTGACAATTCCTGTCCACTAACAGAAGATTGGCTGTCACCTCCTACTGTGCAGCTTGTTATAACTTATGGTATGCTTAAAAGAATATGTGTGCTTTAATCCATCTATATAAGATTTTTGTTGCCTGGGAATTCATTAGGTATTTTGTATCAATTGTATTATATTTCTTCTGATAGATGCCCACAAATTTGGTGCAGTAATATGCAAAGATCATTAACTGAAAAAAGATTGCAATTATTTTATGTATTTAATGACCTTCACAGTCTTTGCTGTAACTACAATTTTTATGTGTAGTATAATCAACCTTCTCATTTTTACAAAGGCCTTGGGCAGAGTGCCCCAGAGGGGACTAGCAAATAAATATGGGAGTGACAAAGAGTTGGCTTGTTTTGTGCTGGATTTAGTGACTTTTTAGTAGTGACCTGATGATTTCACAATCCACTTCTCATATAAATCACTATATACAGATCAGCGCAACAGATGCCCACTGTGAAATCCTGGTGCATTGGTGTCTGAAGAAGGAACCCAAAACCACAAACTTCTTTTTTGCCAATTGAATGTAACATTAACCCCCATGCACCTGTTATCCTCCATCGTATAATATTACTCTATTTGGCAAATTAATTAGAATGTAAAAATTGAGGTTACAAAACATTTTTGGTGGAGCTGCAAAACTCAGTTGGAATAACTATTACATCAAGGATAATGGTACAC
The DNA here is from genome assembly GCF_017654675.1 of Xenopus laevis. NCBI lineage: Eukaryota > Metazoa > Chordata > Amphibia > Anura > Pipidae > Xenopus > Xenopus laevis. The sequence continues at coordinate 49,358,879 of NC_054371.1, forward strand.
AAGGCAGAAAGAACTTGTGTTAGCACAGCAATTAAATCACAAGCTACCCCAATTAAGCAGGATGTGATAGACATGTTCACATAGTAAAAAAAATAATCATCAATGAGCAAAAAGCCACTATTTAATTCAGTGAAAAAACAGTGATCATAAAAATTCAAAGGTGACTGGACAGGCTAGGTCGTTATTCAGACACCTGGGGGCAGATTTCTCGAGGGTCGAAGTGAGTTTTCGAAGTTAAAAACTTAGAATTTCGAGCTATTTTTTGTGTACTTTGACTAGGGAATAGTCCAACTTCGATTCGAATTTGAAAAAAATTTTTTTTATCATGTACTGTCTCTTTAAAACTTTAACCATTCGCCATCTAAAACCTGCCGAAGTGCTGTTTTAGCCTATGGGGGACCTCCTAGAACCTACATGGAGTCAGTTGGTGGACTTTGAGAAATCAAAGTTTTTTTGGGGAAAAACTTTGAATCGAATTTGATCGAATGTGCTATTCCTTCGATCATACGATCAGAATTTGAACGAATACGGACCTCATCGACCACAAGGAAAACTTCGACTTCACTTTAGTTGGTCTTTTTGAAATCGAACTTCAAAGTTTTTTCAATTCGAAACTCGACCCTTGATAAATATGCCCCTAGGAATCATCTCAGGCATACATTTTCACAAACACACATGCAAATTTAATGGATTAATGAGAATGAATTGCATTCATAATTTTTCTTCCTGGTTCTTTGATGCTGAGTTTTTTTGTGCTCAAAGCATCAGAGTAATAGTATATAGTTATATGGACATATTGCAAGGGTTCAGTATACCATAGCAAAAAATATCCAGTGGACTGCACCCCTTTTGGTTGGGTTATATTTCTGGATGCCACAACAATAGGATGAACAAACAATTGCACTTTTAGATACATTTTAACTATAGCTGAATGTCTTTTGTTAATTGGTTCATACATCTTCAGCTGTGTTATCAGCTAAGGAGTACCTAACCAAATGTTAGCCTTCGAAAGGCATTTACAAAGGTCTGAAAAACTCTGGCCTAGTACATTTAGAATCCCCAGGTTAGTGAATTAAAGCTAACACATTTATTGAAAAACATAACAAAAAAGTATTTGCCATTGCTAGTGCTTAATTATCTTTATTGATGTAAACACCTGCCTAGCCCTCCTACATTAAAATCTAAAATAATTTGTAAAATTGTAAAATATGTAAAATAAGCACTGTTTAGATGAAGAGCAGGTGTATTTTTCTCATCCAATCTATGCAGAAATCATCAATACATCTGACAAAACAGTAGTAGGCATGCAGATGCAACACTATAAACAAAATAAATAATCCTTATAGTATTATGAATGTTTGATGAATTTTGTGCTAATTAAAACAATAAAAGAACTAATTTTGTCAATGGTGTTAAGTATGTGTAAGCTATTTACTTGTTTCCCATTGTGAACTAATTAAGACAGAACAAGTAATGATTGTTTATAGTAGTCCTAAGTGTAATTATTTTATTAATTTTGTACTCACTATGTCCACATAATTGCTTTTACATCATACTGAGAACCCACACTGGTAAAACAGCTCAACAAATATTTGCTTAAATTGTCTCAAATAGTCTACTGCACCAAAACCAATGTTAGAAAAGGTATTTGCAGTTCTATGAACTATATAAATCCAGCCTTGGCAGTAAAAAGATTTATTCAAAAATTGAAGCCTCAAGATTTCCAACAGAAAAGAAAAAAGAAAAGCAGTGACACAATACAAGCTAGAGCCCATTTTCTGAGAAATCAAAGATCCCATGATTAGAATGAAGCTATTCACTTTGAGCTAACTGTACTTGACTAGTCTAATGCCAGAGGATTGAATATGGCAACACAACGGAAATACATTGTGTCTCAGTATTGAGAAAAGCCTATATTTCATTATTCGTACAGAAACTGTATAGATAATTTAGGATATAAAACGTAACAAATTGAATGTTGCTAACACAAGAGGCCAATTATTCCTAAATTACAATATAAAATGCTTTTCTTTGGAATGCATGCTCAGAAAATTAACATTTTACAGTTACAGCTTTTCCCATATCAGTTTTGGCATGGACTGCCAGAGTAACTAAAGAAAGTGAAACGTTCATTGTGTTTTATAAAAGTGCATAATAATATACTGTGAGTGCAAGAAACACTTAATATTCTCTTCAGATATAAGCATGTGTAATTTCACTTCTCTCCAAACAAATGTATCAAATAAATGGTGAGCTTTATGTTATTTTTTTAACTTCAATAGCTGCACACATTACCTATGTAAGAGATGGCTAGTGGTGGCGGTATCATCGATTATAGAAACTGGTCTAGCACCTACAGTGGAAGGCTACTTTTAACCCAGACGTCTGCATAGGCATGCCATTTTTATGTGCACTTTGGTCCCTAATTCAACTCTTTTGTAGCCCATGCATCTATAAGGCTAACATGTGCCATATGGATTTAACCTTGTCCCCAGCTCTGAAAAGGGTCTTGACAGTTTTTCTTGCTACACTCTCCTAGCCTGTCTCTCCGAGCAGCTGCAATCTTCAGTCTTAATTTATCTTTGATGCATAGATAGATAGATGATAGATAGAAACTGGTAAATAGATGTACAGTATTATGCTTAATAAATTAGCTGTTCAATTTAAAATCTAACTCTTCTACCTTGTACAAGAACCATGCTGTGTAGTCAATCACTTGTGTTTTTATTTGGACAAAAATGTATTTAATTATTTTAACAAAAAGACTTTTGTCTGCTTTGTTTGTTTCTGCGGCTACTTGGAGATGCGTTGCTCATCAAAAATCATAAATAAAATGTGTCCAGTACACAACAGGTTCAGCAGTATTTAAACTACATCATTTGATATATGAAAATGTTTATTTATATACTATGGAAGTATTCTACAAGGAGGGATACAATAAAAATAAGACTAAAACAATAAAAAATGCAGAAGTTAGGAGAACTATATAACATGTATGTTATGTTTTGCTAGCTGAGGATGAGAAGATTATAACAGTGCTTTATTAGCAGGCTCTTGCAGCCATTACACAACAGTAAGCAACTCTAACACTACAAGCTGTATAGAAATATGAACAGTATAAGTCTTGAGCACAGTGACATCTACGGGCCATTTGTATAAACACCACAATGTTCTTGTTATAACTGAAGCTAACTAATTTCTCATTTAAATTTGTCTGAGCTTTTTAAAGCATTTTTCAAGTGACAGCTGTTATTTTATACTGTTGTCGTAAAACCAATAAACATCTTTACAACTGGTTTTACACAGTGATACCTAGCTTTCAGACAGATATGAGGTACTGTATATTTAAATGTTTCTTATACATCTTGAATAAGAGGTCTCAAAAAATGTTCTTCCATTTCATGCCATACACTTATATTCATACAATACTAGACTAAGCACTGTGTTTAGAACAAATACAACACTCTTAAATAGTATCATTCAGCAGTGTTGCTGCCCAATTGCAACTCAGTCGTAAACCAAACCACAATTTTTATTTTACTTTGTGACTTGCAATCATTTGTACACATTGCAACCATATATATCTACAGCTATACTACTTGTTGTGTTTCCACGACATGAAATTAAAGCAATAAAACACTTTTAGGATGATAAGGCATACCAATTCAGTCATTCCTCTTACTTTATTAAAGTGTTCCTCTCTTAAACTTCTTTTATGATTCCAATACAAAATTCTTTGAAGCTTGAAGACTGTGTTGAAGATCTTGAGTTTCAAAGATGTAAAACTCACAAATTCATTCTGCTCATACATTTATTAAACCTGAATATGAGGTACCAGTTTTTAAAACACAAAATACAATGAATTTTAATAATATATGAACTGATACATTTTAAATCCAAATGTGATAGCACACTGAGCAGAAATTTGATTTAATGCAGAACAAAATCAATTTTACCTCTCTGTCACCTCCCAGCACTTGTCCAAATGTTTTCCATGTTTTGTGATTCACCTGCATAAAATGTAACACAGACATGTGCAAAGCTAGACAAATATTTCAATTGCTATTCTCACGGCTCATAAAAAAGGCAAATGTATGCATTCTATATTTCTATATTATTAACTTTTATGGAATGCAAAAGGAATGGGGATTTTATATATATATATATATATATATATATATATATATACATATTGTTTTTATTTATTTATATATTTTCATTTATTTTATTTATATATATATATATATATATATATATATATATATATATATATATATATATATATATATATATATATATATATATATGTGTGTGTGTGTGTATTATGCCAACAATCAATTTGACTGCAGCCAGCTCACTTGGAGCCCAGTGTCTGCCTAGCCGGTAATTTAACTGGACAGTTATGGAATGTACAATTCAATCAAAGTGGGCAAGTTACAGCAACCACATCATATTCAAGCCCTTTAACTGCAGGAACATTTCAAGAACCCTTAAAAACATCTGGAATGTGGTAAAATTTTATAATGCTAAAAACACAGTTTTATGACGACAGCTGCCTAACAGTCGAGTTCCTTTGAAACAGGCCTAGTGTTGACACACCCTTTTCCTTATAATAGTTATTGAAGTACCATTTGCACCACAAATGCTATTTAGTTCTGCTCCCAGATATGGGATCCATTAACCATAACGTTTTTTTAAAATGATTTCCCTTTTATCTGTAATTATAGCGCAGAACCTTGAACTAAGATATACAGTAAGTTATCCTTATTTGAGGCAAAAAAAGTCTACTGGGTTTAATTAATGTTTGATTGTTTTGTTTTAGTTGATTTAAGATATAGAGATCTAAATTACAGAAAGACCTGTTATCCGGAAAACCCCAGGTCCCGAGCATTCTGGATAACAGTTCCCATGTATATTATTATTGCTGCTAGAATAAGTCCATAAACATGGGTAATCTACAGTAGTTTTAAAAAAATGAATCTCAATCTTTTTCAGAAAATGGATATTGTATCTATGTTTGACTTTCCTGTGTTCATGTTTCTATTGTGTGGAAAAATGTCTCATGTCGACAAATGTCAACTTTGTAAGTTTTTTTTACACTTCGAATAAACTCACAACTGGAATGTTTGCTTATTTATGAAAAAATGCAAATTGATCGAGTTATCGGCAAAATAATCTCAATTGGTCGAATTGATCGAGTTTTGAGTGATACACCGAAAAAAACCGAACATCATGAAGGGTACAAACATCTTCATATGGTTCAATGGATCTCTGCCATTGACTTCTACATGACCTCAACAGGTTATAGCTAGAGTATTTTAAGATTCAAGCTATTGCAGCTTTGGGGCATAATAAATCTCGAAAAAATTTGAGATTTTTTTTTACCTTAAAAATTAAAGTTTTACCTCCAAAAACAACTTAACCTTTGATAAATCTGTCCCTTAATGCAAGAATGGCCCATCATTCATTCACAATGTGGAAAATGCGGTGGTTGTGGAACTGCAGGATGTACATTTATCTCTCTTTGTTAAAGAGATATGACAGTGACTTTTCACAAAGCCTACTCAATTTATCCATTACAATGCCTTTTGTCAGCTAAGCTTATACATTGTTAACTGTTATACTGTTTAAAGTTATTCAACATTGAATCAGTGATTTGTTATAGGCCAGTAAATATCTGGCATAAAATTAATAAAAAATGGTCTGCAGCACCCGTAACATCACAAAAAGTTTGATTATTGGCTGTGTCCATTATGTTGAACTTCCCAGGCAGGTTAGTAACTATTTGAACTGAAAATATAATAGAAATGTACAATATAAAGTCTAAAACATTGCAAAAACCAAGGTAAACTTAGGAAGAAATCCTTGTCTTTACAATAAAATTACAAATTCAATCAATACAATCAAATCTGCAATAAATGTATCTATTGTTTGACATAAACCCATTCCAACCAATCCACTTCATAGGCAGATATACTAAAGGGTGAAGTGGCCGTCGTTAGCTAGAATTCACCAGAAATTCCATCTGCAGGGATACCGGCAATTTACAGAAGTAGAGGACAATTCACAAAGCTACAGATGAAGCCACTTGGATTTGTGAGTTAAATGCGTCATGACTCAGAGTTAATTGAAGAAACTGTGTTATCTAAAGTTATCTTAACTCATTTAATGCATTTAACCTTTTCATTAGCATACCAAAGCACCATTGTTCACAATGGTGAATGCTTTAATTAGATGGGATGTTGTGACACAGTTTTCTGTGTTAAATGAGATAAATGGGATATCTGTGTTTAGTTATTCTGTGTCAAACAGGCAAACCAAAGTGGCTGCATCTGTACATCCTCCCCAATCTTGTTAGTGATATCATAAAGTGGGGTTGCATTCAAAAGTTCTATCCTGGGAAACCAGGGGGACTGCAGCACTAAAAACTTCCCTTCAGCGCTCTCTTAAAAAACTTCTTTGCATGCACACCGCATCGAGCAGGGGTGCATGCTCAATCAAGAAGGGGGAAGGAGAGGGGGACTGTTACTATGCGTGCCGGGCCCCTTCAAAGATTTTCGGTGCGGGGGGCATTAAACTCTAATAGATATTGTACTGATTTCTGAGAGCTATGTAATGACAATATTGAATCAAATATTATCAAAATAATTTGCCTTGTATCAAGACTTTTATGTTCCATACATTCAAAATCTTATGAGTCAGTTCTGAAGCTCAGGAAACGATGGGGAGCTACTGGGGGCATATTAATAGACACAGATCTACACTGTTAAAGGGCTGTGGTTGCCTTGGACTGGTACAGAGCCCCTAAACATAGGGGTTATTTATTAAAGGTCAAAAGTCAGAGTTTTTAATACCTCAAATGAACGCGAATGAACTTACAACTCAAATATATCTTATTTTTAGAAAAAAAAATGGAAAAAAACTGATTCTGCAAGTTCGAGTTGCGGAGCCGAAAAACTTGAATTAATTAAGTGTTCCTTTTGTAAAAACTCAAAAATCATGCAGGCTATGAACATGGTTCAAAGGACCTTTGCTATTGATTCCTACATGACCTCAAAAAGTTTTAGATGGCGTATTTTCAGATTTGAGCTATTTCCAGCACTGGGGTATAATAAATCTCAAAAAATTAGAGTGTTTTTTAACCTGAAAATGTGAGTTTTGCCAAAAATTCAACTCGAAAACTTGAATTTTTGTGGAAAACACACTTCAAACCTTAATAAATAACCCCCCATAACGTACAGCATTCTGCCCTACTTCTTTGTTAAAATGTTGCCATCCTTTTAGAGATCCCTTTTGAAACAGGGACACCATATACTTTTTTTTTTTGCAGAAGGTTATCCTGCGTTCATGCATATTATTATGCTGGTGTTCATCTATAATGTGGACATTGTTTATAGTGTTGTCAGCTACATAAAGATACATAAAATATAAATATATAATTATACATTACACACACAGATGTACTGTAATAAAGTACTCCAGCTGCATTTTCTGAGAGATAAAATTAAAATACATAAGATTCATTTAATTTAGCAATTGGAACAATAATACCAAACACATTTTCTGCCCCTGCTTTCAGTACTTCATGCTTTATTTTTCTCAAACAAATGTCACTACAGCAATATCAGATATGACTTTTTCCCTTTTGTATTTATTGCTTATTATTAAAAAGAGTTTCTCCAAAACAAAAGAAAGCTATATGAAGTTTTTTTTTATTTCCTATTTTTATTTCCGTGTATGTGCTCTGTACAATGATCAAAGTAAACCATTGTCATTTAGTTTTATTAAAAACCATACAAAAATAAATCTCTGAAATGAGGCCAATTTAGCTGTCTACTTTGCAGAGAGTGATACCGGCTTCAGAGCTGTAAAAGTCATGCTCCACATTAACTTTAGGAACCTACAGAGATTAAAATGGTATATATGTGGAAGGACAACATAAAACTTTGCAGCTTTGTTTAGTGTTAAAATCAATAAGTTATAAAGCTTTAATTTATAGAAAGTTAAAAAAAAGACAAAAATATCCATGTAAAGAATTGTTAACTGTTTGTCTTAGCAAAAATATTTTTATTTTTTATTAATTATTTGTAGAAACTAGAATACTATTAAAACTGTATTTGGATATAATAATTAGTGGTTTCTGAAAATTATAGTTTTGTTTTTTCAAGGATGTTGCAGATATTGTTATGATAAGAGTTTTATTTTGTATAATTAACCTTAACATTTACACTCTCCTGATTTACTGTCAAATGGGGAGTTTCTGCTTGAATAAGGAAGGCTGAAAAATTCCCAAAAGCTATTAATGATAACATTTACCAGTATTGCAGATAGAATCATATCTCCCGACAATCCTAGCAAGACAATCAAAACTTCTGTACTCACTGTCGGTATTCACAATTCAGTTCAATTTTAATTTAGACTAACTTGTGGTATCTCTCCTACTTACAGTTGGGAAACCAGTTTCTTATGAATTATTTGGAGCAAATCTATTTAATAGAGGGATAATTTCAAATATATGGCCAAGGAGTTAATTTGAATGCATTTTCTGTCTGTTCATAACTACTTTGAATGATAAAGAATAAATGAATAAAACAAGTGGCAATATATGAACCTTTGATTGGTACACAAGGGGGTAGCACAACTATAATGTCATCATATAATAAAGAAAATCTGTGTGGATTGTAAGGTTTTTGAAGCAAAAATCAATTAATTTATATCACTTTCTTTATTTACACTGACTTTATATTAAATTTTCCCATATTTGTTATCGGCTTTATAAAATGGGAAATCATTTAGCACTCTTTTTATAGGACAATTTTGGAGTTCTAATAAGAACAGAAACCCAACTTCATAGGTAATACAGTAAATTAAATATGTGTTATATGTTCCCTTAGGAAATGTAAACTACCTTCTTAAGTATTAAACTGCAACGATATTCTACAGAGAGCTATTACTGGTATATTATCATGATCAAAACATACTTTGCAAAATCTAAGCACTTTTTTTTACAATAAGGTTTCTTTTGCATGTGAATCCCCCCCCCCTCCTTGCAGTCCTATTCCCTCTAGGAAATGTTAGAGAATAAGCACAAACAAAATAACTATTTAAATTGAAAATAATGAAATGGATTACCTACATAAAGTGTCTTACTTCAAAATACCCAGTAGTCAGCAATAAATATATTCAAGACCATAAATATTTCCAAGGTCAACATGAGCCCACTTATTGAAACTTGTGTAAGAAATTTATCAGAAAGTGGTTGATTGGAATTCAGTTAAGCTTTAGGTATGATACACAACCCCTTTTCTATACAGGTGAGATACAGTAGCAATGAGGGGAAGGCTATATACTCTTTAAATAATTATCCATTTGTACTTTAAACAAAAAGAACATTAAGAACATGGATGAGTTTAAAAAGTGCTTAGTAGCTACTTGTTTGGCTCATTTTAAACATATGTATATTGCCATTTTCTGTCATCAACTTTTTTCAACAATATATATTAGCAACTAGCTCCTACAAAGAAATATAATTATACCATTGATATCATAATGTTTGTCAAATACATTAGTACTGAATTTGTAGACAAAGGGGCAAATTTACTTAAGGTCGAATATCGAGGGTTAATTAACCCTTGATATTCAACTGCCGAATTGAAATCCTTCGACTTCGAATATCGAAGTCGAAGGATTTACTGCAAATCGTTCGATCGGACGATTAAATCCTTCAAATCGTTCGATTCGAAGGATTTTAATCCATCGATCGAACGATTTTTCTTTGATCAAAAAAAGCTAGCAAAGCCTATGGGGACCTTCCCCATAGGCTAACATTGACTCTGGTAGGTTTTAGGTGGCGAACTAGGGGGTCAAAGTTTTTTTTTAAAGAGACAGTACTTTGACTATCGAATAGTCGAACGATTTTTAGTTCGAATCGTTCGATTCGAAGTCGAAGTCGTAGTCGAAGGTCGAAGTAGCCCATTCGATGGTCGAAGTAGCCAAAAAACCATTTGAAATTCAAAGTTTTTTTTCCTATATTCCTTCACTCGAGCTAAGTAAATGGGCCCCAAATAGTAAAGGCTCTGATATGAATGATCAAGACATTGTTACCTAAAGCAACGGAAATGGTTCATAACAATGAGGGTGTAAATATAGTGATGTTATTAGAATGTTTCATACTTAAGTTGTAAGAATCAAGAGCAACATCTTTACTGTGGAGTGCACCATCTGTACCAAACATTTTTAATCCCAATAAATCCAGGGGGTTCCATGTTAGTTGGTTACTCTTGTGTTTAAGGTTTCCATGAGTGAAATTGAAATATCTAAAAAATCACATACCTAATGTAAAGTTTAGGGGGATCACATTGGGATTTGCACCATAAATGCAGGCCACTCCAGACAGGCTTTTGCAGCAGAGCAATAACAACAGAAAATAGCTTGTGTTCAGCAACCAAAAATCCAAAAATGAAACAAACAGCTTTCTTCAGCAGTTCTAGCATTTGGTACATCAGGAGACTGAACAGGCTGGTCTCCTGGGGAATGTCACAACAGGAAAATCTCCCTTATTATCAGACCCAAAACTCTGGTATCAGTCCATTCAGCAGGTATAGCACAGGCAGCTTTCACGTGGCTGGTTAACCCCCTGGTGTCTCTTAAAGGTTAGCTCTTAAAGGGATGACATTAAAACCTAAATACTGGAGATATAAACTGTATCTGTCATCCACAATATATCCCCTCTGGCTTGTACACTAGGTAACATTCATACATAAAAGCCACACTTGTGTGTGGGTTCTCTACAATGTCGGACTAGGATGTCAGGGGCCCACCAGAAAACCTTAGATCGTAGGCCCACTTTCCAAACTTTTCTTCCTCCTCTCCTCACTCAACCGCTTTATTTTTCTAGTCTTTTATCTCTACATACTATACTCTATTCTTCCATTATCAAGCCTCTTAAAGACATTTGGAATGGCCATGAAATAGGCCAAATGGTTAGAATCAAGAGGGCCCACTGACACCTGGGCCCACCGGGAGTTTTTCTGGTATCCCGGTGGGCCAGGCCGATACTGGTTCTTTCATGTGTAAAATTCACCAAAATGTCTGGCAACCATTTGGAATAGGTAGTAACATACTAGATGCTTCAAATATCAGACTTAAAAAAAACCTGCCTTTAGGGATGGACTAATTTTATTTGCATTGTTTTGCCACGGAAATGACACCCATAGACTTGTATGGTGTCATGCATAAAAATAAAAAATGAGGCGCGGCGAAATTTTTTTGACGCGTGTCATTTTTTGTTTTTACACACAACACCGTAGACTTTAATGGGTTTTGGTGTAATTTTCTCCGGAGGCGAATTTTTGTCAAGTTTTCCCAAGCCTACCTGCCTTCTTCGTGCAAAGACTTAAACCATTAAAAATCTACAAAATGATAAAAAAATAAAACAAGTTAAAAATACAAATTGCCTTTTCATGTGTTTGTTATTATTTGAAATTGTGGGAGTAATTGCAATGCATGTCCTTCTCACACTTAACTTAAAGGGATACTGTCATGGGGAAATTTTTTTTTTTCACAACGCATCAGTTAATAGTGCTGCTCCAGCAGAATTCTGCACTGAAATCCATTTCTCAAAGAGCAAACAGATTTTTTTATATTCAATTTTGAAATCTGACATGGGGCTAGACATTTTGTCAATTTCCCAACTGCCCATGGTCATGTGACTTCTGCTCTGATAAACTTCAATCACTCTTCACCCCCCTCCCCCCCAGCAGCCAAACAAAAGAACAATGGGAAGGTAACCAGATAACAGCTCCCTAACACAAGATAACAGCTGCCTGGTAGATCTAAGAACAACACTCAATAGTAAAAACCCATGTCTCATTGAGACACATTCAGTTACAATGAGAAGGAAAAACAGCAGCCTGCCAGAAAGCATTTCTCTCCTAAAGTGCAGGCACAAGTCACATGACCAGGGGCAGCTGGGAAATTGACAAAATGTCTAGCCCCATGTCAGATTTCAAAATTGAATATAAAAAAATCTGTTTGCTCTTTTTAGAAATTTCAGTGCAGAATTCTGCTGTAGTAGCACTATTAACTGATGCATTTTGAAAAAAACATGTTTTCCGATGACAGGATCCCTTTAACTAACACAAGGTGTAATCAATGTTAATGTTAATTCCTTCTCAGCTATGTGCACAAAAATGTCTTTCATTCCCACATTTTAAACTTGTGTTCGCATTTTAAAAAACTACAGTATGTGTACAGGTCAGAAAGAATGCATATTTTTGTGTTTTCACCAAAAATGATTTGTGCGCGTAACAATTCACAAAATGCAATTTTTCAAAGTTTACTGTTACCACAGGGAGACATGCTTGTGCCATGTATTTATCATACAAAGTGTCTGTATATTTTATATATACAGTACATATATATGAGCATTTACTCCCTCAAATTAACTCAATGTTTACTGACCAATCAGGATTGGAACATAAACCAAATAATCAATGTCTAGGTTAAAAGAATGGGTTTTAGTTTAGTTAGGTAGTGCCTGAAGCCAGCATGGAGTGAGGACACACATACCAGAACTACCAGAAGCATGAGCATAAGAGAGGCAGAGAGGCCAATTTAACATATACATGTGTTATCTCTGTAGATATCTGTAATCAATGACCAAACTAGGGGCAGGCAGACACAGTACATGCCTAGGGTGCAACTGTGGGGGGTTCTAGGACCTTAGGCAACTACCTATTCTACTTATCCCTAGTTTTGGCCCTGAGAATAATTGCAGTTAGCAAACATAATATTTTACCTATGTGCACGAGTGGGGGGGGGAGAAGCAGTTCACAGTTTGAAGGAGAATGAGAAAAGTATACTGCAGCAAAGTTGATCTCATATTTATAACAGCTTTTTCACAGCTTAATAAATAAACCCCCTCCCCCCCACTGGGATATACCGTATTCACTAACAACATGGTTTAAATAGCAAGCGCTTAACTCTATTTACTTAAAATACTTAAATAATGTATTAACTAAAAGTGCAATATTAAACAAAGTACAAACCATTCCCATATATTGAACGCCTTCCATAAACTATTACCTTTACAATCTGTAAAACTGTCTGAAGCATAGTGCATGCCACGATGTACTTGAAGTTCGCCTTAGAAACTGTATCATCTAATTGTGCTGACAAAAACTGCCAGAAGCAATACAACATTGAAATACATCACTTATCTGCTTCAGAGTTATAAAAGTGTCTGAGAGCTATAATTTCATCTGCTCCAGCTAAAAAACATTTAAAGCCTCATATTCTCATGAGAAGAAACTAGGGTATGAAAACATTTGACTGCTCCATTCACATTTGTGGTACACACATTTTAAGCATAAGTCATTTTTCATCAATTCCAGTGAGTCGTTATTTGACCATTCAATAGAGCTACACCACATGAAATTATACAGGAAGACTGAAAGTAGATATTGTTGTGAAATATAAACTGAAAGAGCTCAAAACAGAGAAAGCTGTGATTTTTTTTTCTGTTCTCCTGCCATGAAATGAATAAGCATGGAGTAAGATGTAATGGAATTGCTGGGCACTAAAATGCCTAGGCTGCAGGAGGTTAGAAGGTGTAAATATGCAGGGCTACAAAGTGAATCAATGCTTAACATCATAACAAGGAACCCTAAACACTCACTTGCGGGGGTGGGGCCATTAGATAACTGTGCTTGATTAAAAACCTTGAGATTTCTATGGATTAGTCTAAGTAAGCTATGGGGGATCTTTATTCAATATTTATGCAGACAGACAGACGGTGGGCCATCAGACACTCTATAAAATCCACAAGGCCACAAGTAAAACTTAAAAGAAATTCTGTCATGGTAAAACATGGTTTTTAATTTTATAATCTGACTTGAGGCTGTTTCCCAGGTTTCCCAGTCATGTGACTTGATCTCTGATAAACTGCACCCACTCCTTACTGCTACGTTGCAAGTTGGCGTGATAACCTCCTCCCTTTTCCAACCAGCAGCCCCTCAACAGAACAATGGGAAGGTAACCAGATAACAGGTCTGTGACACCTAAATTGCTACACACCAATAGAACAAAAAAAAATTAATTGGTTCAAGAATAGCATTTTAAATGGTAGAATGAATTATTTTCAGTGTGTATAACATCATTTAGTAATAAAAACTCTACCATAAGAATCATAAAAGAATCCCTTAAAGTTGGATCTGGGCTTTTCAGATAAGAGGTATTTCCACAATTTGGATCACAATGTGTTAAGTCTATAAAAAATTGTTTAAAAATGATTTAAGCCCAATAGGATTGTTTAGACTCTAAAAGGATTCATTATATTTTAGTTGTGATCAAGTACTGTTTAATTATTAAAGAAAAAGGGGAATGGTTTTTTAAAAATATGAATTCATTGATTAATATGGAGTCTATGGTAGATGGCCTTCCTGTAATTCAAAGCTTTCTTGATAATACCAAGCTCTCCCTGTGATGTTTGCTCCCACCATAAATTGATATTGGACTATTGGCTAAAATTTTCATGAATTTAAAGTAACATTTATGCAGTTCTATGGGAAAATAATAGTCTGTTTCACCGGAAGGAGACTACAGATGGGATTATTACTGTATGTGCCCTTTGCTATCTACAACAAACAATACCGCACATGAATATTATACTGTACTTCTTGTGTTTCCCCCAGTTAACAATAGAGAGGAGCAAAATAATTTGTTTATTATGCACATTTACCCGTGCCAGTTCATGGCTGATTTTAAAAGTCATTTTTCTGAATAAAATCATATATATTGATAGTCAAATCATGTATATTATATTGAAATAATTGCGTGCGTATGTGAATGTACTGTGTGTGTGCTTTATTTTTAGAGAAATACATATAGAGACAGTTGTTTGGATAATAAAATGGTATATTTCATTTAGACTTCTGACATATTATAAGAACCACTAATGTCCAGAAGAAAATAATTCATCCATTAATCTAAAAACACGGTATGAACAAAGGAAGGTGGAGTAAAGTTTTTCAAAATTCTATTCTATTTGCTTCATAATTTTATTTAACCTCTGCCTTCTATTATTAAGGTATTTATACATTTTAATTGGCTGGATGTAATCATAATCCACAGAGAAAAGAAGTTAATTGGCTTCCCTTGGAGTGTGCTACATTTGAACACAATCCTTAGATAAGAGACTAATCAAGTTCCAAACCCAGTTGCCCTGGAAATCAATTAATATCATTATGTCCTATCCTCTTACACTAAATGCACTTACATATTACTCCCATTAAATTCACTTACACCTCTGTGTAGTGCCATGAAATACAATTACGATTTCCCTTTCTTTCATCAGACTATACTTAAATCACAGATAGACAGGAAGGTAATTTGATACATTTACTGTACACCCTACAAACCACAATAATATTTTCTTTGTCGTGAAAACTGAAAAAACAAACAAAAAAAAAACAAAAAGTCGAAGTAAAAACACATGAATAATATGCAGACTATTACAAGGTATAAATCAAAGTTCTATTAAAGAGCATGGTCCTTTAGGGCTTGTAAAGTCTAAAATAGAATAAGGCTAGAAATGCTGTATTTTGTATACAAATATAAACATGAACTTACTGCACCACAAGCCTAATCAAATAAATGATTTATGCTTTAAAAGTTGGCCACAGGGGGTCACCTTCTTTTAACTTTGTTAAACATATTTGCAAGACTAAGACTGTGCACATGCTCAGTGTGGTCTGGGCTGATAACGGATCGTCATAAACAAAGCTGCTTGAGTTCTGCATGGCTTGGAAGTAAGGCAGGGGCTCCCCCTGCTGTTCATAAGTACGATTGTTTCCCTGCTCAGCAGTTAGGGACCATCTGACAATTCCTATCCATAGGAAATGAAGGGAGAATTTCACTGCATACAGTCAGGTTTCTTATAAAAATGATACAAATTTTTTAATTAAAGTATATTGGAGATTTATTTTTCATTAAAGAAAGTAAAAATGGGATTTTATTTCTTTGCCTTTACATGCCCTTTAATGGCAAATCTGTGTATTAGTGGAAAATGTGCTAACGAAATTCAATTATATCAATTCTCTCACAAACTATTTAAAAAATGTTCCTTATTAGAGATATGGGACCTGGTATCCAGAATGCTCATGACATGGGGGTTTCCAGATAAGTGGTCTTTCCATAATTTGGATCTCAATAGCTTAAGTCTACTTTAAAATATTAAATAACCCAAAAAAGGTTTGTTTGCCTCCAATAACAATGAATTGTATCTTAGCTGGAATCAAGTACAATGTACTGTTTTATTATTACAGAGAAAAAGGAAATTATTTTATGATTATAATGGAGACTATGGGAGATGTCCTTCATTTAATTCTAAGCTTTCTGGACAATGGTTTGCATACCATTATAACCTGTAATGGCCTGCTCCCCATTCAATTACTCTAATGACAGGCAGTGAAACGTCATTATATTTATTGTTTATTTTATACATACTCCCTGTATTACTTTATAAGGAGATTGCATATGCCACACACCCTTTTCTGACCCCATTTCTTACCCCATTTTCCTTGTGTAGGATGGATGTGTGTCCAGATCCTGGGGTATAAGGCCCCAGTGAAGTTTATATGAGTGAAAAGACATTCTGCATAAGGGAAAACAAAAGTTAGAGTTACTTACATTACTTTTGTTGCAATGTGTGGTAGCTTTAGTACCCAAGCAGTCTAAGCTCCTATATGAGCACAAGGGTGACTATTACCCTGGTGATAACCACCACACAAGTCACCAAGCATTGTCATTTTCAGGTAGTCTCCAGTAGAAGCTTAAAGGGGACCTGTCACCCAGACAGAAATAAATGAATGTCCTTTTTAAATTAAACATGAAAATCAAATTATTTTTCCTATTAACACACCCATACCCATTATAAAGGTATTTAAAAATCTCAGCTGTCAATATATTGCACGCCCCTATATCTTAGAGGCATAGAGGTTGTGATTTCCAAGAATGAAGAAAACAAATTTAAATAATTGATATTATGTAAGTAAAGTTTTTTTTTTGCTTGACAAACACAATAGAAAAGAATTTGGAATTATTTATTTGGGTGACAGGTCCTCTTTAATCTAAAGATGGGCGCCCTAGGCAACCCAGCTGGCCACATCTCCCATCCGCCGCATGCATGCCTAAGTGAGGGCACGCACGTGTGCTAAACCACAGCGTCACCCCCTCCCTTCATAGCGAGGCACACAGCAACAAGCTGAATTTGTAGGCACACAGCAACAAGCCCGATTCGTAGGCACACAGCAACAAGCCAGATTTGTAGGCACACAGCAACAAGCTGGATTCTGAAGCCTGGACTGGAGTAGGCAGTAGTGAAAGGTACGTGCCTGGTGCCCCCAAGCTTTGCACCATAGGCATGTGCCTACTCTGCCTACCCCTAGTTCTGGCCCTGGTTGCAAGAGTTACTGCTCACAAATCTTGTACTGGATCCATGTCCTGGATCAGATGAGTAATATATTACAGATGTGGGATTGCTTTATCCGAAAACCCATTATACAAAATAACTCCAAATTACAGAAAGGCAGTTTCCCATAGACTCAATTTTATACAAAAATGAAAATTTGTAAAAAATATTTCAACGATAAAACAGTACCTTGTACTTCATCCAAACTAAGATACAACTAATCATTATTGGAAGCAAAAACAACATGATTTTCTTGTAGACTTCAGATAGGAAGAACCAAATTACGGAAAGAACTGTTATAGCAGATCCCAATTATTCTGAATAACAGGTCCTATACCTGTACTACTTTAGTACTTCAACAACACACACAAAAATACAAAATTATAGTTGCTACACATTTAAATTTTTTGTAAATGTAACATATTTTACAGTATTTGCATAAATGCAACTCCAACCGATCCATTGTAATCTTTTCCATTCACTCTTTGCTCCAAAAGAGCACAAAAAAATTGTAAACATTTTCTTTTTTTTCCCAACAGTGATTCCCAACCAGTGGTTCTCAAGTAACTTGTTGCTCACCAGCCCCTTGGCTGTTGCTCCCATTGTCCTCAAAGCAGGTGTTTATTTTTGAATTCTTGGCTTGGAGGCAAGTTTTGGTTGCATAAACCAGATGCCAAACAGTACTTCCTTTAGACTGCCAGTGCACATAAGGGCCACCAAATAGCCAATCACAGCCCTTATTTTCCACCCCCTTGGAACTATTTTCATACTTGTGTTGCTCCCCAACTCTTTTTACAATTGAATGTGGCTCATGGGTAAAAAAAGTTAGGTACTTAAAGATACACACACCCACACCTGGCCTCTCCTTTGCATTTGACCCCGGTGCAGTAGAGTTTAGGAGGACGGCACCTCCACAATACATAAAATGCATTAAAAAACTCCAGCACACTGGTAGAATGCTTAACAGGGATTAACCGTGTTTAATTGTGCCAAGCCAAACAACAATGTTTCGGGGGCTGGTCCCTTCATCTCGTAAAAAAGGTTGGGGACCACTGGTTTACCACATAAGTAACTAAGGATTTTTAATTTACTATAGGCTGACACTTTTTTTGTAAGACTGTTCTATGTCAAATAAACCTAAGCTATCTCTGCAAACTAAAATAAAAGCTGCAAAGTCATAAATTAATTTCCCAACACTATTCCCCATATACAGTATGTTCTGTACAATTTTACTTATGGGTGGTGTTTTATTGCCTGGTGTACTATAAGGAATATTTTTTAATTATCTGCACCAACATACATTGTTCATTCATACTTTGCAATTATTTGTAAAATCACATCTACACAGCGGTACAATTCACTCAATATTTTTTTCAGATTACTTAACAACCAATCATTCAGATATTATTAATGGTGTAAGACTGGAAACTGAAAATAAAGAGTGTCAGAGAAACACTAATAACAAATGGTAGACAAGAGCGTGATTTACAATTTGTATTGAAACTTTAAATACCATTTGCTATGAAAGCATTCTATTATGTTCTATAGGGAAAAAGGTGCATTGGCTTTTGATCTACTAAGTGGAAAAATGGATTGAAAACATAATGTTCTAAAATAATAGCTATCTTCATACTGATAACAATAATAAAGCCTCTTTTTTGCCCAGCACCAGAGAATCACAGCATGTCGTTCTTCTTCCTATGCCCAATTCTCTAAGTCTCTATTTTTCTCCTGGCACACAGGTGTGTAGCCCAGGGATGGAGCACATTTCAAAGGTAGTAGCAAACAGAATGTTACTGATTAAACAACAGATTATCTGAAAGATAGATTACAAAGAGGGGTGGTAAACGGGACCCTTTGTAATTGGACCAGTGTTGTAAGTGGTGTACCTCAGAGGTCTGTCCTTTGTCCTTTGTTTTTTAATTTAAATGTAGGTACTGCAATAAATACTTAATTGTGAACTGTAAGTTCCATACAGGTTGCTGCCACTTTGCAGACAAGAATTGGGCAGCACATTAGCAAACAAGGTTCAATTTTGATAAATGCAAGGTTATGCAATAGGGTAAAAATAACGTGTGTTGGGGACTTTTTTTGATTGAAAATGATTTGGGGATTTTGGGGATAACACTCTGCAGATCTGAACAGTGCCAGTCAGTGGCTACTAAAGGAAATAAAGTACTCTCTTGCATTTGAGCATGCAAGGCAGTTCTTAAAGGGGTGGTTCACCTTCAAACACCTAGTTGTTTTCAGATAGATCACCAGAAATAAAGACTTTTTCCAATGACTTTCTATTTTCTATGTGTGACTGTTTTTCTAATATTGAAGTGTCAAGTCTAATTTTTCACCTTCTGAAGCAGCCCTGAGAGGGGGGTCGCCGACCCTGTAAACTGTTCTAAATGGATACATTTAGTTGATACATTTCTTATCTTTGTCCCTGCTGAGCAGAATCTCTGGATTTCATTACAAGCAGCTGTTATTTGACAGAATTGATACAATAGTTGCTAATACTCCAGAGATGCTGCTGAGAAATGTATCAACTAAATGTTGCAAAATTGTAACAGTTTAGAGTCTGCACCTGAATTACTGAGCTGCCAGACTGAAACACTAGAGACAGGGACATTAAACTTTGAACTTAGATTTTGGAAAAACAGTAAAAAAGAAATAATGGAAAGTAATTGAAAAAAATCTTTATTTCTGAGGAACAATCTAAAAACAACTGAATTGGAAAAAGAGTTTGGAAGGTAAAACAACCCCTTCCTTAAGGTATTCGTAAGATAATACTCTGGATAGAGTGCAAAGATGTGCAGATTTATTGATAAAAGGGATGAAAAACTTCAGTAATGATCAAAGACTATCAAAGTTAGAGTTGTTGTCTCAGGAGAAAAGGTTTACAAGGGGACATGATTATTATTTACAAGAATATTACAGGGCAGATAGAAGGGATGATTTTTCTCATAGTAAAGAACAAGAGGGCATTCAACTTATTTCATGTTTAAATGATTTTAGCAGACTTAAGGCATGAATATCCAAATTACAGAAATATCCCTTATCGAAAAAACCTTTCGGTGCCAAGCATTCAGGATAATAGATCCTATACCTGTATAAATTTCTCTATGCCTGTAGTATATACCATTACAACAGGTATGGGTTTTATTCTCCAGGGCCTGAGATATTAGTGTTAAAGGGGTATAGTCATCCCATTAAGTTAAGGGATTCTTGAAAACAAGTACGTTTCCTATATATATGCATTTTTTTTTTAGGGATGTACCGAATCCAGGATTCGGTTGGGAATTCGGCCTTTTTCAGGAGGATTCGGATTCGGTCGAATCCTTCTGCCCAGCCGAACCGAATCCGAATACTAATTTGCATATGCAAATTAGGGGTGGGGAGGGAAATCGCGTGACTTTTTGTCCCAAAACAAGGAAGTAAAAAAAAAATGTCCCCTTCCCACCCCTAATTTGCATATGCAAATACAAATTAGGGTTCGGATTCAGTTCGGTATTCGACCGAATCTTTCACAAAGGATTCAGGGGTTCGGCCGAATCCAAAATAGTGCATCCCTAGTTTTTTTAACTGATCCAGTTTCCTCTGCTGCCACAGCGGCCGCCTCAGCCAGTCCCTGCTTCAATTTTGATGTAATCCAATAGGTCTCCTAATGCACAGTTCTCTATGTGCAGGAGCCAATTAGAAGCAAGTATGCTTATCACTGGATGTGCAATGTCTGTGTAGGGAAGTGTTATGTTCCCTTTCCCTAAATGCATAACCCTGTGACTTTAAATCTGGAGCCACCACTGATACTAATATATCCCTGCAGACCACAGTGTGCACACTCACCATTCTTAAACTGACAGTGGACATTTACAGACAAGGGGTGATCATTATTATATTGTCTAACATCTGTTGTGTTATTGTTATTTCTCTGGTCTTATTGCAATACATTATTATAGTTTCTACCTATTGCGTGGTTTATTGTCTGTTATATTGTGTACAGTTATCACTGCCACTGCAGTTCCCAGGGAGTTGTATGGCCACCATTTTAGCCCAGGGTGGAGGCACTTAATTTATCCCAACCCCACAAATCTCCCACTTAGCAGAGGCTTGGGATCTATAATGTTGGTGCCTGGATTTTCCTGCCAAGAAAGGGTTGCATCTGTTCTGACAGGGTCCAGAAAACACATTGTTTATCCTTACAACTAGGGTTGCCACCTTTTTTAAAAGGTTTTACCAGTCAGTGGGGGGGGGCTGGAACAAAAGGGCAGTCCGTGACACAAAAGGGGCAGAGCCACATACCGTGATGCAAAAAGGGACGGAGCCACATTGCGAGATGGCTAGAAGGCCGGAAAAAAGGATAAGTTCTGAGTGAATTGGTGGCAGGCCAAGGGCTTTTTTTAAGGGTATTACAAATTTACCGCCAACTTAATTTGTAATACCGGCCCCAGCCTTGGCAGATGTTTTACCGGGTGGCATCCCTACATGCAACTGTAAAAAAATTTTATATTATACTCATTTTCTGAAACCTCTAATAGTTGGAATTTATTGAAGGAAAAAATGCAAAAATGTCACCAGAAAAGTCGGCAAGTAAAAGCTGGTGAGGTTGTATAGAAGTCAAATGGAATATTTATTTCTCAGTTTATTAAAAAATTCAAGATTTTTAGTATCATTGAAAATGAATGGAACTATGTCCACCTGGCATGCATGAAAAAGCATGCACAGGATGGTTTTTGCTAAACCAGGAATTCCCCTTTCCCTCCGTTTTATTTATTTATTTATGTACTTATTTCTTTTTTCTTTTCCTTTTCTCCCTTTATAAATCCAATTCTATATACAGAAATTATATCTAAATCTAACGACAGCGGACGGTGCAGTCTATTTTCGGTGAGAGAGTCAGTACATTTTATTATCACAGATAAGATTGGTCCGGTTTTTCCTATGCATATGTTGTAGAGCATGGACTGTTCATGTAATCTGTTCATGTAATCTATCTATACGTGTGACTTATTGCATTGATGTAATGTAACATTGGAATATGTTTTCAAATCAAAAAAAATTTAAAATTTAAAAAAAGAAAAAGCATGCACAGGCTAGGGACCTAGCCGAAACGTTAGTTTTTTTCTGTTCAAATAAAAACCTTTTTTTCTCCATAAAGCTGGCCATAGATGTTGAGATTTTTAAAAGATCAGATCCTGATCGTGAGACCACGATCTTCTCAGAACGATCGTACGATCGTACGAATTTACCATCAACTAAAAAGACCAATTTACCAGGAAAACAAAGGGGAGCTGCCTGCTTGGCCCTGCAAACATAGATAGATTGCACTGGGACCGACAAAGATTTTTTGACCTGGCCGATCAATTTCCCGACAGATGTCGGCCGAAAAATCGTAAGATGTACGATCGTTCGAATACCACTAACCACACGATAATTGGTCGGGCTTCCCTAAAATCGGTCGTTCGGCAAGAAGAATCGTCGCGTCTATGGGGAGCTTAAGTCCTGTGTGTGCTAGCTTCTTTTGAGCCATTGTAAATACTAATACATAGCTCTGCACCCAGGCACCTTATACCAGTATACGTGCTGTGCCGGCATTTCCAGATCTTAATATATATATTTATATATTTTAAAAAATGTTGTTTTGCCACCAACATGACTTTATGCAGCCTAGTTACCATCAAGTACAAGATACTTACTTATTTGTACAAAACAAATAATTCTGTTTTTCAGAGATTTTTGGATAGTAGGTTTTCAGATGATAGATTCCCTACTGACAATAATAATAAAAACACTAATAAAAATAGGAGTGCCAAAGGCAGATTGCACAAAAGTTATATTTCATATTATGTAAATGTTATTTATTAGTAAAGTGCATCCATAAGACTCACTTGTGAGAAAAGCCTTTTATACAATCTCTGATGGTAAAATCAAAACCACATCTTACGGAAAATAGAACTCTTGAGGGATCTAGATTCAAGAAACTATTTCTTTCATGCTTTAACACACTTGGGACCTCCCTCTAAACTAGATTGTTTTATATGGCACTTGTTGTTCGGCATGCTATTAATGCAGATTTGTATCTATATTTCCACTGAAAAAAAACACCTCCCCTATATATGCAGAATGCAATGCAAAAAAAAAAAAAAAAAAGAAGAAAGATCACTTTTATGGAGTAATGTAATAAGGTTCTTTAATGGATAAAATACCCGAAATGCAAACATTTTTATTAATATAGGTTATGCAAACCTTATCAATCAAAAGAACAATATAGGAAGGCCGTTGTGCTGTCACAGTAGTTAAACGTTTGTTATGTTAAAATGTATGGTTAATGCTTATATGCTTACTCATCATTACGCTGCCACCTAGTGACCAAACTATTCAGCAGGCTCTTTATTTCCTTGTTTGTAAAACCCTCCTCCTATTCCCTTCTTTATGTGTGATGTCAGTTCCTCCCATCATCATCATCATCATCATCATCATCCTGTGTTCCTGCCTTCCATGAGTGAGGAGTTACTTTGAGGTTAGGAAAATAAATATTCTTTTTGACCTGCAGCACTTGTACATGCACTGCTACATGTGTCCATCCACCCCAAATAATGCAACTTTGTGGTTTCCCTCAGTGGTTGTAACAGCTCCATACAGGCCCAGTAGAGATGCCTCTCTGGGAAATCAGCCATAATCACAACAATTGGAGTCAGAATAGCCCTGGAGCTATATACACAGGGGCTGCATGACAAGGGATCTGAATGCTGAGCAGCCAGATTGCACTAGTTTATGTGTAATGATTGGCAGAATCAGATCTGATTGGGTGAGAAGGAATGAGTTAATGTAGGGGAAAGCTAGGTTGAGGGTGGAGAAATAGAGGAATGTGATGTCAAAGGAAGATAATACAGCTGGCTCTCGCACACCCTAAATATCATGTCTGGTGCTCTATGGTAGAGGCTCGGCCACCTCACATCAATAGTCAGGCAAAAATTATCCAAAGGCACACAGGCTGCTGCAAGCAAGAAACACCTTGCACGTTTATTGCGGAAGTGAGCAACGTTTCAGGGAACGCCCCTTTTCTTGATAAAGGAGCGTGACCCCGAAATGCTGCTCACTTCTGCAATACACGTGCAAGGTGTTCCTTGCTTGCATTTACATACTTTAATTGTATACTGTATACTGCAACTTGAATACAGTGCACTGACACAAATGAGTATCCATTACCATTATTGGAAAATAAATATACAGATAGTATATTTTTGATGGCATTTTGGTAAACTACAGAGAGATTACAGGGCACACTATTGTTCCTGTGTTTGTTTTGGAATGAGGTTCCAACAACAGGATGAGAAGCTGATTCACTGGGTGCAAGTCAGTTGCAACTTTGCTACCCGGGAGTTACATACAGTTCTAGGCTCATGTTAATTCCAGGGTTCCTGTGTGTCAGTCTATTCATTTGCTTATAATTTATAAAAGCAGGCTGAAAGGCTTGTATAGGCTTAAGTACTGTACCTTTCTGAATAGTGTCAGTGCTTGCTCAGTTTTTCACCAATTTGTAGACTTAGCAGTTTGCACTTGCATTTGTAAAGGAGTAATTTTGTATTTTAAATAATATCCAATAATGATCCTATAGGATATGAAAATGAGTACAGATGGCTGAATGTTAGCAATAATAGAATCAGTTTTAACATTTGATGAATTTAGATCATGCTGCACATAAAAAATGGTAATTAGTGTGGGTGTCATCAAAACATTTAATCGCTTTCACCAGATATTTCTTCCAGACATTTTCCAAAATGAATTGTGGAAGCTGCACTATTCTTATGGTTTTTGCCCCAGCCACCCACAGCACAGCCTGTGTCAGACAGGCCCTTGCTGTAGCACTGGTGGAATCGAATGCACACACTTCACAGATCTGCAATAAAATGGGCACCAGAAGTTTTACAGTTACTTGGTTTATTACCAGAACACAGTATCTTCACAGACTTCTCAAAAAGTTTCACAGATGGTACAGGTATTTTCAGCTAATATTATAATGTTCCTAAGATGCTACAGACAGTTATAACCAATAGAAGTTCTGACTAAACAGGTGAACAGCACCAGAGTAGAAGGACCTCTGCCATTTTATTCCCTATCTCTCTTTTAAACCCTATGCTGGAGGATGATGCCAAGGGTAATAAACCTCTCTACTGAACACAGGGCAATAGGTTCAGTAAACCCTCACTGTTTCTTTTTTAAAGGATTAAATCTATAAATCATTACAAAAAATAAAAATAAACACTTTGCAGATAAATTAATAGGTTATTTGTATTGGGGGGTAGGTAAACAAAATTAAAATGTAAACATGAAAAACTATAGATTCCCTCTGCTTTACAAAAGGAATTTGGCTTAATATTTAAACAAGTTGGAATGTAGATGTTATAGTGCATGCAGGAGTCAGGAGGCAGAGCTACAATATGTTATAAGATGCTTTTTTACATTTTGACAGTGTGTATTGCCCTGTTGGATCAAATACTTAAATATCAGAACTGCTATTAAATGTCACTTGAAATCTGTTTAACCTTTGAGTGCATATGTACAGTATTTGGTCCTTTCTTTCTCTTACAAAAGTAAATCCATGCTAAAATTACTATGCTTAACTGTCTGTGTACTTTTTGCTATTCTACATAGTGAAAGGATTTGTCCTTAATACAGTTTACTTTATAATAGGGTTTGAATTATTTGGCTAAAATGAAAGGGTCTGTATTTCCTTTCATCTCTACTTGCACTCAAAACATTAACAATTATAATGGAATTTAAAGAAATAATAAAAATATTTATTCTTCAAAAATGTACCATTTCTGTTGGGCAGTTGTTCAATCAGTTTTGGTTCCCACTGTTAATGCACATTGAAAGCATTGAACCCGTTTGAGATGCTTTGATTTTAATCTTATTTCAATAAAAACTATTTTTACTTTCATATCTTTGGTCCTGTGGATTTCCTAGAGTGCCTGGAGGCCCCCTTTGGTTTGCATAGAGAATCTGGGGCTGCTGCACCTGGCCACTGTTTCTACACGAGATGAGTTTATATTTGTATAATACACAAAAGCCATGAATATCTTGTAAATGATATCCTTATAAACAGTGAGTACTGATGTCAAAAATATGAGGATATTAGAAGTTACCTCGGAGTTCCATGACCTGCATAAAAACACTCAGCCTTCAGCCTCGTGTTTATATATGGTCATGAAACTCCTTGGTAACTTATAATATCCTTATAATTTACACGAGGGGGTACTTTATTCACTATATACCTTTACCCTTTTTTTGCTGAAAATTATGCACATCGGAAGCACACACCATAGTTGTAATACCTGTTCCTTTATTCTTCTAATATAGAATTCTTCTAGTTCTAAAATTTTCGGCATAAAGGGTGTTGAGATTACAAGAAGAAATAGATGCAATTTAGATGGATCATGGTGGATAGAAAGGTAAAGGAAATGCCCAATTGTTTTAAAAGGATAAGTTAGCAGATATTGGTGCACAGTTAGTGAACACTGAGTGCCCTATAAATATGTTTTACACAAATTGCAGTGAATTACTGATTTATCTTAAAGGTTAAAGAAGAAGTCTTCAGACTTCACTTTCAGACTTTGTTTTTTGTAACTTAAATTTTTATTCAGTTTAAAGAGTAGAAGAAAAAAAAAAATAAAGGAAAAATTGCAGTTACAGTCAAGGCAAAGTGCAAAGAATACATACAGGTCACATTGCAGTTCACAGAAACAAATGATTACAGCTCTTCATATATGTATATTACACCGCATAGCCGCCCTAAGACATATAATTCCACAATCAGAATCAGAGAAAGAACAAAGAAAAAAAAAACATAAAAGAGTAAGTAAACAGAACTAAGGTCAGACTCAATGCCATCTAGTTCAGTTCCCAGTAACTCAGTGGGACTAAGGATAGTGTAGTAGGTGCCCTCTAGCAAGTGTCCTCATCTTCTCCCAGGTCTATAGACCGTGAACTTAAGCAAAATCAAAGGAGGCGGAGGTCCCAGGGTGACCATATTTTTAGAAACTGAGGGATTTTGTTTGGCAGCAAAGCAATAGTATACTCAAACCGTTTGTTACTGTCAATCCTATCATTTATTTCCGACCAGGAGGGGATAGACGATGATTTCCATTTAGATGCTATAGAAATACGTACCGCTGTCAGTATATGGTTAATCAGTTTCTGAGTATGTTTAGGTTGGCCCTCAAAGGGCTTCCCTAACAAGAAGGTAGTAGCCTCCAAAGGAATGTCTTCATGCATCAACCCATCTAGCAATATTTTAACCTCTAACCAAAATGGCTGTATACAAGGGCACTCCCAGAATATATGATATAACGTGCCAATATTTAGGCACCCCCTCCAGCATAATGGCGAAACATCAGGGAATATATTGTGTATTCTAGAAGGAGTGAGGTACCAACACATTAGTATCTTATAAATGTTTTCCTTTTGCTTTACACAAGTAATGCTACTTTTAGCATTGAGCCAAATATCCGACCAATCCTCCTCGGGAATTTCGTAACCAAGCAGAGTGTCCCATTTTTTCATATAGTTATGCTTGTAACCCGCTAGGTGAGTAGGGTCATTAATCAATCTATATATTTTAGAGATCAGGCCTTTCTGCGGTAAACCTTTGAGTGCTAAATTCTCAAATTGAGTAGGAGCTTCACCCCTAAATGTTTTAAGAAATGGATTGGCATAGTGTCTCAATTGAAAGTAGAGATACCAGGGTATAGCAGTACTAGATGTTTTGGCAAGCAATTGATCCAGAGTGAGCATGGCCATTTGTGAATCATTCAATAAATCATATGTCCTGAAAAGCTCCACTAACTCGTCAGGTTGGCTTCCCCAGAATGTTAGTCCCGGCTGGAACAAAGGATTACCTCTCACTGCAGTTATGGGGGAGTAGGCTGAGGACAATTTATATTTGAGCTTCAATCTCCTCCATAAATGTAATGTTAGCGCAGTAGTATTTAACATCGCAACTTTAGGCAGCACAATCCCCGGGGTGGGCCAAAACCAAATATTAGGATGGAAAGGGAGGAACTGTGAGTTTTCTATCCGGGTCCAATGGGAGTTCGGGGTCCAAGAAGACCATGTTATTAAGTGCCGAAGTTGGGCTGCTTCATAGTATTGTTGCAGGAGCGGAACTCCCAGGCCTCCCTGTATAGGTGATGTGGTTAACGCCTGTCTATGGATTCTATGCTTCTTTTTCCCCCAAATAAAGCTATGAATCACTGTCTGTATTTCTTTTAAGAATTTCTGTGGAATGGGTACAGGTAGGGTTTCGAATAAATATAAAAATTTCGGCAAAATTTTCATTTTAACAGAGTTAATTTTGCCCAACCACGAAATTGGGTATGTATGCCATTTGAGAAGGGTGGATTTTATCTTTTGTGCTAATGGAACAAAGTTTTGGCGAAATAGACCCTCATATGTAGGAGTGATTTTAGTTCCCAAATATGATATATAATCCGTCTTCCAGTTATATCTATATTGTGCACGTAAAGCTACTAACAAATGGGCTGACAGCCCTACGGGGAGAGCTTCTGTTTTAGATATATTCAATTTATAGCCCGAGAGCCTCCCATAGCAGTCTAGCAGTTCTTGAAGCGCTGGTCACTTTCAGACTTTGTGGTCAAAATTTTGGTCAAGCCCCTCTAAGGTTGCCAGCTTTTCTGGAAAAAAAACGTGAATCTTCCTATTTGTTAATTGATCATATTGCAACAACAACAGCAAAGATTTAGTTCTTGTTGAATTTACTTTACTGTAAGTGTAAAAAAAAAATAGACTAATTAATAGACTATTAACATGGAGCAGCACTGGGTTAGAATGTGATAGCACCTGGCACAAGCCCACTGTTTTTTACTGCACATTTTAAAATCCAATAAAAGAAAAAGGTTTAAATTAAACCTATTAGTAACACCAAAAAATAAAGTATTATAAAGTAATTAAAATATCATTTGCTTCAAAATATGTTTGCTTCAGAAAGGGGGTGGGGGGTTCTAGCCATTCAATATGAAAAAATATAAAAGGCTCAGGTTACATAGCAGATAGAAGATGATCTCTGTTGAATATAATGGGTTTAGAATCATGTGCAAGAACCAAATACATTGGATTCTACAGAGCATATATGTTATCTGTTATGTAACCTACACCTATGTTATATAAACTATAGCAGTGTTATTGAAGTAATCACATCAGTTTTACCAATGCAGGGTATGACTACAACTACTGACATTTTGACACCCCTGGTGATTATGCCTTTTCTTCCACTTTGAAATACAATTTTTAAAGCATTAACCTATATAATCTATTTTCCTTAGCTAATTAAAGCAGATCCCAAGATGACACAAATTTTTGGTGTATAAGGTTATGGTCTGAAGAAGAGCTAGAAGGTTGTGAACTATTTTGAGAAACTGGGAGTGATATGGACATAGATACGCATGCTAGTTTATTTTTTTGTCAATTGCAATATCTCTTAATTAAACTCACTAATTTGTACTTGACACTTCGCGAGCTTCTATTTTTTATTGCTCATCTGTGATACAGAAGTGTTGCTCGATCAATCCCAGGGACCATAGCTGTGTGCTTATAATTTGAAGTCCGTTTACAGAACTGGTGTCCCTTTCTACTGACACAGAATTCTTAGCCAAAGTTTCCAGCTTAGGTTGTGTTGGCCTCGAAAATGGCATCCTATCACTGGATATTTTTTAACTCTGCTTTCATAAAGAGTGCCTAATGGAAAGTGAAAGTAGGAAGTGCCTAATGGAAAGTGAAAGTAATTGCTTGCCCCGCCTCTATGCCTAGGCATAGAGGAGGGGCAGGCAATATTTGATTGACAGCTGAGATTTTTAAATGAGTTTATAACAGCTATGAATGCTTTAATAAAAAAAAGAAATTGGATTTCATATTTAATTTGAAAAGGACTTTTATTATACAGATTTTTATGTCTGGGTGACGGGTCCACTTTAACATGTACTTTTATACAATGCTTTAAGCAGGATACACAGTACTGTTAAAATTTATACATTTGGTCTCTTAATTCTAGAAATGTTAATGAAAAACAAATAACATGAACAAAAGAAATATGTTACATGGACAAAAAAAGCACACACTGTGCCATACTACTGGTGCTGTATAGTAGCTGCAGGAATCAATGCATTATCTCTGTATGGTGAGAGAATGCAGTTTCAACCAATTCAGTTAATTTGAAAACAACATTTCATAAATGATTTTTTTGTTTCTTGCTTCAGTGCTAACTTTTGACATTTTTGTAACTCTACTAAAAGGGTTGTAAAGTCTGCAAGGGGACATTTTCTTAGAATTTTGGCTCCCTAAGCAAAACATAAATATATCTCCTTCACAAAAAACAAAAGGACAAAACAGCATTCTAAGACTAATCAATCATTGTAGTGACTGAGTACATAACCCAATTATATACAACAAAATATGCATATTAATGTTTGTGCCAAGTAACTTTTTCCCCAAGCACCAATAAAGGATAATTCAGTGTCCATTAAAGATCTAGATGAAGCACCAATATTCGATAAAAGAAAGTTTGTTCAGATAAAGATAAATAAAATAAAAACCTGAAATAGCTTATTATGTCTTTAGGCAGAGCATTTAATCCTTGCTAATTTGACAAGGAACCTTACATTACTAATTCATCCATTCTAATTTAGTTAGGTAAGAACAATCAAGGGTGCATACATACAAGAGCAAATTACCTAATTCTTTAAGAAATCATGGGGTTCCAAACTGCTAAATTGGCAGGTGTAAATCCTACCAACCAAGTAGAATGGAGATCCAATTTAAAAAGCTTATCTAAAGAGGGATCACCTTCAGTCTCCTTCAAGCAAGCCTGTTACTAAAATTCTCTTTTCAAAACCCCACCCATTTTCAAGGTGCGCTAATCTTGAATCCTCACATTCAAACACCAAAGAAGACAAGGAAAATATATAATGAACTCCCAACAGGTATACAAATTTCGCTGTACATTAAATTACTTATTTAGGTTACAAAAAAAAATAAAAAATCCTTCCCATCAGCACTTAAGAACACATTTATTTATTATAAATTGTGCAGTTTCAGCAATTTAATCCTAATCCTAATTAATCTTTATTGTAACAACAACAATTACAATCGTCATCAACCTTATTATTATAATTATATTTATGCATATAGCACCAACATTTTTCACAGGCCTGTAAATAAGGGTACATAATTTACAGACAAATTGATACATCAGGTAATGAGAGCCCTGCCCACAAGGGATTACAATCTCTAAAGTGTAGAGAATCGATATACAAGGTATGCAGTAAATACAAGGTAGTTGAGATAAACCATCAATGGGTTTACAATGATCAAGTTTGATCACATTAATGAACTCTGCAGCCCAATTAATTCCATCCAGGATGTGACAGCCTTGCAGTAGGATCCTGAAAAATTGTCAGTCTGGGTGGCTAATTGGCAGATGAGATTCAGGTGCACATTTACTTAGCTCGAGTGAAGGATTAGAACGAAAAATACTTTGAATTTCGAAGTATTTTTTTGGCTACTTCGACCTTTGACTACGATTCGAACTAAAAATCATTCGACTATTCGACCATTCAATAGTCGAAGTACTGTCTCGTTAAAAAAAACTTCGACCACCTACTTCGCCACCTAAAACCTACCAAGCACCAATGTTAGCCTATGGGGAAGGTCCCCATAGGCTTTCCAAGCAATTTCTGATCGAAGAAAAATCGTTCAATCGATGGATTAAAATACTTTGAATCGTTTGATTTGAAGGATTTACTCATTCGATTGAACGATTTTTCCTTCGATCGTTCGATCAAACGAATTTCGTTAAATCCTTCGGCTTTGGTATTCGAAGTCGAAGGATTTAACTTCGATGGTCGAATATCGAGGGTTAATTAACCCTCGATATTTGACCCATAGTAAATGTGCCCCTCAATGTCGATAAAGTAAAGTCATGCACCTGGGTTGTGAAAATATGCAACCCACTTATACACTTAATGGGAGTTTACTAAGCAAATCCATAATGGAAATCCCCTTTGAGTCCTTGTAGATAATAAACTTAGCTGTAGCAGCAATGCCAGTCAGCAGCTATAAGGGCAAACAAGGTATTGAGCTGTATTAAAAGGGGCATAGGAGGAGGGGGTTATTCTTCCACTTTGTTGATAAGGCCCAATTTAGAATATGCCATACAGCTTTGGTCTACCATGCTCAAAAAAGTTATTATAAAATTGAAGAGTGTCCAGAGAAGGGCAACTAAGCTAGTAACATGTATGGAAAGTCTCAGCTATGAAGCAAGATTGGCTAGGTTGAGGTTGTTCACGCTGGAAGATGCGGTTGAGGGGTAATATTACTATGTATATATTTGCTACAAATTTGTCCTGTTTCGCCATATCGCATATTGACGATAGTAAAAATTCCGACTCCAGCGACTTTTGCCGCACATTAAAGTCAATGTGTGTCCAAATTGATGCTGGGGCCGGAATTCTCTGCTGCATCAAAAAAACTAGGGTGCGTGGCAATTTCTTTTTTTTTTTTTGATGCAAATTCGCATCTGGTGAATAAATTTGTCCATCACTAGTAGTAATATCACTGTTATCTCCAGGACCTGATTTCCTGGAGATTACATCTTTACTTTCAGTAAAAAGCATTTTGGCAATTCAGTAAACTTAAGGTCCATTCCCATTTTTACCCACAGTAAAAAAACATTGATACTTTCTTGCAACCCAATTTTGTTCAAGCTATGAGAGACAGGACTTGACATTTTACAAATCTTTCCCAGGAACTGAAATCATAGGGATCCAGGAATCATGATATGTTAATATACACTGGCAAAGATAAGGTCATTTTTTGAGTGAGCAGAAGATAAGGCAATGTGCAGTCAAGGTAAAGAAACTCAAAAAAGTCATAAAGACTTGAAAGACTTGGTTTTACATGACAGCAAGTTGATCCACATCACTTTTAAATAATGAGGGATTCATTATTTCATAGTTTCTATATTCTACTCTAGCTATGCATTTAGGTTGTTTTTGCACTATATTTAGTGAAATAGAGGAGGTCTGGTAAATCTGCCTTGCTTGTCAGCAGAAGGAGGATGAGATATGAGCCACAGAATTTGTTTTGAATGAGATATACACAATAGAAGTGTGTTTTCAGTTGCTCCGTTGCAAATGCAAATGTTTTTGAGCAATACTAAAAAAATCCACTGACATGGTGTAAATACTAATGCTGGGCAAATTTACTGGCCAATAGCAACCAGTCACTACAGGATATGCTTTTTAGAATTCTACCTACAGCAGACTGATCAAATCCAATTGTCCAATTGTTTGCTATGAATTAAGATGATAATGTAATTTTTTTCTCAGCATTAGTAAGTGAGTCACAGTGAGTCACAACTGACTTTATTTTGTTATCGTTTGGCATTCCCTGAATGCTTATGTATGTATGTTATAGCTGTGCTGTACATTATAATCTGACTATTAATAAAGGTTGTAGGAACAAAATAAAATGCATTATGTGATAATATGCAATGGTAATGTGTACAATTGTATACAA
Organism: Xenopus laevis; assembly: GCF_017654675.1. Classification (NCBI taxonomy): domain Eukaryota; kingdom Metazoa; phylum Chordata; class Amphibia; order Anura; family Pipidae; genus Xenopus; species Xenopus laevis. The sequence goes on from NC_054371.1 coordinate 49,392,930, forward strand.
CAAGACAGATATGCATTAGTTTTACCCAATAAGTAGCACAAGAGATTAATAAAAATAAAGTAGTCTGGAAGGGAGAATTTCTTGTGATGGTTGAATCTATTATGGGTATAAAGGTACAGATATAAAAGTTGAGGTCCAAGTAGTCAAGGTCCTATGGAAATCAATGGGAGCTGCGCTGATCTATTGGACCATTTTTTAGCCATTCAGTTTTTTTTGTTTTTTAGCATGCTGTTCAGTGTTTCTTTTGCACTCATGCTTTTTATATTCAAATAATTTAATAAATTACATGGCATTCATGGTTTTAGAGAAAATTCGTTTATTTGTCATTTCAAAAACCTCTGAAACCATGAAAATGTTGATAAATGGTCCTCTAGGGGCTGATGTTCTAACAATCGAATTTAGATATTTTTTTCTACGAATCTCTAAAAATTTAGATTAGTTTAAAAAAAACTCTAAAAATTAAATATTTATTGTTTGAAAACCACGAAAACCTTTAATACAAAATTTACAAACGGTTAAAGTTGAGGTCCTATAGATTTCAAAGGGAGCTGCACTGATTCTATTGGACCATTTAAAATCAATTCAGACTTTTAGAGGTTTTGATTTTTTTTTGCTACGATTCTGAATTGACAGAAAAACAAATTTTTTTAGAGGTTTTAGAGGTATTCATATTTTTTAGCACATTGTTCAGCATTTTCCATTTGTACAGTTATACGCATCCAAGAAATTCGTGGTTTTAGAGAAAGTGAGTTTAGTTGTAGATTCAAATACCTCTAAAACCACTAAAATTCATCCTCTAACAAATACGCCTCTATATGCTCACTAGCCATAGAGCCTGAGGCAGCAATTTTACCCTTTTCTCACTAATTATAATTTGCTAAAAAAAAGCGATAACAATTGTGATTTATACACAATTTAAGGGTTGGCGTAACATTTACATTTCCAGCATATTTATGATGTCTCTTTTACTGTATATATAACATTAACAAAATTAAATGATTAGATGTTTTAGTAGAATTAGTTTAGCTTTCAGGTGGTTTGGTTTGATTTGAAAGTTTTATGCACTGCTACTTGTTTCTTTAAGAAGCACATACAGTACTTGGTTACCTTTCTGCAAAACATAGAATCACAACATGCTTCTGTATATCACTTTCTTTCCCTTGAGATGAGTTCTAGTTATCTATTAAAACAATATCATCCACCCTTTATATTCTCTTTTTATTAAAAGTGATTAAATGCATCCACAAGTCCTTACTGATATAAATGTTTTCCTAAACACCTAGCTATCATGCCCTTTCTTAAAGGAATTTTGTCATGATTTTTATGTTGTTATTTTTATTTCTAAATTACACTATTTACACTACAAATAATTCACTCTACAATATAAAATGTCATTCCTGAACCAGCAAGTGTATTTTTTTGTTGTAATATTGGTGTGTAGGCAGCCAACTTAGGTCATTTTTTCTAATCATGTGCTTTCAGAAAGAGCCAGCACTTTGGAACTGCTTTCTGGCAGGCTGAAGTTTATGTCCCAGTGAGACCTGGCTTTTTCTATCGAGTGCTGTTCTTAGATCTACCAGGCAACAGTTATCTTGTGTTAAGAAGTGTGTGTTAAGAAGCTGCTATCCGGTTACCTTCCCATTGTTCTGTTGTTAGGCTGTTGGGGGGGCAGAGCAAAAGTCACATGACTGGGGGCATCTGGAAAACTGACAATATGTCTAGCCTCATATCAGATTTTAAAATTAAATATAAAAAAAAATCTGTTTGCTCTTTTGAGAAACGGATGTCAGTGCAGAATTCTGCTGGAGCAATACTATTAACTGATGCATTTTGATTTATTTTCCCATGACAGTAGCCCTTTAAGTAATACTTTAATTCTAGTCCTTCAGATACTAAAGCTAATGCATTCAAATATTCCTACTACTTAATTAATTTAGACTTTCTTTAACCTCTCTTATTTAGAACATTTTGAAGTATTTGTTTCAGTGTCAATAATAAAAAAAATTATCCAAAGGTCACTCTGGCCTTGTTTTTACAATATATGATCATTTTATAAAGTATCATTGCAGGCCTAACACTTTTCTTCCATTGTCTCCTTACACTTAACACTTCTTAGGGTTTGACTGGTATACCATTTTATGTTTCTCTTTCAATATCTCTTACCGTTTTCCCCAGTGCTTTTTATTCATCCATATTTATATAATTTGGCAAATCTCAATAAGTTTTATTCTGACCTCCTATTCACCTCAAATGTTGCTTTAATAGATACCAAGGCTGAATTCAAGAGGGAACATCTACTTATATAGGCTAACTTCACACGAATGGTCCTAAATTCCATTCTCATTTTTCAGTATCTCCCCTAGGGCTTTATTTTGCTTTAAGCAATTTAAGATTTTTGAGTGTTACATCCTGGGACATATCACAGATATTTGCTAGAAGAATTTCTTTGCCTACATTTTTTTTTTTTTTTGTCTTAGCTACTAAATATTTGGACATTGACTATTTGGCATTTTCCCAATACTAAGGCTCCATAATTTGTGACTGAAAAAACTAATTATGGTAGACGTTTTGAAAATGACCTGTACGTTATAAAATGCAAAAATAGACTTAAGTTTATAATCACTGATTTGGCGTTATGTTCATTTCACCTTCCCCTTCTTCCCTGTTAGCCTGTCCAGTAAGTGTGCCAACTATTCCCCTAACATCATTTAATGTCAAAGGTACTTTATGATTTACTGAAAATGAGAATATTTTGAAGTAAATGATATGGCTAAGTAGCAGTTTGACCTTCCTGATAGCAGCTGGATTACTTGCCGACAAAATAAGCAGCATGTTCTGTTCTTCTGGCACATATAAAGTAGTCATGCTGTAACACTTAAAGTACAAAATGCATTGCAGGAATTCAGTCTCTCGCTCAGATGTCAATAGGAACACAGCAAGAAGGGAAAATCTGTTATTCTGCTGTATCTTATGGGTATAAAAATTGAAAGCAAATAAAAATACAATATCGATTAATATGCATTGTCAAAAATGATTAAGCATTTAGTCTCAGAACCTCCCGGCTATTAAAATATCTTTTCCTCTGAATAACATTATTCACTTCAATCACATCCGTAGACATCCATTAATTGTTCTAGAAAATCACAATATTGTATCCATCTTTGTTATAGCTTCAGTGTAAATGATGCTGCATGAGAGACTGAAACTGAGTGAAACATGAAAGCTTGTTTTGTTAGGACCCCTGCTGCCTGCAAAGAGATCAAAGCTCAGGAGGAGACTGGAAAACAGCCGAATGCACTGCACAAAAACATGGCCTGTGGCAGCTGCTCTGGGCACACTCTCATAACACATGTGCACCTCTCTGACTCAACCCTTCCAGCTGAATCATGGGAGCAGGTTACTTCTCTCTTCCCTTCATTATTTTAACCGCAGTCACTGAGGAGATATGGGTTCCATCCATCACAATGCACAAATTCACAGTGCACAGATTCAGCATAGACCTAATTAAAGCTTTTCCTTTCATTTGTGGAGATAATTAGACTTTCATCTCACCAGGAAGCTTCTGAAAGATCTATTTCATTCTTCAATAAAAGCTACATCAAACAAAGCAGATTTTAATCGCCTTTTCTTTGGGGCATGAGTCAATAATGAAAGATGTTATGGGTAACAAAAATATGTATGCAGAGAAAAATGTAAGCAGTGTTCTTTCATTAACATCACATTGGCAAACACAAAATTCTCTCATTAAAATTTTTTTTTTAATCTATAAATGATCATTCATAAAGCAATCGATTTGAGAATCTCATCTGTATTGCAGCTACACCAGCACCTGTCTGCTTATTTCTTAAGCAAATTCAGCTGGCAAAGCAACATGTGGAGACAATAAAAATGCAACTGTGGATTTGCAAGGATTTGTTAGCATTGATCGCTTACGAAGGACCACCTTTTTACTAAACACAATGCTCAGATATCAGGTTACAATGACGACAACACTTTGAAACATTCTTAGAGCTCAGATATTTAAAGTTTCTAATTTTAAGTTACATTTACGCTATTAAATATTAGTTTATTTAAATTCACAGGCATGTGATATTATAATTTATTCTTGGTTATTTTTTATGTGCAATTTTGCTTCATATAGATATATATATGTATATTTACTTTGTGTTAAGAACAGTGAGCACAGTATGTGTATTACTTTCATTACATTTCACTGAAATCATTACCTATTAGTTCATATTGAAGCAAGTATAAAAATAGAATAAGTAGTAAGATGAAAGCGGAAAAAAAGATTATTGTATGTTGCTTTTTAATTCTTCTTTAATACAAAATATTTTTTAATATTGTATTTCATGTGCCAACCAGGGGAACATTATTTAAAAATTGCAAATAATCATGATCACAATAGTCATATGGAATTCCTGCAATTCTTACCTATTTAAAGAAAAATGTCAAATGGATTAATTACAATTGATTGCATAGATCAATTGTGGTAATTTCTTTTCCAATTATTCCATGCATATGTAAGGCATATGAGAAGTTAGGAGACATCTCAATTTTCAAGTTGTTGTGAAATAAACTCCCCGCAATTATTCACTTCCCATTGATTCCTATGGTATCTCCATAGATCAGAGCTGATAGGATGAAATGTCTGATCATTTTGCATTTGTTGTATCATAAATTGTGTATGTTGTAAAATTTGAAATGCAAAAGCTCAAAATTGTATGTCTATATTGACCAACAAAGCTTTTAAAAAATAAGGTAGAACCACAATTACTTTGCATTTACATACAGAGTAAACAAATGTGCCCATTAGAATCCTTAGAACCAAGTGAACTGCTAATAGTTTGTCAAGTCAATTGCAAATATTTTTTTTTATAAACATAAAAAAAACTGTATTTTCACAATAAACGTTCTGTGGAGTATAATTACAAATGCAATGTTCCTTTATGAGACTGAATTTCACTGTACACAATATAGAAGGCTCTCTCTGGCCTGTATAATGTGCTGTGCATACACAATTGCAGAAGTGAGTGAAATTATGTGCAGCCTAGAGAACAAAACAGATACAAATGTAAAAAAATATATATATATATTCATAAAGTCAGCATCTTTTGGATCTGTGAGGCTGAATATTGCAGCAAATTCAACTAGCACATGAGATAAGCTGTATCTTACTTATTGAGATCCAGGTAATACTTTTCAGAAAATTGTTTCTTTTCCTGGAAGATCTCTTTCATTATGGTTAGGATCAACCTGTGCTTTGAATGAAAACATGAAACAGAATATTATTCAATAGATATGATTTGGGGGTAAATCACATGCCGAAGAGAGAAAACACAGTAGAACACAACACCTCTTGCTCCTTACCTTAGGTTTCATACTTATTCTAGACTGCTACTTAATTTACTGTAATGTTAACAGTACTAGCATTGCCTTTAGAAGTTCTTACTGGTTCTGGACTCTGTAAAAGTAACAATTAATATAAGGGAAGAGGTGGGATGAGAAATTCATTTATTTAGACACTTTGATAAAGATAATGGTCCCTGTCTGATCTGCTTGTGGTCTTGGGCAAGCAATTTGGGACATATACTATATTAAGATAATAGTGAAAAAAGTGTGGAAACATACTGTATCATATATTATAGAACCATTAGATATGTTATACAACAAAGATGACAATATGATGATCTGTTGTTACCTAAAGACCAACCTTTATACAAAACCTATTTATTCATCTATTCATCTATTTAAAATGGCAATGCTCATAAAACCTATTGGAAGATATGTTACAGTTAAGCACAGGATCCTAATAGCATTTCCTTTATAGCAGATCATTTATCCTGTGCACAGCATATTAACATTTTCAATAATGCAAATAATGTGACAATATTATAGATAAAAATAACACTCACATGTTTTAGTAAAAATAAAGAATCTCTCCTGTCCAGCTCTCCGTAGTTTCTATAAGTATCATTATGTCATGGAAATATGTGTCCTCAAGCCAACATATTCATCTGCAAAACTGTAGACTCAATAATAAACATAGCTGTGCAATATATTATGTTGTAGATGTGGATTTACTTTTTATTAATGTAATAAATGTACAGGGTAAAATAAAATTCTCAAAGTTTGCACCAGTTCTTTTTCCCCATAGCAAGATTGGAATTACTAATAGCCACACTCATTCCTGTTCTGCTTTAGTAAGTAAAATCAGTATGAAATTAAACACATGGCAGCCCAGTCTGTATGTCTATGCTTTCAGAATATCCAGCCAACTTGGAACATTCATAAATTAGATGGGATGCCAGCAATTTTAGAAACGGACACAAAAGGGAATGATCTTTTTTAGACCACTTCCTTTGAGGTTTAAAATGTCAGTAAAAGTAAATAGAGAATGAGAAGCTCCTCCTGCTTAACCATATTATACTATGAAGTGAGAAATTAAAAAGTCAAATTCTGATTTTTTTTAAATTTGTTGTTTAATTCTTCCCTAGTTTCTGACCGTAAAATGTTTTACATTTTCTGGTTATGTGTAAAGGACAACTACAGTATTTCGTATTTATTGGAATTTCCTTCTCTCATTCTCTTTCTTTCCATTTCCAAGTGTCTAGTTCTGCAATGACCATACTTACCTGGTGCTAATGTAGCTAGAATTTCCTAGTGAAGACTTACAGGTAAATTACTATTGTCTTCTATATATGCATGCCCTGCCTTCTGACCCTGCAAAGATGCTCAATCTTCATCTCTTAAAGATACATACTGTATATGCATTCCTCCTTCTATACCTCTAAACTTACTCCTCTACCAGACAGGAAACTCAACTGGAGGACTTACAGCAATATAGTATATCTGGTCTAGAAGGCAACATTCATGTGTGAGTACATTCTAGTATAGAAGGATATAGAAAAGTACGGATCCGCACACACCTTATCTTCAAGCAGATGGGGGTTAACCCAAGTTTATTGTGCCACCACTAAGATCAACGTTTCGGGGGGGTTACCCACCCTTCATCAGGATACCCCCCCGAAACGTTGATCTTAGTGGTGGCACAATAAACTTGGGTTAACCCCCATCTGCTTGAAGATAAGGTGTGTGCGGATCCGTACTTTTCTATATCCTTCTATAAGGGACCTTGCCTGGTCCACGGAGACTCAGCACCACTGGAAGCAGAGGAGTAAATATACAGGAGTGCGGTGGTGAGAATTTTCAAATACATTCTAGTATAGCCCATGGGGAGTCTTGCATGATCCATTCAGTCCTGCCATTAGTAAGGAGGTGCCTTGCAGAGGATCACAAACAAACCCTATGGTTTATTAAACCACAACTTTTTCAGTTCGGGCTTTTTGACATCACAAATCCAAAAATACTCCAGCCAGAACCTGTCGAAATCATGTAGCAGTCAATGACATATGTCCCTTTTACAACTATAAGATCTTTCTTGGATCTCCAATATACTTAAATTAAAAAATGTGTACCGTTTTTATAAGAAACCTGACTGTATGCAGTGAAATTCTCCCTTCATTTACTGCTGTGGATAGGAATTCCAGATGGTCCCTAACTGCTGAGCAGGGAAACAATCATATTTATGAACAGCAGGAGGGGGGCTGCCTTACTTCCCAGCCATGCAGAACTCAAGCAGCTTTTTTATGATGATCCCTAAGCAGCCCAGACCACACTGAGCATGTGCACAATCTTAGTCTTGCAAAGTTACAAGATGGTGACCCCCTGTGGCCAACTTTGAAAGCATAAATCATTTGTTTGATTAGGCTTCTGGTGCAGTAAGTTCATGTTTATATTTAGTATACAAAATACAGCATTTCTTGCATTAATCTATTTTAGACTTTACATGCCCTTTAATGCTGGCTTTTTTGCAACAATACGAAAAAGTCAAAAAAGTTGCTAAACAGACCTTAACACCATGATAAGCCTTAAAGAACAGTAACATCAAAACATTTAAGTTTTTTAAAGTAATAAAAATGTAATGCTGTATTTGCTTCAGAAACACTACTATTATTTATATAATTAAGCTGCTGTGTAGCAATGGGGGCAGCCATTCAAAGGATATAGCAGACAAGCTCTGTAGAACATAATGGTGTTATCTGTTATCCACTATTTAACCTGTGCCAAATAGCCCTTTTTCAATCTCCGCCATTGCAACACAGCAGCTGGTTTACATGAACTATAGTAATGTTTCTGTAGTAAACAGATCAGTTTTACCAGTGCAGGGCAACAGTACATCATATTTTCAATACTTTAAAATAAATCAGTTAATAATGCTGCTCCAGCAGAATTCTGCACTGAAATCCATTTCTCAAAAGAGCAAACAGTTTTTTTTATATTCAATTTTGAAATCTGACATGGGGCTAGACATATTGTCAATTTCCCAGCTGCCCCAAGTCATGTGACTTGTGCTCTGATAAACTTCAATCACCCTTTACTGCTGTACTGCAATTTGGAGTGATATCACCCCTCCCTTTCCCCTCCCAGCAGCCAAACAAAAGAACAATGGGAAGGTAACCAGATAGCAGCTCCCTAACACAAGATGACCGCTGCCTGGTAAATCTAAGAACAACACTCAATAGTAAAAACCCATGACTCACTGAGACACATTCAGTTACATTGAGAAAGAAAAACAGCAGCCTGCCAGAAAGCATTTCTCTCCTAAAGTGCAGGCACAAGTCACATGACCTGGGGCAGCTGGGAAATTGACAAAATGTCTAGTCCCATGTCAGATTTTAAAATTGAATGTAAAAAAATCTGAGAAATGGATTTCAGTGAGAATTCTGCTGGAGTAGCACTATTAACTGATGCGTTTTGAAAAAAATATGTTTTCCGATGACAGGATCCCTTTAAAACACATTCATGTGTTGGTGTTACTGTTACTGTTCTACTCTTCATTCTCAGCAAATATTTTTAAGGTATCTTATATTCACCACCACCACGTTTTCATAAAATATGTGCTCTGTAGTTTTTGGAATGCATGGCAAACCTATATGTACAATACTTGCTGTAAAACAAATTAATCATTTGGTAAAATACAAGGAAATATACATATATGTTTTACATACCCTTAAATAAGTGAAATATTAGTCTTCTGCAGAAACATGTGTTATGTATAAAAAGTAATTTCATATCAGATTTATTATTGCTTTATTTGTCTTTGTACAGTATGCATCACTATATAGTATGCACACTTCTTTTCATTTATTTACCAGTTAATTTAAATAGGCTAAGGGTTCAAAGTTCTCATACTGATGAGAGGATGGAGTATCTTAATTAATCTTCTTTTGTGGGTTTTGCATAACAAGTCATTATTCCCTAGTGGTCTAGACTGAATACAATTTTAAAGACATGGTATCCTTATGTTTTATGACACATTTAAAATGCCCATTGCTTTTATTTCTGGTGGGATCTGGCTTTGAACAGAAGCCAATCCATCCTGAAGATTACAGTAGATGAGAAATGTACATATTCTACAGTACTCTATTGTTTCATTGATATAGTTGCCAATTAATATTTTAAGTATTCTCCAATAGCTCATCTCAACCAACCATTTTATAAACTGGCCCATCCAAAATATAATTACTGCAACACAAAACAACATAAATATGTAACCCTATGACACACAATAAGATTAATCTTTACTATGCATTTTATAATGCCTTTAACAGGAGACAAGGTCCTAAGGTGGTATTCAGTGTATAAATATTTATTTACTAATACCAAAAAAAAATCTCATGTCTAATAAAACATATATTATCTCGCTATTTCTATATTTATAGTTGCACTTCTATCCTGTCTGCTCTGTACCACATCTGCAAACACAAATGACAGAACTATGTAATTACTAACACTGGCAAACTCAAGGTCATTGAATGATCAACATCTGCCTTAGCCCAAGAGACAAACACATAACACTTCAATGCTTTGCAGCATTTCTGTAGGCCTGTAGAGTAGGGAGGTTTTTTAGTAATATTATCCTGGAAGCTTTTTGAAAATCATAACATGCATTTGCTTATTCGCTGACAACAATCATTTGCATTCCTGCTGAGATCCTATAGATTTTAGCATTGGTGTGCACAGAACTGTTTGTCAGTCACTGAGATTTGGATATGCTTTGATTTACATAGACTTCAGTTCAGAGTAAACATCCATAGGCATATCCTGATTGACATTTTTTATAAATGTTGAACAGGTAATGTCACAAGAAAATAGAAAGAACAGAACTGTCACATCCAAACTTTTCAGAGCAAATAATGGAATTCAGAAATCGTGTGCTGTACATCTAACAGCGATTAATTTTTAAAGCTATACAAAAGTTAAACATTGCATTTTTTTTAAACAATGCAAGAAGTGACCGTTTTTTTTTTTTTAAGGGTGGTGGCACACGTGGCATCCAGGGAGGTTAGTCACCCAGCGACAAATCTCCTCTTCGTTTTCGGGCGACTAATCTCCCCAAAATGCCTTCCCGCCAGCAGGAATGTGAATCACGGGCTGGATGGCACTAGGATCACTTTGTTTTCCGAAGTTGTCTTACGAGGAAATTTTGGGCGACTTCAAAAAACCAAAGTGATCCGAGTGCCATTGCGCCAGCGATCCATATTCTTGCCAGTGGGAAGGTATTTCAGGGAGATTAGTCGCCCGAAGAGATTTGTTGCAGGGTGACTAATCTCCCCAGAACGCTACATGTGCCACCACCCTTAAACTTTTCTGGAAGCCTCATGTCTAGTTTTGTAGCTAATGCTTTTTACTAAGCTTATACAGTAAAAGCACTCATATGTGATCTGTATTACTCTCAGTGGAGTGTTGTGAACTAACATTCTGACTTTGTACTACACTCAGCTGAATAATTTAACCTTGATGAAAATTAGGTCTTATTTACTTAAGTGATTTTGCTTTTGCTGGAGGTCTAATTGGATGCTTTGTATATCAATCATTTTTATCTATTAACCACTCAGCACTTACTCCCTAAATAGGACAACATTGTAACTTACTGCAGATTTGGTATGGCACATACACATCTGTCTGTTTATACATTTATCCATGCATCTATTGCTGATGGCAACCATCATAATACTTATGTAGAAACGTTTGATGATGGTAAAGGATAAATCAGTTTGTTGTGCTTATTTTATTTATATTTATTCATACAGTGTATTAAAGCAACAAGAATCAGCTCATGATGACTAGCTGTTTATAATGATAGCAGGCTGCAAACACAGAGGATACCTTTTATTTGCAGTGAATAGTAACACACCATAGATTTAAATTTCATTTGAAGAAGATAATCAAATTTTTAGATAGTATTCCAGTTCACTTACCTTTCTGCAGTGTAAGATGTTTCCTTTAATGTTAATTTAGCCCACTATGGTTTAAGAAGTGCCTCCACCATTTAAGATGTTTTAAAGATCCATCTCCAGCATATGTAATATATGGCTATTGGTAATGATGAGCGAAACATTTTGCCATATACAGATATATATATATATATATATATATATATATATATATATATATATATATATATATATATATATATATATATATATATATATATGTAGTCCTCAAGAAGGAGCACTCACAGGTCTTATAACTAGAAACAATCTATTTATTAGGGTCACAAACATTTCGGCTGGGACACCCGCCTTTCTCAAAGTGATACAACACTGCAAAAAAACGGTTGATTTACAGGAAATGACAAGTGGGGGTGTTTCAGGCAAGGGCTGTGTGATGTGTAGTGAGAATCTATGCACCATTCAAATGAACCAATCAACAATTTCCAATTAAGTGTTTACACAAGTGTTGTATCACTTTGAGAAAGGCTGGTGTCCCAGCCAAAACGTTAGTTGTGTGCCCATAATAAATAGATTGTTTCTAGTTATAAGACCTGTGATTGCTCCTTTTTGAGGACTACTTTGATAATACGATTAAGGATTGCACCCAGGCATTTATTTCACAAATTTTTTCGTGAGTGCCGGCATTCCGCAAATATATATATATATAATTATAATTATTATATAATATATATATATATATATATATAAATATATATATATATATATATAATTAGAATTACTCTTACCTATGTTATATAGGCTATACATATTTCCAATCCCTTTTGGCTTATGGTGGCCTTTTAAATAATGACTATACCCGGACTTGTAAATGGCAAGGAGCTAGCTCAGAATACAGTTCACGAAAATTGCACATTCAATCTACCTAATTCAAATCCAAGGGTTAATCTGACTAAAAGTAATTTCTGTACCCAGGACTGAAGTTTTTAGATTTTTCCAAATTGATACAAACGTTCCTGTGAAATAACATGTGAAAATAAAAGTTTTTTCCTTTTAAAATACACAACAAATAATCATTTGCAATAATGTGTGACTGTCTATTAGTCTCTGAATAAAGAAGTGTGATGTGAAATCAAATGTTCCTTTAAGAGTGTCATTGCTATTAATTAATTAGCCATTCTCTCAACAGGCATAATAATGAATGCATGTGCTGTTTAAGGATTATAATTGCACTTTCCTCACCATCCATGTTGGGAAAGTACAAATAAATTGCCAAGTTTTATTAGTTTTATTAATTCCTATTACTATTAAAAAAAATATTTAATTATGGAACAAATGGTTCTAATTATAGTTTAAAGTGAATTAAATAATATTTTTTAAATTGTAAAATGTATATTATATTGGTATATTATATTGGTAGTATTTCTTTGAAATCTATAATATTTCTTTGCAATCTATATAAAATGTAGAGTCTTTCTTGTGTGTGTCTGTATATGTATATAATATCAGTTTAACAACACGCTGTCCTTTTAAACCAATGAAAAGAGCTAATTTTAACTAATCTCATAAAAACAGATATTGTTTTAACTGAATGATCTTTATCTGTTTTGCATGCATGTAATCACCAAACATATCATGCACCCTAATAAATAGTTGCTTTGCTAATATTTTTACCAGAAAATGTAAAGTTTGGTGATACCTTTTATTGGCTAACTGAATAAGTAACAATTGCAAGCCTAAGGAACACACAGGCCCCTTCCTCAGGCAAAATACAAATGAAAGGCTGGAAAGGCACATTATATATATTGTTAGATCATTGAAAAGGTGTTTATGGGCAATAAATTAGAAAGTTAAAGATAGACAGAGATAACTTGTAGAGGTAATAAAAGTAATTAGGGTGGGTTGTAAATAGTCCAAGGGGCTGGATTCAGTCAGGTCACATAGTTTGAACTAGACAAGGCAGAATAGGGTAAGGTTAACACAACAGTGCAAATTAGGAGAAAAAAGTACCAGTAAGGGTTCCACTGAGTGGGATAACATATGGAACCAGAACTTATCCACTTCACATGTCCATATCAGATTGTAACAAATAAACTACAAATAGGAATTGTGACCGGTAAGGATAAAACAATACTTCATCCCAGATATTGATAAGCCCCCAAGGAGCACTTTAGCTTTAGTCAAGGAAGCAAACACTAGTACAGTCAGCACCTTGTTGTGAAGTGAAGTCAACCTAAGGAAAGTGTCTTTTAAGATGTAGCTTGTCCTAAGATGTGTTTTTTCCTAGGTGTCATATCCCTTAGTTAAAGTCATATCTGGACATAAAGCTCCTGTCTCTGTTCAGGCCACATTCTAGGGTGTTAAACTTTCTCATGAATTTAAATTCCCACTCCTTCCGCTCCTGTTGTAATATTTTTACTAAAAAACACTATGGGGAGAGAATTCAAAAACATAATGTTAAACATTGTAAAAATGCCATTAAAATGTATTTACGACAACTTTCCCCAAAAGGGTGTGACCTTTTGGGGAATTAGTCTTACCCACAACATTTTTTACACCAAAATGTCTCCAAGAAATGTCAATATGGCTGAAGTCTCTATATAAACAACGGTTTCTCAGTGCAATGATAGCAGTTGTTTATGGTGTCTACAACACTTTTTAATATTGGGCTGCATAAGGACAAATCCATAAAATTCTAAGATACCTACTGTAAATTTGTCATCCTTGCAGAATGTTTACAATTTGGCAACCAACACTTTAAAGTGTGACAGGAAAACATGTTTAATTTTAAAATCCATCAGTTAATTGTGCTGCTCCAGCAGGCATCTGCACTGAAATCTGTTTTTTTTAATATTTAATTCTGACATGGGGCTAAACATGTTAGTTTCAGCAGTGCCCTCAGTCATGTGACTTGTGCTCTTTACTGCTGTACTGCAAGCTAGAGTGATATCAACCCCTCCATTTCCATCCCTCCAGCAGACTATCAACGTAACAATGGGAATGTAACAAGATAACAGCCTCCCTGACACAGTTTCTTGGTTGATATGAGAAGCACCACATAGTAAAAATTCAAGTCCCTCTGTTACTCTTTCAGTTAAAATGATCTGAGATGGCAGCCTATACACCAATATTACAACTAATAAAAATACACTTGTTGGTTCAGCAATAAATTTTATATTTTATATGCTAGAGTGAATTGCAGTATAAACAGTGTATTTTAGGGAAGAAACCCTACACCATAAAATTCATTACAGAATCCTTTTAAGAACTGTATACTTACCAACACTTTTGTGAATTACCCCATGTTATGTTGAGCAGAGTAGTAATAAAAAAATAGAGACTAATTTACAAAAATGCAATATGTAAAATGACGATTAGCAACTTTTACACAATGTGGGCACTCATATATTGTCTTGTGGTTACCTGCTATCATGCTACAATTCTAGGGAACAAAGTGCTTTACAGTGGTTGTCTTTTTTCCACCTTGCACATTTGTATTAAGTTCAGTAACCATTGGTTCTACAATAACAAATAGTTCATTTTTTGCTCTCAAAAATTAGTAGTTCTTTTATATATTCTAGTTGACATTCTAGCTATCATTTTAACAGAGAGTTCAGAGAATTGGTCAAAGATTTTAATCTGAAATCAGATTGCATAAAACACTGCATAATTTAGAGCAATTACAATAATTATGATGATTTACAAGGCAAAATAACGAACTCTGCCAAAGCTTTAATATATGTAATTTTATTAAAACTGGATGCATTAAGTAACAGAAAAAGCTACTCAGTGACTAATTAGAATGGCATAACCCATGAGACATTTATAAAAAAAGAAGAAGGAAGAGGAAGTTTCCATTATCCTTTACTTTTAAGTGTGTTATAAATAAACCCATTCTAGGACATGGTCACACAAGTGGATATATCTACAATTTGTCACTTGTATTGATGTTTAGACAAATGCAGACCACAAATACTTGGCCAAAATCAACTGGTCAATCAAGATTTATGCTATTAATTAGTGATGGGCGAATTTGGGACGTTTCGATTTGCCTAAAAATTTGTGAATTTCGCGCGAAATTTGCAAAACAGCATAAAATTTGCATCCTTTTTTGATGCTGGGGTTGTTCTTGATGTTACTTAATGCATCCAGTTTTAAGATTCTAAGCTTTTTTTTGTTTTTTTATGAAATCCAAGACCTCCACTAGACCAGTCACTGCTCACCGTTCCCGCCCTCATCAAGCATGCACATGTGCAAATTTTCTCCTTTGAGTCTGGAACACTGGGATTGGCAAGCAGGACATTTTAAAAACTATCAAATCTGCTGTGTCTCTCCAGTACTTTGCAACCAATACGTATACTGTTGAGCAGCATTCCACCCCTAAAATACTGCCACTATAGACCAGGTCTTTGTGGTCTTTCCATAAATCCATGCCTGATGATATCTATTTTTAAACTTCTTTTCAAAGACAATATTATCAGTTTCCAAACTCTTCTCTAATTAATAACTTTATTTACATGTCCCTTTAAATTAAAATACTATTTATGGGTTTCTTTTGTACGTCACTTCAACTACAATGCTCTGCCATCCAGTAATATATTTATTGAACTCTAATCCTGCCTCTTTCTGACAGGAAGATACAGTATATAGTCTGAAAAGCTAAATGTAAATACTGTGTTTTAAGGGTTTTAAGTTAATGATTTACATTTTCAGTAAAATACATAATTCTAATAGTATTTGATAAAACATAAGAGCCATTCAAAACATCCATTTAACATTAAGGGACAGATTTATCAAGGGCTGAAGTGAAAATTCAAATTAGAAAAATTCAATTTCGAGCTATTTTTGTGTACTTCGACTAGGGAATAGTCCAAATTCGATTTGAATTTGAAAACAATTAGAAAATTCGAATATCGAAATTCATCATGTTCTGTCGACTTCGACCATTCACCATCTAAAACCTGACGAATTGCTGTTTTAGCCTATGGGGGACCTCCTAGAACCTATTTGGAGTCAATTGGTGGACTTTGAAAAATCTAAAAGTTTTTTTCGGAAAAACTCAAATCCGAATCAAATTCAATCAAATGCGCTGTTACCTTGTACGATTCAAATTTGAATGAAAATGGTCTATTCGACCAAAAAAAAAAAAACGTTAATTTTTACATTTTGGTTGTTTCTTTTTTTTTTATTAGAATTTTAAAGGTTTTTTTTATTCGAAATTCGACCCTTGATAAATCTGCCCGTAAAATTGTGCATATACATATACAGTACTAAATTATCTTCGTATCATTACAAAAGATCTATTTCTGCAAAAGAAGAATGGATGTATAAAGGCATGGTACTATATATTGCTGTTTGTAAAATAATGCCTTTTATTCCCCTTTCCTTTGGCTCAAATGAAAAAAAAATATTGATTTTTTATATGCCTTTGTACGTATATTCCATTGTAAAGTAAGTGAGAGTAATACCTGATTCTCACTTGCCCAATATTTAGGTCAGCACTGAATCTTATACAGCAACTAATTAAATACTTACTGTAAGGTTAGGTTTTTCATTAAATCAATGGGCCCCTGGTGTCATTTGCAAAGTGCTAATTACTATGCGGCAAATTTAAATTTAATTTGAATTAAGGACTGATTTCACTCCATCTGCGTAAGGTAAATGTTGAATGTTAGACGAGCGACAATTGCATAAGCTGAATTAATTAAATTAAACTAGAAATGACAACAATAACATAAAATATCTTAGAGTTTGCACAGCATAAAGAAAAACTACCAAAGATCCAACTTTATCAGTATTAAAATTGGCAGTATACACGTAATTTACTTATGTAGGTATTACTCCTGACATACTTAAATTATATATAATATCTTTGTTAAAATGGGCAGTATAAAAATACTCTTATATTTAGCCACACAGTAACAAGAAGGGCTCATTTACAACTGCAACCACAGTTGTGTTGCTTGCATCCAAATGTGCTTCTTCTGATTCCAACTATTTCATTGTAGCTCATCCAATTCATCAAAACATGCACACACAATGGTGCATGGTTTGATGTATTGCTGCAATTGTGTCTGGTGCAACTTCCCCTAGCAGCCTCAATTGCAATGGAATTATAGGAAAATACTATATAGGAAAATTCCAACTTGTGTCTGAAATTGCACTTTTTCCTGTATACTTTTACAAGTTAGTGATTATTTTAGAATATTTGCTGAAAGGATACAAGGGTTCGTTTACTGGGACTAGCAGAAGAAGAGCATTATTTTCTTCTCCTTGTCTTGCTGCTGTCAGACACCATTCCAGATAAAAATCTGGAACGAAGTGGAAACCACAGCATAGGGATTGCCCTATCCTCATAACCTGCCATGGGGCAGCTGGAAAGGACAGGGCCTGTTGCACAAACACGAGCATCTGAATAACTTGCAAGTCAGGGCAGAAGGGTGGTACAATTACATGCCCCCCCCCTTAGTGACAAACAGCATGACCGGGCCCTCTTAAGACCCAAAAACCCACTAGGCCTGGTATTCCTGTCCCCTTCTGATGGCGGCCCCTGGTTGGGACTAGGGTTGCCACCATTTCCGGTGGGGAACTCCGGGCAGGGGGCAGAATGGACGATGTTGTGGTCAGGTGTATGACATCAGGAGTGGGACTGGTTATTATTCAGGCTGTGTCTATTGCATTAGGGGGTGAGGTTATGATATGGCGATCAGTCATTGGCTGAAAATAATATTAAAGGTATTGTGCTAATTATTAAATAATTGTAGGTCATTATATATGTAGTCCCTTAAATGTTTGTGGCCACAGCTAACACATAACTGTGTTAAAAGTTAAGACTTTGTGCAAATAATTAAATTTTTTATACATACTCTTGACAGGAGTCTTGTGTGAGAATATATATATGTATATATGTATTGAGTAAACAAGCAAGTATGGTTCTGGGGTCATATTAAATTTAGTGGCATATCCCTGACTATGTTAGGTGATCACGGGGGGGGGGGGGGGGGGTGATGATTTGCTTGCTGTATCTGAGCATCTGTTGATGACAATAGGTGCCTTAGATTCTGGAGATGATAGATTGTTTTGACTGGATAAAGAACCTTTAAGTGAAATATTTTCCAGGTTGAACTATGGGTTTAGAAAAAGATGTAGGAGCATCCTGTACTAGGATAATTCCTATAAGGAGTTGTATTTCAAATGTCAACTGCAGTTTGTATCCCCTTTAGAGAAGTTCTTTAAGTGTACTGTTTAATCAAGGACTATACATTTTAGCTGTTAATTGTAAGAGGTCATTAAATTAGACCCTTTTCTAAAAAAAATTCCTACTACAGTACTGGTAACTAGTGTTTGTGTAAGGATACCTGGGAGGTGGAGGGTACACCCGCAACAATCTTCCTAGTTAGCACAATCTTCTTCAGGGGGCACATCTGTCTCGGGTTTGAGGTGTGCACCTTTTCTTTTCTGCACGCATGTGACATCATTGCTCTTGGTGAAAAATTGAAATATTTAAAGGAACCACATCCTACTTCCAATCGACCGAACAAAGGTCTATTGTACATAGGTATTGGGTGCACTTTAAGTCTGGGTTCTCTCTTCCTTGACCCTTGACTCTGACCACCGGTGTATCTCTGCCTGAACCGACCTTTGCTTGTTACTGACTATTCTGCCAGATCCTGCCCTGTGCTGACTGGTTTTGACCCTAGCCTGTTCTATTACCAAGCTGTGCTCTAACCCCGTTCCTTCTGTCATACATTATGGTTCCCTTGTCTGCCCAGAACTCTCACCTTGGTTCTCTCACTTTAAGACCAGGCAGCATCTGAGTAGTGGAGGGCTCCTTCTGAAGTAAAAGGCAACTGTTATAGGCAGAAGTATGAGCCATGACCGGAACTTTGGCATCTTGGTAAACCATATGTGACAGTTTGTTTTTGTGAGGTTCCCATGTGTCTACTAAGTTAGATAACAGAGGTTATGTGGGGTCTATAGATATATGGGGGTATTTACTAATACTCTAATTTATCTATTTTTTTTTATTATGAAACAAAGTCGACCGAACTCCCATCCACAATATTAACTAATTTATCAATAATTCTTCTAGAAAAAGTCGGTGCAAAAAAAACATTTCAACAAAATTATTTGTCAATTCAAATCATATTGTTTTTTTGAATTGATACTCCGAAAACTCTACTTTATCGAATTGTCACTGCCGAAACTCAAATGTATCGGATTATGAGACGAAAACCAGCATGGATCACAATGTCAAGAAACATCTTTAAGGACATCTGCCATTGACTTCTACATGACCTCAACAGGATTTAGATGGAGTATTTTTGGATTCAGATTTTTAGCTTTGAAGTATAGTAAATCTCTGAAAATTTTAAAAAAAATGTTTCCTCTAAAAATTAGAGTTTTCCCCCTTTAATAACTCGACTAGAAAAATTTGAACTTTAGTAAATAGGCCACATAATGTAATGGTCTCATTATTCATAGGTTGGAACATGCATTTGGCAGTATTAGACATTATTTATATGGTAAAACCTCAGATCAGATTGCTATAACATTGCATAAAAATATGCCAACAGACATAACAATAACTATGAGTAGTTGTTAGAATAAAGGCATGCAATGTAATATTGCCTTGAGATCTATATTTGGCTTATGTGACCTACATACACCTTTATAGCCACTTTGCATCTCTATTTACACCTGTAATTTCCACCACCCATTAGCATGACATTACTTATATATAACTTAATATTGCATTATTTATAAAAACATTTTATCTGTCTGTCTATCCATCTATATTATAATGAAAATATGAGTTTCCACCTTGCATTTTCTTTAAGCATGTCTTAAATATTTCATTATCTTCTCTGAGAATGAATTCATTTAAGCTCCCAGAAGTGATCAAGCAAAATGATGGCTAATGTGGCCACTTGCTGTGTTCCTTTAGTTTGATAACTTTTATTGCACTAAAGCACAGTATGAAATCAGGTTATCCGGTTGTAACTAGCTGGGACAAAAATACAAACGCTGGGAAACTATCGTAGGGGAATAATTCAAGGTATAAATCTTATTCCCTATTATAGGAAACCTAAAACTGAAATGAAAATCAGAAAACAGATAATGAGACATTAATTAATGGACCATAAAGCTATCAGATCACCAGAAGTCTGTTTTACAGTACGTTTCAACCAACATAAAGCTACAAGAGACAATTAATTTCAGTTATTACTCCTCTGTGTGACAGTTTAGGGCCCAAGTTAATTAAATATTCTTCTGAGAACTGTCTTCATCCGATGAAGATGTAGATATACTGGAGCTTTCAGTATCTGTACTCTCTTTAAAATGCTCGAACGAAGAGAACAGATGTACAATGCTTTAACATGGAAAATCTTCAATTACTGATTGCAGTTGATGCATTTATAATACCAAATGTACAGCAGGTACAGGGCACCCTTCAACTGTCACAGAACCTCAACTGCCACTATCCCCTGCCAAGTTGGCAAGTAAGTTCTTGCTCGACTCTCATTGCCTTCCACAATGAATTGAATGGATACTTACCATCGCTAAAATTTACTGTACACTCAGATTTACAAAAAATTAATTTCCTGGATATATTGGTGTACAAAAATGTGAATATCCTGTACAAAAATGTGAATATCCTTGAAACCGATCTATATGTAAAACTTACAGACAAAAATGCTCTGCTTTTGTATTCCTCATTTCATCCAGCACATATAAAAAGATCGGTGCCTAAGTCCCAATTTTCTAGGGTTAAGAGAATAGTATCAAAAAGGGGTGATTTGACCAAACGGCAACAAATTGGCACACAGAGGATATCCGAGAAAAGCCTTGGAGAAATATAAAGGGGAAGTGTTAATGGAGAGTCGTGAGACACCTAAACCAAAAATGGGGGAAAGAGTGGCTTTTACCAGTAGCTACAACATTCTATCAAATCAGATTGGGAAGATTGTAAGAAAACATTGGGACATTCTGAAAGTAGAATGTCCCAATGTTGCAGTTTTTAAAAAACCACCATTACTTTCGTATAAGAGAGCACAATCTCTGCATGATAGACTTGTGAAGGCTGATGTGGGCCCATCGAAGTTCCTTCGGCAACAAACTTTATGTGATGCAAAAAATGGCACCTTTCCCTGTCTATCATGCAGACACTGCAATAGTTGTGTGAAGGGGGATATAATATACCATCCACATAAAGGAACTGCTATTAAGATAAGAGGATATCACACCTGTCTATCAACCTATGTTGTATATGCAATTAAGTGCCCCTGTGGATTGTTATATATAGGTCAGACAACCAGACATTTAAAGGATAGAATCGGTGAACATAAATCGGATATAAAAAGGAATGTGAGACAAAATCCAGTAGCGTGCCATTTTGTGGACACTGGCCAGGGGTGGCACAAATGAGATTCCAGGTGTTACAGCATGTCCCCAAATTGAGAAGGGATGGGGATAGAGTGAAACAACTTCTCAGGTGTGAAGCAGGCTGGGTACACTAGCACCAGGGGGTTTAAACAAGGAATATGAGTTAAGTACCCTATTTTGACTGCATGGCATTCTGTAGTATTGTTCTTTTAATTGTTTTTAATATTATCCTTTGTTTTTAAATCCTCAGTGGTGAATAAGAAACAACAAGTGGAGCTGATGGGCTTAACAGCTAAGTGAGCCCTAAACATTTTTTCTTGATATATGTATACTTTTGATCTGAAATATGTAACAATTATGGTGTGGTATTGTAGACATAACCAGGCTTGATGTAATTTTTTGAATAAATATTGTGACCACTAGAGGGCATAATAATGTTTGCTATTTAAGGAAGCTGTTGGTAATGATCAATTATGCTTTGTCAGCTTGAAAAAGGACCATTGCACGTCCGAAACGTTGCTGCTGCTATACATGAAAGAATAAAGGCGGTTTTATACAAGGCCTGGGAGTGCTGCCAATTCTTTATATTATACTTTACAGTACGTTTCAACCAACATAAAGCTACAAGAGACAATTAATTTCAGTTATTATTCCTCTGTGTGACAGTTTAGGGCCCAAGTTAATTAAATATTCTTCTTAGAACTGTCTTCATCCCATGAAGATGTACAGTAGATATATTTTAGCTTTCAGTATCTGTACTCTCTTTAAAATTCTCGAACGGAGAGAACAGATGTACAATGCTTTAACATGGAAAATCTTCAATTACTGATTGCAGTTGATGCATTTATAATACCAAATGTACAGCAGGTACAGGGCACCCTTCAGCTGTCACAGAACCTCAACTGCCACTATCCCCTGCCAATTTGGCAAGTAAGTTCTAATAGTTGTACAATTATTTCAACTATAATATCTGTATCATAGTTATTTATTGCCATCCTCAACATTCAAGACTGAACCTCAGCAGATGTATAGTGCTTTAAAAACTTACTTAAAATATAATCCCTGCATTTTAAATGAAAATATTAGTGCTTATGTGAGGTTCAAATAACTATGAAAGACAGCATCCAAGATACTATGTTCAAATTGGTATAGGACAGGAAGTTACAATTCCTATTATAAAGTTAACTCTAAAGTGTTCCTATCATTCTTGTAAAATAGTTTGTATGGTATTGCAGAAAAGTCATCCAGTCTCCTGTTATGGGAGGAACAGTTAACTCATAAAGAGTTACCACACACGAATTAAATGGATTATAGGAATATCAAGGATGACAAAGATTATTCTAAAGCTGTTTGGGACCACTTATAGGGTTATAAACTTCTAATTTAAGTTTATAAGAATTGAGTTTATAACTTACCTGTCAAAGTTTTAAAGGGGTTGTTCACCTTTGAGTTAACTTTTAGGGGTTTATTTATTACAGGTCGAGTTGCATTTTCTTGAAAAAATGTTTTCTGAGGCTAGTTTCACTAAAAACTTGAATCTTTCAGGGGAAAAAACCTCAGCTTTTTCAAGCTGTATTATGCCCGAAGCTAAAAATAAGAATCTGAAAATACTCCAGCTAAAACCTGTAAAATTCACGTAAAACTCAATGGCAGAGGTCCCTTTAACCATTTGAAGATGTTTCTTTTCTTCATGATTTTTGGGTGTTTTACACTGGTTTGCACTCGAAAATCGAGGTATCTGAGGTTTTTCAGCCTATAAACTCGATAAATTTAAAGTTTACATGTTTTTTGCCACATTCAGGTTTTTTTCATAAATAAGCAAACATTCAAGTTTGTTTTAGTTGATTTGAGGTAGAAAAAAAACCTCACAAACTCTATATTTAATAAACATCCCCTTAGTATGATGTAGAGAGTGATATTCTGAAACAGTTTGCATTTGGTTTTAATTTTTTGTTATTTGTGGTTTTTGAGTCATTTCGCTTTTTATTCAGGAGCTCTCATGTTTGCAATTTCAGCATCTGGCTGCTAGGGACCAAATTACCCTAGCAGCCTTGCATTAATTTGAAAAAAGAGACTGGAATATAAATAGGAGAGGGTCTGAACAGAAAGAAAATTAATTCACCGAAAGATGATTATATTAGAAATGGTTCTATAAAAAAGTAGCCTGTTAAGAGTATATAGATTTAAATCTTTATGAGTATCTTCATAAAACGTATTTCTAAATACGTTTTTAGAGATCAAACAAATAGATTTGATGGGAAGATAAATGTTGTTGTTTCTCTGTTTAAATCACTGAACACAATTAAAAAAAAACACGGCCAGGGAATAAAATAACATACAGAACCCCACTTTTATGTTTCCCAAGGGAACACATAAAATAAAGGTAAAATCCATAAAAAACAGAATACAGAATGTAAATGTAAATTTGTGAGACGTAAAACTGGTGTTCTGTTGTATTTCGTAAATCAGAATAAAAGGAATACAAAAAATCAAACATAACTACTTATTTGTGACCACATTATAATAGTTGTGTAGGACAACCACAAGGTCTGAGTCTGGCTATGGTAATTTATTTGTGGCATGGTAAAAAGATCAATTCATTATGCCTTTTGCAGATTTCAACACACTTAGGGGCAGATTTATCAAGGGTCGAATTTCAAATTTGAAAAATTTAGAAATTCGAATTCAAAAAGACCAGTATTAAATCAAATATTTTTTTTGGCTGAATAGGTCAGTTTTCGATCTAATTCGAATTGTACGAATCAACGTAATAGCACATTCAAAATGTATGATTCACATTTTTTCGCAAAAAAGCCTCAGATTTTTTCAGTCCACCAATTGACTCCAAATAGGTTTTAGGAGGTCCCCCATAGGCTAAAACAATTTTAAATGGCGAATGGTTGAAGTTTAATTCAGTATATGATACATTTAGAAATTTGAATTTTCATTAACTCAAATTTTCACTTTGACCTTTACTGTTATGGAGCAGCTTTATAGATCTTTATAGAAGATGTTATCCTGATTTGGAAAATAAGTAAAGACTTTTTCGAAAGTAATCATGTCCATCAGTAGTATTAGAATAAGTCAGATTTGACTAACTGTAGATTAAGAACTATACATAAAAAATTTATTTTTTAGTATGAAATACTAACTGAAGATTAAGAACTATACATAAAAAAGGTTCTACAGTCAAACATTATAGTTAAAAAGGTAGACTCAACAGGTTTTTGGAAGCTAATCGTAACCATCAATCGAAGTAATATAAATCGTTCGATTTTTAGCGGTCGAAGGAATTCGAATGGTCGAATGGTCGAACGACTTGTATTCGAATCGAACGCGAACACAAAATGCGAACGTTCCCAAACGTTCGCGAACATTCGGCGGACGCGAACGGTAGAAGGTTGCGCGAACTAGTTCGCAGCAGAACAGTTCGCTACATCCCTAGTGGCAATGGTTGAATCCATTGACATGATCAGTCTTTGTAAAAAATACAGTTTCAAGATGTAAAAATTTTTAATAGTTAAGCAAAAATTACTTTAAAAATTACTTTAACGTAACTGTAGCATTTATCTTTATTTATTTAAGAAAACACAGGTGGCCAATAGGTACTACGTTTGCTTGTTAAAACATTAAGGGGTCTATTCACTGAAACTCACATTTGTCTCATCTTTTTATTAAACCAAGCTTGACAAAAATCCCATCCATAATTTTAACTTATTTATTAATAAAATAACTCAATAAAATCAAGCAATTTTTTTCAGATTATCACCTAAATTTTTCAGATTATCGGACGAAACTCAGCTCAGATCATGATACAGTATCTTCAGATTGTAAAAGGGACATCTACCATGGACTTCTACATAACCTCGTCATGTTTGAGATGGCGGATTTTCGGATTCAGACTTTTAGCAGCTTCAGGGTATAATAAATCTCGAAACATATGAGCTTTTTTCCCCTAAGAAACCTTAACCAGAAAAAATTGAGGTTTAGTAAAGGACTCCCAAATTGTGTTGTAATTTACCCATCACTACCTTGAGATTGGAGTTAGAAAATGGGGAGGTGGGACACTAGTATTGCAGGAAACCTGGGGCTCCTGGAAGGGGAATGTCCAATCCAACAGCTGCCAGGAGAATGCTGGTAGTTGCAATTGAACCACATTTTGGATAGTCTAGATTTGTGTAAAATGTATACATTTTTAAAGAGTCCTAGATAAGGCTGGGGGTAACTATAGAGGAAATTGATCCTGTAACTTCAGGAGGCCTCTTTTACTCGCAAGCAACAAAACATCAGCAGGGTGCTTTTATTTCATTATATATATATATATATATATATATATATATATATATATATATATATATATATATATATATATATATATATATAGTCAATCCAGAAATGACGGCACTCTCAGGAAAAAATTTCCCTGACGAAGGTTCCAAGAAGGAACCGAAATGTAGGATCAAAATAAACCGTATGGTTTCACCTTATTGGACTGTTTGAATTTTTTCCTGAGAGTGCCGTCATTTCTGGATTGACTTGATTTACATTTAGGCTGGCACCCAGGCTATTATTTACTTTATGGTGTGCGTTCCACAAACGGACATATATATATAGTTAAAGGGTTTATATATATATATATATATATATATATATATATATATATATATATATATATATATATATATATATATATATATATATATATATATATATATATATAAAACCTGTATGTATATATATATATATATATATATATATATATATATATAATATATATACCAACCAAACAGATCCGCACTCCTCCAATTAACTCCTTAATCATCCGCCCGGGTGCTGCTCCTGGGATTGAAAATGCAGAAACGAGAAAAATTGGTAGCGCACTCCAAGGACTTGTATATAATTCTTTATTCTTTATGGCATAATGATCGACATTTCGGCTCCCCTCTAGAGCCTTTCTCAAGATCTTGAGAAAGGCTCTAGAGGGAGCCGAAACGTCGATCATTATGCCATAAAGAATAAAGAATTATATACAAGTCTTTGGAGTGCGCTACCAATTTTTCTCGTTTCTATATATATATATATATATATATATATATATATATATATATATATATATATATATATATATATATATTTTTTTTTTTTTTTTTTTTTTTTGCAGATTTGAACACCTCACTGTGCACTGTGTTCTGTTTTTCCCTGAAGAAAGTTCCTGTACGGAACTGAAACGTCGGATTTAATAAACCTGTTTTATTTGACACCTTATATTGTTGCAAAATCCTGTGCTGCCATCCTGCATTTGTGTATATATATATATATATATATGTATATATATATATATATATATATATATATATATATATATATATGTATATATATATATATATATATATATATATATATATGTATATATATATATATATATATATATATATATATATATATATATACATACATTTATATATATATATATACATATATATATATACATATATATATATATATATATATATATGTACTGTATATATGCAGGTTTTACCATGTTCTCAAAGGATATTAATGTGTTTAGTGTTTTACCAGCTTTAAAAACCCTTTGCTAAAATGAATGTCCCTTGTGCTAATAACAGCTTTTGGTTAATATGCCCCAAGCAGCTGACACATTAAAACTGATTGATTAATTTAACAGCATATGCATGTAGAGATATTATCTTAATTAATGGTTTCATATGCACAATGCTGTTTACATCTTGGCACATAACACATAGCTGGCCAAAACTATAAATAGTATTCAACAAGAAATGTATACAAGCTCCCGCTGTGACTAGTTAGAGACCATGTTATAATTAAGGTCACCAAACACTACTCAGTGGTTTAAGCTTAATAATTGTATAATTGTATTCTAGAGAGATTTATGTTTTCAGTGATTTAAAGAGAGCATAGATGCTCATAGAATAAACTCATATGTGACCTGAATTGAAGAAATAACTAAATACTTTCTCTAACCACAGAATTTAAAAACATTATATGAAACCATTTCTGTCTGGGCAAAAAATAATGTCTTTGGGCATAAGTACTATAAATTTCTTAATACAGGCATGGCCTGTTATCCAGAATGCTGTTGATCTGGAGTTTTCCAGAAAATTTACCTTTCCATAATTTGGATCTTCATGCCTTCAGTCTACTCGAAAATCATTTAAACATTAAATTAACCCAATAGTATGTTTTGCTTCCAATAAGGATTAATTATACATTAGTTTGGATCAAGTACAAGGTACTGCTTTATTACTACAGATTTTTTTACTAATTGTATTTTTACAATTTTTGAATATTTTTGCTTTCTGGATAATGAGTTTCTGGATAACAGCTCCCATACCTCTATCTATATTATCACAGATTTGTAAATAACCCAAATGCATTATTATTAGAGGTGGTCGAACTCCAAACTACAACATGCATATGACCTGTTGTGGTGGTCTTATTTGGTTTAGATTATAATTGACTCTTCAACTATAATTTTCTCTAAATTCTCACCCTAACACTTTTCTTTATTCCTCTTTGATACTATCCAAATGTTTTTTTGTCAGGAAACCTCAAGGTTTTGTCCTAGGGCCTCTGCAAATAGCACTTACACCCTCAGCAAATAACAATCATTCATGTGGTTTCCAAAGCACAATTCAGCTCTATAAAGTCAGATCTTTGATTGCATATCCACAGTTCCCTCTTTGGATGAACCCATTCTAAACAGATAAAAAAGTAAAGGGAATGTGTTGTGCACCCTACAGCACCTATTCTATATATTTCTATTATAGTTAACAATTTTGCCACCACACCGTTATCTCATATGTGCTTCCTGAGGTTATCAGTGATTCTGCCCTTTACATCCAATCACGAATGAAAGAATGTATTTTTCCACACGATGTGACACATTTTTGATTTCATTCACTTTCTAAATTGCTTCTTGCCAGTTGTGACTCTGTTAAATAGTGATGGGTGAATTTGCGCCGTTTCGCTTCGCCGAAAAATTTGCGAATTTCGTGCGAAATTCGCGAAACGTTTTTGACACCGGCGCCCGTTTTTGACGCCGGCGACCGTATATTTACGCCGGTGCCCGTTTTTGGCGCCGGCGTCCATTTTTTTGAAAAATTTTTTTTTTTGACGTCGGCGAATTTTTGCCGCGAATTTTCACGGGCGTTTCGCGAATTTATTCGCCGGCGGCGAAACGCGCAAATTCGCTGCGAATTCGCGCCTGGCGAATAAATTCGCCCATCACTACTGTTAAAGTGAACCATAAACCTAAAAAAGGTATGCACCATTATGCACCTTAAAAAGCATACAAAACACAGCCTTTATTTGAACCATTTTCCTGGTAATTGAGAGCAGTTCGAGGGGAAATGAAAAGCACAGCACATGAGCAGTTCCCCTGTGTGTATCAGTAGTTGTATCTGGGTATTGTGTATCAAATTTATGGTGGTGTTAGTATACTGTTACCTTGACAAAGGTTCAGTGAAAAACTATTCCACTAGTGAAAATAGTTTTGTTAGCTCAAGTTAGGCAGTTTTGGTTCTTTGATAGGAGTGCTCAGCTTGCTTTAACCCTTCCTAAGCCTTGTACTTTAATCAAAATCTAATGCTGATGTTGTTTCATATTTTTTTTTTTAATTTCTGCTCTTGGGAGCAATTACATGGGAAATGGTTAACATAATATACAGGCAGCATTTTGTGCACATTTAAATTGTCAATTTTAAATGTCGGGATTACATAAAATTTTCACTTCACAGATTTTCTCTACTGTCCAGTGGGTTTTATTTTATTCTTCTCCCTATTGACCTCAAATAATGTGTTAACCTAGGAATCGGAGAATGCCGCTTAGTTGGAAACTGGCAGAGGTTATTATTACTCGTTATATTTGTATAGTTATTTTTTGTATTTCAGAAATAAAAATGTATTCTGGGATTGCTACATATACACAATTAATTCACATAATTTGAAGTGTTTGAACCCTTATTTAAATTAATAATTTTTTTTTAACATGTAGAAGGAGGATGCTCTTTGTGGCTCTCACCTAAGCCTAACTGCAGAATGTTTTTGATCATTTTGGAAAAATAAAATTAAAATGCTTAGATTTACTTAAACCCTTAAGACATTTAAATTTACTGTCCAATTTGTGATTTAATTAATTAATTCATAAATTGTGTATCATCATCATTTTCATGTGATTGGAATTAGGAAGCTGATTTTATCAACATTTTGATCCAAATTTTAGCAGCAATTCAAGTTCACATTTACAAATTTGAATTAGAGTTTAAAATTTGAATTTTAAAGATTTATTTTCAGCATCTAAAAGCTGCCCAATTCATGTAGTAGTCAATTGGAGTTTTCCTAGGCAAAATGTAAGCAAGTTTTTCAATTTGATTTTTTCAAGTTCTTTGTAACTTCAGTATTTATTTAAGGATAACACATAGCAAGTTTACATCATTTCAGTGTTAGACATTAATAGATTGAAAGTAAAATCTGCTTAATATTATTGAACAATCTCCCTTATTCCCATAAATAGGGGGGGGGGTAGTACAACTGAAGGAAGATGCAAAAAAAAGATAAGTAGAAAATAACAAATAAGTTATAACCATAGCAGTTCTTAAATTTTCTCACATTTTTTGAGAGGTGGTAGACCCATTGAACATTGAGTAGAATATAAATTAACTGCATTTGATTTTTTTTTGAATTTTTATTCAATCCATTTTTTCATATTCAAGTATTTTTCATAAATAATCACAAATTTAAGTTGTGTGAGTGTTTGAGTTTTGAAAAACACTAAATTGAATTTTGTTAAATAAGCTCCAGGATTCATAAAACGATTGTGTTTCTATAAATGTATTATATGCATTAATAAAAATATATATTCAGTGTATGAATAGTTAATGTTTTTGACCTAAGCAAAGTTATAGTCAAAATGAGTTCCATGTTTACAATACTGTACTTATTTTTTTACACTTCAGGATGACTTAAAAAAAACTAGCACTATTGGAACTAAATGTATTAATTCAGCATACACCTAAATCTTTTGTTATGTGTTACATCATTAAACATAGCTCTGTATGTCGAACTTTCACTTGCCAGAGCCTCTAAAAATTAAATGTTGTCTCAATGGTCTGCAAAGAACATGCTGTGTATTTGATGATATTCCATACATAGAGTTAGTACAGCTGTTTCTGAAACACTTCATACTGTGGAACATTAAAATTGCATCTTCCATTTTTCTGTACTGTTTTAACAGTAACAGATCAAAATGAATTATACAGTATTTTTGTTAACCCTGTTTATTGCTACTTGGCTGCATAATGTTAGCAAGTATCCATACTGTGGGGTTGCCAGATTTTCCGCTTTAACCTTTATATGCATTGTGTAAGGGTATGTTGACACATTTACAACCTTGCAATAAAATCTGTCACCTGAAAAAAATATTCCAAATCTTAGTTTATCACGTTTTGAATCGTTTCCTTCAGTCTGGAAATTCATAATTATAGAAAGGAGGCTGGAGCCATTTTGTGAACACTGTTATTAAGGCAAGCCTTGTGTCATCTTAAAACCTTGATGTCCATCCCCATGCACTAGTTACACAATTAAATGATAAAGAGAGAGGGGGAATATAGTAAGTGCTGAATGGAAAGTGAAAGTAATTGCCTGCCCTGCTTCTATGCCTAATACGTAGAGGAGGGGCAGGCAATATTTGATTGACAGCTGATATTTTTAGATGAGTTTATATAACAGCTATGAATGCTTTATAAAAAATAATTTTGAAAAGGACTTTTATTATACATATTTTTATGTCTGGGTTACAAATTCCAAAAACTTGTTTTTTATTGACCTGTTTAAACCATACTAACATAAACAATACACTTTCTAATTCAATTAATTTTGATTGGCTCATCATTTGGAGTGGTTGGGGGAGAGGAGAAATCTCAAAAAGAAATTAAGGAATCTTAAAAGGTGTCAGAAGAAAACAGAAACTGTTTCTTTCACTGACTATGTTATTGCTACCACAATCCTGCCCTAGCCATTATGCATCTAGATGGATAAAAACAAATAGCACCAAATAGCAGCAATTATATATATATATATATATATATATATATATATATATATATATATAGAAACTATTGGAGGCCAGCACAACACGTAAGTAGGTAAATGTTGCCTGGGTGCGATAAGCCCAAAAAGTAGAACAACAGCGTCGAGGAAGGTACGCACTCACAGGTCTTATGAAGAAAAAATGGTGTTTATTATTCAAAGCAAAGACTGACGTTTCGGCTAGCACTCTAGCCTTTCTCAAAGTGCTACAACAAACAATTACAGGCCCTAATAAACCCTAAAGTGGCGGGAGGGGAGGTAGTGACATCATCGGTGGGGGATGTGTGGGGGATGTGCACACAATAGAGTGGAAAAAAACAAGGTAAAATAAACAATCACAATACAGATAATATGTACAGATTCACAATCCATATATATATACACAAGAGTCAATCCTGGAGGTGAAAGGTTGTTGCAATTAATATCAACAGTTTGGCCATTTAGTCCATAAATGGCCAACGTGCACATCCCCCACACATCCCGGACCGATGATGTCACTACCTCCCCTCCCGCCACTTTAGGGTTTATTAGGGCCTGTAATTGTTTGTTGTAGCACTTTGAGAAAGGCTAGAGTGCTAGCCGAAACGTCAGTCTTTGCTTTGAATAATAAACACCATTTTTTCTTCATAAGACCTGTGAGTGCGTACCTTCCTCGACGCTGTTATATATATATATATATATATATATATATATATATATATATATATATATATATATATATATATATATATATATATACCAACTAAGCTTGCAAAAGCTATGGGAAATTTAGCTACAAGGAAAGACTGGCAACATTGGGGATGTTCACACTGGAGAGGAGGCGCTTAAGAGGTGATATGATAACTATATATAAATATATAAGGGGATCATATAATAATCTCTCTAATGCTTTATTTACTAGTAGGTCTTTCCAGCTGACACAAGATCACCCATTCCGATTAGAAGAAAGGAGGTTCCACCTAAATATTCAAAAAGGGTTTTTTACAGTGAATATGTGGAATTCTCTCCCTGAATCAGTTGTAAGGGCTGATACATTAGATAGCTTTAAGAAGCTTTAAGAAGGGGTTGGATGGCTTTTTAGCAAGTGAGGGAATAGGCAGGTTAAAATAGAGCCAAAAGGTTGAACTTGATGGACGTGTATCTTTTTTTCAACCTAACTTACTATGTTACTGTTACTATGTTACTATATGTTAGGGCTGATAAGTAAATAATTATTGGTCACTTTGTTTTTTTTGCCCCTTAAGCCAAACATTTGCCAGCCTTCCCTTCAACCCTCTTATGTTATCTGCATTTGAAGAAAACCATGCTTTTTTTTACTAGCATCATATTTCGATAAATGTTCAGTTCAGTAAAAAAATGTGACCATCCAACTGAGCCTATACGTATATCACAGTACCTTTTTTCAAAATAAAACCGTTGTTGAACACACAGCACTGTAAAATGCATGGCTGAAACAAAAGCAAATTATAACCAAGACTGAATAGACTGAACTAATCCATCTTTGGAAAAAAAAACACATATTAAAAATGTAAAATATAATAACTATTTATGTATTTGATATAGACCCACAGTTTCCAGAAACACTGAATGTTAGCTCGTTTTGGTGTGTAAAAATGTACATATATTGGTGCAGTTGTTTCATATTAAATCCTGTTTCTATTCTCCGGGGGAAGCACTAACAGTTTGAGCTCAGCATGAAAGCTATCAAACACTTGAGTTGAAATTTAGATTGGGTAATTTTGTCTGCTGAAGTAGAAAAGGACATGTGGGATAGCAAGGAACAGAATGCTTAATAGAAAAAAGCAGATGTTTTAATAACTTACTGGATGGTGTTGACTAAAATATCTGCATACAAACATTTAATTAACACTATAAATACAAACTGGAAATGTTAAATCTTTGTAACATTTGTAACTGCACAATTATTTGCATAAATAAGTATTGCATTGTTCCTTGGCACTGTACTTGACTAGATAAGCTACAAAAAAGGGGTGCTGAATTCATTACCATGTGGCCATTGGGAACTCCAGAACTTTCTGTCGAGTATAGTGGAAGTTGACAAGGCCGGTAGGACATATGTAGAATATTATATAGCACAGTACACCATTTTTGATCATCTTGATGTTGTGTTTGTACATGATTTTAAAGTAATTGTAACAGGTGGATGGGTCAGGGTCTTCCTAAACCTTTCCTTGGGTTACTATCCACTGGTTTTGGTACCCGGGCAAGGGGTCCAACTCCCAGCAACTCAGAGAAAGGCACAATATAATTAGACTCTTTATCTTCAGGTGGGGCCCCCACTTATGGTATGGAGGAAGGGATTACCACTTGGTATATGCACACACGGTATTCACTCTTGATCAAATAAACTTTGGGCGCCAGTGGTTCTTTAAAACAGCAGAACTTTTATTGAACTGATGGTATACTTCTCGATACTCAGTCACACATTCAAGATGTATGCTCAGATGGTACACTCCACAAAACAAGTAGTGGCAGCAGGACATTTTACACACAATTGTACTACTCATGGATACTGTCTGATCTTTTGTTAGTCAGATTTGTGAATTGAGCCGCCTTTCCTGCCTTTGGTGCACAATCCACATTGAAGTTACCTCACAGCTGGTCTTACACTCCAAGGATCTCTCTATCCCTAAGCTTAACCACTTGAGTCCCTAACCTGGCAGCCTTGTCATCACAGGGTGCTAACCCTTCCTTAAACTCCTCATTGGAGCCTAAACTGCTCACAAACTTTGCTGAACCTATCTGTCACTCCTATAGTGACATATTACAGTTTATGACCTGACACTGGCTGCACCTATTCTGAGGCCTACCTCCATCTCAGGCCCTAAAAGCAACACCCCACTTTGAATTGATGCATTGGAAAGAGGCAGAACACATGGCAACATCCCTTTTTATAACTTCTGGGGAACTACTCCCCCTCCCCTCTGGGAAAACTGACCCAGCCTAGCTTGCTAAGGACACAGTCTAGCTGGCTAACACATTCACTGGGGCAAAGGGAAAACCTTTACCCTTTTCTATAGTGACATCTACAGGCCAGTCACTGAACTGCCAACAGGATACTTTCACATGGGAAAAAGGAAACCAAAGAACCTAAAGGTTAGCAAAACCTTTACCTTCCTACATAATATAAACACACATGTGACTCTCCGTCTTCTTTTGAGCATCACGTTGCTTTTGTTAGTTTGTATTTAATAGCTGTATTCTAATAGTGGTATCGCTGTGTGATTTCATTCTGCAACAACTGTAAAACAGCAAACTGAAAATGTAACAAAAAATATTTCTATATATTTATTTTACTCACTACTCTTTTTGTACAGCTCTGGGAAAATATTGGCTCTTCATAAATAAAAGATAACAATAACCTCCAACAGGGCAGGCTTACAAGAAATCCTAACAGGAGCAAAGGTGATTCTATTTTTGGCAAGTGGATCTGTCAGAATAACTAAGCAAGTGATTGATCTCCTTGTGCTCATGCGAGACTATCCTAAAAACCTGCACTGTTGGTGGTACTGAGGGCTCAAGCTGGATCTCTCTGATTTCAGTTAATTTACAGTTAACAGATGCTTTCTTTGTGTATTGAGCATCTATTCCATTCATCCTTCACATTTGCATTATGTGTGTGTACTGTTTAAATGCTTAGAAGTTTTTTTATTTACTATTATACTATTTTTTATCCAATAGATTTCTGTGTCCTCTGGATAACTACCCATCAGCTCTATAAGATTATTTGCATGTCATCATCATGTTAAAATAATAGCTGCACATTGATTATATTGGATTCTTCCATGTTTAACATGCACAGCATGGTTAAGGGTTAAGAGTTTTTCAGACAATTCCAAGCAAAAAAAAAAAAACCCTGAAAACCTCCAACAGTTCAAATTGATTCAAAACAGCCCAATAGGATCAACACATCTTCAATTTGCTTCTATAGGAAATTGACAACTTTTACCTGGCGAAGATGTGTGTTAGATGTTATTGTGGTTTTTACATGTAATAAATCTCGAATATTTAGACCTTAGTAAATGGGCCCCCTAGTCTAATCTACTGGTTTAAGCCTATACCCATGATATCTTCATCCTTAAAGCCATTTTAAAGCTTGACGTTAAGAAGACATACAGTATGTTGACCATACATGTGTAAATTCTGCCATTTGTACACCAAACAAGTGGATCTCTGCCTACTGTGGCCGCATAAATGTAGCTAAATGAATGATTTGTATGGCATGAGGGTCCCAACCCCTTTCTCAATGCTTGAGAAAGGGGTCACGCCCCGAAACGTTGCATCCGCAAATAAACGAGCAAGGTCTAATCCTGCTAGAATTATCCATGCTGTGCTGGTGTGTCTTGTGTCTACAACTGGAAAAGGACCCCTTGAATCAGAGACGCTTTAGAAAGTGGCATGGATTCTAGCAAAGTTTGCCTAATGTGCAGCCTATTTTGCACTTGCCTCAAAGTGCTTGTCTACATAGGTTGCATTCTCTACTGGTTCTGAAAAAAAATTCTAAAAAAACATCATTCCTCCAGCTAAGATACCAGTTCCCTTATTCCATGTATGCTTCTTGGCAGGTTCATTAATCAGCTGACTTTTACTGTCTTGAAAAGGACAGACATATTTCTTTCAATTATATCTACAAATAAATTTTAAACACAATAATGTATATTGGAAAGTTGCTTACAATTACATTTTCTTTCATTATGTAAAAGTATTGCAGTCTAGCATTTTAGTAGATACTGACAACATTGGCAAGGGAAGGTGACTTTAACTGTAAAATGTTTACAAAGATTATCTATTTCACCACTATCTGTTTTGTGTTTTCTGAAATTGTACTTATCTATTATAAAAGATAATTTACCACATGCTGCAGTTTATAAATATTTAGAAGTCACCTCGG
Source organism: Xenopus laevis (assembly GCF_017654675.1). Lineage (NCBI taxonomy): Eukaryota > Metazoa > Chordata > Amphibia > Anura > Pipidae > Xenopus > Xenopus laevis. The sequence continues at coordinate 49,429,652 of NC_054371.1, forward strand.
AGTTCAGTGCCCTGTATAAAGCAATTGGCCTGCAGCCTTGTGCTTTTATATGGTAAAAAGCCCTTGGTGACTTCTAATATTCTTATAAATTACACATTATCCACTATATGTTTTCTGAATAAATATGTGATAGGACACAATCTCATGCATTGAATGTTGAAAAACATATTTTTTTCTCACTAACACCATTAAAAGTATATAAAAGACACATTAAAATATTTAAAAGTTAGAGAACTAGAGGTATGGGTTTCCTTATAGGGAAACTCATTATCCAGAAAGCTACGAATTATGGGTAGGCCATCATCCAGAGACTACATTTTTAAACAATTTCCTTTTTCTCTGTAATAATAAAACACTAGCTTGTACTTGATGGTAACTAAGCTGTATAAATCCATATTGGTGGCAAAATAATTCTATTGGGCTTATTTAATGTTGGTTTAAGTGAGTAGACTTAAAGGAGAACTAAACCTTAAAAATGTATATGGTTAAAGATGCCATATTTTACATACTGAACTTATTGCACCAGCCTAAAGTTTCAGCATTTCAATAGCAGCAATGAGCCAGGACTTGTCCTCTCATCCGAGCGGTGAAACCGAAGAAGTCAGATGAGTGATGAAAAGTTTAAGAAAACTCCAGTTGCTTTAGACTTAATACTACTAGCTACTGGATACTTGTGTTAAACGGTGCTCTTAGCAACAACATATAGTCATGCTCAGTGACGCTCAGTACTTCCATTCCACATTGAGCACAGTTGCACCTATTGATGCATTGTGCTAAAGTAGACCTGGAGCTACTGCTTGGAGGTGGTAGCTCCACGGTTCCATAAGCACCTTGTGTCAACAGGAGCACTTTGTCTAAATAATTGGGGGCATGAGCCACTCTCATGCTGAACACCAGACGTGAAGCCTACTGGAAGCCTACTGGACAGCACAATTGCATCCAGTTAATGGTGAAGTGCAAGTGTTGGATGCTGGAAATCTGGGAAAAACACATCATTACGAGGAAAAACATGACGATTATGCTCAAAATTGCATTTTGATCACTGTACTTGTGGACCTAAATGAGTCCTAAAATCTTAATTGGAATTTCATCAGATGTTTTATCCTGACTGTATTTAAGGTAAAATCAGGAGTATCTTCTATAATTGCCCAAAAAAATGTAACATTAAATGATGTAAGGGTATTTAATATTTGCTCTTGAGAGAAGAATTGAGGGTTAAAATAAACACAGACCCAAATCATGCTAGATATATGTATATGAAGCATTTTTATTTAAATAAAAACATGTGCCTTGTCAGTCAATCACCAGCGTTACGGAGTCTGTCAGATAATGCTTACCGTTGTGGTTGTTAAGAAAAAAATTCCACACCAGTGGTTTCAGAAATAGTCTTGTTTGTATTGCGTTTAGTTGCATACAGTACTTTAGCTTGCATTTCAAAATTCTGCTTTATGTCCTCAGCCCGAGTGGTAGCTATATTATCAATGTCAATACATGTAAATTCATCTCTTTAACTACCATTTCATTGCTTCAAAAGCTCTCTGAATTTGCATTTGACACAAGGGAAGATGCAACTTTAAAAAACATTTCCCAGCTTGGTCCATTAATTTCAGTAGAAAATGTACCTACTGCTGAGAATATGACAGTTCTGAACTTTAGTGTTTTCACATGATCTACCCCCTAGGGTAAAGCCAACAACACTTTGACTTACTCAGCTGGAACCCCACCTTTTGCAGTTTAATCAGTTACTGAAGCATCGAGGGAGAGGTGTTAGTAATATTAACTGAATGACCCCTTTGATTTCTATACTACTTTTCTTCTCAAAAAATATAAGATATAACATTTGCTACTAAAATGGACAATACATTTACATTTGTCTTATGCATATTTGTCTTTAATGCATCCCTAATAACAATCTAAAAGAATGAGCAGTTGTATATCAAATAAAATATAATACAGTATTCATATTTAAAAAAAAAAAACAGTCTAATTTATAGCTACTGTTTCATACTGCATCTTTGTGTGATGTCTTAGGTGACATAAACTGCCAAGACCATTACTGCCAACTGCACAGGTAGATAAAGTTTTTTTAGTACCTAAGACTCAGGTGAGTAAGTACTGTATATTCATATAACCCCTGAACAATCAGGGCTTTACTCAGCCTTTTATGTATGCCTCTTTAAACATTAAGGGGTAGATTTATTAGGGGTCGAATTGAAAATTAGAATTTTCAATTTTTTATATGATCAAAACTCTCAAATTTGAATTGTGAATTATCCTAACTCGATTTGAGTTTTAATTCGGATTCGAATTTCAAGATTTATCATACTCTGGCCCTTTAAGAACTCAAATTAAACTATTTGTCACCTAAAAGTTGCCAAGTTCATGTATATAGTAAGTCAATGGGAGAGGTCCAGGGACCAATTTGGACATCTTAATAGCCTTCTTGACATTCAAGTTTTTTTTTAACAACCCACCAATCGAATTTCGAGTATATTCAAAAATTAAACTAAAGAATTAGCTAGAAATGTTGTACATTATGTTTTGTGCTTCTGTACCAGCCCAAGGCAACAACAGCCCTTTAGCAGTAAAGATATGTGTCTCCAAAGTTCCCCAGTAGCTCCCCATCTTCTTTTCTGCTGATTCACTGCACCTGCTCTGTGCTGCTGTCACTTACTGAGCTTAGGGACCCACTCACAATATACAGTATTGAATAGAAATGTCACAATATAAGGCTAATTACTACATGGCAGCACAGAAACCAGTGCAACTAGAATCACAACTTAATAATCAGTCCTGTAGCATCAGCTTATATTACAGGCCAACCTCAACCTATTTGCTTGATAATTTGAAACAACCCCAAAGCTTAGCTTCTCAACAGCTGCTCAGAGTCCACTGAGCATGTGAGTGTCACAGACACTTTCCAAGATGGAGACCCCCTGTGACAAGTTTGAAGTCCTGGATCTTTGCTGCTATTGACCAGGGCCGGGCCCAGGTGGTTTGGCACCCTAGGCAAGGGTTCCAATCAGCAGCCGCCCCATATTTCCCAGCAGTTATCACACTGCCCTCATGTACCTGTGCCAGCAGCCATCATACTGAAGCCCCCACTGTACCCCACAGGTTGTGCCACTGCCAGCCCAGCCATTTCCACCTTTAATACTGCAGCAGGCCCCAAGGCCCCCACATGTACCATCCTGCAGTGCCCAACCCAAACCCCCATGATCTATACGGTACCCCACCACAGGCTGTGCCACTGCCAGCCCAGCCATTTCCACCTTTAATACTGTCTGCAGGCCCCAAGCCCACGCCCCCACCTGTACCATCCTGTGCCATCCTGTGCCCAACCAAAGAAGCCCCCATGATCTACCTGTGCCAGCAGCAAGCTTCAAAGAAGACAGTAGTAAAACTTGGGTTAGGTGCAGGCAGCTGCCAAAAGTGCCCAGGCCCCAGCCAGCAGGACAGACAGCCTTTTCAGCGTGACTTTGAGCGTTCGCCTCTAGGTGCGCGGACAGCAGGTCCTCTCTGCAGCTGCCCAATGCTCCAAGGTTTGACGTGACTGAAATGATGTCTCGTGCCAGCGTCAGCAAGCATGGATGGCATCAACTCACGCTCCAGGATGGGGGAGTGCTTAGCCTTTCACAATTTTGCCAGGCTAAAACAAACCCCAGAGGGGGTTTGCTGCATCCAATTTTTACAAATTAATGCTTTTAAATGAAGGCCAACATCTGCCAAGTGAAGTGAATAGTAAAAAATGAAAAAAAAAAAAAAAAAGTTGCCCCCCCCAATGATTGCGCCCTAGGCGGTTGCCTACCCTGCCTACCCCTTGGCCCAGCCCTGCTATTGACAAGCTGAAACTTTAGGCTGGTGCAATAAGTTCAGTATATAAAATATGCCAGTTTTAGCCATATTCATTTTTTGGGTTTAGTTCTCCTATGCCTCTAAAGGTGTCATTTCATGGAATCATTTAACTTATCAACTTTAATTACTCTACTCTTAGGGGCGTATTTATTATGCTGTGTAAAACGAAATTCTCCGAAACTGAAACTGTGTGAATAGCTGCATAAAATAAATGGTGAGTTAAAAAGGTGTGCTTTATTTAAACCATGCAAACACCAGATTTGCCACCATTATTTTATATTGCTTCAGACCTTTGTAAGTTCTGGTGGAAGTGACTCTAAGAAAAAACTAGTAAAAAATTACACCGTTTTTTTACTCTGCTTTTACACTGTGAAGCCTGTGTGTGGCGAATTATCCTGCCATTTTTTACACCACATAAATCCTAGGAAAGAAGGGGATTCTTTTACAGACAGTTAAAGGAGGAGGCTGGGACAAGACAGCCATGCAGACAAGAAGCAGAGAGAAAAACGTTAGTGGAGCGTTTAAACACTTAGCATTTAAACAGAAAAGGTGACCTGCTAAACAGAGTTGTGAGGTTCTATTATAAGAATGACTAAATCTTATGCCGCTTGGTTATACATTTTTGTGATTTCATGTGAGGGCTACCTCAATGTGGTGTAATTTATACATACTTTTGACCATGGAACCAAGAAGAGCAAGCAAATGCCAATGCACCAAATGGAGCACAAAAAAGAGCTCAACAGCGTGACTGCTGTTTTGGCAGCAGTGTTGGGAAATCCTTGTCCAAGACAATCCCTACAAGGCTGAATAATTGGCATTTTGTAATTAAAATAAGAAAAAAAATAAGCAATAACAAAATGGTTTTGCCATTAATTAACTGATGGCAGGCACTTCTCATTATGTAGTATGCACCCTTGAGCAAAATTGCTTTAATAATACAACCCTGATATTGCTGGACTACAGTTCCCAGCATGCTTTATCCGTGTTAATATGTTAAAGCTGGGATTTGAACTTCAACAACAAAGTGTGGTCGAGTAGTGCAGAACACTAGAGTTTAGTTTCTGTCCCTTTAAAGCAGCTAAACATTGTTGCATGTATTTAAAGGAGAACTAAAGCTTTGCACGTAGACTAGAAATATTGCACATTATATTTTGAGCTTTCATATACACCCAAGGTGACCACTGGCCTTTAAACATGAAGATCTATGAATCCAAAGTAGTTTTCCGTCTTCTGTAAGCTGTATCACACATGATCAGTGCTGCCGATTCACAATATACTGTATATATAGAATATTTAAGTCACAGTACAAGGCTGCTAAAGTAGTTCATTTAGTTGCTCGTTACATGGCAGCTCTGACATTTTTCATTAGAATTTAATAGCTAGCCCTGTAGCATCAGCTTCTATGACATGCAAACATAATTTTCTGCTTGATGACTTGCAACAAACCCTACGCCTAGTTTTTCAACAACTGCCCAGACCACACTGAGCATGTGCGTGTCACTGACTCTTCTAAAATAATTCAGGATGGTGGCCCCCTGTGCACAAATTCAAACTTTTATAGAGCTGCTAAAACTTTAGGCTGGCATGGTAATTTCAGTATATAAAATACAGCATTTCTACCCATACAGGCTATTTGTTATAATTAGTGCAGTTCACATCTACCCCACTACAAGTATAATCATATTACCCTGAATTTTTCATGAAACTATAGATTACTAGTGATGGGCGAATAAATTCGCCAGGGACGAATTTGCAGTGAATTCCGGTGTTTCACTGGCACGAATAAATTCACAAATCTCTCTTGAAAATTCGCCAGTGAAAATTCGCCTGCGGCAATTTCCGATTTTCACGTTTTTTTCATGAAAACGTTCGAAATGCTTGATTTTTTCGTGAAAACGTTCGAATTGCTCGATTTTGCATGAAAAGGTCAGAATTTCACAAATTTTTCATGGAAACGTGCGAATTTTACAAATGTTTTGTGAACTTTCAGTTTTCACGATTTTTTGCGAATTTTGCGGTAAATTCGTGAATTTTTCTGCAAAATGGGAGAGATTCGCCCATCACTATAGATTACTAAAAGTCTTGGTCAAGAAGATCTTGGGCTCAATGGCTTCTAAAAACCAAGTACCAATCATACTGTTTAATTAGGTATTTAGGGAGGTTTTGGAATTAGTATTGGCTGCACCTTGCTGTGACTGATGTGATGCCAGAAATGCATAAATACAGCTTTGAATTGTGCAACTATGACATATGTCAAAGAAAAAATGCTGCACTATAGGAAATACATATTCCAGACTTCAGGACAAATTAGTAATATATCACATAACAAATGAACCACAGTAGGCCATTTATAATGTAGTAAAGTACTATTAGTCTATCAGCACGAAGTACAGCTATATAAAGGCATTTAAGTGAGAATAACAAAACTTACAGTACAAAATACTGATAATACAAGAATTGTTTAAAAAAAATCCTGTATATAATCATATTTTATGCTGGAATAAATTAAACTCTTCGGCCTTTGAAAAGTTAAGTGACTGACAAGGCAAATTGCCCTGTGTGATGCTATTCATTTATAATTTGTTTCTGTTATTGGTCACACCATGTTGCTTACACCCCCAGTTGGCATTTTGTTTCTGAAACTGAGATCATGTGGTATGTTTCTTACATTATCCACAATCTAGTTTTCTATTCATAGAGGAAAGTGGACAGTGCATTTTATTCCATGTTGTAGAAAACAGAGACATCTATTGGTCACAACATGCAAACAAAGTAGCACACATTTTCTTCTGCCAATGTTACCCAAGCTGAATTTTAAAATGCATTTGGTATTTGTCTGTTAATGATACATGACTGATGGTAAAATAATTTAATTTAAGCATTGTTGTTTATAATAAATAATTTTAGTAATAATTAAAAGTATTTTACTTAAAAAAAGAGTGAAAGTGTAAGGGCCTTTGTTGCTAATTATACTAAATTGTGCAGAACTATAAGTTCTATGCAGGTTGCTGCCACTTTTAAGAGTGATTTGTCTAGATTAGAAAACTGGGCAGCAAACTGGAAAATGAGGTTCAATGTTGATAAATGCAAGGTTATGCACTTTGGCAAAAATCATATAAATGCAAGTTATACACGAAATGGCAGTGTGTCGGGGGTTTCCTTAAATGAAAAAGATCTAGGGGTTTTTGTAGATAACACGTCTAACTCATGTCTAGTCATTCTGTGGCTACTAAAGCAAATAAAGTCTTTATTTATTTTAATCAAGAAGTCAGGTCTGAATATCTAAAAGGACCTCTAAAAATTTAAATGAATCGGTCAGAACTAGACAGAGGACAATATTAATTTCACCCCTAAAGTAGTTTATATAAAGAATCATCAGAAAATCCAAAAATCAAGCAAACAAATGAGTCTTATTACTGTACAGAAAAGTTCTACTGGAATAAAAATGTGCTGCTGAAGAAGAATCAGCACAGCAAAATTTACCTTACATGACTTTTTATGGAGGAATTGGACTGAGTTAGAGAAAAGCCACAGTAACATTTTTAGCAACCAAAGCAGTCAAGGAAAGAAATAGCAGGTATTCCAGTACAAAACAGATTTTGCTTTGGTGTTATTAAAAGAGAGCTTGAAATATTAAATCCCAAAATGCATGGGGCATAAGTGACTTGAATGCTCTAGCAAGAAATGGCCAAATCAGGGGTGCACAAATCCAGTCCCAAAGGCCATTTAACTGACCAGGTTTTAAGGATTCTGCAATGGATCAGTCATTTTAATTGACACACCTGTGCTCTTACAATAATATCCTTAAAATTCAGTCTTGTAGCAACCCCTGAGGACTGGGCTCAGCACCCCTGGGGCAGGGAAACAAATGAAATCTTTACTGTATGAAGCCAGCTGCTCTTTGCTACTGTTAAATAAAAATACTTTACAGGAAAGTTTAAAAAGAGACCAAGTTAAGATTTTGTGAGAAGACTTTTCAACGTTTACTCAAAATGATTGGTAATGTTATTGCAGTGGATATACAGTTAGCAGAAATCATAAAACAAATATTTATCGTTAGTGTCTGTTCAAAAAATTTTTTATTTTAGAATACTATAGCATGCATGGAAAATACTACTGCACATTTTAGAGAATACGAAATATCTCTATGGGTAAAGGTGGCCATACACTTGTTTGGTGGATCTTAACCCGATATGCCCACTAACGGCCGGGCGATTTCGAGTGAATCAGAACGGTCAGCCCTGGGGCAGAACAATCGGATTATAATGCTGCGAATGGGCGGCGATGGGTCACAGGACTGCATCAACTAGCAGATGCTGTCCTGGATCGCAGAAAAAAATCAAACATGCCCAATCAATATCTGGACGATTATTGGCCTTACATCGATCAACAGGACCCGTCGGGAGCCCACACATGGGCAGATAAGATGCCAAATTGGTCTAAAGGACTGATATCGTCATCTTTAATCCACTCCTGTATGGCCACCTTTATTCAATAACCCAGAGAATAGCACTATTCTGTGTTCCTCATTTAAATCAGTAGGACTCAACTCAACAAACAAAACAACTTAACAATGGGAGGCTTGGTGCAACATGCAAGAAATAGGTGCAAAGTGTCATGTTTTATCACTTTGGATATTACCTCACTGCTTTTTAAGAGTGGTGCCTAAAGGCACAACTCTTGCAATATACAGCATGTGGTGGCCTAGAGGATAGGTGTTTATATTAGATTCATGTTTTCATCTAAGGGCGTGGACACCCTCAAGTATGTCCATAGCTTGTGGATAATTTAGGAAGAGCAAAGCAGCAGCACCAGAGAATGCTAAGTCCTTAAAGGGGACCTGTCAAAGCTGTAAAATAAAAGTCCTTTTTCTAATTAAACATGTTACAGGGCAACACTTTTGAAATAAAAAAAAATAACAACATTGGTATAAAGGTGATACCTTTATTGGCTAATTAATATAATCATAGCAAGCTTTGAGAACATTTTAGTTCCTTTTTCAAGATTTTTCAATGTTGGTCATTTGACCTATGAGCTGAATGTTGTATATATACCAGAGAACACCACAGCTTCAGTGTAATCCGCTTGAAATAGGAACTAAAATTTTCTGAAAGCTTGCTATGATTATATTAGTTAGCCAATAAAGGTATCACCTTTATACCACTTTTGTTATTTTTTTTTTATTTCAAAAAGGGTTGCCCTGTAACATTTTTACTAGCTAACACGGTACAGCAACTTTACCTCAAATTGAACATGAAACCCAAATTATTTTATTAAACATCCAAGCCTGTTATAAACCTAATTAAAAATCTAGCTGTCAATCATATATTGCCTGCCCTGCATCTATGCCTCAGGCAATAATTTCACTTTTTATTCTGCATTTTATAGATGTCACTGCCCTCCTCTCATTCCCCCTCCCTCCTCACATATATAATTATGTCGCCTTGGCATGTACATGGACATCAGGTCCCCCATTCTTTGGGTGATACAAAGCTTACCTTAATATCAGTGACCACAAAATGAGTTCAAGACTTCAACCAAGTATTAGAAATTAACGTTTTATTTACAGTTTTTTAATTTGTCCAATTACTTTTGAGCCCCTGAAATGAAGTGATTGTGTTAAAAAAAAGTTTCTCACATGACTGAAGTGTCAGGGATACATTACTTACTTTTCTGTTTTTACAGTCCACAAAACACATTAAGCCTTAAATAAAACCCAAACTACGGACAGAATTACAAAGGAATAGATTATATTAAAAAAAGTGAAAAGCAAAAAAAGAACTTTAACTTATTAGACATCAAGGATACAGGAATCACTGAAGAAAATATGCCAACATTTTCAGAAAAGCAAAGGGCAAAGCTATTAATAAGTGTCAGACAAAACCTCTCTGCAAAAGCACATTTAACACTGTTATTCAGGTACATGAAACATTAATGAAAATCTCAGACGCTTACATTATAAAATTAGGCTGATGGAATTGTTACTGTTTCATCAGGATGACCTGATGGAAGTCCATGGGCCAGATATGGCCCACCAAGAAATTTCAATGGCCTTTATCTTGGCAAAGGGCTTGGCAGAATATATTGGATGAAATTAGCATTTTTTAAAATATCAACTCTAACCTCTATATGGAAAATGATGGACAAAACTGAGCTACAAATGAAGACAATAAACCAAAACATTATTGAGTTCCTACACATTTGTCCCAAATGCCTTCTGGACTGAGCTTATTTACGGTAATGGGTCTATGGATCAATAGTTAGTCTAGTTTATTATTTGCAAACGCCAACCCCAATTCCTGCTGGGTCTGAATCTTCAAAACAACTGGAGTGGAATGAAAAATTCATTCATGGAAAAATTTAAAGGAGAAGGAAAGCTTATCTTCTATACAACATGAGCGAGCAACCAACATATTTTTCATCTAAAAGCTATTGCTTGCATGTGATCTACATTATGACTTACTAGCATTCATGTATTGTACATGTACACCACAACCCCATGCAATGTAATTCTGGAAGAAGAAAAAAAAATATGGTGATGGCTTGATCCCTTTCAAGTTCCCTAGTCCAATGGTCAAATTAGCATCCCCTCGATTAAAATGTTTATTGGCCAAATAATCTACATTTTCATGGTAGCAGAAATGTACACATTTGGGTCAAGAGCCATAATTAGGCATTCTATAGTATGGGGATGGGACATGTTATCCAGAATGCTCAGGACCTGGGGTTTTCTAGATAAAGCATCTTTACTTAATTGGATTTCCATACCTTAAATCTGCTAAAAATCATGTAAACATGAATTTAACAGGATTGTTTTCCGTCCAAAATGGATTAATCAGACAAGGTACTGTTTCATTATTATAGACATAACGGAAACAATTGTTAAAAATTATAATTAATTAAAAAGGAGTCTATGGGAGATAACCTTCCTATAATTTGGAGCTTTCTGGATAATGGATCCCATACCTGTAGTATATAGTCTATAAAAGAAAAATGCACTGTTGCTTTGCCATGAGAAGAGCAGAAATCACAAAACATAGATTTTTGTGCTTACCCATTCTCATTTGACATGCAGTCATTCGTATATACAGAGATAGGTGCTACTTGCTTCATTTTAGGAGCACTAAGAGCTGTTCCTTTGGGAGTAAATAGTGGGACATCAAGCAAAATGCAGAACGCAGGGCACTTTGCATGTTGCCCCATCTTTATGTTGGCCATTTATTTTTCTTAGCAACAATAATTCTTTAACATTGTTTTTACCTTTTTAAGTTATCACTAATGCCATCATCATTTTATTATCATCTTCATCTAGCCATTATTATATGAATTAAGAAACACAGACTTGTTTTTACAGTTTCAAATATAGGTTTAATATGACTGAGTTGTTTAACCCTTAGAGGTTTATAATGAGAGCCATTTGGCCAACTTCACATCTCTTGTAAAATAATATATCCCCAGAGACACAATATTTTCAGTACTAAAGAAAGATGAAGGGTCTTTTTTAAAATGAAAATGTTTCCCTCATTGCTTTCCAGAACTACCGTCTGCACCTGAACCAAAGCCATAATATGACTCGTGAGGACTACATGATTCATATGCAATCTGCATGCTTCAAGGGTAGTTTGATAGTGCTGGTAAAATAAGAATTCAGGAAACAAGACATCCATTTGATCACCGATTGAGTAGGAGTTTGCATTGTTTAGGTGAGGTATATTGTCTCCATGGGAAAGAAAGCTAGGATGTTGCATTCACATAAACCTCCTTTACAAGACAGTAAAATTGTCTTTGCTTGTAGTAAACGTGACTATGTTTTCCTGACATAATCCCAGAGAAGGAAAAATGTGCTGATGGGCACACTTCGAGGTCAGGAGAGAAATAAAGTAGGGAGAAAAAAAAAGACAGAAATGAATAACACACCATGCTTACTGATGAACAGATTCTATGATTTATGAAGAAGAGGGGAATTTAAAGCTTCTTTTCTTTTTTCATGTTTTTCAAAGTGACAGGCTGCACAAAACCTGCAGATAAAACCCCATATGATGTGTCACAGACTGACATGTAATACCAAGTCACAAACAAAAATAGCTGGGAATCACAATAAAAAAATAATACCGGCAAAGGGTCCTTTATATATTCATCTTCCAAGAAGATGTGCTGTAATTTTACAGGGCTAACTAGTTTAATAGGGTTAAAGAACCAAACAGTCAAATTGGCACAGATCAATTTGTTTTATAAATGTTTTTTTTTAGGTTTTTATTTTGTTTTTAAATAAAACATACAACACAAAACAAAATAGGCATTTTACATCAGCATATATTTGGTCTCGCAGGACTGCATTGTATTAAAACATGAGTAAAAGGCATACATTTATTAGCAAGCATCACACAGTGTGTTAGGCTATTACAGTATGGGGCAGATTTACTAAGGGTCGAATTTCGAAGTGCTAAAACTTCAAAATTCGACCATCGAATTGAAAAAATTCGATAGTCTAAGGTTTTTTTTTAATTCAATTTAAAATCAAATTAAAATCTTTCGATCGATCGTTCAAATCGAACGATTCGAACGATTTAATCGATCAAATGTTTTTCAAAATGTTGGCTATAGGTTCTAGGAGGCCCCCATAGGTTAACATAGCAATTCGACAGGTTTAAAGTGGCGAAGTCTACATTTTTTAAAGAGACAGTACTTCGAATTTTGAATGGGCGAATATTCAAAGTATTTTCAATTCGAATCGAAGTCGAATTTGGCCTATTCGATGGCCGAAGTACCCAAAAATTACTTTGAAATTCGAAGTTTTGAATTCGAAAATTCACTTTGAATTCACTTCGACCCTTATTAAATGTGCCCCTATGTGTACAATTACCTCAAGATCCATTTGGTCACACAGGACCACAGAGTATTCAGGTCAAAATCAGCATGCATTAGAGAATAGTTAGTTATGTATTATAGTCCATTTAATTTATTTTACCTTTGTTATACCATAGGATTCACTTCAGTGTGAGCCTCTAGACATGGTCCCCAGGTTTTTTCAAACTTTTGGGGGCAATGTCTGGCTAAGTAGGTTAATTTTATTACCGGAAGCCTATCATTGACCAGTTGTCACGAACGGCATCCTAAATCCAGAACCCAATCTAAGTTCCCTGGTCTCGGCTCTCACTTCTGCTTATAACCGCCGCCTTTCACCCTCGGCTAATTGGATCTCCCAGTTCTTATTTGAGAGAGGAGCAAAGCTTACGGTTCAGGACGAGCAAAGGGGCACAATTTGTAGTTTGTAGGTGAGAGTATAATCTGCGTAAGTTTATGGTAGTACTCTTATTGGGCATAAAGCCTGTTTGATCCGGGTGTACAATCAAAGTTATCACCTTATTAAGGTGCCTAGAGTGAAATTTCACCAATATTTTAACATCTGTATTTATAAGCAAGATGGGGCGAAGAGTTGCACAAGTCTGGGTTTTTCCCCTCCTTTAGTATAAGTACAATCAAAGGATTGGGAGAGGTAGCCTGCATAATTAACCTCTAGCAAGGTAACATGGAGCTGTGGGGCGAGTTGGCCCCAAGTAGCCGGTACCAGGCCTGCTGGTAGGCCATCAAGGCCTGGGGTCTTCCCCGAAGGGAAGCTGCCAATGGCTTCTGTAACTTCACCTATTGTGATTTGGCTATCTAGGTAAGAGGATTCTTCCCTGGTGAGTCAGGGGAAAGGGAATTGTTCTAATTCAGCGTCCGAGTACCTTGCCTGCGCGGAATACAGGTCCTCAAAGTGGCTATGAAGATTTTCATTCATCCAGGTCATGGTTTATCTAGTATAGGTAAATCTAAAAAAAACTGGACTTGCTGAGTAATCATTGAAGACGTTTCACTACTCATCCGAGCAGCTTCTTCAGTTCAACTGACTGGTGTGGGAAATTCTCGGCATATAAACTCTTCCACTAATCCAATCACAATGGCACATTGTAACTCTTCAAAGAGGTGACATCTGAAAACAATCACAGAGGTAGCCTCAAGTCTGCTATTTCAGTTGGATCTGTTACATATTGTAATGGAGTCTGAGTCAGGATTCCAAAATGGCGTCCAAGATGGTGGCTCCCTGGTTCCTCACGGACGCAGCCGGATGACATCCACCTCTTCCCGCACTCAGATTGGTCGACGGCGACGGAATGGGCGTCGGCGTCAATAATCGGCGCCGCGTCGGTCGCATACGTCAGCGCGTCGGTCGCTGACGTCAGCGCGTCCGCGCACACGTTATGACGCCGATGCGTCCAAAATTGGCGCCAAACCTGGGCCTATAAGAAGGAACTCTGGGAAGTCTGGGAAGTCATCAGTGCCCAATTATAGGTTTAGTTTACTACTCCTGGGTGTGATTCATTGCGAACTTCTTGATATTTGTGTACCGACCTTTGCCTGAAAACTTCGACCTTGAACCTTTTCTGCCTGGACTGATCTTGTTGCCTGTTTGACCATTCTTCTGTCTCATCCTCTTCTGTACTGCGAACTTGGACATTGTTATTTCCTCCCTTGGTCCTCACTACTCCTGAGGCCTTAGGCCTTACATTATAATTGGGCCATGGACCCGTCGGAGGAGAAGCCAGCGCCGCCTGATGTCGGTGGAGTGCTTCGTGGTCTGGCTTCCCGGATGCAGTCCTATGAGGTACAGCAGTCTCACTTTGGTCAGGCTCTGGAAACCATTCTTGCAAAGCTGTCGGCTCTAACACCTGCTGATCCTATTCCTGCACCTGTAACTGTGGCTCCGCTTCACGTCTCCGAGCCTCGCATTCCGGCTCCCCCACTCTACAGTGGTGATCCTGCAGCCTGCCGTGGGTTTATCAACCAGTGCGAGGTCCACTTTGCACTCGCACCCAGCCAATTCATTTCTGAACGTGCCAAGGTGGGCTTCATATTCTCCCGTCTGCAAGGGAAGGCATTGGAGTGGGCTTCACCTCTATGGGAGAAGGAGGATCCCATTATCGATAATGCCAGAGCCTTCGTTCGTGAACTTCGAGTGGTCTTTGATGCTCCGGGTCGTGCCACTGCTTCCTCCGCACGCCTGTTCCATCTTCAACAGGGAACTCGCTCAGTCTCGGAGTACGCCATTGAATTCCGCACCCTGGTTGCAGAGACTTCGTGGAATAATGACGGGTATCACGCTGCCTTTTACAACAGCCTGGCGATACGTATAAAGACTGATCTGGTGTCCAGGGAAATTCCATCCCGTTGGGAAGATCTAGTCGCCCTGGCCATAAAGGTAGATACTCGGCAGAGGGAGTTTCAAGCTGAACTCGACAGAGAGCGCTCCCCAACCAAAAGATTCCACAGGTTCCAACCTACTCTGGCTCCTCGTTTTCAAAGACCCTTTCTTCCCAACCCGGCTTCCACCTTGTCTTCTCCAAATCCTGCGACTCCTGCCTCTTCTTCCCTGCCTTCGGAAGAACCAATGCAGATCGGACGGGCTCGTCTGACCGAACAGGAAAAGCTTCGGAGAAGGGCTGCTGGACTTTGCCTCTATTGTGGTGGAAAATTCCACTTCGCCTATGAGTGCCCAGTGAAGCCGGGAAACGCCAACACCTAAGTAAGACTGGGGAGACTTACCTGGGTGGAATTGGTCCCTCTGCCCATTCTTCTGCTCAACGCTTCCTCCTTCCTGTGCAGATTCGTTTTGGAACCCAGACGATTTCTTCTAAAGCTTTCCTTGACTCCGGCGCAGCTGGGAATTTCATGGACAAAGTCTTTGCTGAAAGCCACTCCATTCCCCTGCGATCTCTGGCTGTTCCTCTTCGTGCATTGGCGATTGACGATCGTCCACTATCCTCTGCTACAATTTCCCACTCCACCGATGAACTTTCCGTTATTGTGGGATCCATGCACCTTGAAAGATTGTCCTTCCTTCTAATCGATTGTCCTTCTACCCCCATTGTACTTGGTTTGCCCTGGTTGAATATTCATAACCCAGTAATCGATTGGGCTTCGTCTCAGATCTCCCGATGGAGTTCCTTCTGCCAACAAAATTGTTTACCCACCAAATCCATCATTAAAGTTTCATCTGTGTCTTCCAATTCTTCTTTGCCCTTTGTTTATCAAGCCTTCTCTGATGTCTTCAATAAAAAGTCTGCCGAAGTCCTGCCTCCCCATCGTCCCTATGACTGCCCCATCGAACTTCTTCCTGGAACCATGCCTCCCAGGGGTCGCACCTATCCGCTTTCTCCTTCTGAAACCTGTGCCATGAAGGAGTACATTCAAGAGAATCTGCAAAGAGGCTTTATTCGTCCTTCCTCTTCCCCGGCTGGAGCCGGCTTCTTCTTTGTAGAGAAAAAAGATGGAGGTTTGTGGCCCTGCATTGATTATAGAGGTTTGAATAAAATCACAATTAAAAACCGTTATCCCCTTCCTCTCATCTCCGAACTGTTCGACCAACTCAAAGGGGCTTGTCTTTTCACCAAGTTGGATCTTCGTGGGGCTTATAATTTAATCCGGGTCAGAGAGGGAGATGAATGGAAGACCGCATTCAACACCCGGGACGGGCATTATGAATATCTAGTAATGCCATTCGGTCTCTGTAACGCTCCCGCGGTCTTCCAAGAATTTGTAAATGACATTTTCAGGGATTTGCTGGGCCAGTATGTGGTGGTGTACTTGGACGATATCCTTATTTTTTCCAAGAACCTTGCTGAGCACCGTCTTCAAGTCCAAGAAGTCCTTTCCCGTCTGCGGAGAAATAACTTATTTGCCAAATTGGAGAAGTGTTCCTTTGAAGTATCGTCCATCTCTTTCCTTGGGTACATCATTTCTCAACAGGGTTTCAGAATGGATCCTGCCAAGGTCTCCGCTATCCAGGACTGGCCTCTCCCCACCAGTGTTAAAGCCATCCAAAGATTTATTGGCTTTGCTAACTATTATAGACAATTTATCAAGGGGTTTTCTTCCAAAATTGCCCCCATTCTTTCACTTATCAGAAAAGGGGGTAAGCCTCAGCATTGGTCACCTTCAGCTTTGGAAGCATTCAAGGATCTTAAAACTTCTTTTTCTTCTGCCCCCATTCTCAGACACCCTGAACCATTCCAGACATTTTTTATTGAAGTCGATGCCTCAGATGTCGGTGCCGGAGCAATTTTGTCCCAAAGAGCGTCTACTGATGGGAAACTACACCCTTGTGCTTTCTTTTCTAAGAAATTCTCTTCTTCTGAACAAAATTATGATGTTGGAAATCGTGAGTTACTGGCCGTAAAACTTGCCTTAGAAGAATGGAGACATTTGTTGGAAGGCTCTTCCGTCCCTGTGACCATCTATACAGACCATAAAAATCTTGAATATATCCAATCACTCAAACGCCTCAATCCTCGTCAGGCCAGGTGGGCACTATTCTTCTCTCGTTTTAATTTCATTCTAACTTTTCGGCCTGGTGCTAGAAACAGGAAGGCAGACGCTCTTTCCAGAAGTTTTCTTCTTGAAGATCTCGCTTCCCTCGAACCAGAGTCCATTGTACCTCCTACGAAGATCATCGCTGCTCTATTTCCATCCTTGGCCTCCAAGTTATTGTCAGTTCAACCTTCTGCTCCTGTAGGAACCCCTCCTGGTGTTGCCTTTGTCCCCCCTGAACTCCGTCATTCCATTTTGGTTCAGTCCCACAGCTCCAAGCAGGCCGGGCATCCTGGAATCAGAAAAACCACTGAACTTCTGTCTCGTCTTGTATGGTGGCCTTCCATAAGAAAGGATGTCAAAGACTTTGTTTCTTCTTGCTCTGTATGTGCCGTATCCAAGTCTGGACGTTCCCCTCCCAAGGGGTTACTCTTACCACTACCCATTCCTTCTCGCCCATGGACTCATTTATCTATGGACTTCATCGTGGACCTCCCTAACTCCTCTGGTTACACTGTTATTTGGGTGGTAATTGACAGATTCAGTAAAGTCGCACATTTTACTCCTCTTCGAAAACTCCCCTCTGCTCCTGAACTTTCTTCATTATTCATTAAACACATTTTCCGCCTCCATGGTTTCCCTGCCGAAATTGTCTCTGACCGTGGTTCCCAATTTGTTTCCAAGTTTTGGAGATCCCTGTGTAAAGCCCTTGGTGTTTCTCTTCAATTTTCTTCTTCATACCATCCACAGTCTAGTGGAGCAGCAGAGAGGGTTAACCTTGAACAGTTTCTTCGATGCCATGTATCTTTGTGCCAAGACGATTGGGCGGATCTGCTTCCATGGGCTGAATTCGCACATAACAATGCCTTACACGTTTCCTCTGAAAAATCCCCTTTCTTCTGTATGTATGGTCTTAACCCTTTGGCTTTTCCTCAGGACTTATTACTCACCAATGTCCCTGCCGCCAATGACCAAGCTGCCCACATGTCGGCCATCTGGCACGCCACGGTTGTCAATCTGGAGAAAAGTTCCTTGGTCCAGAAAAGATTCGCAGATCAAAGAAGAATTCCTTCCCCTCTGTATGCACCTGGTGACAAGGTTTGGCTATCTACCCGGAACATTCGTCTTAAAGTCCCCTCTCCGAAACTTGGTCCCAAATTTATTGGTCCCTTCTCCATCTCCGAGATCATCAATCCGGTGGCTGTCCGGTTACAACTCCCCTCGGAAATGCGGATTCCAAACGCCTTCCATTTCTCCTTGCTCAAACCTGCAGGTACTTCTTCTTCTTCTTCTTCCTCCTCAGCTCCTGTCTTGGTGGACGGTCATCAAGAATTCGAGGTAAAAAGAATCCTGGACTCCCGAATTTCGAGGGGCACCCTACAATACCTCATTGAATGGAAGGGGTTCGGCCCTGAGGAGTGCTCCTGGGTAAGAAGTGCAGATGTCCATGCTCCTCTCCTGGTCCAAAAATTTCATCGGCAGTTTCCTTTTAACCCAGGTGGTCCTGAGGCCCCCCCTAGGGAGGGGGGTACTGTAATGGAGTCTGAGTCAGGATTCCAAAATGGCGTCCAAGATGGTGGCTCCCTGGTTCCTCACGGACGCAGCCGGATGACATCCACCTCTTCCCGCACTCAGATTGGTCGGTGGCGATGGAATGGGCGTCAGCGTCAATAATCGGCGCCGGCGTCGGTCACATACGTCAGCGCGTCGGTCGCTGACGTCAGCGCGTCCGCGCACACGTTATGACGCCGATGCGTCCAAAATTGGCGCCAAACCTGGGCCTATAAGAAGGAACTCTGGGAAGTCATCAGTGCCCAATTATAGGTTTAGTTTACTACTCCTGGGTGTGATTCATTGCGAACTTCTTGATATTTGTGTACCGACCTTTGCCTGAAAACTTCGACCTTGAACCTCTTCTGCCTGGACTGATCTTGTTGCCTGTTTGACCATTCTTCTGTCTCATCCTCTTCTGTACTGCGAACTTGGACATTGTTATTTCCTCCCTTGGTCCTCACTACTCCTGAGGCCTTAGGCCTTACACATATGTGCCTGTTGGTGTTTTTATTCTAGGGATCAGTGCAGATGGTTCGGCTGTTTTAGCACAGTTGTTTGTGCTAGCTCCAAATTTCTTTGTGCTGTTACCAATGCCTGGTGATTAATGTTATCCTCTAGGTTGCAGTAGGCTATTTGAACCTCCTCCTTTGCATCAACAATGGCTTGATTAGCTGTAGTGCGTACCCTGGAAATGGTGCCCCTAGCAGCTGCCTTGAATGCTTCCCAGACTATATTAGGGCTGTTAGTGCCAGTGTTAGCTTCCCAGTATAAGTTATACTCTGAGATGCCTGTCTCTGTCACCTCTGTGCTGTTAAGCCACATGGGAGATATAAATGTTTTTATTTATTTTAACTAATTGTATCATACAAGTGACCACTAAATGGAGCTGTGTTATAGAGTATACATAGTGGAATGTGCAATGCATGTGCATAAAGTGTGAAGTGGCCGTCACTAGCAAAAATCCAATCTGCAGGGACATCGGCAATTTACTTGTGCACTTATCCACTGAGGAAGGGAGCGGGAGGCTCCTGAAACATTTGGCTACATTCCGCACAATAAAAATTTGGAGGTACCCAAGGTACACCATTTGAAAATCAGCATTGAGTCTTCTTCTTTGTTTCTACTATTGGTATTTCACGCTGGGTCACGTGATCGGAAGATACGCTGTGCTGCAAGTTAACAAGCTGTACAAAGTATCATGAGTGTATTTGAATTGTTTCATATTGCTAATTTACTAATAGGTGTAGAGGACAATGTGCTTGTGAAAGAGTACATCTCTAATGACGTTTTGCACCCTTTCACCAGACAAATTTTTGCTCAAGCAAACGATCGTTACTCTGCAAATTCACTAAAGTGCAAATTTCCATTACGTTACCCCTCTCGCCAGAGTTTCCTTTGCCAGGTTATACCTGGCTAATCGATTAAATGATAATAGATAGACGGGAGCTCCCATCTACTGTATCTATTATCACTTTGGACGTTGTCACTGTGTCTGGAGCGGAGTCCAGTCAACGGAGGGCCACCACGAGGGTAGATGCGGACCAATCACATGTAAGTAACTTGTATGCTTAAATGTATGATTAAATGAACCTACATCCTCCTCAATCGTCTGTCAGAGACATCATATCCTGTTTGCCGAAAAGTTATAAAAATGAAAAAAAAAAAAACTCTGGCGTTTTTACATATTTTAAAGTGGGATTGTGTTTAAAAGTTGAAACTGTCAATATTTTAGTTTTAATACTTGTTTTTAACCATTTGAGGGGCATGCCATATTTGTCTTAGTGTGGGCTTACTGTATGTCTAGGGCATAAGAGGATCTCTTTTGTCTTTATTTTTGCTTCCTTGGACATTTTAAATAAGTGGCCACTTCAAGCATTTGAACCAACATCACTCATAAAGACATATATATGACCTATATTTACACACCCTATTTAGCATTTTTATATGTTTCATACTATGCTATCATCATTTTCCTATGTGTCACTAGTTGCTGTAACTCTCCCTATTATTATATTTCTTTAGCAGGCTACACTCACCTCTTATAGTAGCTTGGTTTAATATGTTGCTATATTTGGACCTCAAATGATTTTGGACCACTCATAACCTGTAGCTTATAATTTTTTTAACAGGGTCACACTGATCTACAGCTATATTGTTTAGTTGCAGAGGAGGACATTTTAACTAGCTCAAATGGGATGTTAATGTCCCTTTAAAAATATAATTTTGCACTAAAATACATTTCTTAAGGGAATTACTTGAATTATTGCAGACAGTAATGTTATTTAATATAAATCACAAAAAATATTGTGATGCCAACCTGGCTAATCTTTATGCAGTGTAATAAAAATAACCTTTAACCTAAAAGAAATATGATTTGATAAAATTTACCATTACCACCAGCTATAAATGAATCTAGTTTGAACATGTTTTCCTCCCTAAGAAATCATAAATATAGGTTGGCTGTATAATTCATTTACTTATGTCCTGAAGGAATGTACAAATTAGGCGTGTTATCAAAAAGCATAGTCGAGAATTAAACTGATGCCTACTATTTTTAGTAAATAAAACATCTTAGCTAAATAAACTGGCAAAAATGAGCAGCTGAACTCTATTAACTCACAAATAGAATTGTGTGTTGGTAATAAACAAGGCATGTGAACAAGTGATGTAATTATAAACTTTTATATAACATTTTTCATACAGAACTGTGGGAATCTATGAAAAGATATACCTAAAATCATGCATTTCCTCCACTGAAGCAGTCAAACCAGTATTTGATTGTAAAATTATATAGTTAACATTAGTAAAAATAAATACAAAATATAAAAGAGATACATTTTCTGTCTACAATAAACTGCAATATATATGTGAAATAGGTAAAGGTGCCCTTTACAATAATCAGTGTATGTACAGTATCTAGTAGAATTAAGTCAAAAGGCAACTGGACTTTTAGAGTTTTTCTTTCATCTGAGCGGCTTCTTCAGTTCAACTGTGTTTACTACAATACTGATTGTTAATAAGATTGTAAAGGTCTTTCACTGCCTGTATGGCTGTGTGCAAAGTGCAAAATAGAGCACATAGACCTGTGTTTGCCCTCATGAATGCAGTGGGCAGGGACATATAGTAAATGCAGTGCTTGGCAAGTAGTAAGGATAGGGTTGTCTTTTGCCCCCTGAATCTGCCCTCTACACCTTGTTTCAATTCAATTTATCTGGCACGAGGTGCAAAATGCAGCCAGACCCTGGATACAAGTCCTTTCTAAATAAGCACTAAGTGCATGCCTTTTCTTGTCAATTTAGCCAAAATATTAAAGTTTTCTGCAATTATTAAAACGCTACGAAAACGCTAATTCAAATTTACTATCTTTGCCAGAAAATAAAAAACTTTAATTGCAGTAAAACATTGAATTCAAATGTTGATAAAAAGTCTGTAGTGAGCATGTCTTGACCTTTAAGGGCATATTTTGGTTTCACATTGAGAATCAATATTTGATTTTAGTGCAGAAGAATGGTGAGATTTTCTTATATAGCCTATATAATGCACATTGCTTTTAAACAACAGCATGTGCTTGCATTCTGAGTTGCTAAACATTTTCACTGCTGATTAGTTCTCCAATATGGAATGCCCCAAATGAATTGGATAGAAAGTTGGGCCTGTATCCAGCATTTCTGATGAAGAAGTCAAATTAACAGTATAACCTAGGTCTCCACCCTTGAAAACCCCTAGGTATATGTTTTCTCTCTTGCCACAAGGTGCTGCCTAGTAGCTGCTGAGTAAAGCCACATCATCCTAGAACTGGGAACCTTCTGGTTTATGAGCCAAAATGCAAACAAAAAGAGATAGCATTATCTATCTCTGGAGGAAAAGGCAAAAGATGTTATGTGATGAGTACAAAATACTGAAGAAAATTAGAAAAGCACAAGGTTCTTTTTCAGGAAAGTTCAGTTCTCCAGATAATTCATTACAGATAAGAGATTAAGAAGACCAAATTAGGCAATCAAACAAAAGTTTTTACTCTTTATTAGAACTTATGTGACACCAAGAATATTACATGATTTCATTGATGATGCTCTTTAAGATGTTACTCATGATGTGACAGATAGCTTTAAGATTATTACAGAGAAATAGATCTTGGATATTTGACCCTATCCAAAGTTTTAAAAGAAATAAAGTTGCTAGGTTAGAAGTGATGCCAGGTTCTTGGAAAAAGATGCCAGGTTCTTGGAGAGAAAAAAATGTAATCTCATTGATAAGGAAGAAATCCTGCAACTGATTTAAGAGATAAGCCTTTCTCATCAAATTGAATCTGGATCAGTATTAACAAGTTATCATGAATACCACTGTAGTTTTATTGATTAAAAGGGTTTTATTACATATTTATTGTATACAGCTCTTACCTTTCCTACATCTTTCCTACATTAATGTTGCATTTGAAGAAATATTATGTTTGTTTAAACAGTGTTTTATATTTTAATTTTACAGGTATGGGATCATTATCAATAAACCTATGAATTATGAGAAGGCTGTCAAAGCCAATTTTTAAGAATGCATTCCCTTTTTCTATGTAATAATACAGTACCTTGTACTTAATCCCAACTAAGATATAATTTATCTTTTTTGGTGACAAAGCAATCCTATTGGGTTTATTTAATGTTTTAATGATTTACTAGACTTAGGGGCAAATGTATCAAAAGTTGAGTTGTGTTTTCCTGAAAAATTTAGTTTTCATGTGTAGTTTTCAGTCAAAAACTTGAATTTTTGGGTTAAAAAAAACTCGAATTTTTCAGGGGTTTAAAAAAAAACTCAAATTTTTCAGTTTTTTGTAAAAAAAAAATTATACCCCGAAGCTCGAAACAGCTCAAATCCAAAAATAAAAGTAAAAGTAAAACCTGTTGAGGTCATGTAGAAGTCAATGGAAGAGGTCAATTCAATCATTTGAAGATGTTAATAGCCTTCATGATGTCATGAAGTTTTTTTGGTGCCTCCTTACAGAGATCTTTTTATATTGGAGAGTCCAGCAGTGTGCCAGTGATAGGGCAGCTGTAATCAAAAACACCTAATATTGGACCCACGTATTTGTTTAAAAATTTTATGTTTTATGTTTGGAATTTTCCGCTCAAAAATTATATAGCATGTTGTAAGATCAATAGTATCAAAAGTATGCTGTCTGTATGTGGGGCAGCAGAATTGTTATTTCCTTATAGACTGAAAGTTGGAGCCAATTAATCCACACTTTCAAGGTTATGATCATATTCTTGTCATCTAAATTTGTTTTAGACACATTACCTTGTATAATTCCACCTAAGGAATGTTTACATTTTTTTAATGGGCACAGACAAAGTGTATTATACAATAACAGAACATTTCCTTGACTTCTAATAGCCTTATGAATTACAGTTGGGTGTATCTCTATACTGTATATCCTCTATATGTTCCTTGAGGAAGAGACTGCTGCACCCACTCTCATAATCCAAAGTAAAGAACTAGATATTTGTAGTGATGGGTGACTCTGTTCTGTTTCACTTTGCCGAAAAATTAGCGAAGATTTGCAAAACACATTGAAGTCAATGGGCTTAAAAATAATTTTGACACGTGACAATTTTGATGCGAGCGACAATTTTTATACGCGCAACTATTTTGTCCAAATTCATTAAAAACAATGGGCGTCCCAATATCTTTGACAAGCGATTATTTTTATGAGCAACAAATTTTTTTGGATGTGGCAGATTTTTCACAGACAAATTTTCACAGCAGTCTCACAAAAACCGACGACGAAACTCAAAAACTCGCCATAATCCATGCCTGCCAAATTTATTCACCCATTACTAGGGGGCACATTTACTAAGGGTCGAATATTGAGGGTTAATAAACCCTTGAAGTAGAAATCCTTCGAATATCGAAGTCGAAGGATTTACCGCAAATCCTACAAACGATTCAAAGGATTTTAATCCATTGATCGAAGGATTTTCCTTTGATCAAAAAAACCTTAGCAAAGTAATGGGGAAGGTCCCCATAGGCTAACATTGTACCTTCGTAGGTTTAAACTACCAAAGTATGTAGTCAAAGTTTTTTTTAAAGAGACAGTACTTCGAATGGTCTAATAGTTGAACGATTTTTAGTTTGAATTGTTCGAATCGAAGTCGAAGTCGAAGTCGTAGTCGAAGGTCGTAGTAGCCTATTCAATGGTCGAAGAACCCAAAAAAATACTTCAAAATTCGAAGTTTTTTTACTTCGAATCCTTCACTCGAGCTTAGTAAATGTGCCCCTAGATATTTGCTTTGAAACAGCAGACCAATTTTTTTGTATGCAGAAGTACATTCATAACAGTAATACATTTCTTGTTTTTTACTTTCTACTGTTTCTTTGTTGTTTATTAATATGCTAAAGGAATAAGCCAAAGGAATATGTTTTTAAAATACATGTATTAACTATGTATTAGAATCACTAATATCACAATACCAAATACCTCATTTTTACAAGTTTGTTGAATTTGATCGGTACATATACAGTAACAGTTCAACGGGTAAAATAATTCACAAATACAGATAACAGTCCAGTACAAAGAACAATTTTAGAAGAAAGCTACATTTTGCAATAACTCTTCAAACTGTGAATTGCACAGGCATTCCTTAACCCTTAGGGGTTCTAATCACAAAATGGCTATCCGACAAACAGCAAATGGGCACTTTTCAAAATGGAAATAAAAGCAACCATCTTAAGTATCAAAAGAAGAGGTTAGCAAAATTTAAAAGAAAAGACCACTGGAACACTATGATATCAGCATGACAAATAAAAAAATATAGATTTCTTACTTTGTGATGTTTTTGGCATAGGCTGCCTTTGTCCTGTGTTCCTTCATCCAAAAGCAATGTAGCTTGTATAAATGTTCTTTCATGGGAAGTCTTTTTCTACTTTATACCTGAATGATACAAACACAAGATATTGTCATGTGTTTACAATGCCAAAGACAGTGGGGACCTTGGCAAATAAAATCAGTATTTTTCCAGACTAAAGTTTCTTATATTTGTTTTGTAAGTCTGACTCTTTATACGAAACATACTGTAAGCTATCTCAATTGCTATGAAACTATAACTCCCACTGGTTCAAATAGGTTTTTGGGAATTGAAGTTCTGCAAGATATAGAAATGACTTTCAGTCACAATTTCATATCAATATGGTCATCAAGGGCTGCAGAAAAAACCTTAAGCACATACATACAGCAAAAATTATGTTTTTCCAGTATAAAAAATATAACATTTCTTGCTGCCTATGTGAATATTTTTCAGTACATAATCATGCATTCTGCTCAAAACAGCTTGTTAGTAGAATTATTTATATTGTTAAAATGATAGCAAGTTTGCATTCCTAGTAAGTTAATCTTTTTCCTTTCATGGTGCCTATCAGGTTTTGCATCCACACTATATGCCCACCAATATGGTAATGGACATGATAATGTTAATGGACACCATATCAAGAATTGATGGCATTGGTGGCAGATGTGTGTATGTATCAACTAACCTTTCATCTTTGCTAGAACTTCAGATTGATAAACAAAAAGTTCAAAAAGTTTAATTTAAAGTTAGAGGGAAGTTGATGTGAAATGGAATGAAAACAGGAAAATTATAGTGATACCAATTTTAGCCAAAAAATAAACATTACCCTGAGAAATAATGGTATTTCACCAGGTTTTTACCAGAAGAATTTCCAAGGTCTTATAACTCATATTAGTCAGACAAATTGTTTCAGTATTTAAAATTCTCTATCCTGCTTAAATTATTATGGTTCTATAGAACCAGTTCCATAGATTCTTTAAACCATGGCACTTGCTTCTTAAGGTGGCCATAGACGCAAAGATCCGCTTGTTTGGTGACATCGCCAAACGAGCCGATCTTTCCCAGATCTGCCACTAACGGGCATGGCTATATCAGGCCGAACAATCGGATTACGATGAGAGCGCAATGGGTTCCAGCGGGACAGTCGGGAAAAAATCAAACCTGTCCAATCGACCAAACGACCGATCTCCACCAGACGAAAAATGTCGGGACTCTCCACACACGGTCCGAAAATCAATGGGATCTTTGCATCTATGGCTTACCTCAGTGGTGTGACCTGTGGTCTGTGTAGTGAAACTGGTAACTGACACTTGTCTTGACTTCACCAGTTTGCAATTTCAGCAATCTGGTTGCTAGGGTCCAAATTATCCTATCAATCATGCATTGATTTGAAGAAATTTCTTACTATCCCGCTGTTCAGCCAGAATGTTTAGAGAATGGGAAAAAGTTATTTCTTCTACAATTTTGGTATAACGATGAGATATTCATTATTTGAAGTTTTGGAAAACAAACAAAAACATGGAATTGTATTAATGCTTGGAAAGCTGACAAAGTACCAAAGTAAGTCCCACAGGACACTAGTATTAATGTCTGACAGATGATTGTTCTAAGACCTTTTCATTGTAGAACTATTATGCTAAAAAGACACATTCCTTACTTTTTTCAATGCATGGAATGTTTTATGACATTCATTTAATTCCTTGCATTAATAGACTGTACATGAATCACATGGCTTCTGAAAAGTCATTCTAAAGATCCTGAAGGCTTTGCCACTGGCTCCTTTTCAAGGTACATAAAGTTCAGTACACAGCAGCACTAATTTTAAGACAGATATGAAGGAATCAAAAGTCACATCAAGTAGTAGTTAACAAGGCATTTAAAATGCCTTTGCCTATGTGCTGCTCATACTTTGATATATATTTTTAAAGACAAGACATCTAAAAGATGAAAATGGTTATATGCTCTTGGATGGCATTAACATAGATATTCTGTTGTCATGGTAGTACTATTTTGAAGTTCTGTTAGCTGATTCATTTCCTTGGACAAAATTTAAACCCCCTCTCAGTACTGTTTTTCATTTTTATACTACGTTTTAATGGGGGCTTTCTGTATCCTTAAATAACTTAATTTATAGTCCATCATCACAAGAACTTTCACTTGACATAAGCTAGATATTTCATTTATAACTCAAACCAAAACAATACAAGGAATATTTCAGAATTACTGCTATTCTTAAAGGCATACAATGACTGTAGCCTTTTAGCAAATGCTGCACAGACTTTATCATCCTGGGTTCTTGTCTTACCTAATAAACTGTAGGTATACAAGTGCTCTGTTGCTGTTAATCCATATTCATTAGTGTATTACAAAGCCAATATATGAGTCAACAAGTCTTCAGCAATATGTTTTAAATCTAAAACATAATTAATCCTACAAGCCTAAATTCGACATAATATACTAGTGGTATTTAAATCTGAAATATGTCTCTTTAAAAAAATAATAGTAGGGTTATTTTCGAATTACACCTTCTTGTTGAAAATATTAGGCTAAGCATTAATCTGTTCTATTTATCTTTTAGTTTTCATTAGTAATATGTCCCCAGGACTGGTAAAAGGATGAGAATTTAAGGATTCTTCCAACTAATCAATGGAGAGCAGATGGGAATATTCAGAAGAGCAACAGAATTTATGACCTTATATTTCCCATGTAAAAATGATGACTAAGAGAGATCATAATCCTACCCCACCCTCAGTTTTTATGATTTAAAGGAATCATTCTGTTTCAGGTCAGAGCAGGCAGAAAGCTAACAGAGTTCTCAAAACAGGAAGAAGGTCTGGGCTGGTAGCAGACAAGCAGAAATCCATATAACAGGGCAAGGGTCAAAACCGGGGAGTCAGAGAATTGGGGAACAGGAACAGGGCAGTAACAGACTCACAAGATCCCAGGAGACAGAAACTTCAAAACACAGGATGCAGGAATACAGGATAATAGGACAGGATACTTGCTAGGCTTGGCTAAGGCACAAGCACAATGATGCAGCCCAGGATATTGAAAGTGGCAGGCTTAAATATTCACTTCATTCGATTAATGCATGCAGCTGGATCACACTATCATACAGTCAAAAGGTAAAGTTACTGATAATAACCTCCAGGCCAAAGTCACTGTGCCTCCTTTGGCTTATCCTGGAGGGGCAGCAGCCAGGATACCCAAGGTCCTTGGTGTTCACTTTCTGAGATCACTGAAGGGTTTTTTTTTGGCATTTCATATCCATTCTGTTAATTGTTTATGATAATGCTTCCAAATTTGTAAAATGATTTATTGTATTCAGAAACATTGTTATTGTGGTTCAATTACTTCATATTCATAGTTCTACTGGGCATTATGTATTTTCAAATACAGTTATAATTGATTAATCTTTTAGTTCTCCAAAAAGATAACCACATTGCAACCCATGTAACATTTTTCCTATTGCATGTTTCATTTTTAATGCACAACATTTGAAAAAAACAAAAAAAACAAAAAAAAACCAGCTACATATGTTTATTGCTATCTGTCATTTACCAGAAATAGAAGTTCACTTAAAATCAGACAAACAGGAAAAGAGAGAGAGATATGCATCAAATCTAAATAAAGTCAGTGCTTCTAGAGAAGAAATGGTAAAACTTGATAAAACGAAATGCAATTTCCAGCTGATGTTCAAAATTGGCTATCATGACATGTTTGAAATACAAGAAAGTAAGAGTTTTACTGTTTTGCTATCCCACTATGATCCAATCACACATATACATAAGACAGTTCTTAGAAGTTTGGGATGGTTTTTTTTACCCCTAAATATCTCATGCATCCATTTTTCACCCACCTTATCTAATCACAATATTCTGATTTATATTCATAGCATTTTTACACTTCACAGTTTTAATATTTCTTGCCATGGGCATTTTAATATTCTTGTTGCAATGAGATAAATGGAGTTGTTAACTACGAAACAATGTTTTAGCCTAATACCCTTTAATTGTGGGAGAGCAGTAATATTTTAAATCGATAATTCAAAAATAAATAAATAAAAAAGCAATTGTGTTTTAATATATCATTGAAGCACAGATAGAAACATTGTCCTGACAGGCCCTTTAGCTGCAATTGCAACTTCAATACAATACTGAAAGATAAACCAAATCTCTACCATTTCTGATGGCATACACAGAAACTTCAATCTCATTTCATTTTGGTTCATTTACAACATTTCTATCTATTTTTGTCATAAACAACAATATGAAACTTTTTAGATATCTACTGAAAATGCCTAGAATTGATCTAAACCTCGGTTTTATGTTTTCCAGTTCTGCTCTCTTTATAAGACTCTTTATAAGAACTGCCTTTTAGTGGGTTAATCTCTCCATCTAGGGATAAGACAGTGAATATCAGATATAAATCTGATAGATTATCAAACAGTTACCTTAATACCAGCAGGGTTTTGTCATATAGTATGCTTCTGTATGCCTGCACACTGAAATAGAGTAGTACTACCTGTGTGACCAAAGGTTATTGTTCCTAAGTTTGGGAACAAAAGGCATGTAATGCTAGTTAACAATGAATTCCTTTGGGGCCCTGGACTTTCTGCTGCAGAACCAACAGGGATCCTGAACACATCTAGGGACAGGCAGCATAGTAGTTACATAGTTACATAGTTAAATTGGGTTGAAAAAAAAACAAAGTCCATCAAGTTCAACCCCTCCAAATGAAAACCCAGCATCCATACACACACCCCTCCAGATCAGATCAGAGTTGGTTACCAGGCAAGAGTCAAAACCAGAATAGTGAATAGGACCAAGGCTTAGGCAGGATCGGAGTCAAAAGGCAGGCAGGAGTCAAAAACTGGAACAACACGAACAAGGCTTACGAAGGAACTGAATACACAGAAGCCAGCTTGGGCATGATGACACTCCACCAAATTTGACAGTGGGTAGCAGGTGTTTTCCTTGGATAACTGCAGTGTTCTTCTTCCGCCATGCAAAGTGCTTCTTGTTATGATCAAAAAACTAAATTTTTGTCTTCATCAGTCCAAAGCTCTTTGTTCCAAAATGACTGTGGCTTGTCTGAATGAGCTTTTGCATATAACAAGCGACTGTTTGTGACGTGAGTGCAGAAAGGGCTTCTTTCTCATCACCTTGCCATACAAGTGCTCTTTGTGCAAATTGTGATGAATTGTAGAACGATGTACAGATACACCATCTGTAGCAAGATGTTCTTGCAGGTCTTTGGAGGTGATCTTTGGGTTGTCTGTAACCATTCTCACAATCCTTTGCATATACGGCTCCTGTATTTTTCTTGGCCTGCCAGACCTGGGTTTTACAGCAACTGTGCCTGTGGTACCCAAATTTTTGCACAGCCAGTTTTTCACATTTGATTTAATTTCATACAGCTGAATATGGTTTCACTAAAAAATCTTTGTTCAGAAAACACCCTAGTTTAGATGTTCCTGGGAAATGAAAGACACACCACTGTTGTCTTTTTTGTTAAAAGTGGAGTAAATTATTATGCAAGCTGAGAGGGGTTCCCAAACTTTTTCATATGACAATTAGCATCAAAACAGACTCAGGCACCAGTTACTATTGAACAATTTGCCAGACGCGCAATGGAAGAGAATGCGCCGGAAGGTCCTCAACCCAAACTCGCCGGTTAGCGCATCTATAAGTAAGAGTGGACGAGCGAACGACGGGGCATGTTACAGGGCAATTCAAGCCCAGAAATCCTCATCAGAAATCCTAGCATCAGTACATTTATTAATAAAGCTAGCTAGTAATAACTCAACATCTTGGTATTACATGCATGTGATCCAATATCAGTAAACCCATTTTCAAGAAAGATTGGAAATATGGGAAGGCTATCTCCCATATACTCCATTATAATGAAATAATTCAAGTTTATAAACATTATTTTCTTTTTCTCTATAATAATAAAACAGTACCTTGCAATTGATCCTAACTAAGATATAATGAATTTTTCTAAGAAGCAATCCTACTGGGTTAAATTAATGTTCAAATGATTTTTAGTAGATTTAAGGTATGAAGATCCAAATCACGGAAAGATCCCTTGTCTGTAAAACCTCTAGTGACTAGAGCATTCTGCATATCAAGTTCCATACCTGTATGTTTTAGTTATACCTATCCTTCACTAAAGAATAACTGTTAATGTGGCTGTCCAGTCTGGATAATATTCAAACATTTGATGCAGATCATATTCTGTGCATTTTCCAGGACAATATTACAATCAAGAATACCTTAAAGGGGAACTTTTGCGACAATGAAAATTTAATATAAGCTTCATAATACTGAAATAAGAAACTTTCTAGATACAATAAAAAAATTCTGTATTGTTTCTGAAATAATCATGTTCCTCTTTGATTCTGTCTTCATGCAGGCATTGGGTGTCAGATTTTCATTGACGGTTAGATCCAATAAATCTTATGGGGGGCTCCCTTTCTCCTCATTATTATTACCCTTATTATTCTTATTACCTATACACATACAGACATTCAAAACTTTGCTATTGTAGTGATGGGCAAATCTGATCCATTTCATTTGGGCAAAAATTCACAAAATGTCAAAAATTCATCAAAATGCATTGAAGTCTTTGGGTGACAAATAGTGATGGGCAAATTTGTCCCATTTCGCTTCACCAAAAAATTCACGAATTTCCAGCGAAATTTGTGAAATGTCGAAAAATCCGCAAAACGCCACTGGCGTCTCGTTTTGGATGCTGGTGTCCGTTTTTGGCAGATTTGCGAATTTATTCACCGTGAATTCACGCCTGGCGAATAAATTCGCCCATCACTAGCGACAAATGTTTTTCGATACCGACTAATTGTGCAACAAATTTTTGACGCGCAACTATTTTTTCCACCCATTGCAGTCTATGCACAAAAAATTTCGCTCATCACTATTTGCTAGGGCTGTACCTCTTCTAAAATCCTCTCTAATAGTCCATCTGACTTTCTCCCAATCTCTCTGCCTTTAAAAAAATCTCATAATACTCATTCCTTAGCTTACTCTACCAAGTTCAGCATTTATTTTGTATACACTATATGCTACTACCACCTGCTTAAAGCAAAGCTCAGTGCCACATCTCTCACTTTTGACTTCTGATCCCACATCCATTCCCACATCTTGGGGCCGATTCACTAAGGGTCGAATATCGAGGGTTAATAAACCCTTGATATTCGACTAGGAATTTAAATCCTTCGACTTCGAATATCGAAGTCGAAGGATTTAGCGCAGATAGTTCGATCGAAGGATTGAAGGATTATTCCTTCGATCGAACGATAAAATCCTTCGAATCGAACGTTTCGAAGGATTTTAATCCAAAGAGCAAAGGAATATCCTTCGATCAATAAAAGGTTAGGCAAGCCTATGGGGACCTTCCCCATAGGCTAACATTGACTTCGGTAGCTTTTAGATGGCGAACTAGGGGGTCAAAGTTTTTTTTAAAGAGACAGTACTTCGACTATCGAATGGTCGAATAGTCGCATGATTTTTACTACAAATCCTTCGATTCGAAGCCGTAGTCGTAGTCGAAGGTCGAAGTAGCCCATTCGATGGTCGAAGTAGCCAAAAAAAACCTTCGAAATTCGAAGTTTTTTACCTTCGAATCCTTCACTCGAAGTTAGTGCATCGGCCCCCTTGTGTCTTATACCCAGTGATTTATTTTAAGACATAAAAGTCCAGTATCAACCAGCCTCTTTATTTCCTCTTCCTTGCACTCGTTCTTGTAAATGTAACTAAGCTATATTCTTCATTATCCTACAACTGATTTCAATGGCAAATAATACCTTAAATTTTATTTCGAAGACGATAGTCCTATACATCCTAATATGCAGTCAAAATTTATGAACTTTATTTAGACAGACAATTCATTATTGGACATGTTACAGTTTTATAGTTTTTTTATAGTTAAGTTACAGCATATAGCACACAACAATATAAACAAAAGTATGCAATAATGGTAAAGGGGAAACCAAAGAACACTCTTTTGACCAAATACTCTAATGTAGCAAGTAAGGCTGCATTTCATTTTGTAAAGTCCTGTTTTTGCTCAATTGGCATTTTCTGTTGCTTGTAAGGGCATTCTTTCAGACTAATACATTTTATATTGCAAGCTTTCTATGTCTTGAGTATTCTTCTCTTCTGAATGACAGGTATAGTGACAGAGCACCTGTAAGAAACACACATGATCCACAACATAGAAAAGTCAACTTGAGAAATCAATTCTAAACAAAGGAGCTCACAAGATAAAATAAACTCAACTGCTACAAAAGGGATAAGAAAAATCTGATTTACATACAGATAGGTTATGTGGCCTTCCTCTATATAAAAAGGATCAAGTATTGTCTGGAAAAAGAAAGGACTAGCTAGATACAATATGGGAAGCAATTATTATCCACTACCACATATCAATCAATAGGTTTTTAGAGGGCATTTATTGCTGCAGTTTCTTTCTTAAACATTGAACAGATGTTGTACAGGTATACTGTATATATGATCAAAATAGTACAAAAGAGATGCAGTTATTTTACCATCTACCATCACTGATTATTAATGTCTCTGTATTGTACCTGGAGTGATACTAACAGAGGCTTCTGATATGGATCATGCCATTTATTTTACAAGTATAACCCAGATTTGATCTAGCTTGTTTAGATCTGTTTACTAATACAATGTGATCACAAGAAATGTTGTTTATTCTGTCTTGTTAACATGTTTTATTCCTTTGATCAAATACAAGGTATTTATAGCAAAAGATTATTTATATAACTAAGAGTTGTTGTCAAAATTGTTTCACTGGTTTTTTGTGCATACTGAAATATTCACACCCTTCAAAAGTAACAAAGAGTTGTCAACTTTAAGAAACTATTAAGAATTATTAGATAACAGTGTTGAGTCATTATAAGATAATAAGTCACACAAAATGGCACATTAATTTTATGGCCGATGTTAAATTAACAATCGGTTTGTAAAGGGTATGCCTCAATGTTGACATTAAAATTAATACAAAATTAAATGATTGCTGATGTTTGCATTTCTGGACATTATGAAGCTTGGTCAGCATGGTCCTTGGGATATCATTTAGTCTTTGGCATATTAATTGATTTCTAAAAGAAATGGCAATTTTTAAAATTTCTGCACAATGTATAAAAGTACATTTTGGTAATTTGTTGTTACTATGCTGGTGTTCTAATGAATTGAATGGGGTAACTCCCTGTTTTATTAGGAAAGATATAATGAATGAGTGAAGGTGACTGTCTCTGTAAACATTTATAATGAACATATATATTTGTCTGGATCTGTGAATGATAAAAAGGAATTTCCTTATCAGGTGGTATTTAATTATTTTTATTTTGTACTAGCCAAATATGAATGCAAATTCTATTCTGTTGACAGACAGATAAACTGCCTAACTTACTTATTACTAAAAAGAATATTAATTCTTTCTTATTAAGTAAGTAAACCTTACTTAGCAATCAGGTATACGTTTACTTTTGCAAGGCTATGTAATAAAAAAACTATAGCTCAATTACAAATGCACTCACAATTGCAGACACTCAAGAATGTCCACAATGGAGAAAACACATTGATGCATGTGCAAACATGCTTCTGCAAATATTGACACTGGAGAAACGTTGGAGCTACCATCACCCTGGACCTGACAGTAACTTTAAAGCTCATCTGTTTGCACCTAATGAATTGGATACAAATGCATCGATTTTGATGGATTACTATTGCGACTGCACAATTTTGTAAATTCACAAAAATTGCAAATAAAAATCACATTGTGTATACATGGGCTCACTAAGGTGCCCTGGGATACTGGTGCACTCTTTTACCTCTCATCACGCCTTTTGTGAATGCACATGCATCACGTGCATCCTTATGTGTGAATTTTAAAAGATGCTTTCTGTTGGGTCTGTTATTATAGTTCCTGCCCACGCCTTGTGATTGTTCTTATCTCCTGGATTTTGACTTTGCCTGACTCTTGACCTTGAATGTGTTCTGTCTTCCCTGACTCCTTGTCTGTCCTTGACTATGACTCTGGTTAATCTTTGAATGTACCATGCTTTGGATCTGCAGTGTTCAGGTTCTCAGGTCCACAGTTGGGGGAGAGCTGATGCCACATTTTTTAAAAATATGTTTAGTTAGTACCCACAGTGTATAAAATCACAGACAGCTATTAATTTCAATAGCAATTTAATGTACATTAAGAAAAAAATATATAAAAATATATAAATGTTTCATTAATAAATATTGGAATAATTGAATAGATTTTGCTTTTACTGCAAATGTTTGGGTTTTTCAACTCCTTCAAGAAAAATGCAAGCCAAAATTACTGGAGAAGGTGCATATGATAGACAACCCCAGTAATTCTAATCTGTAATCTGTTTTGGGTTCAGTCTGCAACATTAGACCAGGCCATTTTAACTCTTCTTCCCAGAAAGCCACTGCTATGGATTCAATTTTGCTCAAGTGCATTATAGAAATCCAGCTTCTGTATTGCATGTGTGCTCACCCAGGGTGGTGCAAAAGATCACTGTGAATCAAAGGTGCTTTTTTTAATAAAGGTGCACAAGTCTGGGATCCCAGGTTAGTGGTTAGAGTCACGGGTTGCTGCCTAAAAATTGGCAACCAAAGTGATTTTAGAATGCATTTTCATTTAAATGCTCTCTCTAAAGGTTATAGCATTGTGTTCGATTTTTATGATCCTGGCCTCTTTACAACTTAGCGAATGTGTAAGTGTTACTTAAATGTGTTAAACTATATTGTTAATTTGGTACTTAAATTCCATGATATTTGTAATTAAATGTGAGGACAACAAAAATACTTTGAGTTATGTACTTTTGTAGCTCTGTTCAGTATTGATATTTTCCTGTGGTTTAGTTACACTGAAATAAATGTGTGTAGAGCCATAGTTTATTGATTCTGTCATGCATAATAGAGATTGCTTACTGAATTGAGCTGCAAATTGTGTTTATTGGCATTTGGAAGGGTGCATTGCTTGCACATTACAATTATGATGCTGGAAGAAAAACAAACAAGAAATGTAGACAGCTTATAGGAATCCATGCCTAAGCAAACTTCCATCTCCTGAGTAATTTTAAGCAAAATGACCAACCTTTTGGATCAGCATCACTTGTATTATTTCCCTCAAGACATGTTCTTACTCATTAAATTGATTGCCTACACCTTGTATGATTGCCAATTCAACAGATCAAACAAATATGTTAAGTCCAATCTTGGACTCAATTATTTTTGTATTGCTAAATTAGTAGTTTTTTTTTTAACACAATCAACTTTTAGTTGACTGTGATGATCTTAATATATATTCTTAAACCTCCTGTTTTTTGAAGACATACAAAGCTAATGGTAATAAACAAAGTAAACAATAATTCTGAAGGTTTGATGCCAAAGTACAACAGGAGAGCTGTAACTTGAGACTGGTATCCAGACTAATTACTCTTTTGTATTTCAAAAGTCACCTTCATTTTACTCAGCAGTATATATTAATTTATTTGAATGCTGTTTTTGTTAGCTCATACACCTGACCAGTTTTTTAAGTTACCAACACCTAGATCTAAATGCCCATAAGATGTTGTTTGATACAGGCAATGTATTATTAAGAGTGAAATACAGAACATGCCACAACAGAAAATTTGCTTCTGTATCTTACAGGCCTCAAATTTATTTTAAGTGTTAACATTTTGTGAAATCAATATATAAATTGTACAACCTTCTTACAATAAATGTAAAGTTAAGATATGATAAAAATATTTTATAGTGTGTATAAAATGCATTATTTCCAACAAATTATACACTGTCATAGACATTGGATGCTGTACCAACATTACAGGGTATGTAAATCAATGTTTTGAATAGATTTTGCCAATATAGTACTGCGGGATTCATTATCCAGAAACCTGTTATCCAGAATGCTACAAATTGGGAAGGTGTTCCTGTATTTAAGGTCATGGAACTTCAAGGTGACTTCAAATATCCTCATCCTCATATTGTATAACAGGGGTTACATTATTTATTATAATACACAAGTTTCAGTGACTCATTTTGCACAAATTACATCAATAAGTACTGATTATAACTGATAAGATCATTAAGCAGCATTTATATGAATATAATTTACAGGATATTCATGGCTGTATATTATACACAATCATGTTGGTTATATTGCACCTTTACATGCAAAAAGCCTGAAAAACTGGAAACTTCTTTTTCCTTTTGTTTTATTCAATTTTAGATAAACATTACATCACCAGGACAAGATTTGGTTCATTCAGTTTAATACATCTTTTATATGAATATTTTTTGCATAAAAGTAATTTCATATAACGGTATATTATAATGCACATAACTATAGTACATATATAGTATCCATTATCCAGAAACCAGTTATACAGAAACCGTCAAATTAGGGGAAGGTGTTCTCCCATAGACTCTATTTTAATGAAATAATTGACAATTTTAAAAATGATTTCCTTTTTCTCTCTAAAAATGACACTAGGGGGCAGATTTACTAAGCTCGAGGGAATAATTTGAATTGAAAAAAATTCGAATTTCTAAGTATTTTTTTGGGTCCTTCGACCATCAAATGGGTCAAATTCGATGGAAACGAATGATTCGAACGATTCAAAGTAAAAATAGTTCGACTATTCGACCATTCGATAGTCGAAGTGCTGTCTCTTTAAAAAATACTTTGTCTTTATACTTTGCCACTTTAAACCTACCGAGGTTCAATGTTAGCCTATGGGGACCTTCCCCAGCACTTCTAAAAGTTTATTTTGATCGAATAAAAATCGTTAGATCGATCGATTAAAATCGATTTGCAGTAAATCCTTTGAATTCTATATTTGAATTCAAAGGATTTTTACTTCGAGTGTCGAATTTGAGGGTTTTTTAACCCTCGAAATTCGACCCTTGATAAATCTGCCCCTACGATACCATTTTAATCATTTTTTGTGGGAAAACGATCCTATTGGGTTTATTACATCTTTAAATGATTTTTAGCAGACTAAAAGTATGAAGAATCAAATTATGGAAAGGCCCTTTATCCGGGAAGGCTCAGGTCCCAAGCATTCTGGATAACAGTTCTCATACCTTTACTGACAAAGGGTTCCATACTATCTTTATTTACCTGCATTGCACTGAGAGTTTTTGAGAGATCACTGATATTGTATTAGGTAAGGTTAATACAACCATGCATCGCTGTTATATTTTATAATATGTTTTTTCATCTTATGATGCCTGTATTGGGTCAGTGCCATAAATCTAACCCCTTGCTCTTTGAGCCATTTAATTTTTTTTAGACTGGTTTCTATCTGCACCCAATAAAAAAAAACCTACATTTCTCCTAACAACATGATATCAAACTATTTTTTATTTTACTACCAAGCTCAATTTAGTTTACTTATTGACTGAATATGACAGCAGCAAGCCTCAGGTGATCAAGTTCTGTAAAACAGAATACACACATTTACTTACTACTTCTATTACTACTATTTTCATAACTGTATTTGTTTATAACAGTCTCAAAGGGAAAATATAATTAAAATGTAATCATTCCAAAGCAAGGCATATTTGATGCAGTAAACTTTTAATGCTTAGTTTTAAACACAAACATACATACATTTGTAAAATAATAACTTAAAGAAGAAATGTTTACATTTAAACATTATAAACATTCAATGGTATATTAACAAATAGAAATATGAACATCAAAACTCAGGAACAAACAAGGACCCAGTAACTAGGATTGTCACCAGCATAGCTGGTAATATACCACCCAAGGCCAGGGCTGAATTTACAAATTTGCCGGAAATATATTTGCCAGTAAATTTATAATTTCCTGTTGTCCTGCCCTCATTCCCAACTTCCAGCACAGCCTCCTTTCCCCCTACTTACAACATTTCTTCCAGATGGGCACCTCAGTCACTTTACAACCCTGCCCCATTTACATCATGCTTTTGCCCCATTTACAATACCATGCCACTTCTTCACTTTTCTGCCCCATCCACTGTCAATATGGCTGGAATTATTCAACCAGAAAGGTGGCAAGTCTACCTGAATCATGTTCTCCAGCTGAGGGTCAAAAAGGCCCAGTAGATGAGAAGCACAATTGAAAAGGTGCAGAGCTGTGGCCAGGTTGCAAACATTCCATTATTGCATCTCCTTTATTTTAACTTTAACTTGAGCTGCATTTGGTGGAGGTAGGACACCACATATATGAATTTCACTCAAGCGCAGGTGTTTTGTTTATGGTTCTTCTATGTCATTCTGCTATAACTTACTACTGTTAAAAAAAAGCTTTGCTGGTGTGAAGATTTAGATGGCATGAGATAGTACAATATTTACATTGTTTTGTATAGGAATATGAAAGTTATACTTCCAAAAATGTTCCTCCTTTTTTCAGTTTCTTTTTCCAGGTGAAAACTATGTTAGGTGGAGTACTGTATATTGTAATTTTGGAGGCATTTTACTTTTTGAGAATTCTAGTGAATACAAGATTGATATGATACATGAATTATGAACTAAGATAATTTATCTGTGAGCTGTTATTCACATTGGGTTTCATGTCTAGAACCTACTGCTATGTTTGTGCAATGCAGGTATCAAGATCTCAATCATACGGACTTTGATCTGTTGAATATGTTTAACATAATTATTACATGATAAATGATTCCTACAGTACCTTTTGTACATTATTTCCTGTAATTCAGCAAATGCAAATGTAGCAGTTTTCATTCATTCATAAAATGTGTGTATTCTGATCCCAATTGCTGTGATAGTGGCTGATTTTCCTTTGAGACCTCTCTGCCTGACTTTTATTGAGATGATACAACCACTGAGGGCAATCTTTGCCAGATATCTGAACTCACCATACACTTTGAATCCACAAAAGATTCTTTATTTGGGGTGGATGGACACATGATGATGGCCAAAATGAATGTGCTCCTCACTCATGAAATGCAGGAGCACAAAAGGATGATGGGAGGAACTTACTTAACACATAAGGGAGGGGAATAGGAGGGTTTTTACAAACAAGGGAATTCAAAAGCTTGTAATATAGCTTTGGTCACTGGTCATTGGTCACTGGTCATTGGTGGCAGCATAACAATACAGATGAAGCCACTTGGATTTGTGAGTTAAATGCGTCATGACTCAGGGGTAATTGAAGAAACTGTGTTATCTTAAGTCATCTTAACTCATTTAATGCATTTAACCTTTTCATTAGCATACCAAAGCTCCATTGTTCACAATGGTGAATGCTTTAATTAGATGGGTTGTTGTGACACAGTTTTCTGTGTTAAATGAGATAAATGGGATATCTGTGTTTAGTTATTCTGTGTCAAACAGACAAACCAAAGTGGCTGCATCTGTACATATAAACATAAGCAATTAAACATGAATATTAACATAATAAAACAATTAACTGCTGGGGCAGCACATCATGAAACTCCACTCAATAGAATACATTAATGTGAATAAGAAAAGAGACATTGCATTGCAAGTTAGCCATTTTAACTTTGCAATAGTACATACATTGTCCTCCCTTGTTAAAGAAGGTATTTTTCCTTTTGCTACAACAACTCCCGTGTTGCCAATATTTTCCAAATATGGAGCAAGAACAGCTAGAACAGCTCAATAGACAGAAAGGGCAGTGTGGGAATGATTCCAGTTGATATGGAAGGTAAGGGGCAGGTAATAATTTAAGAATTATGTTTTTTTTCTTTGAGGGGCACAATAGATATTTATTTTTCCCCTGGCAAACCTGCACGCATGTAGAAACTCTAACACAGATTCATAACATTTTTCACTATGGTCTAAACAAAGTCTTTCACTAAATTCTCAGTCCATCAGAACTAGGGGACATATAGCATTCATAGCAATGTTGCTCTATCCAAATGCTGCAGTACAGAGATGTGTTATCCAGAAACCCATTATCCAGAAAGCTCAAAATTACGGAAAGGCCATGTCCCATAGACTCCATTATAATCAAATAATCCAAATTTTTAAAAATGATTTCCTTTTTCTCTGTCATAATAAAACTGTATCTTGTACTTGATCCACACTAAGATATAATTAATCCTTATTGGAAGCAAAATCAGCTTTTTGGGTTTATGTAATGTTTACATTATTTTGTAGCAGGCATAAGGTATGAAGATCCAAATTACAGAAATATCTGTTATTTGAAAAACCCCATGATTACAGAAAGATCCATTATTTGGAAAACCCCAGGTCCTGAGCATTCTGGATAACAGGTCCCATACCTGTACTACAACTTCCAGTATTTTCTTGTATAATATTAGGTTTAAGAAAAAAATAATCAAGGTTGTAGTCCAGCAACTATAGAGATTGATTCTTGTAACAATATTGGCGAATTGTTGCCACCCTCAAAAATTGCATTTTGTGAATTTTTCGCCATTTCACGAATTTCGTGGGAAATTCGCAAATTTTTCGGTGAAACAGCAGAAATTTGTCCATCACTAATGATAAAGCTTTTTCTCACCAGGTCCAGTGGGCATCGACTGGCCTTTTTTATAGCACAAATGCTTTTTATATTTAAAAAAAATCTTTTTATGTGTATGGTAGACAATTTTAATTCCACATATTGTTGTATTTTTATTATTAACACTGTTAATTGGCACTTTAACATGAAACATGGAGGTGTTGAACTTTAACCTTGTAATTAAGGGGTGGGATTCCAATAGGATATGTTTTAAAAGGTCACTTTGTTTCCATTTTGTTACACTTGATAAAGGGCGTTTGAGGCCCGAAACATGTTGTGTGTTTTGTAGCTGCTAATAAACTACATTGTTGCAGATCTTCTGCCTTGGATTGCTCTCTTCACTTTACTAGTTATATGTATGCTGAAGACTTGCGGTAAATTCTAAGAGGAAAGAAGCACCATTGCATTTAAAAAAACTGGGCAGTGCGTTGAAGTAATCCTGTTGAGTGATCAGGTCCAGTGGGCAACCTGATGCAAGAGTATCCTCCCATGAAAATTCTGTTTGCATGTGACTCTCTATTTTGTTTCAATATACAAAATAGACATATATAACTATATACATATATAACTATATTTTTCTAGCCCTAAACCAGTGATCCCCAACCAGTAGCTCATGAGCAACATGTTGCTCTCCAACCCCTTGGATGTTGCTCCCAGTGGCCTCAAAGCAGGTGTTTATTTTTAAATTCCAGGCTTGGAGGCAAGATTTGGTTGCATAAAAACCAGGTGCACTCTCAAACAAAGCCTCAATGTAGGTTGACAATCCACATAGGGGCTACCAAATGGCCAATCACAGCACTTATTTGGCAGCCCAAGAACATTTTTCATGCTAGTGTTGCTCCCCAACTCCTTTTACTTCTGAATGTTGCTCACGGGTTCTAAAGGTTGGGGATCGCTGCCCTAAACAATCATCAATTGCACAGTAATCTCAATATGTTAAAAAATGAGATGGCTAAATTATATTTGGTAATTATGATTCTTTCTGAAGAATACTTTTGCATCTGTAGTTAAACTTGCAATGCACACTTTTTTATTTCCTTTACTGATTCAGTAAATGTTCGATTATGGAAACTATTGGCATCATTTCATATTTTTATGAAATGAAATACAAATCCTAAAACACCATGGGTCACTTTTGTCATGCAGCTAGCTGGAAAACACCATATGACTAGTGATGGGCAAATCTGTCCTGTTGCGCTTCACCGAAAAATTTGCGAAATTCCGAAAAATTTGTGAATCGGTGAAAAATTTATGAAACACATTGAAGTCAATGGGCATCAAAATTATTTTTGACAATTTTTATACGTGCCCAAAAAAAATTTGCAGCGAGAAAAACATATTTGAGTGAAAAATAGCAAGAAAAAATGCCCATTGATCTGTGCCTTAAACCACTTTGAAATTGAACAAGGAATGCAAGAGGACACTTATGGTATGCCAGCATGACCCTCGCAAAATAGGTAATTAAGTCTAAGAATTTTTTTTTGATGCACTTAAAGTTGCAAAGGATGCACCAACTCCAGCAATCCATAGCAGCTAATAAGTTGTTTCAAAGAAGTGACCAGTGAATGTTACTTACTCATTGGTTGCCACAGC
Source organism: Xenopus laevis (assembly GCF_017654675.1). Classification (NCBI taxonomy): domain Eukaryota; kingdom Metazoa; phylum Chordata; class Amphibia; order Anura; family Pipidae; genus Xenopus; species Xenopus laevis. The sequence continues at coordinate 49,473,397 of NC_054371.1, forward strand.
TTACCTAACATAAGTGCATTTATATGAAGGGTGAAAGTTAAGATTTTAAGTACTTTAAGTACTTTCAACCAAAAACATTTAAATTTGCCAAAACATCTACAAGTTACTAACAATGGTGTTTTTTTGTTGAATTAACTTTATATTTGCAAACATTCACATCTTTTTGCCAGGTGACAATTCTCTCTTCACTAATGTACAAATAACATGTTTTTGGCAAGAGGAATATTGCTAGGTTCAGGTTGGTGAATGTACATTAAAGATATGGAGCAGCCACTTTTGCATGCCATTATTTATATCTTATTGTGCATTTTAATATTCCACATACTCTAGCACTGTCATACTGTATGTATCAGAAAATGTGCACTTCAGTTGTGACAAATGATATGGGTCAGTTTTGCTGCATCAAAAAATTTGCAAAACCATGGTAAAAATTCATGAAATGGTGAAATTTTGCCAAAATACATTGAAGTCAATGGGAAGGTAAAATCAAATTGCAGTTAAGGTGTTTTTATCTCTACAATAGCATATACTGTACAGCACATGTTAGAGCAATGCAGTCCAACTGGCCATTCTATAACATACTAAAAAAAATTTGTGATAAAATGCGTGTGGGTGCGGTTTAAAGTAGGTCAGAAATTTTCCAGTCCTCTTTGCTACAGTTGGACAGTGCTGTGTTAGAGTATGTCTTTTCCCCTATGCAACAACAGTCCTTCATAATAAAAGGCTCCCATTGTTTCCATTGGCAGTTGGGTAACAAAATACTTTTGCAGAAATTAACAAAAACCTATATTAAATAAACTGTATGCAAAAGTATAATTAACATTGTACATATTTTACAATTAACAACTCTTACAACATTCCCTTATTTGATTCAATCTTTAAAACGTGCTCACATTGTTTTTGTATTGGGTTAGATAACTATCAAATTCTCTTCATAAACATGAAATTGAATTTATACTGTTAACATTAGCTAGAACAGGTATTTCAGATGTATACAAATTGGACCAATGGTTTCCAGCAAAGAGCCCTGCACAAGGATTTTTATAAATCTTAACTCAATGAATAGGAGATGGATGAAAAGTTAGGCAATACGCATCTAACTAGAAAGAACGATAAGATTAATCAGTTTCATTTTTTGAGTTAAAATCCTTCTTATCTTCACTAATTGATATCAAGGGGCCTCACAGACAGGAAAGATATTTTAAAAAGTCTTCATTATTTTAAAAAGCAACACATGGGTATAAGCAAAAAAGCAAATAAAGGAAAAAAAAGTCACATTAATATGTGCAAATAAATCAAATAAATACTTTTACTTTACACTCAAATAACCATGCAGCTCATATTGGCATCGTTAGTTAATTAGTTAGCTATAAAAATATGAAGTATAGCTTATCTATTATCCAACATGATTTGACTACAGGTTCCGTGTAGGAAGTAAACTCTTTTTTTTAACTAATGCTTACTTTATTTTTTTGGAATATATAACTAGTTTAGATTTTACCATCTTTGATCTTGATTTGCTGCTGTAAATCTGAATTTTATATCTAATAGCTACCAGCAGGACTGTCAGGTAAGTTTAAAAAGATCAAAAGTGAAACGTTTGATACAATTCCATGACATTATCAACTCCTGTGCCATGTAACTATAGAGAATTATGTATAAGGCAGTTTGAAATATAGGTTAGAATGCTTTTCTTCCCCCACATACCAGATTCTTGAACAGTGACTACTCTGCAGGAAATCATAGGAAGTGAAGGAGCTCAGAATGTGCTCTTGAAAAACCTGTTTGATTGTTCTACATAAATCAGCATAAAATATCTCAGCCTGATGTGTTTGCATAACAATTATTTGTGAAATATAATGTCCAGGTTTATTTGGTTTTCTAGTTTGGCAGAAAAAAAAAATGAGTGCTGCTTTCACCGAGTTATATTTAGACTATGTAAACAGGAGTTGATGTGGGTTGTTTATTGGCATGCTAGATTACACTAATGAGAACATCATTAAATATTTGCTTACTGAATTGTCAAATACCACTTATATAAACCTGTAATGCAGCTTTTAACATATTGCAGCTTTCATTTTGTCAGGTAGTCATAGTTTATACTATATTATATTAGAAAAATAACCTGTTAATTCGTAGGGATGAAATTCTCCCCAGGGTTTATTTTGTTAAACATATGTTATTTTTGTCTTTGTATGAACTTTTAGGTCTTAATTCATATCACAAATAGAGCCTTTAAACAATGAATAATATTGGGATAACAAGAGGTAAAGCTTGAGAAGCATAGAGAGGAAAAAAAATAAGAAGAATGAGATCGATAGAAAGGGGGGAAATAATGTGCATTGGGGGTACTGAGTTGAACTAATATAGAGGCTGTCTTTCACAAAATAAAATATTACAAATACTATATGTTTAATTGGTATGGTTATAGTAAAAATTGGAAGGAAAATAGGAAGGAGCAAAGCCAAAGCAGATATAACTACAGAAGTGCATTTAATCACACAAACATGTTTTGAATAAAAACCCTTTATTAAGTCTTTATTTATTAGTATAGTATGTGTATTTTATGGTTGGTTGTTTCAAATGATATAGTATTTGATTTCTCTGCTGGAGGTGGAGAATAATTCTTCGCAAAGTACCACCATGGCTGCCAAATGAAATAGATTTCATAATTAAAAGGGCAGATTTGTTAAGGGTCGAACAGTCAATTCGAATTCAAATTTTCGAATTGTATTGTTGGCCAAAACTCTCAAATTTGAATTGGGAATAATCCAAACTGAATTCAAATTTAAAATTAAAGATTTATCAAATCTTGACCCTTGGAACAATGGGCCACCTAGAACCTGCCAAGTGCATGCAAAAATCAATGGCAGAGGTCCAGTGACCCATTTGAAGATGTTAATAGCCTTCCTGACATTCAAGTTTTTTTCTGAGAAAAAACACAATTCGAGTTTAGTCTAATTCGATCCAATTTCAATTCGAGTTTTCGAGTAGGTAATATTTGTTTGAGTTTTAGACATTCAAATTTTTCGTCCTCCCATTCGAATTTCAAGATTTCGAAAGTCCGAAAAAATTGAAATGAATTAGAAATTCTACCTTTGATAAATGGGCCTCTATGTGTTATAATAATTGTATGTCAAGCTTGGTATGTGGGATATTTTTATCCAGAATATAAAAATATGTGTAAATTGTTTGATGAGGTGGTTAATCATGTACCAAAAGATTAGAATTGAGCCCAAACTCACCTCCTCCAGTAATTATAGACAAGATTTGTGTGGGTGAACCACACTTGCTGCAACAAGTAAGCCTGTTTTATAGAAATATGTAGAATTGGGAATTTATAGCCCTTCCTTGGTGAGTGGAAATTATAGGATTCTTTGAAAACTCTAGGTTTTCCATTTTTTCTGTTTAGACTAATTTTTAATTTGGACTATTTGTGGTATATGTAGGGCTAGCATTTACATGGAATGTACAGTATTATGACCATAACACAAAAACTGGCTAAAGATACATTGCAAAAGAGAACCCAGTACTTCTAGGAACAAAGTATAAGAAGAGAACCACACTCCTCCTAATACCACAAACCATAATAAGCTGAGTTTTCTATGTTCAAGTTATAAATAAACAATATAATATATAGAAAATCATGGCTGGCTAGCCTTCTGTCATAAATTAAATAACATCATATACTATATCCAATTATGTTTCAATTCAACCATACAAATAATACCAATAAAAACAATTATAAAATTATATAGATAACCATATTATAAAATGAAACATTGACTAAGTCATATTTGCAGCATAGCATGATAAATCATAACTAGTGGTGGGTGAATTAGGGGCGCTTCGCTTCGACGAAAAATTAGCAAATTTCCTGCGAAATGGCAAAAAAATCGCAAAACGACACAGTTTTTGATGCCGGCACCCATTTTTGACACCGGCGTCCGTTTTTTTTATGCCAGCAGCAAATTCGCTGGTGAAAATGCGAATTTTCGGCGGGGTTTCGCAAAAAATTATAATCCTGCATAAAATGTGCCAGGTTAATACCAAACCCCATGTCTGAGAGTTTCTTCAATTAGATTATTTGGATATAGACCAGCACTTCCTGATCCTGAACTATTTTGGTTCTGAAATAATTTAAACATATTTCTTGGAATGTAGATTCTTTGCACAGTATTTATTGTGTGCGGTATACATGCTTTGAATGTGATCATATATGCAATAAAAATAATTAAAATAAATTTGATTAAAGTTTAATTACAACCATGCTTAAAGATTCATTAAATCAGTTTAGATGCAATAGCTTTTAAACTAAATGACAAATTACAGGCAATAATGTAAAATAGGCAAAAACATATCTAATATATCATAGCAAATTACTTTTTTTGGATTGGAAAAGGGATATGGACTTCAGCATCCTGAATGTACATTTGCATTTATATTCTCAAAAGGATATTGTATATGATGAAAAGATAGTGTGAAGACACACAAATCATTGAACTGCAGGAGGCACTGAAGCTTTTATTCCTAACTTACAGAAGAAGTCAGTTTCTGTATATACTGCTGCAGTTTTCAGTATTATTCCTTATCTACCATTAGGTTTCAGAAATATGGCTAATTTCATTTTTACACTATAAAACGATTAAAAATTTGATATTTATGTATGTTTTTTTTAATTTTACAAAAATCCATATTCTGTGCAGGGACTTAGGTGGCGCTCTATCTGGGAACTCTGTTGCTCAGGGGTTCCAATTACAGCCAGAACAAGCAGGGAATCAGATGTTATTCACACATGCAAAATGTGCTAAATATGTTTGGTTTCCTCACTACGTTTCGGATCCACCCCTTTTCTCAAGTGTTCTACATTTATAGATGTATATGATCTGATATCCGAAAACCCGTTATCCACAAATCTCTGAATTACAGGAAGAATGTCTCGCATAGATTACATTTTATCCAAATAATTCAAATTATTCAATACAATTTAATTTTGCTCTGTAATAATAAAGCTGTACCTTGTACTTGAGCCAAGTTAAGATATAATTAATCCTTATTGGAGGCAAAACCAGCCTATTGGGTTTAATTTATTTTATAATGATTTTTAGTATACCTAAGGTGTGGAAGTCTGAAATACAGAAATCCATTACACTTAGAACCCCCAGTCCCAAGCAGTCTGGATAACAGATCCCATACTTGCATATTTAAATGGACTTACACATTCTTTTTCTCTTAAATTTAATTGTTGGTAAATTTGAATATAGGGATGTTTTAATATTGTAAAGTTATTGCATTTAATTAAAGGGCACATTGAATTGTCCAAGATATGAACACTGGGCTAATTAATGCACCACAGGTATTAAAATATTAATTGGGAAAGGACATTCAAATCTGATGGATGTTTAATTTATCTTCACCTGAAGATGGGAAGCAGGGGCTCCCCTAAACATTGTGCATGCTACACACTATTTGCACTTTATAACATACAATATAATATTTAAATGGAAGAAGTTTAATTCTCCATCAAAATATTAGTGTACTCTCCTTCTGTAAGAACACCCAACAAAATTTTCAGCAGAGTTACAACTTTGTGAATGTCAAAAGTTTGTGCTGAAATCAGGACCATAAGAAATAGAGCAGTAGAGAAATCCCAGATATATTTGACCTTGTATATTTTTGATAAAGAACAGCAGTAAAACAGCACCAACCAAACAAATGCACATGTATTAAGTCTTATTAGTTGATGCTATTTAAATCAATGTAAATTTGGCTTATGGGAAATGGAGGACATAGTATAAGCAATGTCAATGAGGGAAGCCATGTTGGTCTGCTCCTTCTACATTACTAAGTCTCTTCTTTACAGCTTGGATGGTGCTTGCACATGGCCGAGTGAGCAGGTAGGAAATGAGAAGTGAAACCATGTGAAATCACATTTTTTCATTATCATAATAGAACTGTAAATCAGTAATGTAAACATATGGCCAAGAAACAGCTGCAACTTGGTGACTAACAATGCTTTTAATAATAAACTAATAATGCTGCTCAGACTTGCTCTTCACAATTGCAGGCCAGTAGTTTGACATAGCAATAAGGAGAAAGAGAGAGAAAGAGGCAGTATTTATCACTAAATTGCTAAGAAGTAGGGATGTAGCGAACTGTTCGCCCGCGAACTAGTTCGCGCGAACTTCGACCGTTCGCGTCCGCCGAATGTTCGCGAACGTTTGGGAACGTTCGCATTTTGAGTTCGCGTTCGATCGTTCGACCATTCGACCATTCGAATTCCTTCGAACGCTAAAAATCGAACGATTTCCATTCGTTCGAACGATTGTAAGCATTCGATCGAATGGCTTCGATCGTTCAATTCGAATGAAAATCCTTCGATCGAACGATTAAAATCCTTCGATCGTTCGAATCGAACGATTTTAGCGGGTGTTCGAAGTTCGCGAACTGTTCACGAACGTTCGCATTTTTTGCCGGTGTTCGTGAACGGCGTTCGCGAACACCAAATCGGCAGTTCGCTACATCCCTACTAAGAAGTGCTTGCCTAATGCTTGCTAGCTACAGTATATGAATTTTGAACTGAATAAAATGCATGGAAATTATTTTGTTTTAATGCTCTGCTATATCGACGATTTGTATTCTTTTTGGGAATATGGTAATTTAAGATTATTTAAAACAAACACATTTATCACTGCTCTTTATTCTTACATTGTCAGTATCTCTTGACAACATCTTGTCCTCCTGTCGAATCGTGTCCTTTAGACAACATTGCTGAAAAGCAATTTTCTGCCTCAAAAGAACTTGATTTTTAAGTTTGTCTCTGGGCAATTTTCAGGTCTAACAGAGCTGCAGAGGTGTGCAAATATGAATAGGCCCATAATCTCTTTGATTCTTCCTCTTCGGAAAAAATTTAGCTGAGAATGCATATGTATGGAAGCTAAATAGGATATTCCGAAATGACCTGTTATGACAGATCCATTAAAGAATAACACAAAGTCATGATTTTCCTCTAACAATATCTCCATAAACAATAGCTCAGTTTACATGCAGAAATTTTGATTCTTCAGTACAAATGATATGTAGATTTTATTTTAAAAGCCAAAGCACAATTCTTCTTTTTGTTATTTCAAATATGACATAACTGATGAAATAATGCAAAAGGAATATATTAACACACAAGTATACAGTATATGAAAAGTGCATGGGGAAATGGCTGTATTATTTCTCTTTTGCTGGCAATTGGAAGTCTGCAGAAAGTCCATTTATATAGATTCTTATCTATGCTTTCATCAAATATATTGACATTGCTCTCACCTACTGGATATTTCAATTGTCCGACTTGTGGTTGACACATAACTGGTCATGTGTGCCAGCAGAATAGTCAACTCATTTAAGAATTTATAAACAGTAGCCCTCGATAACTCATTGAAGCTACACACAGGCTATGATGAGAACATGACCAAGCAGGGCAAATTAATGGATTGTGCGTGGATTTGGTTCAGCTCAACAAGCACGAGAAAGGATAATGCTCCATTATATTTTCCTTGTCAGTCAATTACCTTATTCACAACAATGATCTTATTAAAAAATAAGGCAAGCTGTTATTTATGATTATTGTTATTTGATATTGTTTGTCAAATATGTTTGTCACTATTTATGTCCCCCATTGATATTCCTGTTTTTAAAATGAATGTATGTTTCTGAAAATGAGGTGTTTACTTATGCGAAATAAACACATTCATTAATGTGAGGGTTTCCTCATAGATAGGTGTTTTGCTGTTACTGATTCAGTAACAGCTGAATAGATGGTTCTTCTTATAAGAAAATAAATGTATGCATACTATATGTAGTCAGGGTCAAACTGGGCTGGCAGGACAGCTCTTTTTGGCCCAGACCTGTTCCTGTGCTCCCTTTTCTGTGCCGTAAAAACTGCAGTGCTGCAGTGCCGGAAAAACAAATGCATGTGCATGCTCTGGGATTCTGAGGGGGAGGGGCCTGGGGGATGGTGTGGGGGCCCCTAAGACTGCAGGCCCTGGGGCCCCCAGTCCGACACTGTATGTGGTATTGCAAAAAATACAGTATGAAGAAATGTTCTAGAGGGACTTCAAAAATGCTGGTTATTTTATGCAATCTATGTGTTCATCACATCACTTTCAATTTAATTGGTTAAAGCTTTTGACAGTGCCCATTTACATAAGCAGAATCTTCATCTTCATTTTATCTGTGTTTATGACTTCAGAAACTTCATGAAGGTGGTGGAAATTCGCCTGGCGATAGAGTGCAATGAGTGCTAGCATCTGTCTCTTTCACTAGTGAAGTTACGCCTATGCTCATTACTAAATCGGCAAGGTGCCTAAAAATGGTAACGCTGGCGTCACCAGCATTAGTCATTTTGCCCTTTAATAAATCTACCCCATAGTGTTCTGCATGTTTAATAAATAACACTTTTTTCTACAGTTTTATTAATTTGTTCCCTCGACCTTACATCTCTAAACTGCTTATTCATTGTGTTTGGAGGCTGTCTTTCTATGGCAATCTTGAATCTGTTTGTTAGACCACCAGGTTAAATCAGCCACTTAAAGCATGAGTGACAAGTTTGGACCAATAAATAACTAGGCAGAGGAACTCATTAATAATGAGTAATAAATATAAACAGTATCTAACATGTGAAAATCTAATTTAATTTGTGAAACAGTCTTTTTAAAAGTCTATCACAGTTTGGTGCCCCCTGTGTGGCTTTCAAATAAAATCGTATTTCTCTAAAAAAATGTTAGTGTTGTAATATAAAAATATTGTTAAAAATCCATGTGCATAAAGCAAAATAATAGTTCATTTACAGTACATGTAAATTGTAGCTCATTTATAGAGTTACTTTTAGCTCAATTGAATATGTCCTTCGCAAGGACATATTCAAATGTTCACTACTAATTCATATCCTTTTTGCACATATAGATTTAAAGATGGAACAGACCACCTTTTACAATGCCGTCCCTTCCAACAGTCCTTGTTTTCAAAGTTAAAAAGGGGAATGACCTGCTAGATTGCTCATATAATATGATCGGCAGCATCACACATTTTAAAATTGTAATTTCAGGCTCTCTGTGACTGTTGGTTTTTAATATAATGTTTTACGAAATATTGCAGTGTTTATTTGTATGCCTTTCTGGATACACAGTAGAAATTAATATTTGCTAAATAATTATTGAACATATGTCAACCGTGCAGTTGTGTGAAGTGTATAATTGCCTGGGTTAAAATTAGAGCTAATTCTAAATTGTTGCTTATGTTTCAGATATTGGTTTCTCTGTATTAGACACAAACTTTAGACATGTTGAAAGCATATGGCTCAGAAATGCAGAATGTTACTTGGTTCAGTTCCAAAAATCAATAAGACAAAAAGCAATAGCCTTAATTTACATGAGGATTTTCCATTCTCAGAGGTAAAGCATTGGAGGATCAGAAATCCTTGTCTACAGCATTATAATCTATTTAATTACCCTTAACATTAATCATATTTCACTAAATGTTTTAAACATGTAAACCTCATTTACATAACTGTCAGTTTATTTTTCAAAGTTAGGCAGCGAGACCTTATGTGTAAAAAGATTTTTATTGCATTCTAAATTAAACTTCAACTCATTCCTGAAAGGTTTATTTATGCAGACACCCAAAAAAAGAGATATTCAGCATAGATAGATGATAGATAGGTAGATAGATAGATAGATAGATAGATAGATAGAGAGGGACACAAAAATGCTAAAAAATATGACTTTGACTTTAATTTAATTTAACAAAATTGCATTAACAGTTTGTTTGTCTGCCTATGGAAATATAGCATCTAAAATATAACAGTCTCTCACACATAAGGCTGTAGTCCTCCCGACTACTCCCAGACTCTGGACCACCACAAGGTTAACACCCTGTTTCTCACAGTTCGGAGATTACTTCTCTCTTTTAGTGAGTAAACACTTCCAAGTCAGCTTAACTGCTGCACTTTCGCTAAAAGACTCTCTCCAGGTGCTTTTTCTCTCAAGCGCAGGCTCAGGCACACTGTCTCTCTTTGTCAGACACTTTCTGAGTCCGACCCCTTTATCCTCTCTTAGGCTTCTTTTCACACACTAGGAACAACCTGGACCATGTCTCTCCTCCAAACACTCTGGAGAGAGACATGTCTCCTCCAGACTTACAGGGAAGAATCAACAGAAGTAGAAGCACACCCCTTTTACCTGCAGTAGCAGTTCTGCTCTCAGCTGCCACCTAATTACCTTAGTCTTCTCCATGCTGTGATTGTCCCATATTTGCTGGTCACATCTTTCCTTTTCTTCTCCCATAGCAATCCTAATATGTTATAAGAAGCTAGCAGGTAAAAATATTTGTAGTCCAAACGACACTGAAGTTTTCCCTTTAAAGATAGTAAGACTGGATTCTGGATTTCTGTTTTTCTGTATGATTAATTAAATGGCAGCAGGTGTAGGGGGGATACCAAGTCAATGATATCAGGCATTCGAATGCCAAAGGCTGAAAAGTTGTGCATATATGTCTATGTTAATGCATGCATAGTGCTCAGACTGTAAAACAAATGTATCTCAGCTCAGGAATAAATATTTATGTATGCAGAGTAGACATTAAATCGCTCATTATATGTCATTAAACGTATAAGAATGTATTTATTTGGGTACAAGAAAAGATTGTTTGTATAAAAAAAGCATGGACATGTTCCACAGTACTGTTACAATGGCAGGCAGAAGAGCAGGATAATGAAAAAACATTACTAATGATGAAACAAGCATAAATCAAAACATAGAACTAGAGGGCCTTGCCCATGATGCCTTACAATCTAGAGTTCCAGTTACAAATTATACACGCATGGATATGCTGTAGTGATGCATAAAAGCCAAGGGTTATGTTAGACATGCAAAACTAAGCTAGAAGGTCAGCGTTGTGCTTAATATTACATTCTGAAAGATGAAGCTAAGAACTATTAGGACGTGTTAGAATAGACTCTGTAAAGTTGGGTTTTAAAGCAAGGAAGAGTAGGGTTGCTGTTCATGAGAAGTCCTATGGTGTGGGATGTACAGAGGTATGACATCTATTATCCAGAATCCGCCAAACTACAAGAATGTAATTTTCAATAGTGTCCTATTTCAGCAAACAACTGTTTTTTATTGTTAATTAACTTATTAGCAGCAATGGTGATGGTGAATGTTATTGGTATAGCTGTCAGGGGAGATTTTAAACTAGACATAGGAGGGAGTTATGCGATATACTTCAGAAAATAGGTTACATGAGGATGTGGGCATAGTAAAGGAAAATCAGGATGGAGCAGTAGATAGGAATATTATATATAACATGCCATAAGGGCCATAAGTTATATTACACAACAACAGTTCATACTGGTATAAGGGGGTTATTTACTAAATCATTGGGTTTTTAAGGCAAAAACTCAAATATATAAGAAGAAAAGAAAACTCAACATTTAGGGGCATATTTATCAAGGATCGAATTTCGAATTGAAAAAACTTTGAAATTTGAATTTCAAAAAGACCAACTGAAATTAAGTCGAAAGTTTGGTCAAATAGGTCCGTTTTCGATCAAATAGGTCCGTATTCAGTCGAATTAGAATCGTACGAATCGAAGGAGTAGCGCATTCGATCGAATTCGATTCAACATTTTTCCCCCAAAAAAACTTAGATTTTTCAAAGTCCACCAATTGACTCCAAATGGGTTCTAGGAGGTCCCCCATAGGCTAAAACAGCAATTCGCCAGGTTTTAGATGGCGAATGGTCAAAGTCGAATTTTTAAAGAGACAGTACATGATAAATTTCGATATTCAAGTTTTTAAATTTTAAAATTGTTTTCAAATTCAAATCGAATTTGGACTATTCCCTAGTCGAAGTATGCAAAAAATAGCTCGAAATAGATTTTTTTCATTTGAAAATTCACCTCGACCCTTGATAAATCTGCCCCTTATTATGAGGCTGAGGCTCATAATAATGAGGCTGCTAAAAGTCAGAATCCAAAAATTTGCCATCTCAAAACTGCCGAGGTCATGTAGAAGTCAATGGGAGATGTCCCTTTTACATTTTGAAGATATTGTGGTCTGCTCTGTATTTCAACCTATAAATCGAAAAAATTCAAGGTTATCAAGTGATAACCCGTAAAAATCTAGCAATTCGTAGGTCATATCTGAAATATCCATTTGATTCAGCTTTTGGTTTGAGATTTTTCCCAACCTAACTTTCTTGAGTTATTTTATTGATAAATAATATAAAATTTTAGATGGGAGTTTGGTCAAGCTTGGTTTAATAATATTATTAGATAAATTTGAGTTTTAGTAAATAACCCCCTAAATGTATGTTGGTATGAAGCATGATTGATGTAATGCCAGTACATTTATTAGGCTTTACTGCGTTTTGGAGGGAAATTTCCCTTCTCTAAGACAAGAGAAACTTGGAAAGCTTGGGGATGGGGGTTCTTCCATGAATTGCTGAAGTTCGGAATCAGATTGGAGGGGACCACAAAGTGTATGCAGTTTAAGGTATTTTGATAGGTGTATGTACAAGGAGTTTGGAGGATCAAGGTTCATATTAAAGGGGTATGTTTAAATGGAGAACAGGGCTGATAAATTAAGAGGACAAATGAAGTTGTGATGTGGGCTATGGTGAGGAGCATTGCAGCCTAATTCATGCTGGTCTGTTATTTGAATACTGTGTAAATTATAGTCACTTTTACGTACTCAAACAAATAATATTTTTTATGCTAATGGACAGGGTTTGGCCGTGTGTGTCTGTGGCATGTATAAGAAGAAAATAATATAAAATTAACTGCCAAAAGAAAAGTGGTAGGAAAGACAATTCTGGTTCTTTGTCTTAAAGACCACTGTCTACAGACAGTAATTACTGGAAAACCATTAGGAACCTTATATTTTGGTGGTATAATGAGTACAGGAGAATCAATAATTTAATGCAGACTACTTAAGACCATTTAATATTATTAGATTCATGTTTCTGTGCATACAATATATACTGGGTCTGAGAATAGCACAGACAATACCCATCTACTTCATGTGTAGTAAAATAAAAAAAAAGAATGCAAGCGGCACCAGTGCATATTTATGCCTGTATAAATAATTACAAAAAGAAATCAGCACAGATATAAAAAAGAAAGAGATATATAAATAAACATATTTCATATATATTAAAATTGCTATTTAATAAATACACAGCTCCTTTGTACATAAAATGCTCTGTTACATGCAGTTACCTTTATATGTTAGCAGGGCCGTAACAAGGGGTAGGCACGTGCCTAGGGCACTAAGCTTGAGGGGCGCCAGGCATGTACCTTTCACTACCCCAGTCTGGTCTGCAGAGTCCTGCTCTTACTTTGTTTGTGCACATGCGGGCGCACATATGTGATGGGAGGGGGGTGCACATGTGAGGGGGTGACATGGCCGGTCAGGATTATTTATAATTTAGGATTAGGGTTGGGTGAATTTGACCCGTTTCGTTTTGGCAAAAATTTGTCGCCCGTGAAATGACGCCAACTCCCATTAAAGTCTATGGTCATTTTTTTTTTACGTGCAAAGCCATACAAGTCTATGGGCATCATTTCCGCAGCGAAACAAGACAAAAAAATCTGCCCAAAATTACATGTTACTGGTTTATTATTGCAGAGCAAAGAGAAGTTATTTTTCAAAATATGAATTCATTTATTAAAATGGAGTCTAAAGAGAGATAGACTTCCTATAATTTGGAACTTTCAGGATAGCGGTTTTCCCATATTTGTATATGGTCCAAACACCTCTTGTAAATAGTGATGGGCGAATTTGCGCCGTTTCGCTTCGCCGAAAAATTAGCGAATTTTGCGCGAAATTCGTGAAACGGCGCCGGCGTCTTGTTTTTGACGCCGGCGCCCGTTTTTTTGCGACGGCGCCCGTTTTTTTACGCCGGCGTCTGTTTTTGAATTTTTACCGCAAATTTTCGCGGGCGTTTCGCGAATTTATTCGCTCGGCGCGAATCGTGCAAATTCCCCGCGAATTCGCGCCTGGCGAATAAATTCGCCCATCACTACTTGTAAATGTTTATGTGTAGGCAGATCTTTATTTGTAAAGTGCTTTAAGGACCTGCAACATTGTATATAATGTATATGCTGTACAAATACAATTTACATTAGAACAGTATGGTCAACAGTGTCAAAAGCAGAAGACTAATGTCCTCTGGCACATGTCCTACTATATACTCACTACTGTCTCTGAAAGTAATGCCAGAACAAGAGCTATTAGTTTGGAGCATGGTGTTTTATGGATGAAAGCTGGAGTTCATCATTTGAAATGCCAAACAAATGCTGGAATGGTGTAAAGGTTAACATGACTGTAGAAAAGGATTCTAATGATTATTTTTAATGCTAGAGCAAATGTAATTATTGCATTTAAAACCTTCAGGTACTCTGTAAAAATGACCAAAAGTTGATAGATACTAAGTTTATTAAAGCTTGCATGATATTTGTGGTGGTAAGGTTTTCAATACAATATGTTTACACATCTATGATTGGATGTCATGACTATTATGAATATAGGCATTACTGATGCTTGATACACTTTTAATTAAATTCACTATAAGTCTCACGTTGGATAGATTTGTTTGGACAATGAAGCCTCAGTTTGATTTGGGATGAGTTATTATGTATTAAAAGGTTGCTTAACTGCACTTGGCTATGATGAAGAGAAGGTTTTTGCTAGCAAAATAAATGAGATAAGCTCTTCTTATCTGTAATACTTATTGCACGTCCTCTTTCGTTCAGGAGGATGAGTTTCAGAACTTTGTGGTAGGCATGCACACATCACCACTGGTATTTTTATGTTGAGGCATGCATTGTGATACTGCAAGCATGCATAATTGTGTTGTTTTGTTTTTAATTATGCACTTGGTCTCTGTTGTTGATGCTGGGGTATTCCTGTTGGTTAGTTCACTGGGCAATCATATTGCCCTTTTGATTAGTGTCTATTTCCTGTAAATCCTGGTTTCTCCAATTATATTGTAGGAATCCATAGGGTTAACTATCATTATGGCTTTAAACACCTACAAATTTCTTTACCTTAGTTACTAGACAGAAACCCATGTATCTAATCACTCTCTTTTTCATATTCCTATTATTGGTACATAGAGATAGTGATCACCAGGGCAGCTATCAGGTGGGGACAGGGGGGAGCGTTGTAGGGGGCCCCAAGGGTAAGGGGGGCCACGCCACACTTCCTTGATTAACCGGGCCCCCCTGCTTTCTGAGAGCTGTCGACTTCGGGAAGGCAGGGAGGGAGCACAAGGGGAGGTATCTTCTGATGATTACTTTCCCTTATTGGTCACTGAGTTTAAGTCCCGGTTGAGCTGCTCAGGGATTGGATAGCTGAGGTTTGAACTTCTCCTCCAGCTCATCCAATCACCATGCAGCTTTACCAGGACTTGAAATTCTGTGACCAATAAGGGAAGAAAATGCTGTCACTGGAAGAAGATGCAGCCACCTGTGCTCCCCTCCTCCCTTCTGTAGTTGCCAGCTCACTGACAGCAGGTGGGCCACACTAATAAAGTAAGTGTAACATGGCAGGGCCCCCTAAAGGAAATCCTTTGTGGTCCCTGTTGTGAGGTGGGGCCCTGGGCACCAAATTTTTTTTAAACTACTAGGGGGGGCAAGTTTTTTTACATGGACGTTTAAGGGGGGCGGCCCTGGCCACCAATTTTTTTCTCCATGTGGTGCCGTAGCCACCAATATTTTTTAATGGGGGGTCCTGACCACAAATGTTTTTTTCAATGGGGGGGCCCTGACCACCAATATTTTTTTATTAACATGTGGGAACCATAGCCATCAATGTTTTTTTTTTTTTTAGTGTGTGGTGGGGGTGGACCTGTGGGGTGGGGATGGCGGACCTGTAGGTGGGGCTTGTGGTGGGCACAGCCCAGGGGGCCCAGGAAATTTTTTCGTATGGGGCCCTGCGATTTCTGATGGCGGCCCTGGTGATCACTTCCTGTTACTTCAATAAAGTAGCTGGAAAGGGGTGTCACTTCCTCATTGTCCATCCTATGCTAACCCAGGGATGTATTTGGGTAGCTTAGGGTCAACCATGCCCAATAAAGAAATCTGCCATAGAAAAACAACCTTACTAGTGAAAGTTGGGGAACTTCATGATCGAGGTAAAGTCAGTTACAGGACTAGCTTCTATAAGTACATTCTAGAAACATAAGACGGTTATGGAAAGCTGGAAAGAGCAGCATGTGTAGTAATATCTGGAAGTACTGTGGAACTCCCTTATGCTCGGTTTGTCTAAAGTAAAGGGATTCCTGTTATATTCACTCCCTGAATCATTTCTTCTGTAGGAGATCTGTACCACTATTGCTAGAAACCCAGAAGGTGAACCATGAATCTTACCAAGCCGTCTCCACGGTGGTGTCACAGAATCTTGATCTACCCTTGATTGACCCATATCTGACATTATCTACTACTTTAATACTACACCACATACATTTGTAGATATAACCCTGTGGACAATAACCTAGTTCTGTTTTGTTTGCAATAATCCCTGGTGTTCTTTTATCAACTTTTCAATTGGTCATTTTATTTTTTTTTATTCATTAAACCGGTAGTTCACTTTTAAGTTAACTTTTAGTATGCTATAGAATGGCCAATTCTAATCAACATTTCAATTGGTCATTTCATTTTTTTTTTTTATAGTTTTTAAATTTTGCCAACTCTTTCCAGATTTCAAATGGGTCACTGATCCCATCTAAAAAACGAATGCTCTTTAAGAATACAAATGGATTATTATTGCAACTTTTAAATTTCTCATCTTTCTGTTCAGGCTGTCTTCTATTCATATTCCAGTCTCTTATTCAATTAAGTGCATGGTTGCTAGGACAGTTTGGACCCTAGCAACCAGACTGTTGAAATTGCAAACTGGAGAACTGCTGAATAAAAAGCTAAAAACTCAAAAAACATAAATATTAAAACATGAAAACCAATTGTAAATTATCTCAGAATATCACTCTCTACGTCATACTTAAAGTTAACTCAAAGATGTACAACACTTTTAAATGTACTTGTGTCAAAAGGCACCCCTTGCAGTTCCATATAGTTGTCCTTGGTGCTGATCAGTCTTTCCTGTCTCCTGTTCAAAACTGAGTGCAGTTGCTTTGATGCAGGAAAACCCTTCTGGGCCAGGGGGTAGCTCCAGGGTTCCTGCAGTGGCCTGTGTCAATTGCAGCAGTGCAGTTATGCCAAAGGAATAAGGTGCACACATCACCAACACACATAGGGGGCAGATTTATCAAGGTTGAAGTGAAAATTCGAATTTTAAAAATTTTAAAAATTTTTGTGTACTTTGACTAGGGAATAGTCCAAATTCAATTTGAATTTGAAAAAAATTTGAAAATTCAAATTTTGAAATTTATCATATACTGGCTCTTTAAAAATTTGACTTCAACCATTCGCCATCTAAAACCTGCCGAATTGCTGCATTAGCCTATAGGAGACCTCCTAGAACCTATTTGGAGTCAATTGGTGGACTTTGAAAAATGTAAGGTTTTTTTGGGAAAAACTTTGAATTGAATTAGATCAAATGCACTCTTACTGTGATTCGTATGATTCAAATTTGATCGAAAATGGACCTATTTGGTTGAAAATGGACCTATTCGGCCAAAGAAAACTTCGACTTAACTTTGGTTGGTCTTTTTGAAAAAAATTGTTCAATCAATGGATTAAAATCCATCGAATCGATTGATTCGAAGGATTTACATTCGACAGTCGAATATCGAGGGTTAATTAACCCTCGATATTCGACCATAAGTAAATTTGCCCCTTAGTGTACAGACCTAAGGATGTAGAGAACCCCCTGGGTTCCACTTAGGCAAAAGGCTGAAAGCTGGGTATATGTTCTCGCTGCTGTACATGTTCTTTTCCCTGCGGGGACTGATACTTATCAAAGGCAGGGCCACCATCAGAAATCGCAGGGCCCCATATGAAAAAAATTACTGGGCCCAATGGGCTACGCCGACCACAAGCCCCACCTACAGGTCCTCCCTCCCCACCCCACAGGTCCACCCCCCACCACACAAAAAATTGGTGGCCAGGGTCCCCCCCACGTTATAAGAAAATTGGTGGCCAGGGCCCCCCTTAAACGTCCATGTAAAAAATTTGCTTCCCCCCAGAAGTTTAAAAAAAATGTGGTGCCCAGGGCCCCACCACACAACAGGGAGTACAAAGGGTTACCTTTAGGGGGGCCCTGCCATGTTACACTTACTTCATTAGTGTGGCCCACCTGCTGTCAGCGAGCTGCCAACTACAGAAGGGAGGAGGGGAGCACAAGTGGCTGCATCTTCTTCCAGTGACAGCATTTTCTTCACTTATTGGTCACAGAATTTCAAGTCCTGGTAAAGCTGGTGGTAATTGAATGAGCTGAAGGAGAAGTTCAAATCTCAGCTATCCAATCCCTGAGCAGCTCAACCGGGACTTAAACTCTGTGACCAATAAGGGGAAGTAATGGACAGAAGATACCTCCCCTTGTGCTCCCGCCCTGCCTTCCCGAAGTCAGCAGCTCTCAGAAAGCAGGGGGGCCCCGCTAATCAAGAAAGTGCGGCGTGGCCAGGCCCCCCTTACCCTCGGGCCCCCTACAACTCTCCCCCCTGTCCCCCCCTGATGGCTGCCCTGATCAAAGGTGCTGTGAGTATATGCCTATCCACTGTGTGATTCTGTTTTCTCTTCATGTACACCCCTTTGTGGATTATCCTGCTTAATAAATATATTCACTGGTTAAGTTATAAAACATTGTATGCTGCACCTAATTACAGTTATACTTCACCCTGCCTCCATACCGTTTGTGAGGACTTACCCATTGATAATTAAGGTCTCATCCAGAGCAACATATTGGGGTTTAGCCTATAGACAGAGAACGGTGTACTCAACATTTGCATAAGAAACATAGAAAAAAATATTTTTCATATAAAAACAGTAGTAAATATGTTCAAACTTCAGTGGCACAAATATACATTTTATGTAGCCAAAGTGAGAGCAGATCAGTAACACTCGGTTTAAATTGATTTTAAACTTAAAAGGCCCCTAAGAAATTGGATATCCCACTGTAAAATTAATTAATCACTTTGAGGATTTAGTGGAAAGAAATGGCCATAAACATCTTATTTGCCCAGCTGGTGGTAAAAAGTAGGCTGAAATAAAGCTTTGAGAATCTGGATGAAACGGGTAGACTGGGACTGAGAATGAATTGATATGTTTTGGAAACAAGATATAATTTAACATAGTACATTACTATTAAGAAAGAAAAATTTGGTGCATTCTTTTTTTTAATTTCGATCATGTATGTGAATTATTACCTATATTCACGATATGTCCTAATGGAAAAATTCTGATGAATAAATAAGTAGCTCTAGAAATCTTCAATAGGGTGCTTTACCTTGCAGGGAATTTTATCATTGGCTTTTGATACAATTTCTGCTGCAGGGAAAGATTTTCAAAGCTCAGAAAGCTGAAGTACTGCCAAGCGCTCAAAGACCCCCTACTGTGCGCGTCAAACTAAGAAATCTCTCTGAACTTGTCGAATTAAAAATCATCTCCCTCTCTTGGCATCCTTTCCTTGAGCTAAGAAGAAAACTCTGGCCTCATTTTTTTTTTAGGACCTCCATGATAAACAAATGACGCCTAAAGCATCTTAATTCTTTATGTCAGATAATTTAAAAAAAAAAACACCATTGTAACAAGTGACACGAAATTTTAATTATAGTCAACAATAGTACTTAAACAGTTTGCTTAGGCCAAATGACTTTACCATTCAATTGACTTTCAAAGGTAACAGCAAAACAGCTTGTTAAGATCCTTTAGAAGTGTCTTTTTTATTTTTGATTTTACATCAAGAATATCCTCCATAATGAAACATCTCGGCATGATTTATGCTTTCTGGAATGTCATAAGACTTAATTACCAAAGCTACTAAGGAAATCTGTGAACTACTGTAATAATATATGAAAAAAGCTTAAGGGTTAGCAAGCCACAGCAGCTGCATATTTATTTCTGTATACACTTCCACGGATAAAAGTCACAGATATTGAATTATATTTTATTAAGTTGACAGTTTTATTCATGTCCATTTTGTCTTTAAAATCTTTACTTGTTTGTTTGTTTTTTTTTTTCTAACAGCAGTTTGTAGGAAGGATCGTTTTGCTCAAAAACAAAAGCAAAAAATAGAATTTTGTAATCCTGGAAAAAAACATAAATTGCAGCTTGAGCTGTGAAAATGTATTACACTTCTTGATGAGAATGCCTGTTTGGTACAGCTTGTAAGAGAAGTCAGGTAGTCCGGCTGCTGCTGGTAAATGACAGGCTAAGAGATATCTTGAGTATGCTTTAATATTGGACAGCTAACAATCCTCAACCTGATCATGCCTTCCTAAAGAGAAGAACATCTACATAAACCGTAACAATCTACACAACATGTTACATATTTAGCAATCACGGGTATTAGTTCTCTCTGGAGTGCTGTGATTTATTTACCTTTACAGCTAATCCTATAATTTAATATATGGCAGTAGTGAGCTGCAATTGCTCAAAGGATGAAAAGGCGGTACTCCGTGAGATAAAAAAGGTGGTTTATTCCAACAGGTCACTGACCAACATCACCTGACGCATTTCGGGAGTAGCTCCCTTAATCATAGGATCAAGTAGTGAGCTGCAGGTCAGTAGCCCAGCTGATCATATTAAAGTGAAAGTAAATTTAGGTTCCATCAAGACAGAGGGAGAGACGTATTTTAGGCTTTGAATACACAACAAAAGAAACTGTTTATTCAGTGTATTAATTATCTACTGAATCCTCAGCTTTGAGTGCCCAGGCCTTCCCTTTATAACATTCCACCAATCCAGACTAGGCCTCCACAGAACCTCTATGTAGGGCCAGTAATACGCAGAAGATATGAGCTTATACACAGTACCAATTCTGTATATAATATATATATATAAGCAAGTTTTTGCTGCAGTATGTTTGTTCTGGAGTTAGCAGGCACCTTATCTGTGTTAGCTATATTTAATGGAAGTTTAGAAAATACATATTTGAATGGGATGTTCAACTGTTCTAAACTTGTTAGGCACCCCCAAGTGATTGTATTGATTTACCTCTCCTATGAGCAGAAAAATGCACAGGCTCGGGGTTATACGGTAACAGTGAGCACCACATATCATTTGTTGCCCCCAAGTGCAGGATGACTTTCCTTCTCCTTTAAGATGACCCTACAAAAGCTGACAAGCAAGGCACTTACATACCCAGCTGGCATCTTATTGGTCTGTGTATGGCCAACCTTGATGGCTAGCCTTCCCTTAAATCAGTCAAATATCTATTGGGCAGGTTATAAAATATCTTCAGACATGGACCAACTCAATGCTTTCTAATTACTCCTGATGGGTCCACTTATATCCGCATTGTGATCTGATCATTGGCCAACTGCATTAATGGGAGATGCTCCTATCCCAATTGGTTAAAGTTATTGTGGTTTGCAATGGGTTTAGCCCGGGCAAACCCCGAAAAAAATGAAAAAACGATTTGTAAAAAAAAAGTCAGAAAAAATCGTACAATTAGGGTTTTCAAAATCCTGGTGATCTCAAATGTGTGTGCTAAAGTACAGTGGAGTAAAATAAAAGAAAAACTTAACCAACCCATTGTATTGCAGGCTTGGATACAGGGGCATAATTTTTTAACCACCTGTCAACGCCGGAGCATATGCTTTACCTTTACTAAGAATGACTCTATGAGAAAGCTTGCTTGATTCAAGCAGTTTAGGGAATGCCGTTTTCATTAGTATAAATTCCAAGCCCTAAATTATGCTAACTGACTATTGTGTACTACTATACTTTGTTACAAAAATAATAACAGAAAAGAATAAAGAAATTGTTAAATATTTGTGTTAGTATATCTAATATAGGTAATTCTAAAACATTCATTGAAGACATTTCACTACTCATCCGAGCATCTTCTTCAGTTCAACTGACTGGTATGGGAAGTCCTCTTTATATAAACTCTTCCACTAATCCAATAACAATGGCAATGGATGTGGATGTGTACATGCTATTTTGTCCAAATGCATTAAAGTCAATGGGAGTCCGAATAATTTTGACGCGTGACAATTTTTATGCGAGTGCCAATTTTGATGCGCAATAATTTTTTTGTCTCAGCAGATTTTTCACTGGCAAATTTTCAATGCAGTTTCACAAAAACATTTGCGGGCAACGAAACGCAAAAATTTCCCAGAAATCCATGCCTGACGATTTTCAGAAAACCTCACATATCCATTCATGCTCTCTTACAAATAGCACCTGTTTCTAGGAGTTGAATGATATTTTGGTAATTCTATCACAGTAACTACAAAGAGATCACAATCTGTGTGTGTTTCAGTGGTCACCTCTCTGAAAAGTTACAATTGTGATTGGATTAGTGGAAGAGTTTATATGCCAAGGACTTCCCATAACAGTTAGTTGAACTAAAGAAGCTGCTTGGATGAGTAGTGAAACATCTTCAATGATTACTCAGCAAGTCCAGTTGTTTTAGAATTACCTATACTATATATAGACCTGGATAAATGAAAATCTTTGTGTTAGTAGGGCTGGCAATGCAGTTCTTACAATGTAAGATATTCTACAGTGCAAAATGGATTCTGTGCACCCACTCATTACTTAAAGGGATACTGTCATGGAGAAAAAATGTTTTTTCAAAATGAATCAGTTAATAGTGCTGATCCAGCAAAATTCTGCGCTAAAATCCATTTCTCAAAAGAGCAAACAGATTTTTTTATATTCAATTTTGAAATCTGACATGGGGCTAGACATATTGTCAATTTCACAGTTGCCCCAAGTCATGTGACTTGTGCTCTGATAAACTTCAATCACCCTTTACTGCTGTACTGCAAATTGTAGTGATATCGACCCCTCCCCCCCCAGCAGCCAAACAAAAGAACAATGGGAAGGTAACCAGATAACAGCTCCCTAACACAAGATAACAGCTGCCTGGTAGATCTAAGAACAACACTCAATAGTAAAAACCCATGTCCCACTGAGACACATTCAGTTACATTGAGAAGAAAAAACAGCAGCCTGCCAGAAAGCATTTCTCTCCTAATGTGCAGGCACAAGTCACATGACCAGGGGCAGCTGGGAAATTGACAAAATGTCTAGCCCCATGTCAGATTTCAAAATTGAATATAAAAAAATCTGTTTGCTCTTTTGAGAAATGGATTTTAGTGCAGAATTCTGCTGGAGTAGCACTATTAACTGATGTGTTTTGAAAAAAACATGTTTTCCGATGACAGGATCCCTTTAATGCTATAGTTAAGGAGCGAATCTGACACATTTCGTGTCACCAAAAATTCACAAAACTTCGAAAATTAGCTAAAATGCATTGAACTCTTTGGGCAACAACATTTTTTTGACGCACAACATTTTTTCACCCATTGGAGTCTATGGGCATCACTACTATTATCTAGACAGAGAACCTAGTGTTTCTTGTGTTTCTGTGGAATTAACGCCTGGTGTACATCAAATTTGATCACAGTGAAATAAGGGCTGCATATAAAAATAACATTTCAGGTTAGGTATTAGTCATGTTTCATACTTATTTTAGTTATGCTGTGCAATTACTAGGTTATAGTTTGTATTAGATTAGTATTGCTTGCAGTACACTGCTCTGCATATTGATGTACCTTCGAAGCAGGTTACAGGAAAAGCCAATTACAATAAAATAAGCTTATGTAGTAAGTCCAACTGCTTAAATTGGCATCAGCGTTACATTCAAGGCCTATGAATAATGAAATGACTGCTGTTGCCTTGTAAGTATCCAACAAATAAAGAGCCCTGTGATTTACAATCTTGCAATCAATTTGAAATAATGCAGATGGGACATAAATATAGACAGAATAAATATTCTTCCTTGGGTATTACAAAAATCTATTCTACACACAACAACAAGAAACGACAAATCAACACCATAATTAAATATATTTGTCATTTATTATGGAGGAAATTGGGATATGTAGGAATTAGTCCAGATGAAGTGCAATGACAATGTGAATTAGATAAGGTTTAAACTTGACAAGGAAATTCTAATTCCTGATATGACAGGATAATCCTGTTATCCTTTATCAAATATTCTCTTCTTGCATGCTTACTTGCGTACAAATACACACAAACACTGTTCATCACAGCACCCATCACAGGGAAGGCATAATACTTATGAATCATTTATTGTTAATATTTCATTAGAGTTTGCATGTGACATATTCTTCATTATTAAAGGGGAACTTAACATCTGCATTTTTAATGCGCACTATGGCAAAGCATTTTTATTATCTTTTAAAAAGTCAACCATTTAGATAAAATTGTATTCAGTTATAATCCATATTCAGGTTTTGTAAAATGTAATCTAAGATTTCTAGGATGGCCTTTGTCACATGGTGCTATTAATGCTGCTCTGTATAAAAATCTTTGATCTCTGCATTTCTTGCCAAAGTAGTATCCAAGCTATGGAAATTATTCAGGCACTAGGGCCATGACAGAAGCCATGCTATGGCATTCCCAGGTAAAAATGATTCCTACTTACTGTTATCCATACTGTCATGAGATAGAAAAAGAGGCAGAGGAAATTTAGAACATATATTCTCGTTATTATGTCCATGGGAGGATGCTATTGTATTGATGTTGAAGAGATACTTCCATAAAGTTCTTCAAGTTGTGTCATTATAACTATTCTTGAATGCAGAATTATAGGAGAACCATACCTATATCATTATGTACCAAGATGGATCATAACCTCAATTTTTCCACAAAGACTTACTGATTCAGTGAGCCTTAGTAAAAAAAATACTCTTTCTGCATCTATGAACAGTGGTATAACAACTGTAGTTACTCAAAATCACCAATTCTTACAACATCATCTTTTTTAAAAGCCTTAACCAAAAAGCCATTTATTTATATGTTAAAGAAACTGCGCATGGAGTTCTAGAAGTCAGGGTGCTGCTCATTATACCCCATGGCAGGGTGACAAATCTCAAATCTCTTACGGCTGTACAGTTGCAAAATATGAGGATATTAGAAGACACCTCTGTAACATATAATATCTATATGTGTATATAATATGTATAATATATTTTACAATAGGGGGTACTTTATTTACTATATATAAAAATATATTTATATTCTCTTTTAACACTCAGGTATTGTAGACTTTTCATTTCTTGGCATTACTGGTCCTCTTATAAGCAAATCAAGCAAATGTCTTAATTTGAAGAAACAAATTCTTAACCTTGAAAAACTGCATTAAAGCAGCGCCTTTTCAAGTTGAATAATCATTTAAATCTTTCTCTTTGATATTGTATGGGATTCTATCTGAACTAAGACTGAAGGAGACACAAATATGTGCTGTATATTCAGGAAAACCAGTTAATGTGTGCAAGTTGGCGACACATTTGATCAGTTGTACACAGATCCAATCACTTGGCCATATGTGGCTGTCTGCTGCTTCGGCAGAACATAGACCTCCTGGTGGATCATATCAGGGGGTACTGTATTTATTATAATTCACAAGTTTCAATGAGTCATGTGACAGAAATGACCGATAAGAAGCGCCTATTATAACCAATGACATCACTAAGGACCGTTTATAAGGATATAACTTACAGTATAGTCATATCTCTTGTGTATTACAGTATATAGTGGATAATGCACCCCCTAATGTAATTTATATAGATATTAGAAGTCACCTCAATGTTACATGACCTGTATAAAAGCACTCGGCCTGTCGTCTCATGCTTTTATATGGCCACATAACTCCTCGGTGACTTCTAATATGTTTGTAAATTTTGGTAGGGGGTGCATTATTCATTATAATCTACAGTGTTTCTATGTGCAGCATCTTCATGGAGTTCTCTTGTTCTGCTCTATATTATTCTAAACAATGTCACACCAGTCTATTTTCCTTTTGTTCCCCTTTTTTGGTTTTTCATTTTATTATCTCCCTGTTTCCCTCTGTAACTGAGTTATATTTGCATGATTCTTCTCCTTTGATCTAAGTTCTGCAGCATCCTGGCCATGCATGTTGTATTGTTGCAGATTAATAAGTGTTAGAATGGGAAAAAAGACACAAAAGGTGGAAGATGCAGGCAGGTGGACAACACCAGAGATGAACGGAGAGTGGAAGGGGGAGAGGGACAGAGGGAGCGAAACAGAGAGGAGATTGATGAAAAAGGACATGGGTGGGAGAGACAAATGGAGTGAAGACTGAAGTATAATAGCTGATGGGTAGGAGCAGCAGACAGAACAAGACCGAAGATTGAAAGGGTGTTGGAGGGACAGAGGAAGTGTGACTGGAGATGGAGGGGAAGCGGAAAATGGAGAGAGACGCACACGGAGCAGACACTGATCGAGCAGGGCCAGCGATGAAGGGGGGGACATAAGAGAGAGAGACACTGAGGGAGCAAGTGGCAGAGGGCGAGATAAAAGGAGAACAGAGAGGGAAGGAAATACAGCAAGGAAAAAGAGGCGGGAGTGAGAGCGCCAAGAGGGAGGAAGTGGGGAAGTCAGACATGATGTGGACAAGCAGGAGCTAAAGCTGCAGGGAGAGTGCGGCAGTGAAAACTGATGTTTAATTAAAGCAGCGCTTTAATGAGACATCAGTCTGATGTAGAAACACACCATTTATAAGTATATACAGTAAATTACAGTCTGGCCCATAGGGAATTAGCTTGACATTGTTGCACGTGCAAGAAAGTTTGTAATTTTATGAATGGATACAATGGAGAAAATATACTGTTGATAATCAAGCTGTACTAAAATTAACTGGGTAATTTTGCAGCTGCAATTATGAATTTTTGGTGTGCCCTTGTTCATTAACAGTTAGTGAACCACATGTTGGATATTTTTGGAACACAAACATAAAAATCACCTGGGGATAGATTTATCAAAGAGTGAAGTTAGAGATCTCCATAGTCCACAGAGTGAAATACTGCTCCATTAATTTCTATGGGATTTTTAAAGGTGTATTTATCAGTGTGTTAATGAAAGTTCACCATTTGATAAAAACGCCTTTAAAAATCCCATAGAAATTAAAGGAGAGAGCCGGTATTTTACTCTGCCGACTGTGGAGATCTCTAACTTCACTCTTTGATAAATCTACTCTTTGGACTGCTCTGTAAAGTTGTTTCTGTATTTTTTTCTTTAACTTTATATACTGTATAATACAAGTGTGATTTATCTGACTTCTTTATAATGCTTGCATTTATAATGTATGTGTTTGTCCCTTTCTTTGTCTATTATTTATCATATCCAGTCTTTTTAAGAAAACAAAGAGTAGCGAGTCTGCCATTTTACAGAATTATATCAATCACACATATTACAGTTTATTTCAACACAGAGTCCTTTAAAAAAGATGTACATTGCATAATAATGCTGCATAGGATGTGATGAAAAGGTAAAAACAAAGTAAAATATTTTTATGGAATTTAATTGACAGAATAGATATTCTGAAGAAATATAAATTTTTTATTTTGGAACAATTCTGTATTGAAAAGCAGGTTATGTTCATGGATACAGTAATCTTGCAGCAAGCAAATACAATGTAAACCAGCTTAAAAAACCTGAAAATTATGAATGTAAAAAACATCTTCAGATGGTTAAAGGAACCTCTGTCATTGACTTCTACATGCCCTTGAAAGGTTTTAACTGGAGTATTTTTGGATTCAGGCTTCTACCAGCTTCGGGGCATAATAAATCTTGAAAAATTTTAGTTTTTTCCCCTCAAATTTTTTTAGTTTTTTAGTGAAACTACCCTTGAAGAACTTACATTTCTCGAGAAAACACAACTCAACCTTTCATAAATAACCTCCTTAATTATCAATACTGTGCCTGCAGCAGTTACCAAAAGATTTGCAAAATATAGGAAAATGGGAAGTCAAGTTCTGTTTGCATTTCATTTGAGTTTGGCCACATTTACATGCCCATAATGACATTTTTCAATGTAACGTATGAGCAACACAGCTATGAAAATTGTCAGAGGTCTGATGATGTGGTTGGCTATGTGTATGCAACCTGACATGACCTGAAGAACATGACCAGGAAGGTGGGGGAGCAAGAGGAGATAGATATTGATGGTGGCAGAAGAAAATGACCACCCCAATTGAATAGAAATATGCAATTATGAAGTTATGTTATGAATAAAGCATGCAGATGCAGTTCAGTAGAGGCAAGTGTGCCCTATAATTGTATATTTGGTGTTTGCATGTTAAATTACATTTAATGGCTTGCAAGCATCCAACTAAAGGGGCAGATTATCCTACTTAAAATAACATTGTTTTACTTTATCACACTGGTATTGAAAGTTTACAAGGAGTTGCTCATTATTTAGCTCAACTGCAGTTTCAACAAATTCATTAAGGGGATTATTTATCAAAGGTCAAGTTTCCAGCTTAAACCTGTTGAAGTCATGTAGAAGTCAATGGCAGAGGTACCTTGAACCATTTGAAGATGTTTGTAGCCTTCAAGATGTTCGAGTTTTTGTCGGTGGGATTTTTAAATTCAAGTTTTTTCATAAATTAGAAACCATTTGAGTTGTGAGTTCATTTGAGGTCTAAAAAAAGATCACAAACCTCTAAAACTCAACCTTTGATAAATAACCCCCTAATTGTATTTGCATCCAAACAATTATGCATTTCACTATAGTTGTGCATGATGTCAATGTGTCTATCCCTTCTGTTTTGAATCACATGCAAGTTCACCTACTTAAACAAGGTAACCTTATATAAATTATATGATTGAGAACAAAGTTATAGTATTACGAGTTTGTGGGTGTTGAAGAGAAAAGTGAGGGCTTTTGCTGTTTTACTCAAACTTTTGCACATACAGTTTTTGCATTCATCTGAAAGTTTAGCAGTGTGACTCATCCACTCCCAGATAACAGATTGCACTTTATTATTTTATATGAACAATATAGTAAAATGCATTAGGGAAAATTTATACATAGAAAAAACACAGCAAGATCTAAACAAATAAATGATGTTTATCAGATTTACAATTTACCTTCAAATTGAATATGTTTAGGGAATAATTTTTTAAATTTATTTTCAATTAAACTCCAATCTGAGAACAGAGAAGATCTGGTAGCATAGACTTAGGGACCAATGTACTATAGGAAGAAGGAAAGAATCTTAACGGAAAAGGAAACCCCCTGTAACCTTACTACACATGGGGTTTGTGCCAAAAAGTCATAATTTTACCTAAATGTGGTTTTGTAACTCAGTGAAGGGTTTCCTTTAAGATAGCCCCAGTTAGTTTATACTGTTTATTTAGCTAGTCTTCGGTATGTAAGAAGAGAAACCCATTTTCTTAAAAAGTAAAGGCATGTAAGCCTAAAACAATAAGGGGCAGATTTATCAAAGGTCAAGGTGAATTTTCGAATGAAAAAAATTTGAATTTGAGCTATTTTTTGTGTACTTCGAATAGGGAATAGTTCAAATTGGATTCAAATTTGAAAAAAATTCGAAAATTCGAATATTGAAATTTATTATGAATATAAAAATTAGACTTCGACCATTTGCCATCTAAAACCTGCTAAATTGCTGTTTTAGCCTATGCGGGACCTCCTAGAACTTCCCAGAATTTGGAGTCAATTGGTGGACTTTGAAAAATCGAAGTTTTTTTGGAAAAAACTTTGATTCGAATTAGATCGAATGTGTTATTCCTTCGATTTGTACGATTTGGCCGAATAAGGACCTATTAGATCGAAAACTGACCTATTCGGCCAAAAAAAACCTTTGACTTAATTTCGGTTGGACTTTGTGAATTCAAATTTCAAAGTTTTTTCAATTCAAAATCCGACCCTTGAGAAATATGCCCCTAAATGTGTCTAATAAAAATTTACCATTGTTATTTAAAAGCAGTTTTCGAGAATGCTTGCGACCTTTAGTTTTCCTCATAAGGGATATTTCTGTTACTTGGATCTCCATACCTTAAATCTACTAAAAAATAATTTGAACATTATTTAAACCCAATAGTATTGTTTGCCTCCAAGGATGAATTACAGTATATCTTGGCTAGGATCAAGTACAATGTACTGTTTTATTTTTACAGAGAAAAGGGTAATCATTTTAATGGAGTGTATGGGAGATGGCCTTCCTGTAATTTGGAACTTCCTGGATAACGTGTTTCCAGATAACAGTTTCAATACTTGTAGTAGCATAACAATATTCTGAATTAATTTTGGGGTTTATTTAATAAAATCTGAATTTCTCTTACAATTTAAATAAAAAAAGTTCAACCAAACTCCCATGCCAGATTTTGCCTTATTTATCAATAAAATAACTTGAATAAATCAGATCCAGAAAAACCCAGTTAAAATTGAGCGAAACCCTGAATCCAAATTGTTTGATTTTTCTGGGGTTTTGCCCTAAAACCCACCAATTATCTTATTAACAGGCTAAACCCAGCACAAACCACAATATCTTGGGATAAGGACATCTCCCACTGACTTATACATGACTTTGACAGGTCTGAGATGGCGGATTTACAGATTCTGGCTTTTTGTAGCATCGGGGTAAAATAAATCTTGAAAAATGTGAGTTTTTGCCCCAAAAAGCAGATCAGATAAATTTGAGGTTTAGTAAATAACCCTCTTTATGTCTTAGTGCCAAAACCCAGTGAATACAGTGAAAAGAAAAATACAGTATTATCTCAAAAGCAACAGATTCCTATATTTGCTATAATATCCTTAGTATCAAGTCATATCATTTGTCACCTTTGTCAAGAAGTATTCTTAAAAATTCTAACCTTTGAGAGTTTCTTCTGCTATTATGGACTTTATGATTTATTGTAACTGATAGTTGTACTGACAGTTGCAAGATTTGTATTATAACCTACACCAGATCACCTCAGACATTGATTTTTATATGAAATACAGGGTTTTTTTTGTCTGCTGCTGTTAATTAGGGTCTGAAGAACGCATCATATCTATGTTTTTGCTTTACAAATTGTCCACTGCCTATATAAGGACATACACATAAATATATAGTTCATTCATTTTAATGTGGGATACAAAGCACCCAGATTTTATCTGTTGGTGGTCAGATTTATTATTAGTTGTTAGTTATAGGGGCCGATTCACTAAAGGTCGAAAAAGTCAGTTTATATATATATATATATATATATATATATATATATATATATATATATATATATATATATATATATATATACAGGTATGGGATCTGTTATCCAGAATGCTCGGGACCTAGGGTTTTCCGGATAACAGATCTTTCCGTAATTTGGTTCTTCATGCCTTAAGTCTACTAGAAATTCATTTAAACATTAAATAAACCCAATAGTCTGGTTTTGTTTCCAATAAGGATTAATTATATCTTAGTTGGGATCAAGTACAAGTTACTGTTTTATTATTACAGAGAAAAAGGAAATCATTTTTAAAAATTTGGATTATTTGAATACAATGGAGTCTATGGGAGACAGCCATTCCGTAATTCGGAGCTTTCTGGATATCGGATAAGGGATCCTATACCTGTATATATATATATATATATATATATATATATATATATATATATATATATATATATATATATATATAGTGATAGGCGAATTTGCGCAGCGAAACGGCGTTGCGAAACGGCGTTGCGAAACGGCGAAAAATTTGCGAAACGGCGCAGTTTTTGACACCGGCGCCCGTTTTTGACGCCGGCGTCCGTTTTTTTGAAAAAATTTAGAATTTATTCGCTGGCGGCGAATCGTGCAAATTCGCCGCAAATTCGCGCCTGGCGAATAAATTCGCCCATCACTATATATATATATATATATATATATTATATATATTATTATATTATATATTATTTATAGCATGCCTTAAAAATGTTATCACTTCTTATATTTTTAGAATTAACGATTGATTCACTAAAAGTTCACTTGTCTAACTTAAGATGTGATATTTTACGTTAATTTTAGCTGAATTGTGTGCGGTATTTTATAGCATGTGTTATTTTGTGTGTTATTTTGTGCTGTATTTTATAACATGTGTTATTTTGTGCGATGTTTTAGGGCATTTAATATTGTCACACGTTATTAGTGCAATTTATAGCACCTAAGACATTCGGGATGCCACTGGCAGAGTAGAAGTCTCTTTTTACAGTGTTCTAGTCATTCCTTTACCTGGAAAACTAAATATAATTCCATGACACAGAACGTAGTGCATTCTGGATCTGCCCAAGATATCATAAAAAATGGTTAGTGGCAGTAGGTAAGACTCCAGTTCCTCATAAAGGTCTTTAATTGCTGCCCTACAGCTCCTCACTAATCTTCCTCTAGTAATCCATTTGATGTTGTTTAGTAAAGCCTACTCCTTTCAGGTGTTACATTCCACAGTAATTATCACACTATTTTATGCTTTTATTGCTTAAAAGATGTTAGTGAATAATGCGTTAGGATTAATTCTATTCTAATTCGATTAGAATACCACTGTGCAGAAATGTAAAATTAACGCTTGCGCTATGCCGATTAACGCATGCGAAAATACTTTGATGAATCATTCCTTGAATAACGCGTCTTAAATAACGTACAAAACTGTGCGTTAAGGAATGTTGACCTTTAGTGAATCCGCCCCATAGTGTAGTAAGAGATACCATTACCGGGCAACCAGAGGGAATGTCAAAAATCACATGTTTTTAAGAAATTGGCAACATGGGAGCCTCTTTTTTTTTATTGAAAAAGCAGTTGTAGCTTAGTGGATAGGAGGTTCTCTAACTATGCAGGGCAAGTGTGTAGCAGTATACTGAGTGAAAAATGCATGTGATGTTGATCTCCCAAAGCAGAAATAAGGTGCCATGAAAAAAACGTGTTCATTGTTTTGCGATTTTTTTAGACATTTTCGCAAATTTTTAAGCAAAGCAGATTCACTCATCACTAGTCAGATTGTAAAACACTTAGGGGCCGATTCACTAAGGGTCGAATATCGAGGGTTAATTAACCCTCGATATTCGACTAGGAACTAAAATCCTTCGACTTCGAATATCGAACTATTGGAAGGATTTTAATCCAACGATCGAAGGAATATCCTTCGATCAAAAAAAGTTAGGCAAGCCTATGGGGACCTTCCCCATAGGCTAACATTGACTTCGGTAGCTTTTAGATGGCAAACTAGGGGGTCGAAGTTTTTTTTAAAGAGACAGTACTTCGACTATCGAATGGTCGAATAGTCGAACGATTTTTACTTCGAATCCTTCGATAGTCGTAGTCGAAGCAGCCCATTCGATGGTCGAAGTAGCCCAAAAAAAAAAACTTCGAAATTCGAATCCTTCACTCGAAGTTAGTGAATCGGCCCCTTAAACTGGTGAGCCAAACACTCAGTGCCCCCTGATGAGTAAATAAATACGCCAGGTGCGAATTAGTGACGATTTTCCTCGTTTTGCTGCCAGCGAATAAATTCGCATTTGCGTTAAAACTGTTGTGCAGCAACTCACTGAATAATGTTCAGACGTCAATGGGCGTGGTTTTAGAGGTTTTAGGGTATTTTTGACACTGGCTTTTGTGAAACAATATGCAAAAGTTGCAGTTTTTGTGACTTGTCTGCAATTTTTCAGAAACTTTTCCCTTGCATGCTTTTTCCATTCATATTTTTTTAATAAAAGTCATGACATTCGTGGTTTAGAAAAAGTGAGTTTAGTTGTGGTTTCATAAACCTGATCTTTAATAAATAGGCCTCTACATATAGCTAGGCAAAGTCTGCCAAACCTAAAATGGGTAACCATGTCTTTCTATTCTAAAGTACCAAACATTTCTATAAAAAGGTATGAAAATTCAGAAAAATCATCCCAAAACGTTCATTTTGAAAGTGTGTATCTCCCATATAGTATTAGGTACCAAGAAAAAACATATTAAATATTGTGCATAGGATTATCAATGATCAATGATGCTTAGAGACCCCAAAATGAAGTTAACACTTAAAAATTGTTCAACTACTGAATATTCAACACATTTACTTTTTTTGTGTGATAAAAACACAAAAAGATATGTTGACCCTGAAACTGTCCCAGAAATCACTTCAGCCACTGAATAATCAACACATTTACTGCATTTTTTGCAGGGTAAAAACAAGTACATTAAACCCAAAAAAGTATGCATTCAGCCAAATCCAAATGGGTAACCATGTCTTTATACTACTGGTGATTTTTTTTTTTTGTTTCATAAACTACTGAGTCGCAATGCAGGCCTTGACATGGCACGTGAGCTTACATTTTTGGCCAAAGTGTGGTACAATCTTTTGTAATAATTATTTTTAAATGCAAACCGTGAGCTGGCAATTTTTCTCTTTCTCTTTGTGTACAAATATCATTTATACTGTAGCAGGTGGTCAACTCCAGATTGTGGGTTAGACTGAGCGGTGGCACATAGCTGGTCAATGCCACAGCGTGGGTTAGACCAAGCTCTGAAAAAAATTGTGTTTCATAATCTACTGAGTCGCAATGCTTTTCCAAAATTTGGTGATTTTGATGAAATACCTGGAAATCACCTCAGAGCTTCCACTTTCTAGCATCTTATCTCGCACATAACATTAGGTGCCAAGAGAAAACATCCTAAATATGAATGCCAGGTGTACACTTAACAGGTTTATGCCCATTGTCCATAGGATTACCAAAGTATCAGGTGTTTAGAAACCCCAAAATGTCCGGAAGTCACTTCTGCTACTGAATAATCAACACATTTGCTGCATTTTTTGAGGGGGAAAATGTAAAAAGATACAATGAGCCCCCAAAACCATAAACTTTTGGAAAATACACATTCAGATAAATCCAAATCGGTTAAGAATCAATGTCTTTCTACTTCAAACTACAGAGTCACAACTATGCCAGAATTGACGGTTTTAATGAACTACCAGAAAATCGCCTCAAAGCTTCCACTTTCTAGCATCTTATCTCCCATGTAGCATTAGGTGCCAATAAAAAACATCCTAAATATGTAAAATAATGCCAGAGGTCTACTGAACACTTTAATGCCCAATATGAATAGATTTACCTAACTATATGGTGTACAGAGAGCCCCAAATGAAAACAGTGCTGCAAACTATGAACTGCAAAGCCATGCTAAATGTAGAGGTTTTTATGAAATTTCTAAAAATCGTGACAAAACTTGCATTTTACCCCATATATGCTCCATATTTCACAATAGCATAAACCATCCTAAATAAGCATGCCAGTGGTCTACTGAGAAGTTTGATGCCCAATATGCATAGATTTACCAAACTATAGTTAGGTCAATAAATCTTTGCACAGATACAACTTTTTTTCTAATTTTTCTAATTTTGGTTTTGTACATTACAACAATGAATTTTAAATTAAACAACTCAGATGTAGGGATGGGCGAATATGACCTGTTTAGTTTCACCAAAAATTTGCCGCTGGTGAAATGTCGTCGACGCCCAATAAAGTCTATGGGCTTCAAAAAAATGTTGTTGCACACAACACCATTCAAGTCTATGGGCGTCATTTCCGTGGCAAAACAAGGCGAAAAAATTTGCCCATCCCTACTCAGATGCAGTTGAACTGCAGACTTTCAGATTTAATCCATTGGGATGAACAAAAAGATTGCATTAGATGCTTTTTTTCCACCTAATGTTATAAGCAGTCAGAATCACAGTCTGAAACCTACACTTAACTGAAAATGTAATAAAATGGCTAAAAATGCACAAGTTTAACTAAAAATGTAATATGCGTGTGTGGGAGTAAAAGTATGTGTGAGTGGAGTGAATGTGTGAAATCCCCCAAAAATGTATGTGAGTGTGTGTATGTTTAAATATAAGTGGCTATTAGTATACTGTTTTAGTATACTGTATAAATATACTGCCAGTAGATGTCAGTATTTCTGTTGTGTATTTTTGTGTATGTTGTGTATTTTCTTGAAACCTGGGCATTCTGGGAAGAGAATTCTTTTTCCTCTGCTTACTGTAAAATAAATAAAGTATCAGCCATGCTTCATACTGATTGGTAAGAGTTCTGACTGTTACTGCACCTCCAGACTGCACCCAGATACTTTGCTAAGATACTGTAGCTCTATCCCCATTCTGCCATTTTTTTGTCCTTCTGCATCTGCATGTATTGAAAGCAAGGTTTTTATGCAGGTACTAGTGATGAGCCAAATTTCTCGCCAAATTTTGCTGTGAAAATTACACCCATAGGGGCAAATTCACTAACCTCCGTAAATTCGCCAGCACGGCTTTGCTCACATCGCAACACTTTGCCAGGCATAGATTCACCAGGACAATGCTAATTCACTAAAATCCAAAGTTGCGTACAGGGCTGCCAAACTCTGGCGATGTTGCGCTAGCGTTACTGCACCAAGTGAAGCGAAGTTGCGCTATCGTTGGCTAATTTGCATACAGTGGGAAGTTAAAGTTGAATGGACGTATATGTTGCAGCAAATACATTACATTACACAAGCCCAGGGAACCTTAATAAAATGAAATAGAGTTGTTATAATGCCCTACACATGAGCCCAGTGTATAGTTAATGTACCATATGGTAGGAAATGTTTGGGGGAGCCCGGGTACCCAAAAACAATTTTATGGACTTTTGCAGCCTATCACCCTGAAAAAATAAAAGACGCCAGCGTTATATTTCAACTAAAAACTGAAGAAGCCCTATACATTCCATTGAACCTAGCCTGGTCTGAGCTGGTGAAGGCAAGTCTGACGGAACAGGTAATGTTCAGTAAAATGTGCATCTTAGTGAATTTGCGAAGTAACACTCTTTCGCCAGAGCAAAACTTCGCCTGGCATAAAAGTGCAAAGTAGCGCTAGAGTCTATCTCCTTCGCTAGTGAAGTTATGGCAGTGCCTGTTAGTAAATTGTAAAGAAGTGACGTCACGCTGGCGAATTTTTGCTAACGTTAGTCACTTCGCCCTTCAGTAAATTTGCCCCTATAGACTCTAATGGGTAAAAAACACGTCAAACAAATGTTGCCGCCCATAAACTTCAATGCATTTCGGTGATTTTTAGCCATTTTTCTAATTTTTGGCAAAGCAAAATGAGTCAGATTCGTCCAACACTAGCAGGGACTAATTTTGGTCCATGAGCTCTTTTATCACTTTTATAGGTTCCTTTTGTGGTATAACTTGACACTTGATCCTTGATCCATGTGCCATCCCATCTTGGCAAGAAATCTGGTGACTATAAGTGCTACCTTAGCATTCATGTACTTTACTGGCCTAGCCACAAGGTGTTATGAGGCAATTACATCCCTCTCCGTAATTACTGAAGGTTGGTGGAGGTGAAAGTAATCAAAAGACCACTACAGTTTATTAGCAGTTAGGGATATCCAAGTAGGGCCTGAGCCAGATAACCTCCTTTACCTTTTACCCCCAAAAGTTAAGGCATGTAATTTTCTTTAACTGGCTAACTGCCCCCATCGCTTACCTGTTCCTGCGCCGGAGATGGTGTCAGGGTCAGACTGGGCCGGCCCAGCGATATGCGACCCGGCACAAACGATATGTGCACCAGCGTTCGGGGGGCTCCAGAATTTGGAACCCTGTGGGCCCCCAATGGTCTAACCTGACCCTGTCCAGGGTGCGGGGCATATCAATACTGCAGAGAGTGTAATTGTGCTCTCTTGAATTAGAGCACTAAATTTCCATTCTACAAACAGAAATTTGGCTCTTAAATGTACCAGGAGCAGCTGTTTTGCAGCCCCTGGTAACCTGCTTGGCACTGCCACCTGAGTTGAGTTTCTTAACTGGTCTCATTGGCGCAAAGCATGTGCATGTACCTTGGGATGTCTCTATCTTAGACTGTTTTTTTAAATTTATTTCAGTAAGGTCTCAGGCATTCCCTTATAATGTTTGTGCTAGTTGATATTACAGGGTGGTCTGTACCTAGACTGCTCTGCATTGTGTGTAATTTATGTATATGGTATGAAAAGATGAGTCATCAAATTACACTAATATTTTTATACAGATTATGGTGTGCAGTAATAACCATTCTTGGGGGCAGATTAATCATAGGTTGAGGTGAATTTTCGAATGAAAAAAATTAGAATTTCTAGCTATTTTTTGTGTACTTCATCTAGAGAATAGTCCAAATTCGATTTCAATTTGAAAAAAATTCGAAAATTCGAAAATAAAATTTATCATGTACTGTTTCTTTAAAGATTCGACTTCGACCATTCGCCATCTAAAACCTGCCGAATTGCTGTTTTAGTCTATGCGGGACCTTCTAGAACCTATTTTGAGTCAATAGGTGGACTTTGATCAAAAATCGACATATTCAACCAAAAAAAAACCTTTGACTTAAGTTTGGTTGGTCTTTTTGAATTTCGAAGTTTTGTCAATGCGAAATTCGATCCTAGATAAATATGCCCCTTGGTGTTTTGAAAGTTATATGTTTTCTATCTCTTTGACTACTCTGTCCCTATTTCATTTAACATCTATACTGTATGAACAAAGAACAGGGTTATGCTTACGTCTGGGTTATCTGCCCAAATACAGTATTAAACTCTTACTGGTCATACTGGTTGTCCAGATTTTACTTTGCCTTATTGAATTACATTTCTCGTACATATTGAGTATTGGCCTGTATTTATTACTCTCACTTGCTATATATACACATTAATCTGTTATTTTACATCTTGTATGAGTTGACACATTGCTCCACAAACTCAAAATGGTTGAATAAAAATTGGATGTTTAACGATATGAAAAATAAGCCAGTTGTTCTTTTGACTGAAATGCTTTAAACTGTTTCTCTTATGGCTTCAAGACATAGATTGTTTTTACAAACCCTTTGAAGCTATTTTCTTTTGCTGCTACAAAAAATCTCTCCAGTGTAATAATAGATCCACCAGAAAATGCAGCCTATGATAAAACTTCAAGAGTCATGGCAAGAACCTGAGAGGGTTTTGATCTAAATCCCTGCGGGTTGTTCACATTTGTGTTGCTGTTTAGAGCTATTATTTTAGATTATTGTAGCATTATTTTCTAAGGAGAAAAATACATTTTAATTTGAGTAGTGCAGGAATTACAAAACATTTTAATATGTTAAACATCATATGAACATAGTCGAAAGCAAAGACTACCCATATTAAATGATCACATGATCATTAAGAAGTTTACTAAAATGAATTATTCTGCCCTGAACCCACCAAACATATATAATTTTTAATGTATACTGTTGTGATTGTAGTTTACTAGCATACTTTATATATTCAAGAGGATGTGATGGTTAAACTGTGGCTCAGTATGTTTTAATTTTACATTGTTTGGCACTCCCACATATACTAGTTCCGAAAACTTAAATCTTAAAGCTTGTGAGGTCATGTAGAAGCCAATGGCAAGTCTTCCCAGTTTCTTAAAAATGTTTGAGCTTGTTGATTTATTTAAAAATGAGGACTAAGATAGGAGATATGGGTATGGGATATGTAGAAAGGTTCAGAATTATAGGAAGACCATCTCCATAGAATCCATTTTAATGAATTTTTTTTAATTATTTCCTTTTTCTATATATTAATAAAGCAGTAGCTTGTACTTGATCCCAGCTTATAATCATTATTGAAGGCAAATCAGTTGTATTGGGTTTTATTAATGTATAAATATTTTTTTAGTAAATATAAGGTATGGAGATCCAAATTACAGAAATAACCCTTATCTAGAAAAGCTCAGGTCCTGATCATTCTGGATAACAAATCCCATACCTGTATTCGTATTTCTTTCACTGTTTTATATATAGTTATTTATTAAGAATTCTGTAAGTGTGGTCAAGTTTTCTCTCTAATGGCCTAGATTATCCCAATGTGTCTCATGTAGGGAATTGGGACTCACTAAGAGAGCATATGAAAAATACAGGTTAGTTTATTTTCTGCTTTAAAGTGGAGCAATAGCTTTGGGAGAAACTCAGATCCTGTGTGACTTTGAAAATCAAGTATTGGAAATTGCACTTAATCTGGCATGGAAAGGAAATGGGAGGGGGAAGACAAAAAAAGACTGAGAATTGAACCTGGGATAGGGAGTAAGGGAGTTCCTTAAAGAAAAGGTGAGGGTAAGGGTCTGTCATGTAAGGTAGAGGTTTAACTGAAAATATCTAAAACTGGAACTGGGAGTTCACTGTCCTACAGGAGACAGACAGAGAGGGTCAGTGTGACAATGGGAGTGTGACAATATTGCTGCAGTTATTAATATAACAAAACCACTGCATAGTGCTGAATTAAGCTCCTGCACAGGATTATGAGGAAGGGGAGAGTGTGTCATCTTACTGACAAAAGGTGAGGATGATAGAAAGAGATAGCTGTAAGGTAACCCTTCTTAAGGAAGCTAACAAGAACACTTTATGGGACAAGGAATTGTGTAAACTCATCATTATATCATTATATGTATGCACCACTTAAATTAAGAGAGCTACTCTGCCAGCTGAACCAGAAACAAAGAAAATTTTAAAAATGGACCTGTATGCAAAATTAAAAGTTATTCAAAAAATAATATCGAGCCAATAAATAATCAAAGCTATCTTCTGCTCGAAAACTATTTCCTAACCTATCTCTAAAAAATAAAGTATAAGTAGGGGCATATTTATCAAAGTGATGTCAAAGTGAAAATTAGAATTAAAAAAATTCCAATTTCGAGCTAATTTTTTTGTACTTTGGCTAGGGAATAGTCCAAATTATTTGAATTTAAAAAAAAAAACTCCCATTACTTTGAAATTGATCCTTGATAAATCTGCCCCTAGATGTCAGCATTAGACACCAAGGTTTTGCCACTTGAGAGTTATAAATTTCATCTGTAGTGATGGGTGAATGAATTCGGTTTTTCCGTGAATTTCTGCTTTTCGCCACCCACAAATACATTTGCGAAACCGCTGTGAAAATTTGCTAGCGAAAAAATGCCATGACAAAAAAACATTGGCGTTCATCAAAATTGCTGCGCTCATAAAAATTGACGCACATTAAAAGTATTCGGACTCCCATTGACTTTAATGCATTTGGATATAAAAATCGACTCTCGTGACAAAATTATTTGGATGCCAATTGACTTAAATTTCTCGCTGATTCGCCCATCACTATTCATCTGAATGGAGTGTAAGTTAA
The DNA here is from genome assembly GCF_017654675.1 of Xenopus laevis. NCBI lineage: Eukaryota > Metazoa > Chordata > Amphibia > Anura > Pipidae > Xenopus > Xenopus laevis. The sequence goes on from NC_054371.1 coordinate 49,514,535, forward strand.
AAGTCAAAAGTTAGCAGAGTCAGTTAGCAGGTTTCACGTACACAATACCTCCACTTTCTCTATATTGGCATTTTTGGCAATAAAAATATCAACGTTTTTGGAAACGCAATTTCAAATTCACAATTTTGAATTCAAATGTTGATAACAACATATGATATCCAAACTGAATCCTAACAAATAGAGAAAAAATCTCCCCAAATGAACCCTATTTTTTTTAGAGGATCTGCTAATTCTTATGTACACCTACTATAGGAACAAAGCACACAGCCTGAGAGAAAACTAAGGCAGGAGTGAGATTTTTTCCAACTTTTAATTAAATATACTGCAACAAGATCAAAATTTTATTGATAATAGTGATAATAGATGATGATGATGATGTATTAAGGTATGGAATTGTTATTATTTAAAAACCGTAAGAAAAAAAGTGGGGCAAATATGCTTATCAAATAATAGTCAACAACCCTTTTCAAACTTTCTTAGTTTATCTGCCATGCACATACTTAATAAAATTGATATCTGTTATAGCAAACAGGTAGAATATTATATATGCTTTAATATTTTCATCAGCTTGATTTTAAAAGTAGACTTTCGCTTTCCCTTGTAATTCCATAAACACAGAGCAAACCATATTCTGTTGGGGCTTGGAAAATTTTCTAAATAATTATTTACCTGTACATATATTTGTATGAATGACAGCAAAAGTTAACCTATTACATGCTCCTCTGGTTTAGAAACCCTAAATCTCAATGACATTTTCTATCCAGCTGGCAAGTACTGTATATAAGGCTGTATCCTCAGTACATATTAAAGCTATAATTACTAAGGTAATTGCAGTACTGAACTAAATGTTGACTAGGTATCAAGAAAAATAAAATGTTTAATATTAATACTAAGGGGCATATTTATTAAGGGTCGAATTTTGAATTGAAAAAACTTCGAAATTCGAATTCAAAAAGACCAACCAAATTTAAGTCGAAGTTTTTTTTGGTCGAATTGGTCCGTTTTTGATCGAATAGGTCTGTATTCTGCTGAATTGGAATCATACGAATCAAAGGAATAGCGAATTCGATTGAATTTGATTCAAAGTTTTTTCCAAAAAAACCTTTGATTTTTAATGTAATTTTTATGTAATTGAATTTTAAATGTTGATGGAAAAAGGCTGTGCTAGATAAGGGATATTTATAATACATATATTGTATCTATTTTCCAGAAGATTTGGGACCTGGGATTTTACAAACAAGGGATCTTTTTGTAATTTAGATTTCCATACCTTAATTCTGCTATACATTGTTTAAATGTTAAATACACACAATAGGAGTTTTGCCACCAATAAGGATTCATGCATCTACTTTATGCTCAAGTACAAGGTATTATTACAGAGAAAAAGGAAATTATTTTAAAAAAAAATTTAATTATTAAAGTGGGCTGTATGGAAGGTGGCCTTCCTTTATGGATAATGGGTTTCTGGATAAAGGATCTCATATCTGTACCTTTAATCACAACTGACATTGTAACACAGGCAGATACTCTTAAAAAAAAGCTCAATTACAAAGAGGTTAAGAGGTTTGATATATCCTAAATTAGATAATCTACTTTATGAAAAAAGTTCTCTATATTCGAAGAGAAGTGACCTTAGGCACTTTTCTAGCTGAAATAGATTATAAATATTTTAAAACTCATATGGAGAGTTTCATATCTTCATCAGCATTCAGTGCCATCAAGCAAAGCAATGATGTTTTGTCACTAATAACAGCTTATCTCAAGCCGTGCTGACTCATTACAAAAGAGTCTGCTTTCCGAACAAGTGCTGTAATGATGCCATAAAAATACACAAGATAAATCATTCTTGGTTATCGAACACGAGACAGTGAGCAACACACATGGCCCATGAATTTTCATGAAAACTGTCTGACATATATTGAAAGGAAATTTTATTTTGTGACTTTTAGGAGAAAATCGTTACCCATAATAGAACAAACATGACATTTCTGCGTGAACTACCCTTCAAGGTTAAACATCTAAAGTCAGAACAGTATTAGAGTCATGCAAAAATCAAAGTAGAAATGCAATAAATCTTTATTTGTACATTGTACATTTAAAAAAATGACAAAGCCATAAAATTAGTGCTTGCAAGTTTCATTTTGTATAACTATTTGATGCTGAGGGGTTGCTCCAAGAAACTTAGCCATTTCAGACTGCTGGGGTAAGTTACTAAAAGGTGCACAGTAACACACCAGGCAACCTATTAAAACCAATCAAAACAGGTGACAAAAAATGCAACCTACTGATTAGGTGCTTTGTGTTTCAAGACCTAGTACAAAAATTTGACTTTCTATACATTTTTCCTTTTATTTTACTTAAATGTGCAGAACAAAAATTCTATGGATAGGAATATAGGGATATTAACCAAATCATTGCTAAAACAATGTTGTGTTAATAATAATTTATGAGAAAAGCTATCAAGTTTAATATTATGAATTATGTTCCAATATTTACATGGAGAGTGGCTCAGTTATTTGCATGGTCCTGATCCTGGCCCTGAGTTCAATTCTGACCTGTGCACTACAGTAACTGAAAGGGAGTTTATATGTTCTTCCTGTGAGCTTCTTCTTGGTTTCCTATAATACTGCAACTGAAAATAAAATTGAATCTAGTGTGTATTGTGTTGGGAGCCATAATGCAGGGACTGATGGGAATGATGCATGATCTCTTATTTATCAAAGGTCGAATGTTAGAACTTTTTATACGTCGAATGAACTTGAATGAACTCGCACCTCGAATGGTATCTTATTTAAGAAAAAACTAAAATGGAAACAACCTGATTCTGCGAAACACAAATTAATAGAGTTTACTCTCTAACATTATTCATGCTATTAACATCTACAAATGGTTCAAAGGACCTCTGCCATTGACTCCTACAGGACCTCAACACATTTTAGATGGTGTATTTTCAGATTCAAGCTATTTCCAGGGTCAGGGTATAATACATCTTGAAAAATTTGAGTTTTTATTTTACTTGAAAATGTGAGTTTTGACCAAAAAAATAAATTTTTGCGAAAAACACAATTCAAGCCTTAATAAATCTGCCCTAAATGTATTGACACTATATAAATAATGACATAATAAAATTATGTGTTTATTTGCACATAAAAATGATTTAATTATCAAAAATACAAACTATGGCATGGGCTCTGCCTGGCTGTCACAAAATAGGTGAGATATAATGGGTTATATAGTTAAGTTGAGTTGAAATAAAACCAAAGTCCATCAAGTTCTACTACTCTAAACAAACCCCAGTACACAAATATACACACTAGTGATGAGTGAATTTTTTCACCATGCATAGATTCAAAGTGAATCCTGCATATCACCATCTGTGAATTTTTTCACATAACTGCAATAACAATTTGCTGAAATAAAATTTGCAGAGAAAAAATGCCCTTTCATAAAGGGCATTAACACCAGATTTTGCTTTCATCTGCAATTTTAGTATAAAAATTAAAACCATTGACAATTAGGGATGAGCACATTTTTTCAACGAGTTTCACTGCGGAAACGACACCCATAGACTTTAATGGGAAACATTGACAATTTAATATTGACTTATATGATTGCTTAGAATTACACTTTCTTTTATTAAGTTTTGATTGCAGGTCAGAAATGCACAGAATCAAAAAGACAAACATATATTGATTATATTGTCAATTGCATTTATAAATAACCTCTGAAAATCTTTAATTCATGTATTTGGGATGTTAATTAGAGTTACCTTTACTCTAATCACAAAGGCATTTTTGGGGAGAAATTGCTCTATGTATAATTACTTTTCTCTTTTTTTAACCCAAATCAAAAGCCCCATTAAGCAAATCTAAAAACACTTCAAACATATATGTGATAAAAAGTTTGTCCAAAACGAATCTGTGTTGCTGATGGATTTGCTTTAATATAAAAAATATACACATATCCTTAGCCTACCCTTGATAAAACTTCTAAAGTTAATGGCAAATACATTTCCTTTCAAACCAAAATGTGCCAGAAATGATAAAATGTGCCAAAAATGATAACATCCTTGTGGTAAACATAGTTAAATATTGAGAATTTCTTGATTTAACTAGCAACGTGTTGCTTATGAGATAAACATACAATTAGCAAGATACTGGGTTTCTAGAAGAAGTGATATTCAATTTATGTCAGCCAGATGTCAGCCAGATCTGCCCATTTGATATAGTACTAATAAAGTACCAGATTCAGATCAATGAGAAAACAGTATTTTAATGTTTATCACATGAAAACTTATGTGCAAAATTGAATTTGAGGAGAATAAACTTTTCTCCTGATTCAGTTCCAGTTTTATCCATAGACTTCAATAGAGTTTTCATGTGATAAAATGTGAGATATATTTTACTCATTGAATTGCATATGGCTCTATGAGAAAATTTGAAATTGAATTAGGAGATATGCTTTTCTCATCAAATTGCCTTTATTGTGAAATAATTATGAACATATTGATTATAAAATTAATGTGAACTGTTTTTTAGGAAAGCGATTTGGGTGCCAGGGTATTTGCAACTGCAAAGCTGTACCAGTATAATTGGTATTATTTCAAAACAACACATTTTAGCCAGCACTTTACAAAGCTTTGTCATCTTTCCCATCACTCCCATCTGCCCCAGTGAACTTTCCAATGCAGGAACAGGAAGAAACATAAGTCCAAAAGCAGGCAAATGTCTGGGCAGGCATCAATCAAACACAGTCCATGAAACAGGCAGAGAGTCAGGGTGGGCAGTAGATATAAAAGAATCCAGGTAAAAGGCTAAGGTCAAAACCAGAAAGTCAGATCAGAATAAACAAGGGCAGGAAAGAAACAGAATTACAGGAAATTATACTCGGGCAGGAACTCAAGAGTGGATCCATGGACAGAGTTCTCAGGAACCAGAACTCAGGAACATGAGGCTTGGACACAGCAGATGGGCTAATAATCCAGAACAAGCTGTTGACAAAGACAGGCTTAACTAGCCTCTTAACTGGGTAACTGACTGCCTTTGAATCATAGGAATGGCTATCAGGGAAGGCAGACAGGAAAGCTACAACCATAGTACCTTATGTGGCTCAACATGGAGGAGCAATGGCCAGAATACCTCAGGTCCTTGGTTATAAATTCTGTGTCTATGTGGGGGGAAGAGGCATTCATGTGTTTCTTTTTGAACTAAAACCCATCAAACTGAGGAAATTGAACTAATTTATATGATACTAAAACCATCCCTCTTTCCTCCTTCAGGGGGTATGTAAAATTTGTGTGTAACCCTTTCGACACCCCTTTGTCATTGTAACACTCCACATGTGGCGCTTACCTGATGACATGGGACAAACCTGAGCCACTCCGCAGTGGTATTGGGAGAGACTGGGTACCTGGTACTTACTAGCGCAGTGCCTCCACCTAGTGGGATTCGAGAATGCACCTACGGGTGGACCACTAGGAATACAGTAATAACACACACACACACACAGGGGAACATTCACTCAGGGTCGAATATCGAGGGTTAATTAACCATCGATATTCGACCCTCAAAGTAAAATCCTTCGACTTCGAATATCGAAGTCAAAGTATTTACCGCAAATACTTTGATCGAACGATCAAAGGAAAAAACGATTAAATGCTTTGAATCGATTACCCGCCCCTTTGGATGCTCAGTTAGGAATCTCCTGCTATTTGCTCCTCCAGTCGGGATTCCTTTCACACTCTCTGTCTCTCCAGGCACAGTATCTGGCTTCCCTTTGCCAGCCAGATCCAAATAAATACTTTTGGTGCAGCCTCTCAGCTCTCTGGGCCCACCAGCAGCTCTCTTGCTTCCTTCTCTGTCCACCATGCGGCTCTCTATGCCAGACTTTCTTCATTTGCCAATATCTTTGACTTCTTTTTACTGCTAGCCACTCACTAGCTGCTGTGTCACTTCCTGTTGCACTGAGATCACTGAATAGCTGGTTGCTGGGTAACAGCTTGCAGCACACAGACACATGATCTGGGCTTCTGCCATTATAGGGATAAGTGCAACAATTTTGCACGGATTCCCTACATTCCTCCCCTGCTTGAATGGGCAATGTCCTCGCTTGCCCTTCCTGACCCTACTTACTAACTACCCTGACATGTCCCCTGCCTGAAGGCTTGCGCTTTCCCAGGCCCAGTCTCTCATGTTTATCAGTGGTGCCAGAGTGCTCAGATACCATCCTACCAATCACAGGAAGCCTTTTTAAAACTACGAATTTTCTTCTCTTGACGTAGAACATTAACTTCATCCCTTCGGATCTCTCGGATTAACTTCTGATAAGTGGGTTCTTTCTTTCCTCTGTAGAAAGATCTCAACATCACGGCAGTGGGGTCCATAGACAAAGACCCTCGGAATAACTGTTTCAGTCACATGGAATCAACACGATCAGTAGCAATGATACTTCTGCAAACAAGTAACTTTAACATCTGCTGCAGTCTCTTTAAATATTTAGACAGACTCTCGTTGTCTTTCTGCATGCAAGACTGAAACTTGTACAGCATCTCAATTTCATCTTCCACTGGTCCATAGGTATCTTCCAACAGTTCTATTAACTTCTCAGGACCATCTTGCGGGCACACCTCTCTGTGTAGCTTAATGAGGTCCAGTGTAGGCCCTCGCAAACTCTCTTGAATCTTGCAACACAAAGCAGGTCCAGACCCAGGCCAATCATCAACAGCAGTCAAAGCAGAATCTCTCCAGACCTCAAAGGTCTCTTCACCCGAAGGAGTGGGTTCCAGGGCCGGCCTTAGGCCAATTGGACCAATTGGGCCCAATTGGGCCCCGCACCTCTGGGGGGCCCCGCACCACAGGGCAGCACAGATAATATTTCCCTCAGCACATGATGCTGCCTGGCCTGCCCCCAACTTTGAGAGTCCAGCCCATCCCCAAATCCATAGGTCTAGCCTGCCCCCAACTCTCATAGGCCCAGCTTTCCTCCAAGCTTGCTAGGCCCTGCCTGCCCCCAATCCAACCAAGCCTGCTCCCAAGCTGAATCGGCCCAGCCCCAAACTAATTGGCCCAGTCCACTCTCCTATTTCCTCCCTCTCTCTCTTACCCTGTGTGCCCCTATTATGTTACCTTGTCTGCCCCTTTCCTTTCTATTTTGTGCCTGTATGCCCTTATTTTCCTAAATACTTGGTGTGTCAGTAGCCAGCAACACTTTGTCTAGGGGCCCCGCCAACATGGTCCCAATTGGGCCCCACATGTGATAGGACCAGCCCTGGTGGGTTCCACACCTGAAAATATTTTCAGTCTCTTATAATTGACATTGTATGCCAGCTGTCTCAAATTCTCACTGTCTCAAATTCTCACGGACCCTCCAGCAGCTCTCTTGCTTCCTTCTCTGACCACCATGCGGTTCTCTATGCCAGGCTCTCTTCTTTTGCCAGTATCTGTGACTTCCTTTTCCTGCCAGCCATTCACTAGCTGCTGTGTCACTTCCTGTTGCACTGAGATCACTGAATAGCTGGTTGCTAGGTGACAGCTTACAGCACACAGACACAGGATCTGGGCTTCTGCCCTTACAGGGATAAGTGCAATGATTTTGCACGGAGTCCCTACATGTGTTTGGATTGGGTCTTATAAATTATCATTAGAATTGCATCACCTAAACAGCAAACCAGCAGAATTTAATGTAATTAATTTAAAATTTACCAGGAAGTACTAAATAGTTTGCCATACTTCATATTACAAGAATATATTACAACAAAAAGTTAATGCTTGGCAGGTCCAATGTATATTTCTTTTCATTTAGGCAGAGAATATCTGCTGATGTCTATAGAAACCCTTGTAAAATGAAGAGAATCATATTACCCAGGAACAGTACATACAATTCCTTCTTATGTCACTTGATATATAAATAAATAACAATATTTTCATGGAAAAACCTATTTTTTACCGTTTCAAGTTATTCATAAGAAGATAAGCCAATATATATTTGATGTCAGAAGAGTTAATTACATGCCCCAGTGAGAGTTTATGAAATGAGACGGAAAAGGAACCCAAGATAGTGCTTTAGGGTAAATCAGCAGGAAGTCTACAGAAATCTGAGGAACTATAAGCAAAAATGAATGATGGGATAAGTAAAAGGAAACTGAGGATAGAGGATTGTTATGAATGTTGAAAAGATGTAGAATGAGAAATAAAGGAAGAGTCAATAGTATAAAAAACAGCATGATGCTTGAAAAAAAAAGGATGAATACATATTGCACATATTTTGTGAAGAATTTATATTCAATATGAATAGATAGCCAAAAGTGTGCATTGCGTATTGTTCTGATTACAACAATGAAAAGAATAGCAAAGCAAATGCTGAATACGCTACTCGAACAGCTACTCTTAGGGGCACATTTATCAAGGGTCAAATTTCGAGGTCTAATAAACCCTCAAATTCGACCCTCGAATTTAAATCCTTCAAATTCGAAAACCTTTGAATAGTCAAATGATTTTTACTTCGAATCGTTCGGAATGTAAGTCGAAGGTCGTAATAGCCTTTTCGATGGTCGAAGTACCCAAAAAAACCTTTGAAATTCCACGTTTTTTTCATTCCAATCCTTCACTCGAGCTTAGTAAATGTGCCCCTTAGTGATCAAGTAATCCATGCAAAATTTCCAGTTGCATGAAAAAGATTCAGAGAAACACTTTTGTATAACATGTTATAGAGCTTTATTCCACTTGTAAAGAGTAAATGGACAATAAAGCAAGTTTGAAAGTAGAGTTTATAATACTATAAAACAATTAATTCACTCAAAATTTTGAAAATAAAAAGCACAATAGTTTCTTTTCTCAAAGTTAATCTCTGGTATGCATGTATATTTTTAAGGACTACAAGTATATACAGAACTGTCACATTTCTATGCACTATGATTAATTTTGATCCACATTTTCAGTTTATTTTTACATAAACTGACATGCCCAGTTTAATAAATATGTCCCTAATAATAAATTAATTTAATGTAAAATTGATGAGAGTGCTATTCTAAGCACTTTTGCAATTTAAATATCTTATTTTTCTTTAATTAAGGGATACATGTACTTTGATATTAATTTTATTACAACAGCACCAGTTGCTGGTCATTTTCAGATCATTCTGACCACCAAGTAGTCAATAGGGCTAATCTGATTTTATTCTGATTAAGAAAGATGTGAGAAAAGTGAGATTTTGAATTTTTCCCTAAGTAGCAGAACATCAGACCAGGCCTATTTCTTTCTCCTATTGGCTTCCTCGACGACTTGGTGGTCAGAATGGTTTGGAAATGACCTGCAGGTGGCATTATTGTAACAAAATTAATTCATATAAATGGTACATGCATACCATAATATCTTGGAATTGAAAAAATAATGCATGTAAATTGAAAAGTGCTTTGAAAAGCATCAATTTTACATTTCCTTTTAAAGATTTACTTAACCCTTAATTGTAAGAATACAATAGGCTTTTGTGGACCGGAAATTAAAAATTATTACATTAAAAAGAGTGTTTCATTACAATTTTTTATAAAAAACATTCAACATCAACATTCAAATTCAACTTATTACCCGAATCAAGGTTTTTTGCACCTACAATTGCAAATTATAATTTGAGTTTACAAATCTTAAATTTATTAAGTGCAAAGAACCGAATAGCTCAAATATAGAAATTTGGTATTTAAAGGGCATGTAAAGGCAAAAAATAAAATCCCATTTTTACTTTCTTTAATGAAAAAGAAACCTATCTCCAATATACTTTAATTAAAAAATGTGTACCGTTTTTATAAGAAACCTCACTGTATGCAGTGAAATTCTCCCTTCATTTACTGCTGTGGATAGGAATTGTCAGACGGTCCCTAACTGCTGAGCAGGGAAACAATCATACTTATGAACAGCATGGGGAACCCCCGCCTTACTTCCCAGCCATGCAGAACTCAAGCAGCTTTGTTTATGACGATCCCTAAGCAGCCCAGATCACACTGAGCATGTGCACAGTCTTAGTCTTGCAAAGATGTTTAACAAAGTTACAAGATGGTGACCCCCTGTAGCCAACTTTGAAAGCATAAATCATTTGTTTGATTAGACTTGTGGTGCAGTAAGTTCATATTTATATTTAGTATACAAAATACAGCATTTCTAGCCTTATTATATTTTAGACTTTACATGCCCTTCAAAAGCTTGTGAATTCATAGTGAAGTCAATAGGAGCTGTATTATTAGCAAAATTCAACCTATTTTTTCAAAGTTTTCAAGAACAATTCAAAATTTGTCAATCTTATTGAAAATGATGGGTAGAAGGAAGTAGTGAACTGGAAAAATGTACACATATTTTTATACCAAAATGGAATGGAGTTATTTAGATTTTCTGTTCAAAATTAATTCTGGACAAGAGGCAATTCAGAATGTAGAAATACAACTTGGTTTCAGATTATAATAGATTCTTTTTCATCACGTACTCTTTGCCATAGCCTATTTTACCATTGCCAAAGAAGATACTGGTGAAGAATGAAAAAATAAATTAATTAGTGGAGTCATGTGAGCACAACTCACATGACATAACAGATCAATTAATTGATATTAATTAAAGAGGTTGTCACAACCACCTGTTTAAATTGAATAACCTGGTGGTCCATAGTTTATATAAAGGGATGTAGGGATTCCTAATTTATGCTGAAAATTGTAATCTTACATTTCGTTAATACCAGAAATTATAATAACTTCTAACTTGGAAACAGGTATTTTGAAAAGTACATTTGTGAAACAACAGTACAATATGTGATTTTAAAGAGTAAGGTAGAATTTTTTAATGCCGGGACAAATACTTTAACTGAATTAACCTTAAGCAGTTATCTTATTAGTAGGTATAATTACAGAAAGTAGTCTGTGATTGCTGTAGACTTTTGAAGCTGACAGATGGATAGAGGTTATGGACTTAACTGGAGGCTATTTAAAACAGATTTTTAGCTGATAGACCCAGCTGGCATTTATATCACCTTATTTAAAATCTGACGTAAATTGTTCTTGATAAATCCCCTTGGTAGCATTTGATAGTATTCTTACAAGTAAAAGGATTGATAGATCAAACTGGAATATGTTGCATGGTGTAAATTTTTGTTTCAGAAAACAATAGGGGGGAAATTTACTAAAGGGCGAAGTGACTAAAGCTGGCGGAAATTCTTCGGCGATTTACTAACCGGCACTGACGTAACTTCGCTAGCGAAGGAGATACGCTGTAGCGGTACTTCGCACCCTAACGCCAGATGAAGTTGCGCTCTGGCGAATGAACATGCTCGCATTCAAGACTTTGCAAGGGCTGCACCCCTCCTCTGGAATGCTTTCCCACGGTCTGTTCAACTTTCTCCCAACCTTTCTGCTTGAAATCTCTTAAAACGCACTTCTTTCGAGAAGCCTACCCTCACTCTGCTTAACTACCAAACGCAACACCACATACAGTACCACATTTCTCACCCACTTAATTCGATCTTGCTCACTCCCACACCTTGTGTATTACTCCCTTCCCTTTAGAGTGTAAGCTCTTTCTGCATAGGGCCTTCCTCTCCTTTTGTACCGGTATTGATTGTGATGTATGTAACGCCATATGTTCTATGTATATAATTCATGTGATTTAACTGTATAATCACATTTATTTTACAGTGCTACGCAATATGTTGGCACTATATAAATACATGTTAATAATAATAATACGCTAATTCACTAAGATTGAGATTTGACTGAACGTTACCTCTTGCGCCAGACTTGCCTTCACCAGCTCAGACCAGGCGAAGTGCAATAGAGTAGATAGGACTTGGTCAAAAAATAGTTGACATTTTTTTTAAGTTCGCAGGCGTCTTTTACTTTTTACAGGGTGATAGGGTGCAAAAGATCGTAATTTTTTTGGGGGGTACCAGGCTTCCTCCATACATTTCCTAACATATGGCACATAAACTATACAGTGGGCACATGTGTTGGGCAATATAACAACTCTATTTTATTTTATTAAGGTTCCCTGGGCTTGTGTAGTGTAATGTATACGTCCATTCAACTTTAACTTCCCAGCGTATGCAAATTAGCCAACACTAGCGTAACTTTGCTTTGCTTGCTGCAGTAACACTAGCGCAACTTCGCAAGCGTTCGGCATCCTGGACTCAACTTTGGATTTTCACTAGTGATGGGCAAATTTATTCGCCAGGCGCAAATTCGCGGCGAAATTGCGCGATTTGTCGCCAGCGAATAAATTCGCGAAACGCCCGGAAAAATTTGCGTCAAAAATTCGCCGGCGTCAAAAAAAAATATACCGAAAAAACGAACGCCGTCGTCAAAAACGGGCGCTGGCGTCAAAAACGGGCACCGGCATCAAAAAAACAGTGTCGTTTCACTAATTTTTTTGCCGTTTCGCGAAATTCGCAAATTTTCACGAATTAGCGTTGTCCTGGCGAATCTACGCCTGCCAAAGTGTTGTGATGTCAGTGAAGCCATCGCTGGCGCAATTTCGGAGGTAAGTAAATTTGCCCCTTTGTCTCTTACATTTAACATAATATGTCCCATACCTATACTAATTACTTGTCCCCAATTTGAAACAAACACTGGATTGGTTGCTTTTCAAAATATACTTACCAAGTAAGATACACAAACAGTACTTACAGTGCCTACTACAAAATATTGCTGGAAACATTTTCACTGTGAAAACATGTACAAGATTAAAAAAAAATACACTGACATAATTTTGGCACACAAAAAATCACCCACTGACTCCAAAGCATTTTGTGCAAAAAAAACTGCCCACCTCAATACATTTTTTTTTTTGGAGAGAATCGCTCATCACAAGATATTAATTATAGAATAAAATATTTTAATAAATGTCAGTCACCATGACATCAGGTTTGAAGTTTGTTGTGCATTCATGTAAAATGCTCTACCAAAAACAGATTAGAAATGTTCATGTGAAAAAAGATTAGAAAGAGACAATTCTAAAGCATTATTTTTTAAACTTAATTTATGCAACTGATATAATGCATTATTACTATCAAGTTTTGAAAGATGACCTTTTCCTTTGAAGAAAATTTTCTAGGCTGGATTTTAGAAAGCTCCTAAACTTACTTATATGGATTTGCAATGCAAAAATTAATTAAATGGCGTGAAAATACCAATTATGAAAATTAAGTAAAACTTGAACATTTAGAAATGCCATAGAAATTCCAATAAGCTACAGTACTGTACACTACAGTACTGTGCCTGCAGCAAATGATCAACTACTTTTAGGTTGAACTATACTTGGCTTAGTCTATACTCGGCTTGTGTATTCATATATGCCAAACATGTTTTCTAGCTATTACAGTAGAGTAACAAACAGTACAGTAACAAACCATAGGGAGGAAAAAATGCAGGTATATAAGGTCACCAGGAGGGGTAAGCAATCATGTGCATTCTAGACATGTTTGCATCATCAACAACATTGAGGAAACAAAATTGCCTTTGTGACTGTGAGGAACAGCATGTTTTTCCTATTAATCATAAATAAGCCTCTTTCGTCATGGCAGATGTGGTTCACTAAGGTCTAGTGTGTCCTATAACTTGCCAAGGTTTAATTTGTAGGGCTTTTCATGGCCTTTAAGGTCCTTACAACATTACAGAAGTTTGTGTGTAGCTGCCCCAAATCATTGAAGTGCTTCTCATGGTTATAACATATAAATAAAGTGGTATGACAGCAAATAAAAAGTCTAACAGCATCATAGTTATGTTCAATTATTTATCTTGTTAAATAAAAATGTCATTGTTCTTAATATTTATTATTACAGAATACTAGGTTATACCAGGTAGACATTGAGTCGCCCATTTATTAAACCTCAATTTTTTCTGGTCGCTGGTTTTTAGGGGGAAAACTAATTTCTCGTGGAAAAATAACGAGAAATTAGAAAGCTGCTAAAAATCTGAATGCGAAAATATGCCATCTCAAACCATTCAAGGTCATGTGGAAGTCAAAGGCAGATGTCCCTGAAGTTGTTTCTTGACATTGTGATTTGAGCTGGATAATCAAGTTTTTGCAGCGTAAATTCAATAACATCTAATCAATTGTATGAGACGAATTGACGCTCAATTTTGTTGCTCTGATGAAAAATTATTGATAAATAGGTTAAATTTGTGGAAGGGAGTTTGGTCAAATTTGTTTTCATAAAAAAAACTGAGATAAGCATTTTAGTAAATCAGCCCCTAATTGTAAGAAACTTACCCTGGTGGTCTAGTGGGCAGCGGGGTCCACGCCGCGTCCTTGGCGTGGACGCCCGCTGCGCCGCTCCTATCCTGCCCTTGCCGGCGCCATCTTGGATTACTAGGGCGCGCGCGGTGCACCTGCGCGCCTCTTAAAGGCGCGAAATTGCGCACGTTTTTGCGCCAATTGGTTCCCTATTTAAGGCCCATTCAGACCTGTAGCCAGTGCCCGTTATAGGATCATATCCTGAGGTTTCCTGAGCTTTTTGCTACCTGTTTCTGAATTTGCTATCCTGACTGATTATCCGTGTTTGACCCAGTCTGTTCCTGACTACTCTGCATTCTGTATCCTGACCCTTGCCTGCCTGCGACAACTCTTCCTGCTTAACCCCTTGCTTGATCACCCGGTTTGACCCTTGCCTGCCTGACGATTCTGATATCCGCCTGCCTCGACCCAGCCTGTCTGACCATCCTTCTGCCTTATCCAGTCTGTCTGATTATCTGGTTTTGACCCCTTGCCTGCCTGACGATTCTGTTATCTGCCTGTCCTGATCCGGTCTGTTCCGTTTCCACCTGACGCCTTGTCCTTGACCTTCTGCCCAAAGACTCTTGCTATCCGGTCATGCCCCTTTGCCAGCCAGAACTCCTCGCCTTGTACCACTCGTTAAGTCCAGGTGGCACCCAATTAAGCTGAGGGCTCCTCCCGAAGCCCAAAGGTGGTCACACTACTGGTGAAGCCGAGCCGAGACCAGGGTCCTTGGCATTTGTTCTGGTATTGGGTGCCGGCCGTTACACTAATACATTGCTACCAGGTTGTGATGAGCAAAATTTTTAGCCAAGTTTCACCATTAAAATGACTCCCATAGAAGACTCCAAAGGGTGAAAAAAATTATTGCTCATCAAAAAACAATTTGTCACGTCGCAAAAAAGGTTTGTCGTCCATTGACTTCAATGCATTTCGCCGAATTTTTGCTGAAGCGGGTCAGATTTGCCCATCACTACTTCCAGGTTGTTGTATAGGTTACTGCACCTGGGAAAATGTTCTGCTTTTTTTTTATTAATTTAATGAAGGGATGCATTTTTTTGGGGGCATATAAAAAGGGAAAACAAAAGGAGATAGAGGATATATATATATATATATATATTAATATATACAAATTCTCTTTTAAATGAAATTTAAAATAAAACAATGCATAAACGTTCTTATTTAGCATTTTAATTGCAATTGAGCAGGCCAGTATAGTATAGTCATCAGAAGGAAATTCTTGGCTACGATAGCGTTAAAGAATTTTTCATGGGATTTTTGTTGCCTCTAGGTGATATGCAATGTTGCCACATTTTAGGCATAGATAGCATAGGTCTTATTAAAGGAGGAGAAAGGTTAAAACTAAGTAAGCCTTATCAGAAAGATCCATCTAAATATACCAGTAAACCCCCAAAGTAATTCTGCTCTGAGTCCCCTGTCAAAAGAAACACTGAATTTCTTTCCTTCTATTGTGTACACATGGGCTTCTGTATCAGACTTCCTGCCTACAGCTTAAACCTCATTGCCCCGGGCAAGAGCATGCTCAGTTTGCTCCTCTTCCCCCGCCCCCTCCCTTCTCTGCTGTAATCTGAGCCCAGAGCAGGGAGAGACTCAGGCAGGAAGTGATATCACACCATGTTAATACTGCAGCTCCTATCCTAAACAAACAGAGAGTTTCTAGAGCTTTTTACTCAGGTATGGTAAAACATTCTACAGAATAAATATTGCATTCTAGCTTGCACTATTGCAGCTAATCTATTGGCAATAAAATGCCTCCATAGCTTTCCTTCTCCTTTAATCTCCTCCATGTTCAGGCTCAGATTACAAAATTAATAAAAATAGTTTTATTTTGTATCACAAACAGTATTATTTTAAATCATGAATACTTGTAATATCAGGTGATTTATGTGGTGACTATAAGAAAATATTCTTTAAGAAGTTCTCTCCTCAGTGTGATTGAACTTATAAATGGCTCCTTCTTCATTCCATAATACACAGTACACTTTGGAAAGAAGTTCTTGTATTTTCATTACTGTGAAGAGAACCCTGTCTCTGGGAATTTTAATTGGATTGTTGATCAAGTCTTTTCTAGTAACTGTACTATCTGCACAAAAGAAGTTTATTTTCTTCTCGGCTTCATTTTTTTTTCTAAATTGAATCCAAAGGCAGAAGTGGACCTGCCAATAAGAGTCTTATTGTAAACTGCTGTTTTAGTAAATTGAACACAGATCTGAAGAGTGATACATTCATAGAATGATTTTAACAGCCCACCCTCAAGCTTTAATTATTGCTTAATGTATCACTCTTAGTAAAAAACTCTGCATTTGGTTTGTGAACAAACGGTGCATTACTCAGAACAATTTTTGTTTTTTTCTGCTGATGGTCTCTGTGTGACGTAATTGTTGGTTATAGAAGTAAACTAAATGGTATATATATATATATAAAGATCAGTATCCATTCTAGATGGAACTTGCTCTGTGCAGATCTGCTATGCTCTGTACAACTGCAGAGCTGTATGGATTCTTGTTTAACTTGAACCTTTGAGTGCACCCAGTGTAACTCTCTTTTCAAGGGAACACTGTATTAACTGTGTTTAAAGAAGTTAAGTACAGGGCCTGGATACACACAGGGGCTCATTTATAAGCTTTGCACAGCACAGAACGAATCTAACAGTTAAAAAATTTGCCCTACACATGCTTATATTTATAAACCTGAGTGGTGTATTTAATGGTGAAAAAGAACTGCAAATTTTTATTTGCACTGTGAATGTCCATAAGGGCTTTTTAAATACGGTATAATCTCAAATTGTAAATATTTATGCACGCACTCTGCTTTTGAGTTACACCAGAACTTTGATGGCAGAGAAAATATTTGCAAATTGTGAATTTAAATTACTGTCAATGCTATTTTTGCACACAATGGCCTTGCAGAGTCGCAAACAACAATCCCATTTGAGAATAATTTTGTGCAATGCAAATTCGCAAAAAAATGGAAAGACGTCAGAGCAATATTTCAGCATTCAGGAAAAAACATGGGCAATACAACCATTTGCAAATAAAACTGCACTGACTTCACATATCCCCCGGTGAGCTCATTGTAAATTATAAAATTAAGGTATGTTCAGGTTACTCCAAAGGCCTGGCCCAATGTATTATTCACAGTCAAGGACAAATCTGTGCACCTACATAATAAGGAACAAAGTGGCATGGTTTTATGCCCATATATCAACATATTTCCAGGTAAGCACTTGTTATTGCTGGGAAATATTGTGATTTAAGAGAAATGTTTTTTTGCTAACCCTTGGTTTCTCAATGAGCCCTCTTGTGTATGTTCTTTACAGTGTTCTGTATTGCAGATGTCACACTAATACAATTCCTTACTCTGATGTTCTTTCCTAAATCTTTTGTAGCATTCCAAAACAGCATGGCTTTTTTCTCCAAATTACTAAGTAAAACTTAGAGTTGTGGGATCAGGAATCAGTGCATATTTAACAATATTTTGACCCTTTTTGAACTGAAGAACATATTGTGCCTTTGGGCCAAACCAAGCAATTCTCAGATAATTGTATTCCAGGTGCCATACCACATAAGACAAGTCTACTCAGTCATTTAACATCCATGTCTTGCAGTTTATTAAAAATATTATATAAGCTTATTTTCTTTTTCCTTTATCATCCAAAATTGCTATTGCAGATACCAAAAATTCATGCTGTTTTGGGCTGAGAGATGCCTTTGGTGTTCAACGCCACACATCAAAGCAGAATTTTGACACATTTCATCTTAAAGTGTTTCATATTTAGCCTCTAGGTGCAGGTAAGTTTATAACTTAGTCCAAAAGTTAAACTGTTTTGAAATTAAAGAAAATAAATGCCATGTGTCTCTCAGTCTTATTTCCAGGTCATTTAAAAAAAGTTATCAAAATAAAGCCAATAAATCAGCATTACAAATTGTTGAAAATTAAACTTTCAAAGTACTGTAACTGTTTTCTATAATAGGTTTATTATGAGTCTAATGTTATAAAAATGTATCGCTTTCATAATTTCATGACCAATCTCTGTTTTATGACACCAAGACCAAGTAAAGGTCCACTATACCTCCTTTTTTTCTGAATCAACTTGCATTTTTTGTTTTAAATAAAATTATTTTTTTTTGTCCAATTACAATCTTCCTTAACTCATCCAATAACAATTTTGTAGTATAACACAACATAGTTATAAAAAAAATCCAGAGAAGCAGTGGCGAACTAGAGTGCACTGGGCCCCCCTGCAAATCTTCAGAGGGGTCCAGCTCACTCCAAACCCCATCCTCCAGCCCACTTCCCATCCCACATCTGCCCGCCCACCTCCCAACCTGAGTCCGTCATCTCCTGCCCAACTTTCTTACCTCTTCCTCGCTGGTAAAAGAGAGTGGCTGGGGAGGAGAGTTTTTTTAATTAGCTATAGAGGAAGCAGGCCTCTAGAGTTACGCCACTGCAGAGAGGATATGAACCTATTGCCTATAACTAGGGATGAGCAAAATATTTTGCCATGTCTTGCAGTGAAAGAATGCCCATAGACTAATTTATAGTAAAGTAAAATTGTTCTGTGAAAAAAAAATGCCCATAGATGTCAATGCATTTGGCGAATTTTCAGCAAAATGAAACGGGACAGATTTGCCCATCATTAACTATAACCTATATCCATAGGCTGCTGTGGAGGTGGCCAATTAACTATGAATAATAAAAATGAATCCTCGTCCCAATTCAATTGAGGAAAACTCGTGGTAATAACGTTTTGTAATCAGATTGAATCTATCCCATCATCTAGTGATTATACGATTGGATAAGTGGATTTTAAATGATATGTAGCATTCTTTAGTCTGCTCTTGATATTGTACTTCTAGAAGTTTGTTAGGTGCTACAAACAAAAGTAGATAGTAGTAGTTGTTTAATATGAAAGTTTATTTGAAAAAAAAAATCTGGTTTGTCCAACAAATTACACACTAATGCATGTGGCTGCATACGTGTGAAGTGAAGTAATAACTTTATAGGTGGTGTCATGAAGATAAGACATAGGCAAACATATACAATTTCAAATATATTAAACTTGTACACATATTGGTTTTAGCTGGAAAAAACGCACACTGTGAACAATGTTTTGCTGTGCAAAATATTTTTCCTTTGTGCATTTTAATATCTTGTAATATCTTTGTAGTAGCAGAAAAAAGATTGTAGATGAAAATCTCAGGAATTAGCTCAGTTAATATCTGCAATGTAATGAATTGTAGATTTTTTATTTGCAAAATGTTATTTCCTTAATGCCATTTATTACATGTTTTCCCATGAGGCCACACCTATACTTACAAACCAGTCTCTCTGTTGAAAACTTTTTTATTATAGATTAAAGATGCTATTGAGAACTGAGAAGTGAAATTTATCATAGTTCACAAAATCTATAAGCATAAATATATACATATGGGGGCCCATTTACTAAGGGTCGAAGTGAATTTTTGAATTCAAAAACTTCGAATTCCGAAGTAATTTTTGGGTACTTCGACCATCGAATAGGGAAAAATTAGATTTGAATTGAAAAAACGTTGAATATTCGACCATTCGAAGATCGAAGTACAGTGTCTTTAAAAAACTTCAACTCCGACACTTCGCCACCTTAAACCTGCCGAATTGCTGTGTTAGCCTATGGGGACCCCCTAGAACCTATAGCCAGTATTTAGCTAAGTTTTTAGACGTCGAAGAATTTTTTTTTGAAAATCGTTTGATCAATTAATTAAATCTTTCAGATCGTTCCATTCGAACGATTTCTACGTTCGATGGAATGATTTGAATTCGATCGAAAATTGCTAAATTTGATCAAAAAACCCTTCGACTATCGAATTTTTACAATTCAATGGTCGAATTTCGAAGTTTTACCACTTCGAAATTCGACCCATGTGCCCCATGGTGTTCTTTCTCTCCCAAACCCCTCAAACTTACTTAACTTATTACTTATTTAAAGTTGAATATGTATTTTTTGTTATTATAGGAAATCATTTTACCTTCAATTCATCATTTAACTGCATTGGACATTTGTATGGTTATTTCTTTTTAAAGGGCAAATAACCCTAAAAATGTATAAGTAAATATTCAATTTCTCTCCCCTCCATTAACACGGCTATCCTTGACAAAGTTAACTCTTTTTAATATTTAATACATACAAATTGCAATAAAATCTCTCTTATAGTTGTGCATAGTGATTGTCAAATTTGGGGCATTTCGTTTTGCGGAAAAATTTGCAAATTTCCCGCGAAATTCACGGAACGCAAAGTCACCACTTAACCTTTCTAAAACACTGTGCACAACTTGTGATGTGTGAATTTATTTGACAGGCGTGAGTTTGCGGCGAATTACCGCGTTTCACCACTGGCGAATAAATTCACAAAACCGCCGCATAAATTCGCCAGCGAAAATTCGGCTGGCGAATTTTCACTGCGGTTTCGCAAATTTATTCGCCGGCACAGCAAATTTGCACCTGCTGAATAAATTCGCCCATCGCTAGTTGGGCACAGTGTTTTAAAAAGTTATGTGTTGACTTTACACTTACGTGCGTGCTCCAATCTCCTGCTAGCTGACTTAATTTTTAAACCCGGAAGTTACTTGCCGACTTTACAGATGATTTTCAGCCTGCCTTTGTCTCCCTTTTTTCATATTCTTGGCATGATAGTGTGCATAACTGGTATTTCTCTAAGAGCTGTGGGCAATGAAGGTGGCACATAGGTCAGCCATAAATCTGTCAAGGACCAAATAAAACCCCTACACAGTCTGTGCACTCACACTCGCTCCTTTTCTGCTTACGCTAACCAAAAGGGAGAAGAATGCAGGCTGAAAATCGTCTGTAAAGTCGAAAAGTAACTTCCGGTTTTAAAAAGGAAGTCGGCTAGCAGGAGATCGAAGCACGCACGTACACTGTAAGTGCAAAGTTGACACATCGCCTTTTTAAAACACTGTGCACCACTGGAAGAAATATTTTATTGCAATGTATTAAATATTAAAAACAGTTAACGTTGTCAAGGATAGCCGTATTAATGGAGGGGAGAAGAATTGATCTTTTACTTATATATTTTTAGTGTTACTTGCCCTTTGATTTGCTTTTTTTAATTTTTTCCATAAATCTTTGCCCTTGCAATATATTAACTGAAATTAAATACTTTGCCTTTTCCACCGTGTATCCTTTTTCTCTTTTTCCTTCCCCTTCACCCACTCCTCTACCCTTCAGCTAACCTGCCCCTCCACTCTCTTTACACTCAATTTCTAAAAGAATCATATAAACTGGATGTCGCCAGCAGTCCCAGTAAGAATGAATGCGGGAAGCTATTATATTTAGCTGATCGCAAATATATTTTAATATGTGTATGGTCACAGATGAGCAAGAATTGTAGGGAACACACAAATATTATAGGGACATACCACCATTTAGAATCTATTGACCAAATCTTGTTAAATTGTTATTGAATTATATAAAGTTCACCAAAAATCATGCTAAAGTTTGTCATATTTCATATAATTTGCATCAAGTTAAAAAAAATCACTAATACAGCCAATGTATTATGAATCATCACAACAATTACATGTATATTATTTTTTTCTTAAAGAAGTAAAATATCTATTTTAATGTTCATTGAAATACTATTTACAATTCAGCTGAAAATACAAACTAACAAAGATGTATGTCTGGACTGCATTAGCAGGCACAACTAGAATGTCCGAATGCTTTTCATTTTATCCTACTGTACATACCACTGCATATTTTATGTAATAATAACATAACATATTAATGACGGTAAATCATTAGCACTTGTTTGAACAAGACAGGTTAACAATGCTTTATTTAATCCTAAGAAATAGGCCTGCTTCAGTCCCCAGTAAGTACTCTCAATTTATACATAGCTGTGCCTGAAAACAATAACGTCCAGGTACTCATCTCTCAAACTATCGAAAGTTCCCCTGCAGGCAAAACAATTGAAGTTACTGACAGATTCCAAGAAGAAATAGAATGTACAAACATAAAATGCAGGTTGTCAGCACAAGATATAGACATTTCCATGTAAAAATAGACAAAAGCATATCTATAAATGTGGAAAACTCTAAATCTGTTCCAATGCATGGAAACAAATATTGATTTAATTATTCATTGTTTAAGGAAACTGTTAAATGAATAGACAAAACAAGATTGAGGATCAATCTGTTTGAAAGGAGAAAAACATTGAATAGCATAAGTTTGGAAATAAGAGTACAATTTGTATAGAAAGCAAATGTTCGCATTGGAATCAATCAGAGAGCAGTAATGGAGATATATGGGATCATAGAAAGTCAACTTGAAGATTTAAATGTTGGTACTGTATATACGCACATCTCATTATTGATGTAAATTATCTACCATCTGCTGGCTTGTCTGTAGTGTTTAGTGTATCCCACAGTGTAACTACAAACAACTACAAACTGTAATGAAAACTAATAAACCTTAATACACCTAGATAATATGTGATAAGGCACACTGCTTTTCTGTTATACCTGACAAAATTAGTATTTTTTTTATATTTATGAAACACAACATGACTTTTTCCCACATTTTAATGATATCCATTAGTTAGCAAAAGATGTTCCTACCTTTTTTTTCTTTTATCCTTTGTTATGAGCAGATTTTATCTTATGGCCCAAAAACTTGCAAGTCTAGTGAAAACGAATTAAAAGTTGTGTGAAATGGAAAATTTACAAATTCAACTGTATGGGGAAAGTCACACACAGCAATAATATTTTTTCCTGGTTTACTTCAAATCAGTACAATCCAGTATAGCCCTGCACCCACAAAGGCTCTTCTCACAGTTTTAAAAGTTACCCCAGCCCCTCTCTGGTGTCTTTTTGTCCCTCTGTTTTAGTCTTTGGTCCACTGGAAGCAATAATGTAACTATAGAAGATGTAGACCGTGCAGCCAAAGTCAGACCTAGGGGTCCCGTTAGGGATAGGCACATGGGTAGAAGTGGTGAATTGCTGGTTGGCTCAGAAGCATGAATAAATCACAAAGTGCAAGTTTTGCTTAAGAGTGGACCTGGGATTGGTGTGCAGAGGCACGCATTGCACCAGACTACACCCTTGGCTGAAAGCATTTTCTTTTATCCCCGGGAAAAAACAGGTCTGATTGAAGACACTGGAGTTTTCGATTCATGCACTTTTTTCCCCTGCATTCCTTGGACTTTCTCAGTGGGATTCTACTGGATAAGGTAGGACAATACTGTTCTTGTATCCTGCATTTTTCCTCAATCCATGTGCTTTGAGAATGCCTTAATCTTAACCTTACTAACATAGTGATGTGGCAATTTTAGATGGTTTACTCAACAATTTAAAAAACAAAAACAAAAAAACAAGAATTATTATTGCTTACAAAATTAATTTTATAAAACAGGGGTTTGGGGACATTTAGCATACAGTATTCTAAAATATATCCACAATATTTATTCCTAAAATGTTATAAAGCATAATGTCACTAAATACTATAAACAAATGGGAAGCCAAACTCTTTTTTTTCTATTTTTTTAGCCTGATTTATATTTTAAGATAGAATTTTGTGCATGCACTTAAATAATGCCTTTATTCTTTGATTCTATTAACAACCATAGCATTAAGATGAATATAGATGTTTATATGCTGATGCAGAACTTAATTTCCTCACAGGTGCTTACACCTGTGTGATACAGTTTATGGATACCAAAGAAATACTAGTACACAATGTATTGCTCAATTCAATATAATTTAATGATCATTGGCAACAGATTACGACACATAGTAAATCATAAATAATTCCTTTGGTGTTTCTTGTGATGACATTAATCATAATGAACTTGTTTTGTTTTAATGGAATTATAATTAAGCATACCAGATGGCTTTAAAGTCATAAGGGATATGTGAATAAGCCTAGATTCTGTTATTGACTCATGTGATACATCAGGGGTGCAATGCTCTACAACATTTGCTGTGCTGCAGAGCAAATTCTAGTTTAAAGAGCTATGAATTGATTTAATCTTGCTGTTAAACAGAAAACAATACATTAAAGGGATACTGTCATGGGAAAAAACATTTTTTTCAAAACACATCAGTTAATAGTGCTACTCCAGCAGAATTTTGCTCTGAAATCCATTTCTCAAAAGATCAAACAGATTTTTTTATATTCAATTTTGAAATCTGACATGGGGCTAGACATGTTGTCAATTTCCCAGCTGCCCCAAGTCATGTGACTTGTGCTCTAATAAACATCAATTACTCTTTACTACTGTACTGCAAGTTGGAGTGATATAACCCCTCCTTTTCCCCCCCAGCAGCCAAACAAAAGAACAATCGGAAGGTAACCAGATAACAGCTCCCTAACACAAGATAACAGCTGCCTGGTAGATCTAAGAACAACACTCAACAGTAAAAACCCATGTCCCACTGAGACACATTCAGTTACATTGAGAATGAAAAACAGCAGCCTGCCAGAAAGCATTTCTCTCCTAAAGTGCAGGCACAAGTCACATGAATAGGGGCAGCTGGGAAATTGACAAAATGTCTAGCCCCATGTCAGATTTCAAAATTGAATATAAAAAAATCTGTTTGCTCTTTTGAGAAATGGATTTCAGTGCATAATTCTACTGGAGTAGCTCTATTAACTGATGTGTTTTGAAAAAAACATGTTTTCCGATGACAGGATCCCTTTAATGGAAACCAGGAGATTTTCAGTTGTGGAAAAGTTAACAGAAATTGCTATGCTAACCTATTGAACAAAACACAAAATACGGTATTATATTTGTCCCTTGAAGATAAAATGGCAATAGAGTTATAAAAGTTGAGTTACATTTTGGAACACAGCTATAGGGAGTTCCATTGTTAGTCAACTGAAAAGTCTCCACATATACATGCCTACATAACTATCGCATTACCAGTGACATCAACAAAAATCGGTATAGCATTGACCTGTATGAATGAAAACCTTCATAGGCACCTTTAATAAAACTGTTACATGTTAGCTGTCAAATTTAGGTGGTCTTAAAACAACAATATTGACAAATATCTAAATAATGTATTGCATTTTGTAATTACAGTAGGATCATATTACCTTTTAATGCACACTTTTCATAGGCTTCATATTGATCTGTCCTCAATTACATCAGGCTAATTGTTACCATATCCTGTGAAATATCACAAAATCTTTGTTCCGTGGTTGTAAACAACAAGATAATTTGCTCTAGAGCTCTTAAGCTTATATATCTGAATTTACCTTTTATTGCACTGTTTAAAAATGACTGACCTACAGCTTCTAATTGTTCTAAAAGACACAGGGGAGCCCTTACTAATGTAATAAGTGAAGTTAGTGTTTGCAAAATCCTTTTGAAATAGTTTAATTTCTAAGTCTTGTTCTGGTACCATAAATAGAAATAATGCAAGGAATAAAAATCAAACCATTCATATCTGCTCTTGGCTAATCCATCTCAAAATTCCAAAAGCCACCACCTTTGAATTCAGGTAGAAATCACATAAGAATAAAGAGAAAATGGAAAGAGGCACAGTATAATGCTGGGTACTTGCATACACCCATTTATATAAGACATTTACATTATATATTTAAACACTGGTTAACAAAAACCTTTTCAAAGTCTCCCCCAATACCTTGAAATATTTTCCCTGGTGGACACAGAAGAAGATGCTAAGGGGATTATTTACTAAAACTCAAGTATATCTCTAATAAAATCTATAATTAATCTTTATCTATTATTTATAATAAATCTCTTAAAATTCTATTTTTTTCCCCTCTAAAAATTCTAAATTTCCTCTTTAAAAATGTGAGTTTTAAAAATGGGCCCCTAGAGTATCTTCTCCCATTAGAGGTGGCCACAGCACATAGTGAAATTTTGTAAATGTAGTGATGGGCAAAGTTATTCGCCAGACATGTTAATCAGTTGAGTTCCCAGATTCCGGAAATTTCACAAAACCGCTGTGGGGAAAATTCACTGCGACAAAAAAAAATTGTCACTCGTCAAAATTGTCGTGCGTCAAAATTATTCGGATGCCCGTTGACTTTAATGCATTTGGACAAGAGAGTCGCGCGTATAAAAACGGTCTCTCGTGTCAAAAATGGTCTCTCGTGACACCAATTGACTTCAATATGTTTTGCAAATTGTTCGTCGTTTAGCAAATTTTTCCAAAGTTTTGCAAATTTCTTGGCAAAACAAAATGGGACTGATTCACCCATCACTAGTCAAATGTTGTCATATAGCCAGACATCTAGGTATCTATAATTAATGCACATCAAATCTGTATGTCATGTTATGCATAGATTCTCCAGACATATAGACATATACATCTATAAGTTATTTACATTTTCAACATGGACTATTCAATCTTCTGTTCTGTTGCAGGCTGTAAATGTTATCTCATGCCAGGAAAAATAAAACATTTGCCAATTGGTATAACAGTCTGGAAGAAAATGCTGAAGAGAACAAAGGTTGTTTTTCTTCTCCATTTTCCCTCTTTGTTATCATAGAGTTTAAACTTCACAAGGGACAAACAGAAGTGATACTATTTTACAGTGGGAATGCAAGAAATTTCCCCTTCCCTTCCTTAACAGGCGGAATATCAGACGAAATATCATAAATATTTGTTATTACTATTATTATCATTTATATAGCTCAAGCATATTAACCAACACTGAAGAGACGGATTATAGTCAATCGTTCTCATCAGTCCTTGCCCCAAGACAGATTAGAGCTAATTTTCCTCTCACACAAATGGACACACACTACGGCCAGCTTAACTAGAAGCCAATTAACCTGTCAGTAAATTTTTGGACTGAGAAGCAGAGCATGAAAGCCATGCAAGCATGGAGAAAATGTATAAACTCTGTTCATATTGAGCCCCCTTT
The DNA here is from genome assembly GCF_017654675.1 of Xenopus laevis. NCBI lineage: Eukaryota > Metazoa > Chordata > Amphibia > Anura > Pipidae > Xenopus > Xenopus laevis. The sequence goes on from NC_054371.1 coordinate 49,541,694, forward strand.
ATAACTGAATCCAGGACCCTATAGCTTCCAGGCTGTAAGGCAGCATTGCTAATCACTGTGCAATGTCAGCATGTTGTGTTCATTGCTATTTAAATAAAAAGACAAAGTGCTTAGTAATAATTTCATAAACTGATCCAAAATAGAAACAATACATGGAAAAGGACATACATTTTTAAATAACTATTTTTTTTGCAAATTTAAAATGTGCATTAAAAAGCATACAAACAATAATCCCTAGAATGGCATATCCCTAAATATGAGACAAACTAATAGAAATTGTATGAAAAGACCTTGAAGCTGCAGATTACTTGTATATGACCAAAGTTGCTTTACCTTGGGGTAAAATGACAATACATTTACTAACAGAACAAAACTGGACATGGGTACTCACCCATAGCAATAATCAGGTTTGATAGGTCTAGTGAAAGCTACACTAGGGGGCACATTAACTTAGGGTCGAAGTTGAATCTCGAAGTCGAAGGATTTAGCGCTAATTCCTTTGATCGAACGTTCGAAGGAATAATTGTTCGATCCTTCGAATCGAACGATTCGAAGGATTTTAATTCTTCGATCGAACGATTTTCCTTCGATCATAAATTGGCTAGAAAGCCTATGGGGACCTTCCCCATAGGCTAAGATTGATGCTAGGTAGGTTTTAGGTGGTCGAAGTTTTTTTTTAAAGAGACAGTACTTTCGACTATTGAATGGTCGAATAGTCGAACGATTTTTAGTTCGAATCGTTCGATTCGAAGTCTAAGGTCGAAGCCAATTCGATGGTCAAAGTAGCCAAAAAAAACTTCGAAATTCGAAGTATTTTTTATTCTATTCCTTCACTCGACCTAAGTAAATGTGCCCCTTATTAATGTATACTGTAAATCTGATTACAAATCTGTTACTGTACTAAGACACCTTTGTGTATTATTAAATGACATAAAACAAAACATTCTTTCAAAGACTCATACTGTAGTACATTACCGTGCACTGTTAAGTAAGCTACTTGTGAATTGTTCTTCTCCTATACATCATCAAGTTCTGAGAACCTGAATCTTTAAGTAGAAATCAGTAAAATTGCTCATCATTCGAATCATACATTGATAATCAAATTCAGTAGAACTTGATTATGTTGCCAGATTAATTTGGATGGTAGGTTATAGTTAAACCAGGTAGTTTCTCTAGCAGATTCCCACTGCTGGAGAAACACCAGAAAGCACCTGTGGCACTTTTTTATTGAATTTAAGGGCCTAAAGCATCAGAAAGTTTTTGGCTGTAAAAAAAATAATATTCAGGCTGAATACCACCTGTATTGAACTCAATGACATGATAATGACAATTATATTTCTGTTTGAAATGTGCAGGACTACCACCAGGTATGACATGAGCCTTTTAATTCCCAGCAAGCTTTTGATAATGTGACCAAACATCCAGATTAAAAGACCAGTAACATAAAAAATTTAAAAAAAAAAAAAAAGTTTTTGTACTTAATGAAAAAAAAAACACCAAGACACTATTTACTTTAAATTCACAAAATCTTTATTAAGAAATAACTTACCGATTCTCTGTTTCCACTCCTCTTCAGAAACAGTGACAGGGTGGTGATCCATCGTGTGGCGCTTGATTTCTCCTCCCTGGCTACCTCCTATTGAGTGCCACACGAAGGATCGTCACCCTGTCGTTGTTTCTAAAGAGGAGCACAAGCAGAGAATCGGTAAGTTATTTCTTAATAAAGACTTTGCGAATTTAAAGTTAAAAGTGTCTTGGTGTTTTTTTGCGTTGAGTACAAACAAATTTTCTTTTAATTTTTTTATGTTACTGGTAATTTAAGTGGAACTATTGCACATTAGGGGGCACATTTACTTAGGGTCGAATATCGAGGGTTAATTAACCCTCGATATTCGACCGTCGAAGTTAAATTCTTCGAATATCGAAGTCGAAGGATTTAGCGATATTCGTTCGATCGAACGATCGAACGATCAAAGGAATAATCGTTCGATTGAACGATTAAATCCTTCGATCAAACGATTTTCCTTCGATCAGAAATTGGCTAGAAAGCCTATGGGGATCTTTCCCATAGGCTAACATTGATGTTCAGTAGGTTTTAGGTGGCGAAATAGGGGATCGAAATTTTTTTAAAGAGACAGTACTTCGACTATCAAATGGTCGAATATTTGACCAATTTTTAGTTGGAATCATTCCATTCAAAGTCAAAGGTCGAAGTAGCCAATTCGATGGTCGAAGTAGCCAAAAAAATACTTCGAAATTCAAAGTATTTTTTATTCTATTCCTTCACTCGAGCTAAGTAAATGTGCCCCTAAATATAACTGTATGATGTAGAAGGGAAGTATTATTATGCAAACAGATCAGGAGATTTAAAAGCTTTTTGTGCAATAACTGAGAACAATGATAGCCTCAACAAGAACGTGCAGAAGTAAATAACTGTATTTGCAAAGAAATTGCATTTTATCATTCTGAATCATTTTTAAAAAAAAAAAACATTTACGCAATATATGACCAGATAAACAGAAATCAAGGGCACCAACACAATTTAGAGGAGCAGTGGACACAATCAATATGTAATTTGTCTCAATTCCTTACAGCAAAATGACAAATGTAACATGAACACTGATAGCTTCCAAAATACAGATTGTACAATCCCCTGCAGCACATGCAATTACAAAAAGCTTCAGTACTTAAAGATTATATTTTTCACTGCAACTGGATTCAGGCCAGAATTAATACACATTACCTTGTTCATCAAAGGTGATTAAAACAACATTAGTACAGTAAAGGGAACTGCAATAAAGAGAATATAAGATGTCTGATAAATTACAATCAAAATTCTTTGTGATTATAATCTTTTGTTATAGGTTGATTTAAAAAGTTATATTTTAACTGAAACTTTCAAAATATGTTTCTCTGTTTTGTAAGCAAAGTTATTTTTGTTAGTATTGGGGAACAGTGGTGGGTGCCTTTAACAACAATGCAGTACTAAATGCATTTGAAGTTGTCTAAGCATTGTAACATCCACATTAGGGATGTAGCGAACGGCGGAAAAAATGTTCGCGAACATATTCGCGAATTTGCGTCAAAAATGCGAACAGTTCGCGAACGTCGCGAACCCCATAGACTTCAATGGGAAGGCGAATTTTAAAAGCTAGAAAAGACATTTCTGGCCAGAAAAATGATTTTAAAGTTGTTTAAAGGGTGCAACGACCTGGACAGTGGCATGCCAGAGGGGGATCAAGGGCAAAAATGTATCTGAAAAATACATTGTTGACACAGCGCTGCGTTTTGTGCTGTAAAGGGCAGAAATCACACTACGTCACTCAGGTGATGTTTCTGGACATGGAATGTGAAAAAGCTCACACAGCTAGGTGGCACTTGGTTAAAGACTGGGCACGTATACAGTAGTGGGTACGGAATATATTATTGCTGCTGTAAAAACATCACTCAGGTGATGTTTACGGACACGGAATTATTATTGTTATTTAGACAGAATGTGAAAAAGCTCACACAGCTAGGTGGCACTTGCATACCTCCCAACTGTCCCTCTTTTGACCACTCAACCCCCTGTCCCTCTTTTGTACTGGAAAGTCCCTCTTTTCTCTGAACTGAACAGCCAGAAAAAAAACAGTTTCTAACTTAATTAGCTTTTGGCAGAGAGCTCAGAACAGCTAACAGGTGCAAATAAGATACTTTGTAACAATTTTGACTCTGGTTGGTGCTGGTAGTGGTGAACTACTAGGAGGAGCAGCACACCAGTCCCACTCCCCAACACAGCTAGACTAATAGCACTGGGCTCTTACAGTAGCAAAGTAAAAAAAACAAAAAAGAAAATAAAAGCAGTCCTTACAAGGACTATTGGGTTACAGGCAGCAGTCAGCAGATGAGAGATCAGCAGCAGGACAGCTGCCCACAGCAGCTACATACAGAGCACTGCAGTAGAAGGTAGATTACTAGCCAGCAAAGCTACCTAACCTAAAATGTCCCTCAAATCCCTGCAGAGTTCTGTCCCTACAATACAGAGCAGTATCAAGTAGATTACTAGCCAGCAAAGTTACTATCAACTGTCCCTCAAATCACTAAACAGCTCTCTCCCTACACTAGCTCTTCCAAGCACACACAGGCAGAATGAAAAAACGCTGCAGGGCTTCAGTTTATATATGGAAGGGGAGTGGTCCAGGGGGTGTGGGGGTGGTCCAGGAGGGAGAGCTTCCTGATTGGCTGCCATGTATCTGCTGCTCTGGGGTGAGAGGGCAAAAATAAGCGCCAGCTAAGGCGAACCCAAATTGGCGAACGTCGTGTGACGTTCGCGAACATTCGGCGGACGCGAACGGTCGATGTTTGCGCGAATTAGTTCGCGGGCGAACAGTCCGCGACATCCCTAATCCACATAGGTTTGATGCAGGTGCACTATTTTAAAATGACTTATAATGAAAAAAAATGTTTTTTTCCTGAGGAAGATCGCTATTATGTGATTGAAACGTTGGAATTTCTTTTGCTTGTCTATTAAAATCAGTTACTCTAACTGTGCCTGTTGAGTGCAGTATTTGTAAATCAAAAGGGCTTTCCAGCAGCAGAAAAATGGCAAAAGAAAACAGTTTGTGTTCAACGAAAGTCCAACAGAATTTTGCTTACTTTAGCAGAAAGGTCTCCAAAATGTTGTCAGACCCAAACAGACTAGTCTCAGTACATTTAGCAGGTGAATTGCAAATCAACTCCCAAGTGTAGCTCCTACTCTCTCACCCATTCACCTGCTGCTCACTTCCTTAAAACACCCCTTGGATGTCCATTGGTGGGCTTTACCTGGTTAACCCTGTGATAGCTCTTAAAGGGGTAACACTTAAAGCCATGACTTAAAATCTAAAGAATGATAGGTATATATCCCCTCCAACTTGTACAATATATAGTGAATAAATTACCCCTATTGTAAAATATATGAATATTATAAGTTACCAAGGAGTTCCATGACCATATAAAAGCATGAGGTCGAAGGCTCATGACTCACTAAATATATGTAATATATATATTTTTATATAATATGGACAAACAATCCCTGTTTTGTTTAAAGGATAAGGAATTTTTTAGAAGCTGTATACACAAAGGGACAGATTTAGATATGGTCGAATATTGAGGGTTAATTAACCCTCGATATTCGACTGCCGAAGGTAAATCCTTTGACTTTGAATATCGAAGTCGAATGATTTACCGCAATTCGTTCGATTATACGAAAAATCGTTCGATTAAATCCTTCGAATCGTTTGTTTCGAAAGATTTTAATCCATCAATTGAACGATTTTTCTTCAACCAAAAAAAGCTTCCCCATAGGCTAACATTGAGGCTCGGTAGGTTTTAGATGGCGAAGTAGGGGGGTCGAAGTTTTTTTTAAAGAGACAGTACTTCGACTATCGAATGGTCGAATAATCAAACGATTTTTAGTTTGAATCATTTGATTCGAAGTCGTAGTCGAAGGTCGAAGTAGCCAATTCGATGGTCGAAGTAGCCAAAAAATCATTCAAAATTCTACGTTTTTTTTATTCTATTTCCTCACTCGAACTAAGTGAATGTGCACCAAAATGTCTCAATGTCTTAAATATATTGATAATCGGTTGGAGTGCAGAGGACCTCTTCTATTTGTCTATATCAATACAAACACTGGACAGGAACACAAAACTGAAAATATGGGGCACATTTATTAAACCATATTTTTTTCTGGTCGAGGTTATTAGGAGGAAAACTCGAATTTTTCGTGGAAGAAAACCTCTCAAATTTGGAGAGATTTATCATACCCCAAAGTTGCTAAAACTCGAAAAATACACCATCTGAAACCTGGCAACGTCATGTAGAAGTCAATGGCAGATGTCACTAAAGTTGACATTTTGATCTGCGGTAGATAATCAGAAAAGTTGAGTTTGTCCACATGGAACTTCATGAACTGAGTTCACTTGAGATAAAGTTTATTTGACACAAGCTCAGTGAATTCTGAACTCACAAAAAGTCAGAACCCCTAACAAAGAAGTCACAGAGTTTTTATAAACTTGGGAATGTATGACATAAGAACTTATGGCCATAAAAGGGCTTTACCATTGCAAGAGCATAGAGATATCTCTTCACGGCATGGAAAAAAGAAAGAACTGCCCAAATAACCTCAAGGTCAAAGTGATAATGTCCAAGCTAGCTTGAGAACAGAATCCATCCAAGGGGGCTTTGGGGGAATACTGTATGCATACACAGAGCTTTATTCTTTCTCAGTCTCCACCTATAAACATGTACTTATCACACCAATTCTTAAGAAACCCTCCTCTCATCCAACATAACACTAAAGGCCAATTTCACTTTTGCCATTTCTATTCAAGCTCCTAGAATGGATAATCTCTAAGGGGAAAATTCACTAAGATTCGTAGTTGCGCCAGGCGCAACTTCGCCGCTCTTCGCCGCACTTCGCCACACTTCACTAATATCCGAAGTTGCGCACAGGGGTAGCGTAAGATTGCGAAGTTGCGCTAGCGTTGATTCGCTAAGTGAAGCGAAGTTACACTAGCGAAGGTTAATTTGCATACGGCGCCAAATTCAAATTTCAATGGAGGAATACTGTACGAAAACCTTCAAAACATCAAATAAAAATTTTATTTTGCCCTACACATGTGCCCACTGTCTAGGTAAGTTGCCATGAGTCAGGAAATGTAGGGGGGAAGGAGGGGAGCCCCAAAAAATGTTTCGATCTTTTTCAGCCTATCACCCATAATGTAGAAAGCACGCTAGCGTTTTTTGGGACTTAGAAAAAATTTTGACTTTTTTTGAAGCAATCCCTATCTACTCTATTGCGCTTCGCCTGGTCTGAGGTGGCGAAGGAAGTCTAGCGTAAAAGGTAGCGTTCAGTACACTGCGCAAGTTAGTGAATTTTTCGTAGTTACGTCCGTAGCGAAAATTCGCCAGGCGTAAGGGTGCGAAGTAACACTAGCAAATCTACGCCAGCGTTCGTTAGTGAATTTGCGCAGTAACGAAAATGCCAAACGCTAGCGAAGTAACGCTAGCGTTCGGCGCTTCGGCGATTAGTAAATTTGCCCCTAACTGAAGAATTTTCTTTGTGACCCCTTTCAGGCAGGTTTCCACACAAGTCACCGTGCTGAAAGAACTTTAACTAAGGTCATGAATAGTATCCATGCTGCAACACTGCAACACTATTCTATACTCATGCTCCATGTTATATTTTAAGAATTTGATACAGTTAACCATTCCCTTCTTTTAATATGACTCTAAATACTTAGGTGTCAAGTTTTTTTGCTTCATTGTGGTTCATCTTATCTCTCTATGCGATATGCTAGGTTTGTACACTCAGAAAAAAAAATTCTCAGACAAAGGTGGTATCCCAAAAAAAAATCTTTTTTAATGTGGCAATTACAACAATGTTATATCAAAACATTAGCATACATAGCATTAAACATATATACATACCACCCAATTGTATATACAAGGCAGAAAAAGGCAACAAGGAGCGGAAACACCTGCCAAAAAATGAGTGGCCCCAACATTTCAGCACAACAGTCTTTGTCTAGGGGATTCAAGGGGAAAATCCACTTGACAAAGGCCATTGTGCCGAAACGTTGAGGCCATTCTCATTTTTTGGCTGGTGTTTCCGCTCCTTGTTGCCTTTGTCTGCCTTGTGTATACAATTGGGTGGTATGTATATACAGTATCTTTAATATTATGTATGCTGACAACATTGTTGTAATTACCACATTCATTCTACATAATGAGATTTTTTTGTGATATCACCTTTGTTTGAGAAAAAAAAATTCTGAGTGTGCAAACTAAGCATATTGCACAGTGTGTATCTTGTTACTCTATGTGGGAGTAATTGTTGGTTTCCTGCACCTCTTATCATACATTGCTTAATATTTTACTGATTAATGTGCCCTCCATTTACCTATCATCTTATCTCTCTACCTGTGCCTTAAGATTAACAGTTTCACTGTTGGTTTCTCTGTGGGCCTATTCTCTCCTCTCTTTGCTCTCTCTCACTTCAACCCTGTCATTCACGCAAAAATCACACAATGCACCTTGGATGGTTACCTGTCCCTTGAAACATAATTTTTCAAAAGACCCAGCTACCTCTTAACTAGGCCCCTCCCTCCATTTGACATTACAGTCAACAACATGGCTCTAGCAGGTGCCTCTGTGTCAGTGTAGACCCCTCCCTTACATTCTCAGTTTACACTGGATCCCTGACAGGGCATGCAACTTCTTTCTAAGGAACACTTCATAAGTATGTCCCTTCGTCTGTCCCTCTACTGCTTAAACATTGACCTAGGCCCTTATCATATCCAGACTACTGCAACATATTATAAGATAGTCTTTCTGAATCGCATGTTCACCTACTGCAATCTATTCTTACTGCTGCCAGAATAATCTCACCTGTACCTAATCATCTTTCTGCCAATTTACTATTAAAATTTCTTCCTGGTCAATTGGCACACAAAATATAAATTCTTTACCTTTCCTTCTGAACCTTGCATTCCTCTCTCCTTCACTATATATCTGTTCTCATCTCCCCATATATTCTATTCTTGTCTCAGTGCTCAGCTCAGGACAATCTATATGCCATCAAGTTTAAAATGGGATCTGTATCATGCATAAAACCTTTGAAAAACCTCTGGAATGCTCTGCCATTTCACATCAGGAAAGTTCCCACACTAACTCTATTCCTAAAGATCCTTAAAAAAAATCTAGAGCAGGGGTCCCTAACCTTTTTCATCCGTGAGCAACATTCAGATGTAAGAAGATTTGGGGAGCAACACAAGCATGAAACAAGTTCCTGGGTGGTGCAAAATAAGGGCTGTGATTGACTATTGATAGCCCCTATGTGGACTGGCAGCTTATGGGAGGCTCTGTTTGGCAGTACATCTGGTTTTTATGCAACCAAAATTTCCCTCCAATTCAAAAATAAGCACCTGCTTTGAGGCCAATGAGAGCAACATCCAAGGGGTTGGTAAACAACATGTTGCTCACGAGCTACTGGTTGGGGATCACTGTTCTAGAGGTAGCATTTTTTTGTTAATTTTCCGCTGCAGTAATACACCCTTGACCTACGCACCATTTCCTCTTCCAAATTCCAAGCCTCCTCTTTCTAAAAGATTGTAAACTATTTGGGGACAGAAACATCTTTCCAGCTGTGTATTGAAACTCCTGACTCTTAAGTATTTATTTTCGCTCTCTAATTTATAAATAAAACTAAATCCCTCTTTGTGTTTAAGCTTAGTAAATCACTGCATACATTTGTGGTGCTATATAAATATAAATACAATGTAATTTAATACAGATACATTGTTTTTAAAGGCCTCTTTTAATAGAGAGAAAAATATATATTGCTTTGAATGCTCTACTTTAATAGAATAAATATATATTTTACTCAGAATGAATTCAAGAAATATGAACCGGAGGTTCATACAATGTTAAATACGAAGAACATCCATATTATATTTTACATTAACAGCCCTGAAGAATTATATTAAGAAATGTATTTACATCTATGATTATTAATAAACAGTATGCAATTGCTTTAGATGATCTGGTTCAAATTTCCTTTACGTATTTTGTGATGACAGAATACATTTTCATAGTTAATAAATTCAAACAGTATGCATTTACATTGTGAACTGTTGAAAGTCAATTGAGTAGTTGTATCTTCTAAAATTCTAAAGTTAAACTAGCAGCAGAATATATATTTAATTTAGTGGAGAAGTGCTTATTACGGACAATTTCATAGTTCATAAAGGTCACGCAATTCATTGCTTTTAATATACAAAGTATGTAATTAAGTTCATACAGTAGCAATGAGGAAAGATAAAAAGTTCAAGACATAATTGACCCATATCCCTTGGGAGTAGATTAAAACATTTTGTAATGTAACATACTGTGTTTATTCATAGTCATGTACGGCTCCCACAAGGGTTACACCACCTGTACTTGTAATTACAATTAGGAACTAATTTCTTTGGGGATAAGTGAATGGGTACAGTTTCAGTAAATGTACAGCAAGGATATCTTTTATAAAATTCAAATTAAATTATATGATGTATTCAATACTAATACAATTCAACATGATGCTAAGGGGTCCTTATGTCACAAGAGGAAACTCATATTTCTTAAAATATGCAGTTTTGAAAATATATTTCTGCGTATAAAGCTGTGCATTAAATAAAACAGTATCTAGTAAATGTTAACACATATAGTGAATGTTGCATATAATTAGGGTTTCTTATTTTAAGGGGTTTTAGTCAGATTCAGTCATTTGCTTTCACATATTTACACCGTATTAATTCCTATTGAAATATAGTTACACTGAAAATATGTAGCTGCCCTGTTTTTTAAAATTGTTGAAAGAAAAGTAAATTGCAAATGGTTTGAAGTCCATTAGAAACCTGCTGCACAGAACCTTTTATCTGCTTCTTAATATACTTGTATGAAGCCTACATGTCTCGTTCATTTAATGCATTTTTTCTCCACTGCTTGCAATTCAACCTGATTTTCTCTTAAAACTACAGAAATAGCTGAGGAAACATGTATTGTGAACTTTAGAGTTTTTTTTAATACAAGTCGAAATTTTACCAAACTTAAACGATTTCTGATTTACCGTATAAACTCGAGGATAAGCCGTCCCGAGTATAAGCCGTCCCGAGTATAAGCCGAGGTACCTAATTTTACCTCCGAAAACTGGGAAAGCTTATTGACTCGAGTATAAGCCGAGTATAAGCCTAGGGTGAGGAATGCAGCAGCTTCTGGTAAGTTTCAATCAAAAAATTGAGGGTTTCTGCTCCCATTGGAGGTGCCGGCATCTCGTTTTTGGAGGCCGTCGACCATTCTTGGATGCAGGCGACTATTCTTGGAGACTATTCCTGGACGCCGGCGACTATTCTTGGACGCCGGCGGCCATTTTTGCGCTTGACCCGAGTATAAGCCGAGGTAGAGTTTTCCAGCATATTTTGGGGGCTGAAAAACTCGGCTTATACTCGAGTATATACGGTATTAAAAATTTGAATCTAAAAGACTCAAATAAACCATAAAAAAAACCTTGGAATGCAAAAAATTCATAAATTCTGGGTCTACAAAATCTCAAAATGATTTGAAATTTTACATTCACATTACATGACATTGACAATTTGTGTTTGAAAAATATTTAACACTTGAGTTTTGGAAACCCTAATTAGAATTAATGAGATCTAGTGCAAAAAAAATCTAATTTTAGCATTGATAACTCAGCCCCATAATTTACAGAGTATTATAGTTTTTTGCCCATTTTATCTGCTGTGTCCAGGGGTGGTAGTGGTTTATTTAGTATTTAGTTTTATCATTAAGTATTTCTACATAGGAGCAGGTTTGTCAAGATCATTAGTGGACAATAAATTCATATGAGTGTTACTATTTTCTACAGAAATTATCTATTTAGAATGATAGCAAAAGAGGAGCACTCCCAACAGATCAATATCCCCTTCAGCCTCAATATGTTTTGCACTCCAATAGTGCTTCCTCAGGAGTTCAAGGGGAACTACACAAGTACAACACATTAAATAGCAATCCCTTTAGTTCTTAAAAGTGAGAAATTAACGCTTTCCCTATTGGAAGAAATTTAATACACATCTTAATTAAAAATATATTACATATATAATTCTAAAAATAATTTATCAGCAGATAAAACATTTATTTTCCTTCGTTTCTTTAAAAAAAGATTTGAATTATATGGCCACATATGGTAGAACACATAAAAAATCTTGGTAGAACACAAAAAAATCTTTAGTCATATCAGACTTATAAGACTCTTTTTGGTAAACATGGATACTCTCACTTTCACTCAAAAATATAATGCTCACAGATGTAGTGTTCAAAATATTCAGAGGTAATATTGCCTGCTTTTGTAAACAATTTCCAGCACTAGGCAAAGCTCACAGTGATGTATTACTCCAAGAACCATGCAGAGTACTAAACCTTTCACCTTTTACTAATCTAACTTTGCACTTACTTCTCCTGTACTGGAACCTCCCTCTGTTCCAGGCCCTATGAAGCACACCGCTCCTCCAGCAAGTGGGGGAAACAGAAGCTGTTGCTGTCTCATACTGTATTGAGAGTCTTGCCATATGGATAAGCTTGCTGTTCTTTTTCCACACCAAGATAAATACAGAGAGAGGTAAGAGCTGCACCCTTAATTCTTTCCACTGTTCTTATGATTCTCTGATGTACTTTTTTTGTCCTGTTGTGAGTTATTGCCAAACTAGACTGGCAAACAATCTATAGTGTAAATACTGTGATTTTTAGTTGAAGAACATTTATTTGTGACTGAGAATAATGCCCTTTGCTTTGCTTAGTCCAATCCAAATTCCAGCGTCAAGAATGTTCTCTGGGGTGCATTCACGCAATTAATCAGAGCAGACTGCCATAGTACATATGCAATGACTTAGGAGCACGTATGGGTGAAAATACCTTTGCGAATAGTGTCAATATTCATCCAGAATTGTGTCCATATTTGTACTTTGCACTTGTGTGTTAATAGGAATAGTGATGGGCGAATTTATCCGCCAGGCGCAAATTCGCGGCGAATTTGCGCGTTTCGCCGCCAGCGAATAAATTCGCGAAACGCCCGCGAAAATTCACGTCAAAAAATTCGCCGGCGTCAAAAAAAAATTTCCCGAAAAAACGGGCGCCGGCGTCAAAAACGAGACGCCGGTGCCGTTTTGCGAATTTTTCGCCGTTTCGCGAATTTCGCAAATTTTTCGGCGAAGCAAAACGGCGCAAATTCGCCCATCACTAAATAGGAACAATGCTATTAGATACGTATCTCCATATGTTATAAAAAGTACTAAGTTTGTTCAAGTACAGTAACCCATAGTAACCAATACCAGTACATGCTACCTATTGATTCGATGCTATAGGCGATTAGACCAGTAACAAATGTTAGAATATAATTAATGTCTATTTGTTTTTTATTTGTATGTGACAAGTGCCACAGGATGTCATATTGCTATAGGAACACAGAATGATCATAACGTAAAATTTGTATTATATAGTTAATCATCTCCTCATAATTGAAGCAGCTTATTTTACAGTTCTCCTTGACCAATTCTCAAACATATAAATCATTCATAAAGTCAATCTTTGGAGAGTGTAAATGAGTAACTCATTTATTATCTACTATAGTCAGTGTCAGACTGGAGAGATGGGGCACCACTTGCTCCCTCCCCCCCCCGAAGGGCCCATCACTACCCCTGCTAAGGATCCACCGCTCCAACACACCACCCCGCCCCGATGATTATCTCTGCTACCAGCGCACTGTAAATTATCACCTGATGCATTCAGGCCCCTCACTCTCTACTGATGAACCACACAGCCTGCCCATGTGCCTGAGCTGGTGGAACAGGACTGGTGCCCACCTGCTTCTCTCGCTGACTACAGTATTTCTAAATGTCAGACTTAAAGCTGTGGACTACTAATACACGCAGAGAGAGAGAACACAATGAAATGAGGTATGTGATAGATATATAAAGTGAGAATAAAACATATTAAGATATTTATAATATTTATAAAAACATTAAAGTGAAGAATAGGGGTCATTATAATAATAAACACAAATTAATACAAAGTACAGCTACATTAAAGATTAAATGTAAAAGAGACAAGAGGAAGGCAATCCTTGCCCCACAGAGGTTACAATCTAAGTGTTTATTCATGGGATCTGACTGAAATCTGTTCACAATGAAAGTGGAATTCTATAACAAACTAGTCCATGGCTAGAGAGTTTTGACACCCTTAGGGACAAGAGATATTTGGAAAGCAGTTCCCTAATTTTCAACTCAACTCTGACTTCTCGGTAAAACCTATGCGCAGAATTATCAAAGTGCTCTAATTTCACACTTTGATAAATCTGCCCTCTAGTGTTTAATAAAATAGATTAAAATAAATTATCTCACCAAGAGAATGTTTTCTTGCTAGGGCCAAACTCCTTTTGTGAAGCTTGAAGAGAGTCAGCACTAAAAGCTCAGGAGATTGAATATGTTGCAAATCAGGTAGTGGGCAAAAGAAGGAAGAGAGAGAGAGAGAGAGAGAGAGAGAGAGAGAGAGGATAATATAGTGTAGTAAGTTTCTCAGTGTTGTAGTTCTACAACCTCACACACTCTCACATTCCGACCTTAGTCCCCTTTAAGGTGTATATAGGTTACAATTCATGCTTTTATTGCACCACGTGTTGGCAGTTGATGGGTATTTACAAATGTTTACGGTTAATCTTGCACGTATCAATTATATCAATATTGTCTTGTCTGCAGTCGCCTCTCACTATTTGAATGACATGGAGCATGGATATAGTGTAGATCTTTTTATTGAATAAAGTTTTTTTTAGTAAAATTGCACTTTAAAATAAACGTATCGAGTCCCCATTTGTGTTTGTCAGCATAGGATGATCCAGATTAAGTTTTTTGACCATGACCAGCGTTGTCTATCCTATTCGGCTTTTTGGATGCCTTGCCTTACACATTTCATCGGTCTTCGACTTCCTCAGAGGCTTTGGTGTGATGCTGTGTGCGCCTCTCGTTTCTTAAGGGAGCTGGTTGCCTAGTGCGTTCCTTCTCTTTACATACTGTAGGCAGCAACTTAAGCTGGTTAGGGGCAGTTTGATGCTGATAGGAGCACTGGCCCAGGGGAGAAGCACCACGGAACAATCCTCTTTCAGCTTCTTTTTTATTCATGTATGTGCACATGTGCAGTAGTAGTCGAGTTCTTCTAATACTTTCCCAGTGCTTGGGATGGCCTGAAAAAGTTCAGTTGGCTGCTTTTGAGGCCATCCCAAGCACTGGGGAAGTATTAAAGGGGACTAAGGTTGGAATGTGTGAGTGTGTGAGGTTGTAGAACTGCAACATTGATAAACTCACTACACTTTATTATCCTCTCTCTCTTCCGTCGTTTGCCCACTACCTTATTTGCAACATACTCAATCTCCTGAGCTTTTAGCGCTGACTCTCTTTATTCGTTTTTTTTATACAATATACACTTGAGCGGGAATGCGTTTTATAAGAGTTGGAACAAAGGAGAACTACAAGAACTTTTTGGACATGTAATTATATAATCTAAAAATCCTTTTGTGAAGCATATGCCAGGATTATTATTAGATATATTCTACAGCACTGTACATAAGGGCACAGATCAACAGACTGATATGATGTTAATGACATGAAATGGCATTTTAGAAGATCTTGCAACTAACAATTGCACCAAATGATTGAGTTGATCATTCTACTAATATATGTTTTTTTTAAAAATATATTTGTCAAGGCATCAGCTTTAATACTACAATACAGAAGTTTTGGAGGTGCAGTGATTGTATTCCATTTAAAAGAATGCTGCCTGCTTCCAGCATGGAGAGGTACTGTTAAAGCAAAACTGGGCATTCCATCATTTATTTATAATGTTCTCATACAGCTTAATATACGTTTCTCTCACAAACTATATCGCCTGTGGCATCCGACAAAAGCAGTAGATGTAATGGAAGAAATGTATTATGATGCATCCCATTTAAAACAATATTCGAGTTTTGTCATAAAGAATTCACATCTAGATACAGAGAGAGACACATTTGAAATCACTCTTCCTCATTTAGTCCCCAACTGGATTTGATCAGCACTGTTATACCATACCTACCATTCCGATTCCATATAACTTAATTAAATATTTGCAAGCACAAATATAATAGTCAAAATGCAGGTTTTTTTTATGCTGCTTAATTCCTATACCCTCATATTGTTAAATCAAAACCATAAATATAATAGAAGCAGTTATCTGAGCTATTAAATAATAAAGAATTTCAAGAACAGCTAGAGGCAAGCCAGGATGTGAATAGCCCAGCAGACAAGACTAAATTTGGCCTATATATCTAGCTTGTCCTACAGGCATAGAAATAATACCCGGTACATTTTTTTACCTAAATATATTGTATTTTGAAAAATGTAAATGGCAGATCTGTAATGAATCTAGAAAATGAACCTACAATTAAATCAGAAGCTGCATGTTTGTTTATAGACATTTACAATTTACAATTTCCCTTCATAATTTGCATGTTTTTTTGTTGCTCGTTACCTTTCCTACAGCCATCAGAAATAAAATAATTAATGGTTTGGATAATTATAGTATATTGGAACCCCTTCCCAACTGTTTAGAAATATTTAAATTGCTGCTTTTCTTATTAGAGTGTCCTACTTATTTTTAAATGCACAGAGCGATCACAAAACAATAAAATAAGATTCTTATTTTTTAACCAATGGTTCACTTTTTTTCATCTATGGTTAAACATACAGTACAGTATAAAATGCTATGTGCCCACTTATAGGAGGCTGAGGTATTCAGAACCATACCAGAACCATTTGTCGTAGAGGTTAGAAGATATAATATGGAATGTTTGGGATCTAGAATTTCCTGGAAAAGGGATTTTCCTGAATAAGGACTTTTTTGAATGCCAAAGTTTTATACTTTGACAGTGTCGGACTGGGAGGGTCCGGCCCTCCTGGGCTGCCACATCAGGGGGCCAAAAGGCACATAAACAGGCTGCCATAGACACAGGATCCATAGGCCAAAGTAGTTAAAAGTTCCAATTTTTATTCAAAATGTTGCAGTAAAAACATTGTGCAAACACGAATGTATTGCAGGAAGGGTGAAAGCATGGCTTGACGTGTTTCGTGACTCAAACTAGTCACTTCCTCAAGAAGCCGTTGTTTGGTGTACCACGTGACCGGAGTGGAAAGGCTGCCTGCTAGTCGCATGAGGATCACTGCTCTCCTCACCCAGGATTTTCCTTTCGGCGCTTATGGTTCACATCAGGGGGCCCCCTCCACCAATGCCACAGGCCACCAGCAGCTCGCTCCCTCTTCACCCCTGTCTGCCACCCGTAAATACTTTCTAGTGTGCACAATCTCAGGTGACTGTGTGGAGTGGGTTTGGGCCAGAGGGGCCCACCAGGTTTTTACTGGTGTTCTTTCAGGCTAGTCTGACCCTGGCTTCATACAAATGTAAATATAATGTTTGTGTAGGGGTATGGTAAATTAGCCACCCTTGATAATATTGGCAGGCAAATCCCCAGTCTTATAGATGCCTTAATGGGTGCTAATGGGGACCTATTTCATTATTCTGCCTTAAAGGATACTGTCATGGGAAGACATATTATTTTCAAAATGACAGTATCCTATAAGGAAAACTATACCCCCTGAACAATGTAGGTCTCAACAATGTAGGCCTCTAAAAAGATATTGCGTAAAACAGCTCATATGTAAAACCCTGCTTCATGTAAATAAACCTTTTTTTTATAATAATATACTTTTTAGTATTATGTGCCATTGGGTAATCATAAATAGAAAATTGCCATTTTAAAAAAGAAGGGCCACCCCCTGGGATCGTGTGATTCACTGTGCACACAAACATACCAAACAAGCTATACATGTTAGGTCACATGAACCAATTAACAGACAGAGTTGTGTATTTTGCTTCATCAATTCTTCATGTTACAGTAAGAGTTGTAGTATTTCTGGTCAGGTGATCTCTGAGGCAGCACGCAGACCATCACGAAATGATGGTTCACAGCAAGACATGTAAAAGGGCAATATTTACTTAAATATATATTCCAGTTTGGTAAGATTCTTTAATATGGCACTTAATTTAATTTAAACTATCTGTTGCTTAAAGGAAAACTATACCCCCCAAACAATGTAGGTCTCTTTTAAAAGATACTGAGTAAAAAAGCTCATGTGTAAAACCCTGCTTCATGTAAATGAACCAATTATCATAATAATATACTTTTTTAGTAGTATGTGCCATTGGGTAATCATAAATAGAAAATTGCCATTTTAGAAAATAAGGGCCGCCCCCTGAGATCGTAAGATTCACTGTGTACACAAACACACCACATGTAAGGTCACATGAGCCAATTAACAGACAGAGTTCTGCCTTTTGCTTCAACACTTCTTCCTGTTACAGTTAGTGTTGTAGTATTTCTGGTCAGGTGATCTCTGAGGCAGCACAGATAGAGTCACGAAATGGTGGTTCAAGGCAAGAGATGTAAAAGGGCAATATTTATGTAAATATATATTCCAGTTTGGTAAGATTCTTTAATATGTCATTCAATTTGATATAAACTATCTGTTGCTTAAGTATTCATTTTGGGGGTATAGTTTTCCTTTAAGTATTCATTTTGGGGGGTATACTTTTCCTTTAAAATATGCCTTTGGAGTTTTCAAGTGACCAGTAGATGGCACTGTGCTAGAGTATAATGGTCTGGGTAACTATGTGCTCAAGGTCCTTTTCTTTAGCCATTACCTGAGTGAGCAGGAAGGGAATGGGTAGTGGAATGGGTAGTGGAACCTAGGTACATCGGGCCTAGTGAAGGATAAGATATACTCTGTAATAGATCACTCTAGGAGTGACAGATAGACAGGTTATTTAGTTGAGTAGCTAAGGCTCTGATGAGGAGAGTCAGAGGGATTAAGATCCGGGTACGAATTGCCCAAAAGTAGGGACTAAGTGCACAGACTTAGGGATGTAGAGATTCCCTTGGGTTACACTTAGGGAAAAGGCTGAAAGCTGGGTGTACCTTCATTGCTGCTGTGTATGTTCCCTTGCCTGTATGGGTTGATTGAACTGTTCATTGCTGTTTGTGAGTATATGCTATGCTACCCTCTGTTGCTACATGTTCTCATTGATTTCTATGAACTCATATGTGGAATAAGTTGTTGAATAAACTATGTTCTCTGGTTAAGCATAAAGAACCACTGGTGCCCAATTATTGTGCTAATAGAGCCCGCTCTCCCTTTTGCCTCCTTCCGACGCCAGGCTGCAATTCTTTTGGGAATTCTTTTTAAAAAAGAAAGCATTTTCCCCTAACCAGAGTGCGAGCTCTATTACAGTAGCTCACACCTTTGTTGGTCGAAATACTTTTCTTATGACAGGTGCCCTTTAAAGGAGAACTAAAACCCCCATATCAAAAAATGGGGGTAACTACCAGGCACCCCCCACACACACATTAGTAAAAAAAGAAAACCCTTAAAAAAAATCTGATCCTAAAATGCAGAGCAGCACATGGAGCTCCAGGGCGCCATCTTCCGCCGCTTCTGCAGACACGAAGCCTGCGGGAGCATGTGCAGTTGAGTCAAGTCAGGAATCAGCTTTAACTGCGCATGCGCAAATTGGTCCCGAAAGAGTCCCGAAACAATATGAAGTGGTGGAAGTGGTGGAAGATGGAGCCCCGGTGCTCTGCTGCTCTGCATTTTAGGGTCAGAGTTTTTATGGGGTTTTTTTTTTTACTAATTCGCAGGGAGGGAGAGAGGAAGGGGGGCAATGCCAGGCAGTTAATGGGGGCTTTTTGGTAGAGAGATTTAGTTCTCCTTTAAGCAGCCACGTAAATGATGTGCTCTATCAGACTCTTACACTCCAGAATTTGTTTCAAAGCAAATCAGCATGGTGAGTACTAGAGTCACAAATGACAAACCAAGAGGGTTAAGGAAAGGATGCCAGGACACGGAAAGAAAATTTTTTTGCAAGAGATGGGATGTTACCCTTAACAGCAAATCCCTAGCCACTTACCCATTCTGAGGGTTGCTGGGCAAACTTTTTCCTTTCATTGATGTTTACAGGAAGCAGGAAGTTGGAAAATTTAACTAGTTTCAGTTTCTCTGTATACTTATTATTTCTTGATTGGAAAAAAACAAGCACAGCCTCATTAACATCTAGGACTGACAATTATTTTTTTTTCACTGTGAGCAGTGTGGCAGCTTCCACAGATATTTAGAGACTTTAAAGCAAAATAAATAAGGCTGGCTGTGTTACCAAAGCCTACGTATTTATTTAAATCTTTGTAGAAATATAAGGTAAGATTATATTGTTGCTAAAATTTAGTTCCATGCACAAAAAAGTATGCATTATTATATAGTCATTTGCTCTGAGATTAACAGTAGCCAATATCCATCTTACAAAATGTGGGCTTCATTGGCTTCTTTTATTTCAAAATCTACAGTTTAATCCAATACTATTTTTTGAGGCCTTCACTTTTCCCTGAACATTAACAAAGGAATAAAGAAAACAAAGATTAACAGAAAACAAACTATAAGAAGGATTAGGGAAAATTGATGTCACAATGGACAAAAGAAAGCTGGTATTATGCTGTACAAATAATAGCCTCTCTCTCTTTCTTGGACCAACAGAAATATGTTTTCCACCACATAATAAATGTATTACCCTTTTCTGACCTCATCTTTCCCACCCAAATTTTTGATATAGCATCAAAGAGCATCTGTCTAGCCACTCTATTCCCCATCTTTAAGAAAATTATAAATTTATCCTCACTACATGAGCACCACCTTGTGGCCATCTGTAAGATGTCTGTTCTGAAATCTCTGTAATGTTTGAAACTTCATAGAGTAAAAAGAGCAAGCTAACATCCTGAGAAATGGTCCTGGTGATTCATTAAGTTTACATAATGAAGTATCTATGCACTATGTCACCTTTGCTGCTGTCAGATTGCATTTATTAGATCGCACTACCATTTCTAGGTGTCACAAGGGTACACAGTGCTGTCTAGGAAATTAAGATTGCACTTTCCATGTCTACAGTATGAGCATCAGCAGGGGTGGCTGCAGTCATTAGAGGGACCCCATATTCATTGATCGTTAAAGTAATTTTCTGATACACGCATTAAAGGAACAGTAACACCAAAAAAAAAACATTTATCTGGTTGGGTTTTTTTGGGCAAAAACTCGAATTTTTTGTTAAAAAAAAGACTTGACTTTAGAGGGACCCCATATTCATTGATTGTTAAAGTAATTTTCTGATACACGCATTAAAGGAACAGTAACACCAAAAAAAAATTTATCTGGTTGGGTTTTTTTGGTTTATTATACCCGGATGCTGTAAAAAGCAATTTTAAAAATGATTTCCTTTTTCACTGTAATAATAAAACAGTACCTTGTACTTGATCCAAACTAAGATTGCATTAATCCTTACTGGAGGGGAGACAAAACATTTCTATTGGGTTTAAATAATGTTCAATGATTTTTTAGCAGACTTAAGGTATGGAGATACAAATTATGAAAATATCCCAATTATCCACAAAACCCCAGGTTCCAAGCATTCTAGATAATAGGTCTCATACCTGTACTGTGGTGCGTTGGGCAAACATGCCAAATTGGACCTTTACCCCACCATGTGTTGGCCAGATTTACATATAAAGCTTTGTTCCTGATTAACTCAGTCTTTTAAAGTGGACCCGTCACCAAAAAAAAATATTCAAAATCTTATTTTATCACATTAGTCAAGCAAAATGAACTTTAATTACACTATATAAATTATTTGAACCTTGTTTCCATCAGACTGGGAAGTCATAATTATAACAAGCAGGCAGGAGCCATTTTGGGGACACTGTTATTAAGACAAGCCTTGTATCATCTCAGAATCTTGTTTGTGTACCAGAATGGGGGAACTGATGTCCATCCCCATGCCCTGGCTACACAATTAAATGGTAAAGAGAACGGGGGAATGTGGGGAGAGCAGTGACATGTAGAAAGTGCTGAATGGAAAGTGAACGTAATTGTCTGCCCCGCCTCTGCGCCTTGGCATAGAGGCGGGGCAGACAATATTTGATTGACAGCTGAGATTTTTAAATGACTTTACAACAGCTATGAATGCTTTAATAAAAAATAGAAATTGGATTTCATGTTTTTTTATTATACAGATTTTTGTGTCTGGGTGACGGGTCCACTTTAACATTTTTCACAAATCCATGCTTCTGGTTCCAAAAACTAATTTTGTACTGTATCTTTTCTCTTTCTCATTTTATCCTTACTTTATTTCTCTCATACAGTACTTACCTCTGTTCCTCTGTTCCTTTTTTTCCTCTTCTCTGTTATGTACCCCTCATCGATTGGTTACACTAATACACAATGGTCTACAATAATCACTGGTCACACTAATATACAAAATAGTTTTTTAAATTTGCTGGCCATATCAGAACAACCTGCCATCTGGCCACTGGTTTCACATTTATAAGAATCAGAATTAAGTTTTAGCAGGTACTATTTGCTATTTTCAACAAGTAATTTTGAAATAGATGCAATTCTTATAAATAGCATATGAGAAATTAGTCTTGCTTCATGGTCAATACACAATTTCTAGGTCCAAGGTGACCTGACTGAAATACAGTCAGTGTGTCTTAAAGGGCATGTAAAGTCTAAAATAGAATAAGGCTAGAAATGCTGTAGTTTATATACTAAATATAAATATGAACTTACTGCACCACAAGCCTAATCAAACAAATGATTTATGCTTTCAAAGTTGGCTACAGGGGGTCACCATCTTGTAACTTTGTTAAACTTCTTTGCAAGACTAAGACTGTGCACATGCTCAGTGTGGTCTGGGCTGCTTAGGGATCGTCATAAACAAAGCTGCTTGAGTTCTGCATGGCTAGGACGTAAGGCGGGGGCTCCCCCTGCTGTTCATAAGTATTATTGTTTCCCTGCTCAGCAGTTAGGGACCATTTGACAATTCCTATCCACAGCAGTAAATGAAGGGAGAATTTAACTGCATACAGTCAGGTTTCTTATAAAAACGGTAAACATTTTTTTTTATTAAAGTATATTGGAGATAGGTTTCTTTTTCATTAAAGAAAGTAAAAATGGGATTTTATTTTTTTGCCTTTACATGCCCTTTAACACATATATTGAGTTTGCTTCTTTAAAAACCAAACCTCCAAATTCTGCATTTCAACAGGTATATTCATACAAATTTGTCAATACTGCTGTAACCCATTATACTCATACTCAATATGACTGAATAACTTTTACACTATCATAACTCTTCAGTACACCAAGAATGTAATAAGGAGCACTCACTTGTAGACTCAACAAGCTTGGATGTAAAAACACTCCAAAGAACCTCTTACTCCTTGTAGGAGTTTATTTGCACGCAGGGCAGGGGGGGGGGTGCATTATTGTTATGCCACTGCTGTGCATTCCAGTTTTTTGGTCCACGTTAGGACCTTTATCTTGATAAAGGTCCCAATGCGGCTGAAATACTGGAGTGCACTGTGAAATTAATTAGCACTATACATACAAGTTGTGTACAAATTCTACTTGCACATATCTACGTTTTAGTGCCTTGAGGGCTGCCCTTCAGAGCATAGATTGAGGCATTATGTTTTCAGCTAAAGTCATATAAAATGATATTAAATTGTTACTGTTCTCAATTTATTCCCTTAAGGAGTAAACGTAGATGCACTAAGAATGTCCCTAAGTGGCTTAATATAGAAGTAAATAAGTTAATAGGAAAAAAAAGAGGCATTTAAAAACTACAAGTCTGTTGGGACAGAAGCTGCATTTAATGAATATATACACTATAATAAATATTGTAAAACAGCAAACTGGAAGGCAGCTGAGGCTAAGACTAACCCCAAAAAAGTGTTGTATATTAATAGTAAAAAGATGCGGGTTGAGAGTGTTGCTCCTTTAAATAATGGTACCAGTATGATTGTAACAGATACAGAAAAGGCAATGTGCTAAATCAGTTCTTTTCTTCAGTGTATACAATAGGTGAGTTCCCAGGCTCACTTTATAGCTGCACTGATGGCTCAGCTCAATCTAGTCAGTGGCTGAACCAGGATATGATTCATAAAGCTGTATAAAAATTAAAGTAAACAAGGTGCCAGGGCCAGGTGGCATACATCCCAGGGTTCTAAGAGAGCTTAGTTTTGTTTTAGACCAGCCCCTATTTCTGATTTTCTCAGATTCGCTTTTATTTAGTATGGTACCTATGGATTGGAGAAAAGCTGATGTCATTCCAATATTTAAAAAATGATTATGATCTCAGCCTGGCAATTATAGGCCAGTAAGTTTGACATCTATGGTGGGCAAACTATTTAAAGGTTTGTTAAGGGATCACATTCAAAATTTAGTCCTAGTGAATGGCATTATGGGCAGCAATCAGCATGGCATTACAAAGGATAGGTCATATCAGACAAATTTGATGCTTGATGCTTTTTATGATGAGGGAAGTAAGATGCTGGACAGTGGGGGAGCAGTATATGTGCAGAAAGAGTCACGAGCACACTCAGGCCCTTCAAATGGATACAGCTGGTGCCCAGTGCCTAGGGAAGACGGCACTCCCAAAAGTAGTACAAAGTAAAGAGAGACTGGCACACGGAGCGATTGAAACCGGGGTCCTACCCCTGGTGTGTTTATTGCATCAACAACGTTTCGGAGGGCGTTCCCCCTTCGTCAGGTGATACAAAGAATACGTGCATACAGATTAAATAGGCAATTAGACCCAACCCCTGCGGGGGAGCAGTATATGTGATCTAATTGATTTTGCCAAAGCATTTGTTACCGTGCCCCACAAACAACTGGTTTCTAAACTAAGGGCTGTTGGGCTTAATGAAGTCATTTGCACATGGATAGGAAACTGGCTACAGGATCGGGTACAGAGGATGGTTGTTAATGGGACATTCTCTGCTTGAAGTAAGGTTCTTAGTGGGGTCCCTCAGGGCTTGGTATTGGGTCCACTTTTATTTAACTTGTTCATTAATGACTTAGGGGAGGGTATTGTAAGTAATGTACAGTATCAATGTTTACAGATGACACAAAACTATCCAGCCCAATTAATTCCATTCAGGGTGTGACATCCTTGCAACAGGATCTTGACAAACTGGCAACCTGGGTAGCTAAGTGGCAAACGAGATTCAATGTTGATAAATGTAAAGGCATAACCTGGGATGTAAAAATATCCAAGCCACTTATACCCTTAATGGGACTGCACTAGGCAAATCCATTATGGAAAAGGACCTTGGAATCCTTGTAGACGATAAACTTGGCTGTAGCAAGCAATGCCAGTCAGCAGCATCAAGGGCAAATAAGATCTTGAGCTGTATTAAAAGGGACATAGATTCATAGCAGGAAGGTGTCATTCTTCCACTGTATAGAGCACTGGTAAGGCCCCATCTAGAATATACCTTACATTTTGCGTATCCAGTGCTTAAACAGGACATTATTGTATTAGAGAGGGTACAGAGAAGGGCAACTAAGCTGGTTAAAGGTATGGAAAATCTTAGCGATGAGGAAAGACTGGCCAAATTGGTGATGTTCACACTGGAGAAGAGGTGTTTAAGTGGTGATATTATAACTATGTATAAATA
Organism: Xenopus laevis; assembly: GCF_017654675.1. Classification (NCBI taxonomy): domain Eukaryota; kingdom Metazoa; phylum Chordata; class Amphibia; order Anura; family Pipidae; genus Xenopus; species Xenopus laevis. Next base: position 49,566,889 of record NC_054371.1, read on the forward strand.
TATAAGGGGATCATATAATAATCTCTCTAATGCTTTATTTACCAGTAGGTATTTCCAGCTGACGCAAGGTCACCCATTCCGAAGAAGAAAGGAGGCTCCAACTAAATATTCGGAACGGATATTTTACAGTGAGAGCTGTGATATGAAATTCTCTCCCTGAATCAGTTGTACCCGCTGATACATTAGATAGCTTTAAGAAGGGGTTGGATGGCTTTTTAGCAAGTGAGGGAATTCAGGGTTATAGAAGATAGCTCATAGTACAAGTTGATCCAGAGACTGGTCTGATTGCCATTTTGGAGTCAGGAAGGAATTTTTTCCCCCTCTGAGGCAAATTGGTGAGGCTTCAGATGGGGTTTTTTTTTTTTTGTTTTGCCTTCCTCTGGACTAGCAGTTAGGCGGGTTAAAATAGAGTTAGAAGGTTGAACTTGATGGACATGTGTATTTTTTCAACCTAACTTTCTATGTTACATTATTTGATCACGCACCCATTGTTCTGGATTGGATTTGTGTGCGGACTTAGAGCTGAACTTTATATACATATATACAGTATATATATATATATATATATATATATATATATATATATATATATATATAACATTATAGCTGCCTGATGCCTATGTTGAAAATATATAATTCTGTAAGCAAAAACTACCAAATATTTACTACGCAATTTATAGCTTGTGAGCATTTCAACTTCCTACATAAGTGCCTTTTGGACTCAGTTCAGAGCTAAGTTCTTACAATGCAGATCCAAACTCAACAAATGCCCAAATATCGAGACACTCCTGTTGTTTCTCAATTTACACATTAACTTTGCACACTAGGCTGGAGTGATACAAGGCTGTTATATGTATAGGTATAAAAAAAAGAACATAAAAAAACAGCTTTGGGTACTGTACTATAACATATCATTTGAATACAATAAGAGCAAAGTAGAAGAAAAAAATATAATTTAGTGGTCCTTCAAATTTCTGCTTGTAAAAGTCATTACTTTAAATGAAAAAATGCTAGTAAATTGCATTAATGAAACAGTCACATAAAATGGAGCAAACTGTTAACATAGTTAGTTACATAGTTAAATCAGGTTGAAAAAAGACAGTCCATCAAGTTCAACCCCTCCAAATGAAAACCCAGCATCCATACACACACCCCTCCCTACTTTCACATAAATTCTATATACCCATACCTATACTAACTATAGAGTTCAGTATCACAATAGCCTTTGATATTATGTCTGTCCAAAAAATCATCCAAGCCATTTTTTTTTTTTTTTTTTTTTTTAACAATTCAAGTTTCTTAAGTTTATCAGAATAGCATCAGTATTTCACAGGTAGGTATTGCAATAATAGTACAGGTAAATGCAGTATAAACATTAACAGCAGTTATACATATAATTTATAAGCATCCTCTGTTTTGAAACCCTGCTGTGTCTACCTTATGTATTGGGCAAGTGGGTTATTAAGTAATACAGGAGTTCGTATAGGTTTCTGAGTAACTTACCCACTTGCCGCATGGGCTTATACTTTCCTTGATCTAACAGGGAGAGGTTCAAACACCTGCTTAGGATGACTAAAGGATGTATGAGATTTGGTAGTACTTTGTGTGGTTTCTTGCTTCACTGCAATATCTAGAAAGGAGAGTCAAGTGTCTGTGCAATGGGGTTGTTTAGTTTTAGGAATGTCTGGGCCTCGGTATACTCTTCGTGCTTTTGTGTATTTTGCCTTATACTGTAAGATTCGGTTGAGCCTCTAACCACATGCCCCATGTTTTTTACATTTTTCAGGACAACCTCTTCTAATGTTTATTAACTTGTTGAGAGGAATGACTGAGTTAACCTGTTTTTGCCACATGGCAAGTCGGGGAGTCTTGCTATCCAAGCCATTCTTAAAGGCATTAACTGAATCAGCATCACAACATCACCCGGCAGTGCATTCCACAACCTCACTGTCCTGACTGTGAAGAACCCCCTACGTTGCTTCAAATGAAAGTTCTTTTCTTCTAGTCTAAAGGGGTGGCCTCTGGTACGGTGATCCACTTTATGGGTAAAAAGGTCCCCTGCTATTTGTCTATAATGTCCTCTAATGTACTTGTGGTGTGGTGTATCTCCTATCGATTTCAGTAAACACTGCTTATTATTTTGCAATTGTTAAACTGATGTTACTCTTTTCTTTACAATTTTTAAAAATGTAGAAAGCACTACCTGTAAACTGAATGTATTGGTTTCCAAGAGGCAATATGTTAACCTTTTGCTCAAGGGACACAACGTCTTAGAACCAGATATGTAACTTAATTAGATTTGAACAGTCACCTACAAGTTAGAAAACAAAAGCAAAAACCTGATTGGTTGATTTGGGCAACATCCCTGGTTATATATATATACAATATCAAACACGCCGCTATAGGTGGCTAGATAATGTCAGAAAAGAAAGGTTGTCATTCGAATAACAGAAACAACATTCTTATTAAACATTCTTGTTTAACAGGGATCCAGGAAAGTGATTTTAGCAGTGCATAAAATGGGAGGATGGATTATTCTGGCAGAACGGAGAATAGATTCTATAAGGGTATAAGGGTATGTTTACACACAGATCCTTGATGTTCAGCAAATTAAATTTGTATGGAAAAGCTTGTAAAAATATTTATCTTTTGTGACATGCCACTCGCCTGTACTTACATTTTTTGGGTAATTGGCATTTGGTAGGCAGGTAAGCATAGGATTTTGAGCTTATAGTCATAGACACCAAAGCTTCAGACAAAACACAGGTTTATTAGGCACTGGGCATTCCCAACAAACAACAGAAAAGAACAGTTCAGCAACTTCAATGCAAAACACTCAGGGTACAGTTCAGCAACTTCAATGCATTCAGGGTTTCCCCCCCTCTGGGCTCTCACCATACAGGGAAGCTCACCCTCTGGAACTTCAGAGCATTCAGGCTTCTCACTCAGCCCTGCTGGCTTCCCCTCCTGGGACTCAGGCTCACTAGTCTATGCCATGCCCTTCTGTCCTCCAGGGATTAAGACTCACACGCCTCTGCAACACTCTTGCTGGCAGCAAGACCCCTTCTGCCAGGTACTGGCTCTCGCAGCAGCACTGCACTTCCCTCCACTCTAGGAGGTGTCCAGAAAGCCCTAAGGTGTTGTAACATAGCCCTTTTACAGTCCTATATAGCTCCTCTCTCAGCTGCCACTTTATAACTTGGCTGAGAGGGAATATTAACCCTACCTGTGCTGGGTAACTCTCTGCAATCCATTTCATGCAACTTAAATGCACTCTTTTCAGTGCATTTTCCTCCATGAAAGTGGTGTTTTCCAAACACACTGTCACACTTTTAATGCATCAAAAATATATATTAATATATAATATTCCAACACAGATATTAATACTCAGACTGAAATGCTGATCATATAATCTGTTGCACAGAGTTTACAAAAGACCTTCCAGTACAATATGTTTGGTCTCTATCCATAGATTTTACTAAACAGGTGCATGTGTTTGATTTTGGCTCCTTATAGCGTTCTGTATTCTAACTTTAACACTTTTTTGGATGAATGGAAGTCAAGCAGAAAAAACCCACAAACCCTCCTTTTGTTGCAACCCATGTTTTGAGCAGATGTTTTGCTAAAAATCACAGTGACGTTCTTAAGCTTTTGCACATATGCCAAATCTGTTATCTGCTTTATAGAAAGTGACAGCAAAGAAAAGAGAGATAGAGAAAAAGTGTTTTGTCTGAAACTTCCAAATTAATAAAGGTACTATTTATATTATGCAGGCAAGAATGACAGATATTCTGTTTTACTTTTTGTTTTTTTTGTTTGTTTTTTTGCAGTTATCCCACCAATCTAACTACAGTGCAAATGATTCACAGATATATTATTACAAAATATACAGCTACAGTGATGTGTGTGTGTGTATATATATATATATATATATATATATATATATATATATATATATATATATATATATATATATATATATATATATATATATATATACACACACACACACACTGGATATATATACACACACAGCTTAAAGCCTTTACAGGTCCTGGTGCCAACAGAATAGTATATATAAAAAATGGAAAAAATGCTGTTGTACACAGGAACTTTTAAATGAAGAATTAATTCTTTACTACAAAATCAACGTTTTGGCCCTACCTTTATCAAATAAAGGCCCCAGTGAGGACTGAAAAGTTGATTTTGTAATAAAGATTTTTTTTCTCCATTTTAAAGTCCCTGTAAAGTTTGGGAACCCCTCTTTATTCTTTGGAGTTTTGTTTATCATTGGCTGAGCTTTCAAAGTAGCAATTTCCTTTTAATATAACATGCCTTATGGAAACAGTAGTATTTCAGCAGTGATATAAAGTTTCTTAACAGAAAATATGCAATATGCATCATAACAAAATTAGACAGGTGCATACATTTGGGCACCCCAACAGAGATATTACATCAATACTTAGTTGAACCTCCTTTTGCAAATGTAACAGCCTCTAGATGTCTCCTATAGCCTTTGATGAGTGTCTGGATTCTGGATGGCGGTATTTTTGACCATTCGTCCATACAAAATCTCTCCATTTCATTTAGATTTGATGGCTGCCAAGCATGGACAGCCTGCTTCAATCATTCCATAGATTCTTGATGATATTCAAGTTGGGGAATATTGTACTTCTCCCTCTGCATAAATGTCTTTATAGATTTTGAAGTGTGTTTAGGGTCATTGTCTTGTTGAAATAGCCAATCCCTGCGTAACTTCAACTTTGTGACTAATGCATGAACATTATCCTGAAGAATTTGTTGATATTGGGTTGAATTCATCAGACCCTCAACAAGGACCCCATTTCCTGAACTAGCCACACAGCATGACGTAACCTCCACCAAATTTGACAGTAGGTGTGTCAGGACCAGCCCAGGACTTGAACTCTAGGAGGTGTGCTCCCTGTGTGCTTCACTTACGCCATGAGCCACTGGAGGCTCTTAGGGCTGATCCTGTTCCCTTTGCTATATGTTCAGGTGTTCTCCCTGTCTTTAGTTTTCTCCTCCCTGTTCTCCACCCACCTCATTTCCCTCATGTGTTTCCCATTCCTCATCACCATCCCTTTATAAACCCAGCCCTGTGCCGTGCTCAGGGCTGAGTCATTCTGTAACACTCACAGCGTGGAGCCGTTGTAACCGGAGTTAGCCACACACTGGGAAGTGGGTATGGTGAAAGTCCAGTGGGAAACAGGGAACAATCTCAGCTCTAATATCCTCCAGTGACTCATTGAGTAAGAGCAGCACACAAAGAGCACACATCCTAGAGTTCAAGTCACGGACTGGACCTGACAAGGTGTTTTTCTTGGAATGCAGTGTTCTTCTTCCACCATGCAAAGTGCTTTTTGTTATGACCAAACAACTAAATTTTTGTCTCATCAGTCCAAAGCACTTTGTTCCAAAATGACTGTGGCTTATCTAAATGAGCTTTTGCATACAACAAGCGACTCTGTTTGTGGGGTGAATGCTGAAAGGGCTTCTTTCTCATCACCCTGCCATACAGATGTTCTTTGTGCCAATTGCGCTGAATTGTAGAACGATGTAAAGATGCACCATCTGCAGATGTTCTTGCAGATCCTTGAGGGGATAGTTGTCTGTAACCATTCTCACAATCCTCCGCATATGCCGCTCCTGTATTTTTCTTGGCCTGCCGGACCTGGGTTTTACAGCAACTGTGCCTGTGGCCTTCCATTTCCTGATTACATTCCTTACAGTTGAAACTGACAGTCTAAACCTCTGAGATAGCTTTTTTAGCCTTCACCTAAACAATAATACTGAACAATCTTTGTTTTCAGATCTTTTGAGAGTTGCTTTGAGGATCTCATGCTGTCACTCTTCAGAGGAGAGTCAAACAGAAGCACAACTTGCAATTGGCCACCTTAAATACCTTTTCTCATAATTGAACACACCTGCCTATGAAGTTCAAGGCTTAACGAGCTAATCCAATCAATTTGGTGTTGCAAGTATTCAGCAGTTACATGCATTCAAATTAGAAAAATTACAAAGGTACTCACATTTTTTGCACAGTCAGTTTTTTACATTCAATTTAATTTCATACTGAATACTGCTTCACAAAAAACTTTGTGCAGAAAACACCCCAGTACTCAGATGTTCCTGGGAAATGAAAGACATTCCACTATCTTTTTGTTAAAAGTCGAGTCAATTATGCAGGCTGAGAGAGGTTCCCAACCTTTTTCATATGACTTGAAATGGCCTATAGACTTTAATGGATAGTAAAAAAAATGTTGTACAGTTTCAAAAATGTTGTACAATTTGAAAAATTGCAGTGCAGATAAGCGCCCATTGACTTCAAGACAAAATAGGACAGATTCATCCATCACTACAATGTGAACTGGTTCACAAAATACTGTATATATAGAATATAGAATATATAATATAAAAACACAAGGCTGATTAGTAATTAATTCAGATTCTCATTGCATGGCACCACAGAAACCAATGCAACTTGCATTACAATTTTAATTATCAGCTTTGTAGAATCAGCTTTTATAACAGACAAACCTCATTTTCTGCTTGATGATTTAGAAGCTTAGCTTCTCAAAAGTTGCCCAGACCACACTGAGCATGTGTGTGTGTCACTGACACTTCTAAATATCTTCAAGATGGTGAACATTTATACAACATTTCTAGCCTAATTTTTTAGGGTTTAATTCTCCTTTACACGCAAACATATTGATAGTTTCTAGGGGTTACTGCACTTGACCAAATGTATTACATGGGGATGTGTCGTATCACTTACTTTGTATACATAAATAAAATTAATCCTGTTTTGTCCCCTCATTTTAAGCATAATATTTACATTAAACCATCTTGAGAGATGGCTTGGATTCCAGACCGTGTTTGAGATGCCTACCTTGAATTTGAACTAAAGTTATAAGTGCAACATATATACTGTACAAAAGCCTAAGCACTTAATAGCCCAACCTTTTATACTCAAACTCATTCAGTTTGGCTTATGTAAAAAAAAGTGCACGAACACGACCTTACAAAAATAAGTTTACATGTATAGACATTTTTTACACATGAGCACATTATTTCTCAGATTATGTGTAAACTAAGATGGTCTGCCTCTGATTTGCATAGACCATTTCCTCAACCCCAATTATGCTGGAAGAACCTGTGCACTGCCCACCATGCCTTCTCCAATTTATAGTACACAGAAAGACTATTCTTAGGCAGTACAGAAAATGGGGTGTGTGGAGGTTGGCTATGGGTGAGGTTACATACTACATACTACTAGCAGGCGTCCCCAACCTTTTTTACTTGTCAGCCACATTCAGATGTAAAAAGAGTTGACGAGCAACACAAGAATGAAAAATGTTCTGGGTGGTTCAAAATAAGTGCTGTTTTTGGCCATTTGGTAGCCCCTATGTGGACTGTCAGCCTGTAGGTTCTGTTTGTCAGTACATCTGGTTTTTACCAACCAAAAGTTGCCTCCAAGCCTGGAATTCAAAATTAAGCACCTGATTTGAGGCCACTAGGAGCAACATCCAAGGGTTTGGTGAGCAACTTGTTGCTCATGAGCCACTGGTTGGGGTCCACTGCTCAACAGGGAAGGGGTGAGTGGAACCAGGTTCAGGGTAGTCCCAGCCTGCATAGAGGAATATAATCTGGAGGAGACATGGTGTGGGGGCACAATATCATTCAAGGTTTTTCATACATGAATTAATATTTGAGCTCAAGTAAGGCGTTCACCTTAAATTCCATTAAGAAAATAAAATGTTTTCACTCACTAAAAACATACTGGGTTTGTTGCTTCAATGTGAAATTATTAGTGATGAGCAAATATGTCCCATTTTGACATAAATTCAAGAAACTTTTTGCTGCGTGACATTTTTGTAGCAAACTAAATTAGGGTCTTTGGGCATTTTTTTTCATGGCAATTTGCTTTGGAAGTGCAAAATCACATTCATTTTTTGCTCACTATACTGCTATATACATGCCCTACATTGTTAGAGAACCTCCATTTCACTGTGCTACAACTGCTTTTTTTTTTGTTGTATCCCACATTTAAATGAATAAACGATATACTTATGTGTATGTCCTTATATAGGCAGTGGAACAGCTCAGTTCTCTTTGGTTAATGTGGAAGGAGAGGGAAAGGCTAAGATGACATATGTTTGTCGTGCAAATTTTTTAAGTGGTTTCTCAAAAACGTTTGCGCAGGGGAAACATGAAAGTTTATGGTGAATATGTACATGGCAAAATTTTTTGCCCATAACTGATGTAAATAAAAAAGTATGAGAGTTACTTAGTATAAATGTAATAAAAAAATATTTTTCCTGATAAGTCTGTAGCCAGCAGCTGCTTGATAATTACATATGTTGGGTGTGTATAATCAAATAGAAGTAACAACAGCAAAGTGGACTAGATTTGCAAGAGAACCCATTTTTCTCACTTACTGTATAAGTAAGAAAAAGAATCAGTCCCTATTAAGACTCTGCTTTTAAGAAAAACTAAGCAGATCAATAGTTTAAAATCATTGCTTTGAAAACTATCATGGCAAGAATAAGCAAAGCTGGAATAAGCAACTAGTAAAGCTTTTCTCAGCCAGGGGAATATGCCATAAATCTATCAGGATTGGAGTAATTCTTCCACTAGCCAGTCTGCTATGGCAATGATTTAACAATTTAGTAATCTACAATTAAATCCCGTTTGAGCATTTAGTCATGATCAATACTGTATATCTATCTAATGTAAAGATCTTGCTATGGTCCCTCATTAAGGAGAACACAAGACACCTCTCTAGTATTTGCCTAGCAGCAAGGTAAATTCCAGGTATAATTAGAGCTGCTTACGGAATGAAAGCATATTCCCTGTTTAATTTTTATGTGCTTGATTTTTTATGCTTGTTTCATTTTACCATTTATAAAATATTAAATATTTAAAATAAGCCTAATTGAACATTTTACCCTTTATACTGGATGCCCAATGGATATAAGCCTTGCACTGTTCCTCACACCTTAATATGCATCTCATGTTGATTCTTCCCCTGCATATTTTTGCAGATGAATTTGAAATTATACTACAGATTCATCAAATGCATTCTCCAAGGCACATTTATAACAGTTATTTCTAAAACTTTTAATGAATCCTCTTGATATATAATTCTAGATCCAACATCTTAATTTTAATTAGACCATATTGTACATGATGTTCATTATTTGATTACAATTTTAATTACAACTATTGGCAGCCCCAATTAAAACATTTTATGCATTAACAGTATTCCAGACCTTGTTGATTGGAAAACACAAACATACACAATACTGCTGTTCATATAGCCTAATACACACACACACACACACACACACACACACACACACACACACACACACACACACACAAACACACTATAGAGACATTAAAAAGTGATTAGTGAAATGAACATAACAACATTATCTATATAAGCAATTTAGAAAATTGTCATCTCATAAAAAGAAGGCATACAACTGACTGTTCTATGCCTTTACAGAAACTAAAGTAAAGGTCTGTAAGCAATATACAGTTTGTGCACTTTAATTGTGGAACAGGCTGGACACTTACAATATAAGAAGATAATTCTATTTAGAAAGCTACTAAAATTGTGAGCCTTCAAGGTGGGACTGGAAGTATTTGATGGCCTACAGTGACACCTATTGGTAATTGTTTTAAATGGGAGCTTAGAGACAATCTTGAGTTGTCTACATTACTACAAATGCATACGTATGATACCAGTAATATTTTTAAAATGACACTGTCAGGTTCCTGCAAAAAATAAAAGTATATCCCTAAAAAATGTATTTTATTTATTGTAGAGCTACTTGTCAAATTTTGTAAGAATACACAAAAAGGAGGGTTGTGGAAGCACTTTAGTCGTCATATTTTGTGTTTTAAACAAAAGTTACTACAGATAAAAGCCAATAAAAACAAATCATTAAAAGCATGATGCAAACATATTGAAAAAGAGCCAGATGTGCCTTTAACATCCCTTAAAAACATGCAACTATTGTAAGAATCCCTTCTTACCCACTATTAACATAGTAGCTCATATCAGAAGACAATAAACACCAGTCTTTTAAAAACAACTGTTGTTTTTGAGTGGGGGAGAATGCAACAACAATATGAACAAAAAAAGGAAATCTGTTTGATTGAACATTCTATTATAAAATCCCAGTCAATAGCCAGACACCTAAATGTTCCCACAAAAATGAGAGAAACTATGGTCTTTGTAGTTCAGGTAAAAATTTTGAAGCTAAAGTATTATTTACTTGATTACAGAAGTAATTGCTCCATGTTAAAAAGAAGTACAGTATGCTACAGTACATTTTTTTATTTGCTATTTTTATTTAACCAGGTCAGAATGAAGATTTTCCATGTACACAATCACTAAAATACTTTAACATCATGAATTAAAAATAAATGTATTCCTGACTCCTAGGGGCAGATATATCAAAGGTTGAGGTGAATTTTCGAACAAAAGAAATTCGAATTTCAAGCTATTTTTTGTGTACTTCAACTAGGGAATAGTCCAAATTCGATTCGAATTTGAAAAAAAAAATCGAAATTTATATGTACTGTCTCTTTAAAAATTCGGCTTTGACCATTTGCCAACTAAAACCTGCCGAATTGCAGTTTTAGCCTATGGGGGACCTCCTAGAACAACTGCAATGTTATGTTAGAACTCCAATATACACCTGACATTGACACTCATGCCCTTATCTAAAACAACAGTGACTTTCCAGGTTACAGATGAAAACAATGTTGCGACTTAATTGTATGTCAGCAAAAATGCAATAAAGTTGGATTTTTGTTCCCCTCTATTTATGGAAATTTATTTGCCACAGTAATTTTATTAATAAGTGAAAGCAACATAGTTCAAGTGACTGAAGATCTAGGGTATCACAAGGGCACTGTAATATTTTCTACAGATAGATACCTCGGCTTGGTGACTTTAGACTCCATAGTGAAGCAAGTCACCTCCTACTACTTCAGTCAAGCCAGTGGACTTTACTACTCTTAAGTTTAGAATGATACAAAGCTAAATAAAAACTAACAAATGTTTTGTAAACACAAAATTATATCTTTTCTTTTCTAATTCAAATATGAGAGACCATGTCTATTACACTTAGCAACATATATGTATTTAAACAAGAAGAATGTTCATTATAAATCCCTAGATGATGCTGGCAATGATGTATAGCTCTCCAAATAATGTTGCATACATTGCGTGGTTTTATAACAAACCAGCATCCAGATTTACAATGTAAGCGTACATTTAATTTAGTAATGTATAGTTCGAGAAAATCATACCTCATTCAGAACCTGAAATATATTTACAATGATTTTGTTGCAAATGCACAAACCTTCTTTCCTGGCATTGTATAACCATTTGATGCAAAATATACACAGGCTTTGCAGCCAAGTTAAATTTGGCTAAAAGTGATGTAAAGCCTGCTATTATAAAATCAAATCTTGCAATGCATGCCAACAAAGTATTAAAAACTTCAAGTGGTATGTAGTTTCCTTGTAAATTACTGGCATTTTATATTAACAAACCAAAATCTACTTAATCTATAATAACCACAAGAGAAAGGCAGCTGTCACTATATTTACCCATGAAGTTAAGCTGTGTGGCATCACACTCAACAAACATGGCAGGGAAAATATATATCGTATTTACAGCAAGAATTTTATACCAGATTGAAATAACTACTTAAATCGTCCATAGATATTCCCAATGAATCAGACTACCTTTTGTTTCATGTCTCCATTGATATTCCTGGAAATGATGATGACATATGCACAGCAATTCAGATACGGTTATTGTTGAAGTTCAAGAGAGTGAACACATTGCATTAATTTCAGGAGGATCTTTTAGAACAGCTGGATTTAGTAGTTGATGGATTCTAAATGGGAGCAGTTCTTTAAATTCTGACTTACCAGATGATCTAGATGAGCTTTGAGAACAATCAATGAATACTAATTTTATGTTAATTTCCCCCCCTACAAAATGTGTCATAAAACCACCCACAGGGGTTGCTTGAGAAACAAAATGTATTATAAGCTGTAGTGGATTAAAAGATCAGATGCTCATATATAGGGGCATATTTATCAAGGGTCGAATTTCGAATTTGAAAAACTTTGAAATTCAAATTCAAAAAGACCAACTTCGATTTTGATCAATAGGTCTGTATTCGGCCGAATTCGAATTGTACGAATCAAAGTAATATTGCATTCAATCAAATTCCAATCAAAGTTTTTCTGCAAAAAAACTTCAATTTTTCAAAGTCCACCAATTGACTCCAAATATATCGGTTCTAGGAGATCCCCCATAGACTAAAACAGCAATTCGGCAGGTTTTAAATGATGAACATTCGAAGTTGAATTTATAATGATACATTTCGATATTCAAATTTTTTTCAAATTCAAATCGAATTTGGACTATTCCCTAGTCGAAGTACACAAAAAATAGCTTGAAATTCGTATTTTTTTTAATTCAAAAATTTACCTCGAACTTTGATAATTCTACCCCATAATGTCATTGAAACAGTAGATAAAAACAGTAATGTGAGCTCTGTATGGGACAATACACTTGGGGGCATATTTATCAAGGGTTGGATTTAGAGTTTATGGAAGTTTATAAAAGCTCCCATAAACTCTAACTTCGAAAAAAATTACCAATTTTACCAATCAAATTTTTTAAATTCTGGTGAATAGGATTGACCCACAAACAAAATTCAATCAAATTCTATTCAAGTTTTTTTTAAAAAAAAAAAAAAAAACTATTTTCAAAAGTCCACCAAATGACTCCAAATTGGTTGTAGGAGGTCCTCCATAGGCTAAAAAGCCAATTTGGCAGGTTTAAGATAGTGAATAGTTGAAATTGAATTCAGAAAGGGACAGTACATGATACATTTTGAATTTTTAAACTCAAATCAAACTTGGACTAGTCGAATTAAACTAAAGTAAACTCGAAATTCTAATTTAAAAATTCAAATTTGTAATTCAACCCTTGATAAATCTGCCCCTTGGAGTAATAATTTATCCTGCATATCGTACTTCCTGTTGGAGAACAAAGCCAAGATTATATTTTGAAATTATATGTTTCAAGTCCTTGAAAAATGTAATTCAGTGGCTAATGGATCCAGTTCATTAATTAATAATTTAATTACCTCAGGAGATTTTATAACCTCAAGGCATCTTATATATATGGTAACATTCAAGCTGAACAACTTTATGACCACATAAACATTGTACCCTGTGAAAAAAGAAACAACTCTACTATGAGAACATCTTTTGAATATGTTGCTTAGTTTAACAGTCTCAAACATTATGGGTGTTAATCAAGTAATTACCTGTATTGCCAAACTTACTAAAGATGTGCAAGGAGTGAATTTAAGTGAAGTGGCTAGTAGCTTAGCTACAGATAAGAATCACTTGGTTAGGCTGAAAAGGAACAATTGAGCAGCAGCATTGTAACATCATTATTCAGTGTTATGAGTGCTGTGCTTTTGGATATTCCTGAGTCAGGTATCCAAGAAGAGAAAGTTGAAGTACTTGAGCATATTTTATTTGCGATGGAAACTTTGACAGAAACTGTTTACAAGGCAAAGTTCCTGAAGATAACAAGACAACAATAAAAGCTGCCACCTTTAACATAGGCTTAAAGAAAGAAGGAAAAAACTGGATGTTGTAAACTCACATTTCAAATGAGAGATGACAGCTCCTTAGCTGTTTCTCTCCTAACTGCAAGTATCTTTATCAGATGTACCCATGGATGCTGTTGTGAGTACTGCTCTTTATGAATTTATAGAAAACCCATTTCTGGGGTTAAGAAATTGAAAAGTAATTGATACAAATGTAGTTGGGTACTACAGGGTAGCTAGCAACAGCACAGAAGGTACTACAAATCTAATGCCTAAGATGTTGGATGTTGTACTGGACAGAAGACCCAAGACAGGGCATTAGTTATACAAACAGGATGGATCCAGTGTAGCCTTTTTTAGAATGGGCTTGACACAGGCCTGTTTGAATAACAAGGGTCAGTGGTGTAACTACAGAGGAAGCAGACCGCAAAGTTGCAGGGGGGCCCGGGAACAGGGGGGGGTCTGCTTCCTCTATAGCTAATAAAAAACCCTCCTTACAAGCCATTCTCTTACAGCGGCAAGGAAGGGGAGCGCAAGTTGTGCGGATGTGTTGGTGGAGGTGGGATGGCACAGAGGCAGGATGTGGGTTTTGAAGGGGGCCTGGTGCACTCTAGTTAAGCCACTGACAAGGGTAAAGTACCAGTAGTTAGTGTGAAATGAAGTAATGGAGTAAGGGCACGGCACACAATTTTAGTAGTGTTGAGGGCATGAGATCAAAAAAGCAAATTGTAGGTGCAGAGGACAGAAAAAGCTTGGAAACTTCAGACAAAATCAAAAGAATTGAATAGTGGAAGATGAGATTTAGGGCTTTATCCTACCTTACCTTTAAATACGTAGTTCCCCAGTTTACCAAAGGTGTGCAGTCTTCATAAGGGATACACAACAATTCATATTCTGGATTCTGAATTAGCCCAATACTTTCTTGAAGCGAATCCAAACCATTGTGGTCAGATGACTTTAAAGTTAGAGACAAATCAAATCATAATTTAAAAATTCAAATAAGGGTGCATATTCCATTTTTACATTTACCTAAATTTTGAGGATATTGTGCTCTGCGAAATTTAAATGCTGCGTATTTAATACTTTCTGTAACCATAAGTTGGTATAGAGACCATATATACCTCAAGATTATTTGGTCAATAGAAGTTTAATTTCAATATTTAGAGGTTTCTTCAACATAGCAACCAGTTATTCTTATTCACATGAAAGGAAAACACATCTGTGCCTATTAGTCCTGGGGAGTCTTGTACCATAATCAGACCAGCATATAAAAATATGACCACAGGAAAATATGTAGGACCACCAAATGGTGTTTACCTTGATGTGGGATGGTGGTTTGGCAATTTTATCATCACAATTTATAACATAACTAAAATCTGCTTTGTATATGTAAAACTGAGCAGTCCCACTTCCATTGTATCTTACTTATATTTCATGTAGCTCTGGAGTGCTCCCCTTCTCTGTATTTTTGTACTTTCGAGTTATTCTGCAGGAAGAATGGCCAGAGTTTCAAATGACCACAGGAAAATATTTGATGACGTGGCAATTTTGGTCATAACTTTGCAACTAAAAACCCTGTTTTTGAAAAAATATGCTATTGCAAAGATGCTCTAACTGACATGGTACATTGGCTGGTGAAATCTACAGTATATAAAGTTATATTGTCAAACCTATTTATTTGTATTTATTATTGTATTGGCCCGTGTTTGTTCTGTTGATTTATTATTCTGCTATACAGTGCTGTGTAAATAAGTAGTGCTATATAAATAAAAATACACATACATACTGAATTTATATATATATATATATATATATATATTGTGGTAGAGTGACTAGGAAAAGGAGGAAAAAGGTCACTCTAGCCTTTAATTTCGCCCCAGGGACTGTGAGAGGTTCCAGGAAGGGAGTTATGAAACAGAGAATCAGCGCTCTGTTTAAAGACTTTAGTAGTCAGGGACTCCATTCCATAGAGCCAGTCCAGAGATTGGAGTTCACCTTCCACAGGAAAGCTGTCCTGTGGAAAGACTATTTAAAGTTAATTGGAATAGGAGGGTGTGTCTCTCAGCAGGACACAGCAGGTAGGAGACCTGGCTGTGTTAGGAACTTCCAGAGGAGCTGGGAGTGCCGCCTGATCCTGCCAGAAGCAGAGGGAGCCCGTGGCTGTGACTAAGAGCCAGAGTTGTTGTCTGTGTGGGACATTGGAGAAAAGCCAGGAGGCTAAAAGGTTCACTCCAAGACTGTGAGTACAGGGGTGAGCCACAACAATTGTTTTGTTTGCTGGTAGTCCACAAGGGGCCCAGCCTAGTCAGGGACTGCTTCAAGGTATGAAGGTAGTGCCCAATGGGCTAGGTTTTTATTTTATTATTTGTTTGAATGATAAAATGGTCACCCCTGTGTATGTGGATTATTGACTGTCTTTGAAAAGTGGGAAAATAAACCTGTATTTTCCTTGAAGAAGCTGTGTGTCCCTGTCTTCATGCTCCTTTCTCCTATGCTGCCTGCTCACCATTGACTAATCCCCCCTAAAAGTTACGTGGTCAAGCCGCCAGCTTGTCACAATATATATATATATATATATATATATATATATATATATATATATATATATATATATATATATATATATATATATATATATATATATATATACACTTTCCCAATCACCAAGCCTTACAAGTGTCACGGTAAATGGATAATAGATTAGATAGGCAGACACCTATAGTTGCACAGTTTAAAAACGTACCCTGAGCCATTTTAAATTTTACATTAACAATGTTTTTTTCCTGGCTAGTGACCTATGCTACATTGAGCATTATGAAATATAGAGTTTGGATAGGAGACAATGATGTTAATTTCTCGATGTAACAAGCGCTCACTCAGCAACATGCCCATAATTATGTACTTATTTTCCAGAATGCTAAGCCACATATTAAAGGTACAATTACACCAAAAATTGAAAATGTTTTAAAGTAATTTAAATATAATGTACTGTTGCTCTATACTGGTAAAACTGGTGTGTTTCAGAAACTCTACTGTAGGTTAAATAAAAAGGCATATGATAAACAGCAGATAATAGATACACTCTTTAGTATACAATGGGATTCTTCAGAGCTTATCTGTTATCTACTGTGTCTCCTTTGCTTGAATGGCTGCCCCATGGCTACACAGCAACATATTGATATAAACTATAGTAGCCTTTCTGAAGCAAACACACCAGTTGTAACAGTGCAGGACAACAGTAAATAATATTGTTAGATTCATTTTAAACACTTTCATTTTTTGGTGTTACTGTTCCTTTAATTATGAGTTGTATGCTAGTAGCTGCATGTAGTATGGATATGTATATGCTTTGTAAAGAGCAAAAGGACCATGGCTCCACATAATTTTTATAATTTTGATAATTATTTAAAATCAGTTTTTTGAGCTATTATTTATTTAGCTGTAACAAACTGGGGGTTTGCCTTCCTCTGGATTAACTAGGAAGGTATCATTTGGAGGAAAAGTTTTAACTCAATGGACATGTATTGCCACTCCTGTATGTTTCTTTCCTGCCATTAGTTGAAAACTAAAACAACCTTTTCCTTGTACATCAAACATTCTTCCTGCAGGAAATAACTAATAATTTGTTTATTCCTACTGGTAGAATGATCAATAAATATATAAAGCTACTGCTTCACTTTACTTTACATAAATTTACATTTTATGACAGAAACAAAGACAAATAAGTATCATGCATCATATACAGTATGACAGTCAGAAGATGTTTGTATCGGTGGGCCCTAGTACAGGATAGGCCCCTCCTGCCCTCTGAATCATGTGCGGAAGTACTTCAGGCGTGCGCACTGTAAAATCTCCCCCTGCTCAGCCGCCAGCAATAACCGTTATCGTGGATTCAGCCATAGGCAGCAGAAGATGTTTTTGTTTGGGGGCAGGAAGAGGGCGCCCACTTTTTGACCATGCCTTTCAGACTCAATCCACTATACCATACGCTTTAACCGAATTTTCAGGAAAACAAAACCACAGTAGTGGGAGTAGTATTTTATGTTGAAAATAGACAAACTTTGAGTCTAAGAGTAAACTGCCTAACTTATAGCTGATTCAGAGAAAGGAGAAAAACTCCACCTTAAGCATCTCCAAGATGCAATTGGACCTGTCTCTGGATCAACTTGTACTAAGATATTTAACCCTGCACTCATTGCAGCATGACACAATGGCAATTGCATGTACAAATACCCCAGAACTCATAGAAGGGTGGCACAGTGGCAATTCCACGTATAAATACCCCTATAACTCACAGCAGGATGGCAAATTGTCAAATTCATGTCAAATTCATACCCCCAGAAGTCATAGCAAAATGGCACAGTGGCAATTTCATGTATAAATACCCCAGAAGTCATAACAAGATGACAAAGTGGCAATATTATGTATAAATACCCCAGATGTCATAGCAAGATGGCACAGTGGCAAACTTCATGTATAAAAAAACCCCAAACTCATAGAAGGTGGCACAGTGGCAATATCATGTATAAGTACCCCCTAACTCATAGAATGCGACACAGTGGCAATATCATGTTTAAAAACCCCAGAACTCAAATAGGGTGGCACAGTGACAATATCATATATAAATACCTGCAAAAGTCATAAAGGGTGGCACAGCGGCAATATCATATATAAATACCCCTAGAAGTCATGGTAGACAGATTCACAGAAGGTAAGTAAAGAGTTAATATTCAATGTGGGATAAACACTAGGCAAATGTGTGTAAGAAATGAGTTAAAGGGAGAGTTAAGGGGGAAGTGCCAGCAGGCAGTATAAGTAATAAAAATTGCTTACTGTTATACTACTGCATTTATCAGTTCGGGGGGGGGGGAATCTGCAGAGTAGTCCTGACAGGAACCAGACACCAATTTCTATCAGCACGGGGGTGGGCCCTGGTGCACACTGACTTTTTTGGACTGTTTGGTAAGAGTCAGGGAGGGTGAAAAGCTGGAAATAGAGGTCTACAGGAAACCTACCCACACAGATCAGTACCTGCTGTTTGACTCCCACCGTCCATTATATCACAAACATGGGGTCATCAAAACTCTACATCACAGAGCTGACAAGATCCCCACCAGCACAGAGGCTAAGTTGACAGAGATGGAACATCTCAGAGGGGCCCTGAAAACGTGTGGGTATCCAGATTGTGCCTTTAGTAAAACCGATAGAAAGAGAAGCAATAACACAAGACTACCGGTGAAGGTGGAAAACAGGACAGGAGAAATAACTTGGTCCTCCCATATGTAGCTGGGGTGTTTAATAAACACCACATCCCTATCTGTTTTATACCCAGCAACATACCAAGGCAGCAGCTAGTTCACCCAAAAGACCCAACCCCTAACAACAAGAAGAGTAACATTGTGTATGCAGTGCAGTGCAGTGAGGAGTGCTCTGATTTGTATATGGGAGAAACCAAACAACAGTAACACCAGCGTATGGCGCAGCACAGGAGAGCCAGCTCCTCTGGTCAGGACTCAGCCGTGTACCTACTTCTAAAAGAAAAAGGAGACACGTTTGAAGACTGGCAAGTCCAGATTCTAGACCAGGCGAGCGACTGGTTCAAAAGAGGTGTTAAAGAAGCCATATATGTAAAAACTGAAAAAATATGTTTGGATAGAGGCAGCGGGGGGGGGGGGCGTTGTGACATCTGTTGTCTGCCACATACAATGCTGTTTTGGCACCTCTCCCTGGAAGGTTTAATAACACCTCAAAGCTCAAATCTTGGTAATCTTATCAACACCTAACTTGAAAGAGTAGAAACAGACCGTGGTCATTTATTTATTTATTGTGCACTATTAATTCTTTAGATGATCCAAAAATAATGTATGTAGAAAAATACAAGTGTATTTTAAAATGTTAAATCAGTTGCTTGCCCTAATAATAATGCGTTAGGTGTTCCAATTAAGCTTAATTTTTGCCTTAGAAGAATATGTTTCACATATGCATTATCACACTGAGAAGAATTTCTAAATCTGTGGTTTGACCATAATCAATGTGAGTGCATTATATTGAGGCTATGAATATATTTCACAAAATACCTTATTATGCCATCTACTGTTGTGGTTTGGTTTTATAAAGAATAATGAGCTTCCAAACTACCCCAAGAAAGGCATTAATAAACAATAAAAAATGTATTGTTGTCTGTGGGTTTTCACATCTATTTATATGACAATATAAAAATATAGCAAATAATAAAATATCTTTGCAAACAGATAACTATTGAACTATGCATTTAAAAGCTAGTCCCTTGGTTATGGCCCTAGGGATGTGAAGGATTTAATATTTTGTTAAATGCAAAAATTAAGGCTATACAGCATCCTAAATACATGTCCTCAGTAACCCCATATCACTGACTTACTAGCACTACGTAATTGTTTTCAGAACTAAATGGCAGCTGATGCTATTTGAAATCAAGATAAAATACCGCAGGTTTGTGCCTAAGCACTTAAAGGCATATTGTCAACAAAATGAGATGTGACAGTTATTTCCTTTAGCTTAGAGTAAAACATTGGATCAAGTTTGTCATCTGAACTATGGTTAAATAAATAAGCAATTTATGTATTATATTTGTAAAGTACTGTTTATTTTAAGATTTTCCTTTTAATTTTTCAATTTAATGTACAAAATGTATGTTTTGGGTAAAATAAAATGTGCTTCTGAAACAACAAATAGGCAGAATTTATAGGATCAATATTGGTAAAATATTTAGAAATATAGTCAGTTTACAGACCTACACCTGCTTCTTAAACATCAACAGAGACATACCTCCAACTTGACAAGATATAAATAAATAAATATATATATATAGTGCTGGGCACTCACCTCTCCTTGAATGCCAATAGTCGTGTGTGTGTGTGTGTGTGTGTGTGTGTAATGCAAATGCAACCAAGAATAAAATAACACTGTTTTATTCACTGAAAAATGGTGTGCAAGTCCATCTATTTTGCTGTACAACGAAAATTGACCTACGCACCCGAATTTTTGACATGAGAGAAACTAGCTGAGTGAAGAAATGCGATATAAAGTTGGCCCTAAATCACATGTTTTTCTGATATGATTACCAATATACTTTTAAATAATATGTTTGTAAGTGTGCTGGCAAGAGTAAGTGAAGAGTAAGTGTGTTGGTTACACATATGCCAAATTTAGGGAATAGTTTATTAAGGCTTGCATTTTTCTGTTGAGTTTTTAAAGGGGAAACTTGAATTTTTAGAGGAAAATAACTCAAATTCTAAATTCAAAATGGTAAATTAAAGAAAAAAAAATTGTGTCAAAACTCACAAAACTACAATAAAAATTCGAACCTCGACCATGGAAACAGTTCTAATTTGAATAGTTGCCACTTAAAACCTGCAGAGTTAATTTACAAGTCAATGGCTAAGGTGCAATGAACCATTTGAATACGTTAATTGCCTTCCTGACTTTCGAGGGTTTTTTTCGGAGGAAAACTCAATTCGAACTCAATTCACATTCAATTAGATTTTTCTGGTCCGGACTATTCGATTGAATATTAGGCATTCAAGTTTTTTCAAAAATCATTTGAGTTGTGAGTAAATTTGACCAATAATCCAATAAATTTAAGTTGTTGCAACGACAACAACTCAATTGAAAAATTTGCACAATTCAATTGATGCAATTTTGTCTCAACATTTTTTTGTTCCAACTTTTTCCGAAAAGAATTAAATGAGGTTAATTTGTGGAAGAAGCTTAAGCTTCTCCATTCATATAATGAGGTCTTTTTTTATATGAACTCCAAGTTACATTTGCAAAGATAGAAATCATTTTAAAATAATGTTGCTCAGGGGGAAACAGTAAAAAGAGAACTAAACCCTAGACCATTTCTAAACCCCATAGAACTACTTCCATTGCCCCCTCCAAGCTCACTCCACACAACAGCTATTCTGTTGAAAAGTTCCCTTGAGTTGCAAGCTGCCATAAACCCACAGAGCTGCACAGCAGAGTTTAAGGGTACTATTATCCCCTGGCTTTGAATCTTCATCTGTCATTTCTCAGGTACTGATCTTGCAGGACCATGTGCAGACAAAGCTGATTCAGGACATGGATTTAACTGTGCATGATCCTTCAAGATCCATGTCATGGTGTAACAGAAGAGCATCAGAAGACAGGGGAATGTGGTCATACACTATACACTGAAATGTGGGTAATCTATGCCCATCTTGTCCATCCATAAAAGCTGTAATAATTGAGGACCAATGTCCATTCATACATAATCTTAAAATCTAGTCATTCTTGCCCACATACAACAGGTTATTAAATAAATAATGTGTGTGGTAGTGCAGGTGATATGATGTCTAACAGTGTCGGACTGGGGGGCCCGGGGCCCACCGGGACTTCTGTCCAGGGCCCCCCTTGCTGCGCCGCACCTTACCCTGCAGTGCGCTCCCTTCCTTCTGTGCAGTGCGCATGCGCAGACGGTGCGATGCTGGCGCGCATGCGCAGACGGTGCGGTGCTGGCGCGCATGCGCAGACGGCGCGGCGCTCCGGTTTTTTTATTTATTTTACATAACACGATTGGGGTCTGGCCCGGCGGGGGCCCATGACGGGTCGGGGCCCACCGGGTTTTTTCCCGGTTTCCCAACGGGCCAGTCCGACCCTGATGTCTAATATTAAGACGCTTACTAGTGTCATATACCTGTAAGAAGTAGTATAATGAAGGCATTTAAAACAATCAGGTTTATCACTTTGCAACCATGCTGACTGTTTTTTCCTGATAATATGTAATCGGGTTACTTCACAAGAATATCACATAGATTAGTATCCATCTTGTAAGAAATAAGTTGTGTATCTCAGAGAACTCTGTCATTATCAGCCTGTAGAATGTTCCAGTGTTCCCTTAACAATTCACTGATATGACCTGATCTGTTATTATATGTAGTACTAAAAATCACACCCAGATGAAACCTGGTGTTACTTTGTGTTCATTCAAAACAATAAAGTGATTAGTAAAGTGGGTGCTTTGACTCATGCTACTGCTGGTCCCTGGTTTCTGCTTCTCTGGTCCTGTCCCTTGTGTTCACTCTTTTGACCCTGGCTTGTTTCTGATTTTGAATTATCTCACAATTCGATAGTTGTTATTTAATTCTGACCAGTCTGTCTGACTATGTCCAGCTTTGTCCTTACTGACTTCTTCCCAGCAGTAAACCTATGGCCCCCTTGCTTGCCCCATGTGGTAATTCCTGGTGGCAACCGAGTAGCTGAGGGCTAACCCCTAGGCAAAAAGAGGCTGTTACAGGTAGATGTGCATGCCCACACATGAATCCAGTTACTTCCATTGGGGTGTTTGCTTGCTATACTGTATGTAACATGGCAAACCCAAATGTGACATTAGGATTGCTTTTAGAGGTGGGATGACCAATAAACCCATAGCTAAACATTTATTTTCTTAATAAACTTTGATACTTTGTGCTACTAAGTTACAGCTGCTTGTTTATAACTTTGATACTTTTGTATTTATATTGTAAGCTCTGACTTCCACTGATAGGCTTCTTCATGGTTTTTACATGTCACATGA
Source organism: Xenopus laevis (assembly GCF_017654675.1). NCBI lineage: Eukaryota > Metazoa > Chordata > Amphibia > Anura > Pipidae > Xenopus > Xenopus laevis. Next base: position 49,590,145 of record NC_054371.1, read on the forward strand.
TGGGTGAGAGTCATATTGTTGGGTTCTTGGTCTTTTTATCTATTCATATGATTGTTATTTTGATTGTATCATGGTCTTAAGAAAGGTCTAAGGAGACCGAAATGATGGCCTGTTATTTTTAACATGAAATAACTAAAGTTACAGTTTTTTTCTACTTAAAAAAAAAGACTCCTGGTGTGCACCTGTTTACCCTGGCTTTCTATTTGAATGTAATTGTGTAGCACCTGGAAAATCTGGTAGCATTGGAGTCCTGAGACCATTTGGACTAATATAATAAACCAATATGTAAATGTGGGTGTTTAATTTATTTATATTTTGTATAGTGTGTTTTTGTGTTAATAGATAAGAAAAATGCAGGCATACATATTTTAAAGAATATTTTCTATATTAGCTTTAAAATAATTAAAAATGGCTAGCCTTTGAGAAAACCATGGTAGCTACAGATCTTAGCCACATAATAACAACAATTATTATAAATGTGTTTGTTTAGGCATGACACATATATATTTCAGCATTGCTCAGTCTTTCATCATTTTCCTTGAATTCTTATTATCACAGAAGAACCTCTCATTATATTGCCATAAAAAGATTTTCAGTTTTTTTTTCTTTCCCAGAAACATAACATGATTATGGCTCACATTATTGGCAATAAATGTCCTTTAGAGACTTTTAAGTTGATAACTAATATTCCACTCCCAGAGGCACTGCCTGACCTAAGTACATATCTTGTTATTACCAGGTAAAAATGATCATTAGGATGACAACATTACTAAACTGCTTTATCCTATATTTGCTATTGCACTTAGGGGAATTGTTATATCCAGAACAGTTCTTAATTGTCGGTCAGTATGTGAATTCACTAATTTAAACAAACTATATTTAAATGCCTGCAACAGCAATAATCTTCAACAGATTGTAGAGAAAAATGGAGGTACAAAGTGTTTGTTTAATTTAAGGGTAAATGGCCACATAGCAAATAATTTAAATATTTTTAAAATGTAATATTTAGGTATAGGCGAGGTAAAAGTATTTTAGAGCTTTCAAGCAAAAAATTTAATTGGTTAAATGACTTACAGGAACTTGGAAAATATTTATATTGCTTATTTATTTTCATGATGTATGTTACTATATAACCGATGAAGTACAGCTATGGAGCCTATTATTCAGAATGCTCTTAACCTGGAGTTTTCCAGACAATCGATGTTTCCATTATTTGGATCGTCATACCTTAAGGTCTACTAGACTAGTCTACTAGACTAGTACTAGTCTACTAGGGGCATATTTATCAAAGGTCAAGGGGAATTTTCTAATTCCAAAAATTTGATTTCAAGCTATTTTTTGTGTACTTGGGACTAGGGAATAGCCCAAATTCGATTTGAATTTGAAAAAAAATGTAAAATTTGAATATCGAAATTTATCATGTACTGTCTCTTTAAAATATCGACTTCGACCATTTGCCATCTAAAACCTGCTGTATTGCTGTTTTAGCCTATGGGGGAACTCCTAGAACCTATTTGGAGTCAATTGGTGGACTCTGAAAAATCAAAGGGTATTTTTGGGAAAAACTTTGATTCGAATTCGATCCAATTTGCTATTACTTCGATTCGTACAATTCGAATTCGGCTGGATATGGACCTATTTGATCGAAAACGGACCTAAATAAACCCAATAGGCTGGTTTTGCTACCAGTAAGGATTAATTATATCTTTGTGGGATCAAGTACAATGAATTGTTTTATTATCACAGAGAAAAAGGAAATGATTTATAAAAATGTGGATTATTTGGATAAAATGGAGTCTTTCAGTAATTCAGAGCATTCTTGATAATGGGTTTCCGAATAATGGTGACCGTATGCAATGAGATTCTGCTCTAACTGCTGAGATTCTGTAGCAGTTTGAACAGAGATACGTACCCCAAAAGTATATTAGCATTGTAAGGTCAGATGGAGCTCAGCTACCTTTATGCCATGTTAAAAACAGATGATTTCAGACATAGCAAAATGCCATGGGTGGAGATTTTAGTTGGAATTCTAGATCTACCTACTGTATAACCCAAGTGGTGCACATGGTGCACATGTTTTAACAACCATAAATTCTGTTTTTTTACTGTGTCAGGAGCAGTTTCCACATGCCTCTGTAAATTCTCCATGTTTTAATTCCAGGGCAAGCGCTGGAGTATCAAAGTAATACATATAAAACATACTGTGGGGGGGGATGAGATAACCATTACTGTTGCAGGCACAGAAAGGTTCAACGCAACATGTTTTAACGTAAGTGAAATGGGAGCACTCCAATGGAAATGTGCAATGAATCTCTGCTACTTCTGAAGCGCATCTGCAATGGGTATTTTGGTCTGGAAGGCAAAACTTATTACAAAGGAGAAAAAAATTTCCAAATGTGCTTAATTTTTTTTAATCAGCTGTTCCTGTTTATACAACCATTTTGGGTAAACTGTGGTTATTATATATAATATTATATATAAAGGATATGTGCTTTGGACAGTACCCTAACTAATATATAGATTGTAAAAATTGCATAAATTCCCTATAACTGACCCAATAAAAGTCTAAACCATCTAAGGGGCAAATTCCATAACCGGCGAAAATTCGCCAGCTACGGCTTCAATGCCATCACAATACTTTGCCAGGTGTAAGCGAAGATGCGCCAGCATTGCCTAATTTACATATGGAGGGAGATGATAAAGTTACATGGTCGTATATGTTGCAGCAAATACATTACATTACACAAGTCCAGGGAATAAATAAAATAGAGTTGTTATAATGCCCTACACATGAGCCCAGTTTTTAGTTTATGTTTAGGGATGGGTGAATTTGACCCGTTTTCGTTTAGCACGGCGGAATTATTTTGATATGCGTTTTTTTTTTTGACGCACGCCGCCATACAAGTCTATGGGCGTCATTTCCGCGGCAAAACAAGGTGAAAAAATTTGCCTATCCCTATTTATGTTCTATAGGTATGTTAGAAAATGGAGGAGGGAACCTGGTTACACAAAAAAAAAATTTATGGACCTTTGCAGGCTATAACTCAGGCTCAGAAAAAAGGAAAAGGTGCCAGCGTTTTTTGGGACTAAAAAAACCCAAAAATGTTGTACTAAATATATGCACTCCATTGCAACTCCGCCTGGTCTGAGCTGGCAAAGGCAAGTCTGGCAAATTAGGTAATGTTCAGTAAAATCCGCATCTTAGTGAATTTGTAAAGTTAAGGTTGCCATACACAGAGAGATCTGCTCGTTTGTCAATGCCGCCAAATGAGCGTATCTCTCCCCCCGATATGCCCACCGTGAGGTGGGCAATATCGGTCTGATCCGATCGTGGGCCCTAGTGCCCAACGATCAGATCCTAACAAATTGCAACGGATGGTTGGATCGCGGGACCGCATCAACGAACAGATGCGGCCGCGATCCGACGGGATTTTTAGATCGAGATCTGGCCGACTTCCTACTGCGCATGTGCCAGAAGATGCCGATCAAAGCAGGAAGAAGACCGCTTGGGAGAAGATGGCACCTGTGAGCTCCGTAGTAACAAGTTAGGGACATTTGCCCGGCGGGACAGGTAGGCCAGGGTGGATGAGGGAGGGGGGGCAACACAGGGGAGGGATTTTTGCGCCCAGGGGGTTTCCTTCTCCTTTAAATCTTAATGAGGAGTAGTTTATTACAATGAACATGATAAGTTAATTTACTGATTCAAGTGCTACATTGCAACAGTGCAGTTGACCGATCAGCAACCATATTTATGTCACCTTCTCAACACACTATGGTTTCGATCTATAGATAACACTAATAGCCAAAAGGAATTCTTTTAAAGTCACTCAAGCCCTATAACATTGTACAGCACTCTGCTACTGTAAATAAATAAGGTAGAATAAATATCTCCTAAAATACAAATTCCTAAAACATAATAAAATAGAAAACAGGCAACCACACGTGCATGCATTAAAACAATGTCCTAATAGCAAGAGATGGAAGTAGAAATGATTTCTCCCAATCCAAACAGCTGCATTTCCGGACACATAAAAGTCAGCCTGCTAAATGTATTTTGAACAATATCATGTAGATTTTCCATTTGAAAAAGGGCTAGTCATATAACAGATATAATAAAGAAATACAAAACAAGCATCTATAATAAAATAAAGGTGAAATGGCAAACAGCAAATGTATCAAAATAGCTGAGGGAATTGGGTTAAATAAAATGCCATTCAGAGAAGATAAACGTCAATGTCTCATTATTAAAAGTTATAGAATTATCCAAAAGTTTTGAGTGTGTGATCTCTTTGACATTGATAGCAAAAGCACATTCTTTGCTATCATGTATTGTAAAGACCATACAACATTACATAAAAGGATGATATGGGTAAAAAATGTAAAAGGCTCTGAATTTAGCATATGGACACTTCAAAGCATTTAGCATGCCACTTTACCTTGAGGTTTGCACCTAGTACTACTGGGAAACCGTTCACAGCAACATAGAATAACACAGGTCATTGCATCTGAATTCAGAATCAAACAGTATGCTGGCTTGTTAAAACAAGAATAAATAGAATAAAAATAAGCATTTCTTCTTAACACATTTATATTGCCAACACAGTATGAACATGAGCATAAAAAATTATTTATCTTCTATTTTTATTAACATGCTATATAAAATGTGCAAAGGCGTGTAGGCTAGAAGGATAAAGCTGCTTAAGTAAGTTTTAAGGTCCTAAACTCAAAGGCATAAAGCAATATTTAAAAACATATACAAGTAAAAAAAAAAGATGCAACATTTTATTAAAAGTACAAACTTTAATAAATGAAAACTTTTTTTTCAGTGTTTTAAATAGTGAATGGCAACCAGCCAAGCCTCTTTTTCTTTATGTCTTGATGTTGGTTAAAGGTCTTAGGTAGGGTAGAAATTCTTTGACATTTGTGGATGTAATTTAATTTTGGTGTATTGAAGAGAAAGGAGATAGGATTTGATTGATACATTAGATGACTCCAAGATTTATCAGATTTATCATCTTGGGTTAAGACATTCAAGCAAATTATATCGATCTAGATCATGTTTCTGAATGGTTTGAATACAGATTGATCACATATGAAGAAATATCTGTCATTTATTGTGATGTTGATTGAATGATCAATAAAATTGCCCATAGCCTACTACTGGATCCAATAGCTCAGACTAGTTAATCTTTTGAAGGTCTTAGAAACTGACTTCCTGAAGGCTATGAACTATGATAATTAATCATTTTGAATGAATTGATCAAAATTCTGGAATGGATTTGTCGTTCAGTCTATTATAAATCTGCTGCTAATGCAAAGACATTTCAGTCTCATATATTTTAGCTCAAATACACCCAAAAAGAGATGTCTTTCACTGATTATAACTCAGATTCAAAAGTTTGCTCAAGTGCATTTTCAACAAACAATTTTTTTCAATAATAAAATTTTTTGCTGAGATTTACAGAATAAGACAATGGGTGGGAAAAAAAGAGGAAAAGTATAGAGAAGAATGTTGATAAACTATCTAGATCTCAGATGCAACATCCAGCTTATATAAGACCAATGAAGACAGCAGGGAGACAAAAAGAGAAAAAAGTAAGATTCGTGTGGCCTACTAATATAAGCATAGTCTTAAATGGAAATAAGGGATTTTCCTTGTTTAAGACCACCTTTACCAGAAAGCCCAGATATTGTTCTATTTCTTTAAACTATTGTTGGTGAGTGCCGATAAGTACTAATATCTGGCATGCTCATGGATGTGGAAATTAATTCTGCTGCAGTGAGGGTAATTTGAGTTTTCCATTTTCTGGGGTTTAAGAGTTTAGCTGCAGTACATTTATGAAAGACAGTGCCTCTAAGTATTGAGGCTATGTCTGCTAGGCCCAAGTATAGCAGATAGTGTGAAGTGAGATAGAGGGTTAGTCCTGTGATTTAATTTATCAAAAAGGTAACCAATTTCTAAAAGGTATTCAGCTGCAGGCAGGTCCACCATATACATGCAAAAAATCTCCCATCGTCCTGAAAATTCTCCAACATTGGTCACTTGAGTGCAGGTAGAGCATGTGGATTTGTATTGGGTGTATAATACCAATAATAACATGAAGATTGCCTTTAAAATTGCATTTTGCGACCTGGTTAGTGAATGTGTCCTAAGATGATTAACTTTGAAAATTCAATTATGAATGGTTTTTCTTCATGTACATTTTTGACAATTAATAGATATTAGAGCCTCCCCAAATTACATCAAAGTTGTACCTTATGTTTGCAATAGATGAAGTTTTTCTTTCAATGTTGCTGTTACAAGAAATGCACAGAAAATAAGTTGGCTACTATAAAATATATCTGTTCCACATAATACAGAGCACCTTCAGGCCCTTTAGACATCACAGATATGGTAATGCTATTTTTAACCTAAAGAAACTAATGCTAGAGTAAATCTTTTTTGGTGTACATGTGATCATGTGTACAAAGGTTACACAAAAGTTTCCAGTACAATACAGTGGAATAAATGGTGGACCTTTTACAAATAATTTGTCTTAGTGCAGGTATGGGTTGTATTATCCAGAAACCTGTTATCCAGAAAGCTGTTAAGGGACTCCATTTTATCCAAATAAAAATATATATTTTTAAATGATTTCCTTTTTTCCTGTAATGATAAAACAGTACCTTGCACTTTATCCAAACTAAGATATAATTTATCCCTATTGGAGGCAAACACGCCTATTGGGTTTATTTAATGTTTAAACGATTTTTTTAGTAGACAGACTATGGTGATCCAAATGACAGAAAGATCTAACCCTAACCCATAGCAAGTAGTAACAAGTAGAACAATTAAGGCAAATAAACATTGCTGACTTTTGCTAATTTGGCCATTGTTTATAAATAAGTCTCGGTGATATTAATTGTCATTCTGAATCTAGGCAGAGAATACAGTAAAAATAAGAGAAATATCCTTGCAGAATGACATTTTCCTAGATTCTATAAAATGTATCTGTCATTTAAAGCAACCATTTTGGAATTCTTGTCACTCCCTTAGGATAAACTATAATATATGGAGTAGATTGCTTTCATTGGCTTAAGGTCTGAATTCGAATAAAAAAAGTTAACAGCAAGAAAAAGCTGTGCTTACAGATAAGGCCTTCTACCCTGAAGCAACAAAAAAAAAACAACATTTTATTAACATTATTAATAGGGTTTAAATATATATAAAAACGTATCAATGGAAAGACATTGAGAAGATAAGATTTAACAATTTCTTAAACACATCGGATGGATTTATTCCAACATGGATCAGAATAGTCCAAGTGCACTTCAGAACACTGATTGATTGACCCATTAATAAATTGATAAATCGAATTCACATTTCATATTGCAAGTAGTTTAGAGGTAACATAAAAGGGCAGATTTATCAAGGGTCGAAGTGAATTCGAGATAATTTTCAAAGTAAAAAACTTCGAATTTCGAAGTAATTTTTTGGATATGTCGACCAACGAATAGGCTACTACGACTTCAACTTCAAATTAGATTCGAGGTAAAAATACTTTGATTATTCGACCATTCAATAATCAGAGTACTGTCTCTTTAAAAAACTTCGACTTCAATACTTCGCCAAACGAAACCCGCTGAAGTGCTATGTTAGCCTATGGGGACCTTCTAGAGCATTTTTCTTTGTAGTCGAAGTAAAATCGTTTGTTCGATCGCTGAAATCCTTCAAATCGTTCGATTCGAAGGATTTAACCGTACGATTTTACTTCGACTGCAGGTTAGCGAAATTCGATGGAAAAAACTTCGACTTTAATATTCGAAGTCGAAGTATTTTAATTCGATGGTCAAATTTCGAAGTATTTTTTATCTTCGAAATTCAATCCTTGATAAATCTGCCACAAACTGTTTTTTTGTGATTTTTCTTTGTCAGTATTTTAAATCTATTTAACATATACAGTATATTACTTGTTGAGCTTACAGCCATCAGATTTATTATTTCAGTATTTTTATGTACTCCTATAGTAATATCCTATTGTTAAAATAATTAAAGTTAAGTGGGGTTAAAAAAAGACCAAAGTCCATCGAGTTTAACCGCTCCTAAAGAAAGTTAGCGCACATACTGTACCAACATAAACTCACACGACCCTTCCTTACACTCACATAAACTATATATACCAATATCTACACTTATCAGCCCATTTATTAAACCTCAAATTTATCTAGACACAGTTTTTAAGGGGAAAACTCGAATTTTTCAAAGATGCTAAAAATCCAAATCTGAAAATACTCCATCTCAAACCTGTTGAGGTCATGTTGAAGTCAATGGCAGATATCCCTCAAGTTTTTTTTTCTTGACATTGTGATCTGTGCTAGATCTGTGTCTGATAATCTGAAAAAGTTGGGTTTGCACAGCAAAAATTAGATAAACTCAAGTTTTCAGTGCATCCATCTTACAATTTGAATTGGTGCTCAATTTTGTTGCAACGTTATGTTGCTTTAATTTTTCGAGAAAAAAAATTATTGATAAATGAGTTCAATTCATGGTCGACTTTGTTTTCATAAACAATTTATTAATTTGAGTTTTAGTAAAGAACCCCCTAATTGTAGATTTTAGTATCGCAATAGCCTATGATATTATGCTTGTCCAAGAAATCATCCAAGCAGAAAAAAATGAATCTACCATCACAGCATCTTCTGGCAGTGCATTCCACAACCTCACTGTCCTCACTGTGAAGAACCACCTACGTTGCTTCAAATAAAAGTTCTGTTTCTGTAGTCTAAAGGGGTGGCCTCTGGTGCAGGGATCCTTTTTATGGGACACCTCCCTCCATTATCTATCTATAATGCCTCTAAAGAGTAATCATGCCCTTGCAAGCAGCTTTTTCCAGCTCATAAATATCCTTTTTAAGGACTGGAGCCCAAAACTGTATTCCAAGTTAGGCCTTACCAGGGACCTATAACTTTGGCAAAATTATGTTTTCCTCCCTTGCGTTAATGCCCTTTTTATGCAAGACAGTACTTTATTTGTTTAGTAGCCACTTGTTATCTACAAAGAGCTTATTTATCAAAATTCGTATTTGTTAATTATATTTTTTAATTGAAATAACTCAAATGTGCTCTAATTTATTAACATAATTGAAATACTCTAATCATGAAAACTCGATTGCTTAAAAATGTTAGAAAATAAAACGTGGACATAGCACAATTGCATTCTACTCATCAGATTCAATGAATCTACCAACTTTCAAAATAACTCAAGGTGAACTGATCGTTTGAAAATCGCTTGAATTTGGTTTACACAACTCCCAATCTACATGAACTCAGCTTTTAAATGTAGAGTTTCTTGCTTTTCTTTATACATTTTGAACATTCAAGTCTCAGAAACACAAATTCAAATGTTAATGAATCGGGCCCCTAACTCATATCCATTTATCTGCAGCTGTTCGATTATGCAAATCAGATGCAGCACCAACATCAAAGGTTAGATAATACAAGCAAATCATCACTTAATAAAAACTTATGAAGAAAATTCTAATGGATAATATCTCATATTTACTTTTTCCATAACTCATCATCAAAATAGACTTTATAATAATCCTTTAATATTACTTACAGTAAATCAGGCAGATGTTTGCTCCTTTTTCTTAGTACACTTTGCACTTTGGCTTGGCATGTTTATCCAATTTAAACATGTTTTTTCTACAGTTTTGTTGCTCTGTCCAGAATTTTTTCCCTATGCTGAATGATCTCCTCTTACATTAACATTGTTGGTTGGTTAGTATGTTTAAATGTAATCCTTCTAATATAGTTTTTCTTGCTTTCACTCTATTTATTAAAGCATATCCAGTCTCCAGTCTAGTTCCGGTGGTAATGTATGCTCCACAGAGGTTTCTTTTGGCTCCCAAAGCTCTTAGTCCAAAGTTCCAGGTTTAGTGTTGTGCCACAGAAATACAGTATTATTACGTAAAATGTTTTCTAAAGAATTCTTCCAGTGAAGGAATTTCATGTAGACTCTAAAAGGCAACACAAATACATTGTTCAAGCAAACAAATGGGAAGCACAATCATTTGGTACAAAAACAAAAACAAATATATTGAAACCCATTATCTAGAAAGCATTGACTTACCGGAAGGTTCCCATAGACTCTATTTTAAAAAATATTTCCTTTTTCTCTTTGATAATAAACCACTTCCTTGTTCTTGATCCTAACTAAGCTGCATAAATTCATACTGGTGGCAAAAAATCCTATTGGGCTTAATATTTAAATGTTTTTAGTAGTCTTAAAGGGATACTGACCCAGTTTCACGAGGGCTCAGGGCTGTATAGCAAAGTAGATCTGAGAATAATCTGTATATAAATGATTCTGAAGCCTTAGCTATTCAGCTGACCAAGACCAATAGTACAGCAGAAGGGGGTCTAAGAAATAAACCATGAGGTACCCCAACTGATATTGGATGGGGTAGTACAACTTGACTGTCTAACTTGTAATTATGCACAATGTTGCTTATTACAGATGGATTTGGGAAGGCCGTCAAATCACCATTACTTATTATAGCCTCATTACAAGCTCCCTTTGTGAAACATTAGACTAACAGCTGTAGGTTCAATAGAGTCACATTTGCTTATATGTAAGAGAGAATTCTTATACATAATACTAAACAATAGGATTGAAGTGTTGTGCCATAGTTTGATAAGAATGATCCAACATAATAGGAAGCGAAATAGCTTTTTTTGCTATGTGTTTGGTTACTATTTAACATTTATGCTATTGAACGTTGCATGGTATTTTAAAACTGAATAAGGCACCATCATTTGGATGTACTAATTACAATAATTCCATCCTTTTCCAGACCCTAGGAAACTTGAGTGGTTAATTGCTTGTTTCTTTTAATTGTATATATTACTAAGTAATTATGAAACCAAGTTCCCCTAATCTATCAACATTTGCTTTTAATTGGTAAGTTAACTTTTGCAAGCTAATTAATTGCTTACACATAAATTAACCAGCAATTAGCAATTATGTAAGTATAGATACCTGATGTTCAATAAATAGTTTTCATTTTCCATTAACAGGGATACATCTCACATCTGGGAAGATTTCTGTTAGACAGGTGCTTCAATCTGCTTGAATACAACTAAAATATATGTATTAGAACTACTCATTTCTACTTAATTGCTACTGTCTATTCGAAACATTGACCTTTAACACATCTGTGAATATTACCTGCCTTCAATACAGGCTGTAGGTATTCATTATTATGGATTTCTTGATAAAATGTATCTTCACAAATAAGGATTTTACCGCCACAACAAGTGTTATTTTCAATACAGATAGATGGGTAGTGTAGCCCTATTCAGGTGTAGGCATGTCTATAAGAAGGGGGGCATTTATATCTGAATGTCAGGTAGCTGCCTTCCCAATGGTAAAATATGGGTATGATTGTAATTCAAAATACAAAGTACACAAAGACCAACCAGTCCCATACAGGCCAAATACAAAGAACATGTTTATGCCAGCTTACAGCAGTCCTCCTGTCAATTTTTAGATTACATAGATTGTTCATCTAGGATTGTAGGTGATATGTTAGCTCCTCATAAAGGATGGTGGATAGTGAAAGTTCCAGTTGAGAGGGGTACAGTATCTTGGACAAGTACCTACTGTAAGTTGAATTTAGGCAAGGGACACAACATGAACATGGATAGCTAGTTGTAGGTTTAATACTTGTGTATTCATTTTATGTGAAAAAAGATAGTATGAGTTAATTAGTAAGTAGTTTGTAGATCCAAAAGGGAGTGTATAGATTTAGGAACTATATTATGTTACACTAGCAAAAGAACTCAACTGTGTTGACTCCTGGTAGTGGACAATCCATCGATGTGTGCCTTTAAAGGGACAAATAAGCTGTCGTTGGGTTCCCTATGTGAATATTACTTCACTATGTAACTGAGAATTCTTCTTGGTATTTTAAATCTTGAAGAAATTGATTGTAGTACATCAGTATAATCCACAATTGCAGCTAATAAATTAATTACTTTTTTATAAACATGTTATAAACCACCCAAATTATTGTGAATGTGAGGCAGATTACACATCGGGGTACTAACCCTTCTGTTTTCATTAGAGGCTCTGGTGGCTCAACTCACTATGCTCAGCCTACTGTAGCTCATAAAGGGAGCTATTGCATAATTTCCCCTAACACTTTCTACTTCTACTGACGTCTCCTACCTCAGGCTCTACACCACTGACCACCCTTTCTGAGAGGTCCAAAGATACCAAACTCTAGTATAGGGGCTTTTATATTATTTGATTTATGATTATTATCAAATAGTCCCCGATCTGAAAACTCAAATCAAATTCGAATCGAATTCAAATTAAGTTTTCCTCTGAAAAAAAAACTCAACAATATTTTTTTAATAGTAGTGATGAGACAAATTTTTGGCAAGTTTCACTGTGAAAATGACACCCCATAGAGAGGGAGAAAAAAAATGTGCGTCAAAAAAACTTGACGCGCAACATTTTTTTCTCCCAACCTTCTCTATGGGGTGTCATTTTCACAGCGAAACTTGGCAAAATTTGGCTCATCACTACTATTAACATCTTCAAATAATTCAAGAGACCTCTGCCATTTACTTCTATATTAACTCAGCAGGTTTTAGTTGGAGAATAGTCAAATTCGAATTTTTGAAGAGTCTGACTGTAATACATCTCACATTCGAATTTGAATTGAGTTTGAATTCCAGCTAGGGAATTTATAGTAAATCTACCCCTAAAAGGAGCCTCTCTACCTTGGTCAGTAGCTTCACCTCAGGAATTTGGATCAACACTTGATGACAGAGGTGGGCAAAACCTGTACCATCCTATACACACACAAACAGATTATCTGCATTAAGAGCAGTTTGCTAGACCCTAAGAACTGAAATTTCAAAAATGATTTCAGTAGTACAAATTATTTTCTCAAATTAATTCATAGATGTTTTCAAATATATATTTAAAAAAACAACTGTTAAATGATTACAACTTCTGTTTCAAATGGAAATAGCCTTGTAGTGACAGATATGTAAAATGAGCTTTGCGGCAAGAAAAATAAGCTTTACTGATATGTTTTACATGAAATTATGAGAAGATGGGCTTAAAGGCATCTCTTGATAAATTCGTTAACTCAATCTTCATAAATGAAAAGGGTTTAATTAGCCTTTTAATATTCATGTTACTGGGTTGATTAAGAAGGTGGTAAACAGAAACTACAAGTGGTTACCATCTTGGTTTTCTCACCCTAGAGAAAAATGTTTAATTCCTTCCTTACTTCAAGGTTGTTTTCAGGCTATTACAGAGCAAACCACAAATAAATTTAGTAGATATACTATTTTTACATAACACATATGTTATGCAGAGATTTGCAGGGATTAATTATCCTTTACATCTGTCTCTGCCCCAGTGGAGCTTACAATCTAATCCATTAAATATGACTTAATAAATGTTTATTACAACTTTAAATTACTTGTCTGTATCACGTTAGAGCAGATTTTGAAAATGATTATCTCTATTAAATTTATAAACCATAACAAGTGAACCTTTCATACAGGGGTAGTATCTCTAGTATGCAGTCCCTGATACCATAGTATTTGTTGAGTGAGTTGTGCAATGACTTAATTCATAATGTTTCCTCATGCACACTACAGGTACTTGAGGAGGTCCATAGTGGATCAGGTAAAATATATTAGAAACGTCTCCAAAAGAATAACTTACAGGAGGCCTAAAGGAACAGTAACACCAAAAACAGAAAGTGTACCAAAGTAATTCAAATAAAGTACTGTTGCTCTGCACTGGTATAACTGGTATATTTGCTTAAGCTGCTGTGAAGCCATGGCAGCCATTCAAGCTGGAAAAAAAGGAGAAAAGGCACAGGTTACATAGCAGATAACAGATCAAACACCATTGTATCGGACAGAGCTTATCTGTCATATGCTATGTAACCTGTGCCTTTTTTCCAGCTTGAATGGCTGTTCCCATGGCTACAAAGCATCTTATTTATATAAACTATTGTAGTCTTTCTGAAGCAAAAACACAGCATTTACAGTGCATGCTAACAGTATATAATATGTGAATTACTTTAAAATGCTTTAATTTTTTGGTGTTATTGTTCCTTTAATACCATGTCACCTAAAGGATTAAATGGGGCAAATAATTATATATATTTTCTGTAAATTAATATTCATTTTTTTTTATTTTTCAGTGTGTGAGAAGGTGAATATAAATATAATTAAGCTAGAATAAATTCCCTTCTCTACAGATCAGTAGTATGCTACAATTCTGTATCTTGTAATAATTGCAGTTTGTGATACCTGAAGTCTATGTTATATTTCAATATTGATTTTGAGCTACACACATTTTTTTATGTTTGGATTCCACAAAAGGGACTACATGTATGGACTTTACGGACTTTTCTTCAATCATATGGAATTGATAACGGACTATTAAAGGGGATCTTTACCCTTTGGATAATAGTGCTAATTTAACAGCCCATGTCATAAAAATCATTTTTGTAATATCTCTATTACTTTTAGGGCCAGATTTATTAACAGACAAATTGAAAATTATATTTCTCAAATTCGAATTGTGAATTATCTAAAGTCAATTTGAGTTTTTATTAGAATTTCGAGATGTATCATATTCTGGCCCTTTAATAACTCAAATTCAATTATACTAGCTCATGTATAAGACAATGGGAGAGGTCCAGGCATCAATTTGGACATGTTACTAGCCTTCCTGACATTCAAGTTTTTTTCAGCAAAAAAACTCAAATCGAGTTTGATGTTGCTCTCCACTCCCATTGATGTTGTTCCCAGTAGCCTCAAAGTAAGTTCTCATATTGAAATACCTGGCTTAAATTCAAATTTTGAAGGCATAAAGACACAGGTTTACTCCAGCAGAACCTTCTGCAGTCTAACAGTCAACATGGGGCTATCAATAAGCCTATCACAGCCCTTATTTGGCATCCCCAAGGAATTTTGTATTGCTTGTGTAGATCTCCAACAGCTTTTACATTTGAGTGTGGCTCATGGGTAAAAAGGCTGGGCATTATAAGGCCTGCAATATTAGTACCCATTGCTTTGCCGTGTAGGTCATTTACATAAAGGGTGCCATTCAGAAAATGGTGCAAATGCCATTTGCGGATACTGACTCAACCTGATAAGAGAACCTGGAATTACCAATTCAAACTGCCAGTAATTTCAAATTTTCCTTCCATCAATGTGTGTAGGAAGGAAGTTGTGTCAATGCAATAGTTTGTAGAATGATTCCAACACATCAGCGATTAGAATGACACAAACATTAACTACAGTTTAGGTGCATGATTTTAGTAGTGGCAATTCCCCTTTAAATGCTGTATCCATATACAAATGCAATTAGATAATATGGATGTGAGAATAAATATGTATGCCAAGATCCTACTATTTTTGATGGTACAGTACATTACTAAATTGACATGCTGCTTATATGGTACTGATATTCCTTATTCTAAATGCAAAACTTTTTACTATAATGAAACCAAATTGTAAATTAAAAATGCAGTTTTATGTACATTCCTTTGTTTGTGATTAACTTTTGAAACATTAAAACACGCACATATATTTAGCTTTTTTAGTATGGGATAATGGAAGAATCCAATAGATCAAGTAAGAAATGGTGTTATTGTTTTCATTCCTTTGCACAGATGCTTAGCACCTAGAAAACCAGCAAGCCCTAGGACATGTTTGGCCAACACAAGTGTCAAATTTCATGGATAATTTAATAGCTAATAAACCCAATTCCTGTAAACCAGGAGATAAGTAATGATTGCTCTCAAACAGGAAAATTAACCCTGTAGGCTAATGACATTTTTCAGAAGCCATTAACTTAATTTTTGCTTTTTTACATGACTTAATGTGTCTTTGTTGTCAGTATATATACAGTATAATTGCATTTTTTTCATAATGTAACCGAAAATAAATGTGAACAACAAGAAACGGCAATATGCAAATGTTATTTTATGGGGAAGAGAAGTTGCATTTGGCCGTGAAGCTCACTGATTAATTGCTAGGGCTTAAAGTTGAAAGAAAAAAAATTACAATTCTGCAGGGTAAATAATACATAATATATTATTTTTTTTGCTAGTATTCCATCCATCAAACCATAGCTCCTACTACAAAGTGTGCATTATTCCAAAAAAACATTTACAACTTTTTATTTGTCAAAAAGTTTTGTTATTTGCAAAGTCACATTCAAAATTGTCTTAAAAGATGTATTATTTTCTGCTTAGCTGTTTTCAAATAGAGGCCTCCCCTGCTGTCTACATTTGATTGCAGGTAATGTTTTGATGTGTAGCATAAATGAAGAGGTGCATAGCCTAATAAAGAGGGTGATTTTGCAGTCCAGTGTGCTGCTTGGAAGAAATTATTGTATCTTTCAATTACAATCCTCAATTGTAAAATTGTGTTTAATACCCACTTTACAATGCTGATTAATAAATATATGTCAGTATATGTCACTTGTAAGCAAGGAATATCTTCGCAAAACAAAATCTTTGTGGTTTGAGGATGTGATTTTAAGGCATTCAAATTAGCTGGGACAGCTTAAACTTTATCAGGTACAAGGAGGCCAATAAATCATGCAAAAAAGCTACCAGACAAGCTAAAATTGAGATGGAATAGGTATTGCAGCAAGGCGTAAAAAGAATCCATCCAAGAATTATTTTTAAATTCTGTTCTGATAAAAAAGAGAACCCATTTTACTCTGTGTAAATTGATATCAGATCCAAATGGCAGGTATTTAATAATTCACTGTATGTTACATAATGTGATCATGACCTTGGTAAATGTTTATGTACCATCCCCTTTTCGTACTGAAATTCTAGATGATGTAATGTCTAAAGTGCTGATACTTCCTGCAGCCTCAATTTGCATGATAGGAGATTTCAACTGCATGATGAACCCCCAGAAATATAAGATCCCCCCGGGAATAGCGACCCATACTCCCCTTGCTGAATCGACGTTTGGAGGTGGAGTCATCCAGGTGAGTCTGCTTTCTCGTGTCAGTCAGCAACATACCACACCTTGTCAAGGATAGACCACACATTAGCAACACAAGATTTCTTACCTTATGTACAAGATATAACCTTTCTCACAAGGGCCCTTTCGGACCACTCCCCAATACAACTACAGCTTAAACTGGGAATGCAGCAACACATAAACTGGAGACTGAACCCTCATTGGCTTAAAGAAGAAGATATTGGGCAAAAAGTAGCAGCAGATTTCAAACAATACTGGGACATTGGCTGTGAAGGTGCTCATCCTAACATGATATGGGATGCTGCTAAAGCAGTACTCAGAGGGTCCTTCATACAAGCCATTAGCTTTAAAAAAACGTAGTTATGCGGATAATAGGACTAATCTAGAGACACACATAGAGGAGGCCGAGAAGGAATATCGAACAGACCCTACTCCTGGCAACAAACGAATACTTAAATTAGCCCAACAAAACCTGGAACTTATGTTAACTAACCTAACAAACAAACAACTAATGCACAGAACGCAAAAACATATTTGAAAGTGGAGAGAAATGTAGCAAAACAGTAGCATTCCTGGTTAAAAATGATCAACAACATATAACAATAGCACAAATCAAGATTTCCTCAGGAGTAATAATCACTGACCCACAGAGCATCGCCAGTGCTTTCTCTGACTATTACCAAACCTTATATGCAACAGTTAAAGACACCTCTACTGAGCAAACAAATACTATGTTGGACACTATCCACTTCCCCTCTATGACTAATCAGCAAAAAAGTTTCTTGGATAATCCACTAACACAATTAGAGATTGCTGAGGTGATAACACAGCTAACCCCTCACAAAAGCCCTGGTCCAGATGGACTACCAGTAGACTGGTACAAATAGGCTATCAAAGAGGTGGTCCCCAAATTAGAGCAAACTTATAACACCGCATATGCACTGGAAGAACTTCCACCATCCTTCTATGATGCTCAGATAGTGGTCATACCCAAGCCTGGTAGGGACTCACAGTTATGCAGCTCATACAGACCCATCTCGCTTTTGAACGCAGACACAAACATTTTGGCTAAAGTAATGGCCAGGGGTAAATATGCCAGATCAACTTCTCACTATAACTACCCCAATTAAAATTTGGCAGCAGGTGATGAAACATATGAGGAAAAAGATAACCTATATAAGCACTAAACAACCAATATGGGGTAATAATAGCCTATCCCACTTTCGGCATATTCCGGATTTCATATACTGACCAAAGCACGGTATTAAATATCTGGAACAGCTACAAGTAAATGGCACCTTTCCCACTTTCACTCAATTACAACAAAATATGACACCACCCCGACTTCTGCAATATCGGTATTTACAGTTAAGGCATGCCTTCAGGGAACAATTTGGCACCTTATCTTTGCCCTCACACCCCAACAAAATTGAGGAGCAGGCATGGAGTGCTTCCCCTACGAAAGTAGTATCCAGAATCTACAAAGCACTTATGAGTAGTCAGGACTCACAATTCCCAACACTATATCTAAAGTGGCAGGCAGATGTACCTAATCTAACTGAAGAAGACTGGGAAGATGCCACTGAAGACCCATACTGTCATTTGGTCTCAGGGAGAGATAAACTTATTCAATGTAAACTCCTGCACAGAGTATATATAACACCTCATAAATTGCATCAAATAGGGAAAAGGGAAAATGATGCTTGTCATAGATGATATCAGACCCTTGCTCACTGGATACACTTGTGGTGGGATTGCCCTCTTATTAAAAAGTACTGGGATAAAAAAGCTAGGTATATGGTTAATGATCTGGGATTACCACCGACGACAGATACTAGATGCTATTGATGATCTCCCAAATACAAGTAAGGCCACTCGTACCTTGATTAAAATTCTACATCACTATGGCAGGAAAACAACCCTTATGCACTGGATGGGCAGGGATAACCTCACCATGAAAAAGTGGAGGAGACAGATAAATACGGTACTTCCATTATATAAGCTAACATTTGAAAAAAGGGGCAACATGGCTAAATTTAAAAAGATTTGGGAGCCATGGTTAACACAGGAAGGATTAGATGTAGACTAGTCTCATCAAGAGAATTAGGGAAGAGTAATGGGAAACAGGAACCCCCCCCCCTTTATTTTTTGTCTTCTATGTGATTGATATTATATACTGTGCTGTAATTTTAAGTACAATCTCACTGTTGATGTATGTGATTGTTTGTACGGAAATAATAAAAATTATTTTGGAAAAAAAAAGATTTATTTTTAAATACATAAACAGTAAAACAATTAAGCAAGAAGGGGTGGGACCCTAAATATCGGGTGGGGGTCTGCTGGTCAGCTAGTTGATGAGAACATAGAAAAAGCAGAGATTCTGAACTATTGTTCATCTGTCTACACAAATGAGGAACCAGTCAATGAAGGTTTCTTTTTTAATACTCCCAATTCTACTAATCCAACAAATAATGCATGGTGCACACAAGAGAAAATTCAAAAGAGGCTAGAACATGTTAAGATAAACAAAGGTCTGGGATTGGATGGCATTCATCCCAGTAGTGTTGCTATTCAAAAAAGGATCCCATTCTCAGCCTCATAACTATAGGCCAGTTATCCTGACGTCAGTGGTAGGAAAGCTTTTTAAAGGTGTATTAAGGCATAAGATACTTGATTTTGTGCCAGCAAAGTTTTATTTGTAATAGATCTTGCCAGTCTAATTCATTTTTTTAAGAGAAGGTGAGCAGGGACCTCAACTCTGGGATGGCAGTGGATGTAATACTTAGACTTTGCTAAAGCATTTGATACTGTACCACACAAAAGGTTGCTGTTTAAATTAAGGAATGTTGGCCTGTAACATAGTATTTGTACTTGGATAGAGAACTGCCTAAATTAAAAAGAGTAGTTGCAAATGGAACATTTTCTAATTTCGGCAGGAAAATTGCATTTTTTTCCCAGGAAAATCAGTTTTTCACATTTTTTGCCTGAACCGTATTTAGCAAGCTTTTTCTGTGATAAATAATGTCCAATCTGCAATTCGGATTTGGTCTGACTTAGAAATAATGAGATAAATTCGGACTTTCATAAATAACCCCCTACAAGTACATTAGAGGCTATCATAGACAAATAGCAGGGGACCTCTTTCCTCATAAAGAGGATGCATGAGAGGCAATCCCTTTAGATTAGAGGTAAAGAACTTTAATTTGAAATAGTGTAAGGTGGCTCTAAACAGTGAGGACAGTGAGGTTGTGGAATGCAGTACCAGATAATGTTGTGGTGGCTGATGCTGTTAATGCTTTTAAGAGTGGTTTGGATGATTTTGTGGACAAGCATAATATCATAGCATAAGCTATTGAGATACTTAGATCTACAATTAGTATATATATATATATATATATATATATATATATATATATATATATATATATATATATATATATATATATATATATATATATATATATATATATATTGTTTATGTGAGATTATGGAGAGGTCAATGTGAGTGTGTATGGATGAATGCTGGGTTTTATTTGGAGGTGTTCAACTTGAAGGACTTTGGTCTTTTTTCATCCCAAGTTAACTATGTAACTCACCATGTAAGACTCACCAGAGGAGACAGGAACCACAGGCAGACTGTCAGAAAACCAAACTCTCTTGCCATGTGCTAAGCAACTGCTGGTGATCAGCTCAATTTGCATTCATGCATTTGAACCCGACTGTACTCAATACATTTTTAATATATAGGGGGCTATTTATTAAAACTCGAGTTTATCTCAGTCTTTTATTAATGCAAAGTCAACCATCCAATTCTATAAGGTAACTTAAAAAATTCTGCCTCTTTTAGATTTGTAACTGTCTTCTGTTTATCAAATTAACCCTCTTGAGTGCACTTTAGCTGTGTGAATTATAGTGTGTGACCAAGACTATTTCTGCTTGTAGTGTACCTCTGACCTACTTGTACCTGAACAACTCCCAGCAACTCCCAGTACCTTGTAGACTCCTCTTTACATTAAAGGACCAAATCACAGAGAGGTTTCTTTGCAGCAATAACTGGTTTATTAACAGTAGAACAGTCCTATAAATGAAATGATCAGTCACTCCTTTAAGGCAAATTAAAATGCAATAGTTACAGATCCCGCCTGTTGGTAAAGTAGGCAAATTATAAGTTACCACACTCTTGAGGAAACTCCTCCCTGTGAGTGGAGCACTGTGCTTTAGGATCTGGGTTCTTGTACCTTTGCACCCTACCTGGTCCTCAACTCACCCACTGAAATCCCTGCACTAGTGGTTCACAAGGTCCTAACCCCATTATTCCTTGTTGGATTGGAAACTGCCCACTTCCTTCCCTGAGTCTTCCTCTTGCTCCTAGAGCAACTATGACAAAACTTACTATCACTAAATAACCTAAATCAAATAATACAGGAAGCAGGAAAGGAGACATATCTGCCTAGGTGACTCAAAGTACTACTTAAGGTGTCCAAAATACAAAAGAGGAAACTGCCTGAGAAATGTCTAACATATTCCTTTATTGTTGTTTTTCTGCACCTGTCATAGTGCCATTTAGGAGAGTTTTTGCATTTTTGAATTAGATTGGGGAGGACTATGCCATTTTTGTCACTCTCTTCAGAAAGTAAAACTCTCTGACTTTAGAAAGTGACAAATATAAGGGTTGAAGTCCAGTTTAAAAAGAAAATGTCCATTGTAATATCTGCATTGCATATAAAAAAAATTCTTTTTATATAAAGAAGATAATGGTAAATTTAGATTGCTAGTTCTGACAGTCCCTATTGGCAAACCAAATGTCATGCTTTCATTCAAATAAATGAAGTAGTATATAGTATTTCATCTATAGTTGAACAAATTAAAAAAAAACAGTAAATTAATTAAATGGATACTGACACCTTGAGGATTTCTTCTTTATCAAAACTTTCAACTCTCTAAGGAGAAAAGAAAGTCAGATAGATTGCTGCCCATTTCCCATGTGGTAGTGCACATCCACTCATGATTTGAGCAATGAATTGAAGATGAATGAGATGGTCACTATGGTTATAAAATGAATCAATATCCTGTGTATGTTATAGATACTCTACATACTTACATAAACATTTCATTGTGTAAGTTACTGAGAGAAAATTTTGAAAAGTTATTTACATTTCACTTAATATCCAGTTCACACCTGGGGCTAGAAGACTTATGACTAGAGTTTTAATTAGTTCACCACAGTTTCCATAAGAAGTGCTGAACTTACTAATTGCTACATTACAGTTTTAAGAGACAAGTATACACAAACGAAAAAGTACCAAGACAGCTAATTAAGTGTCTCAACTCTTTAATAAATGCTTAATTTGCAGTTCAAGTACTTATTTTAAAAAAATTAGCTTGCACATTTTTACCTTAATTTATTGCTTTGCATGTAAAATTTGTATATAACAGCCTTTAAAAAAAATAGCTTAATGTGGTCAAAAAAGATTTTCAAATGCCAGTGTCATACAGATCAGTGTTGTTTTTAAAATTAGGTACAGTTAAGTGTCACAGGAAATATTTTTTTTTTCAACATGTTTCTCACATTGGTGAAAAATATCATATTGTTATTTGTGGGTAATTTTATTTAAATTCAGCACCTCCAGAATCAAATAGTGAACCTTCATAGATGAAGAAATTAACACACATTATAATAAGCATAAACAAATGCTAAAACTGTTAAAGTTCTGGGTCTAGTGAAGCCACAAGACTCATGTTGATACTAGGATGGACTTTTTGTTGTTGTCTGTCTAAGGTAGCATAACTGCTTGACATTTTAGAGGTTTTTCCAACACCAGGAGCATTGACAGTCTTGCCTATGCACGAGGAGAGCCATAACTGTTTATATAAACACAATTTTACCTGGCTATATTGACCAAAAAGGTTGTTTTCCTGGAAAAAGTGTCTGTCCTAGGCATTGCTTGATGGAAAAAGGAGCCTACAGTATTTTTCTGTGTATAAAGCATGTTTTTTAGCTTTCGTTCTTGCATTTTTCACAAATATTTGTGTTTTTGGGGTGCACAGATATAATTGTAAGGAATTTTATGTTGTAAAATTGCCTTTTAGTGATGCCAGCTGTTTTTAGGTTTTAAGGTTTTAGATAAGAGTGTCACATGGATAAAGGATAAAGGTATTACAATCTTAAATTGTGATTTTTTTTTTTAGGGAATTAATAGAATCTTTAAAAATAACTGATCCTACATTATTCTAATTCAAGTTTTCCAAACTTTCATTTTTGAGATTTGTAAGTCAAAAAAAGTCTCAAAAACCGAAATGGAAATGCCAAAATCTGGCAAGTTTCTATATAAGTCAGTTTGTGGTGTGATTTCATAAATTATGAAAGTTTTTTTTAAAAAGTCAAATTTGTCAAAATGAATGGAGCAAAACAATTTTTCTTCTGCAAACTAATGTGATTAGGTTTTTCCAAATCTATTTATTTTTTAATTTTTTTTTTGCTGATCAAATTTACAAAATATTTGAATTAAAATATGAATTAACCCCAGTATCACCCCAGTATCACCTGTTGTATGCAAAATACAAGCCCCATGAAGAGACTACATGGTCCAGAAACCCATTATTCAGAAAGCTCTGAATTATGGTAAGACCATCACCTATAGACTCCATTTTAACCATTTTTGAGAATTAGCATTGATTTTCTTTGTAATAATAAAACAGTACCTTGTACCTGTAACTATTGGTGGCAAAACACTTCTACTGAATTTATTTATACTAAAATGTCTTGTATATAACCATTTTAACACACACAATGACTGGGATTTACAGTCATCATTCAACTGTTTGAAAGTTAGAGAATAAATATCCAGACAAATTGCCTGCACAATATTTCTCGCCCCAGATCTTGCCTCACAATTCCACAACTCTCATTGGTCAACTATGATTAGACCCATTGCATCAAATACAACATTCTGAATGGCATCAAGCACAGCAAGTCCTAAAACTAATAATTAAACATGTATTTTGGATTAGCAGTTCAAGAAAGGACTATTTTTATTTAATTACCAGACAGCTGAGAATCTTTATAACAACTTATTTTCATGCACACTTTAAAATGTTAAACATTCAGGAATATTCAGAGGTAATTTATTTGTAGCTAAGAAAATTATA
Source organism: Xenopus laevis (assembly GCF_017654675.1). NCBI lineage: Eukaryota > Metazoa > Chordata > Amphibia > Anura > Pipidae > Xenopus > Xenopus laevis. Next base: position 49,614,325 of record NC_054371.1, read on the forward strand.
GGGCATTTTAATGAGTAATTAAATATAATTTCAATTAAATGCGAACATGTTAACTTCTTGTGCATAAACACAAAGGAAGTGTAATCGGTGTTAAAATGATTTAAATTCAGGCCAATAACTTTAAATATTACATTTAATTGTGTGTAATAGGCAAAGCGCCATTCATACTGCAGCACCATCATGTTTTGACCATTAGGCTTAACAAAGCAACTTTAGTCTCATGTAAGTGTAATAAAATACACAAATGTAATTCAATATATTTTAAAACATTAAAATTCATGAACATTTTTATTTGCTTTCACTGTGTCCATTTTCCAACAAGTCAGATTAGTTTCATTGAGAAGAAAATAAAGAAAAGAGAATTACCTTGCACAATAAGTATAAAAGCCTGTCCAATGCTAATTGGACATTCCTAATATACCCCCTACCCCCCACAAGCTATTTTCGCTGTGTTGTTTAGTGACAACCTTCCATATTTGGCTTGGAAGTTGGGGCAAAGTCCAGATAAGCTGGAAGACAAATGCTTATTGGGAACTTGCCCCATCCTCTTGGACTAGGACTGAACTGTTAGGGGCTTATTTATCAAGGGTCGGATTTCGGATTGAAAAAACGTTGAAATTCGAATTCAAAAAGACAAACCGAAATTAAGTCCAATTAGGTTCTAGGAGGTCCCCCATAGGCTAAAACAGCAATTCGGCAGGTTTTAGATGGTGAATGGTCACAGTCGAATTTTTTAAGAGACAATACATGATAAATTTTGATATTCAAATTTTCAAATTCCAATCGAATTTGGACTATTTCAAAATTAAATATAAAAACATTTGAAAAACCTTTTGAAAATTTGAAAAAAAGATTTCAATGCAGAAGTCTGCTAGAGCATCACTAAAAAAGTTTTCCCATTAAAGAAATCCTTTTGAAGATAGTTGCTAGACTGCCTCTCATTTAAAAAACATGTAGGTGCAGGCTTCTAACGACTACTTGTTTTTTGTTGTCGCCAATATTTCCGCTTTTTAAGACATTCCCTCAATGTCTTTTGCAGTTCTTTTGGCTCTCCATGTAAATCTTTTCCCCTTTGCCCACAAGTCAAACATCAGATTGCCAAAACAGTTTGCCATATTAAATTACATACAACAATTGTTTGATGTAGAAAAAATTGTCACTTTTAGCTGTCTAGTACTCAATCTAAATCCAAAAACAAATCCCGGATTCAGCACATCCCAAATAAAATCACAGTTATTTATAGTGCGGTGGGATGATGTACTGTATGCAAACCTGTGGTCAAATATAAAGATGGTACCATAAAATGAGATGCTTTAACAAAGCAGAGTAAAACCCAGTGTAAGAGAAAAGCTTTGTTATATTACATTTTATGTACTGTTTCAATTTATGATAATAAATAAGATTCATGGTGCCTTGTAATGGATTAATGCATGGCATTAATTCTTATATCAGTGTAATAATGGACCTTTGCAAATGGCATTTATTTTACGCAATATGCTATAACTTGTCTATAACTATCTATAAATTCTATGTATACAATACATGTATATAAACAAAATATTTATTGTAATGATATTGTAATGATCTTGTGTGTTTGTAAACTGAATGAGACAAGAGGAATGGGTTCTTGTAAAAGTTTATAAACAAACGGGGGAATGTAATATCACGCAAAATCTCATAAACTGTTCGCAAAGCGAATTGTGAGTAGTTTGCACGCGAGAGTGGGTATGTAATAATTCGCTTTGCGACTGTTCTGCTACATTTGCGACTGTTTCTTCCGTTTCCCTCCACTTTGCGAACTTTTGTTATTGAGCTCTATTGCGCTGTTGCGCTATCAATGTAATAAAACTTCTTATCGCAAATTGCTTATATTGCGCATGTTTTTTAAATGAGTCGTGTCTGTAGTCGCTGTTCAGTGCAAATGTTATTCGCAATCTAATCGCAATGTAATTTTGTTCACGTGACTTTGCTATCAGTGTTGTGAGAAGAAGGTGTATGCACAACTTTTGCAGAAAGAGATTTGTGGAGCAATTCCACCGTTCGCATTGCGTAAGTTTTTTTGATATTCTTCATGTAATTTAAAAATGTGGTCAAGTTATATGTGGTAAAGATATATGTCAGCATTTTTTTTTATATATGTGGTAAAGGTATATGGTTATTCGTTTTTTTCCAGTGAAAATATCTTTCATTGCGACTCATCTTATTTTTGCGTTTGCTACTGTTTTGTGCTTATGTAATATATCTGTGCGAAAAATATTGCATTCCGCTTAGCGCAAATATACTCGCAAAAGTGCGAATGGGTGCTGCGATGACGCCAAATATTACATTTGGGGGAAACTGTCAACAGTGTTATACTTTGGTTAAGTATTCAATATACTGTACAGCATGTGAACTTCTAAAATGATGTATATGCTTGGCTGTAGCATATAAGTAGAAACATCTAATGCCTGCTTCATACTTTATTAATTTGGAAATCTTGTATGTTGACCTTGAGCAACCTTCGATAAATTGGGCTTATATATTTTTGATGTGTCCTTCAATCTGATTGCAAAGCTTTTAATGCATACATAAAATACTAAACCTTATAATAAATGACCACTTCATCATGCCTTGAAAGTGAGAGAGATTGAATCTTTCACAGGGAGCAGCTTCAGATAATGCACCTAAAGCAATATTAATTGCCATTCTTATGCAAAGTGGCATATCAAATTAATAAGTGATGAGCCTTCTTTGTGCATTTGCTCCTAACCTCAGAATATTTCAGGGGGAAGAATGGGCATACAATGAATATTTAACTTCCTCTGAAGCCTTGTGGTTACCCTGGTCAAACATGTATTCTCCTTGCTCAGCAAAAACTCATTAGTGTTACAGTCAACTGAAACTATGAGACTTTTTTTTCTTTATTGTTACCGAAATGTAAATTTGTTTAATTTGATTTGCAGTTTATATGATATCTTTTAAACATCACACACAAAGAAACTGTAGAAATAGTTTCAATTATTATTATTATGCACTTTATTCTGCTTAAATTTAAATTCTGTGTGGGCCACTTTTAAAAAATATGTAAAATATGTTTAGGTACATTGTGGTAGTGCCACTGGAATTATTTCCAGTAAAGGGACTTTTGTGGAGATTTGATATGAGCAGTCCATTGAACAATAGTTAAAGAGGATTGTGTATTAAAAGATGCTAAGTTTTCTACAGGTCTAATCACCTGCAGAAACCAGGTAAAATTAAGCATACTATATATCCTATTTATTCCTTTCCTTAAAACATCTCTGGATCCTCCCCTCCAATTAACCAATCTCTCACCTAAATTTCTACTCAAAACTACTAGAAAAGTTTGTACACAACAAACTCTAATGCTATGTAACATCTACAATAATGTGGCTTTTGCCCCAACACTGCACAGAAACAGCCCTTACTAAAGTAGCAAATGACTTATTCACTGCTAAATCAAAGGGACATTACTCTCTTATAATTTTTCTTGACTTATTTGTGTCTTTTGACACTGTTGATTATTCTATCTTGCTCTATATTCTATCATTAGTGGAGATTCAAAAAACTGCTCTATCTTGCATCTTCTCCTATCTTTCTAAACAATCCTTCAATGTCTTCCATAAAGCCTCCACTTCCTTTCCTCACCCACTTTTAGTTGGGTACCGCAAGGCTCCATTCTTTGACCCCTCTTATTTTCAAACTATACTACTCCTTTAAGGATTTAGGATTTATTATTTGGGTTTCAGTATCAGCTATATGTAGATGACTAAAAACTACCTCTCTTCTCCAGATCTTCTCTCACTTTTAACTAATGTCACTGACTAACAGCAATTCCTGCATGGAAATTGTCATCTTCCCACCTTCTAAATCTATTTTCTGCCTGACATTACTGTTGGCGTGGAAAACAACAATATAATTCCAGCACCATAAGTCCACTGTCTGTCCACTGTCACATTTGACTCTGCCCACTCATTCATTCCCCACATTCAAATGCTCACTAAATAATGCTGCTTTCACCTTAGCAACTTCACATGCATTTGACCCTTCCTCACACAAGAGTCTGCCAAAATGTTCATTCATGCCTGTGCTGTAGCTTACTTCTCTCTGGACTCCTCTGTCTAAACTCACCCCACAACATCTCTTCCCACTCCACAACTGCTGCCCACCTCTGCCAACACACCACTTATGTAACCTTCGGTCTGCACATGACCTCTTTCTCTCTTCCTCACTTGTTGATTGATCACACTTCAGGCTTTCAAATGGTCACGTAAAACTAACCTTTTTATTATAGTCTATAACTTAAGCCCTCACTGTATGTCTAATTTCCTTTCCTTCTTACAATTCAAGCTCTGGTGATCAGGGCCCTTCTCCTTCTGTTTCCTACCAATATACAATTGTAACTGTAAATAATTTCATGAAAATGTCTGTCTTTATATGTTAACTGTTTAGTCTTGTTTTTGTTTCCCTTTACTTTGTAAAGAGATGTACGAAATAATAATAACAGGTTGCTGTAGATTACTATACCTTGGCAAACCTTTTGATCTTTCTTTAAATAATGATCATAATGGGAATAATGTGATATAAGTGCTCTACAATCTACAAGCATATTATATTTTGCAGGGCTCAAACACTACTGGTGAATTATTCTGGTGGTGTGCTACAGTGTACTTTGAACTGTGGATGTTGTCTGACCTAAGGGAGGTGGTCCTTTCACTGTCCAGCACCCTACAACCTACCAAAGGTCTATTCAGGTAGATCTCTTCATACTTGAGCTGATTTTTTGTTTCAATAAATACATGACCAAATATAATCATTTTGTTTCATTTGTTTATACAGGTTTTCTTCATCTACTTGACTTGTTTGAAAATGAGATGACATTTAGGTCACATTAATATAAAAGTATAGAAAATTTGAAAGGATTCACAAACTATCAGCCATGGCTGTATGTACTGTGTGCATTCATTAGCCTACCTGTTTTTATGGTATATTTTACACCATCAAATTTAATTTAGGTTTTTTACCCAGATTGATTTCAGCATTTTTACAGAAAATTAAAAGGGGCTTGTCACCCGAAGAAATAATTCCAAATACTTTTCTAGTGTGTTTTCCAAGCAAAATAAACATTACTTACACTATATAGATCATTTTAAACTTGTTTCATTCATTCTTGGAATTCACAATCACAGCAAGAAGGAATGTGCCATTTTGTGGACACTGTAATTAAGGGAAGCTCTTAAAATCTAGTGTATGCTCCTTAATCTGGTAACTAATTCCTATGCCCATCCACTGGCTACATAATTATATATTTGATGAAATAGGGGGAAATTAAGACGTGCAGTGACATTTAGGGTCAGGGCACACAGGCAGATTCAGGGTGCTTTGGGTGACTAATCTCCCTGAACTGCCTCCCCTGCCTTCCTGCTGGTGACTAATTTCCCTGAATCTACCTGTGTGCCCTGACCCTAAGGAACAGCAGAATGGAAAGTAAAAGAAATTGACTGCCCTGCCTTAGGTCAGGGTAGGCAATAACTTTGATTGACAGCTGAGATGTTCAAATAACTTTATAACAGGTATGGATGTTTTAATAAAAAAAACAATTAGGGTTTCATGTTAAATTAAAAAAGGACTTTTAAAATATAACATTTTATGTTTGGGTGACAGGTCCCCTTTAATTCTATATAGTCAAATGTTTTCACATTTTTCGTAGTCAAGTTTTTCTAAAGCATTTATTGACTTTTTGAATTTTCTATAGAAGATCCATTTGTGGGCCAAGATAATGATGAACTTTTAACTTCCACAAGTGTGATTGTGTAGATTATTATTCCGCTTGACTGTAATGGGCTTGTCTTGTTTTGTGTGTTTCTACACCATCTCTCATTTAGGGGCAGATTTATCAAGGGTCGAAGTGAATTAGAGGGAATTTTCGAGGTAAAAAAATTTGAAATTCAAAGTAATTTTTTGGATACTTTGACCATCGAATAGGATACGAAGACTTCGAATTTACTTCGACTTCAATTCAAAGTAAAAATCGTTCGAATATTCGACCATTCGATAATCGAAGTACTGTCTCTTTAAAAAACTTTGACTTCAATACTTCGCCAAATGAAGTGCTATGTTAGCCTATGGGGACCATTAACAATCATTTTCTAAGTCTTTAGAGGTCGAAGGAAAATCCTTTGATCGATCGCTAAAATCGTTCGATCAAACAATTTTTTTTCGACCGCAGGTTTGCCAAATTTGTTGAAAAACGTTGAATTCGATATTCGAATTCGAAGTTTTTTAATTCAATGGTCTAATTTCGAAGTTTTTTTTACTTCGAAATTCGACCCTTGATAAATCTGCCCCTTAGGGTATTTAATCAAATATGCTGAGCATTAAAAGGCCATGTACCACACACCTCTGATTCTCTGTATTAACAAATAATAAAGGCAGGCAATACGTTCTAAGTAAACAAGTCAGACCCTATCATAATGCAACATTTTAAATAAATATATACCATTACATTTGCATTTACTATACCTGAGCTTTATTTTTAATCAATATTTGCCACTGCATTGTATTCTAATATTGTATACTGTTTAATTCAATGCAAGACATGCTGTAATGTTAAGCATTCTCCCACAGTTTCTGGATGCTAGCAGAGCTAAGTCATTCATGAGAATTGCCACTAGGTTGTGCTGTGCCTATAGAAAACGCAGTTCTGAAAATAAATACACAACGTATGCATTTAACTATATTATGTCACTTAGAGTAATAACACCAGTGCACAATCAACATGCTTTCTTCATTTCTTTTAATTTGAACTTTCACAATGAGTTAGAATGTTGGGAAGGTGTTATTTTCCCATAGTGTACTCTTAAGGTGTTCATATATCATGTTTAAATAATAACACGACATGCATATCCTTGCAGCATCTTTACTGTGTCGAATGAAGCCATCTATTAGCTGTGCAGAGGCTTCATTAAAAAACCTGAGACCAGGGAGGATATGTGCAGAACTGGAATGCTTGCATTCCCTAATTGAAAATCTTTTTTATGTTGGGATTAAAGAACTGTTATACAATCAAATGCATCACACGTTCATTCAGGGTACTGTTAGCAATTCAGAACATGCATTTCAATATTTACATACTTTATTTTAAAGTCTAGCAAGACAATTTTGTACCTGTAATGCCTATATTAAGGATATCATGTTGCTGAATTCAAATGTTTTTTCATCCCTTAGCAGCTAGAGGGCTATACATTTCTTAACACTATTCTGTATGGTTTATATTTGAATAAGCACATCCCGTGGAATTATATGAAGAAGAACAAAATGGCAGTCTCTTATTTACTTTCTCCCTCTTGCAAAAAAAGTTATTCCCCTCCACTAATACTGTATCTGTTTATCTTAACATTGGATTCTTTTCTCTAACTTTACCGCTCAACATCTGCTTCCTCTCCTACTCATGGCAAGATAATATGAAAATGCTACCAGAACTACATAAATAGAAACCATGAAAGTAAAGTGTACAGTATATAACACCAAAGTCTTTTCATAGTAAAAATAAAATGATGCTACAGAAAAAGATTACTGAAATCTTTCCCAAGGTTTTGGAACACTTAAGCTAGAATTCTATTCTTAAGGTTTTGAGTTAACTTTTATCTTATTGTAAAGATGAGATGAAGTTGCTCAACAGTCACCATTTTCGGCAGGTAGCCCATCCATCCATTGGGGGGGGGGTTTGAGGTTGGTTTATTTTAGTTTAAAAAATTTGTTTAACTAGTTTAACTGCACCTCTCACACCTGGGTTTTTATTTATATGAAATATGCAAAAACGGTTCAATTAAACAACTAAAACAAAAAGCGTGAATAAAAAAAGAAATGTCATCCTTGCTTTTAACCATAGTTCTTTGTGTAGCTTCATAATTTGTTTGGTTTGTCACGTGTGTGAACTCTGAGGGCTGGGGTGCACGAGTTCTTGGTCAGTTAATTTGGGGAGTCAGGGAAATGATTAGGATTCAGCTATTTATGGTAGTTTTCCCATCTGGTAGTTGGACCCATGTAAACTGTCAGGGGTTCTGTGAGGCGAGGCCTGTCTTGGTGGGATGTTTAACCATTGTTGTTGATGTAGTCTGGATAAACTATTCATTGACATGATGGTGGGCTCCATATTAAATAAACTGCTCTGTAGCAAGTGACTATTATATGGGTATTAAAAATATGTCAATAGAGGATATTGCTTCGAATTATGGAGAGGCAGACTGACAAGGGCTCTGGGGATATGTCAACATTATGCATGTTGCTGGGATATTTGATGTATATACATGTTTCTAATGGATCGTAATGAATGTATATAAATGTTTCTAATGTATTTGATGCTTTTAAATTGTTTGTAATTTCAAAAGCTGTGGCAAGGAACCCTCCAACATGATATCATTCGGAATCTTATTTGGCAGTTGTGTTTAATAAGCATGCTCTGGGTAATGCCTGGCTCATGAAGAAGCTTTTCTGGTACTTTGTGATTAGATGAAGTCGCCACACATCAGAATCTGTAAAAAACTGGTACATTTCAGGTACAAATTTCTATTTGTTGTTAAAAACCCTTTGATAAATAATAGTCTTCTAAGGAGAAGCACTGGAATATACAGTAATTATCAAATCTGCAAATCTGCAAAGTTTGCAGCTCTGTCTCTATATTAAAATCCTGGCAGTGGTGCATTCTTTTAAAGGGATCTGGCAGCTCAGCCCTTCTGAGACACAAGCCCCCCAGATACTAAATAGACAGTAAATAAAAGAACAAATGGTGAGCACCAATAGTGTAGAATATAAAAACCAATTAAATAATTATTCATTAAAATACTACTAAAAGCAATAGCAAAAGCAATTAACGTATATACTCGAGTATAAGCAAACCCGAGTATAAGCCGAGGTAACTACTTTTACCTACAAAAACTGGGAAACCTGATTGACTCGAGTATAAGCCTAGGGTGCTGTTAAATTTTCCTAGGGGAGGATTTGGCGACAAATGACAAAATCCTTTGTGTATATTTGAACAACAAGCAGGGTAGTTGTTTGGGAAAATAAAACCCTATGCAATCATAGCATTACATATTGGCCCTGAACAGGTCATTAAGTGCATAAATGGTTGCTGAAATGGCTTGCATATGTCAGAGAATATGTGTAATTCTTTTGGATTGGAAGAGAGAGAGAGAGAGAGAGAGAGAGACCGGCATCCCACAGTATATTACCGTAACTGTGCAACGGACTTCACAAGTGCGTCGGCAGCAATTCCTACACAATGCGCTGGACGTCAGATGCGGGAGGCTGCTGATCATTCTCGCGAGGCCAGCGGGGGGACAGGGGGGATCTTTTCCTCCATGATAGCCTGGCCACCCAGGCCCCTTCAGCTAGGCAGGCCCTGTACCGGGCCCCTAAAACCAGCCGGTTTTCCGGCTAATCCGGCCCTGGCTGTGGCCCAATTACAGGAGAGGTTGAGTAGGAGGGGCTATCGGAAGCATGTAATGCAGGGAAAATGGCTGCCAGCTGAACTAATCAATACAGCCAGGAAAGAGGCAGCTGTGTGGGGCACAGGAGGATTTCTTCAGCGCAATTGATGCGGTTTGAGTGACTGACTCGAGTATAAGCCGAGGGTGCTGAAAAACTTGGCTTATACTCGAGTATATACGGTAGCATTTTCCCCGGTATGCAGGAAACAAGCTGCTAGATCAGGTTACATTGCATGTGAACATAATAATCTCCTCCATTGTGCCCCCGTACTTTTCAGCTCCTGCAGTCCTTCAGGTCTGTTGGTTAAGAGAATCACAGTTTTCAGAAGTAATGGGCGAATCTGACACATTTCGCTTCACGGAAAATACATTGAAGTCTGTGGTTGACAACATTTTTGATGTGTGACAATTTTTTTTACCTGTTACAGTTTATGGGTGTCTTTTTCACAGCAAAACTTGGTGATAAATTGCCATCATTAGTTTTAACTAATATTATCAGCAAGCAATGAGGGGATTGTAAGTCCAATTTGTTCCTGCTCCCTGGGTGAATTCCTATAGCAGCTTCATCTACATTTCAGGTCATGTGACCCATCATCAGGGCTACAGTAATTCTGCTCATGTTAGCCACACTTATCTGAATATTTTTGAGGATCTATATTGGCAGTGTTTTCAAGGCCAGCATTGGAGGAGCCTGCATCTACTATACAGAGAATAATGATTTTGCAGTTATACGTTTTCAGCATACATTCCAAATTCTCAGCACTTCTCCTGTTGATGATCCAACTAGTTTATTTAAACCTTTTTTGCCTGCCATCTTTTTTGCCATCCAGCATTCCTTCACATTCTCTCTGCCAAATGAATCTGTCTTTAAGACTTCTGCTTAAACCTCAGAACCATCCCTGAACATTCTATTTCAACCACAAAATAATTTCTGTCCTGCATCTATCTGAACTAAGAGAATCAGATCTCTGTAGCCATGCTTCTCAACTAAAGCACCCTGACAAATCTAAGAAGAATATGAGACCTTCATATTTGGAGTCAAGAAGAACTCTGTACATTATCCCCATTTCAATAAACAATAAGGTTATAGGTGAATGACACATTTTTCTCACTGTGTGGCACATCTGGTACATATGTTATAAAAATATATATTACATGTAAGTGTATTGGTGTACACTGTTAAACACTGTTAATTTTGTTACTCTTACTGTATCCTGGAAATTTTAAGCTAGCAGAGTCTTTCTATACAACTTTTTTCCCTAGCAAACTGGCTCTCAGAAACATTGCACAACAAAGGATGATATATTGTGTGAACACAGGCTTGCTGACAGGTAAACTCTTAGGTAATAAAATAAGCAAATACTGTAGCTTGAAGGTATAGGCAGCGTGCCTTGACTGACAGTTTTCTGTGTCAATCATAGGGTAAGTATGTAAAAAAAACTAAAAACAACAGAATTTCATTTAAGAAAAGTATTGTTATTATGGCTAGAAATACTGCATTATGTGCAGGTCATACATTAATACATGGGACAGGCTTCTCCATGTCCTCGCTACTGTTATAATTAATATATTGCTTGACTGTTTTGCAATAAAGTGTGCCCTGTGAAAACACATCAAATGCACTTGCCTAGAGGAAAGACCATGTAATGGTCAAGGGATTGTTAAGCAGCAAATAAACTGTGTTGGCGCTTCAATCTTGCTTCATTAACCTTGTGGAATTTGATAAATTGCCATTTTTATAGCTCCTCTAACTCTGTGGAACACAAAGCTCCTTTTTTTTGAGATGTATGTACATTGAAGGATGGGGCTCTAAGGATTTTAAATAGAACAATAGACTTTTCTAGCGAAAACAAAACAACGAAACACTGAGTTTTCCTCCAGTAATTTAGAAGAACTCTTTGCCACGGCAGTCCTTCACAAACACACACATATATATATTAAATGTTAAATGCAAATTAACCATAAACCAAATAGAGTTTATAATGGGCCATAAGTATAAAAAGGCTACAATAAATTATTATTAGCTTTGTGGCTCTGACACCAAACCAAGAGTTAAGTTCTCTTTGTGCCTAAAACAATTATGTGTGGCATTTTTGTATAAATAAAATATACTTTTATGGACCATGTCACACAACTGACTTGTAGCTAAATGTTACTATATGATATTTTTTATGTTCTTTAACGTTTTGACCCCCCTCAAACACTCCTGTTGCCAAGCTCACACTTGATAACACAAATCATATTTTATATCAATGAGAACATACCAGATCAATAAATAATGCCTAATGTAGGACTGCATATTTTCCATTATACAAGCCACTAATAGGGTGCACCTGTAAAAAAGTACAGCAATTGAAGTTGGGCAACTTTCACCACACAAATATAATCCATTCATTACAGGTACTTTTATTTAAAGCCAATCCTTGAACCTCCTGATAGTTGTGTTCATCACTGCTGGTTCTGTCCAGCCTCTTCTTGCAAAAAAACCCACACATTTTTATCAATATACATAGTGGCTGCAGTTTAAACAAGCAAAACCTGTGTAACGATCGCCGCCCGGAGCAGGCCCAGGAGCTCCGGGCGGCGCGTCCTCTCCTGCCGGCGTCGCTCCCAAGATGGCGGCGCCCATGGCCGCCACGTGGGTAAGCGGCGCCGGCGCGATGACGTCAGTGCGCCGACGTCGGCGCAAGGACGTCAATGACGTCATTAAGGCGCCAAATTCAAATAAAAAGCCTGTTTAGACGCCAGGATGGCGCCCAAGTATAGGAAACCTTGCCCTAAGTATTTCCTGGGTTCCCTGTGTGCTAATATTCCTTATCCTGATCCTGATTATTATCCTTGACCCCTGCCTGGCCTTTGGACTTTGCTGTTATCTGCCTGCCCCTGAACTCTTGCCTGGATTCTGACTACTCTCTGGATTAACCCCTTGGACACCGCGACCTTGCACCCTCAAGAAGGCTTCCTCCTTGATCCCGACTACCTCCCTGGAGGGAGCTCCCGGCTCCCTGACATTATACTTGGGCCATGGATCCTACTGAGGAAGCTACGCCTGATGTCGGATGAGCGCTCCGCGGACTGGTATCCCGCATGGAGGAATATGAAGCCCAGCAGTACCACATTGCACAGGCACTCGATACCCTTCTCTCCCGAGTGCCTCCAGCGCCTCCTGCTTCCCAAGCGGCTGCAAATCCTCCCTTGGCGGACGTCTCATCTAACACAGGTTTCTCGTCTGGTGAGCCTCGTATTCCGCCTCCTCCTCGCTTCAGTGGGGACCCACAGGCCTGCAGAGGTTTTGCTACACAGTGCCAGATCCAGTTCGAGTTTCAACCCTCGCACTTCCCCAATGAACGTTCCAAGGTGGGGTATGTAATGTCTCGTTTGGTGGGCAAACCGCTTGAGTGGGCAACATCTCTTTGGGAGAAGAATTCTCCACTGACTTTTGATGCCAAGGCTTTTCTGCAAACATTCCGTACTGTGTTTGATGCCCCGGGTCGGGTCACTAATGCTCCTTCTCGTCTCCTGCAACTCCGACAGGGAAACCGCAGCGTCAGTGACTATGCTATTGACTTTAGAACTTTGATGGCTGAAACTTCCTGGAATGACGATGCCTATAAGGCCGTATTCTATCAAGGTCTGTCTATTCGCATTAAAGATGATCTTGTCTCCAGGGAGTTCCCTGATCTGCTGGAAGATCTGATTGCACTGTCCATTAAAGTGGACACTCGTCTCAGAGAGCATCAAGTAGAGAGGGAGCATTGTAAACGATTTCAACCCGTGTTGGCACCTCGCTTCCAGAGACCTCTCTTGCAAACTCCAGCTGCTCAAGCTCCTCCTTCTCCTCCGGAGGAACCGATGCAGGTTGGAAGGGCTCGTCTCTCCGAACAAGAAAGACTCCGTAGACGAATGGCTGGCTTATGTCTGTATTGTGGCGGACAGTCTCATTTTGCGAATTCTTGTCCAGCGAAGCCCACGAGTTCTGTTCCCCGAGGTATATCTAGGGTAACACATGTAGGGGGCACTACTCCAAAGTCTCAAGAGAACACTCACAGGTTTCTCCTTCCTTTACAGATTCGCCTAGCCACTAAGACTATTGTTGGCTCTGCTTTCATTGACTCTGGAGCTGCTGGGAACTTCATGGACGCTCTGTTCGCCAAACACTTGGAAGTTCCCTTATTCCCATTGTCTACTCCTCTCCGAGTCACAGCCATTGACGACAGACCCCTGGAGGCTGAATTTATCTCCATGACGACTGGGGAATTGCCTGTGCAGGTTGGGACATTGCATAAAGAAAGACTTTCGTTCCTAATTATTTCCTGCCCATCCGTTCCAGTTGTGTTGGGTCTTCCTTGGCTGCGCCTGCATAATCCTTCCATTGATTGGTCCGCAGGACAGATTTCCCGTTGGAGCCCATTTTGCCAGCAGCACTGCCTTCCTGCTGAACCCCTCCGGAGGGTGAATATCTCTTTGTCTGATCTGAAGACTCTACCCCCCTTTTACAAGGAATTCGCTGATGTGTTCTGTAAGAAGTCTGCAGAATTCCTTCCTCCACATCGACAATACGATTGTCCTGTCGATCTCCTGCCTGGAACCATGCCCCCTAGAGGTCGTACTTATCCTCTCTCTCCAGCGGAGACCACTGCTATGAAGCAGTATATCCAAGAAAATCTTCAGCGGGGGTTTATTCGCCCTTCTACCTCTCCTGCCGGGGCTGGATTCTTCTTCGTGGAAAAGAAGGATGGAGGCCTTCGTCCTTGCATCGACTACCGGGGTCTTAATAAGATTACGGTTAAGAACCGGTATCCCTTGCCCTTGATTGCCGAACTCTTTGACCAATTGAAGGGGGCTAAAATCTTCACTAAGTTGGATCTCCGTGGGGCGTACAACCTCATTCGCATCCGTGAGGGTGATGAATGGAAGACGGCTTTCAACACTCGTGACGGGCACTATGAATATCTCGTTATGCCCTTTGGCCTTTGCAATGCCCCTGCCGTCTTCCAGGAGTTTGTTAACGATGTGTTCTGGGATCTCCTAGGAAGGTTCGTAGTTGTGTACCTGGACGACATCCTGATCTTTTCTAAAGACCTAGAAAGCCATCGCTCCCAGGTGAAGGAGGTACTCTCTCGTTTGAGGAAGAACTCTCTCTTCGCCAAGTTGGAGAAGTGCGTCTTCGAGGTGTCTAAGATCCCCTTCCTAGGATACATTATCTCTCCTGAGGGATTTGAGATGGATCCCGTGAAAGTGTCTGCCATCCAGGAGTGGCCTCTCCCGCTGTGTACCAAGGCAATCCAGAGATTTATCGGATTTGCTAATTACTATCGGCAGTTCATCCGGGGGTTCTCTTCCCGCATTGCACCTATCCTGGCCCTCATCCGGAAAGGGGGTAAACCCAGCTTGTGGCCTCCATCTGCCATTGATGCTTTTCAGTCCTTGAAAGAGGCCTTCACGTCCGCTTCTGTCCTCCGACACCCCAATCCTGAACTACCCTTCTGCATCGAAGTTGATGCTTCTGAAGTCGGAGCCGGAGCCATCCTGTCTCAGAGACACCCCACTGATGGGAAGTTGCACCCCTGTGCTTATTTCTCCAAGAAGTTCTCGTCCGCAGAGCAGAACTACGATGTCGGGAACCGAGAACTCTTGGCTGTTAAACTCGCCCTTGAAGAATGGCGTCACCTCTTGGAGGGTTCTCTGATTCCTGTTCAGATTTACACCGATCATAAGAATCTCGAGTTCATCCAGTCCCTCAAGAGGCTAAACCCCAGACAGGCAAGGTGGGCTCTCTTCTTCTCTCGATTTAATTTTATCTTGACTTATCGCCCAGGCTCCAAGAATCGGAAGGCCGATGCCTTGTCTCGTAGCTTCACTCCGGTGGACCGCTCTCCTGAGAGACAAGAGCCAATCATCCCTCCAGTCAAGATTATTGCCTCCCTGTATCCACAGTTTGCCGACCAAATCCTGGCTGGTCAGTCTTCTGCTCCTTCCGGTACTCCCATTGGGATGGCATTTGTTCCTCCTGAGCTGCGTCTGCCTATCCTGCAACAGACCCATTGCTCCAGGCAAGCCGGACACCCTGGCCCAGCTAAAACTCTTGAACTCTTACGACGCCTGGTCTGGTGGCCTGATATCCGCAAAGATGTGAAAGACTTTGTTGCTGCTTGTAATGTTTGTGCCACATCTAAGTCAAGCCACTCCCGCCCCAGTGGGTTACTACAGCCCTTGCCAGTTCCTTCCCGTCCCTGGACCCACCTGTCCATGGACTTCATTGTCGAACTTCCTCCCTCCTGTGGGAACACGGTGATCTGGGTTGTCATTGATCGTTTCTCCAAAATGGCCCATTTCATCCCTCTGAAGAAGTTGCCCTCTGCGGTGGAGTTGTCCCAGCTATTTATCCAGTACATCTTCCGCCTGCATGGTTTCCCGGTGGAGATTGTCTCCGATAGAGGCACACAGTTTACTGCCAAGTTCTGGCGTTCCCTATGCAAAGACCTGGGAATTGTTCTTCAGTTTTCATCTGCATACCACCCGCAGACGAATGGGGCAGCTGAACGTGTCAACCAAGCCCTGGAACAGTTCTTGAGGAACCACGTTTCCCTTTGTCAAGATGATTGGTCTGATCTCCTCCCGTGGGCGGAATTTGCTCATAACAATGCCTGCCACACTTCCACTGGAAGGTCCCCATTTATGGCGGTGTATGGTCAACATCCTCAAGCCTTCCCACAAGACTTTGTGTTGTCCGATGTTCCGGCCGCTGATGACCATGCAGCCCACATGTCTGCTATTTGGGCCGCAACCAAGTCCAATCTGGAGAAGAGTGCTCTGGTTCTTA
Source organism: Xenopus laevis (assembly GCF_017654675.1). Taxonomy (NCBI): domain Eukaryota; kingdom Metazoa; phylum Chordata; class Amphibia; order Anura; family Pipidae; genus Xenopus; species Xenopus laevis. The sequence goes on from NC_054371.1 coordinate 49,630,636, forward strand.
AGACGTTTGCAGATCGTAGATGTAGACCCTCTCCTCCCTACAAGGTCGGTGATAAAGTCTGGTTGTCTTCCAGGAACATTCGGTTGAAGTTACCATCTCCTAAGTTGGGTCCGAGGTTCGTAGGTCCTTTTTCCATCCTGGAGGTGATCAATCCTGTGGCTGTCAGACTTCAGCTTCCTCCTGAGATGCGAATTCCCAACGTGTTTCATGTCTCCTTGGTGAAACCCGCTACCTCCAACCGCTTTTCTGTTGTCCAGCCTCCTCCTCCTACTATCTCTGTGGATGGTCAACAAGAATATGAAGTGGAGAAGATCCTTGACTCCAGAATCTCCAGGGGGTCTCTTCAGTACCTCATCAAGTGGAAGGGCTTTGGCCCTGAAGAATGCTCCTGGGAAGGATACTCTGATGTCCATGCTCCTCGTCTGGTGAGGGAGTTCCATTCCAAGTTTCCCCAGAAGCCAAGTCCTAGTGGTCCGGAGGCCCCCCGTGAAGGGGGGGGTACTGTAACGATCGCCGCCCGGAGCAGGCCCAGGAGCTCCGGGCGGCGCGTTCTCTCCTGCCGGCGTCGCTCCCAAGATGGCGGCGCCCATGGCCGCCACGTGGGTAAGCGGCGCCGGCGCGATGACGTCAGTGCGCCGACGTCGGCGCAAGGACGTCAATGACGTCATTAAGGCGCCAAATTCAAATAAAAAGCCTGTTTAGACGCCAGGATGGCGCCCAAGTATAGGAAACCTTGCCCTAAGTATTTCCTGGGTTCCCTGTGTGCTAATATTCCTTATCCTGATCCTGATTATTATCCTTGACCCCTGCCTGGCCTTTGGACTTTGCTGTTATCTGCCTGCCCCTGAACTCTTGCCTGGATTCTGACTACTCTCTGGATTAACCCCTTGGACACCGCGACCTTGCACCCTCAAGAAGGCTTCCTCCTTGATCCCGACTACCTCCCTGGAGGGAGCTCCCGGCTCCCTGACAACCTGGAACTAAAAATAGGGATGAATCACAGCCCTCCATACTGCATGTATTTTAGCCTAGTCCTGCTTTCGGGGTCATTTATGAAGGGCTTAGAGCTCCATGTATAGCCCTTCTAGAGTTGCCATTGGCACCCTGTGCCTTTTGGAAGATATAAAAAAATGCAGTGCAAGTGTAAGAGCAGAGCCCTGTCTGGCACTATGGAGTATTTAATGTTGGCATTATTCAGTAAGAACAGTGTTCCCAAGCAGCTTGCATCACCCAGTGCTCCTGGCTGTAAATATTATACTATATATTAGTAAGGAAGGAAAGGCAGGTTCTAGTTATAGGGGATTCAATTATTAGAAAGGTGGATAGGGTAATCTGTCGCAAGGCCCCTACATGCCGAACAGTCTGCTGCTTGCCTGGTGCTAGGGTTCGGCATGTGGTGGAACGAGTGGACAGATTATTGGGAGGGGCTGGGGAAGACCCAGCAGTCTTGGTACACATAGGTACCAATGACAAAGTTAGAGGAGGTGGTGAAGTCCTCAAAGATGATTTTAAAAAACTAGGTTCAAAGCTGAGGGCGAGGACTTCCAAGGTAATTTTCTCAGAGATATTACCTGAGCCACGAGCAACGCTAAGGAGACAGCGGGAGCGTAGGGAGATTAATGCGTGGCTGAAAGATTGGTGTAGGGAGGAGGGTTTTGGGTTTTTGGAGAACTGGGCTGATTTTTCAGTCGGCTACAGGCTCTTTGCTAGGGATGGGCTGCACCTCAATGATGATGGGGCAGCTGTTTTGGGAGAGAAGATGGCTAGAGGGTTGGAGGAGATTTTAAACTAGGTGTGGGGGGGGGAGGGTTCAGTAAAAGATTCAGTGGTAGACAGGTTAGATGAGATAGTGGGCAAAGAAAGGGAAAATGGGGGAGGAGATTTGGCTGGGGATACTGTTAAGGATAGGGAGGACCACATGTCATATGTTCAATATGGTGCCAGTATTAAATGTATGCTTACAAATGCAAGAAGTCTGACTGGTAAAATGGGAGAGCTGGAGCTGCTGGTGATGGAAGGAAAATATGATGTGATTGGTGTGGCCGAAACATGGCTGAATGAGTCGCATGACTGGGCAGTAAATATCAGTGGCTATACTTTGTTTCGGAGGGACAGAGGCAATAGAAAAGGAGGAGGGGTATGTCTGTATGTTAGGCAGGATTTAAAAGCTCATATAAAGGAGGAGGTTATGTTAGAAAATGAGGGGGCAGAAGTCGTATGGGTGGAGTTCTTCACCAATTGTAAAGAATCCAGCAAATTAATTGTAGGCGTATGCTATAGACCCCCTAATGTAAGTGAGGAGGAAGAGACAAAGCTCCTAATGCAAATAGAAAAGGCTGCTAGTTTAGGTAAAGTAATGATAATGGGGGATTTTAATTACCCAGATATTGACTGGAGCAACGGTACTGCTAGATCAGTTAATGGGAACAAGTTTATAAACTTATTGCACGACAGTTTTTTAGCACAGGTTGTTGAGGAGCCTACCAGAAAAAATGCTATTCTTGATTTAGTGATCTCAAATGACCCAGAACTTATAGCAAATGTGCAAGTCATTGAACCCCTGGTTAATAGTGACCATAATGTTATATAATTTAATGTCTGGTGCAAAAAACAAAAATATACTGGGGCAACAAAAACCATGAATTTTGCAAAAGCTAATTTTAGTGCCTTGAGGACTGCCCTACAGAGCATTAATTGGGGCATTAGGTTTTCAGCTAAAAACACAGAACAGAAATGGTTGTCCTTTAAAATGATATTAAATCATTACTGTTCTCAATTTATTCCCTTAAGGACTAAACGTAGAAGCTCTAAGAATCATCCTGTGTGGCTTAATACAGAAGTAAAGAAAAAAGAGAAAGGCATTTAAAAACTACAAATCTGTAGGGACAGAAGCTGCATTTAATGAATATAAACACTGTAATAAATGTTGTAAATCAGCAATCCGGAAGGCTAAGAAAATAAATGAAGAGTTAATTGCGGTGGAGGTGAAAACTAACCCTAAAAAGTTTTTTAAATATATTAATAGTAAAAAGATGCAGGTTGAGAGTGTTGCTCCATTAAATAATGGTACCAGTATGGTTGTAACAGATACAGATAAGGCAAATGTGTTAAATCAGTTCTTTTCATCAGTGTATACAATAGAGAAGTCTGGGTTCACAGGCTCACTTAATAACTGCATGAATGGTTCAGCTCAATCTAGTCAGTGGCTGACTCTGGATATGATTCAAAAAGCTTTAATACAAATTAATGTAAACAAGGCTCCAGGGCCTGATGGCATACACCCCCGGGTTCTAAGAGAGCTTAGTTCAGTTTTAGACCAGCCCTTATTTCTGATTTTCTCAGATTCACTGTCATCTGGTATGGTGCCTATGGATTGGAGAAAAGCTGATGTTATTCCAATATTTAAAAAGGGATTACGATCTCAGCCTGGCAATTATAGGCCAGTAAGCTTGACATCTGTGGTGGGCAAATTATTTGAAGGCTTGTTAAGGGATCACATTCAAAATTTTGTCCTAATGAATGGCATTATGAGCAACAATCAGCATGGCTTTATGAAGGATAGGTCACGTCAGACGAATTTGATTGCATTTTATGATGTGGTAAGTAAGATTCTGGATAGTGGGGGGGCAGTAGATGTGATCTATTTGGATTTTGCCAAAGCGTTTGATACTGTGCCCCACAAACGACTGCTTTCTAAACTAAGGTCTGTTGGGCTTAATGAAGTCGTTTGCACGTGGATAGGAAACTGGCTACAGGATCGGGTACAGAGGGTGGTTGTTAATGGGACATTCTCTACTTGGAGTAAGGTTCTTAGTGGGGTCCCCCAGGGCTCAGTATTGGGTCCACTTTTATTTAACTTGTTCATTAATGACTTAGGGGAGGGTGTTGTAAGTAATGTATCAGTGTTTGCAGATGACACAAAATTATCCAGCCCAATTAATTCCATCCAGGATGTGGCATCCTTGCAACATGATCTTGACAAACTGGCAATCTCGGCAGCTAAGTGGCAAATGAGATTCAATGTTGATAAAGTCATGCACCTGGGATGTAAAAATATCCAAGCCACTTATACCCTTAATGGGACTGCACTATGCAAATCCATTATGGAAAAGGACCTTGGAGTCCTTGTAGATGATAAACTTGGCTGTAGCAAGCAATGCCAGTCAGCAGCATCAAGGGCAAATAAGGTTTTGAGCTGTATTAAAAGGATAGAGTCAAGGGAGGAGGGGGTCATTCTTCCACTGTATAGAGCACTTGTAAGGCCCCATCTAGAATATGCCGTACAGTTTTGGTCTCCATCACTCAAACAGGACATTATTGTATTAGAGAGGGTACAGAGAAGGGCAACTAAGCTGGTAAAAGGTATTGAAAATCTTAGCTATGAGGAAAGACTGGCCAAACTGGAGATGTTCACGCTGGAGAAGAGGCGCTTAAGGGGTGATATGATGACTATGTATAAATATATAAGGGGATCATATAATAATCTCTCTAATGCTTTATTTACCAGTAGGTCCTTCCAGCTGACACAAGGTCACCCATTCCGATTAGAAGAAAAGAGGTTCCGCCTAAATATTCGGAAGGGGTTTTTTACAGTGAGAGCTGTGAAGATGTGGAATTCTCTCCCTTAATCAGTTGTACAGGCTGATACATTAGATAGCTTTAAGAAGGGGTTGGATGGCTTTTTAGCAAGTAAGGGAATACAGGATTATGGGAAATAGCTCATAGTCCAAGTTGATCCAGGGACTAGTCCGATTGCCATTTTGGAGTCAGGAAGGAATTTTTCCCCCTCTAAGGCAAATTGGAGAGGCTTCAGATGGTTTTTTTTTGCCTTCCTCTGGATCAACTGGCGGATAGGTAGTTAATGAAAAAAAAAAAAAAAAAGGTTGAACTCGATGGACATGTGTCTTTTTTCAACCTTACTTACTATGTTACTATGTTACTATGTTACTATGTATATTAGGATACAAGAATCAGCTTCAAAATAAGGCTATGTGTAATGATATAGGGGAAAGTCTTGGAATCAGAGACTATAGAGCTCAATTTTGATCACAAGGCATAGAACTTGGCGCTCAAATTGAGTTTTTACCAAAATGGCACTAGTAAAGTGCATAGTTGTGATTCCTGTACTTTTTATGCACATATATACCAGTTTCTCCTGCTTTGCATTGCCATGCAGTGAAACCTTTTGCTTTATACCTTCAAACTTTACACCCAGCAATTGCGACAGTTGAATCTTACATACACACAGTGTTATTGATGCCTCAAGCCAATCATATGTTAGAATACAGCAAAGAGCCTCAAATCTAGGATTATATGAAAAGGATACAGGAAAGAACTTCAGGATCAGATAGGTCACATATAGAACCAGTAGAATTTGGTGGAATGTAATATGATTCGCTAGCGCAAAAACCTGTTGAAAGACGCTTGCGTATGTTAGCGACCGTGTTTGCATCCTTATTGACTGATTAAATACCTCAACGACTTCATCACAAAGTTAGCGAACAAATAGTTTTTGTTCATCATTTACGAAAACAGTGTGCAATTTCAGGCACAAATGTAGCATGTTTTCCATAATTCCCACCTAACAGTTTACATATTCCACTTCAGTTCAAAATAGATGCAGCTAGGTTTGTGTTTTGACACAAATAATATATGCATAATAAATTGTGTACATATGGTATTTTCATAGTGGGGTTTGTGTCACTTTAGAAACAAACATTCAATTCACTGATTTAAAATATCATGTCAGGTTCAGGGTGACAGTAGCTCCAGGGTTCCCCAGCATGCTGTTGTGTGCCATTCATCAGAAGAGGCAGGGAAGCAACCATGAGGAATTGCAGAACCATGTTTGGACCCTCCCCTTTTAAAAGCACCAGAACTTGCAGATGTTTGCAAATGACCCTATATAGTAACATAGTAAGTTAGGTTGAAAAAAGACACACGTCCATCAAGTTCAACCTGTTTTACTTTTTTTTTAACCTGCCTATCTGCCAGTTGATACAGAGGAAGGCAAACACACCACCTGAAGCCTCTCCAATTCGCCTCAAAGGGAGAAAAAAATTCCTTCCTGACTCTAAAATGGCAAACTAGTCCCTGGATCAACTTGTACTATGAGCTATCTTCCATAACCCTGCATTTCTTCACTTGATAACAAGCCATCCAATCCTTTCTTAAAGCTATCTAATGTATCAGCCAGTACAACTGATTCAGGGAGAGAATTCCACATCTTCACAGCTCTCACTGTAAAAAACCCCTTCCGAATCTTTAGGTGGAACCTCTTTTCTTCTAATCGGAATGGGTGACCTTGTGACCGTGTCAGATGGAAAGACCAACTGATAAATAAAGCATTAGAGAGATTATTATATGATCCCCTTATATATTTATACATAGTTATCATATAACCCCTTAAGCGCCTCTTCTCCAGCGTAAACATCCCCAATTTGGCCAGTCTTTCCTCATAGCTAAGATTTTCCATACCTTTTACCAGCTTAGTTGCCCTTCTCTGCAACCTCTCTTATACAATAATGTCCTGTTTGAGTGAAGGGGACCAAAACTGTACGACATATTCTAGATGGGGCCTTACCAGTGCTCTCTAAAGTGGAAGAATGATCCCCTCCTATTAATACAGCTCAAGACCTTATTTGCCCTTGATGCTGCTGACTGCCATTGCTTGCTACAGCCAAGTTTATCATCTACAAAGACTCCAAGGTCCATTTCCATAATGGATTTGCCTAGTGCAGTCCCATTAAGGGTATAAGTGGCTTGGATATTTTTACATCTCAGGTGCATGACTTTACATTTATCAACATTGAATCTCATTTGCCACTTAGCTGCCCAGATTGCCAGTTGGTCAAGATCGTGTTGCAAGGATGCCACATCCTGGATGGAATTTATTGGGCTGGATAGTTTTGTGTCATCTGTAAACACTGATACATTACTTACAATACACTCCCCTAAGTCATTAATGAACAAGTTAAATAAAAGTGGACCCAATATTGAGCCCTGAGGGACCCCACTAAGAACCTTACTCCAAGTAGAGAATGCACCATTAACAACCACCCTCTGTACCCGATCCTGTAGCAAGTTTCCTATCCATGTGCAACCGGCTTCGTTAAACCCAACAGACCTTCGTTTAGAAAGCAGTCGTTTGTGGGGCACGGTATCAAACGCTTTGGCAAAATCCAAATAGATCACATCTGCCCACTATCCAGCACCTTACTTACCTTATCATAAAAAGCAATCAAATTTGGCTGACATGACCTATCCTTCATAAAAGCCATGCTGATTGCTGCCCATAATGTCATTCACTAGGACAACATTTTGAATGTGGTCCCTTAACAAGCCTTCAAATAATTTGCCCACCACCGATGTCAAACTTACTGGCCTATAATTGCCAGGCTGAGATCGTAATCACTTTTTAAATATTGGAATGACATCAGCTTTTCTCCAATCCATAAGTACTATACCAGATGAAAGCGAATCTGAGAAAATCAGAAATAGGGGCTGGTCTAAAACTGAACTAAGCTCTCTTAGAACCAGATGGTGTATGCCATCAGGCCCTGGAGCCTTGTTTACATAAATTTTTATTAAAGCTTTATGGATCATATTCTGAGTCAGCCACTGACTAGATTGAGCTGAGCCATCAGTGCATGAAGTGAGCCTGGGAATTCAGACTCCTCTATTGTATACACTGAAGAAAAGAACTACGAGGATACATGGAAGGATACAGGGAAGAACCTCAGAAAAAGTACTGCATGCAAGGATACAGGAAAAAAACACTCAGAATCAGTGGGGCTCATTTATAAACACTGGACAAGTTTGCACCTGGGCATTAACTCAACCAATCAGTGATTAGCTTTTTTCAGCCAGCTGCAGGTGGAACACAGAAAGCATCCACCTGATTGGTTACTGATAAGTAACTGCCTAGGTGCAAATTTGCCTAGAGTTTATAAATGGCTCCCAGTGACTATATATTCTGATACAGGAAACAGAAGCCATAATACCTCTCCATTGGCCAATAGGCCCTGAATCTTTTTTGAAAGATTTGGCCCAATACTGAACCAAATCCTAATTTGCATATGCAAATAAGAGGTGGGAATGGAAAAAGAGATCTGTGTGCACAGTATGTTTGTGGTTAACTTTTTTTTTTTTACTTTCTTGTTTTGAGAGGAAAAGGCCATGATTTTAAGGATTCACATTCAGTTAGACCAGGCAGTAGTATTCGGCCAAATGAAAAAGACTGAATACCAAACAGAATCCTGGATTCGATGCATCCCTACTCTTTAGACCCTGAACATGTCCTAACTCCACCCATTTTTAGGAAACCACTAGCCTTTTTAGATTCATCATTCAGAACTTTCCCATAAAAAATGAGGAAATAATGGAGGTACGGTTCAGGTGCATGTGGGGCACCATTTCAAGGTAATAGATTAGGTAGTATTTAATGCTACTATTAATAGTTTATTAGATTTAAATGTTTTTCTCATAAAATGTTATATTTACCGCCTTAGTCTCTGTTTTTTGTTCCCCTCCAGAAACCTGATATCTATAAAGCTTCATTTATGAACTACCAGTTTTATCTATAACCAGTATATATAATATATATATATATATATATATATATATATATATAACAAAATGAGTTAATGCATCTTGACAAAGGTCCCAGACCATGGACCGAAACGTTGATGCTTTTATTATGTATCACATAAGATAAATAAAAGTTGAATTTTACTGAACCGGAGTGCGTGCCGCTACAGCCTTTTATATATATATATATATATATATATATATATATATATATATATATATATATATATATATATATATATATATATATATATATATATATATATATATATAATTATATACATATATATATAATTAATCTGTCTTCATCAACTTCCTGTAACTGCACATTGTGCAGTATTTAGCCTAGCTTTTGCTCAAACACATGTTCAAGGGCATACTTGCCTTTATATATTTGTTATTGTCTTGCTACTGAAGCCAAATTAGCATTTAGGGTTTTTTCAGGTTTTTTTCCCATGCATTCTATAATCCCAAATCTGTAACTATTTTACTGCCCAAATATGGAGCTATTGTATGTTCCAGTTTCTTCTTTCCCAGAATGCTACTTTTCTGTAGCCTACAATAACTGGCTACACTTTGTAATTTTCATTTGTAAGTGAAAAAAGAAGGAAGTTTGGAAGCCTAAAGTAAAACTCTTTTTCCTAATGGAAAAATACACATGTGCCACTGTTAGATAACGGTCATACAGTGCCATAAAGAAGCCAATTTTATTTTTTTTCTAGAAACACTGTACACAGCTGAAGATTATTTTGACTTCATACAATCTCCTTCCTATTTCTTAAAAATAAGTTTTATTAAAATGTCAAACTTGGTATTCACCACCCCTGGTACAAATAATATTCTGGATATTTATACAAAATGTATGTCTTTTTCTGCTCCATGTAACAGAAAAGCAATTGGTGCATAGTGTATAATCTTTCTAGTTAAAAAAAAATTGTTTGTGACCATTTGAATAGTATTCTTTCACAAAATCACATATGATTCTAATCTAAGGATAGATCATGGAGTATCTTACATTTCCATGTTGGCCTAAGAAATAGCAAACAACAGACAAAAGGTATGTTTGGCACAAGCCCTATTTTTTGCACTCATGTTCTGCAACAAAGGGAGTATACTGTCCCTTTAAAAGGTTCCTCCACTCAAAACAACTTTTTGTATAAAAAAAAATTAACTGTAATTCTAAGTAGCTTTCCAATATTCCTTAATCAAGCATTTTAATGGAACCCAGTGCAGTAATGGGCAAATACTGCTTCTAGCTTTTATTATATTTACAAATAACTTGATCATTTTTAATTAATGTATATTTTCTTTCATTATCAAAAAAAACAAAACTTTTAGGGTAAACATTTGTCTTCTTCTAGGAAAGGATACAATGATACAAATACATTTGAACTATTTCCCCAGTCAATAAAATGCCCTATTTTTTTACCAAATATATTTTGCATTCAATACAATATAATATTCTATCAATTAATCAGCTTTTTGCAAGAATAATTTACATAGCAAACTAAGTTATTCTGTGTTTTGTGCCCTTACAGTTCAGGAACATGTTTTGGTTACAGTATATAAATAAAGGACAAAACATATTAAATATATTTGTTTTGACTTGGTTTTACCCTAAAAATGCTGCATTGCTTTATAAAGAAACAATTCATATCCCTGAAATTACTGACACATTTCTCCAAACTCACAAAAAGGATGGCAGCTACATAATTCAAACCAAATAGTACAATGAGAATCCTGTACCATATTATGACAGATATTCTCTATATTTGCTGAAAATCAATCATAATTGTGATGTAATGGAGACCCCTATATTTGCATATGTACAGTAAATATGCCATGTGAAAAATTAAATGAAAAACAAAGTTAGTGTGTATGTTATTTGTACAATACATTTTAAAGCAGGCGCTTCAAGACAAAACATTATTTGCTTAAAAATGTAAATACTTCTATTTAATGCCGTTCTATATGTGAAATACCCTGCACACTGAGAATGTATAAATGTCTAAAACAATTTAAACTATTGGAAATCCTTTGGAATTCTCCAGTTCTGCCCCTAAATGTTTTTAACATTTAATTTTTTTCTGGAGTCACCCTAATACTACTTTTACCTTGTGGAATTACTGACCTCTTCATAGATAACATTTAGAATGTTTTTTTTATCAGACAAGGAGACCTAATTATCAAAATTCAAATATGTGTTGTTATATAGTTTTTAAAATTTCAAATAAACTCACATTTAAAAGAAAACTAAATTTTGCTTATAAAAAATAAATAAATTTGACTGAATAAAATTGTGCAAAAAATATTAAATACCTTGAATTTGCTCAAAATTTTTGAAAAACTTGAATAAATAAATTTTGGACAGCTCCCATTGACTTCTACATGGCTTCACAAGCTTTTAGATGAATTTAATAAATACTTCATTTGAAGTTATAATTTGAGCTTGTGATGAAAGGGTGGCCTAAAAAACACATATGATAATATGTCTGGAATGACAAAGTGGGAAATGTTCTGGTTTTAAAGATTTATGGTTTCCAGGTTGTCTGGTCAGATGAGCTTTATGACAAGATAAGCTTTATGACTAAGGTTCAAAGAAATACGTATGGCATAAGCAAGTTTTCATCAGCAGGCACTGTGTCACCTGTGAGGAGTCAAGGAAGAATGGAGGGTGGAAATACATAGAAATACTGAACAAAGCCTGTTTCAGTTTGCTAGAGAAGTGGAGCTTGAAGCTATCAGCAAAATTTGTGTGTCCTACAATAATATATTTTTTTTTTTAAAAGTTTTTATTTAACAATTTTCAGTTTAACAAGACAAACAATTGCAATGTCTCACATCAGTACAATCACATTGGGTCCGTACGTACACCATTCTAGACAAATAGCTTACTACAAAAATTCCATAGCTGCAGAGAGGGAGAAGCAAGTATCACCCACAATTACCCTCGTGGAACAACCGTATCCTGCAAGTCAATCCAGTCACCCCATATCGCCTGAAATTTACCAGGGCAACCCCTAGCTAGATAAACAGTTTTTTGCAATGGCAAGACATCATTAATCAAGGATTTCCATCTAGCTAAAGTAGGGGGGGCAGTATCTTTCCACGCAAGAATAATGGCCTTTTTAGCAAAATATAACATTTGCAGATAGAACTGCCTACGGTAAGGGGGAAGGGTGAGAGGTTCAAGAAGTCCCATGAGACAAAGTTCCGGAGAAAGGATATTAGGAAGTGCAAACTTGTCCTGAATGAAACCCAGGACCTTCCCCCAATATCTCTGCATGTGAGTGCACTCCTAAAAAACATGGTACAAAGTTCCCACCTCAGTCCCACATTTGTAGCATGTGTCCGGGGTTCCCGGATATAACCTGGCGAGTCTATGGGGGGTCAGATATGTTCTATGAAAGAATTTAATCTGAATAAGCCTGTCCCTATTCGAAATATTGACTAGTGGAATTTGTTCCAAGACCTCACACCATGCCTCCTCATGTAGTCCTGGAATATCAGCCTGCCATTTTAGACGCACCCTCTCTAAGTGGGAGTCCAAGGGTTTTAGCAAAATAGCATATATCCAAGAGACCACTTTCTGCAGCCCAGGTCGCCTCAGGTATCGTTCAAGGGAGCACTGTGTAATATCAAGGGGTCTAGCCTGGAACTGCCTTTGAAATGCATGACTCAGTTGTAAATATCGGAAAATCATTCTAGCTGGTAGTTGGAATTCCTCTTTAAGGACTGGGAAAGCCTTAAGCTGCCCACCCTCAACAATTTGGACTAGATACTTAATACCCAAAGAGGCCCAGAGTCCGGCATCAGCAAGCTGTTTAAAGTGGGGGAATTTTGGGTTCTCCCAGAGAGGGGTGCCCGGGGACCATGTTTCTGGGCGCGGGTATAGCTTCTTCATATACATATCATAAATCTTCATGACCGGAGTCATGGAGGCGGTGCATGGGAAGGCAGAATGTGGACCCCTGTATAAATGATTAGCCAATGCCTCCAGCGAGGAGGCACTCGCCGCCTCCACCATCAGGGCAGGATTATTCAAGTCAGGCACTAGCCACCAGTGGGCATACACCAGTTGAGAGGCATGATAATAAAGCAAAAAATTCGGCAGTGCCAGACCCCCTTTCGATGTTGGGGATTGAAGAGCCGATAGGCTAATGCGTGAAGCCTTACCCGCCCAAATGAAGGAGCTAGTGACTTTGTCTATTTGTTTGAACCAGCTTTGGGGTAAATAATTCGGGGCATTGTGCAATCTATACAAGAATTTCGGCAAAAAAATCATTTTGACAATGTTGGCCCTCCCCACCAGAGAGAGAGGCAAATTGACCCAAGAGGTAGTTTTCCTACGATATTCCTGGAGAACCGGTTCCAAATTGTCCCGTATATAATTAGCCGGGTCTCTAGAGATAAGTACACCCAAGTATTTAAACGAGGTGGTCCACTTCAATCTAGATGGGACTGAGTCCCGAGCGGCAATGTCATCAATCGGAAAGACAGTGGATTTCTCCCAATTTACTCTAAGCCCCGAGTAAGTCCCATACTCATTCACTACTTGAAGCAGGGTGGACAGAGAAGCCTCAGGATCAGCCAAATACACCAACATATCATCGGCATAAAGGGATGTCTTTTCTTCTAGCTGGCCCTGCCGCAAACCTACAATTTCCTTATTGTTACGAATTTGAATAGCTAGGGGCTCGATGGCGAGCGCAAACAAAAAGGGGGATAAAGGGCAACCCTGCCTCGTACCTCTACGTAACTCGAAGATCTGTGAGAGATAAGAGTTAACTCTGACTTGGCCCACTGGTGACTTGTATATCCCCTTCACCCATCTAATAAAGCCATCCCCAATGCCAAAGCGGGCCAGCACCTCCCACAGGTAGGCCCACTCGACCGTGTCGAATGCTTTGGCCGTATCAAGGGAGACTACGACTCTGGAGCCTGTATTGTCATGACGAGTTTGCATATTTGAGTATAAGCGTCTAATGTTAACATCGGTGGCTCTCCCCGGCATAAAGCCAGTTTGGTCAGGGTGGATAAGATGGTCAATAACCAATTTAAGTCGGGAGGCAAGAACTTTGGTGAAGATCTTAACGTCTACATTAAGCAAAGAGATGGGCCGGTAGGAGTCACAACAGTGGTCAGGTCTGCCCTGCTTTAAAAGAACCGCTATTACTGCCTGGGTACAAGAGTATGGGACTTCACCCGTCTCCGAGGTGGTATTCCAGAGAGAGGCAAGAATGGGAGCAAGGGATTTGGTATTTGCCTTAAACCACTCAACCGGCAGTCCATCAGGGCCTGGGGATTTGTTATTAGGGAAGCTAGCTATTGCGTCAGCAATTTCCTCCTTAGTGATGGGGGCATCTAAAGCAATCGCTTGTTCCAAAGTCAATTTAGGGAATGGTATGGGAGCTAAGTACTCCGGAATCCCAGCGCTGGAAGTCATTCTAGAGCCATATAAGTCTTTATAGTACTCGCCAAAGGCATTCGCTATATCTTGCGGGTCCTGTATCTCGTCCCCCGAGGGCAGGACTAGCCTAGGAACGGCAGTTACTTCGTGCGGCTCCTTGACTAACAATGCCAATAACTTCCCACTCTTATCCCCCCTATCGTACCAAGCCGCCCGTCTGTTTATTTCAAATTGAGAAAACTTATTAGTGAGCAAGAGATCGATGTTTCTTTGCGCAAGCGTCATAGCCGCCCTGTGGGATAAACTGTCTTCCTGACTTAGGTTTCCCTCCGCTGTTTGAAGCTCAGATTTGGCTTCGTCCAGACCCATCTCCATCGCATTGCGTTCCCTTTTAATGAGGGACACATAGGTTCCCCTAGTCCAAGCCTTGCAAGTATCCCACACTACTATGTCCCTGGCTGTACCTGTGTTAGTATCCCAGAATTCAGTGAGCAGATGCTGGAAACTCTCCTGAATGGGCTGGTTATGTACCCACTTAGGGGCCAACCGCCAACTGCGCGTCTGCCCAGGCCCTGGAAAAGCAAGAGTAAGTTGAAGGGGTGCATGGTCGGAGCAAACCCGGGGCAGGTATTCAGCCGAAAGCATGAGACGAAGAGCCTCGTTGTTAGCTAGCGCTAAGTCAATACGGGATAGGGCCGAGGTTGCTATAGTGAAACAGGAATACTGGCGAGCAGTGGGATGTTTAGATCTCCAAACATCTGATAACCCAGCGCCCCCTATCCAATTGGGGAAAATCAAGGTATCATGAGGCAAGGCCCTAAGCCTATCCATAGAGGGGTCTGGAACCGCATTAAAATCCCCTAGCCACATTGTCGGGTATACCCCCATATCAGCAATACGGGTCAGGACTTCATCCAAAAGTGTCACTGAGAAAGGGGGAGGGACATATATATTAACAATTATAAAACAGTAGCTAAATAATTGACATTTAATGGCTATATACCGACCCTTCGGGTCCGTGTGTAAATCCGCCACCCCAAGACCCATGCCCTTTCTAGTGAGAATTGCTACCCCTCTCGAGTGAGAAGAGTACTCTGCATGGTAAAGGCTGCCCACCCAGGCCCTTCTCAGTGCTAGCACTCTCTGACCAATTAAATGTGTTTCCTGGAGCAGGCATATGTCCGCACCGGATTTTTTCAAATAATCCAAAACAATAGACCGTTTGACACGGTCATTGAGCCCCCGTGTGTTCCACGATACCACCCGTACCTTACGTTGCTGGTTAGCCATGAGCATGCTCAGTTTGGTGATCTAGCCCGGTAACCAGGAGGCAGAGGCCTGCCAAATAAATTCCCCAACTGCAGCCACAAACATATACAGGAACCCTTAGTGTGTTAACAAAGCAAATTAGCGTGAAAGACATTGCAAAAACACTCATCCCATTTCCAAAGCGGAAATTTCCACCCTCCCGGTATCCACCCTGAACGTGGGGATACATGCGTCCCACAACTTCAAACCTTCCCATGGAGAGTCCCGGCCACAGGTCAACCTGATGTAAAAAAAAAAAAAAAAAGTCTCTACACGAGTAAAGTCACTGCGTGAGGAGCTCCGTCTAAGAACCTCGTACAACGGAAGCTACCCACTCATACCCCAAAATAGAGCCCAAAATCCAGGTAGATCGAGCAAAAATAACAAGGAGAAAACTGAGAAAAAACAGCCCACCTCCAGCTTTTGTAAAAGGAGTCCCAGAACAACGGTGATGCCCCAATAGCCTGACCAGTCCCGACCCGAGGGCCCCAGCAGTAAAGCGGCACTCGGAACCAAAGTTAAAGGGGGAAAACCGCCCGGGTAGTTGAGAACTAGCAGAGTAACCAAAAACAATACAACCTGAGTGGAGAGTCGAACTGAGGTAGGTGCCGACCCCTCAAGGAGGGGGAGGAGGCCGGTGTTCTAGCCATTGGATAATCTCTCCCGGGTTGTCGAAAAAGAGAGCCTTTGCACCATCCAGAATCCTCATCTTTATCACGTAGTCTGCGGCGTGCTTCCACAAAGGTTCCTCTTTTCTTCTGTATCGCAAGAGAGTAGTCCGGGTATAAGGACACTCTTGTGTTTTGATAGAGAATTTCACCCTTCTCCCTGGCCACTCTGAGGGCTGCATCTCTATCCCTGTAGTTGAGCAGCTTCATAATCAGGGTTCTTGGCGGCGCCCCAGGGGGTGGCTTCCTGGCGGGGATACGGTGCGCCCTTTCCACCACCAAATGCTGCGAGAAAGCGTCAGCTCCAAGTGTCTCTTTGAGCCACCCCTCCACAAAGTCTTCCACCTTAACCCCTTCACAGCCCTCTGGCAAGCCCACAACTCTGAGGTTAGAGCGGCGGTTCCGATTCTCTAGATCATCTATCCTGGCAGCCAGGTCAGCAGACTCCCTTTGAATTTGCTGCAAAGTCTGTGGAAGAGGTCTCACCTCATCCTCCAGTTCTCCCACCCTGCACTCCACCTCGGTAGTGCGGTCACGGACAGCCTGCAAATCCTGACGCAGGAGGGAGAGATCGATGCGCACTTCTTCTATTTTGGAGGTGAGCATTGCACTGGTGGTCGCCAGCGTGGCGGTAAGAGTAGATTTGGATTCCGCTATTGCTTGTAGCAGGAGTTGAGTAGACTGCGGCATCAGGTCTGTATCCGATGGCGCAGCAAGATGAGAAGTGGGACTCGCGGACTCCATGCTTTGGGATGCGCCGCCATTTTGGGTAGGCCCTCGCGGCGAAGTGGCAGGTTTGGTATAGCCATCGATGCGTTTCTGGGCCGCCTTGCGCATTTCCGAGTTCGGGATGTGTCCCCACAGCGAAAGGATCCACAATAGATCTACCCACTGTCGTGGGAACAAGCAGGTAGCCAGCAGGATCAGTTCAGGATTGCGGAGCAAACACGCAGCACGTCTACCTAGTTCGGCATCCCGGCCACGCCCCCCTACAATAATATATTTAAAGCCCTGATCTTGAAGCACAAAGAAAGGAAAGTTACATAACATAAAAGGTTAGTGAATTCGATCGCCAGTGGATGCTTAATAAGAAACTGGCAACCCAACAACCCTTCACAGATAATTTTTAGTTTTCTTTCCTTTAATGCAATTAAGATTCTGTTACACATGTGTAAAGTGCACAAACATCATCATCTGCCTGGAAAAGCTACAGCAAAACTACCTGTGAGAATGTGCCTAAATGACTCAAGAATAATGTTCCAAACTGGTTTAGATTTTCCCCAAAAGACTTTTGCTGCATAATGTAAATCTACAAAATACTGTAGCAAAGTTTGGGAACTTTTTACACAAACAGTATATTTTGATTTTTAAGTTTTCCTTCGTTACCATTATTTTTCACGTGTATTTATAGAGCGCCAACATATTCCACAGTGCTGTAAAATAAATTGGAATATAAATGCTACATAGACAAATACAACCAATGACAGACACAAGAGGCACACGAGTGGCCCCTGCCCATAAAAGCTTACTATCTATTATAATCAACATCAGATGAGTAACAGAACAAATTCATTCATTCAATTTATGCATCATATAGAACAACTGTGTTGTTGGGTATTAAAGTATTTGTTATTCAGCACTATCTGCAGAATGCTTTGTGCATTTTTGCGGTACCCTTTGAGTCTTAAATTGTCATGTTGGCACACTGGGTCTAGTTCCTAAAAGTTAAGGTGATGCATTTAATCTAATGATTCATTTTAATAACAATGGCTTATTAGCTAAGAAACTATTTTTCAGTCATTTGGGCTTTTAGCAATGAGGTGTTTTGCAAAAAATGTTCGCATTTCTTGTTCATTAAAATATGCTCTGCTGTCATTTTAATTAACTCATTAGGGATCCGCTTGGTGTTATCAACTTAGAAATACTTATTTTGTTAAAATGAGAACTTTTGTTACAGTGTATTTGCTAATAATATCACAGGTGCATGATAAAATACAAAAGAACCATAAAGTTAATTAAAATGCCTGACTTGAACAAATCCTCATACTTTTGAGAATTAGAAATGGAATAATGAATTTTTCCAATATCAACTTCACATTTTTACTATTTCCACTAATTGGGACCTGACATAAATGCACATATTACTGCGATCTGTATTTTCATTAACTGTGTCCACAGCATCATTTCGAAGTTTAGACCTTACTCAAACATACACTGGATAATATACTCCCCAATGTAATTTGTAAGTCACCAAGGAATTTTGTGAACATATAAAAGTATTAGGCCATAAGCCAAAGCATTTATACAGAGCATATACCTGCTTGGTGACTTCAAAGGGATCATTTGCAAAAAGACATATTTATAACCTCACTGTTTTTTCAGGCAAATTTTCATTTCCTTTAATGTAATAATAGACGTATATGTTGCAGCAAATACATTACATTACACAAGTCCAGGGAACCTAAATAAAGAAAATAGAGTTGTTATAATGCCCTACACATGAGCCCACTGTATAGTTTATGTTCCATATGTTAGAAAATGTATGGGGGAACCTGGTTACCCAAAAACATTTTTAAGGACTTCTGCATAGTGATGGGCGAATTTATTCGTCAGGCGCGAATTTGCGCTATTCGCCGCCAGCGAATAAATTCGCGAAACGCCCGCAAAAATTCGCATCAAAAATTCGTTGGCGTCAAAAAAAAATTCCCGAAAAAACGGGCGCCAGCCTCAAGAACGAGACGCCGGCGCCGTTTCACGAATTTTTCACCGTTCCATTTGCGAAATTCGCAAATTTTTTGGCGAAACGGCGCAAATTCGCCCATCACTACTTCTGCAAGCTATAACTCTGAAAAAAGGAAAAGATGCCAGCGTTACAAACTTTTTCCACTAAAAATATGATGTAAGTAACAGAAGAATGAGGAAGATCTATGCACTCCACTTAGCCTGGTCTGAGCTGGCTAAGGCAAGTCTGGAGAAAGAGGTAACATTCAGTCAAATCCGCATCTTAATGAATTTGTGGAGTAACGTCCATTTCGATGCAACTGCCGATAGAGTGCGAATGACTGATAGAATCTGTCTCTTTCGCTAGTGAAGTTACGCCTGTGCCCATTAGTAAATTGGCAAAGTGCCTGAAAGTGGTAACGCTGGCGAATCGTCACCAGCGTTACTCACTTCGCCCTTTAGTAAATCTGCCACATAAACTGAAATCAATTACAATTTTTTTGTTTTAAAGGTGTTATTGGGTTAATTACAACTCTTGTGCAGAGAGTCCCTTTGTCATGTTTGCACATACTGTAATTAGTAGTGTGATTTTCTATTTACATATCTTAGGGGCACATAGTAACTGAATTTTTCATTAGCCAGGTCAGTCCTTTGAATATAATATAGCCTCCAGGACCCATGAAAGAGATTGTACTCTCCAAAAGTGGGTATGTCTTGGAGCCTTGGTGCTTAAGTGTATTGACTTTGTCTGTGCAATATTAGGTGTAATTGTATATCATTTTTGGATACTCTCCCTGAGAGGGGGAAATTTGTAAGAACAGGGAAATTATAAGTAAATAATTGCATAAATTATAAAACTCTCTTTTACCATGAAGAATGTAATCTGAAAGAAGGGGATTCATTGGCCCTGAATGATACCTTCTCTTTTTAATTATTACTTCTGGAGAAGGCATCAAGAGAAGGAAGACCCAATTTTCAATGGAAACTAGACATTCCATTTAGCTAGTGTACAACAGTTTTAGTGGTATATCTATCAAAAAGTGAAGTTAGAGATCACCACAGTCCTCTAGAGGGAAATTCCGCCACTCTCAATTCATTTCTATGGGATTTTGAAAGGCATATTTATCAAACAATGAACTTTCACTTTCAACCATTGAAAAATACTCTTTTAAAAATCCCATAGAAGTGAATTTAGAGTGGCGGAATTTCCCTGTGGTGAAATGGATGACTGTGGTGATCTCTAACTTCACTTTTTTAAAAAATGTACCCCTTAGAATTTAAAATCCATACTTAAAACAATGTCTGAAAAAAATAGGAGGGGAAGTACAACATACCTAAATTTATCAGATGAAATCCATATAAGAGAGGATTTGAAACAATATCCAGGTTTCTAACATTTACTCCACTCAGTGGAACACTTGAAGAATATCCATGACTGCCATTTTATTTGTCATTTATAGTGATGGGTGAAATTATTTGCCAGGCACAAATTCGTGGCTATTTCCGCGTTTCGCATGCGGCGAATAAATTTGCAAATATGCTGCAAAGTTTTTGGACGGCTTTTTCAGCCGGCAATGATTAACGGGCTTCCATTGACTTTAGTGGGCTATGGCGTCAACTTTAACGCCGGCGCCAATTTTGATGCCGACAAATTATAAATGTTACTCGCTGTATACAGCTTTAATTCAAATGCAATGCAACAACCCACATGTCTAGTGTATACATTTACCTACATCTTAAATTCCTCATGTTTATTTTTCTATCTTTACATTGATTAGATTACTAAATTTCTTCTTTTTTACTGTCTAGGACTCTGTAGTGATGTTAATGCATATATATATATATATATATATATATATATATATATATATATATATATATATATTACACAAAAGCCATAAATATCATGTAAATTATATCTTATAAATGGTGAGTTCTAATGTAATTTCTGTCACATGACTCACTGAGACTTGTGTATTATAATAAATAAAGTACCCCCAGTTGCAAAATATGAGGAAATAGAAGTAACCTCGGAGTTTTATGACCTGTATAAAAACATGAAACTCCTCGGTAACTTATAATATCCTTATATTTTACAAGAGGGGTGTACTTTATTCACTAAATATATATATATATATATATATATATATATATATATATATATATATATATATATATATATACACATATATAATACAAGAGCCATGAATATACTGTAAATTATATCCTTATAAATGGTGCTTAGTGATGTCATCAGTGATTATCGAAGCTTAATGACGTAATTTTTGTTACATAAATATGAGGACATTAGAAGTTACCTCGGAGTTTTATGACCTGTATAAAAACATGAAACTCCTCGGTAACTTATAATATTCTTATATTTACAAGAGGGGGTGTACTTTAATCACTAAATATATATATATATATATATATATATATATATATATATATATATATATATATATATATATATACACATATATAATACAAGAGCCATGAATATACTGTAAATTATATCCTTATAAATGGTGCTTAGTGATGTCATCGGTGATTATCAAAGCTTAATGACGTCATTTTTGTCACATGACTCACTGAAACTAGTGTACTATAAAAAAAACACCCCTTGTTTCAAAATGTGAGGATATTAGAAGTTATCTCGGCCTCGTGTTTTTATATGTTCAACGAGCTCCTCGGTAACCTATACAGTGTGTCCTTATATTTTACTATATATATATTTCAGTTTTGCAGCATCCAAAATGTGCTGAAAAAGTCTACCTCGGCTTATACTCGAGTCAGCTGGCAGTAGCTGAGATTGCAGTCACTTTTAATCATCCCTATACCAACAGTTCACTTGGGGAGAGACTGCAATATCACACAGCACCCTCTGTTGGTTATATGAAAGAATAACAGTGACTGCAATATCACACAGCCCCATCTGTTGGTTATATGAAAGAATAACTGTGTGCCCTCTGTTGGTTATATGAAAGATTAACAGTGACTGCAATATCACACAGCGCCATCTGTTGGTTATATGAAAGAATAACAGTGCGCCCTCTGTTGGTTATATGAAAGATTAACAGTGACTGCAATATCACACAGCGCCCTCTGTTGGTTATACGAAAGATTAACAGTGATGGCAATATCAAACAGCACCCTCTGCACATGGTAGTGGGACAGTGGGACAATGCACACAGTAATCCGTTTGGCAATTCTCTGTCACCATCAACTTTGCAAAGAAATCCGGTTGATCGCTGGGGGGGTCACTTTGGCGGAATGTGCACTGCTGGGAGACAGGGCTGTAGTTGTGCCTAGGCTTATATTCGAGTCAATAAGTTTTCCCAGTTTTCGTAGGTAAAATTGGGTACCTCGGCTTATTCTCGAGTATTTACGGAATATATATATATATATATATATATATATATATATATATATATATATATATATATATATATATATATACACATATACAGTATGTATATACATTTCTTAATTCACCTCTTTCACTATTTCCATGTACAGTATGCTTATTGCTGAACAAAACAAAACACAAACAGAATATATGTTTATTCTATGGATCATATGGATCATTCAATTAAAGTTACTGATGCTTAAGAATTTAGAACTTGCAGCACAATCAATTTGCTTATTTTAAAGTAAAAGTACACACAGGTCCATATTAGAAAGTCCCAACAAAGCCCCTTTTGAATGGAGAGAACTATAAATTATAGCCGCCTACTCAGTATGG
Organism: Xenopus laevis; assembly: GCF_017654675.1. Taxonomy (NCBI): domain Eukaryota; kingdom Metazoa; phylum Chordata; class Amphibia; order Anura; family Pipidae; genus Xenopus; species Xenopus laevis. The sequence goes on from NC_054371.1 coordinate 49,653,077, forward strand.
ACTTAATGATGCACAATAGCTTTCAACCATTTAAATGCTCAACATTTCTTTAATTCCAAGGCTAAATGCTGTGATTACAAAAATAAGTTGATTTTGTTCTGCAATTATTTGACCAAAACTGGTAGCTAGAATGTCTTCAGTGACCAGTCCTGCAGAAAAGCTGCCTGAAGTAATTTGTAATGCTTTTGCATAAGCTGTTTGAAAACACATCATTAGAGAATTTATTAAGCTCATATTTGAATATATTTAGCAAAATTGCAAATAATTATGGATGCACGTCATTAGTTAAAAAACAGTCTACAAAACTCCTTTACCCATAAGAGAGCCATTTCTAAACTTTGTCAAGGGATACAGATGCAAATGTATTAATTATTGTTGAATGATAATTTACGGCAGAATAATAATTTAAAAAACAATTTCAAGCACGTAAAATGTGTCCTCTGTTCCTGAGTTTCTTCATCTGTTTATGCTGCAATTTCCAATAGAAAATAATGCTGATGTTCTTGTCTAATATCCTATGGTAAGAAAATACAGTATTAAAGGGTATTCTGACCAAACCAACTAGCTGACTAGCCGGTGACACAGTTGAAAAATTTACCCAGGTTGCACTGCACAAGGGTTTTAAGGACTGCATTTTTGCTTCTCTTGGCACTTCTGCACTTCTGCTTAATGCCTAATATACTGTATAACATCAAGTATCAATTTTTAAGTCCAGAGTAAAATTTCAAGGATTAACAGATATTCAAGAAACATGCATATCATAGGCAGAATCATATTCCACAGAGTACCATCATGAAAACGAAACACTTAGGGGCAAATTTACTTAAGGTCGAATATTGAAGGTTAATTAACCTTCAATATTCGACTGTCAAAGTTAAATCATTCTACTTCGAATATCGTAGTCAAAGGATTTAGCGTTATTCGTTTGATCGAACGAAAAATCGTTCGATCGAACTATTAAATCCTTCGAATCATTCCAAAAAAACATTAGAAAGCCTTTGGGGACCTTCCCCATAGGCTAACATTGACTTTGGTAGCTTTTAGGTGGCGAACTAGGGGGTCGAAGTTTTTTCTTAAAGAGACAGTACTTCCACTATCAAGTGGTCGAAGAGTCGAACGATTTTTAGTTTGAATCGTTCAATTCGAAGTCGTAGTCGAAGTAGCCCATTCGATGGTCGAATAAGCCAAAAAAAAAACATCCGAAATTCGAAGTTTTTTTTTCTTCTATTCCTTCCTTCGAAGTAAAAAGGGCCTCTTAATATATAGCAAACTGCATTTCATGGAAATAAGAAACTTTTCCTAGATAAAAAAAACACAAATTTGGTATCATTTCTGAAATAATCAAGCTACCAGTAGTCTTCACTATCCCTCACAGCAATCTGTCACCCTGAACGTGGACTTTGTTTCCAAGGTGGTATTTTGATGGACAGTTACCTCTAATACATCATTGGTCGCTGGAATAAGTTAGGGGAGTTTGGACCAAAACAGCCCACAAAGACTGGGGCGGCACTATAAATATTGGAATTTAGAATATATAGGGCACATTTACTAAGCTCGAGTGAAGGATTACAATAAAAAATACTTTGAATTTCGAAGTTTTTTTGGCTACTTCCACCATAGAATTGGCTACTTCGACCACGACTTCAACTTCGAATTCGAACTAAAAATCGTTCGACTATTTGACCATTCGATAGTCGAAATTGTCTCTTTAAAAAAAACTTCGACTACCTACTTCGCCACTTAAACCTACAGAGCACCAATGTTAACATATGGGGAAGGTCCCCATAAGCTTTCCTTGCTTTTTTTGATCAAAGGAAAATCGTTCGATCGATGGATTAGAAGGATTTAAATGATTTTTTCCTTCGATCGGTCGATCGAACAAAATGCGGTAAATCCTTCGACTTCGATATTCGAAGTCGAAGGATTTTACCTTGAGGTTCGAATATTGAGGGTTAATTAACCCTCGATATTCGACCAACAGTAAATGTGCCCCTTAATGTCAATTAGTGGGGCAGATTTATCAAAGGTTGAGGTGAAATTTCGAATGAAAAAAATTCGAATTTCGATCAATTTTTTTGTGTACTTTGACTAGGGAATACTCAAAATCCGATTCGAATTTGAAAATTCGAATATCGAAATTGATCATGTACTGTCTCTTTAAAAATTTGACCTTGACCGTTCGCCATCTAAAACATGTCAAATTGCTGTTTTAGCCTATGGGGGACCTCCTAGAACCTATTTGGAGTCAATCCGTGGACTTTAAACAATCAACGTTTTGAAAAACGTTGAATCCAATTCGATCGAATATACTATTCCTTTGATTTGTACGATTTGACTGAATACAGACCTATTCCATCGTAAATGGACCTATTTGACCAAAAAAAAACTTCAACTTCATTTCGGTTGGTCATTTTGATTTCGAATTTCAAAGTTTTTTCAATTCGAAATTCGACCCTTGATAAATATGCCCCTTAGTGTAATTGGTATTAGTGTAAATTCTCTTTCTAGCTTAAAACACAGTACTTTAAATGAAGGTATTTTTTTTTTTCAACTGTGTTTTTTTATTTAAGTTCACAGAATCAAAAACAAATAAACTGGTACATAACAGTGTAGTCACGCATTATGTATATGGTTATGCATCGACAATATTCACAATAAACAAAGATTAAACAGAAAAGAACAGCTGAGCAGTGCACCTCGTCTGAGGGTAATAGGCTAGTTTTACCTCAAATTTGAACAAAACTGAGGAACGTTTTCCCAGTGGATTGCGGGAAAATTCCTTGTAGCTCACAATGCATCTAGAGGTGAGTTCACTCTGCTGCTCTTTACAAAAACTTTACTGGCAGTTGTATCAATACCAAGTTTCTGTTTTTTTCGCTTTAAATTATGCCTTGTCTAGCGATAAGCAGTGAGGCAAGATCAAGGCTGACTAACACTCAATGGGTTAATGCCTCATGAATATTTTATCAACCGTAAACAATAAGAGAATAAGAATGGGAGATATTTGAAGGTACACACAAGAGTATTTGCACTTATCGACATAAAAAGAATGTTAGGATGAAAATAATATAAAATATCTGTATTATATGCACATTTACTTTTCACATTATATATTATAGTTTCATTTTTACTATCATTTAATATATACAGTTTTCATTTTTTATAAATGACAAGTTATGCTACTACCTATATATTGCCACACATTCCTCACTTATAAGATGGGACATTCAGCTCATTTCCCATCCACTCATTTCACACTCCCATAAACACTTTAAAAGACACAAGGAATATTCAAGAAAGCAGTCTCATGTAATTGCAAGATAATACAGAGACTGCAGCATACAGACGTTTGGTTTATTTCACATTAAATAACAGAAATGCTAAAGGTTATATTCACTATATGTTTTCTTGTGGCAACTGAATCTGCAGGCAGCATCTTTTACAGTGGTAAAATGTGTTTTGGTTATATGTACGTTTTTCCAAAATAGACACTTCATAATCTTACTATTATTAGAGGCTGAATATGTGATTTCATATAGAAGTGCAAACAAGTCTTACAAGGGGGACAGCTACACTGGCAAATTCTAATTACCGTACATACTCGAGTATAAGTCGAGTTTTTCAGCACCCAAAATATGCTGAAAAATTCTACCTCGGCTTATACTCGGGTCAAGCGCAAAAACGGTCGCCGGCGTCTAAGAATAGTTGCCGGCGTCCAAGAATAGTCTCCAAGAATATTCGCCAGCGTCCAAGAATAGTCGCCGGCATCCAAAAACGAGACACCGGCACCTCCAATGGATTATTGTTTTGATGGGTTGTTTAGGAGGTAATTCCTGTTAAAGATGGAGAAAAGTGGCAGCTTTTAACTTGGCAAGTAAGTAAGAGAGAGGGGCAGTTGTTATTTGCATAAAAAAAGTCAAGAGACCACCCTTTGTGGAACTGAGTTGCAAAGCTCCAGAGACCTCCTTTACACATTGTTCCTATAGTGGTCATTTTATTATTAACACTGTTGTATCAGATTTTCTAAACCATTTAGACCTCATTAACTATCAATGTATTTATTTGAATGCAAAGCTTATAAATATCTCAGGGTTTAAGGTTTTATATGGATGTTAGAGCTTAGTGTTGCCTCTAGGCTTTTAACACCCCATATAACAGATGGTAATACAATTCTGACTGTTGGGAATCATGTAGTCACATAGCTTTATAGTATGTATATGAAATATGAAGGAACAATAATATATTTAACATTATATTCATTAAGGAGCAGATTTATCAAGGGTCGAATTTCGAAGTTGAAAATACTGCAAAATATTGAAGTCAAAGTTTTTTTTCCATCGAATTTGGCCATTTGCGGTTGAAGTAAAATCGTTCGATCGAATGATTAAATCTTTCGAATCGAACGATTCCAAGGATTTCAGTGATTGATCGAACGATTTTTCTTTGTACAGTACAGTACTTCGATTATCGAATGGTCGAATATTCGAACTATTTGTAGTATCCTATTCGATGGTCGAAGTATCCAATAAATTACTTTGAATTTCGAATTTTTTTACTTCGAAAATTCCCTCCAATTCACTTTGACCCTTGATAAATCAGCCCTAAGTGTAACCAGACTAAATTAAGTCTAGTACACAAATGTACACATACTTCTACAGTCCTATTCATATACCAGTAAGGTTTCTGTAACTGGTAAAAAAAATGCAGTCTCCATTCTGTGAAAAGCATCAAATGGGTTAGGTTAAATTTAAATTCAGTTGTGACATCTTTTAAGTTTGATTAATGATATCTATATGAATGCTGCAGGGTAAGAGTTTTAAGTGGCAATATTGGACTGAATTGACAGACTATTTACACTGCGGCAAAAAAAAAACACGTTTTCCCCATAACCACAGGTCTTTTACCCTATGAAATCCCAAGATATTGAAAATGTTTATGTACTTTGCATTTTTCTTAATATTCAGAACACTTAAAATGCATATGAATGCATCATGCATCAGCTTAAAGGTGAGCCGTTTTATACTAGCTGATAAAACGTAATGTCCCTGGATAATAAAGTCTATCATTCTGCTGAAAGTGCTGATTCATTTGTCTTCCTTTTACTAATGGATATCTAAAATAGGATCAGTCTATATTTCTAAAGCATCATTGTGTGGAGTATATGTTTATGAAAACATATGCCTAATGGCCTAATATATTTGAAGTGTTATTACCGAAAATATTGAAATAAATTGCAGCAAACACATGAAACCTATGAAATCTGAAAATACTATGTTCTTACAATTAATATTTTATTTCTTGAATAGATAGTTTGTAAATATGCCACTTGTTTAAAAAACAAAATAAACAGGTGAGGTGTTAACTTGCATCTGTGGTAGGTATGTATTGATGTAACATAATAGGAAACCATTGTACCATCAGTTTACTTTACCTCTTAACCAAATCCACTGTCTGTAAGATACACTTAGATTGAAAGATTTATGGGGCAAACATTTAGCAATACTTTAAGGGTCATGAAAGATCCATGGCAGAAGAGCAATTACTTTTTAAATACCTTAGTATTCATGAAGGGAGCAATTCTGTCCTGTTTCTGGCTGGGCTCTGCACCAGACCCAGGGCATCACCCTCCCTATCTGCCATAAAAGATGACAATGTTTGGGTCTTTGGTAGGCCTCAGAAGGTGGTTCCTTAGCACTAGATAGAGCAGTTGAATCTTTTAAGCTTAGTTATTGAAACATTTTCATCACTACTCGGTCATCCAATTACTGTAGAACAGTGATCACCACTTGCATCATGTTACTCTAATGTTGCTCCAGTGGCATCAAAGCTGCGGCTCATTTTTGGATTTTCATCTTGGAGGCATAAAAACCACGTGTACTGCAAAAGAGACCCACCTGTACTCTGCCAGTCCACAAAGGGACTACTAAATAACCGATTATAGCCCTCATTGGGTACCCCTTTGAACTTTTTTTATGCTTGTGTTGCTCCCCAATTTTTTTAAATTTTACATGTGGCTCACAGGTAAAACGTTTGGCAACACCTGCTGTAGACTTACCACTGCTATATAGTATATGCTGAATATCATGACCTTGATGAAGGAAAAGCTTCATATATAGTAACAATATCCCTTAAACTGTTTAAAGTGAATTGGTACATTCTGCATCTACTGGTTTCTTTACAAATAAAATAACTTACATTAGCTTATCTGAATCAAAATTGCTTAAGAAAGAGTCAATAATAATCTTTCTTATAAGCAGTTTTGAAGGTAATCAGTAACGTAACTAGAGGGGGGCAGACCCTGGTGCGTGACGCGCAGCCGGGCCCCCGACCCCCTCCGTACGCCTGCATTTCAGTGGCGTGCGAGCTGCCGGTGGGGCCCTGAGGGGGTGCGGGCCCTGGCCCTCTCGCACCCCTGCACCCCCGGTAGTTCTGCCACTGAAGGTAATAGTGAACCACAGACTATGCATGCCCATATATAAACCATTAATATTACCTCTCCCAATCCTAAACAGACTGAGCTCAATTCACAAAAAGTAAGAATAGAATTATAATTCCAGAGAAACCCAGCCAAATGAATATGATATTTTAGAATCTCATTTATGAGAAAAGATTAGCCAAAATTTATGTAATTTCGCTTAAGAGAGATGTGTCTAAAAGGTGACTTCACTACCTTGTATAAATACATAAAGTGTCATTTCATTAACCTCTCTGAAGATATTTTATTCACAATTTAATTTAGGATACAACTGGCACGTTTGTTTCACAAATGAAAAATAGTAGACTCAGTTGAAAAAATATAGCTTATCTCTTTAGCAAGACACTGGGGCAGATTTTTCAAACTTGTTTTTTCTCATACATTCAAACTTTGAACTTTTTAATTTAAGTAATTGAATTGATTGGCCAGATTAATCTATTTGATAAGTAGTGATCAAAATCAATGTATATAATTGTCCAAGACTTCTGGGATTTTTGAACATGCAAAAAGTTCTCGGCACTGCCTTAGCCTAATAAGAATCCAGAAATCCTCTTCCGGATTAATTCTCAAATTTGTTGCAAAAATTCTCCAGTGTCTAAAAATGTTGACGCCGGCGACGGTTTTTGATGTCAACGTCAACATTTTTTCGACGCCGTCGACGGTTCCGACACCAGCACCAATTCTGACACGTCAATAAACGGATGATTTGACTTTTATGGGCTCCGGCACCCACTTTGACGCAGGTGCCCATTTTGACCCCGGCGAATTGTTGCAGGTGTCAAAATTGCCGTTTTGCTAATTTTTCGCCAGTTTCATGTATTTCTCGTGTAATTCTCATAATTCGTGGTGAAGGTTAACGGGATAAATTCGCCCATTACTATTTAAGACTACTTACATACATGACATGTTTTGGACCTTATGTACGCTTTCCCAAGTGTTGTCACTTGAGAATGGGTATGTAAGGCCTGAAGCATGTGTATCTAAGTAGTCTTAAATAAACACAACCGCATCAGATTGCTGCTTACTGAGTGCTCTCCTCTTTCTATATAATACTTCTGGGATTCTGTATTCCTGAGTAGCCATAAGAATGATTATAATAATAATTGGAGCCAGTGTTGACTACTCCCTGTTTTAAACCACACCCACTTTAAACCACACCCATGTTAACACAGGACCATGTCCCCATTCATGGTGGTAACCAAATGGTTGGGGCTCACTGCAGGAATATCACTCATCACTTATATGTGCAAAATGTAAATCATATTAAAACATACCCTTAATTCTATATTCCTCCTCCACCCCTGTGGTTAACACAGCACAGACACCCAGCACATGGTTAAACTCCCCTAACAACAATTTTCAAATGCTAACAAACCCTACCAGGCTCACGTCCCCAGGCAGCATAGGGTAGGCAGAGTATGGCACACGAGTAGCATAGGTCAGGCAGAGTATGGCACACAAACGTGAGCAGAGGGCAGGAAGAGTATCACACACACAGGCAGAGTAGGGCAGGCAGAGAATGACACACACGGAGCATAGGACAAGCAGAATATTGCACACACAGGGAGCATGGGGCAGGCAGAGTATGGCACACACAGAGCATACGGCAGGCAGAGTATGGCACACACATGGAGCACAGAGCGCACACACACATGGAACATATGGCAGACGGAGTATGGCACACACAGGCAGAGTAGGGCAGGCAGAGTATGGCACATAAAGGGAGCATAGGGCATGCAGAGTATGGCACACATAGGGAGTGTAGGGCAGGCAGAGCATGGCACACACAGGGAGCATTGGGCAGGCAGAGTATGGCAAAAACAGGGTGCATAGAGAAGATCAATTATGACAGGGAAACCTACCAGGACCCCTCTAAAATGAACAGTTTGTACTGTGCTACACACAGTGACAGAATGCTGGTGCCGCTTCAGCAGTGTGTGTGAGGTGTGAACAGGTGAACAATGTGAGTTTGAAATGTAAACAGTACAGAGCTTGTCATGTGTTAACAGTACAGGGTTTTAGCAATATGAACAGGGGGTGATGCAGGGGGATTACAGGTGTGCACAATGCAGTTGGATTACAGTTGGATTACAATTTGAGGTGTAAACAATGCAGGGGCCAGATAATCTCTGTAGTGATGCTTTTTACAATTTACACAAGGTAAGCAGCTACAGCAGGCAGACTTTCATGTGGAATCGCATAAGGGGGGTTGGGTCGCCAGTTGGACAACACTGAACTAAACAATAAGGATTTGTTTAAATCCAAGTCCTGAAAAAAAGTTCTTGCATTCAGCTGAATATGGAACTGAATCCTGAATATGATGTATCTATACTTTAAATGACCTAAAGCCTCTCTATATGCTAGTTTTATCACAGGCATGCTATGAATTAACATAAATTTAATAAAACTATGCCTGTATCATATTTACCGTAAGATATCTGCAGTATATAAAAAAAGAAGAAGAAGTCACCTTCACAATTCACAAAGATGCTGTTTTAAATCCCGAAAGAATTGTTAAATTATAAAATACTCTGAACTGAATTACAGGCTATGTTAAATGTGTACAGAAAAGATGCAAAATCAAAACAAAGCTGATTTTTTCCATCTGTGCCACTGAATAATGTGTAGTATAAATGCTTGAATATCTGTAGTCAAAAGCTAATGAGCTTTGCATAGCTCTAACAATTTGCTAGCTACAAGGCTTATATTAGTTAATTACAATACAACTGCTTCCAACAGAACTGCGTCTTCAGTGACCATATACAGTATTTATATAATAAGTTGTGTAACAGAGCATAAAATGGATGTTGTGTTAATGACATGGGTACCTGTCCTTAAGGGGGCTACATATCAAAGTCTGAATGCCAAAAACTTGCAAGGATTTGAGTTTTTTTTACTAAAAAATCCAAAAAAAATTTTAGATTTTTTTTTTTATACCCTGAGGATGGAAAGAGTCTGAATTTGAAAAACCAGCATTTCAGATCTACCGAGGTTCTATGTCAGTGGGAAAGGTCCCTATCTTATTTGTAATTTTCTGTGGTCTATGCTAGAATTAGCCTTAAAATCCGATTATTTCAGTCTTTCGGGCAAAAAAAATCTGAAAAATTATGGCTTTTCAAGAAGTAGCCCAAAAAAATCAAGCGATGAGGGAAAAAACTTACGGTTTGGAATTTAGCTCAATTTTATAGTGATTGTGCCCAATCTGATTGAATCGTGATTTTTTAATTAATAAATAAGGTCCAATTGTGGATTCTAGTTAGGTCGGACTTTTTTGATTAAAATAATGAGAAAAATTTGGACTTTGATAGATAAAGCCTCCTGTGTTAAGATTTATAATAGCAAAAAAGCAATGTTGCTAAATAATGCATAGCGAAATATAAATTAGCCAGCTTTGGATTCAGAAATTTTTCACTGTTTGGCAAATTTCACAGGAATTTTTCGGCGAAATGGGACAAATTTGGCCATCGCTATTATTTAATAATTGGTTCCAATAATATTTAGGATCTGGTGTCAAAGTATCTGTGTTATAGTGGCAAGGGCTCATATGTTTTTCAAAGGAAAACCAATGGGGAAAATAAATGTTATCTATAATTTTACTAAAGGTACAAGTGAACTTTTAGGGCTAGGTTTATAAAAAAAAAAGCCATTTCTGAACCCCTTTTTTCTCTCACCCTACAATTTATTTTTTCCACTTTTTCCCCAATATGTATATTATTAATTGTTCAGGCATTTACAAATAATCACTAATGACACATTTCTTCTCATTTCTCCATTGTTAGAATTTATCATGCACAAGTCAAAATAATTTTTCTTTTTTAGCAGGGTCTACTGCTGATAATAATGTTAATAAACAGGGCACAAATATATCTCTTAAAGGAACAGTAACAGCAGTAGATTAAACTGTTTTAAAGTAATTAATAGTATGTACTTTTTCCCTGCACGGGTACAACTGATGTGTTTAATTCAGAAACACTCCTATAGTGCATATAAACAAGCTGCTGTGTAGCCATGGGGGCAGCCATTCAAAGCACAGGTTACATAGCAGTTAACAGATGCACACTGTAGAATTCCATTATATTCTATTACAGAGTGTATCTGTTATCTGCTAAGTAGCATGTGCCTTTCTTTCTTTTTTAGTTTGAATGGCTGCCCCCATGGCTACACAGTAGCCTATTTATATAAAATATAATAGTCTTTCTAAAGCAAACACATAGAGGGCAGATTTACTAAGCTCGAGTAAAGAATTTGAATGAAAAAAAAATCTAATTATTTTTTTGGGTACTTCGACCATCGAATGGCTCAAATTCGATCGAATACAATTCGAAGTAAAAATCGTTCGATTATTCGACCATTCGATAGTCAAAGTACTGTCTCTTTAAATAAATACTTCGACTTCATACTTTAAACCTACTGAGCTGCAATGTTAGCCTATCGGGACCTTCCCCAGCACTTTTCTAAGTATTTTAATCGAATAAAAATCCTTCGATCGATCGCTTAAAATCGTTTGAATCGTTCGATTCAAAGGACTTTATCGTTCGATCAAACGATTTTTTTTTCAATTGTTCGAAGTATTTGCGCTAAAATCCTTCAAATTCGATATTCGAATTCTATTGATTTTACTTCGATGGTCGAATTCGAAATTCGACCCTTGATAAATCTGCCCCATAACTTTTTTTCAGTACATAGCAACAGTACATGATATTTTAATTCATTTAAAAGGCTTTTATTTGTTGGTGTTACTGTTCCTTTAAAATATATAAAGGTATTGGATCTATTATCCAGAATGCTTGGGGGCTGGGGTTTTCCAGATAAGGATTTTTTTTCCTGTAATTTGGATTAAATTTGGAAACAAACCTTAAAACTAAATAAACCCAATATAATTATTTTGCCACTAATATGGATTAAGTCTAGCATTCTACAGAGAAATAAGAAATAATTGATAAAAAGTTGAATTATTTGCTTAGACTATATTTAAATGCTAACAGCAATGACAATATACAGTATGAGTAGCAAAGCAATGTTTGAAATCAAACAAACAGAAAAAAAACAATTCTGAAAGACAATAATAAAACCCACAGTACATGCAGTCCAGCCAAATGTTTCTTAACTAGGTTTTCAGACTTGTTTAACCTCATGTACTGACTCATCTTCTAAATGAAGAAATCAGATTTGCTTTTGGAATTATTTAATAAATACAAAAAGTTCTTTTGTTTATATAGCAGTGAAATTATTTTTAAAATGTGTAACAAGACAGAGAGATATGATTTTGCAAAGTAATGCACTGAAATGTAATTTTCTTATTGGCTGTCCCAGATTGCTTTTATTAATCAAATATCATTTACCTTATTATAAATGCATTGATCTTGCTTTGGAGGCTTTCTTGAGTAATCTTATCCTCTAGGACATATTATCAACTACATTAAGCAATGGCATGCCAACAAATAAGACTTTAGTAGTATAGTGCACCTAATTAAAAGCAAAAGTAAAAAAAAAATGTAATCCTTATTATATTATGCAATGTTCTCTTTCATTGAGATAAAATCTCACAACATTTACATTTTGTAAATATACAAATATTGGTGAAAAGTACTGTTTCCACCTGAAGTCTGTTATTCTTTGGTGATAGTAGACATGAGGCACTGCTAACTTATACTATTCAGAGTTGCCCTCTATTTAGCCATACAGGAAGAGCATCATACTTTCACAATGAGAATAACATCAATACTCAGTCATTTAATTAAATAACAAAATCCTATCACTGCTGCTTTTTTGAATTACGGTAAGCCAGAGGATGTTAGCTTTGCAGTTCCCTAAAAATATCAGAGGTATCATTTATCTTTTAATTACCCTCTTCTCTTAGTAATGCAAAGCAGACAGAACCAATACTGATACTAAATGATATTACTTTACAGATTTAGGTTCTCTTTTTTATTTCATGAACGCTCTATTTTAAACTTTAGGCCAATATTCCTTAACTTGATCAGTATGTCTACAGTGTCAAATGCTTTAGCAAAGTAAAAGTGAAGTCACTGCAACCCCAGTCTAGAATTATTCAAATTTTTTTCATAGATGGCAAATCAATTTGTCTGTCAGGATCCATTGCGCTTAAAACATTCTGGCAAAAATGCATAGGGGGTTATATACTAAACTCTGAATACAAAAATCCCAAAAACTGTTTTTTTTTTCTATAAAATCAGACTTTTAAAAAAATTAAATTTTTCGGAATTTATTAAACTCCTAAGATGAGAAAAGTCCGAATCTGAAAATCCGGCATCTCAGACCTGTAGAGGTTGCATATAAGTCAATGGGAGTAGTCCCAATGTTTTTTTTGCGCTCGGTTTTGGCAATAGTTTTCAGAGTTTTTGGCAAAATTCACAGTTTTCGGGTGAAAAATCCAAAAAAAAACATGATTTTTTCCCGCCAAAATTTTTTCGTGAAAGTGTATTAATAAATAAGACCAAAAATCCCGTGCGGATTTGGTCTGAGTTTTTTTCAGAAAATATTGAGATAAATTCGGACTTTAATAAATATTCCAATATGTTATCCTTCAATATTCCCTTTACTACCTGTTAAACTCACAAACCTGGCTAACAATAGGATCCTATTAGCCCGATAAACAAATGTCATGTTCGGTATCCCAAAACCCAGAACAAACGTCAATGTTCCAGTCATGACTTCTGCCTATAACAGCTGCCTTTCATATCAGGAGGACCCTGCGCTACTCGTATGCTGCCAGGTATTAAAGTGAGAGAACCAAGGTGAGGGTTCTGGGCAGGCAAGGCTAAAGGACAGTAAATCAGAGCACTAGGGATGTCGCGGACTGTTCGCCGGCGAACTTGTTCGCGCGAACATCGGCTGTTCGCGTCCGCCGCAAGTTCGCGAACGTCGCGCGACGTTCGCCATTTTGGGTTCGCCTTACCTGGCGCTTTTTTTTGACCTCTCACCCCAGACCAGCAGATACATGGCAGCCAATCAGGAAGCTCTCCCTCCTGGACCACCCCCACACCCCCTGGACCACTCCCCTTCCATATATAAACTGAAGCCCTGCAGCGTTTTTTCATTCTGCCTGTGTGTGCTTGGAAGAGCTAGTGTAGGGAGAGAGCTGCTAGTGATTTCACTGATTTGAGGGACAGTTGATAGTAAGTTTGCTGGCTAGTAATCTACTTGATACTGCTCTGTATTGGAGGGACAGAAGTCTGCAGGGATTTGAGGGACATTTTAGGGTAGCTTTGCTGGCTAGTAATCTACCTTCTACTGCAGTGCTCTGTATGTAGCTGCCTGCTGTGGGCACTGATCTCTTCTGATCTCATCTGCTGACTGCTGTAATAACCCAATAGTCCTTGTAAGGACTAGGGATGTAGCGAACGGCGGAAAAAATGTTCGCGAACATATTCGCGAACTTGCGACAAAACATGTGAATAGTTCGCGAACGTCGCGAACCCCATAGACTTCAATGGGAAGGCGAATTTTAAAAGCTAGAAAAGACATTTCTGGCCAGAAAAATGATTTTAAAGTTGTTTAAAGGGTGCAACGACCTGGACAGTGGCATGCCAGAGGGGGATCAAGGGCAAAAATGTATCTGAAAAATCCATTGTTGACACAGCGCTGCGTTTTGTGCTGTAAAGGGCAGAAATCACACTACGTCACTCAGGTGATGTTTCTGGACACGGAATGTGAAAAAGCTCACACAGCTAGGTGGCACTTGGTTAAAGACTGGGCAAATAATGCCTGCAAGGTCAACGTATACACTACAGCCGTTGGATACGGAATATATTATTGCTGCTTGAAAAACGTCACTCGGGTGGTGTTTCTGGAGACGGTATTATTATTGATATTTAGACAGCTAGGTGGCAGTTGTTTGAAGAACAGATGCAGATGAGAGATCAGCAGCAGGACAGCTGCCCACAGCAGCTACATACAGAGCACTGCAGTAGAAGGTAGATTACTAGCCAGCAAAGCTACCTAACCTAAAATGTCCCTCAAATCCCTGCAGAGTTCTGTCCCTACAATACAGAGCAGTATCAAGTAGATTACTAGCCAGCAAAGTTACTATCAACTGTCCCTCAAATCACTAACAGCTCTCTCCCTACACTAGCTCTTCCAAGCACACACAGGCAGAATGAAAAAACGCTGCAGGGCTTCAGTTTATATATGGAAGGGGAGTGGTCCAGGGGGTGTGGGGGTGGTCCAGGAGGGAGAGCTTCCTGATTGGCTGCCATGTATCTGCTGGTCTGGGGTGAGAGGGCAAAAATAAGCGCCAGCTAAGGCGAACCCAAATTGGCGAACGTCGCGCGACGTTCGCGAACATTCGCCGAACGCGAATAGTCGATGTTCGCGCGAATTAGTTCGCGGGCGAACAGTCCGCGACATCCCTAGTAAGGACTGCTTTTATTTTCTTTTTTGTTGTTTTACTTTGCTACTTTAACAGCCAAGTGCTATTAGTCTAGCAGTGTTGGGGAGTGGGACTGGTGTGCTACTGTGCTGCTCCTAGTAGTTCAGCAGCACCAACCCGAGAATATTTTTTTTTTTTTAATATACATATAATTTTTTTTTTTATTTTACTTATCTTACTGTTCTTTAAGGTGTCCAGTGCTGTTTGCTGTTCTTCATAGTAGTGCACCAATAGTAGTGCACTTGCAGGCATTATTTGCCCAGTGGCCATCTAGCTGTGTGAGCTTGTTCACATTCTGTCTAAATATCAATAATAATACCGTCTCCAGAAACACCACCTGAGTGACGTTTTTCAAGCAGCAATAATATATTCTGTATCCACCACTGCTGTAGTGTATACGTTGACCTTGTAGGCATTATTTGCCCAGTGTGTTCTTCATTTTCAAACCACTGCCACTTAGCTGTGTGAGCTTGTTCACATTCTGTCTAAATATCAATAATAATACCGTCTCCAGAAACACCACCTGAGTGACGTTTTTCAAGCAGCAATAATATATTCCGTATCCACCACTGCTGTAGTGTATACGTTGACCTTGTAGGCATTATTTGCCCAGTGTGTTCTTCATTTTCAAACCACTGCCACTTAGCTGTGTGAGCTTGTTCACATTCTGTCTAAATATCAATAATAATACCGTCTCCAGAAACACCACCTGAGTGACGTTTTTCAAGCAGCAATAATATATTCCGTATCCACCACTGCTGTAGTGTATACGTTGACCTTGTAGGCATTATTTGCCCAGTGTGTTCTTCATTTTCAAACCACTGCCACTTAGCTGTGTGAGCTTTTTCACATTCTGTCTAAATATCAATAATAATACCGTCTCCAGAAACACCACCTGAGTGACGTTTTTCAAGCAGCAATAATATATTCCGTATCCACCACTGCTGTAGTGTATACGTTGACCTTGTAGGCATTATTTGCCCAGTGTGTTCTTCATTTTCAAACCACTGCCATCTAGCTCTGTGAGCTTGTTCACATTCTGTCTAAATATCAATAATAATACTGTCTCCAGAAACACCACCCGAGTGACGTTTTTCAGGCAGCAATAATATATTCCGTATCCACTGCTGTAGTAGTGTATACGTTGACCTTGTAGGCCTTGTTTGCCCAGTGTGTTCTTCTTCTTCTTCATTTTCAAACAACTCCCATCTAGCTGTGTGAGCTTGTTCACATTTTGTCTAAATATCAATAATAATACCGTCTCTAGAAACACCACCCGAGTGACGTTTTTCAAGCAGCAATAATATATTCCGTATCCACCACTGCTGTAGTGTATACGTTGACCTTGTAGGCATTATTTGCCCAGTGTGTTCTTCATTTTCAAACCACTGCCACTTAGCTGTGTGAGCTTGTTCACATTCTGTCTAAATATCAATAATAATACCGTCTCCAGAAACACCACCTGAGTGACGTTTTTCAAGCAGCAATAATATATTCCGTATCCACCACTGCTGTAGTGTATACGTTGACCTTGTAGGCATTATTTGCCCAGTGTGTTCTTCATTTTCAAACCACTGCCACTTAGCTGTGTGAGCTTTTTCACATTCTGTCTAAATATCAATAATAATACCGTCTCCAGAAACACCACCTGAGTGACGTTTTTCAAGCAGCAATAATATATTCCGTATCCACCACTGCTGTAGTGTATACGTTGACCTTGTAGGCATTATTTGCCCAGTGTGTTCTTCATTTTCAAACCACTGCCATCTAGCTCTGTGAGCTTGTTCACATTCTGTCTAAATATCAATAATAATACCGTCTCCAGAAACACCACCCGAGTGACGTTTTTCAGGCAGCAATAATATATTCCGTATCCACTGCTGTAGTAGTGTATACGTTGACCTTGTAGGCCTTGTTTGCCCAGTGTGTTCTTCTTCTTCTTCATTTTCAAACAACTCCCATCTAGCTGTGTGAGCTTGTTCACATTTTGTCTAAATATCAATAATAATACCGTCTCTAGAAACACCACCCGAGTGACGTTTTTCAGGCAGCAATAATATATTCCGTATCCACTGCTGTAGTAGTGTATACGTTGACCTTGTAGGCCTTGTTTGCCCAGTGTGTTCTTCTTCTTCTTCATTTTCAAACAACTCCCATCTAGCTCTGTGAGCTTGTTCACATTCTGTCTAAATATCAATAATAATACCGTCTCCAGAAACACCACCTGAGTTGTTGTTGTTTTTGTTTTAAAAATAATGCCAGGCAAAGGCAGGCCGCCACGCAGAGGCACTAGGGGCCGTGCTGCTATGCTATCCTGTGGCCCTAGGAAATTGCCCAGTTTTAAAAAGGCAATGACCCTGAACTCCCAAAATGCTGAAGAGGTAGTTGACTGGCTTACACAGCACACCCCATCCTCTACCGTTTCTAACTTTACCACAACATCCTCATCCTCCACTGCTATGGGCACCCCACGTAACACTTCCTCCACCACCGGCGCCCCTTCTTCACTGGAGTCAGAGGAGTTATTTTCACATGAGTTTCTTGAACTGAGTGATGCGCAACCATTATTGGCAGAAGAAGATGAAGGAGATGAGGACGTTACACCAGATTTAATTCTGGCAGAGAACACAACAGAGATGGACATAATGAGTGATGACGAGGAGGTCCCCGCTGCTGCTTCCTTCTGTGAGCTGTTAGAAGAAATTGATGCATCTGAGGAGAATGATGATGAGGAGATTGATGTTTTGTGGGTGCCCAGTAGAAGAGAGCAAGAGGAGGATAGTTCAGATGGAGAGACGGAGAGTCAGAGAGGCAGGAGGAGAATAAGACTTAGAAGAAGCAGGGAGGACAGCTCGCAGGGAACAGTAGGGCAACAACATGTATCGGCACCTGTGGTCAGCCGGCCAACGCACCCGCCATTGCCGCCAACGCCGCCGACTTCTACTTTTACCCCCAGATTGCCAGCCTCAAAAAGGTCAGCAGTGTGGGATTTTTTTAATGTGTGTGCCTCTGACAAAAGCGTTGTAATTTGCAATGAGTGCAGTCAGAAACTGAGTCTTGGGAAGCCCAACAGCCACATAGGTACAACTTCTATGCGAAGGCACATGAACGGCAAGCACAAAGCACTTTGGGAGCAACACCTCAAAGGCAACAGGCAAACTAAAAGCCACCCTCCTTCTGGTCCAGCATCTTACTGCTCTACCTCTGCTGTCCTTGACCCGTCTGAACCACCCTCCACTCCGCCTTCCACCTTGACCACCAGTTCCCATTCCCAGTCATCTGCCCCCAGCCAAGTTTCTGTGAGGGCCATGTTTGAGCGTAAGAAGCCAATGTCTGCGAGTCACCCCCTTGCCCGGCGTCTGACAGCTGGCTTGTCTGCACTCTTAGCCCGCCAGCTTTTACCATACCAGCTGGTGGACTCTGAGGCCTTCCGCAAATTTGTAGCAATTGGGACACCGCAGTGGAAGGTACCCAGCCGCAATTTTTTTTCAAAAAAGGGAATACCACACCTGTACCACCATGTGCAGAGCCAAGTCACCGCATCTCTGTCACTTAGTGTTGGGCCAAAGGTCCATATGACTACTGACGCATGGTCCTCCAAGCATGGTCAGGGCAGGTATGTCACCTACACTGCCCACTGGGTGAACTTGGTCATGGCTGGGAAGCCATGTGTGGCTCAACAACGACAGTGGAGTTGGTGTCACCGCCACGGATTGCACGCGGTTCTGCCACCACCTCTACTCCTCCTTCGCTCTCTACCTCGTCTTCTTCCTCTTCTTCGTCCTCTGCTGCTGGGTCCTCCTCCTCCTCCACACCTGTGCACCCCCAGCTCCCCCTAGGCTATTCGACGTGCCAGGTACGCCGTTGTCATGCTGTCTTGGGGATGACGTGCCTGGAAAGCAAAAACCATACCGGATCTGTACTCCTGTCATCTCTGCAGTCACAGGCCGATCGGTGGCTGACCCCACACCAACTGAAGATCGGAAAAGTGGTGTGTGACAATGGAAGCAATCTGTTGGCAGCACTGAGACTGGGCAATTTAACACATGTGCCCTGCATGGCACATGTTCTGAATTTAATAGTACAACGTTTTGTCTCAAAGTACCCAGGATTCCAGGACGTTCTCAGGCAGTCCAGGAAGGTGTCGGCCCATTTCAGACGTTCCTATACAGCCATGGCACGCCTTGCTGACATTCAGCAGCGGTACAACATGCCAGTCAGGCGTTTGATTTGCGACAGCCAGACTCGCTGGAATTCAACGCTCCTCATGTTGGAACGTCTGCTGCAACAACAAAGAGCCTTCAACGAATACCTGTTTGAACTGGGTGGTAGGACTGGATCTGCAGAGCTGGGGATTTTTTTCCCCCGTTACTGGGTGCTTATGCGCGATGCCTGCAGGCTCATGCGCCCTTTTGAAGAGGTTACAAATATGGTCAGTCGCACCGAAGGCACCATCAGCGACCTAATACCCTTTGCTTTCTTCCTGGAGCGTGCCATGCGACGATTGACAGATGAGGCTGTAGACCAGCGTGACGAGGAGCAGGAAGCGCACGATTTCTGGTCGGAATCACCAGAACGAACCCAGGCACCTGCTGCAACGCAGGGAGAGGTGTCAGAAGTGGAGTCAGAGGAGGAAGGTGGCTTTGTGGAGGAGGAGGACCAACAGGAGCAGGCTTCCCAGGGGGCTGGTGGTGACCTTTTGGGGACCCCTGGTCTTGTACGTGGCTGGGGGGAGGAGACCGTGGATGATGCAGTCCTTGATAACGAGGAAGCGGAGATAGATACCTCTGCATCCAACCTTGTGAGAATGGGGTCTTTCATGCTGTCATGCCTGTTGAAGGACCCCCGTATCAAGAGGCTTAAGGAGAAGGACCTGTACTGGGTCGCGACTCTACTAGACCCTCGGTACAAGCATAAAGTGGCAGAAATGTTACCAACATACCACAAGTCTGAAAGGATGCTGCATTTACAAACCAGCCTGCAAAACATGTTGTACAATGCTTTTAAGGGTGATGTCACTTCAGGAACTCATCAACATTCCAGGGGCAGAGGTGCCAGTAATCCTGCCACGAGCGCACCTACAAGGACAAAGCACTTTGGCCACTCTGTAACGTCAGACATGCAAATGTTTTTCAGCCCAAGGCAGCGGCAGAACCCTTCGGGATCCACCCTCAAAGAACGCCTCGACCGGCAGGTAGCGGACTACCTGGCATTAACTGCAGATATCGACACTCTGAGGAGCGATGAACCCCTGGACTACTGGGTGCGCAGGCTTGATCTGTGGCCAGAGCTGTCACAATTTGCCATGAACCTCTTGTCTTGCCCCGCCTCAAGTGTCCTCTCAGAAAGGACCTTCAGTGCAGCAGGAAGGATTGTAACTGAGAAGAGAACTCGCCTAGGTCACAAAAGTGTGGATTACCTGACCTTTATTAAAATGAATGAGGGGTGGATCTCGGAGGGTTACTGCACGCCAGAAGACTTGTTCTGAGTTTCTGATTCTGACTCCCCATGCAGCTGTCCTTCTCTGCACGCCTCATGACTCCACATACAGCTGTCCTTTAGCGTCCTCCTCCCTCCACCACCGTTACAAACTAGGGTGCAAACCCTACTGGTTTAATTTGAATCCAGGTAAATCCTGAGTTTTTCTGGCCTCTGTGCTTCAGTGGCTGCGACCAAAAAAAACAGAATATTTTCAGCATTTATATGGCATATTTTTTCTGGCCTCTGTGCTTCAGTGGCTGCGACCAAAAAAAACAGAATATTTTCAGCATTTATATGGCATATTTTTCCTGGCCTCTGTGCTTCAGTGGCTGCGACCAAAAAAATTGAATATTTTCAGCATTTATATGGCATATTTTTTCTGGCCTCTGTGCTTCAGTGGCTGCGACTAAAAAAAACAGAATATTTTCAGCATTTATATGGCATATTTTTCCTGGCCTCTGTGCTTCAGTGGCTGCGACCAAAAAAATTGAATATTTTCAGCATTTATATGGCATATTTTTTCTGGCCTCTGTGCTTCAGTGGCTGCGACTAAAAAAACCAGAATATTTTCAGCATTTATATGGCATATTTTTCCTGGCCTCTGTGCTTCAGTGGCTGCGACCAAAAAAATTGAATATTTTCAGCATTTATATGGCATATTTTTTCTGGCCTCTGTGCTTCAGTGGCTGCGACAAAAATAAATGAATATTTTCAGCATTTATATGGCATATTTTTTCTGGCCTCTGTGCTTCAGTGGCTGTGACAAAAAAATGAATATTTTCAGCATTTATATGGCATATTTTTTCTGGCCTCTGTGCTTCAGTGGCTGCGACTAAAAAAAACAGAATATTTTCAGCATTTATATGGCATATTTTTCCTGGCCTCTGTGCTTCAGTGGCTGCGACCAAAAAAACAGAATATTTTCAGCATTGATATGGCATATTTTTCCTGGCCTCTGTGCTTCAGTGGCTGCGACCAAAAAAATTTATATTGTTAGCATTTATATGGCATATTTTTCCTGGCCTCTGTGCTGCAGTGGCTGCGACAAAAAAAAAATTAATATTGTTTGCATTTATATGGCATATTTTTTCTGGCCTCTGTGCTGCAGTGGCTGCCACAAAAAAAATTAATATTTTCAGCATTTATATGGCATATTGTTTCTGGACTTCTGGTTCAGTGGCTGCGACAAAAAAAACATAATTTTTCAGGAAAGTACACATGCCTAATTTTTCAGGGTTCTGCAACAGTGGCAAAATCGCATCTTTTATGGTCACCGCAGGTGATCAATAAAGTAGACCAAAACTGGGCCCACACTGCAGAATCAGTGTTTTTTGGTTCGCTTCACTGTACATTGAATTACCTCTGCCTGACCGTGCACGTGCGCACAAGCACGGTGACTGCTAAACACACCACTACAGAAATATTGCCACCAACAGGACGAACATCCTGGAGGTGACAAGCAACTAGTAATTAAAAACTATTATTTGCTCACTTGACGGTATCATTCATTAAAGCTCTTTGCGTCTTTTTGCGTTGCAGTAAGCACCGCGTTTCGTCTTTGCGTGTGAACAGGCTGTAACTTTTACACGACTTGATTGGCATGTAGACGCCGGACGTTTTAAAGCATTTTATTACACAGGTTTAGAAATGTAGTGTGATTTCTGCCCTTTACAGCACAAAACGCAGCGCTGTGTCAACAATGGATTTTTTAGAAACATTTTTGCCCTTGATCCCCCTCTGGCATGGCACTGTCCAGGTCGTTGCACCCTTTAAACAACTTTAAAATCATTTTTCTGGCCAGAAATGTCTTTTCTAGCTTTTAAAATTCGCCTTCCCATTGAAGTCTATGGGGTTCGCGACGTTCGCGAACCGTTCGCATTTTTGACGCAAGTTCGCGAATATGTTCGCGAACTTTTTTTCCGACGTTCGCTACATCCCTACAGAGCACACCAAGGAAACTATCTCAGAACAGTCCTGCATTGGGCAATAAGTCAGTGCAGAGCAGGGGTTATATAGACAGCCTAACGGCTTACACTGATCACCAGTGATTGGAGAATCTGAGCCGTTTGACAAAAATTCAAAAATATTCCGAAATGCATTGAAGTCTATGGGCAACAAATTTTTTCTGACATGCTTTAAATTGCCTGATTTGCGTGAATTTTTGATGTGCAAAAATTTTTTCACCCATTAGAGTCTATTGGCGTACTTTTCACGTGTGATCACCTGTGGCTAGATGAGCAACAGGTGATACAAGCTATGCCTACTTGCAAATACAAGGATAGCAATGAACCAAATCTTTAGCTGTCTGCTCAAATAGAGTAGAGTAATGCAGACAGAATAAAAACACCAAGTCACTGGTTCAACTCCTCGCAGAATGCTACACCAAACAGCTACAGAATAGAATATTTTAAGTATAGTTACCTATACATAATGAAGGGGGTTTTAACAAGAGAAAAGTATTAACTGTAATGCTATTCATGTAAAGAGGAGAAAAGAAACAGCAAGCAAGTTGAGATATTCAGATGCAGAAACCATGCATGGTTTTAGGAACCAAATGCTCAAGTCCAGAGAGTAAAGCATTATATAAGTATTCATTTTCTTCCTGTGATTTAATTTTTTTTGCACTAAAAATCATAAAAGTGAATACTTAAAAAATATATATTAAGCAAAAAAACACAAAAAACTGAAATACTTAAAATATGAATTTAAGGTGTCCACGTTTTTTTCCATGATTTTATTCATTCAAGTGTTTTATATTTGGATTTCATAATTAGGTAACATTCATGTCTTTTAAATTGTAATAAATTAAAAAAATCCACAAATCCAAATTTTGCTAAAAAGCCTTCCATAAGTTACTAAATGCCCGTATTACACACCTGAAAATTCTACACCTGTGCACATGTTGTTTTGTGACCTAGCAAGAGCAAAGCCCTGGATCATTCTAACATTAATACCTCTATACTAGACCTTAATTATAATGTACCTTTGGCTCAGAAGAAATCTAGGGTAAGGCCTGTGTTTGTTTCAGTAATGACAATTTAGCTTTCTTACCAGATGCATAATATAGTGGCTGATTGGTGAGCATGCAAACTAGCATTGCTAAGCACTGGATGACCTAGGGCCCAACAAGGTTTAGGATATAGTTTGACATCACAGATTTTCAAATAGCCATTTTTTCTACAATATGATAAAAGAACAAAGAACCTTCAAATGTCTGAACTATAAATTAATGATCAAACTAGAAGCAAATTCCAGGTAAATAATACTTTTTTCCTTCTTTGGAGTTTTATGCATGGCATGCTAATATTACCGTTACTATTATACTGTTTGAAAAAGTATGTATGAAGAATTATTTGGGAGATAAGCATTAATGTAAAATACTAGCTATTCATTTGTGGCGAACATTAAACCTTCAGTAATGTTGCATCTAGGAATATATTTTCCTTTTTCAGTTATTAAAATATGTAAAAATATACTAAGCAGTTAGCCACAATGCTTTATTTATACTGGAGCTGTCTGCATTTTTGAAGAATAAAAACAGAAGGCATGACTTTTATGTTTAGTTAAAACATATATTTTTAAACATTTTTTAAAGAGCAAGTCACAACAGTAAATTAAATAGCAGAAATCAAGGACAGTAATGACCTGATGGGCATACTGTATCTGTATGAAATACAAATATCAAGGGAACAACAATGTCTGCACATTTTACTAAAATCAAACTCAGTGGTCAATGCTCAGAAGTCTAACATCAAATTCTGGTAAATAACATTGAAATGCTGTGTGTGTGTGTGTGTACACTACCTAATCCTATCTTTTAGTGGCCCATTTATTATTATATTTTTTTTTCTGCTTGAGTTTTTAGGGGTAAAAACTCGAATTTTTAAAGATTTATTATACCCCAAAGCTGCTCATAATATGTATTTGAAAATATGCCATCTCAAACCTGTCAAGATCGTGTAAAATCAATGGCAGATATACCTGAAGTTGTTTCTTATTCCTGCCGGCCCCCAGGACCCCATATAACACCAGGTATCCTCACACATACATTACAACTAGGCTATGGCTATTCTGATACTTTATTAAAGTGATAAACATATTACAATTTTTTACTGAAAGAGTAACCATCTGGCAGCCCATCTTGAATACTATAGCCATCATGTGGTCCGAAGGCTGTAAAAAGACTCAGAGGCATGAGATTGTCTATGAGAAAAAACTCATAGGAGAATTTCTTGAACAGGTAAGTAACAAGGGCTGTGGAGATGTTAGAGTCTATATTATATCATTGGCAGTAATGTATTTAAATATTCTGCATAACAATTTTTAACTGGACCATTCTAAAAGTAAAAAATAAAATCTAAACAATCACTTTAAAAATGTTGCTGGTCGCAACCCATTTTGCTAACCATACTGCCGGTATTCTGTTTAAGCTCATTGAACTTCCAGATCTATGATAATAAGGTACATTTTGGCTGTACATTCTGGACAGGGCATCTTGTTAAATATAAGTACAAAACATTTGAAAGTGTTCTTAATAAACAGCACTTCAACTGCATTTTCTCTCTCCCTCCAGTTGTTAATTAGCTATGCTTAATTACTATTTCCATAGAAGTCATACTAGTAGAAAGCAAAGGCCAACTGTAAAATATTTCCAAGATACAGTATACTAAAACTTAACAAGGAATCTTCAGATACCAGTTTAATATTCTGTTCAGGGCAGGATTTTACTATTTTTGAAGAAAGTATGTCTAGTTAGAAGTGCTATTTATACATAATGATTATTTTTAAAAAAAAATACAGGATGATGCTTGACCTTGCCCAGTTTGTGAGTTCAAATTGCAAGACTCCCTCACAACAATATTATTTATAAATGTATTTATTTATTTATAAATTTAGTCTCAAAAACCAACAATGAATTAAAATATTTGGAAAAGAGATAAATTGCAAAATGGCAACAGAAGGAAGTGTTTTTATAATTATTGGACAGCTGTAAAACAATCACAAGGTAGATGAAACTTCTGTCTATACGAGCACTGGGATATAGTTTTCTTGAGTTGCTCTATATAAATGCAAATTTCAATTAGAAAACCATGTGTCTCAAAGTCATTTTGCAAATGTAGTATTCTCTGCTGGAAAATGCAAAACTCATCACAACCTCTGTTGTTTCCCTAAAATAGAGCACATCAAACAAACAAAAAGATAAGTAAGATACAAAAATGGGAAATGAATATTAAACAGCATTTCATTCCACAGTATAAGGTCACATATAGTTTCAAGTACAAATTGAATACAGAAAAAAACACCCTAATGATCACCTGCAGTAACACCATCTGTTTTATATGTATAATATTCTGGATCTAATCAGATTTAACACATCTTTCTTTTTCTAACCTATGGCTTTTAATACAAAAATACACAGGGAAGCCTAGTATGCTCTGTTAAATTCCACACTGCTGTTATAAAAAAAACCTCTTTTTAATCTGTTGGAATCTTTCAAACAGCCACATTTGTTTAAAAATAAATGAATATATTCAGATATCACATAATTGATACCATTTGCTCTAAAGTTTAAATGAAAAAAGGAGATTTTTCTCTACTTGTCTAACTGTATGTCTTTGGTATGTTCCTGTAGTGTCAAACCCACCTTACGTTGGTGGACCTCAATGTAATTCTGATGGAACCACGTAATGCCATCACTAAGTTGCAGCTCTTTCAGCATTAAATTCAAAATAAAAGGACAACCAGGACCTGGTTTAATGCCCAACTGGCCTTATTTGTATCTGCCTTGGTGCCCACTACTGTACATGGTGTTTATTGACTGCTGGACTGTTTTTTATTGATCCAGACATGTGCCTAAGCTTTCACTACCAATTTGTTTAAAGAGATCATATAGCCAAAATATAATTTAATGTAAAATTGCCCAGAGTGCTTTTATCACATTTGCAATTTGCATTATTTTTTCATGATATTAGCAGTTCTTACTCATCAAATATAACATGTAGCACCTCTTGACACTTATCTAATCAGGTCTAATAATCATAAGGCCATAGTGCCAAAACCTTGGGGCTATTCTCATTTTCTTCGTAGGTGTACCGACTACTTGTTGTTTGTCCTTTTTTGCTAAACTATACTATTGGGTGGCATATATGTATCTTAATATATGATCTATGTATACAGCATTTGTTAATTGAATACTGAACTGTTTTTGACATTTATTTCTGCATAACAGTAAAAAAAATGTTATATACCACCTTTTGAATCTCTGTATTTTTGAGTGTGCGAACCTATGGATAGATTGCATTGTATATAGTTACTCTATGTGGGGGTAACTTTTGGTTTCTGCACCTCACATTTTGTTCTACTGAATATTTTGCTAAATTGGAGTGCCCTCTATCCATTTCTAACAAGGAGTGGTAGAACCAATCAGATAAGCATAAATAGATGCCTCCTTCATTAAGGAAATAATCATTTAGAGTTCTTCCTGACTCGCACCCTAGCTAAACTACAGGGGCACTCCGTTTACATTTCATAAGATCGGCAGGTAACTGCTAACATCATGACAGGTAGCTCTTCAATAGTATTATATATAATAATTTACTCCACTTTCAACAAAAAAGATAACAGTGGTATGTCTTTCATTTGCCAGGAACATCTGAGTACTGGGGTGTTTTCTGAACAAATATTTTTAGTAAAGCAGTATTCAGTTGTATGAAATTAAATCAAATGTGAAAAACAGGCTGTGCAAAAATTTGGGTAACCTTGTAATTTTGCTAATTTGAATACATGCATCTGCTCTATACTGATTACTGCCAATACTACATTAGTTGGATTAGCTTGTTAAGCCTTGAATTTTATAGGTAGTTGTGTTCAATCATAAGAAAAGGTATTTAAGGTGGCCAATTGCAAGTTGTGCTTCTGTTTGACTCTCCCCTGAAGAGTGACAGCATGGAATTGTCACGGTCGGCACCCTAAATTCAGAACTGATGCTAAGCACCCTGTTCTCGGCTCTTCCTTCTGCCTTTAACAGCCGCCTTTCACCTCGGGAGGAGCCCTCGGCTAATCAGATGCCGCCAGGTCTTATTAAGAGAGGTGGGTTCTGAACGAGCTAAGGGGCAAAACGGTAATGCAAAGTCTTTTGGGCAGAAGGTCATAGTACAAGGCATAGACAGAAAGCATAATCAGTTCAGGCTGGGTCAGGGCAGGCAGAGTTCAAATGGAGTCAGGCAAGCAAGGGTCAAACCAGGAGATCATCCAGAAGGGATTCGGAATAAGCAAAGTCAGTTACCATGCAAGGTCAGGATACAGAGGTCAGGATCGACAGAAGCAGGCAGGGGTCACAACAGGGAAAACAGCACAGAAGCACCAGGAACAAGGCAGTGAAAAACAGAACACCGGTGCTTTAAATACCTAACACTTCCATGCCATTGTGTATGTGCTCATAAGTACAGGAGTGGCGCGCCCGGGCGTCCCCGCTGCACCACTGGACCGCCAGGGAGGTATGTCGTTACAGGGATCCTCAAAGCAACTCACAAAAGATCTGAAAGCAAAGATTGTTCAGTATCATGGTTTAGGGAAAGGCTACAAAAATCCATCTCAGAGGTTTAAAGGGATACTGTCATGGGAAAAAAATGTTTTTTCAAAATGAATCAGTT
Organism: Xenopus laevis; assembly: GCF_017654675.1. Lineage (NCBI taxonomy): Eukaryota > Metazoa > Chordata > Amphibia > Anura > Pipidae > Xenopus > Xenopus laevis. The sequence continues at coordinate 49,681,077 of NC_054371.1, forward strand.
AATAGTGCTGCTCCAGCAGAATTCTGCACTGAATCCATCTCTCAAAAGAGCAAACAGATTTTTTTATATTCAATTTTGAAATCTGACATGGGGCTAGACATATTGACAATTTCCCAGCTGCCCCAAGTCATGTGACTTGTGCTCTGATAAACTTCAATCACTCTTTACTGCTGTACTGCAAGTTAGAGTGATATCATCCACCTCCCTTTTTCCCCCCAGGAGCCAAACAAAAGAACAATTGGAAGGTAACCAGATAGCAGCTCCCTAACACAAGATAACAGCTGCCTGGCAGATCTAAGAACAGCACTCAATAGTAAAAACCCATGTCCCACTGAGACACATTCAGTTATATTGAGAAGGAAAAACAGCAGCCTGCCAGAAAGCATTTCTCTCCTAAAGTGCAGGCATCTGGGAAATTGACAAAATGTCTAGCCCCATGTCAGATTTCAAAATTGAATATAAAAAAAATCTGTTTGCTCTTTTGAGAAATGGATTTCAGTGCAGAATTCTGCTGGAGTAGCACTATTAACTGATGCGTTTTGAAAAAAACATGTTTCCGATGACAGGATCCCTTTAAACTGTCAGTTTCAACTGTAAGGAATGTAATCAGGAAATGGAAGGCCACCGGCACAGTTGCTGTAAAACCCAGGTCTGGCAGGCAAAGAAAAATACAGGAGCGGCATATGCGGAGGATTGTGAGAATGGTTACAGACAACCCTACAGTCTCAAAGTTGAAGTTAGGCATGAGTTGGATATTCCCACAAGAGAATGACCCTAAACACACTTCTAATTCTACAAAGGCATTTATGCAGAGGGAGAAGTACAATATTCTGGAATGGCCGTCACAGTCCCCCTACTTGAATATTATCGAAAATCTATGGGATGATTTGAAGCAGGCTGTCCATGGTCGGCAGCCATCTTTTTTGGGGGGCCTTTACAGCTGGCAAGGACGAGGGACTGGGGACGCCCCAATATACCCCCAATATACCCCTTTGATAGTCTGCTCTCTAGATTCAGCCATTCATCAGTTTGCCTGCTTGATATACCTAGCTAAATCCTCTGCACACTCCGCTGCTTAACCATTGGAGGAATTCCGGCTCTTAACTCTAGGAAACAATTCCCTTGTCTTGTTTAGGGATGTAGCGAACCGCCGATAATGTGTTCGCGAACGCCGTTCGCGAACACCGGCAAAAAATGCGGACAGTTCGCGAACAGTTCGCGAACTTCGAACATCCGAAAATCGTTCGATTCGAACGATCGAAGGATTTTAATCATTCGATCGAACGATTTTCGTTCGAATCGAACGATCGAAGCCATTCGATCTAATGATTTCATTCAATCCAATGGCTTCGATCGTTCGATTCGAACGAAAATCCTTCGATTTTAGCGATCGAATGGTCGAACGATTTTGACGCGAACGCCTATTGGCGAACGTCGCGCGACGTTCGCGAACTTGCGGCGGACGCGAACAGCCGATGTTCGCGCGAACAAGTTCGCCGGCGAACAGTCCGTGACATCCCTAGTCTTGTTGAACTACAACTCACAACTTTTCTCTAGTCCTGTTAAATTACAAGCATATACCAACACCAAGGAATAGTCAATTGGATTTTTTCCCTACAGGAAAAGTGATTGCCCACCTGGATTGTATTTATTACTGATTTTACTTCTATTTATTCATAAATTATATATTGTGTTTCCTGACCACTAAATTGTTTTTTTAAATATATTGGTTTTTGCAATCCACCTTCTATTAATTTTTGTATTTGGATATTTATCCCCAATAGGACCTTGGGGATTGAAGGTGTGCAGTCTTGACCAGTATAATACCCTTCCCCCACCTGTCACGAGATTTCTATTTATATTAAAAGTAAGTTGCTACTTTGAAAGCTCAGCCAATGATAAAAAAAACTTCAAAGAATTAAGAAGGGTTCTCAAATGTATATAGCTATCTATATATAAATATATATGTGTATATATATATATATATATATATATATATATATATATATATATGTATATATAGATAGATACAGTATATATGTATATATATATATATATATATACACACACAAGTCGGGTAAAAAAAGTTCAATTATTCCTATTTAAGAACAGTATTCTGTCTAAATACTCTATTCCATTTTGCAATATAATTAAAAGAAGGACTGTACTCAGTTTGTGAGCTTTCCTCATCCATATACTGTACATGTAGGTTTTAGTCTCTAATTTCTTCTGACTCAATGGCTCTAAAGGTGGCGATAGACGCAAAGATCCGCTCGTTTGGCAACATCGCCAAACGAGCGCATGTTTCCCCGATATGCCATAAACGAGCATGGCTATATTGGGGGTATCTGATTGTTCAGTTGTATGACCGAATGATCCGATTACGATGCGCCATGGGCTCCGGCCGGACGAAAGATGTTGGCACACGCCACACCCGATCCGAAAATCGTACGAATCCTCGATTTGTACGATAGGATCTGTGTGTCTATGGCCACCTTAACTCAAATACAAGCTACATAAAGAAGTAACTAGGCTTTATCACTTTTTTAGGAAGATTTATATGTTGTAGAGCTCTTCTAGGTGAATAAAAATCAGAGGTCTGCAAATTATAGATTATAGAGTAATTAAGCCATGCAGGATCATATATAATCAATTTGGGCTTCATCTTCTAGATCTAGGTAATACAGTGGCAGTGTTCAATTACTGTACATGGAAAATGCATACCTTGTTGTATGAAGCATTGCAACATTACCAAATAAATTATTACTATTTAACTTATTGTCAGTTAGACTTGGAAATTAAGCATTTAAAAGGCTTACTAGATTACTTATCTCGTAATTTGAATGAATGTGCAACTTGAGAGTCCCAGAGTCCTGTACTGAGTCGACATAGTTAATTTGTTTATTCATTTTCATGATTCTGTGCTTCCTTATGAAGTTGGTGGAACTGAAACCAAAAATTTAATTTATGTGCACTTACTTAAAATGCTTCAATTTTAACAATTTACATTCATTTTCTATTTTAAGTGCTTCCTGAGATATTTACATTTTCACACTGTTAATACCAGGCTTTTGGCTCAACTGAGAATCATCAATCCTAGGGGTAACTGAATCCAGAAAGCACAATCCGGTTAGGGTAGCAGACATTTCAGGCTTTTGTTCAGCTAAAGCCTGCCTAACAGTGTAAAACTGTCTAGAGGTGAATTTTGATGGTGATAGGGGAGCCATATGCTAAATCATTATGTAAATTTCACTATTCCTCTATTAATTGTGCTCACTTTCTTTTGCTTGTTATGAATATCCCAGAATATTGACCCATTTCATAAAATGTATCCCAGTGGCGTATGTCTCAACCCTATAATAACAACTACAGACTATATTTGTAACTCTTGCAGTGAAAATTAAAATTGGAGAAGATTTTTTTTTTTAATGATTCCTGAGTAAAAATATCTCCCTTGCCTAGAATGGGGAACACATGCATCACAGGGATGAAGATCCTGCAGCTGGAGAATCAACTCCTATGGGCCCATTTATTAAACCTCACATTTTTCTTGTTACACTTTTAAAGGGGAAAACTATTTTTTAGAGGAAAAATAAAGATTCATTATACCCCAAAGCTTCGAAAAATCCAAATCTGAAAAAAGTCAATCTCAAACCTGTCAAGGTCATGTAGAAATCAATGGCAGATATCCCTGAAATTGTTTCTTGCCATTGTGATCTGCTCTGGATAATTCGATAAAGTCTGGGTTTTCATTTGATAATAAGTTGAGTTTTTGCGCTGACAGTTCGATAAAGTAGATTTTTCAGAGTGTCAATAGTACAATTTTAATTGACGCACGAATTTGTGCAACTTTTTTTTTCCAACTTTTTCATGAAGAATTATTGAGAAATTAATTCAATTCATAGACGGGAGTTAAGTCAACTATGTTTTAATAAAAAAAAACTTGATTAATTTGAGTTTTAGTAAATAACCCCCAAAAATTTTAAGGGGGTATTTGCTAAAATTCAAATGTATTTCATTTTTTTATCAAAACAAAATCCACCTAACTCCCATTCATGAATTTAACAAATAATCAGCTCAACTCGTTTGGATTTGATGCCAGAATTGCTCCATTTTTTTTGAGTTGTGGTCCGAAAACCCTGATACACAGCTCTGCAGCTGGACTGCCTTACAGGCTCCTATACTTCCAATACTGTAAAGTAACATGAGTAACTGACTTGCTGTATTCCTTTTCATCCACCTTGATCTGTACTCAGTCAGAACTGACTGCTATTATGGCAGATAATACAGAAAAAGTAATTCTAATCCAAAACCTCCAGCACTTGCATCTTTTGAAAAACAAAATTTTACATTTCCACTTAACATCTGTGTGCACCCTGTATAATCTATCACTCAACCCAACACTTAGCTATTTTATGGTGACACTGCCTTCTATCTTAGCAAGAGCTAAGACTAGTGATGGGCGAATTTATTCGCCAGGCGCGAATTCGCTGCAAATTTGCATGATTCGAGGCCAGCGAATTAATTTGCAAAACCGCCGTGAAAATTGGTTCACCGGCGTCAAAAACGAGACGCCTGCGCCGTTTCACAAATTTTTCGCTGTTTCGCAAATTTTGCGGAAAATTTTTCGGCTAAGCTAAACGGCTCAAATTCACCCATCACTAGCTAAGACAGCTCAGTTGTGCTCAGACCTTGTTCGTGAGTGTCCTCTCTCATTGGTGGGTCTATGAGACTTGGCGTACATACCAGAAACCCTTCTAGAATGCTTATTTCAGTAGCCATGCCACCCAAAGAGGACTTTTCTCAGCCTACAATCAGCAGGATGAAATAGCCATATCATAGTGGAAACTTGACCAGAGGGTTCATCTGTCTAAAATAATAATCCCTCGGATTGTGTAATTTTTTCTTGGACAGAGCTGTCTCCAGGGTCCACATTCAAAGTGTTGGCTGAACAGCTGAATGAAATAGTCAAATCCTAGTGGAAAAATCCAGACTAGAAGGTTCAGATAGACTAGAGACTTACTCAGGATTGTGAGGAGACATGTAATTCTTTCTTTAGACAGAAGCTAATACCAGCTATGTCCATGGTCTACAAACAAGGCATGGACAGTTGGCTGGCAATCCAATGAATTTATGGCATTGTGCTAAACCAAAACTGCCCAAGTTCACGGCAAGACTCAAAGACACCCAGGTGTTCTGGGTAGATGCTCTAGTAATGCATTCTCAAAATCAAAAAGAAGAAAATACTGACAATACTATTGGCACGATAATGACTCAGAAGACCTTGGTTCACATAGATTGTGTGGCTGCAGACAAAACAAATGCCCTTTGTTTAAGAGAGGACATGTTAACTCAGAAACCAGTTGTCCAGCAAAATGTATCTCTGTTGGATTTAACAGTATGTCTCCTAGAGCCCTAGACTTGGCCAACTCAAGAGCCCCATCAGTTGTTATACCTACCATGTTCAGAAAGAAAGTGCAGAAAGCCAGTGTCTGTAGAATATACCAGAAGAGCATAGAAATAATGCTGCATAACTAGGGTTAAGGACCCACATCTTTGTGAGGAGGGGTCTATTCATTCTTTCCTTCATGAAGGTTAAACAAGGATTGAACTCTCATTTCTCTTAAACTGCAGGTTCTCTCACTTTCAGTTCTTTCCTAAAAAACAGTTAGCTCTGCACCCAGCATCAGAACTTTTTGCAGACTAGTTTCCCCTTACAGGTATCAATTTTTGTCATAGCAGCTTCCCACCCTAAGGTACAGGGTGGCATTCTTACTTGCCAAGTTGTTTTTTAGAATATGTGAAATAATCATGCAAACCACAATTTTCATTTTCAGGGGTGCAAAGCAGACTTGAGACCTGTTTTGGAGTGTCTACACATGATAGTGTCAGAGTTCCAGATGAACTTAATAGTATTCTCTTTTTGTCTGGAACCTAAACATCCTCAGGAGAAGAAGTTAATCTTTTCAAAAATGGAAATTTAAGGAGGTAGGCAAGGGATGAAGTCCTAAGCAGGAAGAGGAGTCACTTTTACCTGTGTCCATTCTCCAGCTCCAGGCTCTTCATTCACATGGTGCCTGTGTGCCATTCACATGGCCGGTGTAGGTGTGTATATATATATATATAAAGGAACATCAATACAGCACAGATATTTGTGCAATGCAATGGGACAAATGAAAGGGACAAATGAATACTGCTTTCAATTGCAATAACGTTATAACCACTGAAATTGTATAGGTTAATGTAAATTATTATATATTTCATTATGTAAAAACGTTCCACTTTAATTCTGTTAATTAACACATTTTCCATTATATTGTTTAAATGTATTTAAAAAATGTTTAGGGAACCCAATTCAATATGTAACCATTCTTCTATCCAATAATCAATCAGCTGCTTGCCACTGACTATAAACCTTAGTCAGGTAAAAGATGGTGGTAGTAAAACTCAATTCATAGTTTTTTTTTGTAATGAAGGTCTAAGGTCTTGAGCAGGACACAATAAATGTTATAAGCTCTCAAGCACTGTTTACACTTCTGTATCTGAGCTCTGTATTGCTGCACTGAATTGAATTAAAGCTGTGTGCAGATACTTCTCTGGTGATGCATCTCTGCCCCTTCACCTTTTCACAGTGCCCAGGAATAGTCTACTCGTGGATCTTACTCTTAATTTATTATGCTTCCTATGTTATGTCTTTCTTAGAACATTTCTTATCAGCATTACCTTTAAATAGGGATGGGCGAATTTGCGCTGTTTCGCTTCGCGGGCGTCCGTTTTTTAAAAAAAAAAATTTTGACGCCGGCGAATTTTTTCCGCGAATTTTCGCGGGCGTTTCGCAAATTCGCCGCGAATTCGCGCCTGGCGAATAAATTCGCCCATCACTACCTTTAAATAATGTAGCATGTAGGGGGGAATGGCTCTTTAGGTAGTAGCAGCAGCAACTCCTTTCACACAGACAGTAGACAGTACACAGGTTTCCAGCTGATCTCACGTGTGCATTTATTTAACACAGCAGCTTAAACACCAACATAACAGTTCATACCAGTCCTTTGGAGATTCCTTGTGCTTTTCTCCTGGAAGCAGCCGCTTCCCAAACACTTAAGGCAGTAGCTGGTAGCCAGTCCTTGCTACCAGATAACTTGTCTCTTTCTGGAAACTTGTGCCCAGCAATAAAAGTCCTTATGCTTTAAACACAGGTAACATGCAGTTACTAAGCAAACTTTTAACACAGCACTCCAGTAGCTCTCCCTTCTCTCTCTCTCTCCAGGGCAGAGAGCAGCCTTAATTGAGACCCCACCTTTTACTCCAGGTGAGGCTAATCACCTCCCTGCTACTCAGAGCCTCATTTTCACATCCCTCTGCACTGCTTCATAGAGAATTCTGGGAGGGATATACTTTCCATCTATGATTTTCCCAACCATGCTACATATCCCCCCCCTCTGCTCAAACTTGTTGGGTTGAGCACACTTGGCCACCAGACAGTGTACCCTAGAGAGAGCATCAGCATTTCCCTGTTGACTCCCTGGTCTGTGTTCTACTACAAACTTGAAATTTTGTAGTGCCAGAAACCATCTGGTGACCCTGGCGTTTTTCTCTTTGTTTTGCGCCATCCACGTTAAAGGAGCGCGATCAGTCACTAACCTGAACTGGCGCCCTAAGAGATAGTACCTTAGGGCTTCTAGAGCCCACTTAATGGCCAGACACTCCTTTTCCACAATGGCATAATTTCTTTCCCCTGACGTTAGCTTCCTGCTAAGGTAGGCCACTGGGTGTTCTTCACCCCTGATCACCTGGGACAAAACAGCGCCTAGTCCCACATCTGAGGCATCTGTTTGAACTATGAATTCACGGTTGAAATCAGGGGTAATCAAAACTAGGCACTTACAGAGAACAGTTTTTAGATTTTGGAATGCTGTCTCTGCTTCTGGGTTCCATGTAATCATGGCAGATTTTCTACCTCTAGTTAACTCTGTTAGTGGGGCTGCGATAGTGGCAAAATTGGGCACAAATCTCCTGTAGTAGCCCACCATTCCTAAAAAAGCTCTTACTTGTTTTTTTGACAGTGGCTGGGGCCAGTTTTGTATAGCCCCAATTTTGTGTATCTGGGGCTTAATTACCCCCCTTCCAATTACATATCCCAGGTAACGGGCCTCTTCTATCCCAAGGGCACATTTTTTTGGGTTGGCTGTTAAACCAGCCACTCTGATTGAATCCAGAACAGCCTGGACTCTGGGTAAGTGACTTTGCCAATCTGTGCTGAAGATGACCACGTCATCAAGATAGGCTGAGGCATATTTCTGATGGGGCTTAAGAACACGGTCCATCAGCCTTTGAAACGTAGCTGGGGCCCCATGTAAACCAAAAGGCAGTACTTTGTACTGGAATAACACTTCAGGGGTAGAAAAAGCAGTTTTCTCTTTGGCCCTGTCAGTTAAGGGAACTTGCCAGTAACCCTTTGTAAGGTCAAGGGTGGTTATATACCTTGCTGGGCCAAACCTCTCAATCAGCTCATCTACTCTGGGCATGGGGTATGCGTCAAATTTAGAGACTTCATTTAATTTTCTGAAATCATTACAAAAACGGAGACAATGGGGTTAGACCACTCACTGCATGACTCTTCTATTACCCCAAGCTCTAACATCTTTTTAACTTCATCTGAGATCGCCTGCCTGAGAGCTTCAGGCACCCTATAGGGTTTCAAGTTTACTTTTACCCCAGGTTCTGTCATAATGTCATGGTTAATCACCTTGGTTCGCCCTGGTTACTCTGAAAACACATCCTTATTTCTTTGTAAGAACTCTTTTACCTCTTGGGTTAGACTTGGCGACAGGGTCTCAGATATTTTTGCCTCTGGAACCGAACTACCTGCTGTTTCTCTAGGGAAGGTTACAGCCGCAAGGGTCTCGCGGTCCTGCCATGGCTTAATCAAATTTACATGATACACTTGGTAGGGTTTCCTTTTCCCAGGTTGATGAACCTTGTAATTAACTTCTCCTACCTTCTCTACAATCTCATAAGGACCTTGCCATTTTGCTAAGAATTTACTTTCTACTGTGGGAACAAGAACCAGTACCGTATCCCCCGGATTAAAGGTTCTCACCCTAGCCGAGTGATTATACACCCTCGACTGGGCCTCCTGAGCCTGTTGCAAATGCTCCCGGACAATAGGCATAACCTTTTCGATTCTATCTTGCATTTGACTGATATGTTCGATTACACTCTTAAAGGGAGTGGCTTCCTGTTCCCAGGTCTCCTTAGTAATATCCAGGAGACCCCTTGGGTGTCTACCATACACCAGTTCAAAAGGAGAGAACCCAGTGGAAGCTTGGGGCACCTCCCATATGGCAAACATGAGGTAAGGTAAAAGGGCATCCCAGTCCTTACCATCCGAAGCTACCACCCTCTTTAACATGCCTTTTAGCATTTTGTTAAACCTCTCTACCAGCCCATCTGTTTGGGGGTGGTACATTGAGGTACGCAGTTGGATGATTTTCAGTAACTTACACAATTCTTTTGTTACCTTTGACATAAAGGGTGTCCCCTGGTCAGTGAGGATCTCCTTTGGGATCCCTGTACGTGTAAATATCAGAACCAACTCTTTGGCAATGCTTTTTGCTGAGGCATTCCTTAGTGGAATTGCCTCGGGATACCGCGTGGCATAATCAAGTACAACAAGGATATATTGGTGTCCCCTAGCAGATCTTACTAGAGGGCCTACCAGATCCATGGCAATCCTGTCAAAAGGTACCTCAATTATAGGCAAGGGTATAAGGGGACTTTTGAAATGTGGCATTGGGGCCGTTAACTGACAAATGGGACAGGAATCACAATATTGTTTTACCTCTCGGTGTACCCCAATCCAGTAAAACCTTTGTAACACCCGGTCTTTCGTTTTCTCATAGCCCAAATGTCCCCCTAACACATGGGCGTGTGCCAGATCCAGCACTGTACGTCTATGGGCTTGGGGAACTATCAGTTGCTCTATCCTCTCACCCCGTACTTCATTTACTCTATACAGTAAATAATTTTCCATTGCAAAATGAGGAAATATTTTATCAGCACCTGGTTCCTGGGGCACCCCATTTACAACCTTTATTTGTTCCCGAGCTTTACTTAAGGTGGGGTCCCTTAGTTGGGCAGTGCCGAAATTATCCAGAGAAATGGGTAGATCAGGCAGATCAAGTTCAGGCTCCGCATCCTCTCCTACCAAGACCTCTAAAGGGAAATTGCAATTTTTATCTGGGGCCACTCCTACAGCCTCACCTGGGGAAAAACACTCTAAAGGCTCAGGACATATGGGAAGATTAGACTCTAAAGATTCAGGACATATTGGGGAAATAGACATTGGAGGCACACTTCCCTCCTCGCACCCTTTTACTTTACCCCATAAGGCCCAAAACACAGGAAAATCACGTCCCAAAATAACATCATGCATTAAATTTGTTACCACTCCCACTTCATGAATGCAAATTCCACCAGCCGTTTCAAAAGAGAGGGAAGCTGTGGGATAGTTTTTAACATCCCCATGTATGCAAATAACTCCCATCTGGCATGACTGTAGCTTCTGCTTGTCTACCAGGCTGGCATGAACCAAAGTTACCAGACTTCCAGAGTCTAGAAGGCCAGAAACTTCCTGCCCATCTACTTTGATGGTACACATTTGTGGCTCCACTTCTGCACCAGGTTGGGTAATACACACAGGCTTAGCAAATAAGGACAAATGTGGTTGTGCAGTGCTACAATCCATGGGTTCCAGGGTAAGTGGGCAACTGGCTGCCATATGCCCTGGCTCATGACAGCGCCAACAAATTACTTGTCCTCTATCCCTAACTTGCAGGTCTGATTTAGGGCTTTGCCCTCTCAATGGCTTGGTCATGGAATCATTTCCACCTTTTGGGGCCTCTTTCCACCCTTTAGTGGTTGGAATGTCTTTACTTATACCCGGTGCCTTTTGACTCTTAGGGCCAGCACTTTTAGCTGTTGAACTTTGAAGAAAATCCTCTGTGGTAAGAAACCGCTCCACCAGGGCCACCATCTGGTTAGCATCAGTTGCATCAGCTTGGCCTGCAAAACGTTGCAGCCGAATGGGTAAAGCATGGAGAAAACGATCCAGGACCACTCTTTCCACTATTAGTGCAGGAGTTAATTCCTCTGGTTGTAGCCACTTTTGGACAAGATGTATTAGGTCATACATCTGAGACCTTACAGGTTTGACCACATCAAATGTCCAGGCATGTACCCACTGGGCCCTCATAGCCAGGGTTACTCCCAACCGGGCCACTATTTCCGCTTTTAACTTTTGGTACTGATGGGCATCCTCAGGATTCAAATCAAAATAAGCCTTCTCCGGACAAAAAGGGAGCAAGCACCCCCACCCACTGGTCAGGTGAAAGTTTTTCCCGCTCTGCCACTCTTTCAAATATGGCGAGATAAGCCTCCACATCATCCTCTGATGTCATCTTTTGTAAAGAGGTTTGTACTCTTTTATACACAGAGACGGGCTCTCTTGATCCACTTTTGGAACTTTTCCATAGTCTCGATCCGTTTTAGAAGCTGACTGTTGATAGTTGATACTGTTGTTGCTGTTCCTTTAAAGCTGTTTGAGCAGACTCTGCGAGTATTTGATTAGTCCGCTGCTGATGAGCATTGGCTTGCAGCAGATGCTCATTGGTGTGCTGCTGCTGCTGCTGCTGCTGCTGCTGCTGCTGAGCATTGGCTTGCTGCTGCTGAGCATTGGCTTGCTGCTGCTGAGCATAGGCTTGCTGCTGCTGAGCATTGGACTTTACAAGTTCTTTTAGAATCTCCTCCATATTGGCAATGTTCTGTGAAAGTCACCCTACTGTGCTTGATATAACAATCCTTTAATATGACTGTCTCTTTAAGGAGCTGCCCGCATCCAAGCACCAATTGTGGGGGAATGGCTCTTTAGGTAGTAGCAGCAGCAACTCCTTTCACACAGACAGTAGACAGTACACAGGTTTCCAGCTGATCTCACGTGTGCATTTATTTAACACAGCAGCTTAAACACCAACATAACAGTTCATACCAGTCCTTTGGAGATTCCTTGTGCTTTTCTCCTGGAAGCAGCCGCTCCCCAAACACTTAAGGCAGTAGCTGGTAGCCAGTCCTTGCTACCAGATAACTTGTCTCTTTCTGGAAACTTGTGCCCAGCAATAAAAGTCCTTATGCTTTAAACACAGGTAACATGCAGTTACTAAGCAAACTTTTAACACAGCACTCCAGTAGCTCTCCCTTCTCTCTCTCTCTCTCTCTCCAGGGCAGAGAGCAGCCTTAATTGAGACCTTTTACTCCAGGTGAGGCTAATCACCTCCCTGCTACTCAGAGCCTAATTTTCACATCCCTCTGCACTGCTTCATAGAGAATTCTGGGAGGGATATACTTTCCATCTATGATTTTCCCAACCATGCTACACATGTTATATTTTGTTAACATGACTTTTGTTTTCTTGGAACAAAATACAGGAAGGTACAGTAACTGCCTGCCCTGTAGAAATATTGGAAAGGGAACACGTCATAGTATATGACATAAGCCTTGAAGTAGAAGGCAGACACACTTTTTATTAAAAGCCGCTCAGAAGAAAGGTAAACAACTAAAATATTGTTCTTAAAGGGCAATTTTTAGAACTTCTACATATTTATTATACACATTATAGAACTTAATTTCCCCTTTGGATATTTAGCTTTACTCTTTATGTCTGTTTGACCTATGACAGTAGGAAACCACTCAAGCGGAAAAATTAATTGCATCCAATTTGTTTGCCTTATGTTTTTAAAGTCACTGTCCCTGTGTGTTAATAAGAAATAAATCATTTGACCCATAAAGAAAATGGCAGGAAAGCCAAAATGAAGGCATTATATAGCACTTAATGCTTCTTAGTGAAGACGTTTTATATATTTTAAAATAGACTATAAATAATTAAATCCCTTCCACTGCAAATTATGTCCTATTATGCAAATAAATAGCCTCCTCCCTTGTTTCATTAAATATTCTAGATTGTGAGCTATGCAGCTTTACCAGTGTACTATAAGAAGTGCGGCACGCTGTCAAAAAGTATTTAACTATATTTATTAATTGACTGTGCTGGGTTTCATATGGTTTTTGCTTTTAGCTTCCTTAACGTTATGAATATAAGCTTTGTGTAGAAAGTGAAAATTCATCATTTTATTTAATAAGAGTTGTTGCAAAGCTTTTATAATATATGAATATTTCCTAGCTGAAAATTATTACTTTTTTTTGCCCAAATAAATGCAAATGAAACAGAGTTTGTTAAAAAGAAAATAGAAAATAAGACAGCTGCTATTAGAAAATGAAGCGAGAACTATCTTAATTTTCTGAATTAAATTACTACTGTTTGTTCCCTTCACCCTTGTCAAAGCTATAAAGCTTGTTAGGTTTGAATGCATAATCATTAATTTAAGAGATAACTATTAAATGGATGAGTGTGTTTAATTACATGAAAGGCATTTAAAATATCAAAATCATACGAAGGTTTAAGTATCTTTTAAGAAGTTTTAATTATTAAACAGTGTGCATCCAAATATATGAGGCCATTAGGCTATTCATTTTTTCACAGACTTATAATAATTCTTATTTCTGAATATATATACAGGCCAATTGAGGCTTTGATTCTGGGCTGTTATATACAACAGTCTTCCTTTTCCTTTAAATACTTACTTCCTGTGACACAGATCCTGCTTATGATTAAGTGCCCATAGGGCATGAAACACATAGGTCATATGGGGATGCTAATTATTTTAATGTAGCTATAAAGAGTTGTACTTTTATTTTAACGGCCCTTGTGGAGTCTTTGGGGCAAATTCACTAAGCGCCGAAACGCCGAACGCTAGCGTTTCTTCGCTAGCGTTTGTCATTTTCGTTACTGCGCAAATTCACTAACGAATGCTGGCGTAGTTTCGCTAGTGTTACTTCGCACCCTTACGCCTGGCTAAGTTTCGCTAGCGATGTAACTACGCAAATTCACTAACGCGCGCAGTGTACTGAACGCTAGCTTTTACGCTAGACTTCCTTCGCCACCTCAGAACTGGCGAAGCGCAATAGAGTAGATAGGGATTGTTTCAAAAAAAGTCAAACATTTTTCTAAGTCCCAAAAAACGCTGGCGTGTTTTCTACATTATGGGTGATAGGCTGAAAAAGATCGAAAAAATTTTAGGGGCTCCCCTCCTTCCCCCCTACATTTCCTGACTCATGGCAACTTAAACAGACAGTGGGCACATGTGTAGGGCAAAATACAATTTTTATTTGATGATTTGAAGGTTTTCTAGCCATTTGTAGTGCTGATACGTATTCCTCCATTGAAATTTGAATTTCGCGCCGTATGCAAATTAGCCTAGCGTAACTTCGCTTTACTTAGCGAATCAACGCTAGCGCAACTTCGCAACCTTACGCTACCCCTGAGCGCAACTTCAGATTTTAGTGAATTTGTGAAGCGCTGGCGAAACTACGCCTGGCGAAGTGTGGCGAAGTGCGGCGAAGTGCGGCGAAGTTGCGCCTGGCGCAACTACGAATCTTAGTGAATTTGCCCCAAAGGTGAGTGCCAGAAGGCCCATTTTTGCTATTGCTGACAGATTGCTGCACCCTATGCTCAGGCACTGGAGCTGGTACACCTAGACCACACTTTTGAGTGGTGATTGTCTCCACATTTGGTTTCCTTGTGCCCTCTAATCTTCAATTTGAGAACTCATATAATATTATTTTATTGTATTGATCCTTGTTTATTATTTTATTGTATCTATATAAAAAAAACTATATATGCATGTGTTTATATATATATATATATATATATATATATATATATATATATATATATATATATATATATATATACACACACACACACACACACACACATACAATTGTGACCCTGCTGGAACCCTTTTTTAGTAACAAATATGTATATCTGATATGTGCTGATACTAAGTCAGCCTGGATAAATGGACAAAAAATGTGCTGCATAAACTGTGTTGCCCTATATAAAGAACAGATAATAATAACAACAATTTATGAAACCTGAAGCTTTTTACAAATGGCAAGGTTTATTATTTAGCCTAATCACTGCATTACAAATAAATTCAAATAAAGCCCTACAGTGTGTACAGCATCAGCCATATATAGAAGAAGCAAAGTAAGATGGAGGGTATCCCTTTCTTATGACCACTTCTAGATCCACATTTAGGGGGTTATTTATCAAAGGTCAAATGTTAGAGTTTTTTATACCTTGAATGAACTTGAATGAACTCACAACTCGAATGGTTTCTAATTTAAGAAGAAACTTGAATGGAAAACTTGATTTAGCGAGTTTAAGTTGCGAAAATATCACAAAGGAATCGAGTTTTCTGCAAAAAAAACCCTTAAATCGTTCAAATTGATTGAGTTTTCGAGCAAAACCCTTTGAAAAAACTCGATCATCATGAAGGCTATTATCATGTTCAAATGCTTCAAGGGACCCCTGCCACTGACTCCTACATGACCTCAACAGGTTTTAGATGGTGTTTTTTCAGAATCTAGCTATTTTCAGGGTCGGAGTATAATAAATCTCGAAAAATTTTAGTTTTTTTTAACCAAAAAATTAGAGTTTTGACCAAAATAATAACCTTAAAAACTAAAATTTTCATGGACGACACAACTCGAACCTTAAAGGGATCCTGTCATCGGAAAACATGTTTTTTTCAAAACGCATCAGTTAATAGTGCTACTCCAGCAGAATTCTGCACTGAAATCCAATTCTCAAAAGAGCAAACAGTTTTTTTTTTTTACAATTTTGAAATCTGACATGGGGCTAGCTAGACATTTTATCAATTTCCCAGCTGTCCAATGTCATGTGACTTGTGCCTGCAATTTAGGAGAGAAATGCTTTCTGGCATGCTGCTGTTTTTCCTTCTCAATGTAACTGAATGGGTTTTTACTATTGAGTGTTGTTCTTAGATCTACCAGGCAGCTGTTATCTTGTGTTAGGGAGCTGCTATCTTTTGTTTGGCTGCTGGGGGGGGGGGGGGAGGGAAGGGGATGATATCACTCCAACTTGCAGTACAGCAGTAAAGAGTGATTGAAGTTTATCAGAGCACAAGTCACATGACTGGGGGCAGCTGGGAAATTGACAATATGTCTAGCCCCATGTCAGATTTCTAAATTGAATATAAAGAAAATCTGTTTGCTCTTTTGAGAAATGGATTTCAGTGCAGAATTCTGCTGGAGCAGCACTATTAACTGATTCATTTTGAAAAAAATTTTTTCCCATGACAGTATCCCTTTAATAAATAACCCCGTAATTGTCAGTATGGTAGGGGTTTTATATTAATTCCATTAATTAAGCTCCATTCTGTTCAATAAACTATACATTAATGTAAGTCCTGGTAAGTGGAGTCATGTTTATTCAAGTTATCCCAACACCACATAATCCATATAATGGTACCGTAAGCTGAAATGTTTAACTAATCATAGTTGCTGCCAAAGGAGCAATAATTAAAAATCCTGTTTGAAGCTGGCATTATCCCCCTATAAACAGAACAGCTTGTGAAAAATGTGCATTGTGCAGAGGGGCTACAGTATACTGTATGTTTTAACAATGTCTAATTGAAATTAAATAGACACCAAACACAGAGATGTCACCCATAAGGTAAACTGTATATATATTTACTTTTTTGGTCACACTGAGAATGTTTTACAAATACAGCAAAATATAGCATTCTAATAAATTCAAATACAATCAAAATGGGCATGGATAATTACATATAAAGCTGCAATCTTTACATACTCTATATAGATTTTTTTTGTTGTGTATAGATTTAAAATCCTACCAGTATAATATGTTCCCCTCATATTTTGAAACTTTTTTCTGTTCCACAATATTTTTTCCTGACATTTGGTGCTGTAATCAGGGATTTTTAATATATGGTTTTCAAATATTTATTAAGCACACTCAGGCAGAGCACAGTTTTCTAAACTTGAAGACATGTCAAGTTTATTGTTTATGGATATCACATATATAAATATATATTTTTATGTCAATGTCTTGAGGCTCATTGCATTTCATCCAAGTAACACAAGGTTGGTGACCTGTTAGTGCTATTGAATGATTATTTTGCAAACCTAATACAAAAGGCTTTACCATGTAGCAATGCTCAATTTAGTATATAAGTACCTTATATCAAATATGCATGCATATTATTATCATTAATAGGAATACACCACACGTTTTCTTAATACTGCAATGTTGCGTTGTACCATCACTTTAAATACATATAGGTATTGGTATTATCCAACATTCCGTTATCTGGCATGCTCACGGATCCAGCAACCCGCTCCAAAATCTGGACAACTAATCCTTTCATTATCAAAGCCATGGCACATTTACATTCTTTAACCCTCCGACAAACACAGAGCTTTACTGGATTTCAAACTCCTTCTGTTTTTACTAGTATGCACCAGTTCCAGTTCCCCTCTAACCCAAGAAACTTCCTCTTGCTAGCTGTGCGTCATACTGTAGTGTTGCAGCTCACATGTTGTAGGCCACTTTGAATGTATGGTTCACTCTTTCTATCTTTCCTCTCTGTCTCCCCCCATGCTGATAATTTAAGTGTGTGAGAGAGCCTTAGGCAATACTAGCTGTGTCCCCAGTACCTTCATTCCTTTGGATGTAAATCTAATTATGGAAAAACCTTTATCCGGAATAGCCCAGGTGGTTCCTGAGCATTCCGGTTAATAGATCTTATACCTGTACTACATTTAAATATGGCATACTGCATACATAAATGTATTAAAACACATAGAGATACATACATGATGGTTAGGATCTCAAAAGCATGTTTCATCCTCCCACATACAAGCCTTTCCAATACCTCTATTGGAAGAAGAATATTACTATGATTTTGCAAAGTTCTTCAATATGCATTAAGTCTTTTTTTAATTATTTCATCTTAAGTTCAGTTCTGCATTTTTCTCCCTTCTCTGTAGCACAAAAAAAAAAAGCATGACAAGTCCAGAATCTCTCAAAGGTGTTTCTACTGTAAATGATACAGCAAAGAGACAGCAATGATTTGAAACAAGTCACATCTTCCCCTAAACAGCCTAAATATAGCTGTGTCAGCACTTTAATAACAGAAAACGGTTTGTTTTTAGAAAAAGTGTGGAAGTCCTTCCATAAGCTAATATTATTGTGATAGATTTACTAAAGGATGGGACATTTTTAAGTGAATTATTCTCCTTTCTCTGAAGTGAATAATGCATCTAGGTGAATAATGCTCCTGTTTTGATGGTAATAATTTGCTTCTGGGAATTATATAACTGTTTTTCAGGAGAATAGTTCACATTGGGGAATCAATGTGCCTCAAAGTAGGAGAATGTTCATATGTCATAACCAGATAGTAATTTACCTAGTTGAATTTCACACCTATAAAAATGAGATTATTTCACGGAAGGGAACTATTAACCTCAAAGACAGCAGAATAATTTGCCTACGATAAGTGATTTTATGTACCTTATATTTAAGCAATTTCTGAAATAGTTTGTAGCAAAACTCAAGGACTGCCATGAGAAATATAGGAACTCCACAATATAGCTTAATAAAATTGCATTTTGTTTACATTTTATAGATATCTATACAAAATAAAGACTTTGAAACTGTAGCATCCATCCCATACTTAGATGACATTACTGTCTTTATCTTGCTTCAACTCTTCAGTAGCGAGTTACCCATTATATTCTGAATTTCAATAAAACTGTGTATTGGTCTAGCTTCACTATATGTGGTAATATTCTAAAGCAGAACATATTGCAGAAATTATATATATAAAAAGATCACTCCATGAGGTTTAATACAACTGAAA
Organism: Xenopus laevis; assembly: GCF_017654675.1. Lineage (NCBI taxonomy): Eukaryota > Metazoa > Chordata > Amphibia > Anura > Pipidae > Xenopus > Xenopus laevis. The sequence goes on from NC_054371.1 coordinate 49,699,940, forward strand.
AGATAAAATGTTGAGGGCCATTGTTTTCCTTATTGGTAGAAATCTTCTAAAACGGAAGACCGCATACATTTTTGTAAAGACTATACACAGTGTGTAACATTGCATAGACAAATTGTTTTATTTCTTTGTTACATGCAGTTTTAAATGGTCAGAAAGAATCCTAATTAAGTTCTATTTTGCGAGAAAAATGTGGACAAAGATTCAATAATTCAATGTTCTATAAGTTGCTTTGTATTGCAGAATCAAACTGTTTGCATTAAACTCAGAGTACTCACTGCATAATGGAAACGGTATGCTTTCAGATTGTATTGTAAAAGATTGCCGAACCATTTTCTAGTGGAAAAAAGGAAGAGGAAAGAAAGGAAAAACCTACACAGATCCTCTTACTTATTAAACATCCTTTAATTTTTCCAGTTACAAAGAAGAAATAGTTGCTCCATTGTACACTTTGGTATGTAGAGGATTATAATGGATCAATTTAGAATATAAAAAATAATACCCAAAATTCAAATTGAATGTATAACAGAATATTGGTACAATTATAATAAGCGGTTTCTGTAAAATACTTTCATAAAATTATAGTTTAATGTGCTCACTTTAGAACCTTTCAAGTTGAGCGATTCCATTTGGTTTTGCCTGAATATTCGGCAAAATATGTTTTTGTACATTTTTATATATTTTCCAATGCTTGAGCAAAGTTTGTGTATAGTATTATATATATATATATATATATATATTATATATATTATATATATATTGTGACCAAAGGATATGGAACAGGTATGGCCATTTATTCCATTCCATTAGTCCAGCTCATATATTGGAGTTCACTTTCCATAGGACGGCTGTCCTGTGGTAAGGTATTAAATTCTAGTGAGACTGTTAGGAAGCTCTCTCTGAGCATGGCACAACAGAAAGGCTACCTGTCTATGTAAGGAACTCCCAGAGGGGCTGGGGGTGCTGCCTGACACTGCAAGGAGCAGAGGGAGCCCGTGACCAAGTCTGTCTGAGTGAGACATTGAGGAAAAGCCAGGAGGCTGAGCAATCCTCAAAAAAGAAGGATTGTAAGTATAGGGGTGATCCCAACTAATGTGTTTTTGCTGGTAGTTCACAAGGGGCCCAGTTAAAAGGGAACTCATCAAATGTGTGAAGTAGCGCCCAGTGGGCAGGATTTATTTTTATGATTTGTGTTTTGTATGCTAAAATGAACACCCCTGTGTAGAAATCAACTGAAAGGGGAGAAAGGGTCTGTTGTTAACAGGCCTAGATTTGTGGAGAGGCCACCAAGGCCAGGGCATAAGGAGGCAGGATTTTAGGGGGCGACATGCTGCCCAACCACACCCACATTGGTACAGGAACACTGGGGATGCACAGGAGATAAAATAGTTTTTTAAATTTCCTGTACGGCAATCCCCATTACTCAGGACCCGATGATGAAAATTTGAGCAAATAAAAAGGAGGGAAGGGGCGACGAATGACAGTGGGCCTAGGGACGCCCGTTCCGTAAATCCAGCCCTGGTTGTTAATCCTAAAAGCTTACAATATATATGTTCAATAATAGTTTAATGTTTACATTGCAGGCAGGAACCTCAAATGGCATTATAATGCTATAATATTACCCACTGTTAGTACCATAAACATTGTAATATAACTGATAATATATAAAATACCTAAATTAAATTTTTGATAAATACATAATTGTTAAGTCAATGCTAACACATTTTTCCTTGCGACCTAAGAGCTGGCTATGTCCTATTGTTTTAACTCTTTCACAGTTTCATAACTAAAACCCTTATTAGCATAAACTCTTATTATTCTGAACCTTTCTAGCCATTGCACAGCCACCTACAACAACAAAAGGTTCAAAATAAAATTGCAGAAAACTATTCTGTCCATCAACACATAAAAACACCAAAGTTCCTCTAACTGGTAAAATTAGTTAGTGAAAGGGCAAAAAAGGAAAGCTACCACCCAAACCAAGAAACAGTTGTTTCTAATGTACTGTAAATGTAATGTGAAAATGTAATCTATAAAGGCTGGAATGAGCGGATGTCTAACAAAACAGAACATACCAGAACACAACTTCCAACTTTTCAGCTCTCTAACTCTAAGTAGTCAGCTACTTGATGGGGGACCACACAGGACATAACTGTTCAGTGAGTTTGCAATTGATCCTTATCCTTAGCATGCAGGTCAGATTCAAAAACAAACAGTCATGATCCATGTGCCCCCCGCCCTCAAGTTACTGATTGGTTACTGCCTGGTAACCAATCAGTGGAAACCAAGAGAGCTGCAAAGCAGGAAGTAGTGCTATTATGTTAGACATCCAGTCACTTCAGCCTCCAGCCTAGTGATGGATGAATTTTTCTGTGAAACAAATTCACAAAACTCCTGCGAAATTTTGCTGGTGAATAAAAAATTCGGACACCTATTGACTTTTATGGCAGTGCCAAGATTGACACGGGCATCAAAATTGGAGTTTTGCACATTTTTTGCCATTTCACGAGTTTCGCTGGAAATTCACAAACTTTTCACTGACACAGGAGAAATTCGCCCATCACAATTGTTAACTAGATCACTCCTCCTCAGTTCCACTATATGAATCATTCAGTACTTCAATCCCTTCTGGTTCTTTCTGCATTTCCTGTTAAAGTGTTTAGAGACTCAAAAGTCAGTTTACTAAATTCAGTAAAAAGTTTAATTGTTTAACATATATTTTTCCAGTCTTAGATCTGTATTCTCTTTTCTTAATTTTCTGTTTGTTTTCCCAATGTACTGGAACTCACAAGGGCATTTCAATCCAGAAATAGCATCTAAGATGTGCATTTAGTCATTTGTTTGCTCTCATATATTTGGCCTGTGGCAAGTGTCTTAAATTATTCCTATATTGATCAAATTTACTGGCTTTATACTGGAGACATGGGGAAAACATTTAGCTATTGTTTACTCTGTACAGTATATCTCTCTAATTCTTTCAGTAGGCAAAAAAAAATGGTATTTAAACATAGCACCCCTTTTAGTACAAATTTTGGTTTCTCCAAAATTTTAGGTCCCGGGACTTTATCTAATTTTCAAACTGATGGGTGTTGTTTCTTATATTATTCTTAATCCTTTTTTTCATCCTGTGCCTTTGTCAAAACATGAACTTATTCAGTGCTTTACATAAATGTTAATGTTAATCTGTTGTTCAAAGACTTACAATCTCGTTATCGGGAACATTGCTTAGTGGCGGGTACACTCACAATGCACAGGGGATCCCTGCGGATTCCAGTGTTCACCGACTCCCTTTTGGGGCCCCGGAATTTCTGCTGTAGAAAACACAAGGAGGAACAAGTCCGTAAACGAGGTACCGGCAAGGATTTAGAGAAGATGTGGTCAAAGTTCAGATGAAGGGTTCAAGGCTGGCGTCAGGAATCGTAGTCAAGTGTCAAGCAAAAAAAATACGCTTGAGCAGGAACAGTAAACTGAAGCCTAGCTTGGGCACTTTCAAAATGGAGATTGGGCTTTTAAAGAGAGATTTGGCGCCAAAGTTTCAAATCCGCTCCAACAGATGACGTCATAATGCTCAGAGTCAAACGTGAACAACCTGACGCTCAGCACCATACGCCAGCGACGTGACATCGCTGACATCATCGCTGGACACCTGTGCCCCTTGAGGCGAGCAGAGACACACAGGCAGGTAAGAACAGAGGAAGTACTTATTAAAAGTTAAAGTCCCAAAACTAGTGTGTTCTCCAGTTCAGTAGCAACAAAGCTTCTCTCCAACCTCCAATATAATTCAAAAGTTCCAAAGAATGCAGTGTAACCAACCTCAAAAATTAGTGCAGGTGAAAAAGACTTTGGACATTTAGGAGTGGACATAGAGAACAACCATCTTTGCTCTGAAAGGAAGCATAGTTGGTGAAAACCAGCAGGGGTGACGTAAGCAGAAACAGTCACAGACATACGCAGTGGGATCTGACATTCTTTGGAACTTAAGAACAGAGTAAGATCTCCCAGCGCGTCTTACAGAATTCCCCCTTCAGGAGCAACCTCCGGGGACACCCAAAACTTTCTGTGGAAAATTTTGATCAGACGAGGAGCATATGTATCAGAAGTATTAAACCAAGACCTCTCTTCAGGTCCAAATCCTTTCCAATGGACCAGGTACTAAACCTCGCCTCTCGATTTCCTAGAGTCCAGGATCTCTTGCACCTCAAATTCATGATGATCATCAAGAATAATGGGAGCAGGAGGTGGTCAACCGAAAAAATGTTCTTGACAAAAGGTTTGACCAAAGAAACGTGAAACAAATTTGAGATGGTCATGGAGGAAGGCAGATACAAACGCATAGACACAGGGTTGATTACCACCTTAATCTTGAAGGGACCCACATAACAAGGACCAAACTTTGGAGAAGGCAAGCAAAGTTTGATGTGCTTGGTGGAAAGCCAGAAATAATCTCCAATCTGGAAGGGAGGATTAGCATGACGGTGTTTGTCGTCCGCAATCATCTGAGAAGACAAAGCTTTAAGGAGAGATTGGTGGGCCTTGGACCAAATGGTTTTAAAATCACGGACCATAGCATCTGCTGCAGGAATCTCAGTCTTAAAAAGCTTTGGCAGAAGGGCAGATGGATTATAACCAAATATGGTGAAAAAAGGAGAGCAGCCCAGAGAGTCATGTTGAATGTAATTATGAGCAAACTCAGCCCAGGGAAGAAGATCAATTGTCTTTATTCTGGAAAATGAAATTGTGAGTCTTCTTGATGTCGGGATATCTGGAAATTTTGGAAGAATGAGCCCACTTGAGGACTTGGGCGTCCCTTTGCTGGGGTACAAAAATCTTGCCGGGAGGACACTCTAGATCATGTTCCACATTAGACAGATCTGACGATAAAAGAGAAGTAGATGCCACCACTAAGTCAGGGGAAATAATAGGAGCAGGTGGGATTGGATTCTGTCTGAACCAGACATTTGGACAAAGCATTCGCCTTCACTATAGGAAATTAAAAAGTTGTATCTAGAGAAAAGCAAAGCGCATGACAAGGATTGAGTCTCCTGGCAGAAGAAATATATTCAAGATTCTTATAGTAAGTTAACATGGTAATAGGCTCTTTAGCCCCTTCAAGCAGATGCCGCCACTCCTCCAGTGCAAGCTTGATGGCCAAAAGTTTTCGGTTACCCACATCATAATTCCTTTCGGCTGGAGACAGTCTGTGAGAAAAATAGGCACAGAGATGAAGAGTACCTTGAAACTCTGCACGTTAAGACAAGACAGCCCCAACTCCCACCTCTGAAGCATTAACCTCCAGAATAAAGGGCCGGGCAGGATCAGAATAAAGAATAATCGGAGCCGAACTAAACAATTTCTTGAGTGTCACAAGCACCTCCTGTGCTTGTGGGGTCCAAGAAGAGCTAAACAGTTTCTTTGTGAGAGCCGTAATAGGGGCCACAGTCTGGTAAAAATTCTTGATGGATTTACGATAAAAATTGGCAAAACCCAAAAAACTTTGAATACCTTTAAGACCATTGGGAACAGGCCAATCAAGGACAGCAGAAATCTTACCAGGATCCATCTCCAACCCGGAAAAAGAAATGATGTAACCTAAAAATGAAATTGTGGATTTGTGAAACTCACACTTCTCAAGCTTTGCGTCGAGATGATTCTCCCTCAATTTGCTCAAAACTTGAGAAATATGTTCAGACATAGAGGAGGAGAAAACCAATATATTGTCCAGATAAACAATGACACAAGAGTGCAGAGACTCACAAAGGACATAGTTGATAAGATCTTGAAAGACAGCGAGGGCATTGCACAAGCCAAACGGCATGACTAGGTATTCATAATGGCCATCCCGGGTGTTGCAGGAGCCAAGAAAACATCAAAATGATGGCAGTCTTGGGACACTGAATCATAAGAAATGAGATCTCCTCCTCATGAAGACTGCCAACATAAATCAGGACAGGGGAGATAGCAGATGTGAGGACACCTGGTGAAATCGTTCTGCCATCCACAGCCCGCCCAGAAAGAGAAATCTTTAGAGGCACTGGATTTAGGCCACAGGATTCAGCAAAGGAGTTGTCAATGAAATTTCCTGCCGCTCCAGAATCCACAAAAGCTTGGCAGGTAAACGTTGGACAGAGTAGAAAAGGAAGCAGGGAGAAACATACAAGATCTGTAGGAAACTGGGAGTGCAGAAATCTTGCCTAGGGGAGACTCCCCCCCACAACTAGGCTGGAGCATTTCCCTGATTCTGAGGTCTGGTAGGACAAGATCTCAGCAGATGTCCAGTGAGGCAGTAATACAGACAGACACCAGCATTTCTCCCAAGAGTCCTCTCCTCTGGAGTTAAGCATGTAGCTCCAATCTGCATAGGTTCATCATGAACTGATGGTGAGGACGCCACAGGAGGAGGAGACTCAGACCTGACTAAGGTAGTAACCAAAGGTTTGCTGGCACAAACCTTAAGTAAAGACTTCTCCCTCATCCTGGAATCTATCTTCACACTTAAGATCACAAATTCTTCAAAGGAAGTAGGTATATCCCGAGTAACCAGCTCATCCTTAAGATCCTCGCAAAGCCCTCTCCAGAAAGCTGCAAAGAGCATCATTGTAATATGTAATATTAGGTAATATGCTGTAATGCTGAAGCAAGATGAGCCTGTTGATCCTCCTGGCTGTCCAGATGCTACATCATAACGTCAAAAAATCCTTTCATAGTCGAGGAAGCAGCAGCCTGGAAAGGTTCCATACTGGCCAAAGCTAACTGTAGCAATCTCGTTATCGGGAACGACAGGTACACTCACAATGCACAGGGGATCCCTGCAGATTCCGGTGTTCACCGACGCCTTTTTGGGGCCTCTGGCTTTCTGCTGCAGAAAACACAAGGAGGAAGTGCATAACAAACAACAATTCTGTAAATGAGGTACCGGAAAGGATTTAGAGAAGACCTGGTCAAAGTTCAGGCGAAGGGTTCAAGGCAGGCTGCAGTAATCGTAGTCATGGGTCAGGCAGGAGCCAAAAAAACAGGTTATCATAGACAAAATACGCTTGAGCAGGAACAGGAGATTGGGCTTTTTAAGAGAGATTTGGTGCCAACATTTGAAATCCACACCAACAGATGATGTCATGACGCTTGGCATCAAAATGTGTATCTCCTGGCACTCAGAGTCAAATGGCAGCGATGTGATGCTGCCGTCCATTTCCATTTAGTGACGTCAGCACCGGACGCCTGTATTCCTTGAGATGAGCAGAGGTGCGCCGGGAGGTAAGAACAGAGGAAGATCTCCCGGCGCATCCTACAAATATAAGAAATGCCATGCCATGTTTTACCTTGTTTAAACATGGCAAGATCACTATTACTAACAGAAAAAATCTAAGATAAGAGTAAGGAAAAATGAAATGTAAGAAATAAAGATAACAACATTGCTACTCATGAAATTGCAGACAAATAGCAAAAGGTTACCACTATGCAAGAATATTGTAGAAATCATTATATTATATGTAATTTTCATAGTGTCATCTATGTAAGGGTTGGGATTCCTATATGTTCATTGATCTTTTATGCAGAGTTTTCATTTCTAGTTTCATAACCTTTGAATTTCAACAGTAGGTTGATATAGTTGATCAGGTTAGGTAACGTTGGGATAGATTCTTGCTTCCATTTTCATTCTATAACCTTCTTGCATCTTATAAAATGTGAATTATGAGGAGAATCTAATTCCAGATTAAGAAGGGCAACTGCTGTTTTAAACAATAAAGAACATTTAATCACTATGGTTAGTAGTTTAAAAATGTATGGTCGGTATATTTTTTATTTAGCACAATCCAACCAAATATGAAGGTGAGTGCATTCATTATCAAAGTGTCTCCAATTGGAACTATTAGCTGTTAAAGTATTCATTTTACTTGTCTTGCCTTGTTGGAACTTGATACCAGCAGTAAATACATTTTAACACTAGGCTCTAGAAATATAGTTGATTTAGTTGTTGCTAGTCTGAAATAGAAATCCAAGTTCCAGTTTGTCAGGTCAATAGCAGCTCCTGCATCTTGCTGCCATTTAGAATTGGGTACTCGGATGTATTATGCTTTGGGCTTTAAGTAAAGTTTGGAAAATTTTTATCAAATTTAAATCAAGAGGATTTCAGTCTGAAGTTTACAGGATTCTATGATTAAGAAGAGATTATTTTCCTGTATCTTAAACTTGTATATCAGCTATCAAGAAATCAAGGCCAAGGGCGCAATAAAATATATGGAAATGCCGATAAATTCCATAAACCATCTCCAATCAAAATATATTTTTTAAAAATCTCTTTTGTATTGTAGAGCACTAAAGCAGATCGTAACCCCCCCCCCCAAAAAAAATCTATTAATTTGATTGGTGCTTCTCTTGGTACTTTTGCAGTTTATATGACTCATAGATTATTTGAGGCATTAGCAGTTTTATTATTAGTTTGCTAATAACAGGCTTTTGGCTCAACAACACATTCTGACAATTAAAGTGAGCAACTTACTTTGGATGGAAGAGCATAGAAACTGGATAGATAGGTAGGGTCACACTCTCACCTTCAAAGAGAGCTGTTGAATCAAAAGCCTGGTATCAGCAGTTAAAAACGGCTAAAATCTCAAGAAACACAGAAATAGGATATTGATGTAAATGTACTTTTTATATTTAGATCCCCTTTAACCTGGATTTATGGAGTCACTATATCATTAGCGGGTTTGAATTCAGCTGCGGTTCTAGAAGAGATTACAGATTTTACACTCCCTACCAAGGGTTTTAGACAGGATATTGTATGGCATATATATATACTGAATAATAACATTTTCACTATTTATGTTTTCTTTCTACAAAGTGGAAGTATGAATATATTTGATTATTATGAAAGCATTAATGATAATAACATTTTTCCTATTTATGTTTTCTTTCTACAAAGTGGAAGTATGAATATATTTGATGATTATGAAAGCATTAATGATAGCTTGTTTTGACAATGATAACTGTTTTGGCTGAAAAAAAGTTTTTTTATTTATTGTATAAAAAACAGTTCACTTCTAGAAGGGTGTTTTTTCTTTGTTAATGTCATGAAGTTCATGTGAACTTGTTAGAAAATTGATATTATGGAGTATTTACTCTCCCTACCAGTTTAGTATTCTCTAAATCAGGACTCTCCAAATATTCTATGCGATAGGTTTATTATACATTTTAAAATAAAGTAATGATGGCACAGAAATAAGTCTTAAATCCCTTGGTCTGTCTTTGGACATAAGTTTTTTAGATTTGCATCCATTCCAAAGGCATCCTGCAGGACAGAACAGATACAAAATTAACTCATTATTATTTTCTATACTGGAGACAGGCATCAAACAACGGGAGTTATATGTTATATGAAACTCTTTATCTGTCCTTGTACTGGGTGAAAAGTATTACTAAAAGGTCTTACTAAAAATACTCTACATAAGAAGCTGAATATATAGTAAAAAGTACAAATGTATTTATACATATATTGTTATGCAAGCTATATTTAGAAAACAGTCTTAACCCTCAAGTCTTAATTTTAACTGTGCTCCTCTGCACCTTTCTTTAGCTCAAGTGATCTCAATTTAGGGAAAACACTGTTTACTATTAAAAAACATAAATAAAATCCTCAGTAAATGTATTCACTGGCAAACATGGTCATATTTTCTTGATCAATTAAGCTGGAGCTGTGATTTACAATCTATTCTAAATTATATTTTTCCCATGCCATTAATGCACCTTCTGGCAACATATCAGCAACTCCCTGGCAATGAACCACATTCTGAGAGAACCATAATAAAACAGAACTGCAGTTGTATGAAGGATTCTAGGAGTTTTGAACTTTTGAAACCAGTGTGAAAAAAAGATGAAGGTACTGCAAACATCTCCTATTGCATCACAGTAGTCCAGTGTACAAAGGAAAAAGAGAAAAAACATCTAAATTCATTACAAAGCTGAGTGACTATGCATTTATAAAATAAAATACGTTTTGGCAGAGAAAGAGAGAGTCTATATCAAGTGTATTCATAAGCAATGCATTCAATTCCTTTACTTATGCACTCAGATTTAAGATATAATTTAAAAGCTTGCTTTAGATGGTGCATGAATGTTTATCATAAAAAGACATTTATTTCCTTGAAATCCTTCTAGAGGTTTAGAATCAGTAAAGAATAAAAAAATCAGGTCCCAGCGCCTATATTCCTGCTCACATATTTATTTTCCTTCATGAGAAAGGTTATCTGCATCATAGCTACTAAAAGCAAACTACTGTACTTTATGCGTATCTGTTTGCCACATCCACTTCTGGTGGGCCTCGCCATCTGCAGGATATGTGTACCTGGAAGTTTTGCACACATGGGGGGATGGGTGAATAGATGTCACCTGTGCAGTGGGGGTTAATGGTGGTCAAGGCAGACAGTGGTGGCAGGGGCCCTTGAGCTTAGGTCCTCCAGTGGTCCCAATGGTCTAACACTGGGCAAGTAATATATGGCATAGCTAGTAGTAAAAATTACAGTAGCAAAAAAATACAACATAAAAATAAAGTGATCTAAAACAACACTGCAAGATGTGTTAATAGTGATAGATGGGTTTTGTACAGCATTTTCAATAATTTTATACTGTGCTGCACAATTGCCTAAAATCAAAACACAGCTTGATATGCCAGTCTCTGTATGCTTCACTTATACTTGCCTATCCTAATTGTGGAAAATAGCTTTACATGTGAAACATGTTTTTTCAACGCTGTTCAAGACAAAGGTCAGAGAATTTCAGTAGATACTTTTTAAAGGGAATGATTTCACGGCAAAACTAAAATAACAAAACGTCTATAATTTTTCTTCAAAGCAGATTTCAAATGCATACAGTCAAATCTTGTGTAAGTTCTGTAACAATTGCTTCCTCTGGTCAATTACTGGCCATTAATTCATTATTGTTTTTATATATTATTTTAGTATAAACGTATTTTATGCCATACCCTCTTTGTTCTTAAGAACCTATCTACACAATTTCAGAACTGCATTAAAGGACTTCACCCAATACTTGAGGGTAGAGCTTACTACACCTCCATATTCCCCGCCCAAAGAGTGGGGAGGCATAGGTTATGTTGGTGTCCTAGCAATTTACAGCTAGTGCCAATGCACCCTATCAGTCTGAGACATTTTGTAATAATTATTGCCTAAAGCATGGGATACTAATGATGTTATTGACCCAGCTGCACTAGCACATATGTATTTTTGTCTACAAGCAGTAGACTTCATTCCTATGCCAAACTCATGAAAATAATTTTTCTACAGTGCAGAGAATCATTTCAGCTGTTTGTCAACCTAAGCACACTGGGGCTCATTTATTAACGCAGCGCAGCGCTAAAAAGAGCGCAGTGGCCAGACATTTGCCCAGCGCATGCGAGTATTTAATAATGTAGCGCACGATACCTTAACAGTGCGATTTGTGCGCTAATGTAGACACAAGACAGGTGCGACGTGTGAAACTGCGTATCAGCTGTCGCAGTGCTTATAATAAATTGTGCGCACAGGAAGATACCGCAAAGGTAAGGATTAGTTGTGCTCATGTATGAATGCGCTGCTTTAATTAGTTGCGTCACATATTGCGCATATTGCGTTCACTTAGACGCATCTGCATTTGTTTCTGTGCTAATATTTGTTTGGTTGCAAAGGTGTTTAGCCTACCTGATACCCTTAAAGGAACCTTGGTCAATATAAACATGTTGGGTGGAAGGCGTGGTTAATATGCACTTTACAAGGGTTGTTCATCTTGAATATACTAGCGCAGCTGGGCAGGAATGCGCATTTTGAAGAGCGTTACTATTACGCCACGAAGAGGCAGGCGTAAAAATTGTGGTGCTGTTGCCCGGGTGCAGTTTTGCACATATACAGACGCAAATCTGCGACGGCCGCAGTGCAAGCGCATTGTAGCCACGCCCACAGCCACGCCCCTAACAACCACGGCATCGTTTGCGACATAAATGCCCAATCTTTTGCGCAATGCGCATAAACAAAACCATCGCAAAAGCTCTGTGTTATGCGCAATATCACGCAAATATATTAGCGATCACGCTTGTGATGGCGCAGACAACCTTTTGCGTCCACTTATGCGCTGCGCTGCTTTAATAAATGAGCCCCACTGTCTTTTAGAATACTTATTAAACTGCTAGACTATTGTTTGCTAGTTATCTACAGTATCTATGTAACCTACCAACCCTAGGTAGCAGAGGTAATTTAATAACACCAGTTAAACTGGTCATCATTATATGGTTACAAAAAATTAAACTATAGAAATAATTTATGTTCAGACAGTGATAACACACCAATATATAAAGATTTAAATTCTTTTTTTAGGGATATGATGCTAGTTTAACTCTGCTCCATAATCTAAATTGTAGGTATATGTAGGCAATGCTACATATACTTACACACCCACTACAATGAAATATAAGAACAGTATAAGTTACTGAGGACTTACAAAATCAGCATATATTACTCATTGGCAATGTGATTTTCCTATGGTCTTGCAACTCCAAGCCATCTTCTCCAGTATATTGTGCATATGCTTACAGGGAAACCATAAACATTTGTGTATTGAAGGCCAACAAAATAGATTTTTTTGCTGAGAGAAAGAAGTTCAGTAGACTTACATAGAAGACTGTAGTTTGAATAAGGATTGCCAAGGTCACATAATGCCTGTTTTACAGCAAACTAATCAGAAGAGTCTTGTTACACCGTTCCTTGGCCACCTCTGAATGATATCTACAAACATAAGACCTTCCTTTGTTGACTCGTTATCCGCTAGAAAAGTCTTTAAAGCTAAGAAAGATTCATTTATCCTGGGTATGTCTATGTTGATGAAGATCTCTTTATATGGCATCCATTTTCGAGTGTTTCACAACTTATTTTCCCTAAATGTTATTTCATTCCTAATGTGAAGAGGTTTTGGGACAGATTTACTAAAGGGCGAATTGACCAACACTACTGAAAATTCGCCAGTGTGACATCATTTCATTACTTTGCCGATTTACTAACGGGCGAAGGCGTAACTTCGATAGCGAAGGAGATAGACTCTTGCGGTAATTCGCACCCTTAAGCCTGGCGAAGTTGTGCTCTGGCGAAGGGACGTAATTACGCAAATCCACTAAGATGCTGATTTTACTGAACGTTACCTTTTGCGCCAGACTTGCTTTTGCCACCTCAGACCAGGTGAAGTGCAATAGAGTAGATAGGACTTCCTCGAAAAATTTTCAGGGTGATAGGCTGCAAAAGATCGTAATTTTTTTCTGGGGTATCCGGCTTCCCCCCTACATTTCCTAACATATGGCACATAAACTATACACTGGGCTCATTTGTAGGGCAACATAACAACTTTATTTTATTTTATTAAGGTTTCCCGGGCTTGTGTAGTGTAATGTATTTGTTGCAACATATATATCCATTCAACTTTAACTTCCCGCGTTATGCAAATTAGGCAACGAAAGCGCAACTTCACTTTGCTTGCCGCAGTAATGCTAGCGCAACTTCGCCAGCGTTCGGTGACCTGGACGCAATTTTGGATTTTAGTGAATTTCCGTTGTCCTGGCGAATCTATGCCTCGCGAAGTATTGCGATGTGAGCAAAGCCATCGATGACGAATTTTCGGAGGTTAGTGAATTTGCCCCTTCTAAATATTTGCACAAAGCTGAAGGGAGTTGCTTAATGTTTGTTTAATTATTTTACATGCTTTTTTCCACTAATATTTTACTATGATAAAATATGCAAGATGGTGATGTTTTATTGACAAGTTCATGTTTTTGTGAAATAAACAAAATTTCCTTTACCAATGTTGCCACCAGATGGTAAGTCTCGATTGAATTTACTAAGCTATAGGCTTTACAATATACTGTACATAAATTTAGACTTAGTGCTCCCAGAGTGCCATGTTTTTCATCTTTTCATTTGCTAATTTTCATCCTTTCCAGGTGGCATTCTCTTCAGTAAAAATTATAATTGGCTGTACTTATCAGTGTTCAAGGGGTTGCCTGGGGTTATAGTAAACTCTGAAATTAAAACAGATAAAATCACTCTTTGTTTTGTTGAAATGTGCTGTACAATAACATTCCCCATAGGTTGACATCAGTTTTGTAAGGATACGGGATTCTATTCTGAATATACAACAACTTTGTGAATAAAAATGCTTTTAACATTCACAAAATATAATAAAAATGATGCCCTAAATGTTCATGTTAAAGTTGAGATTAAAGGACTAAACAAGAATAAAGACGCCCTTGATTGTGTTGAAGTTTGAAACTCTGGACGACATATTAGAGCACTTCAAAAAATGTATTTTCATACAAATTAGCCATATTTAAATGTTGTCCTTTCTATTTGAAGGTTGAAAACTAATTAAAATTAAAATTGACACTTCTTAGGATTTCAGAAACAACTAATTGAGAAATAAATTGCATTAACACATATAACATTCAAAGGGATGACCCAATGTCACATGCCAAAAAAAAGAAAGAATATATATATATATATAAATACATACCTGAATAAGGTGAGTAGTAATACAACTTCACAACATATTTCACAGTGCATGCTTAATTTGCCACATCAGTCCCTACACGCTGGATCCTAAATCAAATATCTATGAGATGACTACTACAATGAGATAACTACTACCTAAAATGCACCTAACAAAATTAAAATGAGTCAAATATACAGTTTGCTATGGAATAGGTTTTAGTTTTATGCTGTGTAACTGTAAGGTGCCTTCACTTCTTCTGTTCACTTCTATCATTCCATTGCTTCCAAAATGAATAAAAAATGGTTACTAGAATAAAATTAAATAGAAAATTGCATAGTGCAGTGCAATAAAAAGTACAGGTATGTGGCTCCCCACAAAGCTGAAGAGGCTGCACAGAGGTAGGGTCCCTAAATTGCATATTGTGACAGTGCCTACGTATAATGCCATTTTGGAGGGGGTCTCTGACCTTATACAATCTGTACTGATAGTATTATTTGACATCAAACTCCCACATCTGTTATTGGGACAGCCCATCCCAAAACTTAAACGACCAGCCCAGAAATTGGCCACCCATATTACAACTGCTGCGCGGCTAGCACTTAAGTCTAAATGCAAGTCACAAATGATACCCACAATAGCAGAGGTTATTTCCAGAGTTGATAACAATAAAAGTTTTGAAACTATGACAGCATATATAACCAACACAAACCAACTTGAAGAACAGGTCTGGTCACCTTGGGTAGCTTGTTTCTCCCCCATACCCTAGAGGAGGCCCAATATGAAAATAAATCCAACAGGATATAGGAGGCCAGGTTGGACTAAGGAGAAACACAAACACCTGTAGAATGCAAATCCTGAAATGCAGATATACAGTATTCTATTATTTATTAACATTTTATATGCTAGTTTTATTTCTAGTTTATCCCCTTTCCCTTTTCTGTTTGTTATCCCTTCTAATTAGGAAGTTACAAATGAAATGGCTTGTATAGAAACCTTTACATGGTTTAGGGCAGATACACATACGAAGATTCTGGGACGCCCGGCGACAAATCGCCTCTTCTTCGGGCAACTAATCTCCCCGAAAAGCAAGGCAACTTTGGGCGACTTTGGAAAACGAAGCACTCCTGGTGCTATCCCAGCCGGCGGGTAGGCTTTTCGGGAAGATAAGTCACCCGAAGAAGAGGAGATTTGTCGCCGGGCGCCCCAGAATCTTCGTATGTGTATCGCCGGGCGACTAATCTCCCCAAATCTTAGTGTCTGCCCTGACAGAGAAAAATGAAATAATTTTAAAAACATTTTAAAAATGAGTCTATGAGATATGTCCTTCTCATAATTCAGAGCTTTTTGGATGATAGGTTTCTAGATAATGGATAATGGATCCCATCCCAACAGGAGCCAGGTATGATAAGCAAGGAAGTTTGGTGTTAAGCATAGGTGTATCAGTTTGGGGTCATTCACAAAGACTTTAGACAAAAGTGCAAGAGCACTAATAGGTTAATTCAGGAGTGTAGCCCAGTGTAGCCCTAGTGCTGCAAACACGTGTGTTTGAAAGATGTGCAAGGGCGAAACAGGAAGAGGAGTCCCCTACAAGCTAAAAAGGAGTGCACACATCTGTGGCAATTCATCTAGCAATGTAGAGAGTATAAAGGGGAATACTGTCTGTTGGACTGATGTTGCAGGTGGTGCAACACTTCTCCCATATATACAATATATATATTTCATAATTTCATAAAGGCTATAGCAACCCACATGACAGTGGAATAAAAATCACACATTTTATAGTTTGCACAGTGCATGTTATATGTAATTACATTTATTACTAAAAAAAAGTCATTTGTACTTCACAAAAATGTGCCATCTCTAAGCAGACATGTTTGTAAAAAAAAATACACAATGTAATAAATTTCAAATGACGTTTTTGCATTGTGAAATGCTCATTTTTGTTGTGATTAATGCTATTTTTCCCATTTATGACTTTTATTACATTGTGCTATTAGTCCTTTTGTGCAGCACGAGGAGACAGGATTTTACCAGTCTCTAAAATCTTTACAATAGGGATTACAGAGTGCGCACATTTCTGCACATTGTTGCCAATTCAGACATTAACAGAAATGGAAACATCTTGATGAATTAGAACTAATTAATGTAGTATAAATTAGAAATCAATTAATAATTCTATGCTGATAGTTCATAATACTGCAAATTAATTTCAAAAAATGCCACCACAAATCTTTTCCCAGGCAATGAATTAGGAGCTGACTGGTGACTCGTAGGCCAATATCTAACCTGTGTGATTCATGAATTTAAGCAAAGCTTAAGTAATTTATTTGCAAATCGATTCAAACTCATTTTAGCTGATTCTTACACCTGTTCCGTCTTCTTCTCTTTTCTGTTGTGAAAATGATCTGATTAGCTTGTCTTTCTATTAATAAATACTTTTCTATTTTAAAATAATTGTTCAGTATAAAAATAAAAACTGGGTAAATAGGTATAAATAAAAAAATATTTTCAGTATAGTTAGTTAGCCAAAAAATGTAATGTATAAAGGCTGGAGTGACTGGATGTCTAACATAATAGCCGGAACACTACTTTTCAGCTCTCTTGGTTTCCAGGCAGTAACCAATCAGTGACTTGAGGGGGGTACATGGGTCATAACTGTTGCTTTTGTATCTGAGCTGAATGAATCAAAAGTAAACTCACTAAACAGTAATGTCCCATGTGGCCCCCCTTAAAGTCGCTGACTAGAGAGAGCTGAAAAGCAGGAAATCGGGCTCAGTTATTTTAGACATCCTCTCAATCCAGCCTTTATAGATGAAATTTCTGGCTAACTAACTACAGTATATTAGAAACATTTTTGGTTGGCAGAAGTGATGGGTGAATCTGGGCTGTTTCGCTTTGCGGAATAATTCGTGAAACGCATTGAAGTCAATGTACATCAAAATTATTTTGATGCGTTTTTATGCGAAATTTTTTTTTCACGTCTGATTTTTTGCGCAAAACATTTGCAGGCAAAGAAGCACGGAAATTCGCCCTGAATCCATGCCTGCTGAGATTATTTGTCCACCACTATTTGGCACACCCAGTTTTTATTTTTACTCTGAACTGTTCTTTTAAGGAGTTTGGTTCAAATGAAAAATATGATGTTTTCTGGAATTAAATAAATACTGCAAATGTAGGCTTTTATACGCGTTTAGGCCCAAAAATGGAATATTGATAATTACACTTTAGCATTAGTCACACAGTAGCCTATGGTGTAGCAGACTCTTGCTACATTTACAGTAAACATAAGACCCCACCCAGAATGTTTTTTTCTTCTTCTGTTAAAATCTACCACCTAAACAAAGCTAAGTATTGAGTGTTATACAGCTTTATTCACTAAGGTATATTTAGCATTGTATGTATTGTTTGTTGGTAGCCATTTTGTTTAGTAAAGTAAACAATTCCATGAATTTAACTCATTTATAAATAATTTTTCTTGAAAAATTAGGAGCAAGAATAAGTCGCAACAAAATCGAGCGCCAATTGGTATTGTAAAATTGATGCTCCAAAAACACGACTTACTCGAATTTTTGCTGCAAAAAAACGTTTTCGGATTATCTGATGAAAACCCCAACTTATTAAGGGACATCTGCCATTGACTTCTACATGACCTCGACGAATTTGAGATGGAGTGTTTTCAGATTTGGATTTCTAGCAGCTTTGAGGTATAATAAATCTCAAAAAAAAAAATTTCCATGAAAAATTTGATTTTCCCCTTAAAACATTGACCAGATAAATTTGAGGTTTAATACACGGGCCCCTAAGTGTTGGTATTTATTTCCTAAACATGCTACTGTAAATTTTGAATTTAATAGTGCCATTATTGCTACAAGGAGTGGCTTCTATTCATTTTTCAACTCTAATATTACTCAGGATTTCCAGGCCACTTGGCCTTCTCCAGCTGCCTACCTTCTTGCTACTTCCGATCGGGTGGTTCTACATTTCCCAGATTTTTGGCACAGCAGATGGCTTGTGTCTAGTGGTGCCCTCTAGCTAAGAACCTTTCTACTCTCAGCTTGGTATCCACTGGACCCATGACTGGCATGGTACTCCTGAGGTGTTGATCCCTTCCTTCCTCCTTGTTGGAGCCTCAGCTGCTCAACTAGCTGTCCTGCACCTATCCTTTATCACTTACAGCGAGATGCACAGATCTGGCCTACTAGTAGCTTGCCTAACATTCAGGTTCACCTTGGCTCTAAGAATCCACTCTTATCTTCTTTACATCTGCCAAACAGGAAGTCACTGATCTCACTTCTATAGACTGCCTAGGGATATGCCCTACTGAGTGTTATAGAATAGAACCTCTCTTGAGCCTCCTCAAGGGCATCCCCTGTTCCCACAGCATCATCTAGCGACCAGAAGTAACAATAAAAATTGATATTATATTTAATTATATCTGCCACTAACACTTCCAACCTATTTGGCAATTTCCTATATTACTTTGTCTTTGTCTGTGTCCTCTACACCATACTCATAATCTTTACATTGGAGAAGAAATGTTTATATTTCTAAAATCTGTGTGAGTGGCTGACGTTGTATATCTAATATTAGGCATTGCCATGTTTAACCTACAACTCTCCTAGCACATATTGTTTCTCCTGTATAGTTGTTACTACAATAATTATAGTCACTGTCTTTCTCTGCTTCATCCCTGAAGCAAATGGAATGTTATTATACACAATTATGAAGAAAGGATTGTTCATTTAAACCTCTAGCGATTGGGCTATAAATGCTAATGCATGAGTCTAAAATACGTAGGTAATAAACGAAAGCATAAAATTTATATTTTATATTATTTAATCAATATTTCAGTTTATTACTTATATAAATGTTTATATTTCAACATCTGGCAGACCATTCTATTGGCAGCAAAGTATGGCTGATTATATTATTGTAGAAAATGATAATGAGCTAACATCAATTTGCCATGTTTACATGGCTGAGAGTATGTTTAACCTTTAACAGATTAACAGAATTCTGATGGGACAAGTTACATATTTACATAGATAATTTGGGTTGGGATTGGGACAATATCTGTCAAATTCAACCCCTCCAAATGTTTCCCAGCACCCTAATTAAGTTACATTCCTTTTCCCTGGATTTACCCAGTTTGCTTTATGTCTCTGCATCTTTTCAACCTAATTTAAAGGGTAACTTTTGCAAAAATAAATTGTCTCCCTTTGTCTGCCTATAATGTAGCTGCTAGGTTTGCAAGCAAAGTGACTGGATTTAAGGTCACACTTTTCAAAATTTGCCATTGTCATGTGTATCAGGGTATGTATTAGAGCTAACTGTATTTCAAAATAACCAACTGACACCAAGCAGTGTATACCTAGAGTAAAGATAGTTAAGATTAATTTTATTATTTTTGAAATGTTATATTTCTTGAGTGAAAATCCCCATGCAAGTAGACATTCAAAAAATGTTTTTAACATTATGAAATGTCCCTGTAGATTTCAATGCTAAAGCAACTCAACAATCGTTCAGAATTCTCGAATAAGTGTTATGAGTGTCATTCACACGTGATGTTTCCATTGTTTTGAATGGATCTTGGTGGTTTTTATAACCCAAACTATTTTGACAATTAAAAGCCAGGAAAAAGTTCTCATAACTTATCGCTTGCACATTGGTTGCTGATACAGAACACATGGTCTCCTCTCAGGAAGAGGCCCTCCGTTTTCACGGAGACAAAGATAAGGTTTTCACGTTTTTGGGTTTTCACATGATCAGCCAGGTTTTTGGAAGGGCTGCCTGAGTCAAACCTGCCTGTCCAGTTTTCCAAATTAAGAATTCAAGGCAGAATTCTCCCAGATCGACATGGTGAGCAGCCAATCGCAGGTTGCCATATCATAGCCCAACCCCATGACTTCAGTGGTCTGCTACACAATACCAAGGGTCTGCCCTGTGATGTCACTGGAATTCACCACCTGCCTGAACCTCATGGCCCCAAAAGGTGGCAACCCTAGAAGGACTCTCAGGCTAGCCGTCAGAAAGCACTATGCTATGTACCCGCACCGCTTAAAAGTGCACTAAGCATCAAGCCTATATATATATATATATATATATATATATATATATATATATATATATATATATATATATATATATATATATATATATATATATGTAGTCCCACAGTACCAGCACTCCGATCTTTAAACAGGTTCGTGGTGCACGATCAAATACAGGATATATAGAACAAGAAGGATTATGTTGTAAATCAATAAACGCAAAACTTTTCTTCACATCAATACAGTGAGTGCTGATCCTTCTTGTTCTATATATATATATATATATATAAAATAAAAAATCAAACTCATACACAGGGGAATGCTTAAAACCACCTTATGGCGCCAAATGCTAATGCTAGGCAACCACACCCGGAAGTGAAGGGGATACATGCAGTGAAAAAGTATATACAGCAGCAAACACACTCCATTTACTTACTAGTGTGAAGACCTAGTCAGAGACACATCGCTTGTCCCAGCCGCAGCGGACCAAAGCACAGGGTCTCGCTCTGTCCCAGGCAGGGGGCGTGTTGAGGGTGTGTCATGCATCCCGTACCACAGTCCTGTAGAGGTGGGGTTTGCTCAAAGAGCTTTATTACGCACCCTAAGCAGCGTCAGTCTGTAACCAAGCACCTCAAACTTAGCAACGCCGCATGGCGTTATGCCCTAGAAGTTACAGGCACTCAATCGTAGTAGCCAGTCAGTGTACAACCACAACCTGGCATACATCACTGTGAGTAGTGGCATATACTCACAACATTACAGCGTATTAGACTGCGAATGAAAATGGAACCACCAGCCGACACCACATGGAACCACCAGCCGGCACCACATTGAAAGAAAGGATCGGGAACCACCGGCCGGCAATCAGCAAGGCACTGAAAGAGGGGAAAGCTTTGCAACCGGGTGCCAAACACTTTTTGACTAAAGGACACACATTGCCAACCTTTAGATGCATGGCAACTGACCACCAAACCCCCCTGGACTTGATACGGTTGCCCCACGAGGACTTAATGAAACTCTGCCCCTTGGATGCTTCTGAGTGCTTTTTGTATCCAGAACTACTCCTGAACCTAGAAATATGATTTTGCCTTTCAGATTGGGATGTATACTAGAGGGTTGTGGTGGTCCACTGTTTATGCTGCTTCATTGTCTGATACGTCTTTATTGGATTCATTTTCATTCACAGTCTAATACGCTGTAATGTTGTTTTTATTTCACTTTAGACCAATGACTCAATGCACACCCTGGGTAGCAGGCGTAACCTGCCTGCTTAATGTCCATTATGCCGCAACACCCTAGCCCTGGTCTATACTGAGCGTCTATTTGAAAGTCTGCACTTGGTCCTGATATGTGGGTCTGGGGGAAAGGTGACATTAGCTAGCGGCAGTTCACAAGAAGCACACATGGCAGTTTCTGTTTAGTACTCACAGTGATGTATGCCAGGTTTACATTTAGCACCCAGGTGGAGATTTTGGCAAAAGGTGTGCGCTCTATATGCAGTCTATATATATATATATATATATATATATATATATATATATATATATATATATATACACCCCCTATTGTAAGGGGATCTTATAAGAATTCAAGAAGTTCGAAGACCATATGACCATATAAATTTATTGCTCATGCTTGTTTGGTTCGATGTCTGTGTCAGCTCGGCGTGCTCGAAAATTTAAATATTTAAAGGTGCCACATGCTACTTCCCATTGCCCAATTTAGGTCTATTGTACATGGTACCTGGGTGCGTGTCTAGTCTGGTTTTTCTGTTCTTTGACCCTAGCCTGTCCTTGACCACTGCTGTATCGCTGCCTGAACAGACATTTGCCTGTTATTGACTATTTTGACTCTGGCCTGTACTACTATGCTTGGCTCTACCCTGTCCTACATGCCACGTTATGGTCCCTCCTTGTCTTCCCAGAACTCTCGCCTTGGTTCTCTCACTTTAAGACCTGGAGGGCTCCTCCCGAAGTTGTCTGTCATAGGAGGAAATGTGAGCAATGGCCAGAACCTTGGCATCTGTTCTGGGTTTTGGCAAACACATGTGACAATTACAATTTTCTGAAAACAAGTAATATATATTTGAAACATTAGTAAGATGTCATGTTGGTGCAAAATTATATTAATAAGATTGCTGCCATAACATTATATCTGTTTTTTCTTGTTTTATAATTTTATTCCATGCCCTTGTGACACAGTATACCTTGCAGCATAATGTTGAAAAGTCCTTCACATACAGATATATCAATATTAGCATATATCAATATCAGCATCCCTCAAGCTTTACAAGCAGTACTGTTTAAAATTTTAGTGTTGAAATAAAGAAATCCTATTTTGTGCCTTCATACAGTGTCTATTTCTGTTCTCCAGATCTACCAACATACTGTATGCAAGATTTAATCAATGATTTATAAAATGGCATTTTAGCTTTTTTTCTGCAGAACTTAAACTTGCTTAGTGCAGCTTAGTGTCCCACTGTCGCATCTAATTACTTGCTTATGGTACCTCTTAATCATCTGAAGAAATAAGCCCTGCTTTTCTTTACTCTTTAGCTCTTATAGTGCCATATGGTGAGTTTAATTGGGGTTTTTACCTTGGGGTATTTTCTCTCATAATGCATTATCCTGCCATTTTCTCACATTTCAGTGTTACTGGAACAAGTGTGAGCATTTCTTCTAATATCATTAATCACCATGTTATCCAAGGCCGATAGTTTTAAACAACAGCAGATCATGCAAATGAAAGCTTAATTTGTGTGATCTGTGTATGATTCTCTTGGTATAATGTTTAGTGAAATATAATTAAAGCTCATAGTTGACTAACAGCAGAGATGCATAGAATACATGAGATAGAATGTATTTACATAATAGCTTCTAGAAAAACAATTATATATTTGTATATATATTGATGGAATGTATAAATATGTAAACATATTAAGCACATTTTTGTTCTGCAGGTTTTATGAATGATGGTAGGTAGAAAGGGTGACCAACTGGCACATTTGGAGAAAAGGTGCTTGCAAGGGGAAATGATTACTCTTTACAAGTACAGTAGAGGACATTGTACAGATAGTGAGGAATCTTTTTTTCCATAGAAAAGATCAGTACATCAATGTCCACCCCTTTAGGCTTGAGGAAATGAACTTTTATTTGAAGCAGTGTAGGTGGGTCTTCCCAATGAGGGCAGTGAGGTTGTGGAATGCCCTGCTGGGTGTTGTTGTGATGGCAGATTTTATCAATGCTTTATGATTACTAAAACAAGCATAATTTCCAAGGCTATAGTGATCATAAATAATTATTAACATGACCTATAGGTAACTTTTAGGAGTTTAGTTATGAAAATCTGATTTTATCTCATATTTTAAATAAAATATAAATAAATAAAAAAAAGCTGGACCACAAATCCCATCCCGGATTTTGACTTATGTATTAATAAAGTAAATCAAATTAATTGGATTTGGAAACAACTCGATAAATCGAGTGAAAAACCTGAATCATACGTTTTTTTCTGACTTTTTTCCTCAATCACCTAATTTTTTCGTGTTTTTGTCTGAAAACCCCGAATTTATTGGATTATCATACGAAACCCAGCACAGACCACTATATCTTCAAATTGGAAAAGGGACATCTACCGTTAACTTCTACAGGACCTTGACAGGTTTGAGATGGAGTATTTTTGGATTCGGATTTCTTGCTGCTTTGGCTTTGGTTCTTAATGAATCTTGAAAAATTATATGACCTTTAATAAACAACCCCCTTAGTTGAGTGTAGGTATTAGTACAGTTATATGTGTAAGTTACATGTGTGTACACAGTATGTGCAGAACATGGTTGAAGTGTTTATAGCTCATGTACAATCAAAATGGGAGAGCACAGAATTGTGCTTAGAAATCTATACTAATCATGTGAGCATGGACATCAACTATGGATCAACTAGCAGTTAGACAGGTTATATATATGAAAAAAGGTTGATGTGATAGACCAAAGGATTCCAGTACTAAACACCTGCCTCGACCTGGTGGCTTGTATAGAGCTATTTTTTTGTGTTGCACCTATAAGAGCTCATGCTTTAGAAATGCAGGCAGTTCAAGAACATGTTGCATTCCCCTGTGGATGCACATTCAGTATCTGGTACAAAATCTAGGAAACACAATTATACTGAAATTTTCAGAAGAAATGGAAAAAGTGTTCAGAAAAGAGTCCAGCATGGGTCTGTATTTGTAGACCCACACCCAACCCTGACATGCATGTCTGCAATCAGATCTGGATCATGCACTGCCTACTAAAATCTCTATTTGTGCTTGAATAAAGCAGTGTTGTTATAAAGTCAGCAATCTCTGTTAGCTCCTCAGTCAGCTCAAAGTCAGAGAGCAATAGTGTTTTCATGATGTCTTTCTTTCCATACCCAAACCTTCCTGGACCTTCCTGCCTTCCTGAACCCACCCGGCACCCGCTGAACAGCTCTGCAAACTGATAGTGATGTCAGTGTTTTGGTAGGGGGACTGACTTGGGAACCAGAAGTGAGGCATCAAATCAGCAAGGTTTTAAGGTTTTCAAGTTTGTTTTAAAGCTGCCCGCAACCTCCCCGATTTACTCCACTAGGTAGCTGCAGACCAGCCCCACAGTCAGGACATCTGGGCTTTTCCATCCTAATCCTGGCCGGTATTCCACAGGTACCTGCAGTACCTGACCCACTGCAGGACTCAGAATATGCCACTACTTGTAGTAAATGAGCCCTATTGTATACAGAAAAAAATACTTACTCACCACCACATTTGTACCAGCACTGGTACATGTAAGCCAATGGCCACCTGACGTCCTTGTTCATATTTTCAAGCAGTATTTGGCAGGCGAGTGCCAGCTTCAGCGATTTCATTCAAGTATCATTTATAGGAAGCAACAGGGAGCTATTCCATGTGTTCTGCATCTTTATTAATGTGTGCAAGAGAAATAAGTCAAACCATTGGAGATAATAAAAGATTTTTTAAGAAACAAGTCAAGTTTAGATGAATGAACCGAAAGTATATAAAGTGCAACCTCTTAATAATATGACAAAAACATTTTTTTTTAATATTTTACAGCCTTTCTATCAATTCATATAATGATTAGCAGTCTATTGTTCATGACTTATGTTCTGCAGGCCTTTTACATAAGATATAAATTACTATCACTCTCAATACTCCCAACTGTGTTTGTTTAAAGGGTGTGATATACTATTTATCTTTTGCTGCATCATGATTTTTTTTCATAAAACTCAGCCATTAAGTGTTTGCTTTTGAAAGGTTTGCATTTAACATCTGTCAGTTTGTGTGCAGAAATAACACCCACGGCAATTTATTTAATAGATAGCTATTCTAGTAAGGAAATATAGCAAATGTTATACTCAAGCCTTCCCTTTTTCCGGGTGTAAGCACTTTACTACAACAATATATAACATCTCTGTCAGGATTCTATGAACGTGTTGATTTAAACATTTTGTACTGAAAAATTATGCAGAAAAAGCCAAAGTATTTATTACCTTGTACCTGCATTTAGTATAGAAAAACTATATAAAAAGCAATAATTGTGGCACTAGAATCTCTTATGTTTACACATGAGACAACAACACAAAAAGTTTCTCAGCCTTTTAAACTCTGAAATATTTTGGAACAAAAGCCTGAAATGCTCTAGGACTTTGACTATCTAGCTTGTTCTTGTATTGTGTAAGAAATGTGAAAGACTACAGGATACCTACAGGATATTCTGGTGCCCTCTTGTGAAATCAGTGCTGCGCTCCATCATACAAAGCACAGGAATATTAGATAATACATAGTACACGTTTAGTAGTAGTACCATAGTACAATACCATACCTGTACAATACAATAGTACAGCAAGTATAGGATGTTATTCAGAATACTCAAGATCTGGGGTTTTCTGATAGCGGATCTTTCAGTAATTTTGCAATATCCATCATTTATCAAGGGTATAATTGAAAATTCTAATTTTTAAATTTGAATTTTGAAGTTTATTTTAGTGTAATTGGACTAGGGAATAGTCCACATTCTATATGAGTTTAAAAAAAATAGAAATTAAAATTTTGTAATACATCATGTACTGTCCCTTTAAGAATTTGAAAACCTTTATACTTTAAGGGGCAGATTTATCAAGGGTATAATTGAAAATTCAAATTTTTAAATTTGAATTTTGAAGTTTATTTTAGTGTAATTGGAATAGGGAATAGTCCAAATTCTATTTGAGTTTAAAAAGAAATAGAAATTAAAATTTTGAAATACATCATGTACTGTCCCTTTAAGAATTAAAATTGGACTATTCACTATCTAAAACATGCTAAATTGGTGTTTTAGCCTATCAGGCCCTCCTACAAGCAATTCGTTTGGTGGATTTTTTTTAATTTTTTTTTTTTTATGGGTGAAAAAACTAATCAAATTTGATTCGAACCGAGTTTGCAGGTTGATCTTATTCACCCGAATTTAAACAATTAGAATTTTTAATAAATTTCGATTAGTAGTTTTTTTTTTAATTTGAGTTTATGGAAGTTTTTATAAACTCCCATAAACTCTAAATTTGACCCTTGATAAATATGCCCCTAAGTCTACTAAAAAATCATTAAACAAACCCAATAGGCTTGTTTTGCCTCCAATAATGATACATTATGGGAGTTCTTTTTTTGTCTTTTTGGGGTACAAACTCACATTTTTCATTGAAAAAACTAAAATATTTACAAGATTTATTATACCCTGATGCTACAAAAAGAATCCAAAAATCTGCCATCTCATACTAGTCAAGTTCATGTATAAGTCCATGTATGTTCAATGAGAGTTGTCCCTATCCCAATTTAAAGATATTGTGGTTTGCTCTGGGTTTGGCCTGATAATCTAATAAATTTGGGGTTTCCAGACAAAACCCTGAGCGATTCGAGAAAAAAGTCAGAAAAAATTGTACGATTTAGGTTTCGCTTGATTTTAATGGGTTTTTCCCAATCCGATTTACTTGAGTTATTTTATTAATAAATAAGAACAAATCAGGCATGGGAGTTTGGTCAACCATTTTTATGATATAAATTTGGATTTTAGTAAATAAACCCCTATAACTCACTTTGAATAAAGTACAAAGTACTGTTTTTATTATATCTTCATAATTGTTATTACAGAGAAAAAATATACTTTTTACAAATTTGAATTATTTGGATAAAATGGAGTCTATGGGAGAAGATTTTCACATAATTCAGAGCTTTCTGGATAACAGGTTTCTGGATAACGGAAGAATTACAGGTATTAGATACAGAGTACAGGTATAAAACCTATTATGCAATTTTCCAATTTTCAATTAGTGATTTATAATGGCAAAAAGTGGGAAAACATGGATTTTTTTAAATTAAAAGAATGTGAAAAATGAATTTCTAACTCACGCCACCTTACAAAAAAACTATGGGCTGACACAAGGGGGCAGATGTATCAAGGGTCGAATTTCGAGGGGTTAAAGCCCTCGAAATTCGACTGGGGAATAGAATCGAATAGGGAATTTACGCACTGGCAAATAGTCGAATGGGACGAATATTCGCCAGGCGAATAGTCGCGCGATCGAATATTCGATCAAAGGATTTTCATTCGACCGAATGATCGATTGAATGCCTTTTTATTCGATCAAAAACATAGAAAAAAAGCCTATGAGACTTTCCCATAGGCTTTTAAAGCAATTCGGTAGGTGTAATTTGGCAAAGTAGGAAGTCAAAGTATTTTTAAAAGAGACAGTATTCGACTATCGAATGGGCGAATAGTCGCAGCGTTTTTTCGCTCAATCTATTCGAATCATTCTACTCAGGTGAATTTACGCCAATTCGATAATCGAGGAGCACAAAAAACTACTCGAAATTCGAGTTTTTTTCCCTCTATTCATTTACCCGAGCTTGGTGAATGTGCACCAAGGAGATGGACATATTAAGAGGTGTGAAGAGTAGCTTTATTTCAGAAAAAGTGTAGAATTTTAATTGATTGTATTAAAAAAAATGTCCAGTTTTGTCACGTGTGACTTTGCGTCTATCTCTTGATAAAGTCTAGTTTGTTACGATACAGTCATTGCGGAATTGCAGCACAATAGTCTAGAGAGGGCCCTCTCACTTATTTACAGCACATTTGTACCATCTCTGTGCAGGAATCTGGCCTGTGAGCAGGTGTCCTACATGTTAAGTGATTGACCTAACTGTCAATCAAAATCTAAGTTTGGCTCCTGCATGAAGAAAACAAATTGCTGAGAGGTGAGATAATGAAGTATAATTGGTTTATTTCAGAATATTTAAAAGTTGATTATTTTCTGTATTTTCATAAGCTAAAATTCAAGTTACATTTTCATTTTAGTGATAGTTCTCTTTTAATTCAAAGATAACTCAGTTTACATAAATGGTTTGCTAAGGGAAGCAGGGAAGATTTAAATCACCTTTATTGCCTGCGACATGCTTATGATTTCCATGCCAAAGTATATTATAAAGTACAGATTTCAGAATACAGAAAAATGTATAAAGCTATGTAAGTGCAATGTCACTCCTTGCTATCCTTAAATTATGTCTCAAAAACCAAAATATGGATCTACGTTTAAGACTTCAAAGCAATCAATTACTTGTACAAACTAATTACAGACACAGAGCTAGACCCATAAATAACCTGGAGTCTAGAATACATTGTAGCTGTAATTATTTGATATTTATTACCAAAGGTCTCCAAACACTACTAGCAGTACATTATAATTCAGTCTACAAAAATGACAAGATACCGTTTGCCTCTGGTAGTGGATCACGCTAGTGACTGTATTCTGTGATTTGCAAGCCGTGCTTCATTTACAGTATTTCATTTGCACCTTTCCAGTGTTGCTGTATCAAAAAAAGCAGATTCTTAACCCCTGCTTCCCACAGATGTCTGTGTACTTGGAAACCCCATTTTAACAAGCAGTTGTAAATATTCAAGTAAAACTGACTCTACTTTACAGGGTTATTTATCAAACGTTTTAGAGGTTACTTAGGTTGAACTCTCAACTTGATTGTTTTCTAATTTAAAAAAAAACTTGAATGAAAAAACTAGAATCAGTGGTTCAAGGTTAAAAACCCCAAAAAAACGAACAAATTAAAAAACGTGAATTGCTTGATTTTTCGAGAGAAACCTACTGAAAAAACCCTGAACATCATTAAGGCTTTTAACATCTTCAAATGGTTTAAGGGACCTCTGCTGTTGACAGGTTTTAGCTGGAGTATTTTCGAATTTGAGCTATTTCCAGCTCCAGTTTTTTTTAACCCTGAAAAATTTGAGTCCTTTTTTTAACCTGAAAATTTGAGTTTTTGATTGAAAACTACCCTTGAAAAACTCAAATTGCGTTATCAATTTGACCTTTGATAAATCTGTCCTACATGTTAAGTGAATGCAAGTATAAGTGCAATTATGCTAAAATTGATGCATCTGTTGCATGTCCTGGTGCTATTCGTTAAAGGTATTTGTTTCTAAACAGATTGGGACCTATTTATCAACACTGGGCAAATTTGGCTCTGGGCAATATTCTATGGGAACCAATCAGATTTTTGTTTCCACTGTTTTCCTTGCAGCTTGCTGAAAAATGCTTATCAGTGATTGGTTGCTATAGGTTGCTGCCCAGGTGCAATTTGCCCAGTATTAATAAATGATCCTCACTGTGCAGTTGCACTGAGCATTAATGGATCATCCCAGGGTGCAAGTGTGCCTACTGAGACTTGGAAACCCTGGAGCCACAGCAGTTGGTTTCAGTAGGCAGATGTGTGCTAGCAACATTTTAAACTTGCACCTAATTTGCAAAAACATACACGTGCAATTGCTTGCATTTTCATGCATTAGATGCAACATTCCGAGTAGTGCTTCAATTATGGTGGAATCTTCCCCTACCACTCACACTTTTATACTGCCAGATATTGCATTGTTGGACCTTAGGTCGCATTTCTGCTGAAGGTGCCACCCAACAGGATCGAATACATTCATATCCTTTGTTCCTACAACCAGTAAACAGGGGACAAGGTGCGCATAAATTCAAATAAAGGACAAAATTGCCTGTTTGCTTAGTCTCTAGTACTCTGGAAGTAAGCAACCTTCAGTATATCTGGGCCTGGTTGTACCTTTCTGTCCAAGAAACCTTTCATTCATGGTTACTAACACTGGTCCCCATTTTTTTCATTTTGTCTTCCATACTGTCACAGCTAAAGTTAAAACTCAGCAGTAACATCATTCCTATAGAGTAGACGCTTCTTATGAGGGCTGAGCTAAGAGAGAGGGTCACAATTTACCGACACTTTAGCGTTTAGCAGCTGTGGCTTTGCTGGGAAATCTTTTGACCCCCAAACCTTATACCATAACAGTAAACACACACAAAATTAAACTACTTACTGCGGTGTGAAATGATGCAACAGAAACTGTTATTCTGTTCTGCTTATTTTCTATCACATTATAAATATGCCCCTTAGGCAGAGCAGACTTACTGTAGAATACCATATGGTACAGGGTTTTTTTTTTCAAGTTAAAATTAACTATGAACATGTGTTGATTTTAATATTTGGGATTGAAAAATGATGCAAAACAAGCCAAAGTATTTATTACCTTGCACCTGTATTGAGGATATTAGGAGAATATAAAAAGGATAATCATGGAAGCAAAACACTTATGTTTACATGAGATGAAACAACAACATAACAGTTTCTTTCTTTTAACTCTAAAAATAAAGTGTTTTGGAGCAACAACCTGAAATGCTATAGGACTTTTTGTGAAAGACTACAAGATGTACAGTATTTTAGGGTGCTGGAGGCAATCACAACAACAAACATAAAAGGATGCAGGCAAACATTAAGAAGGGAAACAATAGATAAGTTCATACTGTAAGCTTTCATACCTCCCAACTGTCCCGTTTTGAGCGGGACAGTCCCGCTTTTGACAGCTCAACCCACAGTCCCGGATTTGTACTGACAAATTCTGAGCTTCTCTTTGATCTGCTGCACTGAACAGCCAGAAAAAGATACAAAGGTTCTAACTTAATTGGCTCTTGGCACTGATCCCAGAATAGATACTTAAAATACTTTTGTAACCGTTTTAGATAAGATAAGATGTTAGACTGACAGCTTGAAGGGCAATTCACCTTCATTAGCAAAACTGTAATAACACAGAAAAACCACATAAATGTGTTCAGACTTTCATAACCTGCCAAATTTTGTAAAATGGACATGGTAATTAGGGGGTTTGATCACAAAAATGGGCATGGTCAAAAAATTTGGTGCCACAAATCTTTTTGTCCCTCTTTCTGTTTCCAAAATGTTGTGAGGTATGAGTTTTGTG
Source organism: Xenopus laevis (assembly GCF_017654675.1). NCBI lineage: Eukaryota > Metazoa > Chordata > Amphibia > Anura > Pipidae > Xenopus > Xenopus laevis. The sequence continues at coordinate 49,731,836 of NC_054371.1, forward strand.
CTAGCTCTACTGGGACCTGTTAAACTCCCTGCATTTTAGCTGTATATAATAATGTACTATGCATTAACTGACTCTCCTACAGGTCCTGAGCACAGCACCCTGTCGGATCCCGCCATGCTCAACAAAGAGTCCTCATTTAAACCCCTTTTTTTCTGGAGCCCTCCAAGAACACAGTAATGCACTCCACCATACAGAGCACAGGGATTTTATATTTAGGGTTACAGAAGCCAAGTAGTCAAGTCCAAGACACTTAACATGCTGTATAGGCTCTAATGTCAGTCTATCAATTATTATCCATTATTTGATGTTAGCAAAGCCGGCAGCTTTGTAGAGTTACACCAGAATTACACAATTATTTTACATCACTCTTATAAATTACACTGCAATAAATGATAACAAAGGCACAAGTGTAAAAAGCTGCAGCTCTACCACAAGCCTGGCTCTGAACTGGGGAAATATTTTATATTTTTTATATTTCTATATAGGCAGATGAGGACCTCCCCCTTGAAGTTTCCAATGTAGGCACCCTAGTGACCCATAATCACTCCCAAAATAAACACCCTGGTGGTCCCTCGCTGCTAGCCACACCATCATGGGATGCAAGTGTGGCCACAGGTGGACCAGATTAGGGGATATGGGTCTGCTTCCAGCTAGTTATGCATCTGCTAGGCATTTTACCGTGGAAAATATGGCCACTTATATTTATAAGCATGCTTTCCCAACCCACCTCCTACCTATCCACTAACTTGCTTGTAATGGAGCATTAGAAGGTGCAGCCTGCATCAGGGCCCTGTCCTTAGGCTAACTCGGGGTTGCAAGTGCTCAGAAAGTGAGCACTAAGGGGGTGGGGGTGTTCACTGTTCATTTGGAAATGGCAAATGGAAGACTCGTTGCTGAACCAACTTTTTCTTTTATTCACAGCAGCACACCACAGATAACTTGATCTAGGCACCAATATTTGTCTTCTCTTTATTCCCATTCTTACTCTCCAGAAATGATCTCTCCCTAACTAACTCACTGCCAGAAAAGGCCACTTTTTTTGTTTCCTGTCCCTTTTATAATCCCAGTCTCACAAATTTATTAACATTGTAAACATTTGAATAAACATCTGAACAAAATACATTTTCACCTCCTTACACGGCTTTATTTGCCTATTTTGCCCATACTTCTACCAGATCAGCATATGTACGCTAACTGTACCAACTATACTATGCATGCAAAATATATATTGGTACCTGCACAGTACAGTATAACTTTACCAAAACCCTTTGTTCCTCGTATGAAACCTTTTTCTTTTTGTATATATACAGCCACAATTGTACACAGTGTTTTAAAATGTGTAAATTTATACAGATTATATCTATTATAAATTACACAGAAATAATAAATACTTAAGTGCTATGAGTTCCATTACACAGTTGGGTTGAGGTCCCTTGCTTTTTATTATAACATATACAATGGAACTCCTGTGTGTGATGTTTAGCCCAAATGTTATTGCTTGGTTATTGCTCCTAACTAAAAACCATCATCAATCTTCCCCCAGTGGCAGATACATTAAACAATATTTGTTGTATTTTTCAGTTTTTAGAAATGGTCCTTTATTATTTTTTCTTTAGCTTTTTTAAATTCGTTTTTTAATGAGATGGATAGCACATAAAAACAATAGTTTGGATATTGAAGCCTAAAGTGATCCAAAGACACAAGACTGAATATCTAGACAAGGAGAAAAATGACTTATAGAAAAAGTAATTTTTTAACAACCTAGAGAGCAATCACTTACTTCCATTAATTTATCCTCACAGACCCAGGGACAAGTTGCCAGAGAGCATATGGAAAGCATTAGTCTTTCTTTGAAGGGTGATATCTGATAACAACTTTCAAACTCTTACTACTTTAAAGGAAATATTATTCTTTATTTACAACTCCAATGGGGTTGATTACATGCAAGGTCTTTAGAATTTTGGGGTACACATAGGTTGCTCTTAGACAAAACATTTGGCCAGGTTTTCCTTGGCTTATAAAAAGAGTACAGAGATTCATTAAAGCATAGTTGAAGTTTCTTAGTAGTGACTTCCCTATAGTTGTATTTCTAAACTATCACATGTGGATTAAGTCATTCACCTAAACTTGCCATGACCTTGGGCCCTCATATATTATTTAGGTTCCACTAGGGGTCCAATCCTACTCCTGCCCTGTTAGTATATACCACTGCTATAGTTTAAGAAATGTATAGTAGTTAATTGCAGGGTAGGGTCACCTACAGGCCCAACTTTGCTGCAAGGCCACACAGGCCTTTGGGCCTAGGGCGACACAAGCTCAGGGACGGCATGCCGCCCAGCCGCACTTCAATTTGCACTTAGTCAGAGCTCTAGGGACTATGCGCCTTTTCCCAGTGCTCTGGCTGTAGATAAAAAGGATGCGCGTGATCCGAGGGGAGGGGCAATGGAGGACGCCAGCCTCCAGGCAGAAATCCGGTCCTGGTCACCTACAGCCAGTGCTGTATACATGATGTAAGGGCAAAGGTAAACACCTAGGCATCCCTGCTTACACTCCCTTCCTGTCTGCTAATTTGCATGTTATTTAAATATGCAAGTTAGGGAGCACCAGAGGGTGCAGGTTGCAACAGAGCCCTTTACCCACCACTTGCCACGTGGAATTGAGTAGGAATAGGATTGCTTTGCAACTGCCAGCACTGACCTAGGGCACAAGGGTCTGGCTGCACTCTTTACCAACACTGGATTGGAAATCTGGTGCTTGGTGCAGATCAGCCATTACATTACCACTTGTCATAGGAAAGGACATGCTCAAGTCCTGCGACAGCTCCTCTAACACACACACCGTTCATGAATGCATGTCCAAGGTACAAGCCTTTGTGGCCTTCCCACAAATCCAGGCATCCACCAGCGCTACCTAACTTGCACATCTGAATGACTAACTCATTGGGGATAGCTAAGCAGTGAGAGGGTGGAGGATGCCTGAGCATGTCGCTCGATTTTGATGCCATGATGCCAAAAATACTCTTTTTCTGCCAGTAGAAGAGACCTATTTTCTTTCTGAACCTTTAAGAACAAGGGAGGGGATCAATTGTCTCATTCTCATCCTCTTCGGAGTTTGCTTCCTTCTTCTCAGCAGAAGAAGAGCAATGCATTGCTTGCTACTTTCATTCTCAGTACAAATGTTTTATTGGGTTGCTGAAGTCTTGTATTAATCAGTGGCAACATCTTGCAACCAGGTGCCCCATTTACTATATCTCTTAACCCCTATGGATTGGACCTCTTACATTGCAGTTCTGTAGATACAAGCCACTGTGTAACCTGGGATAAATGTACACGTTTTAAAGCTCCAGCAGTTGTGATTCTACATCCTGGCATATCGCAGTCTTGTCAGCATAGAGCAGGCAAATAAACACACAATGGGCTTCATTTACAAAGTATGGGGCAAGGTGCAAAGTGGTAAGTGGGCAGTACATGGAAGTACCTAGTTTTTGGTGGTAACTTCAGCTCTGATTTACTAATGTCTTTGATGTCACTTCAAAGTATTAGCAGAGAATTAAGACGGTATAAACTTGCAGAAATTTAAATTTTTTGAAGTTTAATGTGTCGATGGGGTGTTCAAGCTTGTAAGATGGATGAAGATGATGTCATGTGAAAAGTGCAGTGTATGACAGTATAAATGTGAAAATGCCTGTAATGTGTGTTTATGGGGTTTGAATGTTCAAAACTGTAATGTTTTAAAGGTGTGTTTACAGAGTTTTGGCCACAAGAGGGCAGTAGAGTCCTATTAATTATAAAATGATGTAATTTTTACCCCGGCTACTTGAGGGAGCTAATGGGAATAAAAACAGTATAAATAGGGGCTAGAAACCATGGGTGTGGCAGTTTGTAGGTGGGGTGGTCCAATGAAGAACATCTGCTGGAAGGAAGAAGAGCCCAGCCCTGAAGTAAACAGTAGGCTTTGCCAGAGTTAGGAGATTTATGTTAAAGTTTGCACTAGGTGTACAAGGCAGTTAGGAAAAGGTAGCAAGGGCAGTTAAGAGCCCGAACAAGGAGTAAGTGGAGCTAGCCTTCCGGTAGATCCTTTACCCATCAGGGATGTAGTGATAGGAAACATAGAGAGGGCTATGGTACTGTGGCCATCGTAAAAAGTCCTGTCCAGAGTAGCAAGGGGACACCAGTGAGGAGTGTCGGGTTGCTGAGGGCAGATGGGGATAGTGAGATAGAGAGGGCGGTGGAACAGGAGCAGCCCATTGGCATTAAGGGGCAATCCTGTAACTAAAAAGGAGGCTAGGTTCCTGGAAAGAGTGGACGTGTATTGAATGTCTGAAGAATTGCCTGTCAGTGTTAATTTGGATTGTCATATTGGCGTTGAAGGAATAAATAGAACTTCATTTAATTCTACAACTGCTGGTTTGCTTATTACTACTACTCACGGGACACCTGCCTACAAGCTTAATGCCGTGTCTATGTTCTAACAAATCATAGCACAAAATGAAGCCTGCTTTAAAGGAGAAAGAAAGTCATTAACCACTTGGGGGTGCCAAATGTTAGGCACCCCCAAGTGAATGTATTTACTTACCTGAAACCACAGGCTCATGGGTAAAAAAGGCTCATGTGGCTCATGGGTAAAAAAGGTTGCTTACCTGAAACCACAGGCTGGTGCTCCTATCAGCAGAAAACTGCACCTGTTCCGAACTCAGATATAATTAATCCTTATTGCAGGCAAAACAATCCTTTTGGGTTTTGTTAATGTTTAAATTCTTTTTTAGTAGACTCAAAAAGTGTGGAGACCCAAATTATAGAATACTACATTATCAGGAAACCCCAAGGTCCTGAGCATTCTGGATAACAGGTCCTATACCTGTAGCGTGGCTTAAAATGAATATATAGAAATGCTGGTAGGTGGGATAAGGGATGGGGGGCAGTTGCAAATTTTATTCCAGGTGTCTACGTTTGAGCCTGACAGCTGCCAATGTTGGATTTTCATGGTGTGTAATTAGTGTGTAGGTTATCTGACTACCATGTGAGTCTCGGGTTGTTGAAAGAGGTAACCCCTGAAGCATGCAACTTATGCATCTTTATAGACACCCCAAGCTGACTATCTTTACGTCTTCATCAGGTAAAAAAAATAATACATATCTAAAATATATTGTCCTCATTACTGGAAGTTAGTTTGCAACTAGCAAACAAATAGATCATATTATAGACAAAGGTGAATGCCGCAACTTGCAAGAAATCTAGAGCTTTTAACTTAAATGTATACATTGTAAACAGCCTTTATTGCCTAACATCTTCTTGAACAGAGTTATACAGTTACAGACACTTCTCTAAGGAACAGACTGGAATTCTGTAGAATCCCTAACATCCCTGAGTTATGCTGTCAACGCAGTAACAAGTTCCTTTTGGAAAGAAATGCATTCATTTCTCACTCATACATGCAATTCATAAAATAGTAACCTATCTGAGATATTTTTTGTACAATGTGGTATAAGTATGGTTTAGATCAGTGATCCCCTAACATGTTGCTCTCCAACCCCTTGGATGTTGCTCTCAAGTGTCCTCAAAGCAGGTGCTTATTTTTGAATTCCAGGCTTGGAAGCAAGTTTTAATTGCATAAAAACTAAGTATAGTGCCAAGTAAAGCCTCCTGTAGGCTACCAGTCCACATAGGGGCTACCATAAAGCCAATCACAGACCTTATTTGGCACCCCAAGGGACTTTTTCATGCTTGTGTTGCTCCCCAACTCTTTTTACATTTGAATGTGGCTCATGGGTAAAAAAGGTTGCTTACCTGAAACCACAGGCCGGTGCTCCTATCAGCAGAAAATTGCACTGGTCTGGGCCAGGGTTATTCCAGTGAGCACCACGGAACGATCCTCTTCCGGCTTCTTCTGTATTCAAATTTCCTTGGCCAGACACATGCCGAAGTTCAGCTTTTTACTCTAATGCGTATGCACAGCCGCGAGAAGACAGAAGAAGCCGGAAGAGAATCACTCCGTGGTGCTCACTGGTATAACCCCGGACCAGTGTAGTTTTCTGCTGATAGGAGCACCAGCCCAGGGCTTCAAGTAAGTAATTACATTAACTTGGGGGTGCCTAACATTTGGCACCCTAAGTGGTTAACGACTTTCCTTCTCCTTTAATTGTTTTCTTAAATATGTCGAGTCATAAAACCCTTTCCTGACCTTAATTAGAATTTTCCTTTTGCATTCCCCAGTCCTGTGTTTATTAAATATGCACTTGAAAGTTAAACTATTAGTACTGTATAGTGTACATTATAATTCAGTGTAATCTTAAAACAGTACTTATAAGTAAACAAGCAAATTAAGAGAATGAATTAAGTCAAAGAGTCAAGTAAACAAACTTTAAATAAATAAATACATAAAAGGACATTTTGTCACGAACATATAATCAATGGAATGAACTTTATGTTACTTTTTCACTTTCTGCATAATAGCTGGCTTAAATGCTTGCAGCTGGTATTGTCTTTTTCTTCACCTAAGCATTTAGGGGTGATGAATTATTAAGCTACGTATCAATGTATTCAGCTTAATCGATATTGCTTAAAATTCTGTGCACATATAGACTTTGTAAGGAAGCTCTATTTTAAATTTGCTTGGAAGCAGAGGCTTCCAACAAAAAAGCTCGGATTCTTAACCATTTGATTTACTAGCATCTGAAATAGGAAAGTTGCTACTCTTCATTAACTCAAATTTGATTTCCAAGTTATCAAAATAATTGCAAAGTGACACAAAAAGGTATAAACATGCATATTTGCGGGATACAATCGAACCCTAGCTTTCGGACTTAGTTCAGTGTTCTACCTTAAAGGGATACTGTCATGGGAAAAAACATTTTTTTCAAAATGAATCAGTTAATAGTGCTGCTCCAGCAGAATACTGTGCTGAAATCCATTTCCCAAAAGATCAAACAGATTTTTTTAATTCAATTTTGAAATCTGACATGGGGCTAGACATATTGTCAGTTTCCCAGCTGCCCCAAGTCATGTGACTTGTGCTCTGATAAACTTCAGTCACTCTTTACTGCTGTACTGCAAGTTGGATTGATATCACCCCAGCCTTTCCTGGTCATGTGACTTTGTTTGACTGCTGGGGGGCAGCAGCCAAACAAAAGAACAATGGGAAGGTAACCAGATAACAGCTCCCTAACACAAGATAACAGCTGCCTGGTAGATCTAATAGACAAAGGTGAATGCCACAACTTGCAAGAAATCTAGAGCTTTTAACTTAAATGTATACATTGTAAACAGCCTTTATTGCCTAACATCTTCTTGTCCTTGGACAGAGTTATACAGTTATACAGTTAGACACTTCTCTAAGGAACAGGCTGGAATTCTGTAGAATTCCTAACATCCCTGAGTTATGCTGACAACGCAGTAACAAGTTCCTTTTGGAAAGAAATGCATTCATTTCTCACTCATACATGCAATTCATAAAATAGTAACCTGAGATATTTTTTGTACAATGTGGTATAAGTATGGTTTAGATCAGTGATCCCCTACCAGTAGCTCGTGAGCAACATGTTGCTCTCCAACCCCTTGGATGTTGCTCTCAAGTGTCCTCAAAGCAGGTGCTTATTTTTGAATTCCAGGCTTGGAAGCAAGTTTTAATTGCATAAAAACTAAGTATAGTGCCAAGTAAAGCCTCTTGTAGGCTGCCAGTCCTCATAGGGGCTACCAAATAGCCAATCACAGACCTTATTTGGCACCCCAAGGGACTTTTTCATGCTTGTATTGCTCCCCAACTCTTTTTACATTTGAATGTGGCTCATGGGTAAAAAAGGTTGGGGACCACTGGTTTAGATGGTTAAATGGTATTCGGCTGCACTTGCAAATTATGAATCCAGACAAATTACAATGTATAAGGAAATGAGCCTAATTTACCAAGACTGGGCAAAGCACAAATATCACTAGAATCTGCCAAGCAGCATTTTTCCCAGATTTACCACAGCTGTTGCTAGACACACGCAATACAATAATACAGTAGCAGTAACATTTTTGTTAATTTGGTGTATTTTGCAGAAGTGTCATTATTGGCTTTGTGTAGGAGGGGCATGTGTGTTCTCCTACATACCCACCATATATGTCATCTAATTGGTACAAAAGTGGCAAATGAGCAAAGCAGAGGAGAAGAACCCTGAATTTTAGACGGGGCTGGATGGCAGGTAAAAAAAAAATATTTATTATTAGTGGGCCCAATATCTGTCAGAAACATTTAAAAATCCAATTGAGCAAGGACTACACAACACCAGATAAGGGATCTTCGTGTAATTTGAATACTTAAACTACTAAATATTTAAAAATTAAATAAACCCTGTAGGATTGTTTTGCCTCCCGTAAGAATGAGTTTGATATTCGTTTGGATCAAGTACAAGATACTTATTACAGAGAAAAAGGAAACCTTTTCTCTGTGCCCAACCCACAGATAAGTAGGGGGAGAAGAAGGGATTCTTTTATATATTCTTTCATTATCTCTATTTTAACACATTACCCTCATTGCAGAAAGAAAGATGGTGAGGCAGTAGAAATAAAAACAATTATCCATTAGAGCTGTGAGCTGTGCTGATTTTTTAATAAAAAGAAAAGGCAAAATACATTTTCAGCACAAGTCCTATTTATTTTATTCCTGTTAAACCCACGTAGAAATAATTTCATTCAGAAATGGCAACAAATCAATTCTGAAACACAACCTCTTCCACATTTGTTTAAACTATAAAACACACACTGAATAGAAGCAATTGGAAAGGGGTTTTATTTTAATAATATTAGGACTCTGAATTTGTTTTCCAGTCCATTCAGTATTCTCAAAGCTAAACATATTGTGTAATGAGTATGCATTTAGATTAGCCATTTTCATTCAAATCTAATAAATGAAAATATTACATCAAATTATTATAGCTTAGATAGATCAAAGGAGAACAGTCGCTTTTCCAGAACAATCCACTAAAATGTATAAAAAGATTAATAAATCTGTTTCACAAGTAGCTTTTATTATTATTTTCTTAAATTTGTTTATTTAATCATGTATTCACTAGTATGGGTTACGAGTTTTGTCCACCTCTTTCATAGGTAAATTCCCCATAAGGGTTAACCCCAGTTAGGGGCTGGGTCTAGAAAGTTTCCAGATCAGGTTTGCCCAGGGGGCAGCTGGGAATTTCTTAATGGCTCATATAAGGAGGTGGATCCCAAGGTTCTTTGGACCTGTAATAGTTCATTGTAGGAGTGAGAGATGGTATTATCGTAGTAGAGCAGCCATGTGGCCTTCAAGGACTGCAGAAAGGTTTAGAGCAAGGTCCCCAACCTTTTTTTTTATCCCATGAGCCACATTCAAAATGTAAAGAAGTTGGAGCAACATAAGCATGCAAAAAGGATGCCACACATGATCTGTAATTGGCTGTTGGCATAATCACATTGTGGAATAGCAGCATACAAGAGGCTCTTTTTTTGGCAGTAAATATGTTTTTTATGCAACTAGAGCTTACTTTCAAGCCATGAATAAAAAAATAAGCACCTGCCTTGAGACCACTGGGAGCATTATTTAATGGATTGCTGATCAAATGCTGGTCACTAGCCACTAGTGATGGGCGAATTTCTCCCAAAACGTGAATTTTGACGCAGCATCAAAATTCTGATGCAGGCGACTATTCCGACGAGCATTAAAGTCAATGGGCACCTTTAATTGACGCCAGCGTCGGAATTGTCACCGGCGCAAAAAGAAAAATTACGCAAACATGAAAATTCGCAGCAAATTCACGCCTGGTGAATAAATTTGCCCATCACTACTAGCCACTGCTTGGGGATCATTGGTTTAGAGCCTTTGAGAGTAGTGATGGGTGAATAAATTTGACAGGCGCAAATTGGCAGCAAATTTTAGCATTTTGCAAAAAATCTGTCACATCGAAAAAATTTGGGCGCATGTCAGAATAGTATTGTGCATAAACTTTGTCGCGTGTCAAAATAATTCAGATGCCCATTGACTTTGAAGGAGAAGGAAAGGTTAAAACTAAGTAAAGGTCCAACTGTATATACCAGTAAACCCTCAAAGTAGTGCTGCTCTGAGTCCTCTGTCAATAGAAACACTGCATTTCTTTCCTTCTATTGTGTACACATGGGCTTCTGTATCAGACTTCCTGCCTTCAGCTTAAATCTCCTTGCCCCGGGCGTGAGCATGCTCAGTTTGCTCCCCTCCCCCCTTCTCTGCTGTAATCTGAGCCCAGAGCTATTAGTGAGCAGGGAGATACTCAGTAAGGAAATGATGTCACACCAAGCTAATACTACAGCTGCTATCCTAAACAAACAAAGATCTTCAAGAGCTTTTTAATCAGGTATGGTAAAACATTCTAAAGAATAAATATCGAGTTATAGCTTGCACTATTGCAGCTAATCTATTGCCAATAAAATGCCTCTGTAGCTTTCCTTCTCCTTTAATGCTTTAGACCAAAATAGGTGCGTGTATAACAATTGTCGCGGGAGTCGAAATTGACGTGTGTCAAAATTATTTTGACTCCATTGATTTTGATGCGAATTTTTTGCCGAAGCGAAACGGGACAAATTCGCCCATCTCTATTTGATAGACTCAAGCTCATAAACTGAGCAAGATTCCAAGGGAAAGACCACGGTACAGATTTTTTTGTGAGGATTAGAAACTGCTGCTACATATACTAAAAGCCTGCCTCAGACATTTTCCTCAAGGAAGTAAAATTAATTAAATGCTATAAATTGAATATACCGTACTGTGCTCAATCCAGCTGCAATATCTTTGAGATCTAAGAACCAGTGGATAAGAGTCTGTTGTGAAGTTCCATTCCTTTAAGAATAACTTGCACCCTAGTTATTGCAAGCTCTCCACCACCCCGCTGATGCTTAGGTTTGCCATCTCTTTCTTTAAAAAATACTTGCGCTGTGCTAAGAGGGGCAAGGGTGGGATCATGAATAGTGTTGGGCGAATAAATTTGCCTAGCATGAATTTGCAGCAAATTCCCGCATTTCACCACCGGCAAATAAATTCGTGAATCTCCCTTGAAAATTCACCGGAGTCAATTTCCGGGTTTTTTTTGGGAAAATGTTCAAATTGCTCGATTTTTTTCGTGAAAAGGTTTTAATTGCTCGACGTTTTCGTGAAAACATTCGAAGTGCTTGATTTATTCATGAAAACTTTCGAATTTCACGATTTTTTTGTGAAAACTGTAGAATTTCACGATTTTTTTGGGAACTTTCCAATTTCACGATTTTTCACACATTTTTTGCCGTTTCGCAAATTTTGCCTGAAATTTGCGCATTTTTCAGCAGAGCGAATCAGGAGAGATTCGCCCATCACTAATCATGAAGAGGAAGACTGATGATGTCAAGTGGGTGGGACCAGGGCTGGAACTAGGGGTAGCCAGAAGAGGCACCTGAAAGGGGGGGCTGGGCAGGTACCTAACTTTTGCCTACCCCTAGTCCATGTTCGCTGCTCTCCCTGCCTCCCCTCAGTTGCTTTCCACACCTCTCCCCTCCTCTCAGTCACTTTCCCTTGCCTCCCTGCCTCCATCCGTCCAGCGCTCTTTTAACACCCTCCCCTTCGGCGTTCTGCGAATGTTTGCACACAATGTGTTCGGGAGAATGCATGTCCATGCGCGCGAGCACAGAGGCGAGCGCACGGTGGCTGCCCGGGTCGCCTAGGGTGCCTGGTCGGCTTGGTCCAGCACTGGGTGGGACACTGACATAAGGGTAAGAATTGTGCCACAAAGGGGGGTGAATCAGTGACGTGAACAGGCAGACCAGGGGTGTTAAGTCCCTCTGAAAGCAAGGATTTGGAATGCGTTGGGGCGGGACAGGGCAGAATAACATGTAGTTTCAGCTTTACTGGCAGATATATTGCCGATAATTTGTAATACTGGTCCTTGCCTTGGCTGGTATTTTGCCGGCTAAGCAGGTAAAATACCAGCCATGTGGCACCCTTATTGATGCTATCAGTCACTATTTGTAGTAAGGATATAATGTTAGGCAGAGGAAGCACACAAATTCACAATTCTAACTCAAAAACTGTAACAAGAAAATAATGCAAAGTATTTGTCAAAAAGAATGATTACTTATCCACTACACTTCTATTTTAATTTTTTAGCAACAGTTCCCCTTAACAGATCCTATTACCAACTTTCACATGGTATCATTTTATTCTACAGAGACTATTAACATTCTAGCAAAAACATTTTTCTTTTCTTTGTATTAAAGCTGTTAATCCATCAATTTAAAGTTTATTAATCTAGATACAGTAATAAATATACAGCATGTTGTTATTCCGGTCTTGAAATAATAATTTATTACTAGTACAACGTACAAACACCGAAGTGTCAAAAATTCCCACCTTTCACTTTTTTTTAAATAAATAATTTGAGTGCTCCATAATTATTTGCACAGGGTGTACTGGCATTGTGGACAGGAATGAAATGTCCCGAGAATACTAGACATACTGAAGTTTGACAATTGTTTCGGCAATAATCCTAAAGTAAGATTTGGAAAGAGACTGACATATAGAATTAGGTAGGGCAACAAGTCAACATGCAATGGAATTTAAAAGCTGTAACTCTTATTGAACAGAGAGAAAAAAAATCTCATCTTTAAATGCTCCTGCATCCAAAAAATGTTGGTAAAATAACTCAAAATTACCATCTTTATGAAAAATGTAATTATATATGTTGGATTCCACAGAGGAAAAACTATTCTTTAATATTTTATTATCCCCCCGAGCAGCCTTTAAAATACAGCGGTATTACATTTCATGCTGACAGTTACCATTTCTTATCTAATTCAGCTTACTACATTTAAGAGTTATACTCAAGCGCTCACACATCACAAGCTCATTACCATAGGCAAATGCAGAGACAGACTTTAACTCTAATTAATAATTACACTGATGCTCTCTTTTTTTATGGAAATTTAAATACCACTTTCATACATTGTTATAACAACACAGGTATATATTCCGGGGAAATGTATACATTAAAAAAAAGCTGGCATTAAGCTTCAGATATGTTTAATGAGGTATATTTATCAAAGATGGAGAGAAAAAAAAAACAGCTACAATAGAACATTTGCCTAAACATGTACTGGGGGCATTTTGTAGAGATTTTCATGGAGAATTTTCTCTCAAAACGTTTATAATTATGCCCCAGAGTGTTTTTCAGTTTAATTGCAGTGATGTTTAAAGCTTATTGGCACACAAGGTGTCTGAAACCACCCCTACCTCCTCCAGTTTACCTGAATGGGAAATAACTTTAGCTCCAGTACTTTGCCCTGTATGTCACCAGCAGACAAACTGATTTAGCAGGTCTTATTCACACATGCATAAATGTCTAACAGTGAATAGGGAGTTCATTATTTTTCATATCTTTCAAATAAATGCTTGAGTAGTTTTTTTTTTACTCTGTTGGTTGTAGTATATTGTGCTAAAACTCCAGCTGGCATTGCTTTTTGCCCTTTATAACTTGAAACATCAACCCCCGTTTCAATCCTTCAATGGAAAGTAATAATTCACATATATGAACATATATACATATATTTCTTATATTTATTTACTGAATAGGGAATAATGTACCCCTTGTAGTAAATAAAGATATTAGTAGTCAAAGAACAGTTCCATGACGCTGAAGGCTAAAGTGTTGCACAAGGCTAGCATTCAAAAGGCACACTGGATGGGCAGACTGGTATTTAAACACTCTCCATCCTGCTACTTGGTAACTTGCTCTTACGAGGAATATGAAAATGAATATGAAGACCAGAGTAAATATTCGGTACTTACTAGCTGTGGAAAGAGACATGTAGTTCAGGTGTGTCCGTTTAGTTATTTTCTGGCATAGCATAGGTTATCCAGACCATAGAATAGGTTATCCAGACCCATCTGTTATCCAGAATGCTTAGGACCTGGGGTTTCCAGATAAGGGATGTTTCCATACTTTAAGTCTACTAACATTTAAACATGAATTAAACCCATTTGGATTGTTTTGATCCTATTTTAGTTAGAGTCCAGTTCAAAGTATTGTTTTAATATAACAAGGAAAAGCTAATTTTTTTTTAAATTTGAATTATTTGCTTTAAATAGACTGCATGGGAGATGGCCTTCACATAATTTGGGGCTTTCTGGATACCGGATTTCCGAATAACAGATCCCATAACTATCTCTTGTCTTCCTATCATTTATATCTCCTGTACCATCTTTGTTTATCTCAAATCATTCATCAAACACTTTCATTGCACAAAGTATGTTTTACATCAAGGAGCAAATGTAAGGTCAAGTTAGTAGGCCTGTTAGTAGGGTAAACTGATTGTATATATCCAGCAATTATTTCTGTAATGTATTGTAATATACGTATGCTTCGACAATAGTATGGTGCTTGGCTTGTGATTCCAAAAAAATGCCTAGAAGAAATTGTGTAATTATAAACTGTTCTACAGGCATTCGAATGCAAGTGGTTGAGGACAATACAGTGCTACAAATGCTACACTAAGGGGCATATTTATCAAGGGTTGAATTTTTAATTGAAAAAGATGGCGAATTTTTAAAGAGATAGTACATGATAAATCTTGATATACTAATTTTCGATTTTTTTTCAAATTCGAATCTAATTCGGACTATTCCCTAGTCGAAGTACACAAAAAAATAGCTTGAGATTCGAATTTTTTTCATCCAAAAATTCACCTCGACTTTTGATAAATCTGCCCCTTAGCTTCCAATACCAGCACTCTGCAGTGCTCAGAACTATTAAAATCCCATTTTTTTAATCCCAAACTTTGAAACAAGGTTAGAAGAATCCTCTAGCCAATCAGAACTCTCGCTGGGCTAATGTAATAGCCGCCCTGTGCCAAGTGCCAAGTCCAATTACAACAGTAACACAAAGCACCTGTATATGGAAATAAAATTCATACCTCAAACTAGTTTAAAAACATCATTGATTTCTTTATTGCTTTCTTTTCTAATGCACTGCCACTCGATACCCGTCAAGCATAAGACACATATACAGTATATGCTCCGTCACTAGATTTCAAGAGGCAGAGCAGATCCTGTCAAAGGAAAATGTACTTTATAACGCTCGGCACTCTCAAACAGAACTCATATCCTTGCATATGAACTAATCATTAGACATGCACTTGTCCAAATGTGTTTTCCTGGCTCTTCTAATGCAGAGTTCAGTCAATTAAAACCAGTGGGGAAGAAATAATAAATCTTTGCCACCAGAGCCAGCTAAATCAATTAGAGTTGTGCAACCAGCAGCTGTGATCTCTGCAAACCTGTTTGATCCCCCCCCCCCACCATAAATAAGTACATTTTAAAATTCTCCCTTTTTTATTTTAGGTGATTCCTCTTCTTCCTAAACACAAGCAGGCTCTAAACCAAATGTGTTCTGCTGGCATGTGCAGATATTTCTGCAGCCCCAGAGCAGATGCATTTCTAATTAGATTTATGAGCTATACCTAATGTGGGACACCGGACAGCACTCCTATACATATTTCATCATCTTACCTTTTTACAAACTAAACTAACGGCATGTTATCAGGAAGATAATAATAATCAAGAACTAACATTTTGAAGAATTTAATTATTTGGTTTGTAGAGGACAGAACTAGAACTTGGCATGAAGTTAGTTGATGTCTCATAAATAGAGATGGGCGAATAAATTCGCCTGGCACAAATTTGCGGGGAACTTCCGCGTTTTGCCACCGGCGAATATATTCGTGACTCTCCCAGTGTCAATTTCTGATATATCGTGAAAACGTTAGAATTGCTCGATTTTTCTTGTGAAAACGATCGATTTGTTCGATTTTAGTGAAAACTTTCGAATTGCTCGATTTTTCCATGAAAATGTTTGAATTGCTTGAGTTTTTAGTGAAAACTTTCGAATTGCTTGATTTTTCCGTGAAAATGTTCGAATTGCTATATTTTTCCGTGAATACATTCGAATTTCATGATTTTTTCATGAACTTTCCGATCTCACGATTTTTCGTGAAAATTTTGCCGGAAATTCGCAAATTTCAAGGCGAAGCGAAATGGGAGAAATTCGCCCATCACTACTCATAAGTAGTGTGTGAAGGCAGAAGGATTATTTGTTTATTTGGCCATCCAGTTATAAATACTTTACACATCATACACTCCAATTACATACAAGGCAGCATCCAAAGAACTTAATTTGTAACATTATAATTAGGCAGCACAATGTCTCAGTGATAAGCATTGCTGTCTTGCAGACCTTGAGTTCCGAGGTTGGTTCTGGCCATGGCTCGAGCTTCAAGGGGTTAGTTGGATTCTTCTGAGTACCCTGGTTTCCTCCCACACTCTTAAACCTTACAAACAGGTCTAAGGGTTCATGATAAAATGTATCCTGTTGTCTGAATGTAATTGGAAAATCATTATAAATGCCACTTGACAGGACTGATGTGATTGGTGAACAATCTCTGTAATTATAAAGTATAGAATAGAATCTCTGTAATTATGTCTGCCATGTTTACGGTATAACTATAAAATGGAAACAATAGGTTGCGTACAAGTTCACAATTTGGGTTTATGAGAGGGAAACTGTACATACATACAGTGCTAATATATAAGGATGGTTTGGTTTCTTATTAATGGTTGTGTATTCCTATGCCATGGATTCAGGCATTTGACTATTTCAGACGCAATGGTATTAAAAACCATTTTAAAAGAAGTTTCTTAAACTATTCAGAGTTGCTAATGACTTCCTTTAAAATGAAAAACTGTTTCTACATGTATAATATCTTGTATGTACAGAGCTGTTATTTTGCTGTTAATTAAAGGTCTGACTTTGCAAGTGTGCTGAAGACAATATCTATAAAATTACTCAGGTAGCAACTGATATTTAACAATACAGGGGTCTGGGTGTCTATTACAAAACTCTTTCCCTTGCTGTTTTCAATTTCATGCAAAAATAGTAACATGACTTTTCTATAAAAATACCAAACTTTGCAGATTCTCAACTGTTGTAAAGCCTTAAACTTAGGCTTTGCTGATTCCATGTGTTGGGTGACCCAGTTCTTGCTCTCTGGAGTTCATTAGGATAAAGAATTCCAACCCAGCAGGTAACTTTGGATTCACACCGACTGTATGTTACTTTTAGCTATGCTGCCAAGAGCAGAATTTACTCGGTGGAAGACAGATGAGCATCATGTCATGAGAGTTTGACAAAACAATCTTCAGTATTCATTTTCAAAGAACGGGGAGTATTGTGATAGTCTTTGCTGAAGGCATGATGTGCACAACCCAGGTATAACAGTCCTAGTCCACAAAGGATAAAAGGGGTAATCTAATAAAAAGTCTTATGTTTGCCCACATCAAATAACCCATAACAACCAGATATTTACTTCCAGACACTTTTCTAATGTTACCAAATACTGCCTTCCTTTTGATCCAATGGGTGACTAGATAAGTATCAAACTTTATATCATCTATAACATAACCATAACATGGTCTGTTCCCCTGGCTGCATTCCCCCAGGCATGAACTTTGCTTTGGGTTAAACAAGTGCAGTTCACAACATTAGGCTGTACTATTGGTGCATAATTCCACATATGATATCCTTAGGAAAATACAGTTCTGAGAACCATTTCCCTATCCACTATCATGGTCTTCTTTGCATTTACCATAGTCTATCAGCAACAGTATATATGCACCCAGCTAAGCCCTCACCTATCAGCAAATAACAACTCCAGCACTAATGGTCGAATTTCGAATTTGAAAAATGTCGAAATTCTAATTCAAAAAGACCAACCGAAATTAAGTCACTCCGAATGACTTGCCTGCAGAATTGTTAAGCCCATTCATCTTTTAAGAGCCCATTTACCCCCCATATGTAATAAAATACACTAACTTTGCCCAGGAGCAGTAACTTATCGCAACCAGTGAGATGTTTGCTTTTAAACAGGTGACCAGTAAATGCTACCTGCTGATTGGTTGCGATTAGTTACTGCTCCTGGGCAAACTTAGTGCCTTTTATTACATAAACCACTTTAAACCTACAGTTTTCTATAAGCAAATAAATACAAAAGTCACCCCCAACTGTCTCCATACCTGATTCACTTCATTTTTTACCAGTAAAAGCAACAAGCCATTAGTTTACGTTTACTTTCAAATTATGGTCGATCAGCCACAATGGAAGGGCCGCAGATAGAGCTTTACTTTATTTTATCTACAATATATATATATATATATATATATATATATATATATATATATATATATATATATATTATAATAGTCTACACAATATTGTAGGTCCACTGTGGTTGCAATGAAATGACATTAAATGAAAACAGTTGGAAGAAAATAAGTTTGATGTCCCGCATCAGTCAGACAAGTGTGGCACGAACTCCAGCAATAGCAGCACCATTAATTACAGACAAGGAGGACTAAGATCCTGGTTTAGGTATTGCCACACTATTATGACAGTTACACAGTGATATAATGATGGCAGTAAGGAGTGGCACAAGGCAAATACTTACAGCTGATGGAAGGGTAGAGCTACCTGTGCCTGCAGATGTTGCCTGGAGTCTGGTCCCTGCTGCTCAGCAGAGATTGGTTCGGTTCAGGTGAAGGATAACTTCAGACGCAGTCGCAGACCCTATGCAACACGTACAGTGGAAGTTGCAGTCCGGCACGACTGGACTCATTTGTTTAGAAACAAAAAGACCTCAGGTATTTTGATTTGGGTGTTCCGGTGCCAGTTGCTGATCTGCTCCCGTCCGTGCCTCCCCGACCCCCGAACCTCCCAAGGGCAAGCACTAGGCTGCCGCTGCCTGGCTGCACTACTCTGGTACCCTGCCAAAGTCTGTCTCCTCACACATTCTATACGATCAGCCTGATGGGCGTGGCTTTGCGCTGTGCACGAGCCGGAATCGCTTCAGGGTCCTAGTCCTGACTAAAGCTGCGGGACGTTGCTGTCCGAGGTGCTGAATTGGTTCCAGTGCGCGCCACTCGCCTGGGATCTTTGCAAAACCTCAAACAGGCTCTTTGTGGGACGTGGGAAATCTGGCCAAGTGTTTACCCTGTGCGGATTTGTTATAATATAGTGCACACTTAGGGGGTTATTTATCAAAGTCCAATATTTCCTGAAAAAAACTCCTGAAAATTTTGTTTGCAGCAAAAAAATCCAGAAAGATCCAAGTTTCACGATTTTCAAGATTTTTTCAGATTTTTCACCTGAAAACTCAGATTTTTTTGCCAAAAACACATCAAAAAATTATTGAGACTTCTCCCATTGACTTATATGCAACCTCGACAGGTATGAGATGCCAGTTTTTAAGATTCAGACTCTTCCATCCTCTGGGTTTAATAAATTATGAAAAATGTGTGATTTTTTTAAAAGTCCGATTTTATATTAAAAAATCACAAATTCTAGTTTAGTAAATAACCCCCGTAGAGTGTAAGCTCTACGGGACAGGGAACGCCTTCCCCTGTTTCTGAAAGGGGTTGTTCACCTTTAAGTTAACTTTTTGTATGATGTAGAGAGTGATATACTGAGACAATCATTTTTATTATTTGTGCTTTTTCAGTTATTTCGCTTTTTATTCAGCAGCTCTCAAATATGCAGTTTCGGGAATCTGGTTGCTAGGGTCCAAATTACCCTAGCAAACATGCATTGATTTGAATAAGAGACTGGAACAGGAATAGGAGAAGACAAGTAGCAATAACCATAAATGTGTAGCCTTACAGGGCCTTTGTTTTTTAGATGGGGTCAGTGACCCCCTTTGAAAGCTGGAAAGAGTCAGAAGAAGAAGCCAATTCCTTCAAAAACTATTAAAAAAAAAAAAGAAAAAAAATGAAGGCCAAATAAAAAATTGCTTAGAACAAGCCATTCTATAACATATTAAGATGTAACTTAAAACCTCCTCTTTAAAGGGAATATCCCATTTAAAGCCCTTGATGTTGATGAGAAGTACAAGTCCCAGCATCATCATTTAGTCCCCTTTTTGGCATCAGGTTTTAAAGGGGGTTTTCACCTTAAAATAAACTTTTAGTTTGATGTAGAGTTTGATATTCTGAGACAATTTGCAATTGGCTTTCATTTTTTATTATTTTTGGTTTTTGAGTTATTTAGCTTTTTATTCAGCAGCTCTTCAGTTTGCAATTTCAGCCACCTGTTTGCTAGATTCCGAATTACCCTAGCAACCATGCACTGATTTGAATGAGAGACTGAAATATGAATAGGAGAGGCTTGAATAGAAAGATGCATAATAAAAAGTAGCAATAACAATAAAAGTGTAGCCTTACAGAGCATTTGTTTTTAGGTGGGGTCAATGACCCCCATTTGATAGCCGGACCGGAGTCAGACGAAGAAGGCAAACAGTTCAAAAACTATAAAAAATAAACAATGAAGACCAATTGGAAAGTTGCTTTGAATGAGCTATTCTATAGTATTTTAAAAGTTAACGTAAAGGTGAACCACCTCTTTAATACTTAGCACTGTATCTTGAATGCCATTGTATTTGTTTTCTGTTATGCAATTGTGCCTTGTCTGTTCTATTAATATATTGTTTTAATGTATAGCACTGTGTATACAAGTAGTATTCTATACAAATACAAAAAAATACATTGCAATGAATTTCTTCTGCGTCATTTTCTTTTATTATTTCTCTGCTGTCTTTTCTAATTTGAGAGGAAATCAGAGAAACCAGAGGAATCCCATTTAGTTCCATCTAGAATGAGTTTGACTCGTCTGGATTGTGCATGTGTTCCAGTCAGAGAATACACTTTGTATTTCATTGTACCATATGCCAATAGAGTAAATCCAGGTGTACACAACATTTATCTTTCAGTATACACTTTTTTTGGAGGGGGGGTTAAAAGTTGCAAAATTTGTTCCAGCTCATAATAATCTGTAGCAACCAATCTCTTCTAACACAGGCTATTTTTTTTTTTAAATAATTTGTAGAAAAAGATTTATTAAAACGCACTGATCAGATGCATCTTGTAATCTGATTCTCAACTGATTTACTCTGAACAGTCCTATTTACTGTAGAGCACAATCCCAAGTCTAATGGGGCTGAACTACATTTGCCACCCACCCCACCTTATCCCACAGAATAATTTTTTTCATCTTTTCCTGACTAATAGTGAGAATTATTCTGGCAGGTCTAATCCCTGTTTAGTCTATACAGAGAATTACTTCTGTTTGTAATATCTGTTTTATGTGCAACTCTTTTGCAATTGTAAAATACAATATAATGCCCTGCTTTGAAGTTTGTATCAGCTGATATTCGAATCTTCCTGTGCAGAAGCTGCCTGCCTATGTGCTGGACAGAATCAGGGGGCGTTCAACAATAGATTTTAGAAATGTACATGCAACTCACCAATCAAACTTTTATTATATTCAATTCTATCTATCTATCTATCTATCTATCTATCTATCTATCTATCTATCTATCATCTATCCATCATCTTGTATATCTATCTTCAGTAACTGCCTCTATCTATCTATCTATCTATCTATCTATCTATCTATCTATCTATCTATCTATCTATTATCTATCTATCTATCTATCTATCTATCTATCTATCTATCCATCATCTTGTATATCTATCTTCAGTATCTACATCTATCTATCTATCTGTCTGTCTGTCTGTCTGTATCTATCTATCTATCTATCTATCTATCTATCTATCTAGCTATCTATCATCTATCTATCTATCTATCTATCTATCTAGCATCTATCTTATCTATCTATCACCTATCTATCATCTATCTATCTATCTATCTATCTATCTATCTATCTATCTATCTATCTATCTATCTATCTATCTGTCTGTCTGTCTGTCTGTCTGTCTGTCTGTCTATCATCTATCATCTATCTATCTATCTATCTATCTATCTATCTATCTATCTATCTATCTATCTATCTATCTATCTTATCTATCATCTGTCTGTCTGTCTGTCTGTCTGTCTGTCTGTCTGTCTGTCTATCTATCTATCATCTATCTATCAATCTATCATCTATCTATTCTATCTATCTATCTATCTATCTATCTATTTATCTATCTATCATCTATCTATTCTATCTATCTTTCTATCTATCATCTATCATCTAACTATTCTATCTATCTCTCTATCTATCTATCTATCTATCTATCTATCTATCTATCTATCTATCTATCTATCTATCTATCTATCTATTTGTCTAATATACATGCATGTTCATAGTAATACCATCATAATCATCTATCTTTCTCTTCAGCTATGATCTATCCTTTTCTGTGGAACTTTATATCTTCAACTCATTTATATATTACGGAAGTCATTCTGTTTCTCTGTTCTGTTTCTCTGGCTAAGGGAAATATTGAATGAAATTACACAAAGCAAAGAAACTAGCCTATCTGAATTATGTCCTTTGTTTAAAGTGCCATTTTACAAAGAATTGGCGGCTCAAAGTGAATGTCACTCATATCATGAACATACATCAGACAGTGGAGAGTGACCAGCATGCAGCACATCAAGGAACACTTTTCTTTTAGAGCCTTAAATCATTTAAAAAATTGGATTTACTTGATATCTAAGAGTGTGTCTGATGTATGAAAAGTCGTGTGATACATATCAAAAAAAGATCTTGCTTCCAGCAGTAAAGTTGTCATGGTATAAAGAATGAAGAATGTTGCTAACATAAATGCTGGCAAGCCAGTTTGTATTGGTGGTTATGTTCTGTGAGCCAATAGTAGACATGGTGACATATAGGGGCAGATTTATCAAGTGTCGAATTGAAAAATTAAATTTTTTAATTAGAATTTCGAGGTCATTTTAGTTTACTTCGACTAGGGAATAGTCTAAATTCGAATCCAATTTAAAAAAGTTTAAATATTGAAATTCATCATGTCCTGTCTCTTTAAGAATTCGACTTTGACTATTCGCCATCTAAAACCTGCCGAATTGCTGTTTTAGCCTATGGGAGTAGACCCTCGCACACCCATTATGTAGGTGTATAGCTTTGCTGGGTGCACAGTGAATGGAGGATACAGTGACCTCCTAGTAACTGAAGCAAAAAACCACACTAGCACACGAGACTTGTATCTGCAGGGCAAGCCCTTGCAAAAGTTTTTACTGCGGTGGTGCAGTACCACCGCAGTAAAAACTTTTGCAAGGGCTTGCCCTGCAGATACAAGTCTCGTGTGCTAGTGTGGTTTTTTGCTTTAGCCTATGGGAGGCCTTGGAGTCATTTGTTGGACTTTGAAAAATGAAAGTTTTTTTTGGGAAAAACTTCAAATCGAATTCAACCGAATACAGCCTCTTTGCCCGAAGTTAAAAAATTGGATTTTTTTAATAAATTTCATTTGGTCTTTTTTTATTCGAATAATAACTCACCTGAACCTGAACCTGAAATTTGACCCTTGGTAAATCTGCCCCATAATGTATATACATTCATTCACACTGTAACAGAGTAAATAGTTAGAAGTTGTTTAGTGAACTTTCAAAAGGTGTGAAATTTGTCCTGTTTCGAAATGCCAAAAATCATGGCTTTTTTTTGTGGGAAATTTTTTCAGTGCAAAGTACACTGATGTCTAGTGATGGGCATATAAATTCGCCAGGCATGGATTTGCGGTGAATTTCCGCATTTCAACGCCACTGAATAAATTTGCAAAACTGTGGCAAAAATTCGCCAGCCAAAAATCCATTGCAACAAAAACAAAATTGTCGCACATAAAATGCATCGAAATTATTCGGACACTCATTGACTTTAATGCATTCGGACAAAACAGTCGCACGTATAAAAATTGTCGATCGTGTCAAAATTGTCGCATGTCAAAATTTAGTTTGACGCCCATTGAGGTCAATGCGTTTCGGAAATTTTTTGCCGTTTCAGAATTTTGCACATTTTTCGACAAAGCGAAACGCCATAAGTTTGCACATTTTTCGACGAAGCGAAACGCTGCCGATTCTAGATGTCTAATGCATTTTCCACAGCGACTTTTTTGAGCACAGTGGTGACATTTTCAGCACAGAATACATTGCAGTGACTTTTTTGGGCAAAGTACAGGGGATCTATAGGCACTTTGTTGGTGCATTTTTTTTCTACAGTGACATTTTGTGTAAATTTTCCAAAAACATTTGGCAATGGCAAAATGCATACTTTGCCTCAAATCTATACCTGGTCAAAAATATTCCTCATCACTAGTGGAAATCTGTAATATATATATATATATATATATATATATATATATATATATATATATATATATATATATATATATATATATATATATATATATATACATTTTGTCATGAACCATCAGTAAGCAGTAAGAGAAAAGGACTTATTTCAAACACAAGGGTGAAGCCCTAGTTTGAATGTAAAACAGAGCATGCACTGATGATATAGAAGGGAACTTGTATCCATATATCTTCCTTTGCAACTTGTGGGAGTTTCAGCCTGCTCTTATGAATTACATGCAAGTGCATCCTCAGTTGCAGGGACTACCTGGATATACTGAAAGCCTACCGGGCAGTCACAATATACAGTACACATAAAAAATAATTGTCACAATATAAGGCTGATTAGTAATTAATACAGATAATTACTACATGGCAGCACAGAAACCAGTGCAACTAGCATCAGAATTTAATAATCAGCCCTGTAGCATCAGCTTATATTACAGACTCATTTTCTGCTGGATAATTAGTGACAACCCCTAAGCTTAGCTTCCCAACAGCTGCTCAGAGCCCACTGAGCATGTGAGTGTTGCAGACACTTTCCAAGATGGTGACCCCCCTGTGACAAGTTTGAAGTCCTGGATCATTGCTGCTATTGACAAGCTGAAACTTTAGGCTGGTGCAAAAAGTTCAGTAAATAAAATATGGTATTTTGGAATCCTGGAACTGCAAAACGAAATCAAACCGATGCACTGAACTGGTGCACGGTCGCAAAGTTGGTGTTTTTCAGATATTGGTGAATGTTCCTTGGAAAACAGAAAACAGCATATAACAAATCCTCAAATCCTTCCTTTTTCCAAAACAAAACTTGGTTCTAAATGTATTAAGATGTGATGAGTAGATGTAATAAAGAATGCAATAAAATGTCTTTGGTTTGACATAAGTTCCACTTTGATTTGGTCAGAAATGTGTTTTCTCTCCCTTTGCCTTGGCCTATATGTACAGTATGCAGTTCTTGTCCAGTTTTGCACATTTCATTATTTTTCTATGGTTTCTGGATGTTGAAAACTAGTTAAAAGGGTTTTCTGTGTCCTTAATTTACATAAAGCCTTACCGATTGTGAAATGTTCGGTCTGTATGAGCTCAGAACAAATTTTTCTCTTGGGCTACTTGAAGTGTTAATGTCCTGTTGCATTTTTTAATTAGTATCCATAGCAGTGATAGTCAGTTCTTTGAATTAAAAGTGTTTTGATATAAAGAACTTGAACTCATTTCAGTGCTACTTGGAAACCAGTGGGTCCAATAGAGACCCACACCACAGCACAAAGAGCTCTCTGCACCTTGATAAACACATTGCTCATTACCTGGGACAGGCTGGGTCAAGGAATTGTTCACATTTTTCTGATGTTCTGAAGTAAGAAGCAACAGCTTTGATCATTCTTAAATACTTAAGAACAGTATTTGCTGTCTCCCCCATTCAGACTCTGTTACATTGAAGTATCTGGTTGTGCCCACAGGCGGTCCCATTATAGACTGTCACTTTCAGGACATGGCTGATTTACACAGATGAGTAATGGGCCATTGAAAATAACACTGCATTTCTTATGAAGCAGTTAAGAGATCGAGGATCATCTAAACAGTTTCTGAACTGGTTTGTGGTAGGAAAAGACTGTAATTCCATGTAGTATTCATGCGCACAATCATCTGCTGGCTATATATTGGCATGATTAACAATCAAAATTTGAGGCTGCAGAGGGAAGTCTCATAAATCACTCTTTCAGAATTGGCTTGGGTTTTTTCTGTTATATGCTCCGTGGTTTCAGCCACAGTACTAAAAATCTCTTTCGCCTGACAATGCTCAGTCATGAAACTCTCAGGGTGAAACCTATGTACCTAGAGACTGGTGTGCACTTACAAAACAATAGATAAAAGGATCAAGAGAAATTGGGAGGAGTTTTCCTTTACATTTTAGCAGCTTTTGTTCCTAAGTGCCCTTTTTGAAATTCTTATTGTTATTGCATTCCAGCTAGAGAGAAATATACCATTATATCAAATAACTGGACAAAGAATGGACAGTGGATAGAAGTTAAACATTCACATGGGTATGTCCTTATATTTGTGTCCAGCTCAATGTGTGGCAGAATGTGTGTCCATTTGATAGCCTGTAATTCTGTACATGCTAAAATGTGTGTGTACCAGTGTGTGTCTGTGTGTGTGTCAGATTGCCAGTCCATATGTCTGTTCATGTGTATCATTGCTATTCCATGTCAGGATGTGACAGTAAAGGATAAGAGTCACTTGGCTGTGAGTTTGAGTCCCTGTCAATAGTGGAGTGTGACAATAAGGGTCACTTCCAGTGTCGGACTGGGACACTAGGGGCCCACCCAAAAACCTTAGACCAGGGGCTCACTCTAAGTACTAATATTCTTCATCTTCCTCAATGAACCTCTATTCTTCTAGTCTGTTTTCTTTACATATTATAATCAATTATTCCATCTTTTTAGCATCCTTGATTTCATACAAATAGGGAATGGTCATGAAATAGGCCAAATGTTTAGCAGCATGAGGGCCCACTGACACCTGGGCCCACCGGGAGTTTTCCTGGTATCCCGGTTGGCCAGTCCGACACTGGTCACTTCATCAAGTCCATAATGTGCAAAAGGGGTTCTTGCTTGTTAATTAATTGTATAATGAATCACCCATTAAACTTTTAAATATTTATATTGTTCTGTATAGGGTGCTGGTATCTTTGTGCTAATATAGGTTATGTGTTTTACTTAAACTGTTTAAAAGGGAACAATATTTTCTAACCTCTCCTGTTTGATTTATGAAACAGAACAGCATTTCCCCAGTTTATTTTGTCTTGATTATGGGAAAAGGAATCTATAATTGTAAGCTTCTGCGGGTATTTGCACGTAGAGGTTCAAGCAAACATAAATATGTCATCTGCAAATTGAGTTTTTCTTTTGCTGTTTATCTTTCACTGTCATTACCTGAAATACTTCTGGTAGAAAAAAAAGAGGCAATGAAGGGTACTGGGATCTCTGATCTCTGATTATTCATGATCAGTAAAGCTTTTAAAGGGTCACAGAGGGCCCAAAACTGATTCAGTATTTGTAAGTAGTTTGCTAGATGTGTATAGAGTTTGATTATCTGTTATCTGTCTATCCTCAAGCTTTTACTGAGAGCAAGTATTGTAGAATGATTGTTATTTTGCAGATCTTAAAGGGATTCTGTCATTTTTTTATTTCTAAATTACACTGTTTACACTGCAAATAATTCACTCTACCATGTGAAATTGTATTCCTTAACCAACAAGTGTATTTTTTAGTTGTTATATTGATGTGTAGGCAGCCATTACAGGTCATTTTGCCTGATCCTGTGATTCCAGAAAGAGCCAGCACTTTAGGATGTAACTGCTTTCAGTTACGCTATTTAACTAAAGGGGTTGCAGTGGGACTAGGATTTTTACTACTGAGTGATATTCTCATAGCTCATAGCTACCAGGCAGCTGTTATCTTGTGTCAGGGAGCTGTCATCTGGTTACCTTCTGCTGGGGCGAAAGGAAGGAGGGTGATATCACTCCAAATTGTGCAACAGTGCAGCAGTAAAGAGTGAGTGAAGTTTATCAGAGCACAAGTCACACGACTGTGGGCACCTTGGAAACTGAAAACATGCATGGCCACATGTCAGATTTCAAAATGAAATACAAAATATATGTTTGCTCTTGTGAAAAACAGATTTCAGTGCAAGATTCTGTTGGAGCTGATGAGTTTATGAAAAAAACTTGTTTTCCCATGCCAGAAGTCTAAAATAAAGTTGTCTTGCACTGTTGCCTTTCCCTTCAGTGGCCTATGGTATGAATTATTCGTGGAAACCACTAATGTGCTTACAGTAGTGTCAGTGTCCTGGACATCAGGCAATTGCCACCATTATTTATGTCATAACCCCTGGTGTTTCCACTGTTTTGTGAGGTAGCTCCCATTTTTGTATATGTTTGTTTTGTTCGTTTATACGTTATTCCAGTGATTCACTCTGTGAGCTCAGATTGAGAAAATCTATTTCTGTAATGAGAATGTCACACGATTTCCATGCAGTAAGGATGTTTCCTATGAATACATCTTCATAATCATCTATATGTCATATCCATATGTAGATACACAAGAACTTTGAAATAATGTTTCACAATTGTTGCCAAATGTTTACCACCCTCTTTATTATTTATATTGTCAATTCTCTGTGTACATTTGCCTTTGTCCTGTCAATAAAGTATGCAATGCATATTTGTATATTACTGTCTCGTGTCTATGTACTGTCATTGAAAGTGATATTCACATTAACCTTTAGTGTGGAGCAGTATCTAACTGGCAGGAGCTTTATCTAACTGGCAGGAGGCAGAGCCATGCAGTGACAGCTATTTTAATTTCCTGCCTTTTTAAAGCAGTCACAATACCACTCTCCCTCCTGAAGGTTAAATTGCATCTCCAGTCAGAATTCTACTCCCTAATACAGGCAGGACATGTATGGGGCGAGCTGGGGACTTGCAAATACAAATGTAAGGTTTGATTACCTGGTGTAGTAAGATATATGATCTTATTTTACAAGTATGTCAGAGGTAGTGATGAGCAAATTTGTCCCAAAAAAATTAGCAAAACGCATTGAAGTCAATGGTCATCAAAATAATTTTGATGCACATCAATTTTAACACGAGCGACAATTTGTATACGTGCGACTATTTTGTCCAAATGCATTAAAGTCAATGGGCGTCTGTATAATTTTGACACCCGACAATTTTGATGCTCAGTGGATTTTTCGTCAGCAAATTTTCATCGCAGTCTCAAAATGTGGAAATCCGCCACAAATCCAAGCCTGGTGAATTTATTCACCCATCACTAGTCAGAGGTGCATGGGGAAGCCTTGCCCCTTTGTAAAATACTTTTGTCCTGCCTGACTGTGGTGGTGTTTGGGGTGAGCACAACTTTCCCTTTCGCGCCCTTTGTCCAAGCAAAACCTACCTACCTGCTAGTTAATTGTTTGTGTGCCCTAAAATGTTTGTACTGTGTGCGTGTTTTCATTGTGGGCCCCATATAAATGCTGTAACTTGTATGGGGCACCAAAGTTTTGCATGATGACCATGCACTCTCTAAGGGCAATGACACATGGAGGGATTAGTCGGTGTAACTTTTAAAAACTGTAATCATGGCAACTAATAATTACAGTTCCCTTTCCATATGCAAAAATATAAATCGCCACTCGCCAGGTCTAAAATACACTGTACTATTCCAGAGCCACTGTAGCTCCAAGTCTCCACAGAACTTTTTTTTTTGAGCGATACCCTGCAAAGTCTGTAACAATAGGAATGTATTGGGATCGCAGTTTGCAAAACACTCATGGTGATTTGTCGTTGCCCCAACCTATGAGATCTTGTGCAATGTCTCCTTGGTGATGACTGCAGTGGCTGGTAAGTCACCAGTACAATTTGCCATCACTGTAAGTATGATGATTAGTCACCATGATTGGAGCTTTTAAATATCGCAGAGACTAACCACCCCATGTCATTGCTCTTAGGGTATTTCAATGCAGTGTGCAAATCGCTATTTCGTATGCAATTCACCATGTTTTTTCCCCCACAATTCCAGCATAAATGCAGCTACACTTGGATTTATATGTTTAATATGTACAGTACATACTGTATATTGTACAGTATGAGTATAATATTTTGTATAGCTGTGAGGATTGTTTTTGTTGATTTTGCAAACATTTATGTATTGAAAAATAATGCATAAACCGTATATATACCGAGATATATATATATATATATATATATATATATATATATATATATATATATATATATATATATATATACAGCATATGCATTATTTTTTAATACATAAATGCATTACATATATATATATATATATATTCTTTAACAAATGTGATAGTTTAACCAAAGCTTTTTTCTTCACAGCCATAAAAAAATAGATTTTTGCCTTTCAAAAAGGTCTGATTGTTTTATTTCTTTTTTTAAGTGAATTATTAACAATAACAATGAACAATTAATTTTTCGATAAAGTTTTGTTAGAAGATGGATCTTTTCTGTCTGAGAAGTTAATCAAAGGCTTTCTTCATTTTGATGTATTTATTTTTGAGGCCTATGGTCCCAGCTTCCAGAGGAATCACCGCTCAAAGGCCCGGACGCTCTTGTCAATCTACTGGTCACTGCCATTTAACAACAAAGAGCATGAAAGTTGTCTATCAACCTTTTTGGATTAAGGCAGTTTACTTTCTCCATGGGCCTCATGAACAGTAGGGATTCTAAAAAAAAGAGAGGGAGAGAAACAGAGCAAACGATTTATTTGAACCTTTTAACTGCAAAACCCTTTATGTTTTCATTTAAGGCTTCAAGGTCAGTTTGAAGACAGTGAAACACATGCAGTATTCAATGTCAGTTTACACAACATAACTAAACAAGCTTTGAGTAAAGTGGCGAATCAAATAGGTTATGTTTTATTTAGATTTTTTCCCCACTGTACAGAAGAATAATTCATAAGAAACTGAGAAGTGATGATGTGCAAAAGTACTAAAGCCTCAACACTTTAGTATATAACAGCTGACTACTATTATAATATTATGACTTATAAAAATGCAGGGCAGTAAGACTAGGGATGCACCAAATCCATAATTTTTAAATAACAAATGCTCCATAAAAGACTACGGAATAGAATCTGGAAATAAATTGCATATTGAAAGCTAAGCAAAAGCAAGTCAGCTAAACAAGTTCAGTGTTGTCCAGTTATGTAAAGTCATATAAGTTTGGTGCAGCCCAGCACTGAGTATTTATCTCAATACAAAGCTTGCAGAAATTGTTGACCTCCCTGATGAAGGCTGAACTGAAACTGAAATGACCAACATGCTTTGACTTTGTTCTATAGTCCATACCATAAGGAGACCCAGAACATGAAAGAAGGTGATTATAAATGCTAGTTATTATACAATACTGGTGCATACTGGATTGCCATGGACATAGGTAGAAACTAAAACTGGTGGTTTCCATAAGTCTGTCATCTGTAAAGGTCAAGCAGCCATGGACCAAGGAGGAAGTTGCAATGCAGATTCAACAGACAAAGTCCATTTTGTGGTACCAGAGGGGTTAAACAGATCAGGCAATATGATGTCACAGCTCTGTGACGCATCGCACATGAACTATGGCCGCCATCATTTGAAAGCGGCTCCAAAGAAGAGAAGAGCACCAGAGGATGCTCCTCACAGTATTAAAAGTACAATATTGTATAACCAGGAAACATATATGACCCTTGAAAAGAAATTAAGTTGGGAGCAATGATAATTGTCCACTGAGTTCCCCTGGAAACAGAGCAAATTGTCATTAGGAAAGAATGTGCACAGCTCACAATTTGTCAGTGTCCTTCCACCAGGATACTTTTCAAATGGCACACAGGGTCATTTAATCATGATCCTTTATGGCAAAGGTATTTTGTCTTTAAAAAGGTATGTTGTTGCTAGTGCTGAGGGCAGGTATAGATTTGCATGTTTTTTTTTTGTTGCTTCATGAATTTTCCTGCAGTTTTGTGAATTTTTTGTATAAGTGAAACATGACAGATTTGTTCATCACTAGTTGTTGCCCGGCTTTCAGCCTTTTCAGTGTTCTTTGCATAGTTTATTATATTATATTAATATAATATATATTTTAATTAAGTGCAATGATACTGTTGGTGATGGAATTTCAGGAATGTATGACGTCATTCTTGGCACCAAATTTGAACTGGGGGTGGGTATTTAAAGCACAGTTTGCATGTATACAGTTATCGTTGAAAAAGGCCCCAATGGGGCCCAAAACGTCGGATATATGTACACAATAAAAGAACTTTGAATTTTGCACATAATGGAGTACGGATCTTTTCATTAAGATTATATGCAACACTTTGGATCCAGCACCCAGATTTGATTGAAAGATTCCGGATTGGAGGGCGGCTGCCACAAGTTGAATAAACCCACTTTTTCTTTCATCACTAAAGACCTATGAGTGCGGACTTCTTTTTGCTTTATTGATATTGATGTATGTACCGGCACCTGAGCATTCCCATAGTTCTCTGAGTGCAACTATCAAGTAGTTTTGTTTAAATATATATATATATATATATATATATATATATATAGTAATTGGATAGGGACCCGCACTCCAATGTTTCGTGAAAAAAAGGTTTTTATTTCAACTTGTGCATCCAACGTTTTGGCCCATGCCTGGGCCTTTATCAAGGATAAAGGCCCAGGCATCGTTGGATGCACAAGTTGAAATAAAAACCTTTTTTTCACGAAACATTGGAGTGCGGGTCCCTATCCAATTACTGTATGCTAAAGCTTTGACCCAGCACCCACAGTAACTCCAAGATTGGATCAGAGTGCGAGCGTTTGTCTACATATATATATATATATATATATATATATATATATATATATATATATATATATATATATATATATATATATATATAAATAAATAAAACTATTTAAAGCATGAGCTGACTTCCCCCCCTGCCAGTTCATAGATCTGATACCTGCTGGACATCTTGTCAGAGGGATGATTCCTTACACGGATTTTCCGCTGGTGAATTTTCGAGGCAGTTTTGCAAAATCATTTGCGCCCAGCGAAATGTGCTGCGAATCCATGCCTGGAAAATATATTCACCCATCACTTCTAAAAATGAATTCATTAAAATGAATGACAAAAGCCTAAAATCAACTGAAGACCCAAGCAATCAGTACTGTCTATATAATATAGATGTATTTATGCATGTATGTATGTATGTATAACTTTATTTATAAAGCTATACTAGGATACGCAGCACTGTACGATTTTATAATATAGAAAAAGTATACAAATATCCAAATCATTTTTGCAAAAGGCAAATATCAAGCAATTTTTCAAACACAATTTTTAGATATGCTCACCAAGGGGTAACAACAAATCTGTCATAGACCGAAAGAGCTAATGAGAAATGTTATTATGTTATAGAAATTATCTTATTAAGATTACGAAAAATATGGTTTGTTTCTGTTAGCATTTGTTAAAACCGAACAGCAAAACGTCTACTAATTTCACATTAAAGTTAATCCACGCTTCCAAAAATATCAACATGCAGCCATTCTTTACTGATTTCAATGTATATAAAATCAATAAAGTATAAAATGTAGGTAAAACAAAAGGCATATGCATTTTCTTTGCAGGCTGACTCTGTCTGCATCTTGCAGATATTCTCCCCCTTATCCAGTGTGCATCAGCTGTATTAAAGGTGCACTTAAACCCCCATTTTTGGTTGCAACATGGCACATTACTGCAAATCTGTATGATAATCAGTAGGGTGATATAAAGTACAGTGCAACCGTAGCACCATAGTACATTCTGAATTGCAGTGCAAATTCTTTCAGGGGATCTCAGCCTGTGCAGAATTACTTTGCAAATAAATGATCATTCCCTCATGAAACTATGTTAAAACAACTTGCAGCTGGCTAGATGTATATTGTAATAAGTTATAAAATCTTCGCTGCTTACGCCTTCCAGGATATGTCACTCTGGAAGATATCATTGATCAGTATGCAATCACTGAGTAGCTGTGTAATGTTCTGCTCCTAATAATTCTACATACAGCAGTATGAGCTCCCTGAGCATAGATGGATTCCCACCCATTGGCCTAATGACCATCATATATTGTATATCATTAGTGTACAGCATATATAAATAGGAGCTCATACAATAGAGGAAAGCAAGGCCTGAAGCAATGGAATAATACTGCAATGCATTATAAAGGAGTACAACCTTCTAGACTACATTGCAAAAAAGATAGGTCTTCAAGGTGTCAGTTTGACTAATACCTACCTATCTTCACGTGACATAAATGAATACCTCATTATTTAAACAAAAAAGTTCCCATATATATATATAATTACTTGGTAAGGACAGCACTCCGCCTTTGCAGCATTCCTCCGGTGCACGGTAATGTGTAGTATAAGCAAAAAGAAGACCAGCAACACTGAGATCTCTTGTGATATAGTCAATTTATATTGTGAAATCACATGCAAGCCGACGTGACGTTTCGGTCCACACAGGGACCTTTATCAAGGCAACCATGTTTAACCCCAAATGCATTTAAATACCAATAAAACCAAGGTCAAAGAACAGGAAGTGACATCAGCGTCATAAAAAAGCCTCATAAGAGGTATGTGTCAAGTGTCAAAATTTCAATAAAAGTGACCAAGAATCTCACAGTATAAAACGTGTGTTAAAAATTTATATCAAAAATTGTTAAAAACAATTTGTGTGTACAATATATTTGTTACAAAAAAATTGCTACTCTGTCTCAAATCGTATCTGCTGTGCAGTATGTAGCTTATATATTGCAAAAGAGTAGTGCAACCAATTTGTGTGTGTTTTATTTGTTGCAAAAAAATGCTACTCTGTGTCAAATCTTATCTACTGTGCAGAATGTGACAATTATGTTGCGAAAGCGTTGTACTATTATGTTTCAAACTTTCATATACTGTGCAGTGTGTAGTATAAAAAATCGTAAAAACAGGCAAAATGCCGTTAAAGACAAATCTAATACAATAAACAAACCGTAATCCTCAGGCCGTAAATTAAACTCATATTAATGCCTAAAGTGCATCTAATGCACCATGAATAGAAAAAACAGGAGACAACTACTAATCAGCCCTTCAGGATATACTGATACGAACACCTAAACCACAGCTAGGCATCATTATGGGCCACATACCATATATTGCAGATTAATACAAACCAAAGAAAGAGTTACTATATGGATATCATTATCTGTACGTAATCCTTTTAAATCTTATACAACTCATATGGGACAGATGTGCTTAAAGAAAACAATTCAAAGCTAGAGAACTGTTCAAGCCCTTTGGGGCAACACAATTAAGTTCATAAGTCCAAAATGCCTCCCTTTGGAGCTGCATCCGGTCTATGTCACCACCACGTGGAGGGTCTGGAATACAGTCTATAGGCATATACTTGAATGCGGAGGCTGGATGGTTTGCTTGTAGCCAATGTTGTGCCACTGGCTGCTTAGAGATATCCTGTTTGGTTTCCTTTTTAGGTTTTGGGTCAAGGGCAGCTCTAATAGTTGAACGATGCATACTAATTCTTTCCCTAAGTTGCATGTCTTCCCACAATAGAGTAGTCCACAGGGGCACTTTATTATATAGACCACATTACGTGATAAGCAGGAGAGCCTTTGTTTCATATGGTATGTTTTTCCAGTGTAGGGGTGAGAAAATCTGTCACCAACAATCAAAGAGTTACATATCGCACAGTTGCCACATTTAAATACCCCCACTTTGCCCATGCGTGTATACACTTCATATTTGCTTACCGGATCAACATAATAGTACAACTCTTTTGCAACATAATTGTCACATTCTGCACAGTAGATAAGATTTGACACAGAGTAGCATTTTTTTGCAACAAATAAAACACACATAAATTGGTTGCACTACTCTTTTGCAATATATAAGCTACATATTGCACAGCAGATACGATTTGAGACAGAGTAGCATTTTTTTTGTAACAAATATATTGTACACACAAATTGTTTTTAACAATTTTTGATATAAATTTTTAACACACGTTTTATACTGTGGGATTCTTGGTCACTTTTATTGAAATTTTAACACTTGACACATACCTCTTATGAGGCTTTTTTATGATGCTGATGTCACTTCCTGTTCTTTGACCTTGGTTTTATGGGTATTTAAATGCATTTGGGGTTAAACATGGTTGCCTTGATAAAGGTCCCTGTGTGGACCGAAACGTCACGTCGGCTTGCATGTGATTTCACAATATAAATTGACTATATCACAAGAGATCTCGGTGTTGCTGGTCTTCTTTTTGCTTATATATATATATATATATATATATATATATATATATATATATATATATATATATATATATATATATATATATATATATATATATATATATATATGGACTGTAGTATATGCATATGTTGCCCAGGTAATACAATAACACCACTTACAGTTGATTTAGAAAATAGCGCACATTGTATGGTGTTTTAACGTAGCCCTGACACTTTCTATGGAAGGCAATAATGGGCAGTACTTGAAATCCATTTATGAACAAGATATAGAGATGATAAAGATAAAAAATTGTGCTTTCTACACTAAAGCATTGTTTTACTGCAGCAGTTAAAGTTTAGCAGCAATAGCTAAATTGACACTCTTTACAATGGATAGCTGTGGGTACTTGTGGGAGAAAAATAATATTTTTCAAAAGCACAAAGCTAAAAAAACTAATAATGCCACCAATCCTCATAGTTATGGTAGAACAGGCTGTTTGGCTGATTTTCAAGAATTTACTCCCTGGTTTTGTCTTGCACTCCTAAAATATAGTCAGTATTGACAACTATAAAATATGGAGGCAAAAAGAAAGGAAGGGATTATTAACAGAAATAAAAGCTAAAATAATATGTTCAGAAGCTTGAGTTTAGAGGTTTGAGGGAAGAGAAGAATTTCAAGGTTTGAGGGACTTTAG
The DNA here is from genome assembly GCF_017654675.1 of Xenopus laevis. NCBI lineage: Eukaryota > Metazoa > Chordata > Amphibia > Anura > Pipidae > Xenopus > Xenopus laevis. Next base: position 49,768,561 of record NC_054371.1, read on the forward strand.
TGGTCGTTAAATGGACACACAATTTTTAACAGTTTTTTGGGTGTACCCCCTTCATGCCACACTTTTAAATACTTTTCAAAGTAAATGCTATTTTGCAAGCTTTAGAAACAATCTAAACTATAAATGCATAGGTAAAATAGCTTCCCCTTTAAAATGTACAATGTCCTAAGGTTTGGCCACTAAGGAGGGCCTTAGTTATAGAAGAAGATACTGTATGCTGGGTCTGAGTATGACCTTTACAGTTCTTAGTTTGTTAAATTATATAAACTGAGCACACATGCTCTGGATCCATTTTGCAGTAATCCTCTAGTAAGTGGTAGGATAAACTATTTAATAGCTATTTTAGCAAGCAGCCTAAAGCTCCACTGAGGAGAATTAGTGGAATTAGGTTTCCAGGTGCACTACCGCCCAGAAGTAGGGAATAAGCATACGGACTCAAGGACTAGATAAGTACTTTCTGGGTTCCACTTAGGTAGGATTCCAAATGCTGGGGGTGACCTGTTGCAAGCTGCTCCATTTCTCATTGACTGCCCTGGGTGGATATATGTGATGTGAGTATATGCCCAGCCTCCTGCCCGGGCTCCACCGGTTAGAAAGGTGATAACCCTTATATATAGTTTGGTATCACCCTGCCTTCACTATAAGCGAGGGCCCACACTTGTGTACTGAGAGTCTTACACATAAGAATTATTAGTAATGCTCATAGTTCCGGAGTAAAGGGTCACTCCAATTTACTATAGGCTCATACATGAAAAAACTATTTTAACTATTTTTAGCACCCAAAAGTAGGCCTGTTCTTTTTAATATAAACAATTTCAAGCAAAATAATATGCACTCCATCACAATCACGATGCAAATAGTTTCCTTATATCCTGTTAGTTGTCATATTAACATTTCACATTATCAGTGATGCAGAATAGTGTTGAAATGATGAGAGTATTCAAGTTTCTTAAAGTGTGATGACATTGTTCACTGCGGCACCAATAAAACCTAAAATAGCTATTTTAATCCATAAACATTACTCTTTTATTCAGTCGCTTCTCATCCTGATTTCTACTGGGTGTTGTAATTTGGTTATTTATAGTTTCACTCCACTCTGTTTGCCTAGTTTGGTACCTGACAATCTGGGGGACATCAATTATGTAGAAATGCTGTAATTTTCCCCAATTTAAAAAGGGTACTTCACCCTTAATGGGGATCTATCGCAAAAATTTAAATTTAATATGAGCTTCATCATACTGAAATTTTCTAAATGTAATCAATTAAAAATGCTCTACCATTTCAGAAATAATTACATTCACCATCCCTCTCTCAGCATTTTCTCCTCTTCTTCTCTCTTCATTTAGGGCTATTTAGAGTTGGATGTCAGATTTTCATTGACAGTTAGCTCCAATGAATCTCTTATAGGGGAATCCCTTTCCTAGCAGATGTATAAGAGCTCACTCAAATAACTCCAGCACAAACAAAATGTAACAAAATAACTGAGTTTAAGAAACACACGCTGCAGCACTCCAATCCTGTGAAAGTGGTTTATTGTGCCAACAAACTAGGCAGCGTTTCGGGCCGATGTTCTTTCTCAAGCCTTCAGGTTGGCCCGAACGTTGCCTTGTTTGTTGGCACAATAAACCTCTTTCATAGGATTCGGAGTGCTTCAGCATGTGTTTCTTGGAGTTATACATGGGTCCCTGGCAAGGGGACCAGCAGCTTGCACCCAACGCTACAACAAGCGGTGAGTAATAGTTGAGCATCGCCTGCATTTGATTGTACGTAATTAACTGACTTTGCCACAAACCCTGCATGTTGGAAACAGGATTTCTGCTGATTTTAAGAGTGAGCTCTAATACATCTTCTAGGCAAAATGATTTTTATGGTATAGTTTTTATTACTATAGATTGCACATAATTCATTTTACTATTTAAAATGTTATTTTTTAACCAATAAATTTTTTTTTTTTAGTTGTACTATTGGTTGTAGGCAGCTATCCCTGGTCATGTGCTTTCAGAAAGATCCAGCACTTCATAATGAAACTGCTTTCAGATATGCTATTATTTCTCTTGCTTAATGTAACTGAAGGAGTCGTGACTTGGGTTAGTCAGAATTGAATTTTTACTGCTGTTCTTATATCTACCACTAGGTTGGGGAATTTTTAGCAATGTAGGTTTCAGTAAGCTGTTATCTGGTTACATTCCCATTGTTCTGCTGATGGGCTGCTTAGGGGGAATGGAGGGGGTGGTATCACTCTAATGTACAGTGCAGTAAACAGCGACTGAAGTTTATCAGAGCACAAGTCACATGTGTGGAGGTACTTGGGAAACTGAAAACATGTCTAGCTTCATGTCAGATTTCAAAACTAAATATTAAAAGATCTACTTGCTCTTTTGAAAAATAGATTTCAATGCAGGATTCTGCTGGAGGAGCACTATTTTCTGACGCATTTTGTAAAAACATGATTTCCTAAGTCAGAATTAGTTCAACTGTCATTCATCCCAACACCTGCATGAAAACAGAATGAAGAGAAACAAGTGCTGAGAGGAAGAGCGTGAAGAGTAACTTGAATGTTTAATTGGTTTTAGTAGAAAATTTCTTATTTTAGTATGATGAAACTTATATTAAATCTTTCATTTTTGCTATAGTGCCCCTTTAAATTAGCTTTTAATGTGATGTAGACAGTTATATTGTGAGATAACCTGCACTTTTTTTGTGGTTTTTGAACTCTCCAGTTTGTAAGCTATCTGGTGGCTAAGGATCAATTTACCCTAGCAACCAGGCAGTGGTTCCAATGAGAGAGAGAGAAATGAATAGGAAACATAAGAAACATTAAAATTGAGGTCAGTGACACCCATTTGAGAGTTGGAAAGAGGCATAAGAGAAAGGCAAATAAGTCAAAAACTACATAAATGAAGACCAGTCGAAAAGTTTCTAAGAAAATTACATTCTTTAACAAATCAAAAGTTAACTTCAAGGTGAACTATTTTTTAAATACACAGTGCAAGCAAAGTTGGTTGCTCTTGATTCTGTCTTTATTTGATAATGCTTTAATCATGTTATACTTCAGACTTGTTGAAAAAATGGTTTGAAGCATTTAATATAGATCCTGACTTTTTAAAAGGATAAGCTTTCTATTGTCATTTGATTCTTACCATTTACAGAATCTCGTTAGATACCTGAACCATGACACAATAAGGCCAATTTACTAACATAGGTACTAAATTGCACTAGTGCAGTTATTAACCAACCATTAGTTTATGTTGGTCTTCTGGAAAGTGACAAATAATTGCTGATTGCTTGCTATGAGTCACCTGTTTATGAGTCAGTAGTTTATACAAAATATACAGTATTACCGATATGGACCTGTTATCCAGAATGCTCTGGACCTGGGTTTTCTGGATAAGGGATATTTCTGTAATTTGAATCTCCATACTTTAAGTCTACTTAAAGGGATTCTGTCATGATTTTTATGATGTAGTTTTTATTTCTAAATTACACTGTTTACACTGCAAATAATTCACACTACCTTATAAAATGTATTCCTGTTAAATTATTAGTTGTAATATTGTTGTGTAGGCAGCCATCTCAGGTCATTTTGCCTGGTCATGTGCTTTCATAAAAAGCCAGCACTGTAGGATGGAACTGCTTTCTGGCAGGCTGTTGTTTCTCCGTCTCAATGTAACTGAATGTGTCACAGTGGGAGCTGGGTTTTACCATTGAGTGATCTACCGGGCAGCTGTTATCTTGTGTTAGGGAGCTATCTAGTTACCTTCCCATTGTTATGCTGATGGGCTTTTGGGGGGGAAAGGGAGGGGTGATATCACTCCAAATTACAGTACAGCAGTAAAGAGTGTAAAGTTTATCAGAGCACAAGTCACATGACTAGGGGCAGCTTGGAAACTGACAATATGTCTAGTCCCATGTCAGATTTCAAAATTGAATATGAAAAATCAGTTTGCTCTTTTAGAGCACTTTTAACTAAAAAAAAACATTTTTCCCATGACAGTATCCCTTTAAAAAAATAAACCATATAGGATTGTTTTGTCTCCAATGAGGATTAATTTTATCTTAGCTGGAATCACATACATGGTATTATTGTGTTATAGAGAAAAAGGAAATGGAAGATGGCCTTTGAGAAATTCTGAGGTTTCTAGATAACTGATCCCATACTTTTACTAAAAACCTTCACATATATTTATGTCTGTAACTAGTGAATCTTGTCAGAGTTTCCTCACCCAATCAGTTTATGGTAATATAAACTGTATAATATAAATAGCATGCAAAATATCAAATGCAAACTGAATATGTATCATCATGTGATACTGCCACACCCTCTTTGAGTTTTGTGAGATGAGAAATTTAAGCAGAAATAAATATTTTTTTTTTTTTAATCTCTGGGCAAGAAAACATGTTTATTCTGAGATTCAGTTGTCACTTTTCAAGTTCTGATTTCGAAAAAGAACAAAAAATGTATGTCAACATGATTAAATCTGACATTGATTTTAATCCGTAGAGCTGTGGGAAAATAGGAAAGTCTGGCAGAAATACATATATTTCGTTAGACTTTGACTTCGGGATATGTCAGTTATACTGTAGCTCACATCCAAACAAAATTTGGAAAAATACATCTTGAGTCTGACCATCACTTAGAAAACCTGCCTGTAGACACAAGTCAAACAAAATTGACAAGTTTTTTGTGCCTTGATTTGTTTGTTACTGGGACACAATACAGATTCTCCACACAAAAAAGTTCAAGATTGTCATAAAATAGTGTTTTGAAATGATCTAATTTCTCAACCTGATAATAATATTTGGAAATATGTGCCCTGCGAACCAGCCTGTTTCTCATCCTGCATACTTCTTCCAAGGCCTTTGTTAATTTTTCCCTTCAAAATTTTAGATAATTCAATGTCAGCCGCTGACAAGTCAATACATCTTTGATGCTTGGCAGCATATTATCAGACCATCAGATTAATTACTTGGCAAACTGTCCTGTAAAATATGATGGTAAAAAGTAGAAATAAAGATTAGGCCAGTCCAATTTCTTACTGAAAAAAATGCTTTACTTTGATATATTGCTTGTAAAGGAATAAGTTCAATGCATTGAACATCTTTTTTTTTCTTCTTTTATTTAAAGGCTAAAAATAAAGATTTTATTTTCGCATGAGAATTTTGTTCTAAAAGTTTCAATAATTAGATTAGTGCTGAAAAAATAATTTTTTTGAAACATGGCAAATTCTTTTAGTGGCATGAGGGCATCTACACCCTCTCTCCCCACCCCCACCCCCACCCCTCTCTCTCTCTCTCTCTCTCTCTCTCTCTCTCTCTCTCTCTATATACACACAAACTTTCAGGCAGCCGCACTCTGATCCGGATTTGCAATGTATTTGTGGGTGCAGGTTCAAAAAGGTTGTACTTAATTTGTCATACAGAACCGCACTCCAAAGTCTCTTTAGTGAGTCAAATCACCTTTATTAGCATGCTAATAAAGGTGATTTGACTCACTAAAGTGATGTGCAGGTCCGGCGGGTTAGGCCAACTTCCACACACTGTTTGTGACCTTACTGCCACTATTTATAGGTGTGCATATGCCCCGCCCCCTTTTGTGACTTCAGAGATGGACAGGTTGGTCGAGGATCTATAAATAGAAGTGCAGTAGGGTTCAAGTGTGGGTTCGGGTCAGCTGTGGGTCGACCATCACTTATGTACAGTATATATGTATGTATATATAAAATTACATTTTCAGAATATTACCATTATGTAATATTGCCATTAACAACTAGAATGACATGATAAAGATCAGTGTATATTAAGTGTAACATGGCCTTAGAAAGGTATTATCCTCACTAGCCCTCTTCCAGCATAAGCCATTTACAATATTAGCCATTTTTAAAATAAATATGAGGTTTCTCTTTGATTTCTATCTTATTATTCTAACATCTATGTGAACAAGGGATTCAACTGCTTCTTCTCTGTAAAACTTGATGTGACCTAAAACCCTATGTAGAACAGTTTTGTCTGTCGGTCGGAGCTACGTCAATTAAAGCGTGCAACCTGTACGTAAATCAAATTTTTAAAAGAAAATTATTTCGTGCCCTTTGTATGAGACTAAGAAGTACATTTGGATATGAGTAAGACACTTCAATTCTTCCTTTGTAAGTTTGAAAACCACAATTTATCACCCAGCTCTGAAGTATTCAATTAGAAGAAATGTTAATTGCATTCATTCATTAACAATTCATTTAGGATCTTCATTAAAAGCAGCAGGACTGTAACTAGCCAGGTGATTTGGAAGGCAGGAATTCTTGTTCAAACGCTACTTTGATTTGGTTTCTGGGCCATTGGAGTATGATCATCCTGGAGGTGACACTTTCACTCTCTGCAGGAATGATACAGTCTAAATATCTTTTATCTCAAGTGCAAATCCTTGCAGTCACATTTTAAATTTGTTCATATTTCACTTTTTGCCTCCGCTGGAAGCCTTTGCCCACCAGCTATTGCATATAAATTTTAATGCATTTTAGTACTTTCTTCACTTTTTTCCATTGTAGAAGTAAGAAGAAGGGCTGCTGGGTAAATCAACGAGTTCCACAATTAGTTCTACACTATTAAATGATATGTTCTTCCTCTGCCATAAAATACACAGATGAATGTTTAGGTATTATTTTATACTATAGATTTATAACCAGCTGTTTAATTTCAAGGAAGACAATTAAAATCTCTTTACTTTAAAGATGTTCTTGTGTTATTTTTAAGAAACTTAACTCAATGAATCTGAATTGGTGGTTAGTCCTTTGGATATAGACAAAGTTCAAACCAAGATCATTTAACACTTCTGTTCTTTCCAATATTAGCTAATAGTCTTTTAAAAAAGGATGAGAATAATTATTACACATGAGAATCTGGTTAGTCCATGCACATGATTGATTAATATCAGTGTATGTTCAGTCTAACATGGGGCTAGAGAGGTATTAACTTTAATAAACCTTTTCGCACATAAGAACATTTTCAATATTATCTATTTCAAAATCAATCTGGTTGGTCCATGCACAACATGGAAGAAAAGGGGAAAAAGAGGAGAAATGTGAATTCTCGTTTATCCAGGTCATTATATACAGTATCTAGTAGAATTAAGTCAAAGGCAATTTCGTGAAATTGGCAGAAAAACCCAAAATGCTTGGATTATAGTACAAAACCCTGCACAGACCATAATATCTTCAAATTGCAAAAAGGACCTCTGCCATTGACTTCTACAGGACCTCGACAAGATGGAGTATTTTCGGATTCTGACTTTTTGCATCCTCGGGGTATAATAATACTTGAAAAATTCAAGTTTTTTACACTAAAATTCAGATTTTTAGTAAAAATTTTTTTCAAGTTTTTAGTATTTGGAAAACTCAAGTTTTGATAAATCTGCTCCATAATGTATATGGAAACAGTGGTGTAACTACAGTATGTGTTAAGCAAATTCCAAAAATGAGAGGGGGGCAGGGGATAGGGGCCCAATAAGAACCATCCCAACATCTGAAAGAACAACACCATTAATAACAGAATTAATATAAAAAATAACTTGTGGAACATAACATAAGACAAATATTACTTAATACATGGCTTTGGTCCTTTTTATGGATATTATGGAGCTTATAATTATTCCAAACTTGACCTAAAATAGTTCAGTTGATAAAAGAACTTGGCATTTCAAGTTTGAAACATTTGGGAGAATCTTTAATTTATACCTATCTATTCAGCTTTGGACTGGGCCAGTGTGGCACCAGAGAAAACCCAGTTGACCCAAAAGACCTTGTGAGTCCAGCTACCCCAAACCTGCAAAGAGATATGATTGCAGACGCCACAGGCAGTTACAAGAAAACTAGTGGTGCAAGTTGGAAGTACACATTGGGAGGGCAGTGGTGCGGATCAGAATAGGGTGCCAGTGTTGGGGACTTCCATGGCTGGGGTGGAAGGCCCTTGAGGTGGCAACACCGGATGTCCCTGAACACCCCAATCAGACACAATCTATTTCTGATTGCTACATCTTTTGTATGTGATGCTTTACTTTATCAGTTCTATTTTGCAGACTGGATAATAATAGAAGATTGTTGCAAACAGTCTGCTCTGCTTTTCTGGTCTTAATATACATAGGAAGGGTATCTGTTTATAGCTGTGTAGCTTTATTTCTCATGGGATAGGATGTTGATCCTCTATAATATAAATTAACCAGTTTTTTATACTGTATAATTGTGTATTTTGTGCTGGAATCATATTCAGTCAAAGGATCATTATTTGTCTGTGAAATTTAGACTGTCTTTACATATGGTTAATTATAATTTATCTGACCCAGGTGTATGTTTAAATATTCTCATCTGACACATTATATATTGGTATAGTTAACTGATCAAAGTTAATTATTTAAGCTTTCTGCTTTGTTGTCTGCTTCTACAGTGAAGACCAACATGGCAGTATAAAATGAATTAACAACTTTGTTGATGTGCAGAGGAACACACAAATAAAACTACACTCTCATTCTTCTCTCATCTTAACTGTGCACTTTCTTTTAATAGTACCTACAGTATGTACCATTGGCAAATAAGTACTACTATTTCTGAAGCTTCTGTGAATTCTGCACAAGCATTTATATTTTAGATATGACCGCAGACCCTTGTCTATTCCTTCAATTTCTATAAATCATTTGACTTACTCTTCCAGGAATATCAGCTCAGTTTTGGGACATTTGTGTCAGCTACAAAAAGGATGGATAATAAAAAATGAATAATTCAATTTTAACTTGTATTTCACTGGTAATTTCAAGTACATATGCTTATATAAAGGAGAACAAGATCTTGCAGCAAGTTTCCTGCAGGTACATAACACTCTGCCCACTGTTCTTAAAATTGTATCTACTCTACCTTCCATTAAGCAAGGTGAGAAACTTGCCTCAGGCAGCAGTAAGTGTCCAGTTACCAGGGGCAGCAAAAAGCCGCCTTCTGCAACTTTAAGAACCGAATTTCCATTTTGTAAAAAGGAAATTTAGCTCCACTAGTGCAGAGAGCAATATAAAGCTCATTGCATTAGCGATGCAGCCCCTTTTGGCCAAGCTCTGATTATAACGTTTTAAGTGCGGAGGGAGGGGGGCTGCTGTCTCGGGCAGCAGGAGGTGTAGGATCGCTCCTGGGTGGTGATGGGCGAATCTGTGTCATTTCACTTTACAGAAAAATTTGCGAATCTACCACAAAATTCGCAAAATCGCATTGAAGTCAATGGGTGTCAAAATAATTTTGATGCGCACGACTATTTGGTCCAAATACATAAAAGTCAATGGGCATCCGAATCATTTTGATGTGCACCAATTTTTATGTGCGTGTCAATTTTGACGTGCAACTATTTTTTTTTTGACATGGCGGATCTTTCGCCAGCGAATTGTCGCCGCAGATTTACAAATTAATTCGCTTGCAGCGAAGCATAGAAATTCGCCACAAATTCATGCCTTGCGAATTTATTCACCCATCGCTACTCCTGGGTACTAAACATTACATTATAGGGGCACTGTCAAAAACCTTGATGATAGCAATTCTGTTATAGCGGTTGCTTTATCTTGACCAACTTCTTTAGTTACCCAGTCAAAGAATTCCAGCAAATTAGATGACCACCGAATAGTAGATCTAGCCGCCTTGAAGCCAACAAGTTGTTTAGTCTCTAAACCTTCTGTTCATCATTCTCATTATCAAAATTTCACATAAATATAAGTGATTCCATTACTTTTCATACTACTGATATGAGAATTATAGATCTCTAATTGCTATTATCAAACCTGCTGCCCTTCTAGAAAAGTGGTATGACTTCAGGTTAGTTAAGTTAACCACTTCTCCCAACAGTAACACAGATAGAGTTTAGTCAGTAGCAGTTTGGATTTCTGGAGAACTATTAGAAATCAAACCAGCAGTGCATGTGCCTGTCATTCAAAGCCCCCTACATTTAACCGACAGTTTTTCTTAAATATTTGTGACCAACCAGATATTTGAAACAATGCAAACATGTACAAAAAAAGGGGGATTGTGGGTGCACACCTGAGGCCAATTTCAAAATATCTAAAGCCCTGTCTTAGTAATTCAAGTAAATATGCAAGTGCATGTAATTTTAAAACAGGGTTTTTTTTGTTTCAAAGTTATGATCATAAAATTGATAAGCCACCCTACCACGTCAAGGTAAATCCCACACAGTGGTCCCTAACTTGTTTACCTCTAATAATAGTAAAATATGTATTTTACCTCTCTGCTTAATAGAATTACTTTGTATGAACATCTCCTGTTCCTTGGTTTCAAACTGTGAGCTAAATCCTCCCCCACCAATTGCTGATGTGGCTTTTAAGAGGGAGAGACTGTCCAAACCAACGCCCATTTTTGAAAAAATGTGATAATAGGGTGTGATTAAAAACAAAGTGGTACGATAGGTGCAGTTACACATTGGTGTGTATTTGTGGAGTGTGGGAGTGTGTATAGTGGTGAAAGGGGAATGTGTGTGTGTATGTGTTTGTGGAATCATTATGGGTTGTATATAGTGTGGATGTATGTGAAAGGGAAACTAAATGAGGAATCATGATGGAAGTAATGTGTGTGTCTGTGCAGAAGTGTCTCATGGGACGTTGTTTTTTTCATGGCTAGATCCTCCCATGCCGCTAGCATTTGCGGTTTTTAAGAGAGAGAGATTGCACAAACCAAGGCACAATTTTAAAAGGACAATAGGACCACCAAAAATCTAAAGGGTGGAGATGAGGGTGCAACAAACCACATAAAGCTTAGCCACAGCTTCCAACAAATACAAATACAAAAAAAGGGGGATTGTGGGTGCACACCTGAGGCCAATTTCAAAATATCTAAAGCCCTGTCTAAGTAATTCAAGTAAATATGCAAGAACATGTAATTTTAAAACAGGGTTTTTTTGTTACAAAGTTATGATCATAAAATTGATAAGCCACCATACAATGTCAAGGTAAATCCCACACGGTGGTCCCTAACTTCTTTACCTCTAATCATAATAAAATAGGTATTTTACCTCTCTGCTTAATAGCATTACTTTGTATGAACATCTCCTGTGCCTTGGTTTCAAACTGTGAGCTAAATCCTCCCCCACCAACTGCTGATGCGGCTTTTAAGAGGGAGAGACTGACCAAACCAACGCCCATTTTTGAAAAAATGTAGAATGTGATTAAAAACAAAGTGGGATGATATGTGCAGTTACACATTGTTGTGTATGTGTGTATGCAAACATGCCCTAACTTTATCCAAACTTACATCATATATAAAAAGTATAAAAGATATAAAAAGTATAAAAAAAAGACATAAAAGTAAAAATAAATGTTTTAAAGTGCTTTTTAAACATACATTTACTATTTGTATGATGCTGTTTAAATAAAATTACTGGAGGACATATTTAAATGGGACAACTCATATTAATACATTGAATTAATCAAAGAATCTGACTGGATAGTCTTGAGAATGCCTTTCCCTAAAGGAGAAGGACAAAAACTTTAAATAATTTTGTTCACTGTGGCTCCAAGTGAAATAGCTGTTGAGTTCTAAACGTTCAATTACAGATTCATCTCCTGTGCCCACAAGGGGCTACCATCTATAACTCGTGTTGAAATACCGAATCTGTAAAAATTTTAAATTTTGATTTCAAAAGGATGGGGCTCATTTAGGTGTCATAACTGTGCAATTGTTTAAATGTTAAGCACTGTATGTTGTAAATGTTCATCTGGTGTAATGATATAGGTGCATAAGAAAGATTTCTACGTAAAAAATAGGTAGAAAAAAGTGTTAAATATTCAGTGTTCTTAACCCACACAGAATTTGAAATTCTAAAGCTGTATGTGCCCTGAAACCAGACTGTTTTCATTGGTTTTAACAGTTCATTTGGCTTTCAGTATTCATTTGAGAGTGCATGGACAATTTTCATTAACCCAGCACAGACAAATATATTTTTATAAAATTTGCTAATATGCTCAGTCCATTGTCTGTAAAATAGCAAAAATAAAATGCATCTCTGAAAGCATATATAACATTTTTCTATGAAATCCATTAATGATTAAAATGAACTCAGTATAACCTACATTCATATTTCTGGGTTTTTTTCTAAATGATTGGATAGGTTTTAAATTGTCAGTTAATTGTTAAAGATTGTATTTAAATTACTATACATTTTGTGATTCTTCATAGGTCCTTTATTAACCCTTTAAATGCCAGAAGAATTTTGCATTTCATTTGCACACAGTGCCAGACGTTTTTTGGACATTTTGTACGGTGTTTTTTTCTGGAGAACCTGAGCTTTCGAAAAGTTTATTTCACTTCTGGAACTAGTTCTAAATACCAAAAAAAAAACAAAAAACATTTTTTACAATATAGGGATTTACTGTAGCTGGTTTGAAAGTCACCTTAGCTTCTAATTTTTGGCATCTTATCTCCAACGTACTGTAGGTACTGTACCAAGAACAACATCCTAAATATGAATGCCAGGGGTCCACTGAACAGTGTGATGCCCAATATACATACATTTACCAAACTATGTGGTGTAAAGAGGCACCCTAATGGATAGATAGAAGATAAAATTTCCATGTGAATGAAAAATGAAAAATGAGTAACATAGAAGAGTGCGGTTAACAAAAATGTCTGGCATTTAGAGACCCCAAAATGAAGTTAGTGCATACAAATTGTCCTGGAGGTCACTTGAAAGATCAACACATTTACTGCATTTTTTGCAGGATAAAAACACAAAAAGATGCTTTCTAGCATACCACATAGCATTAGGCACCAAGAGAAAGCATCCTAACGATGAACGCCAGGGGTCTACTGAACAGTTCAATGCCCAATATACATAGATTTACCAAACTATGTGGCATACAGAGGCACCCTAATGGATATATAGCAGATAAAATTGTCATGTGCAAAAACAAGTACGTAACAAAGAACAGTGCGGAATACAATAAAATAATTAAAATCCAATAAAACCACTAAAAATCAATGGGTTTTTTTGTAATGTGTGTAATCAGCAGTCAGAATCCCAATAAAATGGCTAAAAATTTGTGATGGCCGGAAAATAAATTCGTGCAAAAATTCAAAATATATTTGACGCTGGTGATAATTCCTTCGCTGGCGACAATTTCGACGCAAGCGACAATTCTAGGTGACCCTTGACTTTAACGGGCGTCAGAATTGTCTCCAGCGTCAGAATTGTCGCCCGCGTCGGAATTGTTGCTGCATCAAAAATATTTGGACGCTAGCGTCAAAATTTGCGTTTCGCGATTTTTCGGCGAAACAGGAGAAATTCGGCCATCACTACTAAAAATGCAATAAAATGGCTAAAATGCACCAACATTGTAATACAGTCACCAAAATAACATTCAAAATGTATTGCACAGTAAATTTAGCAAATATACTATTTGCAATGGCAAAAAAACAGACGATTCAATAAAAAAGCCACACAATCATGTAAGTGTACACGTGTGTGTGCACACTTGGCAGTTTACGTGTTATATGCATGTGTGTGTGCATATATGTGTGAGTGCTGTGAATGTGTGAAACCCCTGATCCCCAAAAAAGGTATGTATGTGCAAATGTAAATAGAAGTGTACTGTGTCTGCAGGATCCGGTGGGGGTCGGCGCAGGGGGTCCAGGAAGTGAGGGCAGCAGCAGGACATGTCGTTTCCATATGCATGCTGCTGCCTTTGGCCCCTGGCCGATCGTGCACTAGGGACAATTGTTCCCCCGCTCTGCTTGTTGCCTAGGGGCTGGGGAACGAGTGGTGATAGAGGGAACAGCTTTACAATCTGCTCTCCAATGCAACAGATCATAGAGTCTATGATGTGTGGCACTTAAAGGGTTAAATGTGTTTGTTTATGAAAGTGTTTTTGTCTGGTTTAAGTCCCCCTGACACTCCAAAACTGCAATACATAAAAGTCATATATACATAATGGGGCAGATTTATCAAGGGTCGAATTTCGAAGTGCAAAAAACTTCGAAATTCGACCATCGAATAGGCTAGTTCAACATTCGAAGTCAAATTCGTAGGATTTTTAATAGGGTACAATCGTACTACGATCATACTTCGAATTGAATGATTCGAACGATTTAATCGGACGATCATGCGATTTCACTTTGACTTCTAAAAACTTAGCCAAATGTTGGCTATATGTTCTAGGAGGTCCTCATAGGCTAACATAGCAATTTTGCAGGTTTAAGGTGGCGAAGTGGCGAAGTCGAAGTTTTTTGAAGAGACTACTTTGATTATCGAATGGTCGAATAGTTGAAGCATTTTCACTTCGAATCAAAGTCGAAGTCTAATTTGTCAAAAATTACTTCAAAATTTGAAGTTTTTCTATTCAAATATTCATTTCGAATTCACTGCAATCTTAGTAAATATGTCTTTGTTAGTGATTGTTGGTGAAATTGCTGGAAATGGCCACTTATTATCAAAAATGTCCAATGAAGCAAAATAAAAATAAAAAACAGATCTTCTATTGTCTTACACATGAGCCTGCCCTAAAACAAATGTGGCTTGACCTTCAAATGGTTAAAAAAAGTATAAACAACATATATTTAACAGTTTCAACTTGTAAACATAATCCCACATTAAAATATAAAAAAACACCAGCGTTTTGTCTTTTTTTATGAATTTTTTTGGCATACAGGATATGATGTCACTGACTTAATAATGTTGAGGATGTAGCTTCATCTTATAAATTCAGTAGTTATAACCTGGTGAAAAGGACTCTGGAGAAAAGGGAACGTTTGCACTTTGATTAATTTGCGGAGTAACGATCGTTCGTCTGAGCGAAAATTCGCCTGGCGAAAGGGAGCAAAACTTCTCTAGAGCTGAGCTTTTTCTCTAGTGAATTGTCCGTTTCACCTTTTAGTAAATTGGTGATGTCCCTGTGAAATGTTTTTGCTAGAAAAGCCCACTTTGCCCTTAAGTAAATGTACCCCATAGTTGTTTTTTTTAGCATTTGAAGATGTTCTTGGACAATATAATTAAATAAAATCATCCTTACTGGAAGAATTTAACAATGATTAATTTCAATTAAATGAGAAAATGTAACTAGTGATTTACTTTTACATATTAATAAGAAAGTGCAGCAATTGGTCAAGTTTTCTGTCAAAGCGTCTTTTCTGCTCTTCTAAACAGAAATTTGGGATGCACAGCTCTGATTTAAACTTCTTAGTTTATGAGAGTTTAACGATATTCTGTAGTACAGACAATTTGTACAGTATTGATTAAATCCTAAAGATTTTACATTTTGTTAATGGACTTCAGCACTGTGTTCATTTTTGGCTCTGTTCCTGTAGAGCAATAATCAAACATCTATAGAGGGAAGAGATTCGTGAACATGTGCTTAATCAGAAAGTACCATCTTTTTGAAAAATTATTTTCTTTCCTCTGGAAATACTTTTCAAAGCAATACCTGAGTTGGTACATGTGCAATATGCTTTTATTACATTTTTTTTCAATATGTAATAAATTAAAAAAAGCTTGAAAAACTTGAATGTAAAACTTCAGTTTCTAAAAGCTTGTTCATGTAAAAGTCAGTGGGATTTTTTCAATTTCAGTTTTTCAGATTTGAGAATGATCAGTAGAATACAAATTTAATGTATTTGAGGTTTTTTCACGGTGTTAATTGAACACGTTTTTTACATTTGATTTTTTTTATAAATAAGCAAACTTCAAATTAAAAAAACACTAAAATTCACAAACTGAATTTAGATAAATAAGCCTCCATGAAAACATATAGCAGAGGCAAGGAATGATTGAATTAGTAAATAAATAAACTCATGATAGGGAAATTCATCATTATTTCCCAACTAATTTTCAACTTGCAAACTTTCTAAAACTATATATTTGATATACATATATACATATATAATAATACACAAGAGCCATGAATATCCTGTAAATTATATCCTTATAAATGGTGCTTAGTGATGCCATTGGTTATAACTGGAGCTTAGTGATGTCATTTCAGTCACATGACTCACTGAAACTGTCAGGTGATCTCTAAGGGCATCACACCGACCATCACAAAATGGTTCAAGGTAAGAGATGTAAAAGGGAAATATTTACATACATATATATATATATATATATATATATATATATATATATATTGCAGTTTGGTAAGACTGTTTAATATGCCACTTAATATCATATAAACTATACCACCTTCCAACTACTGTTGTTTGATAATTGTTACACACATAATTTGCATTGAACATCATGGAAGGTTTTTCTTAGCCTGGAAGGTGGAATTGTTTTCTCCCTCCCCCTAACACGGCTATTTAAAGGGCATGTAAAGTCTAAAATAGAATAAGGCTAGAAATGCTGTATTTTGTATACTAAATATAAACATGAACTTACTGCACCACAAGCGTAATCAAACAAATAATTTATGCTTTGAAAGTTGGCTACAGGGGGTCACCATCTTGTAACTTTGTTAAACATCTTTGCAAGACTAAGACTGTGCACATGCTCAGTGTGGTCTGGGCTGCTTAGGGATCGTCATAAACAAAGCTGCTTGAGTTCTTCATGGCTGGGAAGTAAGGCGGGGGCTCCCCCTGCTGTTCATAAGTATGATTGTTTCCCTGATCAGCAGTTAGGGACCATCTGACAATTCCTATCCACAGTAGTAAATGAAGGGAGAATTTTTCAGGTTTCTTATAAAAACGGTACACATTTTTTAATTAAAGTATATTGGAGATAGGTTTATTTTTCATTAAAGAAAGTAAAAATGGGATTTTATTTTTTTGCCTTTACATGCCCTTTAAGTGATTTTATTACACAAGTGTTCAAGCTTCAAGGCAGGAGCCCGAAATGTTGTATGGCACAAATAAATACTTTTCAACACTCATCATGTATCTAGTGCTGTAGCATGAATTCCTTGGATCATTTTGGGGGTAAAGTTCTCATTTAAGTGTCATCATGGCTCTGGTGGGCTGAGTAGAACAAACAGGACAACTGGTTTACGTACCAACAATTTACCAATGGTTTGGGAACAAAAGGGTGAAATGTTCAGATAAGCTTTTTTGTGTTAATCTTTCTTTATAGCATGTCTGAGTGTTAATCCATTGCTGCACAAATCTATATGCAAGGACAAAGTTAAGATAATAAACAGCAAACACTGAAACACTTGAAAATATAATTACAAAAAAGAAATGCTAAGTATGATTATTAAGTAGTAATTGAGTCATGGGATAGTGAGTACAATAGGGCCACTAAAATTCACTATACCAACAAAGAAGGAGGAAGCAATGTGTTTTTGATGATTATAATTCCTGCAAATCATATTTATCAAGGATGCAATAAGGTGTTACTTTACACATATATAATATAATATTATTGCATTATACAATATGATTAGTGATGGGCGAATTTGCGCCGTTTCGCTTCGCCGAAAAATTCGCGAATTTCGCGTGAAATTCGCGAAACGGCGAAAAATTCGTGAAACGGCGCCGGCGTCTCGTTTTTTCCGACGCCGGCACCCGGTTTTGACGCTGGCGTCCGTTTTTCGAAAAAAAAAATTTTGACGCCGGCGAATTTTTGCTGCGAATTTTCGCTGGAGATTCGCGAATGTATTTATTCGCGCAAATTCGCCGCGAATTCGCGCCTGGCGAATAAATTCGCCCATCACTAAATATGATAAAGACCATACTGCCAAAGCCAAGCATTAGGACAGTTATATGAATACTGTACATTCACGTGCATTTTAAACTCTTCTGTCTGTTTAAGGGAAAACAGTTAAAATAAATGCCTTGTTTTGCTAACTGAGGTGTATATTTCTCTTTAATTTACTTCCATGTTGTACACATCAGTCAATTCTATTTAGGCAAGGTTTTCCCATTACAAAAAGTAATATTGTTTTATTATTATGCAGATTTTATCTTTTGATTTTACAACTTTAAAAGCAAGTCGCATCGCATAAGAACTGTGACAACACAATGTTAGCTGACAAGCATACCCTTATCAGCATTCATTACACAACTCACATCCCAATACAAAGCCTAGCGAACTTCAAAAGTTAAAGTTATCTAAGAGTAATTTGCACTTGAAAAAAGGCACATGAAGGACTTCTGTCAATATAAATAGACAATTGTATTCCAATCATATGTGTTTGATATTCTGTCTGTAGAAATTCTAACACATTGCTCATTTGCATGAAGTTATCCTCGAATGTCAGAAGTGAGATATCACAAAAAGTATTCACTTTGATTAGTATGTTCAAGTTTTTTTGTTCTCCCTTAAACAAAGACACCAGACAGAATTCTTGAACTACAAAATGCAAATGGATTTTTCAGACAAAAGAAAATATATAAAGGATTATAACATCCTAGACTAATCGCATAACAACACCAAATGAGACACAATAACCTGCCAGTAGAAACTTTATATTCTTCACTTAGTAATAGACTCTGGATTTACCTACTTAATAATGTCTGCTTTTTGTAATAATACCTAAAAGAGCAGCTTAGGAGTTTTACATTTTGGAACGAAGTTCAAGATTTCATATTATTTGGTTTCAAGAAGCCTTTCTCTAAATGATTAAATGCTCCAAATAACAACAGCCACCTCTATAGGGCACACTTTTAGTGCTTAAATCGACTATCCTGATATATCATACAGATTCCATTAATATGTAACATAATGAATAAAAGCCATATTTATTGTTTTACTGTGGGAAAATCTCTTTGTCTCTTGAAAATCTCTCCAATAAATAACCATCAGGGTGCTTTTATTTTACAATTAGTAGGTTATTTGGTAATATAGATTCCTCTAGATTCTAATATGTTATTTGAACAAGGTCTAAGTCAAGAATTTAATAGGAAACTGTAAAAATAAAGTATGAAAAAAAAGATTTCTTAAAAGTGAAACGTACCACCAAAAACTTGGCTTTATAATGAACAAAATATCAATATTTTATTTCAGTCTGAGAATACTCTGTAGGAACTGTATTATTACTTTTAAGGTATTAATATACTGTAACCATAGTAGTAGTAACAATGAGTATTGTTACTTTTTTTGCCAGGTATGGTTTTGCGTTGAACCATTGCCTGCAGCAAAAATTTTCACAAAACCCATGTGGTGGATTGCCATGCAATCCATTTTTCTGATTAACAAAAAAAAACAATGGGGGGAAAACTTGTGATACATGTGAAAAAACATATACATCATATTTACCTTCCACATTAACGAATGGGATTAAAGCTCTATCACTATCTATACAAGTAGGCGCACAGGTGGCCATTGTTTGGCGCAGCAGCTGGATATGTCAGTGCAAATGGAAGCTGGGAGCTTCAGTTAGGGGGTTATTTATCAAAGGTCGAATTTTAGAGTAATGTGAATTTTTTAGAACTATGATAAATTTGATGTTATTCACTATTCGAATGGTATGTTATTTATGAAAAAATTTGTCTGAAACTTGATCGAATAGTCCAGACCCAAAAATTTAAATCAAATTTGAATCGAGTTTTCCTCTGAAAAGAAAAGTCACATTTTTTTTTTTACTGACGCACAACATTTTTTTCCTCCTATTGGAGTCTATGGGGCATCATTTTCAAACCAAAACTTGGCAAAACTTTGGCTCATCAATACAATTAACATCTTTAAATAGTTCAAGGGAACCCTGCCATTGACTATGAACTCTGTGAGACCCAAAAGCCATAGTTAAAGAGTAAACTATTGTCAGAATTTTTACTATCACTGCTTATTTGTTGGATGGAATATTATTTATGGTAGCCAGTAAAATATTTTCTTGGTGATGATTGTTTCAAGTTTTTCTATGAAGAACATAGAGGAAGGGAACTTCTCTAACAAAGTAGGTGTAAAATCCTGCCTGGAGTTGAACCAGTGATCTGGTGTTTTTTGCATGTCTGAGTTACCACTACTCTGTTTGAGCAGAAAGTTAAGGCCCCGGTTAACTCCCATTGCTATACTTGTAATTGCAAGTAGGCATGGCTTTGTTCAGCTTTGTTCATCTGTCATCAATTTGGCCCCAAGTGATCAGTGTAAGCCATTAGGCTGCCTATAAAGACCCCTGCTCTGCACTGAATCATTGTTCAATATAGGTCTATGTACCATAGTTCCTGGGTGTGATAATACTGTCTGTACCTGGATTTTCACTATTACCTATACTGACTGTAGCCTGTTCTTGACCACTCTTCGGATTCTGATTGTGTACTGCATTCCTGTTTGGTTTTGATCCCAGCCTGTGACCTAGACTACACTTCTGCTCCTGATTTGGTACCGTATTGTCTATTTGGTATTGACCTGTCCCTTGACTTCGTTCTCCATTCCAGTTATACGTTACGGTTCCCTTGCCTGCCCAGAGCCTCCCCCTTGGTCCTCTTGCGTTAAGTCCTGGTGGCATCTGAGTAGTGGAGGGCTCCTCCCAAAGCCAAAGGTGGCTGCTATAGGCAGAAGTGTAGAAACGCCACAGGCTTAATATCTAATGAGATGATGGTATATATCATACAGTATTTAGTGCAGTAGCTAGACATGAATTTCTGACGAATTTCCGTGTTTCACCGCAAGCAAATTAATTCGCTAAACTGCGGCAAAAATTCGCCAGCTAAAACTCCGCCGTTGAGCGTCAAAATTATTTGGAAGCCCATTGACTTAATGCATTTGGACCAAATAGTTGTTAGTACAAAAATTGTCACTCGCGTCAAAATTGACGCGTTTCAAAATTATTTTGACAAATTGACTTCATTGCGTTTCGCAAATTTTTCACA
This sequence comes from Xenopus laevis, assembly GCF_017654675.1. Classification (NCBI taxonomy): domain Eukaryota; kingdom Metazoa; phylum Chordata; class Amphibia; order Anura; family Pipidae; genus Xenopus; species Xenopus laevis. Next base: position 49,789,317 of record NC_054371.1, read on the forward strand.
GTTTTGCAAATTTCAACAGTACAAGTTTGCCCATCACTAGTCTAACGATAAAATGACTATTATCAGTAAACATGTAGGAATTTAGGGGTGGGATGATAGCACAGGCTGTGTGCTTGCTGGTTATTGATGTGAAAGTTTCTTGAACAGAAATGTGGAATACATAAATATGCTGTTACTGCTACTCATGGAGGTCTCAAAGGGACAATATACGCCTATTTTCAATATGAGCATTAAATAAGGCTGTTTTGTAATAAAACCCAATCTCTTTAATTTTTTGATCATTGTTTTCTTATTACCCTTAGCCCCCTGCTTCTTTGAATCAGCATAATTTTATTATTCACAGAATTTACAGGTTTTTTTCTCCATCCCTAAAGAACATAAAATTAAGGCATTCAATTTTATAGAACTGCAGCATTAAATAAAACAAATAGGATGTACAGATATATTTACATTGCCTTGTAACACAACAACAGAATATATGACCAATGTAAAGTAAAATTGACATTGTCAGGATGAACACAGGTGTATATTGTGCCATTAATAATTGTCAGGAATTTCCTGGTTTAGAAGTAGAGACCCGGTGTGTACTGGACGCTTTTTATTTGAACACAGATTTTGTATGTTTGCTAGTGATTAAATAGCACAAAACTAATATACTTTAGTTATCTCAAAATAACCTGCTAAAATAATAATGCTCCAGTAAGATTTACCAATGTCTGTAAAAAAAGTACTTTCTTTTTAATTGCTTGTTAATAGGGATGAGCATTTTTTTTCCACTGACACAAATTTGCAGTAAAATAGTGAAATAGTAAAATAGTTTCGCCTGCAAAAATTCATAAAATGCATTAATGTCAATGGGTGTTTCTTTGCAGCAAAACTTGGCAAACATTTTATCCCACCCCTATAAATTAGCATTTTTGCAAGTGGTGACAATTTTTACTTATTTGCACTTGAATTTCTTTGTTTTGCTTGGAAACAATGTATGTGAAAAAAAGAGAGAAAAAATGCCTAGGGGCAAATTCACTAACCAGCGCACATTGCAACACTTCACCAGGCGTAAATTCGCCTGGACAACGCTAATTCACAAAGATCCGAAGTTGCAAACATGGTACTCTACTGAAATTACGCTCAGCAGTTCGCAGTTACGGTAGCGTGGGCTAATTAGCATACGGTGTGCAATTAAAGTACAATGGACGTATCTGCTGCAGCAAATACATTACACTACACAAGACCAGGGAACCTTAATAAAATTATATCAAGTTTTTATAATGCCCTACACATGTGCCCACAGTATAGTTTATGTGCCAAATATGTGCAAAAATATGTTAGAAAATTTAGGGGGGAAGGAGGGTACCCCAATAAAAAATTTACAATCTTTTCAATCTATCACCCATTAAATAGGAAAAAAAACGCCAGTGTTTTTTGGGACTTTTTTTTGAGGAACTCCTATCTACTCTATTGTACTTCGCCTGGTCTGAGGTGGCGAAGGCAAGTCTGGCGATAGAGGTAACGGTCAGTAAAATAAAAAAACGTAGTGAATTCGCGTAGTAATGCTCTTTCTATTGGCGTTGGAGAGTGAAGTTGCACCAGAGTCTATCTCCTTGGCGAAATTATGCCAGCGAATTTACGGCAGCTACAGTTAGTAAATCGCAGAAATGAAGTCACGCTGGCGAATTTTCGTTAGCGTTAGCCACTTCACCCTTTAGTAAATTTCCCCCCTAGTTATTCCAGTGCATTTGGTGTGAGAAAGACATGTAAGAAAAAAAAACTAATTGACTGGAATGCATTTGGTATGAGAAAAAAAATGCACAAAAAACTGGGAACTCAGTTGATAGGCATCTAGGTTAGCAAAGGACAACCTGTACCCTACCTGATCGATCCCCTCACAGGCAACGTCGGTTAAAGGGGACCTGTCACCCAAAAGAAATATTCAAAATCCTATTTAATCACATTAGTCAAGCAAAATGAACTTTATTTACACTATATAAATTATTTGATTCTTGTTTCCTTCAGTCTGGGAATTCAAAATGATAGCAAGCAGGCAGGAGCCATTTTGTGGCCACTGTTATTAAGGCAAGCATTATATCATCTCAGAATCTTGTTTGTGCACCAGAATCAGGGACCCGATGTCTATCCCCATGCCCTGGTTACACAATTAAACAGTAAAGAGAACGAGGGAATGTGGGGAGAGCAGTGACATCTAGGAAGTGCTGAATGGAAAGTGAAAGTAATTGTCTGCCCCACCTCTATGCCACTGGCATAGAAGAGGGTCGGACAAAATTTGATTGACAGCTGATATTTTTAAATGAGCTTATAACAGCTATGAATGCTTTAATGAAAAATAGAAATTGTATTTCATGTTTAATTTGAAAAGGACTTTTATTATACAGATTTTTGTGTCTGGGTGACAGGTCCACTTTAACTGGAAATTGATGTACACCTATCTGCAAATACCTAAAGGAGTCACTTCTGTCTGACTGTGATCCTTACTATGTCCCAAGTGGTTTCATCTGCTGTATCCTGTATATGCTGTGAGTAAACCTGAGGTCATTTGCATTTGGCATAATAAACCTGTTCACCTGTTTTAATATCCAAGAACCTCCTGGTGTCCAATTCATCTATTTTACACTAATTAGCCTGTGTGTTGTAGTTTTACAACATCTTAAAGGGGAAGCTTCCATTTAGCGAAGGCTCTGCCTTGAGTGTAGATTCGCAGTGTAACCCATGCTCATACACTAGCTGGACACCTTTAACTATCTATGTCTTGAATAGCCCAAGAAAGCGTTACAAATTCATTTTATTTAAATTCTCTCAGTCCAGTGATTAAAAAACGCTGCAATTACAGCAGAATATTGCCTTGTAAGTAAACTTTTGGACTTCACAGATGAAGACCATCTAACCAATTTTGTACGTATTTCTTCATGTATTTCATTTGTGTTTTTGAAATTAATTGGTTTCCATTCTGCTTTAGTGGTAAAATGTACAATGCTAATTTGTTGCAGAGGGGTCAGTTATGCAGAAGCAGGTGCACTAGGATCTGAAATGATTGTTACTTAGCCATGCAATGTGTCCTTTTTCATAGATGAGCAGTTTTAATGGTATAATCTGGCCACCCTCTCTAACACAGTTCCCTGGGAAATTCTCACAACCATTGGGCTTTTTTTCATGTGATGGGATTTCTGAAAACAACAATAAAGCTAATATAGCTATGCAATGGCAGTGGGAAACACTTTATAATGTTTTTATTTTACCAACAATATATTACCCCTGGGCTTCGAGACAGTAAGCAATGAAGTCACAATCCTTGGATTAGGAACACGAGGAAGGGGAACATATGGCTACCGCTTAGATGGTTCCGATTACATTTCTCAGAAAGCTGTTGCACTAAGCTCCACTGTAATATACCTCATTATGTCCAACCTTCATTTCATGGTTTGTGATTTCAGCAAGATGCTATATTATTTAAACATTCTTTAATATATTTTGTTTATGAACTCTTTTTATTCCATGTACTGCATATAACCAAGCAATCACACCAGCATTACCCAGAGGGTTAAATATGTACAGTGTTAGGATGAATATTAATGGATTTAGTCAGTGGGCTGTGAATATCATGTTAAGGTGTGCATAAGATTTTACTTAAACGCTACACAAAGCTTAACCAGATTAACATTCTGTTATACAGACACCATAAAACGCTTTCAGGTAAAACAATTTTTTACTTCTACATCAGCACAATAAAATGATAGATTTTTATTGGTTACATTTAAAATAAAAGTTTAACTGAAATGCTTGTACAATTTCGTATTCCATTTTAAAAGATGTCCTGAACTTAAAAGCTTTCATTAAATATTCTGATACGCTGCCAATCAGATTTAAGCTGCAAGCAGGGATAAAAGTAGCTCAGTAAAAAGCTTGTATATTTTTTCAGAATTCGCAGATAATTTTTGGGGGGTATTTGGCATTTCCAAAAAGTTTTATGGGAAATGATAGCTCTGGGCTTTATGGGGAGTACTCCATTACCAAAAGCTGCAGAGCGGGGAAGTGAATATTCTTGAAACAAACGGTGATCCCTATTAACCTCAACTTCAGGAGAGTCTCAGGTGTTAAATTGGTGTTTTCTGGGCTTTATGGGATTGATTTAAATTAGAATTTCCTGCATTTGTAAATCGATAGATAGATAGACAGATAAATAGATAGATGCCTCCTTCTTTTAGATTGCAAGTTTACCTCCTCTCTATCTCCTATATAGGTTAATATAAATAAAAAAAATGTAGACACCAAACACACACACACACACACATATATATATATAAAAGTTGTGCTCACCACTAGTTTTTAAAATCATTAGGCGGGGGTGCAATGAGGGTGTGACCACAAAATACATATAGACAAATACAAGATTCCTCTGCACTCAACCCATTATCAACATATTTAAGACAGAGACATTTTGTGCATACTGCTACTGAAAAATGCCTTACCCTTTAAACAAAACAGGGATTGTTTGTCCATATATTGCAATATATTTAAGCTGGCCAACTACGTCAATATATATATATATATATATATATATATATATATATATATACTTCCAAAGAACCCGCAGTCCAATATCAGTGAAATATTTCGCTTTTATTCATTCTTGTGCATCCAACGTTTCGGCCCTTATTTGGCCCTTATGTTGAGATAACTACACTATTATAAAACAGATCTAACAGCAGTATGTATAGATGGCATCCAATTATGACTCACTAGTTACTTTGGACTGTGGAAGATTTATGTCCTGGAGCACTTTGGCTTAAATGGCACAGACCTAGCAATCAGTGGAATGTCGCCACATCAAACACCCTGATACTATTAGCAACTAAACATACCAGCATCTTGCAGGCTGGAAGATTATTAACAGATCATGAATCATTTTGGCACACATTCACATATATCAATAGTACATGCTCCAGTAGCTCAATCTTCTAGTGATGATGAGTTTTCCGTCTTAGCAATGAGTGCCTGGAACACCTGGGACCAGCTCTGCAAATTAAATGCCACTTTTCTCTCACTTTGATGTGTTACCCCTGCAATTGCCCCTGTAATTATACAGGAGGTATTAGGGTTGGGGTAGGTGTCCAACCTCATATCATTTTGCATTTTAGGTGTAGATAGCTTGTAGCCTGTTTCTGTGGCTTGTACAATAGCTAGAGTTGTATTGCTTGAATTTGCTTCTACAAAGTTACATCCCTTATTTAGCCCCATAAATCAAAGAAGTTTTAATTAAAGGATATGTTCACCATTAGACTCAATTTGCGTATGATGTAGACTAGAGAGTCACATTCAGAGACAATGTGCCATTTTTTATTATTTGTGATCTTTGAGTTGTCTAGCTATTTCTTTAGCAGCTTTCCAGTCTGCAATTTCAGCAATCTGGCTGCTAGAGTTAAAATTTCCCAAGCAACCATGCATTGATTTGAATGACAGACTAGAATATCAGGCAAGAATATGAGAATATGAGGCTAGAATAAGAGAGGTCTGAACAAATATATGAGTAATAAAAAGTAGCAATAACAATACATTTGTAGTTTTACAGAGCATTTGTTTTTAAGATGGAGTCAACGACCTTTATTTAAAAGCTGGAAAGAGTCAGAGGAGGCAAATAATCCAAAACCATAAAAAAAGAAAAAAATTATTAGGGATGCACCGAATCCAGGATTCGTTTCGGGATTCGGCCAGGATTCGGATTCGGCCGAATCCTTCTGCCCGGCTGAACTGAATCCTAATTTGCATATGCAAATTAGGGACAGGTATGCAAATCACGTGAATTCTTTTCACAAAACTAGGAAGTAAAAATGTCTTTCCCTTCCCACCCCTAATTTGTATATGCAAATTAGGATTCGGTTCAGTATTTGGCCGAATCTTTCGCAAAGGATTCTGGGGCTTGGCCGAATCCAAAAAGGTGGATTTGGTGCATCCCTAAAAATGATGGTCAAAATTTATTTAGAATTAGCAATTCTATAACACACTAAGGGGCAGATTTATCAAGGGTCGAATTTCGAGGGTTAAAAAATCCTCAAAGTAAAATCCTTCGAATTCGAATATCAAATTTGAAGGATTTTAGCGCAAAAGCGATTCTAAGCGATCGATCGAATGATTTTTATTCGATCAAAAAAAACTTAGAAAAGTGCTCTGGAAGGTCTCCACAGGCTAACATTGCACTTCGGTAGCTTTAATGTGGCGAAGTATGAAGTCGAAGTTTTTTTTAAAGAGACAGTACTTAGATTATCGAATGGTCGAATAGTCGAATGATTTTTACTTCGAATTGTTGGAATTCGATTGAAGTACCCAAAAAAATACTTAGTAATTCGAATATTTTTGCATTCAAACTATTCACTCGAGCTTAGTAAATCTGCCCCTAAAAGTTACCTTTAAGGTGAACCACCCCTTTAAATAATAAAAAGTCCTTAGCTAATTACTAATAATATGAACGATCATGTTTCAACCCCTGTGTTTATATAAATTACCCTCTTTTCACCGTCATCTAGATGGCAAGGAATATCAAGGGCATGGCCCTACTGTTCATAAGAATTTAATCCTGCTGGGTAGTGATGGACAATTGGAATTGTTGCCGTCGTCAAAATTAGAATTTTACCGCAAAGCGAAACGGGAGAAATTCGCCCATCAATACTGCTGGGGAGTAGAAGGAAAGCGATCTATAAAAGAATGGAAAGTGCTAAGCTATAAGGAATTAGCCGAAAACTGACCAAACTTGATGGAAAGAAAACGTTTCTGCTGATATTAGACACTTTTTATTTGTAATTTGAAATCACTTATGTTTTATTAGGGGTAACAGTGAGCAGTTTATGGAATATCTTAAAACTTTGTATAACCATGCTTTGTGTGTATTTAACATCAGATGAGGTTTATGATACCAACACTGTATTCACTCAACAATAGTTACATTTTAAAGTCTGTAAATGATTGTGGATTTGGTTTTTAATTGGTTCTTCAACAACAGAATCACACGTTTAACTTCCAAGAAAAATCATGCCAGAGAAAAAGGTTTTAGAAATTTGAACTGCCTCATGTCACTAATTTAGCCATCTGTTTAGTCTGACATTCTGATTTGGCTACATTTTCAACTATGTGCGTTACCAACACATTGATTTGTTATGAAAAGCTCAACAAAGTGCAATATATCTGGTAAGAAACTTATTCAAGTTATTGGAAATACAAAATAAAATCGCAGTATTAACTGTTTTCTTATTTCTAGTATTAACTACTGTAGCCAGAAACCGAACAGAATATCATGAAACAGTGACTGCTGTCAATGTAAATAGTCAGCTTGCATGCTTCATAATCTCAAGAGCTGTAACTTGTTATTTGTAAATTTGACATTTCATGACTAAACAGATTACCATGATCAGCTTTTCATTTGCTGACAGCTTGTAAATTTTATGCCAGTGTAATGATTTAAAGATAGCAGAGATATGCCAAATATACAGAATGAACACGTTCTCTTCAAAAAAAGATGAATGCCTAAAAATCCTTCAACAATGATGTGGATGTTTTTTTAAGAAATAAACATCCAGGATATCTAAATTATTCATAATGCTGCAGTTTTATGTATTTAGTTTTGAATCTAATCATTCTTGAAAGAGTGAGTGCCATTTGTTTGAATGACAATTTCTACAGATAAACAACTGGCTGTGGTCCCCTCGTCAGTTAGCAGATAGTCATAAGCAATTTGCAATTTAATTAAACTGGCAATACAGACTTCCAGGTTTGCAAATGTGCACAAAAAAACATAATTTCCCTTCCTTTTACATTCATTTGACAAATGCAATGGGGAAATCTGCTGAGATGAGGTGAGAATGTGATGAGTGTCCTGTATAATGTTTTAACAAAGTCTTCATAGAGGGTCTTATCCTTTTCTAGCTCCAGTGAGGACCCGTGTAAAAACAGACCGAAATATTCACTTTTGAGGCATAAGAGACTCTCCATTTCAGTTTCTGTTTGTTATCTCAAATCTGAGAGTTCTTATATCAAGATTATGGATGAGCGAATGTCACCTGGTGGTGATGGTGAAAGAGAAACAGGATAAGTCTTCAAAACCAAAGTGCAAAACCCAAGTCATCAAAAAACTAACCTGGAACTCAAATTTTCATTCATTTTAATTCAAAATTACATCTTAAAATGACATACATTAGGCAGAATATAATGGGGTCTGTACATATGTATTTCTAAGATGTCATTTTAAATAAAGACTTTTTTTAACTTTTATATGAAATTTTGAGTTACAGGATAATTTTTTGATGACTTGGTTTTGAGGGCTTTTCCCGTTTTTCTTTGGCTTTTGACTAGCCTTATATATTTCAAATTATTATGGATATTTTTAATAGATGTAGACATTAATTAAATGCCGCCAGAACATTAATCTCTAGACACTGGAAACAGCCGGTTCCTCCGGTATATATGGAATGGCAGCAGCTAGTTGAAGAAACCAGAAAGTTAGAATAACTCATGTACTCCAGAATAGAAGCAAAGGGTACTGGAGTACTTGGGAATCATGGTTACTTTTTCCTAATAAATAAACATAATTAAAAGGGAGGACTGTATGTGAAAACAGAATATAAAATATAGAAGAAAGAATGGGTTATATGGGTTGTACAAGAGAGACTGCGTATGCTAAGAATGATTAACTATGATGTCATTAAGTTATTATATAACTATAATAATGCCGACTGTCCTTTGAACATACTTTGGACTGTATATTTGTAATTATGTTACCCCTTATTTTACTTTTCTTTTTTTCTTTTTTCTGTATCTTTGCTTCATTTCGTTTCTTTAAAAAAAAAAAAGGATTTTTTGGTTTGGAAATTTGTGTTTTTGCAAATGGTAAAGGAATCCGTGATAAAAAAAAAAAACATGTAGTCCAATGCATTTGGCAAGGGAAAAAAACACAGAGAAAAAAATGCCTATTGACTTCAAAGCATTGGCATGAGAAAAAACACAAGAAAAAATTCCTGTTGATGCCAATGCATTTGGTGCAAGCAAAAATTGAGCCATAAAACACCCACTGACTCCACTGCAGTTTACAAAATATTTTAAAGTTTCAGAATTTTTGGCAAATGTGGGAAACACTAGTCAGGATCGCTTTTGCTGGTTTTAAAATGAGACAGCATAACAAGTCTGTACACACTCTAAGCTGCATTTTCCCCATTATATTACTAATTACAGATTTTGAAGTTTCAATAAAGCACTGGATATTGTTTTATTAAAGTGACTTTATCCTTTTATAATACACAAGAGACATGAATATCCTGTAAATGATATCTTTATAATTTGAGTTTAGTGATGTCATCTGTTATAATCGGAGCTTAGCGATGTAATCTCTGTCACATGACTCACTGAAACGTGTGTATTATAATAAATAAAGTACTTCCTGTTGCAAAATACAAGGATATTAAAAGTCACCTCTGAGTTCTATGACCTGCATAAAAACACTCAGCCTTTGGCTTTGTGCTTTGATATGGTCATGGAACTCCCCAGTAACTTTTAATATCCTTATATTTTACAATAGGGTTACAATATATTAACTATAGTAATGATACAGTTATCCTTATTATAACATATTTAAACTGGGTGTAAAAAGCTCTCCCACCATAAATAATTCTATCCCATCCCAAAGTGTCAAGTAAGTGACTATACGTGACCACATATTACAGTGTCCTTCAGCCAATTTCTTGATATGAGCTGCCTTCTATTAGCCAAGGTGGGGGGATTGAGCTAATTGTTTACAGCAATTTAGATTTGTATTAAAAGGAAGCATTTTCTATTCAGTATAAGAATTCCAGTTCAATTAAATTTGTCACAGTCAATTCAGAATGCAAACTGTACCTAATTGTTCGCCGGTAAAATACATAATTAAACTCTTTAAACCTTCGTGCTCATGCATACAATATAATTTGCCCATCACGGGAAATTTCCAATTTTCTTTTGTATACTCCAATATTTAACTTTTGTAAAAATAAAACAAAAAAAAAAGGTAAGATACCAACATAATTGTGTTACAATGGGCTGGGGTGGGATACTTCACTGATAGTATTGTTGCAGTTATTAAAGACAATTGAGAAGTATTCAAGGTTCATAAAGGAATACAATCTGAATAGTCTTTACTGGTGCATAGCGCGTAAAAATGCATCCCTACAAGACACACCATTATAAAAGGTAACTGCACAACTAGCTCAAGCCTTACAGTATATTAAAAAATGAAGCAAATTGGTACTTCAACTGATGTAGAGGAAAAGGACAGTCAGCAAAACTGTGGTAGGCTTTCTAAAACAAGAACAGTTTCTCATATAACCAAGTTTGTCATTGAATGATTACCTTTACTTTCTTTTGTCTTGAAAACCCCTTTGCACCCTAGGATACAAAAGATTTATGTTCTCATTTCTGTGATGGAATAAATGAGCCATGAAGAAAGCAGAAGATGGAATTTAATGTAAATCTATGCAAATACTATTTAAGACAGAAAATAACCTTTTTAACTGTATTTCTATCCTTATTTGAAATATTTCTAATTTAGTGTGCATAAAGTGCACTATATATATATATATATATATATATATATATATATATATATATATATAAAAACTAAAAATAAATACAGCAGTGCATATTAGTCAATTTTGCAAACCACAAAATAATGATGTAAAATAACTATTGTGCATTTTATAGTTTCTTACTGGTAAAAGTTTATTTCCAACTAAAATGTGCAATGTAATAATTGAACAATACTGATTTTTTTTTTCACTTTTAATTTTTATCCTTAAAGGGTTTGTTAAGCCAAAAGAGAAATGTAAATGTAAATGAAGATTTGCAAGCATAATTGCTGCTGAAAGCAGAATCTGTCTATTCCTTTACTGTTCTCTGTACTGATAGTTTTGCAGCAGGCTGATCAGTCCTTCCTTCAGTTCCAAATCAGGTACTGCTGTGGCTACTGACACAGGGGCTACGGCTTTGTCTGGAGGATCCGACAGTGACCTGTATCAATCACCACAGCACAGTTGCGCCAAAAGAATAGGGAGCACAAATCACTCACACTGTCTCGCAGTAATGGTGGAATTCTAGGAAATAATGCTGCATTGTGCAGGACAAACAGCAATTTTGCTTGAAATTGCACTTTGCTCGCTGCACTTGCTTGAGCCCTTGTTGAAGTAAGAAAAAGTAACACAAAACCTGTAATTTATCTCTTTCCAACTACTTTGGATTTTTACACGCCTTTTTTGAGGACTGCTCGTTGAGTGCCCGCTCCCATATTACTGTGTTGAATAAGCTCCCCTGGCTAAAACTTAGGGTGGTAGTATCTGATTTAAATCAGGATTATTACTTATTACGCAATATCTAATAGGTTATAGCCATATCAATTTTTTTTAACTGTAAGAAAATGGTTGTTAATATGGTCTATACTGTTGCTTAATTACAGAAGAAGCTGAGCCCGTGGTTACAGTGGGGGGAACAGGGTGGCTCTCTTCCTCTGTAGTTACCCCTCCCCTGTCGCTCTCTTACCGAAGGCAGGTAAGGAGACTCTGGAGTAGGAAAAATGTGGGATGGGGAGTGAGAAGGTGTGAGAATGGTTGGTTGTGCCAGGCCCCTCAAGGGTCTATAAACACTCCCACTACACTAATCCTCCACAAAACTGTATATAATGAAGCTTAAAATGTATTATCGCATGACAGCTTTAGGATAGGGGCACACTGTGTGATTTGGGGAGATTTAGTAGCCTGGCGACTAATTGCCTTGTCTTTGCGGCTATCAATCTCCCCGAATGTCTTCCCTCTGTCTTGCGCCGGCTATAATGAAAAGTTGCCTGCGGCATTGCACACGCGGTGCTTCATATTCCGAAGTCGCCCAAAGTTTCCTCGTGAGGCAACTTTGGGTGACTTCAGAATACGAAGTGCCGCGTGTGCCATGCCGAAGGCGACTTTTTATTATAGTCGACACAAGACAGAGGGGGAATCTCCCCGAATCGCCCATTGTGCCCCTACCCTTATACATGTGTTTAGGTATTGAATTGATTCATTAGGGATGAGTGAAAGATTTCTCTGCTTTTCACTGCACATCAACTCCCACTCTAATGTATAGTAAAAGAAAAGAAACGTTGCATGATTTGAAAAATGTTATGCAAAAAAACACCCTTTTGGCATATATTTTGCATCAAATTTCCGGCAAAGTGAAAAAGGTCAGATTCACTCATCACTATTAATTATAGCTAACATGCAGTATATGGCATAACAACATTTCTTATGTAGATGTATCATATCTGTTTTATACTTATATTTGGGAATACTGATATTTACCATATAATACACAAGAGTCATGCATATCCTGTCAATGATATCCTTATAAACGGTGCTTAGTGATGTCATCGGTAGTGATGGGCGAATCTGTGGCGTTTTCGATTCACAGAAGAATTATCAAAAAATTTGCGAAATGACGACAGAATTTGCGAAATGCATTGAAGTCAATGGGCATCTAAATAATTCTGACGCACTTCAACTTTGACACGAGCCACAATTTTCATACACGTGACTATTTTGTCCAAATGCATTAAAGTCAATGGGCGTCCGTATAATTTTGACGTGCGTCAATTTTATGCGCGTGACAATTTCATGAGAGTGACAATTTTAACGCGCACCAAATATTTTATTCAAGGGTGGCGAACATGGAAATTTGCCTTGAATTTATGCCTGCCAAATTTATTTGCCCATCACTAGTCATCGGTTATAATTGGAACTTAGTGATGTCATTAATGTCATATGACACTTGTGTAACTTGTGTATTATAATATATAAAGTACCCCCTGTTGCAATATATGAGTCATCTCCGAGTTCCACGACTTGTAGAAAAACACTCTGCCTACTGCTTCATGTTTTGATAGGGTCATGGAACTCCTCTGTGACTTTTAATAGCCTTATATTTTACAACAGGGGGTACTTTATTCATTATATATTTTTATAATCCAGAATGTTATATTAATGGGCCTTTCAATGAAAACCATGTAAACTTACTTGTAAGGCAAAATGACTTGCAGAAAGCAGGTTTATTCCATGCATAATTTCCCGAAAAATATATTTATGCTATGCATCTGTTAATAGGAAGTATTATAATACGTAATTAGAAAATAGGTCATTAGAGAGTGGTGGATTGCCAAAATATAATCACCCCAGAGATGTAACTATGCACCAGATGTAATAATATGGCTCTCGGCATCCAATAGTGTAGTTAGGATGATAATCACACCTGCTGCTATACTAAAATGTTCCCCCCCTCCGGCCCCCGCAGGCTTTATAAATATATTATTGAAACACTGACCAGAGGGAGACATGTTTTCAGCTTTTTTACTCTTCATTCTCATTTGTTCTAATGTATAAACTTTCTTAATGGAGATCTCACAGCCCTTTATATATCCATCTATCAGCTGCCAATTCTGCTACATATAGTATAAGGTTCCATTCAAGACTGTCCTTATCCAGGTGGTTTTACTTTCATTAGTTGCAAAGCTCACATATATTTTAAATGTTTTGTACAAGCATTTCACATTAGGATTATGTTTTTGACTGTGGGGGATTGCTAGGAGTTCTTCTGTTGTTTGTTATTTTGTGCAATATTAAAGGGGCAGTTCCCCTTTAAATATGATGTTAGTATGTTGTAGACACTGTCAATCATTTTGAGACAATTTGCAATTGGTTTTAATATTTTTATTTTTTGTTAGTTTTTCTTCCAGTTATTTAGCATTTTGTTCATCATCTCTCCAATTTGAAATTTCAGCAGCTATCTGGTTGCTGGGGCCTCGCTTACCTTAGCAATCACACAGTGGTTTAAATGAGAGACTGGAATATGAATAGAAGAGAGACTGATTAGAAAGACAAGGAATAAAAAGTAACAATAATCATAACATTGTAAGATCATAAAGCAATAGTTTTTGGCTGCTGGGGTCAGTGACCCCCATCTGAAAACTGGAAGGATGTTGAAGTGCAAAACAGATAATTAAAAACTATACAAAAATAAATAATAAAGGCCAATTGCAAAGTTGCTAGGGATATAGTTACCGGTTTATTTACTAAACTCCGAATGCCAAAAACCTGAACTATTAGTGAAAATAAATCACAAATTTTTCGGAATTTATTAAACCCCGAGGATGGAAAAGTCAGAATCTGAAATTCAGCATCTCAGACCTGTCGAGGTTGCATATAAGTCAATGGTAGACATCCCATGATTTTTTGATGTGTTCTGGGTTTCGTGCAATACCCCGAAGTTTTCGGGAAAAAACATAAGAATACTGGGGGTCATTTATCAACACTGGGCAACACATGGGCATTAACCCATGGAAACCAATCAAATTGCTGCAATCAGTGTTCTACTTGCAGCTTGCTTCAAAAAGAATAAAAAAGCTAATCACTGATTGGTTGCTAAAGGTAACTGCCCATGGGCAAATTTGCCCAGTGTTGATAAATGAGCCCCACAGAGTTTTCGGTTGAAAAACCCTGAAAAAACATGAAAATCTGATTTTTTCCCACAAAGCAAATTTTCGGGAAAATGTAATAATAAATAAAGGGTAACAAACCCGAACCGATTTGATTGGAGTTTGCAGCAGAAAATTTTGAGATAAAATCGGACTTTGATAAATAACCCCCTAAAAGTTAACAAAAAGTTCAATCACCCCTTTGATGTTTAGGGACAGAAACTCTTTAGACAATGCACCCACTTGTTAGCTGGTGGTAACCATCTGAATTCATCAGTGGGAAGTGTAGTCCAGACACACCTGGTAGATAGTGGAAAACGTTAATCCTTATAAATGTTAGTTTTTAGCAGCTTTCACTCTATATGTTTGCTCAGTTTTCCAAACTTACTTCTACCCATACATACATTAGCCCTATAATTTAAATGTACAGTCCCTTAACTGAGACACTCTTCCTTTATCTTTGGCAGAAATTGTGTTTCCATAACAATTGCCTATAATAGCACTTTGATACTCCTTGTTATAGCATTGCCATGTGAAGATAGTTAGATTTTGCAATGTTATTTTGCCATTAAATTTGCATTACTCAAATGCCACTGATTTTTGCATTACATCTAGCAATTTCACTGTAAACACAAACTGCAAATCTATCCATATGAAAGTTATAAAAGGCAAATAGGCATCTTAAAGCTGCAAATGTTTTGATTATCTGCTCTCTATCTTGTGAGTATATGAATAAATGTTTTATTTATGTGATGCTTGTTGATTCTTTCGACAAGTAATAAACATATTCAGGCATATCAACAGAGGTAGCATAATTTATATGCAGTCAGCATTATGTAACGCTGAATAAATGTTGCTTCTTGCTTGAATGGATCCTTGAACATTTATTTCCAGTTTGTTTGCAACAACATTGTTAATTATGACATTGCAAAGGTTAAAAAGACAGAGCCAAAAACTTAATATGTATTTCATAAGTTATACAACTGTGTTTTTGTCTCAGCATAGATGTTTTAAATAGTATGGCAGTGTCAGAGAACCAGCATTCTATACTAAAACAACAGGTAGTCTACAATCATATTGGGGCTTTCTTTACAATCATAGTTTTGGGGCTTTCTTTTAGAAGGGGGCAATTTCTTAGTTAAAAGTGTCAGTTATTTCCTGGCAGATATGTTTTAAAGGGAAAAACTGGTAAACAGAAATTCTGGCAAGGTTCAAGGGGCATCAATATCAGATGCATGGAAGCCTGTACTTAGGGGCCTATTTAAGCTTTTTGTTTCGGGCAATTTTTAAAGCGATACTGACAAGTTCCTATAAAAATCATAGGAACGTGTCAGTATCAAGTATATGCCGCACCCGTAATAGTTCCCTTCAAAGCCCCCCATAAAGTCGCCCCTAGCCCCGCAAACCTGTGTGCGGCAGACCGGCTTACATTACTAACAGATCTTCCGCGTTGCTTCAGTGACACTGGGCTGGGGGCGGAGCGATCCTTCCATAGGCAGAAGTTCTGTTTTCATTCGTAATTAGCCTATGGAAGGATCACGCCACCCCTAACCCAGTGTCACTAAAAAACAGAAGATCTTTTAACAGTGTTCGAGGGTCAGGTTAATGCAGGTTCACGGGGCTGCTTTAAGGGGGGCTTTGAGGGGAACTATTGTGGTTGTAGCACATACTGGATACTGATATGTTCCTATGATTTTTATAAAAAGGATTCTGTTATGGGAAAAAACATTTTTATTACAAATAAAAAATGCTCCGGGGCCATGGGGCTGGACATGTTGCTAGTTTCCCAGGTGCCCTCAGCCATGTCAATTGTGCGCTGATAAACTTCAGTCACTCTTTACTGCTGCACTGCAAGT
Organism: Xenopus laevis; assembly: GCF_017654675.1. Lineage (NCBI taxonomy): Eukaryota > Metazoa > Chordata > Amphibia > Anura > Pipidae > Xenopus > Xenopus laevis. The sequence continues at coordinate 49,805,688 of NC_054371.1, forward strand.
TGGAGTGATATCATTCCCTCCCAGCAGCCCCTCCACAGAACAATAGGAAGGTAACCAGATAACAGCTCCCTGACAAATGCACTGCTAAAAATGCACCCATATGAGATATGAGAACAGCACTCAATAGTAAAAATTCAAGTCCGGCTAACCCAAGTTGCGACTCCTTCCGTTACATTGAGTAGGAAACAATGGCTTATCTGAAAATAGTTCCATTGTGCAAAAGGAATTACATGCAATGTACACAGTGTGATTAAGTAATACAAACTATATCATAAAGAATATACCAGAATACCTTTAAGTAAAACTCTCATAATTTTACCTGAGCACTAAATTCCCCCCCCCAATTTTCCATAATCACAGATGCTGCCTATTTTGCACATAATTCAGACAGAGGGGACACATATACTGACTGCCAACTGCACTTTGGACATTGCCCATTGCATAATAAATTTACATAGTTACATAGTTAAATCGGGTTGAAAAAAGACAAAGTCCGTCAAATTTAACCCTTCCAAGTGAAAACACAGCATCCATTCACACACCCCTCCCTACTCTCAGATAAATTCTATATACCCATATCTATACTAACTATAGAGTTTAGTATCACAATAGCCTTTGATATTATGTCTGTGCAAAAAATCATCCAAGCCATTCTTAAAGGCATTAACTGAATCAGCCATCACAACATCACCCGGCAGTGCATTCCACAACCTCACTGTCCTCACTGTAAAGAACCCCCTACGTTGCTTCAAATGAAAGTTCTTTTCTTCTAGTCTAAAGGGGTGGCCTCTGGTACGGTGATCCACTTTATGGGTAAAAAGGTCCCCTGCTATTTGTCTATAATGTCCTCTAATGTACTTGTAAAGTGTAATCATGTCCCCTCGCAAGCGCCTTTTTTCCAGAGAAAACAACCCCAACCTTGACAGTCTACCCTCATAATTTAAGTCTATCAATCCCTCTAACCAGTTTAGTTGCACTTAGTCTCTGCACTCTGCAAACCCATTTATATCCCTCTTAAGGACTGGAGTCCAAAACTGCACTGCATACTCCAGATGAGGCCTCACCAGGGTCCTATAAAGAGGCATAATTATGTTTTCATCCCTTGAGTTAATGCCCTTTTTTATGCAAGACAGAACTTTATTTGCTTTAGTAGCCACAGAATGACACTGCCCAGAATTAGACAACTTGTTATCTACAAAGACCCCTAGATCCTTCTCATTTAAGGAAACTCCCAACACACTGCCATTTAGCGTATAACTTGCATTTATAGTATTTTTGCCAAAGAGCATAACCTTGCATTTATCAACATTGAACCTCATTTTCCAGTTTTCCAGTTTAGACAAATCACTTTGCAAAGTGGCAGCATCCTGCATGGAACCTATAGTTCTGCACAATTTAGTATCATCTGCAAAAATAGAAACAGTACTTTCAATGCCCACCTCCAGGTCATTAATAAACAAGTTGAAAAGCAAGGGACCTAGTACAGAGCCCTGTGGTACTCTACTAACAACACTGGTCCAATTAGAAAATGTTTGATTAACTTGGAATTTAACTTTAACCCTTACCCAAACGGTGGAGTACTATGCCTTCCCAGGCAAGTGGCAGCTTATTAAAGCGGCATCTGTGAGTCAGTCATTTGCATTTGTAAAAGTTTGGAACAATCTACATTTATGAGCATATATAGTCCTGAGAGTCTGCCAGAATTGAGTGTTGGGAAAGAGACTGGAGAATCTACACACAGTCTCATAGAAAGGAGTGAACCTGAAGTTCTTTGTCCTGAAGCCCAAGACTTAAAAAATCAAACTAGCTTTGTGTTAGCTGAATTTCATTTGTTAGACTGGGCATGTATTATTCTGTATACTAGTTATACTATTACTAGTTATAACTTTTTATAACTTACATCCAATAGTGACTGACTTGTTTAAAAAATATAACTCATTCTAGTAGTTATCCCCCTCATGCCACTCAACTGTATTAGAGAATTTACAGCTGTTAATCAGCATTTTTGTGGTTGCTTTAGAACACATAAATCAATGTTAATTTCCGTACGTCCTTTTTTTTCTACAATCAATGTTTAATCTTGACTGTTGTACGCATGTTTGGTTTTGTACATTGTTATAAACCTTGTTTAGCATTCTTTTTCCTTTTGATAACTTGTAGCTCAAGCACCAGTGCCACAATGCCAAGGACCCAGAGACAGAGACAGGAGAGTGACCTCCCATCAGATCCCTGCAGAGGCAGCAGCGCAGGTCTGTGCAGAAGAAGAGCCCCAGGATGCCAGTGGGGCAGATGTGCAAGAGCCACACATGCAGTCTGAAGGTAAATATTATTAGTATTGTTATGTAACCATGCAATGAATTTTGCATTTTATTTTTGCAAGTATTCTTATATATATATTTATATTTTCTCTAGTCGGCCCTCCTGTCAGTGCAGACGTTGTGGGTTATGTTATCCTTCACCTCTGGAGGCAGGACAGAAACTGTTAACTCATGGCCCCTCCTTCTGGCTATATGTACTTGGCTCCACCTTCACTCCTCAGTTCTTTGTCCTGCCTCAGGAGGTTAAGGACAGTCTTTTTTTTTTTTATTTTATTTTACTTTATTTTGCTTTATATCCTTTTTTTTTTTTTTTCCCACAGATAACACCTATTGGACATGCAGAGCTGTTCTTAGGGTGCAACATTACCAACTGACTGGTATTCAGTTGTGTAACAAGGGCCATACGTGACATGCAGAGCTGTCACAGGCACACAACCTACAGGGTTAGCAGAGCTACCCGCTGTTCTACTGGGTTGTTAGGGAGCATTTGGACCCGACCGGTGCGTTCCCATGATGGTACAGGGCTGATAAGCAGCCTGTTTCCTGGTTACCTCTTCTTAGAGAAGCAGCACTCTCAGGAACGCACAGGTACTGACGCTGCCTATAGAGCCGCATAGACGCGGCCATGATTTAGCCAACAACCAGTGCCTTGCGTGGGAGGAACTAGTAGAGCTAGTTCGCGCCGTTTTCTCTCTTGCGCAGTGACGTTACTCTTCAGCCGCATAGACGCGGCAGCTCTGTTCGCGCCAGTTATCACGGCGCACTGACGTCATCAGTCACAGCCGCGCAGCCTAATAGAGCGGCGTTTCGCTACTCGCACTCCCTGCAGGCAGCCATAGATAAAAACGGCAGACAAATACTACATAGCAGCTCAGAAAGAACATACACAGTTCCAGGACTGCTTAACTTCATCTCATCTGTGCATTTTCAGCACAGTTCAGCGCAAGCAACACATAAGAGACAATACTTAATCAGTCTCAGGCTGGTGGTGAGTCACAACCTTTTCACTAACACTGCTGGATATGGAAAAGACAAATTCTCTCACAGACCTTCGGGCAGACATACAATCTGTAAAGAAAATGAAAAAACCAGAGAAATTACCAAAGTGTAAAACTTGTAGGCATTCATTGAGAAAGTCAGAAAGAACTTACTGTTCAGACTGTAAAGTCATCACTAAAACAGCAGATCCTCAAGGGCCACCTACCTTGTCCCCCCAATATACTTTATCTCAACCACCAGTTGATCCATCTCCAACTCCAAATACTGAGGATAGAAGGTCCTCTACAGGTTCCATCCGACCAGTATCACCACCACCAGTCACCCCAATCCGTGACACTAGGGATACCTCCCCACTTCCACTTTGGAATCAACCTTCAGCAAGCTCCTCTGCTCAAGTTCATCCACAGTTTGGAGACTTTTTACAATGGATAATGAAATCTGTTCAACCCTACCAACCAAATGTCGATAGTACTCAGACAACTAAACAAAATAAAAAGCGTAAAGTCGCACTGCCGTTAGACTCCTCCTCAGACTCAGAGGAGGGATTACTTTCAGACTCAGATCAGGACGAGGTTCTCTGCCCAGATAAGGACATGTCTGATCAGCTACAATCCAATTCTGACACAGATTCTGAGGATGAACAGGTCCACACTATCACTCCAGAGGTATCTAAGAAACTACTTAGAGAAATGTTGCAAACTCTAGAGATTAAAGATGAAACAGTGGCGCTATCAAAAGCTGACAAGCTATTGGGCGTTCAGAAAAAATCTAAATTAACATTTCCTGTGTTCAATTCGGTCACGCAAGCCATTGAAACTGAATGGAATCAACCAGAGCGACGTATTGCTCTCACCCAAAGATTTCTTAAGACGTACCCTATACCAGAAGACTACCAGAAGAAGTGGGATAAAGCACCCAGGGTGGACTCGGCAGTAGCTCGCCTATCTAGACATACCGCCTTGCCGGCTGAAGAAGCGGCTTTTAAAGACCCATTAGACCGTCGCATGGAAGCTACCTTAAAAAAATCCTATGTCCAGGCGGCAGCAATACTGCGACCGGCAGTAGCTTCGGCGGGCTTGGCACGTACAGCGAAACACTGGGCACAAGAAATAGCTACCAATCCCCCATCATCTAGACAGCAGTTGCAGTCTGAAGTAGACAGACTAGTAACCACCCTTTCCTTCCTCGCAGAAGCGACCATGGAAATTACCAAACTAGCGGCTAAAGCTACTGTCAATACTGTGGTGACTAGGAGGGCCTTATGGCTGAAACACTGGTCGGGAGACACCGCTTCCAAGCTCAGATTGCTATCCCTACGGTTCACGGGTGATTCTCTCTTCGGTCCTGATCTTAAGCAAATTATATCAGAGGTAACTGGAGGAAAAAGTACCTTTCTTCCGACAGGAAAAAAATCGAGATATGACAACTCGCCCAGATTTCCCGTGCGAAAGAATTGGTCTCCCCAATCTAGACCCTTTCGGCCCTTTCGGACAAACTTCAGGTCACCTACTTCTGACCAAACGACTAAACGCACCAGAACACCTTGGCACCAGCAAGCTCGACCTCACGTCAAGAAATCAGTGCCAAATAGAACCACGTCGGCCTGACTCAGCCTCAGCAAGTCAAGGTCTGGTAGGCGGCAGATTACAGAGATACCTGGGCGAATGGCAAACTCACGTAACAGACACTTGGGTGCTGACAATCCTTCGGCAAGGTTACAGAATCCCCTTCTCCCCACATCTACCTTTCACCAAGTTCCGTACATCGTCAACTACCCCAAACAAAACACACCTGCTCCATACTTCAGTTCAGTCACTACTGCAAGCGGAAGTGATACAAGAAGTCCCACAGAACCAGCGGTTTCGAGGTTTCTACTCCACCCTGTTTCTGGTCAGAAAAAAGGACGGCACTTTCAGACCAGTACTGAATCTCAAATCCCTCAACACCCTGGTGTCCAATCAAAAATTCAGAATGGAATCCATTCGGTCCGTCATAGCAAATATGGAACCAGACTCTTTCATGACATCCATAGACCTCCAAGACGCCTACCTCCACATCCCCATTTACCCAGGGTCCCATCGCTATCTTCGTTTCGCAATAGGCGATCACCATTACCAATTTGCGGCCTTGCCCTTTGGACTTTGTACTGCGCCTCGTGTTTTCACCAAGGTCTTAACTCCAGTGATAGCCTACCTCAGGGCTCTGGGAATCAAGCTTCTGCCCTACTTGGACGATTTGCTCATCATCGCACCTTCCATAACCCAAGCAACCAGGGACACTCACACCTGTCTACGGGTGTTAACCCAACATGGCTGGTTGATCAACTACCGCAAAAGTGCGCTACAGCCAACCCAGTCAATCCGATTCTTGGGCCTCGACTTCAACTCTCAGTTACAGAGAGTGTTCTTGCCTCCAGACAAGACTCAGACTTTGATTC